>NC_083403.1:29572003-30954919 GCF_020745735.1 Hemiscyllium ocellatum | reverse complement strand
CTTTCAAATCATAGGAAGATGAATTGCTGTTTTTAATCTCCAGGGAACTCAAAAGGTCCCACAGAAATGTAGAGAACTATTTCTTCCTATAAATGGCTCATGACATCTTTTATTTTGCATTGTGTGTGTCATTGGAGACTCCACTCACTATCCATGTTTCAGCATCAGTGTAAACAATACCATTTTAAACCGTGTGTATTTAATTTTTGGTGGAGCAGGAAATGTATTTATTTGCAGCCAAATGTTTAAAACCATTTATACATGTTAATAATAAAATAGCAATATTTCAGTTTGTGTTGAAGCTGTGAAAGGTAATATGCAATGAATGGTTCAGTGTCTGCTTTTCCAGTTTACATTTTTGTTTTATAATTAATTCATAATTTTTACCTGCTTATTGCCCTCATAAATCCCAACAGTATCTCTACTTCAGGTTTTATCAATAGTCCATTTTCTATAGTCATCTCCTAAATTACATTGCAATGTGCCTGTTGCCAACCCTAATCACTGAAAACAAGTTGTTGAACAGCTGTTATTTTCAAGCTGACTTTCCTAATTGTGATCCTTGTGTGCTTTCTCGCACGTTTCTTTTTTTAAAATAAAAAATGTATTTTAGAACTGGACCTCTGACCTACTCTAGTAGCCACAGTATACATAAAGTTTGTCCAATTCTGTTTCTGGTCAGTGATAGCACCCAGGATGTTGGTAGTGATGTTGTCCAGTGTTGCTCTGCAATCTTATGCAAATCTCTCACTTCTAACTTAGTTAGAGGACAAGCTGTTGATGAAGCAGCTGAAGATGGTTGGGCCAAGGACACTGCCTTGAGGAACTCCTGCAGTGATTGGGGAGGTAGTGGCATATTGAAAACGCTACATGACTCGTAATCCTGAGCCTAATGTCCTTCGACATAGATTCAAATCTCACCATGAAATATGCTGAAATTTGAATTCAATTTTTAAAAAAAAGTCTAATATTTAAAATAAAAAGCTTGCCTAATGTCAACCATATAACCACTCTCAATTGTTATACAAACTTATCTGGTTCACTAATATTCTCTTAGAAATCTGTCATTCTTACGTGATCTGTCCCACGTGTAATTGCAGGCCCACAGGGACTTGAGTCTGAGGATTTAGCGATGGGCAATAAATGCTAGCTTAGCCAGCAGTACCCACATCCCATCAATAATAAAGATATGTAAAAAAGAATTATTGGCCTCCAACAGCCAGAACCATTTTCCTTTTCCTATGCAAAACTTCAACCAATTTGAACTATTTCGCCCTGACTTCTAGATGTCACTCTTACCTCACTAGAATTAATGTCTTTTTGTCCATATTTGCACAATGTTTAATGATGCCTGGAGCTGAGTTGCCTTGGTACCTAAATTGAACATTAGAAAGCACATTATTGACAAGCATACACTGTTGACAACCCTTTCCATCACTTTTAGTGTAGACTGAAGGTGCAATAAATGGCCAAATTGAATTTGTCTGTCTTTTTGTGTACAAGATGAATTTGTGAAGTATTCCATATTGAAAGGTGCCAGTGTTTATTAAAGAAGCTTGACTAAGGGTGCAGTTAGTTCTAGAGCACAAGTGTCTTGAGTAGGGTTGAGATTTTCAAGTCAGCCTTTAGCTTTGCAGGAAAGGTGTTTTTTTAACCTTGTGGAGTAAATCCAGTTGACTGAACACTGTCATTTGTGAATCTGAGGACCTTAAAGGCTTTTTGCTTTTTCAAATATCTTGATACTGTTAGCTTCTAATTGTCTTCTAATTAGCTTCTAATTTAAAATTGTCACCATATGTTTTCATTCTAGGATAGGAAAGCCAGTCCAGGAATTAAAAAGACATTTTTCTTTGTCTGCCAGTGATTCTGAAATATTTACAAATCCTCTTTTTGGAAGTTCTTGAGTCCCAGTTGGGAGGCATCAAGACCAGCTTGCTTTAAATGCATAATAACCCATTGCATTTCATCTGTAACTTGTCACTTTGGGGCAATTTAGGTCAGATTATCTACTCACCAACTGGGAGATCTTCTAACCTATTAATTAGGTGCTGTTCTGTGCAGTGTGTTTTGCTGCACTTCAGACAATAAAAATTGTAGCAATTCCTAGTGAAGCAGGGCTTTACCTGTACTTGATTCAATCTAGTCTACATATTCACTGTTCCAGTGTAGTCTTCTCAACATTAGGGAGACGAAATGCAGACGAGGTGACAGAATGTAGGTGTTCTGCAAAGCAGTCTGCTACAAATGACTCCAAGCTTCCAATTGCCTGCCACTTCAATACACCATCATGTTCCTATACCAGCTTTTCTGTCACAGATCTGTTGTAGTCTTTCAGTAAGTCTCAGCGCAAGTTTGAAGAACAGCATCTCATTTTCTGCTTAGGGACCCTGGAGCCTTTCAGACTCTACATTGAATTTCAATAACTTTAGAGTCTTTTTGCATCCTTCCCTGCTTTTGACCCAACCTCTACATCCTTGTTCTGTCATGGTTGCTTTCAGCACAGTCTACCCACTCTCTCCTAATCTCCACTTCCATTACTATTTGTTCAGTTTCTTGTCTGTCCTAGCCTACGAGCTATAATCCCCATATCCGCCGAACATATTATTATTGCTCTCTTGCTCTCAATTCCACCCCTACCTATCCATCCCACCCCAAAAGCCTCATCTTTGGCATAAAGACCACTTCTGACTAATCGGCTCTGATGAAGAGTCAGCTGACTTGAAACATTAACTTTGCTTTTTGCCCACAGATACTACCAGACACGCTGAGTTTTGACAGCAATTTCTGCTTTTATTTCAGATTTCTATCTGCACTTCTTTGTTTTATTTCATTCCTGATGGTGCTTAAAATGCCCAGTGCTAACGCTCTTGATTTTGAAGCTGTTTTCTGTTTTTGTGATTTTTAGTTCTGAATAAAATGGATCCTTGATTTCACAAATAGTACAACTATTAATCATGACCCATTCCTTTCTTTGTTTTGAATAAGCGTCTTACACTGTGACTCCATTAAGTCTTTACTCTGGCCTAGGAATAATAGTCTGTAGATATATTTCAAATGTAATGCCAACAATGACGGCATTTAAGTGTATTAGGCTCTGAGTTCCATCTCATCAGCTACATGACACAGTACAATTAGCATTCCTAACCATTGTTGTGCCTTCAAGATCATATGGTGTATCAATTATCCGGTGAATCAAATCTCCTCTCTTTCAGTTCATATTTATCAAAATAACTGCCAGAAAGAACTCTTGCCATGCTCAGAAACTACATTAAGCACTAGTCAATTTATGAAAGGTTGTAAACTAGTTAATTGTTTCGGTCATGTAAAGTAAACCACCAAATCTTTCCTGTTTTCAATAAGTCCTCAGTAAATCAGAATGTGAACCTAAATCTGTTGTTACTTGGCCTTTCTTTAATAGGGATTGCAGCACTTGAGCTCAAGACATTTTAAATATGTTAGAAGGATACTCATTTTCTATTCATGTTTTCCTTTCTCCCACTTTGGTGAAGATGCCAAAATGGCACCATAATGCCAGATGTAGTATTTATCCTTGCCCTATCCCCAAAATTTAATTTGGCTTAATGACAGTGTTGTTTCTGCTATTTTTAAGTCTCTGCGTTATCATTTATTAAGCAAATAATGGCAGATGACCTTCATTACCTTCCTGGAGTTAAGCTTATAAGATTTGATTGGTAGCTTGTTTGCTCCTTCAGCTCTTCTAAGAGTGCTTATCTGAAAAATGTTTTGGCTGCAGATACATGCACTTACTGTAAACCTGGTGGTTTGTTTTTTTATTTTGCTGTAAATGTTCAACTTCAAACTAGTTTAATTTGTAAATGTTGTGATAGAAATATGAGATTTGCATTGAGTGCACAGGCATTTTTTTTCCCTCTAGTTAGTACATTTTATTAGAAGTGGTAAGCCTTGGTTAGCTTTGGTTGAGGGGCTCCTAGATAGTAGCTATTGTAGACCATAAGACACAGCAGCAGAAATTAGCCAGTTAGCCCATCAGGTCTGCTCCATCATTCAATCGTGGCTCAGTCGAAAAGTGTGGTGCTGGTAAAGCACAACGGTTAGGCAGCATCCAAGGAGCAGGAGTGTTGATGTTTCAAGCATGAGCTCTTCGAGCTTGAAGAGCTCATGCTCAATGTCTACTCTCCTACACCTCGGATGCTGCCTGACGGCTGTGCTTTTCTAGCAGCACACTTTTCAACTTTAACCTCCAGCATTTGTAGTCCTCACTTTCTCTTCCCTGATAAGTTTCTCAACCCATTCTCCAACTTTCTTCCCATAACACTTGATCCTCTTTACAATCCAGAACCTATCTATCTCAGTCTTAAGTATACTCAAGGGCCTGGCCTCCACAGTCTTCCTTGAATTCCATAGATGCATCATTCTCTGGCTGAAGAAATTTCTTCTTATCACCATTCTAAAAATCCTTCCCTTTACTCTAAGGCTGTGCCCTCTGGTCCTAGTCTCACCTACCAGTGGAAATATCTTCCCAACATCCACTCTGTCCAGGCCTTTCAGTATTCTATAAGTTTCAATTACATGCCCCCTCATCCTTCTAAACTCCATGGAGTATAAACCCAGAGCCCTTAAACGTTCCTCATATGTTAAGCTCTTCACTCCTGGGACCATTCTCATGAACCTCCTCTGAACCTGGTCCAGGGTCAGTACATGCTTCCTGAAATATGGGGCCCAGAACTGTGCACAATAATTTAAATGTGGCCTGACCAGAGCCTTGTAGAGCCTCAGATGTACATCCCTGCTTTTCAATTCAAGTACTCTCAAAATAAGCATCTCAAAACAAATTGCATTTGCCTTCCTATCTACTGCAAGTTTACCTTGAGAGAATTCTGGACTAGAACTCCCAAGTCTCTCTGCACTTCAGAGTTATGAATTTTCTACCTATTTAGAAAATAGTTCATGTTTCTATCCTTCTTACCTAAGTCCATGACCTCACACTTTTCCATGTTGTATTCCATCTGCCACTCTCCTAACCTGTCCAAATCCTTCTATAGCCTCCCCTCATCCTCAATACTATCTGCCCTTCCTGATGAAGGGCTTATGCCTGAAATGTCGAATTTCCTATTCCTTGGATGCTGCCTAACCTGCTGTGCTTTAACCAGCAACACATTTTCAGCTGTGATCTCCAGCATCTGCAGACCTCATTTTTTTACTACCTGTCCCTCTACCTATCTTTATATTGTGTGCAAGTTTAGAGTACCCTCAGTTCCTTCATCTAGATCGTTAATGTATAAAATGAAAAGTTATGGTCCCATCACTGAGCCTTGCGGAACACCACTAGTCACTGGCTGCCAACCTGAGAAGGACTCTTTTAACCCAGCTTTCTGCCAGACAACCAATATTCCATCCATGCTTGTACCTGACCTCTAACACCATGGGCCTTCATCTTTTTGAACCGCCTCCTATGCAGCACCTTATAGAAAGCCTTCTGGAAGTTCAGATAACTAACATCCATTGGCTCTCCTTGGTCTAACCTGCTTGTTACTTCCTCCAAGAATTCTAGTGGATTTGTCAGGCATGACCTCCCTTTGATGAAACCATGCTTACTTGCCCTAATTTACCATATCCTTCCAAGTATTTGGAAATCTCATCCTTCACAATGGATTCCAAAATCTTACCCATGATCAAGGTTAGTTTAATCGGCCTGTAACCTTCTGTCTTTTGCCTTGCTCCTTTTTTAAACAGGGGTGTCACGTTAACAATTTTCCAGTCCTCTGGGACCCTCCCTGACTCTAGCGATTCCTGAAAGATCATCACTAACATCTCCACATCTCTTCAGCTATCTTCTTTCGAACTTTGGGGTGTAGTCCATCTGGTCCAGATTATTTATTTATCCACCTTCAGGCCATTCAGTTTTTCTCGCACCTTCTTGATGATGGCCACCATACTCAGCTCTGCCCCCTGACTCTCTCGAATGTTTGGGATATTACCTGTATCTTCCACTGCGAAGACTGATGCTAAATAATTACTCAGCTCTTCAGTGGTTTCCTGGTTCCCCAATACTGTCTGTCCGGCATCATTTTCCAGCAGTCCAGTGTCCACTTTTGTCTCTCTTTTGCCTTCTATATATCTGAAGAAACTCTTACAGTCTTCCTTTTAGTTTTACTGGCTAGCTTGCTGTCATATTTGATCTTCTCCCTCCTAATTTTTTTTATTGCCTTCTGTTGGTGTTCAAGCTTCCCAATTCTCTGGTTTCCCACTACCCTTTGCTTTCTCTTTTGCTTTTATGCTATCCCTGACTTCTCTAGTCAGCCTTGGTTGCATCATCTTCACTGTACCATGCTTTTTTTCCCTAAGGATGAATATTTGCTGTGCCCCCTGAATTGCTCCCAGAAACTCCTGCCATTGCTGTTCTCCTGTCTTTCCTGCTAGGCTCCTCTCCCTGTCTATCTGCCCAGTTCCTCTAGTTGCCTATTTTAAGCTGTAATACTGCTACCGCTGATTCTATCTTCTCCCCCTCAAATTGCAGAGTAAATTCAAACATATTATGGTCACTGCCTTCTCAGGGTTCCTTCAGCTTAAGGTTTTATGGTTTTCAAAATGGTATTGAATAAGGTATATTGAAACATAGAAAACAGCATCAGGAGAAGGTCATTTGGCCATTCATTATGATCTGACTGATTATCCAACTCCCATTTGAAATCTTACTGTTTTGGCATTGACTATTTTCTGTGGTAAGGAATTCGACAGGCTCCTCAGCCTCTGGGTGAAGAAATTTATCCTCACGCTTAGATTGCGGGGCCTAGTTTATACTTGCCCATCATTGAGGACGTCCATTTTGCAGCTACACTCTCTCATCCTGTTGGAATTTTATAGATTGAGATGCTCCCACCACCTACATTATTCTGAACACCAGTGAATATAATTCTTAGTGATTCAACCTGTCCTCATACATCAGTCCTGTCATTCCAGGAATCAGGCTCATAAACCTTTGCTGTATGCCATTTATAGCAAGAATATCCTTCTTGTGATAAGAAGACCAAAAACTGCACGTAAGGTTGCAGGTGTGTTCTCATCAAGGTCCCAAATAATTGCTGCAAGCAGCCCTGCTCCTACCTGAATCTTTTTGCTATGAAGACCAATGTGTAATTTGCCGCCTTGACCACCAGCTGCACCCACATGCTTACCTTTTAGTGACTGGTGTGTGAGGACAATTAGGTCTTATTGCACATTGCTGTCTTTCCATGTATAGCCATTCAGATAATATCTGCCTTCTGGTTTGTTACCAAAGTGAATAACTTCACCTTTATCATACTACATCCACACTGCATTTTGCCCACTCGACTTGTTAATTTGCAGTGAAGCATATCTGTTGAATCCTCTGAATTCACCCTCCTACCCAGTTATGTTATCTGCAAATTTGGAGATATTACATCTAGTTCCTTCATCCAAATCATTAATAAATGATTGAATCGCTCAGGTCCTAGCACTGATCCCTGCGGTACCCCCATTAGTCATAGAATGGTAGAGATCTACTATTCAGAAAAAAATTCCTTTGGCCCATGTCCACACCAATCAAAAACAATCTCAACTATTCCAATCCCAATTCGAGTCCCTGTCACTGGGGGAAGAAAAGACTTGTTTATTCCTACACTTTGTTTCCTGTTTGCCGTTAAGTTTTCTGTCCATCTCAATATACTATCCAATCTCGTGTGTTTTAATTTTACATGCTAGTCTTTCATGTGGGAACTTTATTTATAGAATCCCCATGGTGTGGAAATGGGCCATTTGGCCCAACAAGTCCATTCCAACCCTCTGAAGAGCAACCCACCCAGACTCATTCCCCTATGCTATCACTCTACATTTACCTTGACTAATGCACATAACCCACACATCCCTGAACACTATGGGCAATTTAGCATGTCCAGTTCACCTAACCTGCACATTTTTTGGATTGTGGAAGGAAACCCATGCAGTCATGAGGAGAATGTACAAATTCCTCGCAGACAGTTGCCCGAAGCTGGAATCGAACCCGGCTGCCTGGCATTGTGAGGCAGTAGTGCTAGCCCCTGAGCCACCGTGCAGCCCTATTTGTTGAAAGTCTTTTGAAATTCCCAAATAAACTTCTTCTATTGGGTCCCTCTCATCAACTCTACATGTCACATCTTCAAAATTCCAGTAGATTTTCATAGATCTATGCTGACTCTGTCCAGTATGCCGCTGGTTTCCAAGTGCGCTGAATTAAATGTTTCATAATGGATTCTAGGGGTTTCCCTACTACTGATTTCCAGCTGGTCCATAATTCCCAGTTTTCCTTCTGCCTCATTTTTTTAAATAGAGTGATTACATTGGAGAACAGCTGATCTGTTGAAACTGTGACAGAGTTTATTGAATCTTGGAAGATGCCCGCTAATCCATCCACTATTTCCAGGTCACTTCCTTAAGTATTTTGGGATGTAGATCATCAGGCCCTCAGGATTTATCTACCTTCAATCCCATCAATTTCCCCAACACCATTTTCTTACTAATAGGGACATTAAAGCCCTGGAGATAGTAAATCTCCTTTGCACTAGATGATACTAGGTATGAGAAATTTTAGCACAAAGGAAAGGTTAGAGAAATTAGGATTATTCTCCTTAGAGCAGAAAAGATTGAGAGTTGACCTGATTGAAATGTTCAAAATTATGACCTATTTTGACAGAGTAAGAAGGATATTCTGTTTCCACTAATTGGTATGTCAGTAACTAGGTGTCACAGTTTCGTAATTGTCGGTAAGAGAGCTAGGAACGAGATGAGAAATTTCTTCATTTGGTTGTTGGGATTTGGAATGTGCTGCCTGGAAGAGTGGCAGAGTTGGATTCCATAGGAGGTTTCAAAAAAGCTGGATAAATATTTGAAAGTAATTGCTTTAGAGGGCTGGAGAAAGGGACTAGCTGGATAGCTCTTTCAGAAGTTGGTACAGACATGGTGTGTTGAATGGCCTCCTGAACTGTAAAATTTTAATGATTCTAATAGTGATTCCCTTCAGTTCCTCCCTTTCACTAAAACCCTGTGTTTCCAAATGTTTTTGGTATATTACTTATGTACGTCTTGTGAACGAAGAACTAAAGTATGTTTTTAGTTGGTTAGTCATTTATTTTTCTCCTGGATTAGTGGTGCTGGAAGAGCACAGCAGTTCAGGCAGCATCCAAGGAGCAGCGAAATGGACGTTTCGGGCAAAAGCCCTTCATTAGGAATAAAGGCAGTGAGCCTGAAGCGTGGAGAGATAAGCTAGAGGAGGGTGGGGGTGGGGAGCAAGTAGCATAGTGCACAATGGGTGAGTGGGGGAGGGGATGAAGGTGATAGATCAGGGAAGAGAGGGTGGAGTAGATAGGTGGAAAGGGGGATAGGCAGGTAGGACAGTCCGGACAAGTCAGGGCCTGTTTCCACACTGTAGGGAATCTAATCTAATCTTAAAAAAAAGTCATGGGGACAGTGCTGAGCTGGAAGTTTGGAATTATGGTGAGGTGGGGGAAGGGGAAATGAGGAAACTGTTGAAGTCCACATTGATGCCCTAGGGTTGAAGGCTTCCGAGGCGGAAAATGAGGCGTTCTTCCTCCAGGCGTCTGGTGAGGGAGCGGTGGTGAAGGAGGCCCAGGATCTCCATGTCCTCGGCAGAGTGGGAGGGGGAGTTGAAATGTTGGGCCACGGGGCGGTGTGGTTGATTGGTGCGGGTGTCCCGGAGATGTTCCCTAAACTGCTCTGCTAGGAGGCGCCCAGTCTCCCCATTGTAGAGGAGACCGCATCGGGAGCAACGGATACAATAAATGATATTAGTGGATGTGCAGGTAAAACTTTGGATGTGGAAGGCTCCTTTAGGGCCTTGGATAGAGGTGAAGGAGGAGATGTGGGCACAGGTTTTACAGTTCCTATGGTGGCAGGGGAAAGTGCCAGGATAGGAGGGTGGGTTGTGGGGGGGCATGGACCTGACCAGGTAGTCACGGAGGGAACGGTCTTTGCGAAAGGCGGAAAGGGGTGGGGAGGGAAATTTATTCGTGATGGTGGGGTCTTTTTGGAGGTGGCGGAAATGTCGGCGCATGATTTGGTTTATGCGAAGGTTGGTATGGTGGAAGGTGAGCACCAGGGGCGTTCTGTTACGGTTGGAGGGATGGGGTCTGAGGGCGGAGGTGCGGGATGTAGACGAGATGCGTTAGAGGGCATCTTTAACCACGTGGGAAGAGAAATTGCGGTCTCTAAAGAAGGAGGCCTCTGCGGTCATTGTTTTTAACCTCATTTATTTTTCTCCCCCCCCCCCCCCCCCCCCCCCCCCCCCATTATAAATTCCCAACTTCTGGTTGTAAGGGACCTACATTTGTCTTCATATAACTATAGAAACCTTTACAGCCAGTCTTAATGTTCCCTGCAACCTTACTCTCCTAGTCTTTTCCTTGTTCTCCTTTGCTGAATTCTAAACTGCTTGCACTCCTCGGGTCTTTTTTAAATGCCTCTTAATTGGATCTAATACTATCTCTAATTTCTCTTCAGTCATTGTTTGGCCACCTTTCCTGTTCAACGTTTGCACCAGAGAAGAATGAATAATTGTTGCAGTTCATCCATGCAGTCTTTGAATGCTTGCCATTGTCTTTTCACAGTCATTTCTTTAAGTAACATTCCCCAATCTATCATTGGCGACTTGTACCTCCATAGCATTCTAATTTTCTCTCTTCCAATTCAGGCTCAGAATCAACTACTTCACTTTCCATCTTGACAAGGAACTTTTTTATGCTTGCTCATCCCCAATTGACTTTGCACAATTACATTGCCAATTCTTCCTTTCCCATTACATAATACTCCATATAGGATGGTGTATTTCTAGTTCGTTTCTCAATGTATTTGTCGAGAAAACCTTGCTGTGCTCACTCCAGGAATACCTCCTTCACAGTATTCTTACGAATTTGATTCGTCTAATTAGGCAAATCTAAAATACCCCATAATTACACATGTTCCTTTATTGCATACCTGACTAATTTCCTAATTTGGAGGTATTGGTGTTGGACTGGGTTGTACAAAGTTAAAAATCATATGACACCAGGTTATCGTCCAACAGGTTTATTTGGAAGCACTCGCTTTCAGAGCGCTGTTCCTTTATCAAATGGTTGTCACAACCACCTGATGAAGCAGCAGCGCTCCGAAAGCTAATGCTTCCAAATAAACCTGTTGGACAATAACCTGGTGTTGTGTGATTTTTAACTTTGACTAATTTCCTGCTTAATTCCATTCCTAACATCACTCCAACAATTTGGGGATCTATGTACCACACTAACTAATGTTTTTTTGCCCCTTGGTGTTCATCAGCTCTCCCCATACAATTTTGCATCTGAGCTAATATCCTTCCTCAATATTGTGTTAATTTCCTCTTTAAACAGCAATACAACTCCTCCACCTTTTCCTTTTTTGTCTGTCTGTCCATCATAAATACTGAATAATCCTAGATATTATGTTTACCATCCCTGGTCACCCTCCAACCATGTCTCAGTAATCCTAACTATATCAAACTTGTTTTCATCTATTTGTGTGCTTAATTCATCCTCCTTATTGCAAATGCTCTGTACAGTAAAGTACAAAGCCTTGAGATTTAACTTTTCAACATTTATTGAGTCATAGTCATAGAGATGGACAGCACGGAGACAGGCCCTTCGGTCTGACTCTCCATGCCGACCAGATATCCCAACCCGATCTAGTCCTATCTGCCAGCACCTGGCTTATATCCCTCCAAACCCTTCCTATTCATATACCCATCCAGATGCATTTTAAATGTTGCAATTGGACTAGCCTACACCACTTCCTCTGGCATACTTGTCCCATTTTGATCATTTTCTTTCACTGTATCCCTATTTGATCCTCATTCTTGATTTATTTGTCAATAACATTTCTTATTCCTTTTACTGTCTTCTGTTCTCATCTTTGATTTCCCTTTCCTCTTACACATCTCATGGGTTCCCACCCTCCTTCTATTTTAGTTTGAAGCCTCCCCAACCACTTATTCTCCCAAGGACACCAATCCCAGTCTCACCTCCCTGAGAAACAGTCCCAATGTCCCTGGAATCTGAAACCGTCTCCCTCGTACCATCTCATCAGCCACCGTCTGACATATACTGCTATTTTTACTTCTGAGTAGCATTTGACACTGGTATTAATTCTGTGATCACTTTACTACCTTTTGAGACTACTATTCAACTTGTATATTCTGCTTTTTGGACCTTATCCCTTTCTTTATCTATGTTGGTTATACCATTGTGTCCCTGACCCCCACCCCTCCTAACATTTGAGTTGCCCCTTGAAACATTGTTGACCCTAGCACCGGGGAGGTAACATGCCACCCTGGAGTCTTGTTTGTGGCCACAGAGAAACCTTTCTATTCACTTCACAATTGAATCCTCTCTCTCAATGTTTCATTCCAACAATTTTTATTTCTGCCCTGGGCAATGGCTGGTGCTGCTTCACCTGATTAGATCATTCCCTTATGGTCATTTGGGGGTCAATCATCAAATATTTAAATAGGGATTAGATATTGTAATCCATGTAATAGTACTGTACAGATTTTTTTTTAATAATGGTGTGGGTAGCACTTTGGTGATTTAAAGTTCATATCATTTTCCCAAATATATTCACTGGCACATGTTTGTGCGTTCAATCAATTATTAAGCATATTTCCTTCTGTATGCCACCTTATTTATCTGACTAAGAATACTCGAACAGAACTAACCTGAAATAATTGTCTTAAAATAGTGGCTATTTATAGGTTGTTTTCTAAAGTCAGTATATTATCGTGATATTGAAGATCTCATTCACCCCAGTAAAGCAGCATCTGTGTCTCCAAAGTACCTTATTTTCTAATGGATGTTTAGTGCCTATGAAAGGTGCTGTATAAATGCAAAGTTTTAACATTTTTTTTGAAATTCTCTTATTTAAGAGTCTGTACTATTGGAATGTATTTCATTTTTATGACATTTGACACTTTTACTTGCATATTTGTAAAGTAGTCAAGGTGGGTGGTGAGCTCCCTGACTAACCTTCATGGGACAGCCAAAATCCTAAGACTTGTGCTTCTTTCAGACTTCAGTTTTGACGTCTTCAAATTCAATTTCTCAAACCAGGCGTTGAATAAATATGTAAATGCATTTCAACATGTATTTCATTTGTATTTTGTCTTTGAACACTGGGTAAGAAAGAGCTTGTGTTATAGTCCTTTCGCCTCAGAATGTCAAAACCACTTTACTTCAGTAGTAAAACATTGTCTATTCGCTGTTGTCATCTAGAAAATACGGCAGCCAGTTAACAGTAAGGTATCATAAGCAGTAATGAGATGATGATTATGTCTATTTGTATGTTTAGTGAGCGATATATATTAAGTAGAAGGCAGAGAGAACTCCCGCACACTTCTAATAGTACTATGAGATTTTTTGCATAATTCTCAGAGTAAATGTGGCTTTGTTTTAATATCTCATCAAAAGATATCTCTTAATATCCTTTAGCATTCCCAAAGTACTGTACTGAACTGTCAGCCTATATTTGGATCCTCAAGTCTCTGGATTAATGGAAGAAAGTTATTAAAGCCAATGTCTCCACACAGGCTATGCACAGCTTGGCGATTTTTAAGTTACTGGGCAGACAATTAAAGAGGTTATATGTTTAAATCACCTGTACCTTGCAAACAAAGGCTACATTACGTACAGCTAAAGTATTGTGAAAATTAAACCATTAATTTGTTTTTATAGTTGAGTTTCTGTATATTTTATGTTTTGACAGCACAATCTAAATTAGCTGTCTTCAAAATGAATAACACCAGTTTCCTCATTCAAAAGAGTTTTGGATGTTTGTAGTGACTTGTCTGAAATATTCTAGTCATTCCAACATTAAATTGCATATTGTCTTAAGGGAATTCCTGCTGAATTATTTAAAGGTGCATATGATCTTTTTTGGAGAAGTTGGAGAGTGAAAAATATGTTTTTGAGCTTTTATTGTCTGTCTTTTTCTCCCTTTTCTCTAGGTTAGTGAACTGAAGACTTTTGCCAAATCTGCTGTCAAGATAGGAGAGGGGGATAGTTCTTGGAACTGCATATCAATACAAAAGTTGTAAACCAGAAGAATGCGAACTCAAGTTAAAATGAATCCTGAACTGTCTGAAAATGAAATTGTTGTAAAGTTTCCCCGGTGTCCCATGTAACCCTGTAAAAATTGTTGATTGATACGGGTAGGTGCATATTTTAAGTTTTAGTATTCCTGTCTGAGATCAGCATCTGCCCACAGCCTCCATTGTATAGCTATCATTGAAGTATTGGTGGAATGGGACTGATGAACAGTGTCATCAAAGGTATGAATACTGATGAAGAAATGAACACATACTTACTGAATAAAACAAGACAAATTGGCATCATCAGAATGCCAGAAGATTTATTATACAGATGAAGGTTTCCATCCTTGTTAATCTGCTAATCTGCAGTTGATTAACAGGTATTTTTAAGTAATTTGAAACTGCATGACCTTAATAATAGAAGTTGAAGTGTGACTTTGAGCAAACTTTACAATTTATGACCCTACATTGTTTGGTCTTTTATAATAGTGTCAAGGAGCCCAGTTTAATGGTAGTGGGTAGGGAAGGGATGATTTTAAAAAAGAGCATTAATGTTTCGATATGGCATCTAACTGGGAATAATACTGCTTGTAAATCTTTTGCTTAATTTTACAAAGCAATCTTTTGAACAAATCTTTATCTTGAGAGAGTTAAGTAGTTGGAAGAGGAGCGACTTTCATATGTTTACAAATTATCTTATTTTAGAGAGAACAGCCAAAATTTTCTCTCTGAAGTAATCTTTGCATGAATTGAAATCTAAAATGTATTCACAAGATTGGAAAATTTGACCTATATACACATCCATCATTGTAGAGAACTTTCTAAGAAGTGCATCTTTTTAATGCAATTTTGAAAATTTTCTTTCTTACCCATTGAGTACAGATTTATCTGTTCTAAGGACAAATCATATCAGCAGATAACAAACTGCCTCCCTTCTGAACAAAGCCCACCTTGGTCAACTGTAATGTATTTTTTCTGTAGATACATTTACATTTCAGTTGATTTGCATACTGCATTTCTGTATGGCATTTGTACATTTATTGAAAGTTTTGTGTAATCTTGATCATGTTTTTGCAGAGTTTCTATATAAATACAGACCAGCTCAGATTACATCAATTTATGCATTTTTCTTCAAACTTGTGTAAGATTTTCTCTATACAAAAGGGTGATGCACATTTATATTTTATGGGCAGAGACAAATCATTATTATGCATGACTATTCAGTAGGTAAATTAGTTTGTCTCAGTTCATTGCATGAAATTCCAGGTTGTCACGCTCATTGATGTTAGTGCCCCTGGAGAGCTAGCAGTGAAACAAAATGTGATTGAATATTGTTGTATAACTTGGCCGTCTCGTATAAATGGATACTAGTCCTTTCATCATGCAATTTACTATTCTATTTGTAGAATGATAGCATATCAATTATGTAAATGAGTTTAAGATGGTATATTCATTCTAGCTGTTTCTGTTCAGCATTTTCACTAAATTTGTAATATTTAAGTAACTTCTAAATCAGTATTTGGAGAGTTCTGCACAAGTCAGTTTTCTTGAATTTGCATGGTAGAATAGCAATTAAATTGCTTATGTTCCTGATATGCTATGTTTGGGTCTTACTAAAATTGAATCAGTCACTTAGTGTTAGTTCTCATCCAGGCTGTAAAGGTTTGGCAAATCTCAGGATGTGGTGAGAAGGTTCTGCAGGGGTGTACAGCAAATGCACATTCACACAGCTTCATGATGCAAGTATATTTGTTGAAATGACAGACCAGTTGATAAGTGTAAAATAAAAATACTTCTACTGCAAACGCTTACAAAACCAAACTAATTTTAAACATACTTCATATTAGTCTGACCTTTTAAAACTCATGTATCCAGTTTACTGCTCTGTGCAAGATTAAATTTTGTATGCAAATTACTGTCTTAGCTCACTCTAACATGGCTCACATCATCAATCACTTGCCTGTTGGTTAAATATATTTGGTATGATGAAGCTGCCATAGTTCAAGATTCTGAAACAGGCCATGCAATATTTTATTTTTATGTCCACCCTTTGGTTAATTTGGCCCATGTATGTTATTCAGATTTTGCGATGTTTAGCATTGGTTAAAACTGAGTTGTGAATGCCCTAATCTTGTTTTTACAATGCATATACTTTGAGTTGCAAGAAGTCTGTAAAACCACTATATTGAGAAAAGGTATACTGTGTAATGGTACAGATGAATATACTATCTTCTCTTATTTCTTCACACCCCCACCTCAAACTCAAATGTTAGTTTTAACAGGAAAAGGATGGTTCTTTTGAACTGTGGGTTTTTAATTGCATAAATTATTGGTATGTATTGCCCTGTGTATTTCATTAATCTGTGCTCTTAAAAAAAGAGTACGCATGTAAAATAAAGCTTGATAACACTATTGAATTGAATTTGGTCCCTAATAGCGTTCATTTTCATATTCAGATTTAGTTAATAGATTATTCTAAATGGTCGACCGTAAGAACTATTGACAACGCATTATCATTTTACCTTGCCACCTGTTCAAGTGGAGCTATTGATCGATGTTTCTTTTCCCTACCAACTCTACTCTTTGGCTGTCTTTGAGATGTTTAATTCAGTTTATTTTAAATGACAGTTACTACTTCAATGTTCACTGTGCTAAAGCTGACCCTACTCGAATAACGTGAAAGTTGTTTTTGATTTTTGTCATCTTTCCTGAGTCTTTGCCACAGTGTTACCTAATCTGTGTGCTAATGAAAGTGCAACTTATATTTTATCTGCATTATTCAAAATACAACTTCTTTTTGTTTGGAGTGAAATTCCAGCATTTTCCAAGCATTTTCTTGCTAACTTCAACTTCATCCTGGAAGTCTGGTGAATTTGTTCCTGCACCCTTTCAAATGTTTCAAATGACTTCCTGTCAGGGAAAAATTCCCATAAATTGTTCCTGTAAAAATTCATCATAACATAAATGTGTAAATATGATGGATTAGAGAGGGTTTGTGGAAGGACAGAAATGCTTCAAATGTTCTTGATTTCTGGGCTCTGAGAATTCTTAATCTGGTCTATAAAATATATTCTCGATTGATAGAGGATCTGGTTTTGCAAAACATTTTTGTAACTTAAAAGAGCGATATGGAAAGCCTTAATGCAAATGAAATTACAAAACATTCCATGGGTTTAGGATAGCATGGATCATGTTTATGTGTAGAAATTGTTCCAAACATGGTAACTTGATTTTCATACTTGAGTTTCATTAATTCCAAAAAGGAGTTTAATGTTGGGTTGTGGAACTGTGTAATTTTATATTTTTTTTTAAATATTAAGGATTCCTGCATCAAGAACACACAACATAAGATTATGCGGTACCATTATCCCTGTAGCACTATTTGCCAAGAAAATCTTCATTAGTCAGAAGCTGCTGTTTTGTTAAGACCTGAGGTTTGTATTTAGAAAGTAAGAATTATCCATTGTTTCAGAACTTGCAAATGTCAGCAGCCTTTATGAAGGCAAGAATTAAAAAGGGTGCTAACAAGGCTGCTTTAAATTCTACTGTCTTCACAGAAGGATAGTGTCCACAGGAGAATGAACAGCATTCCAGGTATTTGCTAATACCCAGCCAAAGTAAGGCAACCCAAAGACAATTTAGGAAGGCATATGTAATTTTGATAGGTAATGCCTGATAATTTATAATTTAGTTATTTGGATTCATGGCATGATCATGACATTGCCAACAATGAAATGATTGCCTGAACATCTGACTGCTAAAAGTTAATAACTCAGCATCAGAATTTTTAAGTCTGACAAAGCAAAAAAAAACCTATTGTGTTTATTAAGGGCTAAACTGCCTTGAAAAGTTGATCAGCATTACTCAAGAGCTACTGTTGTTATTTTAGTACCCTTAAATGGTATTATGAATTTCAGGATATTGACCCAGCAATGACAAACAAATCAGAGTGCTGGAGAGACTATGCTTTGGCAGAATCTGTGAAGAGAAGAACAGTAAATGTTTCAAGTCCAATGACCCTTCATCAGAAACATGATAAAACTGTGTTCTAGTTCCGTGTAAGAATGATGTCTGGCTTGAAGGTGTTGGTATTCTTATGGCTTTGCTGCTGTTCTATTAATATAGATCATTGGAGAGAGTGGTGAAATCGAATTAGCCTTGAATACCTGCATGCTAATCTTTAGATTTTGTGTGCTCTAGACACTAAGTCCAGCATAGGGGCATCGCCTGTTGAACCTTATAATGTATCACCCTTCCATTTGCAAACTCATGCCATGACTCATGTAAATGGTAGAGATGGTGGAAAATCTTTATTCTAATTTTGTAGTTTCTGTTGATGAAGCTAATCTGATCGATGGCATTTCTCAAAAGTAAATATGAGGAAGGTTGCAGAGATAATAGAACTTTCTCATGATCAGCAACTGTAAGACACAAATGGGGTCTTTTCAGTCAAAACCTACATGTTGTTAGAGTTTAGTTTAGCTGACTGCTGAACATGGGATCCTTCCTTTTTGAAAAGGAATTGTTTTAAAGCTGAACACTGGAAATGTCATCAATATTCTGCACTTGGAAGATAATTGAAGCGTGAGAAAGGGATAAGTAATTAAACCTCTTGAAACTGTTGAAATGCTCCTGCATTTAATTAAAACTCAGTTTATCGCTATCTAACTCTTTAACTGTCTACCCTGAAAGCTTCAATTGTTCAGCAACCATGCTTTTTGAGAGTATTTGTCTACCTTTGTGTGAAAATTGCTTTCCCGTTGCATCCCCTTATTCAAAAGTATATATTTGAACACCTCATTGAGATTATCTCTCAGCATTTCAGCAAGCTGGCGGGAATGCACTGTATTGAAGTATAGGATGGTTTCTTGAATCACAGCTGTGATGTCTTGCATCTGTGATAATGGGACTTTAACTTCATCCGTATCGTATTTTTAATTATTTTCAGCCTGTTCTTCCTTAACCTTTTCAGTACAGCCTAAGTGGATAAGGCTGAGATGATTATCCATTTGGCACTTCTGGTTTCTTTTTTTCTTCTAGAAGGACAATGATCCTGGATTTCAAAAGTGCTATCTAGAGACCCTTAGTAAATTTCTGCAGTGCACCTTGTAGGTAGCAGCAGTGTGCTCTACTGATGTTGGCAGGGGAAAGGAGTGAGTGATTGTCGATATGCCAATCAAGATGGCAGTTTTGTTCCGGATAGTGTCAATCTTCTCAAGTGATACTAGAGGTGCACTCATTGGACAAGTAGAGAATATGCTATCACATTCCTGAGTTGAGTCCATTAGGTTGTGGACAAGTTTTGAGGAGATAAGAGGTGAGTTACTTGCTGCAGTATTCATAGGCTTTGACCTGCTGTTGAAGTCACTGTATTGAACTTTTGGTGAATGGTAAACTTCAGGGCTATTGATAGTTGGGGGAATTCAGTGATGGTGACACCATTGACTCTCAGGAAGGCTGGTTAGTATCTCTTATTGGATATGGTAATTGATCCAAATTTTACTTACCACTTTTCAGCTCAAGCCTGGATATTATCCAAATCTTGCTGCATTTGATCATGGACTGTTTCAGTATGTGAGAAGTCATGAATTGTGCACTTGTTGACAAACATCCCCACTTCTTCCTTGTGATGGAGGGAAGATTATTTAAGCAGCTGAAGGTGGTTGAGCCTAGAACCTACTTGAACTCCTGCAGAGACGTCCTGAAGCTGCGGTGACTTGACCTCTAACAATCATTACCATCTTCCTTTGTGTTAGGTATGGCTCCAACTAGTGTAGAATTTTCTCCTTGATTTTTGTTGATTCCAGTTTTGCCGGAGCTTTTTAATGCCACAGTCTGTCAAGTGCAGCTTTCATGTCAAGGGTTATCGCTCAGTTTTCCCCTTTTGACTTTCTTTCCTAATGTAACCTGTGTGCTTAGCAATAAGTGCTTTTGCAAATGCTGAACTAAGTGTTAGATTTTTTAGTTCAGACTGAGCCCTGTAGCTTTCTGTTAAGAATTCTAATCTCTCGTATACAGCACTTAGCCCATTGTGCAAAATTTTTCATAGAATAGAAAGAAAATTGGGTATATTGTGCATGGACTCTTGTAAGTTAGAGTATGTAAATGCATTGACATTAAATTGTTTTCTAACAAGATTTTAATATTAAATGGTTTTGGCTAATAGCCTCTCTGATCACTGAACAAGTACAATCTCCCAAGTTTGTTAGACTGGTACTCCTACGACTAACAGATATTACTTCCTTCCCACAAATCAGAGTTTACCCATTTGGGAAAGTGATCACACTATCTGGTTAGGATGTTCAGAGCCAAAGGCAAGTTGTATAAGATTTTCAGCAGAGGTCACTTTAATTTTGGCTGGGAAAATGAAAAGCAGCCAAGACAGTGGGCCACTTATCCCTCATGTTTGTTCTATTATTCAACAATATGAATGAACAGTGGCAACAAAACATGAACCAGTGTAGGCCATGAAGCTCTTTAGCCTGTTCTACCTCATGCCTCTTGAGAGGGCACTTGTGCTGCAGTGGTAATAACCCTACCTCTGAACCTGGAGACCCAGGTTCCTGAGGTGTACGATGATTCCTCTGAATTGGAAACTAGAAACTCTGTTCTGCCCTTCAGTGATATAATTGTCCTGTAACTGACACACTTCCGCATCTCAATTCCTTGAAACAAAATCTATCATTCAGGTGAATTGTTAATCATAAATCCATCAATTATGTCAAAGATTTAATTATTACCATTTGCATGTTGAAGTGGTTTGTGACTTCACACTAGCAGGTCTAGCTCTAATTTGTTTTACTATGTCTGATCCTAGAATCAGTAACCAACAGAATTTTTTTTCCCCCTTCACATACCTTGGCCCCTCACCACCATCACTGTCCTGCACATCCAATCAGTTCCCATTGACATCTTAACCTCCTTTCAGTGGATCACAGTGAAGTAGCTGCTCTGCAACGTACAAAATTCTGAGTCAGAGTCAGGTTTTCTACATAGTTTAAGTGAATGGGCAAAGGTCTGGCAGATGGAGTGCAATGTCAATAAATATGAAGTCATCCACTTTGTTAGGAGTAGCAGTAAAAATGACTAGTACTTGAATGGTAAAAAAAATTGCAGCATGCTGCTGTGCAAAAGGACCTGGGTGTCCTTATGCATGAATCATAGAAAGTTGGTCTGCAGGTGCAATGGGTAATTAAGAAGGCAAATGGAATTTGCCCTCCATTGCAATAGAGATTAAGTTTAAAAGCAGGGAGGTTTGTTGCAGCTGTATGGAATGCTGGTGAGGCCACAACTGGAGTACTGCGTGCAGTTTTGTTCTCCTTACTTAAGAAAGGATGTACTGGCACTCAGGGTGAAGAGGAGGTTTGCTAGGTTGATTCTGGAGTTGAGAGTGTTGGCTAATGAGCAGAGACTGAATAGACTGATGGTATTCATTGGAAATTAGAAGAAGATGGGGGGATCTTATAAAAACACACTAAATTATGAAGGGAATAGACAAAATAGAAGTAGAGAGGAAGTTTCCACTGGCAGGTGAAACTAGGAAAAGAAGACATAACCTCAAAATTAGGGGAAGCAGATTTAGAACTGAATTGAGGAGGAGGTTCTTCAACCAGAGAGTTGTGAATCTATGGAATTCCCTGCCCAGTGAAGTAGTTGAGGCTTCCTCAGTAAATGCTTTCAAAGTTGAGATCAATACAGGTATCCCCCATTTTTTCAAACGTTCACTTTACCCAATTTTGCTTCTACAAAAAACCTATATTGGTACCTGTTTTCACGAATCCGAAGAGGATTTTCGCTTTTGTGAAAAATGACAATACTTTTTCCCATATAAATCATGTACCTGCACTTTAAACCATTTTTGGCTTATGAAAGGTTTCTGGGGAGCACGTTACTTTCGGATAGTGGGGGCTACCTGTATCTTTTTAAGCAGTAAAGAAATTAAGGGTTATAGTGAGAGCGCAGGTAGGTGAAGCCGAGGCCATGAAAAGATCAGCTATGATCTTATTGAATGGCGGAGCAGGTCAAAGGGCGAGACGGCCTACTCCTGCTCCAAGTTCTTACCTTATGTTCTTGTGAATGATTTAGCACCAGGTTCCCATGAACATGTAGTGCGTTTATGGCAGAGAGACGGTGCCCATACGTCCAAGCTCCTTTTAATACATTTGTGGGATGTGGGTGTCGCTAGCTGGCCAACATCTATTACTTGTCCCTAGTTGCTTTTGAGAATGTGGTGATGAGCTTCCTTCTTGAACCATGCAGTCCAGCTGTTGTGCGTTGACCCACAATGCCATTAGGGAGGGCATTCCAGGATTCTTACCCAGCAACAGTGAAGGAATGATATATTTCCAAGTCAGGGTGGAGAGTTGCTTCGGGGGGAACTTGAATTTGGTGGTGTTCCCATATATCTCCTGCACTGAATTGAATGGCAGTGACCAGAGTCAGTTATCCCAGGCCAACCAGTGATCTGCTATGCAAGGATATTATTATGTTTTAGTGCGATTCATATATTCATCATAATCCCACAAAATGGGATCTTCACACCATTGGCTTGTCAGCAAAGTGCACACACCAAATGTCTCGACCTGCAGTTTGCCTTGGACTGAGCAGGATAACTATTGCAACAATGCACCAGTAGGGTAAAACTAACCTGTCTCTCAAGGGTCAGTCTTCTTGGGCTATTGTAGTTAAATCAGTAGAGATACGCTCACAAACCAAGTTTGAGGTTTTTATCCTGTCACAGCTAACTACTGAGCCACCGTGCTGCCCATTAAAAAAGTTTTACTTTTAAAGTAGTGGTTACACTTGGATTTTATTGAAAAAAAACCTGGAATAAGGGAATGTCAGGATCAGTATAATTAATATTCATATTTCAAAATGGAGTAAAGTTAATGTAAGAAAATAATTTTAAGCCCTGTCAGCACCGCTCACGAGTGGAATTTGTAGCCTGTAATATGAGTCATGGACCCTATCAGTGTCTTAAAAATCACATGCAGGAATTGCTGGCAGTTGCTGCAACTTGAACTTTTGGTTTCTGAAATCAGGCAGTGGTTGGAATCAGTGTGGCACATTGGTGAGGCTCAGAGCTATGGATGGGATGTTCAGCTTCAGGGCGCGGACCCAGAAAAGGAATGGGTGACTTTCCAGGCAGACCCAAAAAAAAGTAGTGCATGAGTCATCTACTTTGGAAACAGGCGAGTGTATTGATCCTCAAGACTGTGCTGTCGTAGCCAAGTTTGACACAGCAAATAGTTTGGTTGTACAATATGGGAGAAAGAAGAAAGGAGTAATAGAAACGGGGGATTTATTAGTTACTTGAACAGACAGGCTCTGGACGTCAGAATGATATGTGAACTCTCTGGTACTAGCATCAAGAATATCACAGAGCAGCTGTTGGATATACTTCTGGGGAAGGATGAACAGCCAGAATTCATTATCCAAATGGGTACAAATGACTTGGATAGGATGGAGAAATGTGGTCCTGCAATCAGAATTTGAGGGAAGGAAAATTAGCAAGTGGAACCTCAAAAAAATCATAATCTCCAGATTTCTCCCAGAGCCATGTGCAAGCGAGAATGAAAATAAAAGGATAAAGCAGAGACCAGAGAGCTTTTGATTTCTGGGACACTTGGAAAGATGGCACTTGTACAAGCCAGATGACTTCCACGTGAACAGAGTTGGGCTGAGTTCCATGTGGGGCATTTTGCTGGTGCTGCTGTAAGGGAAATGGCAGGGATGTGAAAATGAAGATTATATTGGAGGAACGTCCAGATGCACAAAATACTGCAAGATATATAGCACTAATCTTTAAGAATATAAATTCAATGTGAATTTACAATATGGGAGAAAGTAATGATGTGTAAATCAGGTGTAATGTACATGAGTGAACACATGGAGTATAATGAGTAAGATTGGTGAGTTAAAGGAGTAATCTTGAAATGGTGACAAGACCTAGTTTAAGGATCAGCAAGACTTTATGTCAAATATTTCTAGGAAAGGTTGGAGGGTGGGGGGAGGGGGGAAATGCAGGGAAGACAGCAGTAATAGTTATGGACAGCATCCCAATGCAAAAGACAGAATCAAATTTGATAAAGTGACGGCACAAAGAGGATGCAGTTATATTGCTCAGTGAAGTTTGCAGACTAACTACTGGGAAGAACATAAAAGATCAAGGGTCTGCAGAGAAATGACAAAGATATCAATATTATCAAGTGGTGATAACAAAGGACTTTAGCTACCTGAATATAGACTCGAACAGTAGTAGTATTAAGGATGGAGAGAGGCAAACATTCTTAGAGTATGTTCAGAAAAGATTCTAACAACAATGTGCCCAATCAAATTAGAAGAGACTCCCTGTTGGATCTGGTTTTTGGAAATTGGGCTAAATCGATCATTTCAGTGGTGGAACATTTAGGAGACAGCGATCCTTATAGCATAAGGTTTAGGATGCTGTTAGAAAAGGACTGTAGGCAATCCTGAGTATGAATAATTTACCGGGGAGGGGGAGCCAACTTCATTGGGGGCAAGAATAGAGCTGGGCTAGATAGACTAGATTGGAAAAATAATTGTAGATTATCAATGGTTTATCTTGAAAGAGATGATTCAGCTACAGTCCAGGTATCTTCCATTGAAAGAGAAGGCAAACAACGCCAGGGATCTCTGGAAAAAATTCAAAGAAAAGTAGGAGTGCTTATGACAAGTGTCAGGTAGAAAATACAATTGAGAACCAAGTGGAATACAGAATGTTCAGACCAGAGTCAAAAAAAGCACACGTGAGAAGCAAAGAGGAATTATGAAAAAACACTAGCAGCCAGCCTCCAGAGTCTTCTATCAAATATCAACAGTAAAAGTGTGGGTGTGAGGAACCAAAACAAAGGATTTACATGTGAAGGGAAGAGCCAGGTCTGGGGTACAAAATGAGTATTTTGCATTTTTTCTTCACCATGGAGGTAGATCCTACTGTGGGCTGTGGTTTTTTTAAATTCTTTCACAAAATAAGGATTTCGCTGGCTAGGCCAGCATTTATTGCCTATCCCTAATTGCCCAGAAGACAGTTAAGACTCAACCAAATTGCTGTGGTTCTGGAGTTACACAGACAGAGGTAAGGTTGGCAGTTTCCTTCCCTAAGGATCATTGGCGAACCAGATGGATTTTTCTGACAATCAGCGATGGATTCCTGGTCATCGTTAGATCCTTAATTCCAGATTTTTATTGGATGAAAGTTCCACCATTCAAACTCTGGTCCCTGGAATATTACCTGGGTCTCTAGATTAATAGTCCAGTGACAATACTGTTATGACACAGGGTAAACCCTCCTGCTTAATTTAAAACTAGCAACACAGAAAAGATTTAACTCTTGCAGTAATCTGTAAAAATCAACTGGCCAAGAACTATTTAAAGTAAAAATTGACAACTTTTATTCTCTGTTATACTTTAAGAAATAATTAACTAACCACTATTTACAATTTCTTTCTCTAACCTACCTTTTGGCTTCTCTAATACTAGTCTAATAAAATCCCTAGTTAAAATTTACAGAACAACGCTTCTTATCTCAAAACTAAGCAGCTGTAGGTTCTGGTCTTCAGATCTTCCTGTGACTATTTTTCTTCTGGTTAGGAATTTCTGCTTTATAGGTTACTGTAAGGTACTTTTAAGGGAGAGCTATTTTCAAGCAGTCTGTTTACATGCTGGCCCATGGCAGTTCTCCTCTCAACTGTTGAACTGTTCAATTTGTCCCGGTCTTAAACACCAGAGCATCGGATTGTGTCATGGCTTTTAAGATTGAATTGAGTATATTGACAAACTTGATTGGAAATTGATATTTTTGTGGAGGTATACGTTAAACTGATTGGCCAGATTCAAATCTGTTTTTGTCTCCAGGCAATGAACTACTTGAGTTGTTCAACCCAGTGTTACATACATTGTTACCTTATTGAAAACACTTAGTGCTGTCAAGCACTTCTAAGGAAGTGCTGGAACTTGGAAGTTGACAAGAATGCAAAGCATCCGAGGATATTGAAGGAAATCAGAGTGGAAATTACAAGAGTACTGATCTTAAGCTTCCAGTCTTCCCTAGACTCATGACTGGAGAATTGTTCATGTTACACAGTAATTCAAAGAGAAAAGCGTATACGGATAGCAATTAAAGACCAATCTGTTTAGATTTCAATGATGGGAAAGTATCCCAAAACAATTATTTGGGATAGGATTATAGTCACATGGAAAATGGTGGGTTGATTAAGAAGAAACTGCTTTGATTTCTTTAGGGGACATTATTTGACTAGCTGGAAATAGTGCTGTTGATGGACTTCTGAAAGGCATTCAGTACTATGCCACACAATACACTTGTGCAAAGTTGTACCCCATGGATTAAAAGGGACATTGGCAATATGGATAAGTAATAAACAATAGTGATCAATTGATATTTTTGTAATCTGGATGAAGATTTGTAGTGAAGTTCTTCAACAGTCTGTATTAGTACCCTTGCTTTTCCTGATGTGTATTAAGGATCTGGATCATGATGTGCAGTGGACAATTTCCAAATTGTTGGGGTTTATAAAATCACGAGGGGCAAGGTCTTTTCCCTGGGTTGAGGTAGTCCAGAACTAGAGGGCATAGATTTAAGGTGAGAGAGGAAAGATTTAAATGGGACCTAAGGGGCAACTTTTGGACTCAGAGGGTGGTGCATGTATGAAATAAGCTACCAGGGAAAGTGGTGGAGACTGTTACAATTACAACATTTAAAAGACATCTGAATGGGTATATGAATAGGATGGGTTTAGAGGTATATGGGCCAAGTGCTAGTACATGGGACTAGATTAGTTTCAGATATCGGGTCAGCATGGACAAATTGGACCAAAAGGTCTGTTTCCATGCTGTGTATCTCTGACTGTATGACTCTATATAAAACCTGGATGCACTGGGAACTGAGGGGGACAGTTTGGAACTTCAAAAGGACATAGACAAGTTGCCGGAGAGGGCAGATAAGTGGCAAGTATCAAAGCTGAGAAGCATGAGGTGATGCATTTTGGCAGAATGGACATAAGCACACAAGAAAATTGTGGTTCAGTACTTAGGGGCTGTGGGAGCAGAGACAATTTTGAGTTTATATGCACAGAAATCAGAGAGATGTACAGCACGGAAACAGACATTTCGGTCCAACCCGTCCATGCAGACCAATCTAGTCCCAACTGCCAGCACCCGGCCCATGTCTCTCTAAACCCTTCCTATTCAAATACCTATCCATATGCCTCTTAAATGTCACTAAAGATTTCAGGCCAGACGGTAAGAGCAGTTAATAAAGCGTACAAGTATCCTGGACTTCATTGAGAGTAGCATAAGGTACAACAGCCAGAACATTTGTGCTGAACTTATACAAGGCACTTGTTAGACCTTATCTAGAGTATTGTGTTCAGTTCTGGACACCATGCATAGGAATTATGTCGATGTGTTGGGAAGAGTGCAGAGAAGAAATTTACAAAACTGGTTCCAGGGACATAAAATTTCAGTTCGGAGGAGAGGGGATTTTTTTTTTTGAAGAGACGTTGGATAAGAAGAGATCTCAGAAGAAGTTTTTAAAATTGAGAGAATAGATAGAGAGAAACTGATCCTCCTTGTAAAAGGACAGAGAAGAAGACAGATTTAAAGTGATTTACAAACCGAGCAAATGTGCTGAGAGAAAAATGTATGAAAAGTGGGCTAGGTTTAAAATGCAATACCTAAAATAGTTAGCTCATTTTCAGAAGATTGAGGTTCTGGATGCAAGTTTGCTCGCTGAGCTGGAAGGTTCATGGTCAGACGTTTCGTCACCATTCTTGGTAACATCTTCAGTGAGCCTCCAGATGAAGCATTGCTGATGAACCCTGCTTTCTATTTATATGTTTGGATTTCTTTGGTTGGTGATGTCATGTCCTGTGGTGATGCCATTTCCTGTTATTTCCTTGTTTCCTGTGCCCAAGAAACCCAAACCGAAACATCTGACCCATGAACCTTCCAGCTCAGCGAGCAAACTTGCATCCAGAACCTCAATCTTCTGAGAACGAGCTAACTATTTTAGGTATTGCATTTTAAACCTAGCCCACGTTTCATACGTTTTCTATATGTATGTTTGGGTTTCTTTGGTTGGTGATGTCATGTCCTGTGGAGATGTTATGTCCTGTGGTGATGTCATTTCCTGTTCTTTTTCTCGGGAGTGGTAAATTGTGTTAAAAGCAATGTGCCCAAGAAATCCAAACATATATATAGAAAGCAGGAATCATCAGCAATGCTTCGTCTGGAGGCTCACTGAAGCTGTTAACTAGTATGTTGTCGAAACATCTGAACATGAACCTTCCAGCTCAGTGAGCAAACGTACATCCAGAGCCTAAAATTATGTTGAAGGGCAGAGTCACTTGAGGACTTGTGGAGGGGATTAGAAACTGGTTCCAAGCGATTGATTGTGTTAAGGGACTCCCTAGTCAGGGATATAGACAGATGTTTCTGTGACTAGCAGTGAAAAATCAGAATGGTGTGTTGCCTCTCTGGTGTCAGGATCAAGGATGTCTCAGAGAGGGTGCAGAATGTTCTCCAAAGGGATGAGGGACCAGAGGAAGTCATTGTACACATTGGTACCAACAACATAGGAAGGGAAAAGGATGAGATTTTGAAGGGAGAATATAGAAAGTTAGACAGGAATTTAAAAAGGATGTCCTTGAGGGTAATGATATCAGAATTAATCCCAGTGCTACAAGCTCGTGAGGGTACGAATAAGAGGATAGCGCTGATGAATACATGGCTGAGGAGCTGGTGTATGGGAGAAGGATTCACATTTTTGGATCATTTCGAATATCTTCTCAGGTAGAAATGACCTGTACAAGAAGGATAGATTGTACCTGAATTGGAAGGGGACTAATACTGGGAGGGAGATTTGCTCGAGCTGCTTAGGAGGATTTAAACTAGTAAGGGGAGGGGGGAGACCCATGGAGATACTGAGGAAAGAGATCAATCTGAGACTGGTACAGTTGAGAAAAGAAACAAGTCAAACAGTCAGGGCAGGCAGGAACAAAGCAGAGAACAATGTAGGACTGATTAATTAAACTACATTTATTTCAACACAAGAGGCCTAACAGGGAAGGTAGATGAACTCAGGGCATGGTTAGGAACATGGGACTGAAATATCATAGCAATTACAAAAACATGGCTCAGGGATGGATACAAATGCGATAGGAAGGATAGAAAGGGAGGCAAGAGAGGAGGGGGAGTGATAAGAGGTAGCGTAGCAGCTGTGCTTTGAATGAATATTCCAGGAAATACATCCAGGGACGTTATTTGGGTGGAACTGAGAAACAAGAAAGGGATGATCACCTTATTGGGATTGTATTATAGACCCCCTAATAGCCAGCGGGAAATTGAGAAACAAATTTGTAAGGAGAATTTCAGTTTTCTGTAAGAATAATAGGGTGGTTATGTTAGGGAATTTTAACTTTCTAAACTTAGACTGGGACTGCCATAGTATTAAAGGTTTAGATGGAGTTTAATTTAGATAAATGCAACCTTGACCTAATCTTGAAGGATTTGAGCTATAGGGAGAGGTTGAATAGACTAGGGCTGTTTTCCCTGGAGCGTTGAATGCTGAATGCTAAATTAAACTCCATCTGCCCCTTCTCAGCCCATTGGCCCATCTGATCAGGATCCCTTGTAATCTGAGGTAACCTTCTTCACTGTTCATCACACCTCCAATTTTGGTGTCATCTGCAAACTTACTAACTATACCTCCTATGTTCATATCCAAATCACTTATATATATGACGAGAAGTAGTGGACCCAGCACCAATCCTTGTGGTACTCCATTGCTCACAGGCTTCAATCTGGAAAAAAAGCCCTCCACCACCACCCTCTGACTTCTACCTTCGAGTCAGTTCTGTATCTAAATGGCTAGTTCTTCCTGTATTCCATGAGATCTAACCTGCTAACCAGTCTTCCACGAGGAACCTTGTCAAACGCCTTACTGAAGTCCATAGAGAGCACGTCAACCACTCTGCCCTAATCAATCTCAATCAAGTTTGTGAGACACTATTTCCCGTGCACAAAGCAATGTTGACTACCCCTAATCAGTCCTTGCCTTCCCAAATATGTGTCATTCCTGTCCCTCAGGACTCCCTCCAGCAACTTGCCCTTCACCGACATCAGGCTCACCGGTCTATAGGTCCCGGCTTGTACTTGATCACCTTTCTTAAATAATGGTATCACATTAGCCAACCTCCATTCTTCTGATACCTCACTTGTGAGTATCGATGATGCGAATATCTCAGCGAGGGACCCAGCAATCGCTTTCCTAGCTTCCCATGGAGTCCTAGGTTACACCTGATCAGGTCCTGGGGATTTATCCACCTTTTGTGTTTCAAGACATCCAGCACTTCCTCCTCTGTAATATGGACATTTTTCAAGATGTCACCATCTATTTCCCTACATTCTATATTTTCCATGTCCTTTTCCACAGTAAACACGGATGCAAAATACTCGTTTAGTATCTTCCCCCATCTCCTGTGGCTCCACACAAAGGCCACCTTGCTGATCTTTGAGGGGCCCTATTCTCTCCCTAGTTACCTTTTGTCCTTAAACTATTTGTAAAAACCCTTTGGATTCTCCTTAATCCTATTTGCCAAAGCTATCTGATGTCCTCTTTTTGCCCTCCTGATTTCCCTCTTAAGTATACTCCTACTGCCTTTATAATCTTCTAAAGATTCACTCGAATTTTCCTGTCTATTCCTGACATATGCTTCCTTCTTTTTCTTAGCCAAACCCTCAATTCCTCTAATCATCCAGCATTCCCTACACCTACCAGCCTTTCCTTTCGCCCTAACAGGAATATACTGTCTCTGGACTCTCATGATCTCATTTCTGAAGGTTTCGCATTTTCCAGTTGTCCCTTTACCTACGGACATCTGCACCCAATCAGCTTTTGAAAGTTCTTGCTAATACCGTCAAAATTAGCCTCCCTCCAATTTAGAAGTTCAACTGTTAGATCTGGTCTATCCTTTTCCATCACTATTTTGAAACTAATATAGTGCTCCCCTACTGACACCTAAGTCACCTGTGTCTAGATTAGAGTGGTGCTGGAAAAGCACAGCAGGTCAGGCAACATCTGAGGAGAAGAAAAATCACCTAAGTCACCCATCCTGCCTTATTTAGATTTAGATTCACTACAGTATGGAAACAGGCCCTTCGGCCCAACTAGTCCACACCAACCCTGCGAAGAGTCACCCACTCAGGCCCATTCCCCCTAACTAATGTACCTAACTCTACGGCCAATTTAGCATGACCAATTGACCTAACCTGTACATCTTTGGACTGTGGGAGGAAACCAGAGCACCGAGAGGAAACCCTCGCAGACACGGGGAGAATGTGCAAATACCACACAGACAGTCGCCCAAGTCTTTTTACGCAGAGGGTGGTGTGTGTATAGAATGAGGTGCTAGAGGGAGTGGTGGAGGCTGGTACAGTTGCATTATTTAAAAGGCATCTGGATGTTATATGAATAGGAAGGGTTTAGAGGGATATGGGCAAAGTCCTGGCAAATGGGACTAGATTAGGTCCCATTTCTAGTCGGCATGGATGAGTTAGACCGAAGGATCTGTTTCCATGCTGTACATCTCTATGACTTTATGAATAGTAACAATGTACAAAGGTCAGGGGAAGAAGACAGAAGAATTGCTTCATATCAATATTCATTGAATGGCTGGTGCAGATGCGTTGGGCAAAAAGGCCTCCTGTCCTATCACACCTCTGATTCTGTGAAGTTGGTGGATAGAGTGCCAATAAACTGGGTTACTTTGTTCTATTATCAAATGTGTTGTGTTGATGGAGTCACACTTGCCCCATAAGTGGGGAGCATTCCTTCACACACATTATCCTGCATGTGTGGTGCAACCCTCCAGCCCTTCCCCTTATGTCCTACCCAGCTCTTACTGATAATCTGTCAATAATATGAAATCACAGCCGCCTAGCCATTTGGCTTCATTGTTCAACAGGCTACAAGTTCCTATGAGCAGTGAGACAGGCTCCCTGCCTTGAGGCACCTCAAAATGAGGTGAAGTAGTGCCTTCGGTTTCAGATTCACAAAATTGCTAATAATCCTCTTAAGGATAAGAAGAGAATGAGTTGAAAAATAAATCCTAAGGAACACTTGGGAACTTGGTTGCTTTTGAAGATGTGCATATGTCTATAAATTTTAATGCTGTTTAATGCCCATTATCCATGTAACAGTCTTTACAGTAAATAAAATCAAAATTCTTTTTAAAGGGTCACTTTAACTGCTTTTCTCAGTTTTTACAGTATATAATACCTGTAAGATGGGTTTATTGTATACAAAATGTAGTGGGCTATCTGAGAATTTTTAGCCAAATATAGGAAATGTCCTTTTTTTTAAAAAAATGCAACTCATAAATCAGTGTTGCGATGATCAGATTTGCAGTAAATTTTGTCATGAATTACAGGCTAATTTCCTTGCAATTCCAATGGATTCCAACCCTAAAATTTCTGTCATTAGTCTATTTCAGTCGCATTTTCATCAAATTTTCTTGCAAAAGAAATTTATTGGTATTTTGATTCAACGAGACAATCGCTGCAATTTCTGTGGAACAATAGAATGCAAAATCTGAACTTAATGCAATCAATTAATGTTGTATGAAGGAGTGATGCAAAGCTTTTCCCTCTACCTTGACTGCATATTTTAATTTCTCACTATCAGATTAATTATGTTAGAACTTAATTGCTGGTTAGTTGATTCTTCATTATATCCCAATCATTAGCACATTGGAAACTCCCATCAGGATCTTTGGTTGGGGATTTGGGAGGTGCTGACTAATGGTTCACCAGCTGTACAAACTGAAACCCGTCCAAATAAAACAGTTGGTACAGATCCAAATGAATTGATTTGATGCATCATATGCTAGAATATGTTGCTTGGCATTGCTGTGGAATATACATAGATAGTCAGTTGGAGCATTCACTCAACTGGTAATGAAAACCCGAGGAATAGAATCTTAGAGTTGTCAACTATATTTTTATAAAATAATTCTTGTAAGAAGCAAGAAAACCTTTAAATAAGTTGGGTGATGTCAAAATGGTCAACTATGAAATATCAAAATGAGACCTCCCTTAGCACTGTAAACAGCTGCATGGAGTATCTGTGTCGTCTTTCATATCAAAATGTCCTGGCTATTCACGCTGTAGGTGGGAAGTGGGAAGTTTTCACATGCCTGCCTTGGATAGAATATTAGCTTAAAAATGTGTTGCTGGAAAAGCGCAGCAGATCAGGCAGCATTAAAGAAGAAGGAGAATCGACGTTTCGGGCATAAGCCCTAAGAAGGATACAAATTCAAAGACTGTTAAAAAATATCTCTTGAAATCTCAAAACATCTCCTTTATAAATCAGTAGAAAAAAACTCCTTTTATAAAGTACCAAAAATACTCCTGTCTCTATATCTAACACTTGTTAGGTTTAAGTCACTTGTGCCTTTAACACATGGACTGAAACTATATACTATATAACAATACACCTGAACTTGAATGTACCTAGCTTGAAGTAACCTCATCATGGTTTTATCCCAAAATTTCTGGTCTGGGAGTAACATTAACTCATTACTCAAAAGTGACCTAGTGCACCATATCTTTCCATTCTCAAGAATAGTGATCAATGTAGCCATTCTTATCCAAGGACTTCACTGGCCTCCCCACTCAAAACTGAAACCAGAAATCTCCCTCCATCCAACTCTGTCCTCATTCCACTGAGCCTTATTTATATTTCGCACTAGTTCTTTCTGACCTAAGTTTCTCTGAAACTGAATGTTAAATTCTATCCAGTCGTGACCATTATTCTGTTAGGGATCTTTTACTCTGACATAATTTATTAAAACCACCTCATTAAACATTAGCAGATACAAAACAGCTTGATCCCTGCTTAGATCCACAACATATTGCTTAAGAGAACTGTCCCAAATGGACTCCACAAGTTTTCCTTGTCTCTCTTTGCCAATATGATTTTCACAGTCTATGTGAAAATTAAAGTCACCTTCATTAATATATTGCCTTTTTTAAGCACATCCTCAATATCTCCAATTTATTCTCTGTTGTACAGAACAACTACTATCAGGGGCTTACAGACTGCTCCTGCAGTGACTACTTCCCCTTTTTATTTCTTGCCTCCACCCATATACATTCGATGCCATTTGTTCCAAGACTGTTTCTTGCTAATGTATTTATTCCATCTCCTAACAAAGCTACCTGCCACCCTTTCCTTCCTGTTGTCCTTTTCAAAGGTCACATATTTAGTTCCTAGCTTTGATAACCTCGTAACCATGTCTCTGTAATGGCTACAAGATAATGCTTACTAACTTCTATTTGTGCCATTAATTCATTTAATTTGTTCCAAATAATATGCATAATTAGGTAAAGAGCCCCCTTCACTCTTTTTTCTGCTCTTTTCATACCCTCTGACCCTTCCTGTCCCATTCCAAAATATCTATTTTGATAATCATATCGAATGCTACCACATCTATTTGCTTTGTAAGCCTCCTTCCTCCAAAACTCTTCTTCTAATGAGTTTAAAACCCTCTATAGATCTAGTTATTAAATTTGCTAGGACAGTGGTGCTAATATGGTTCAAATGAGACCCGTGATCAGAACAGCTTCCTTCTACACTAGTACTATACCAATGTCCCACGAATGAAACCCATTCCTCTCATGTCAAATTTTAAGTTATGAACTTAACTCCTTGACTTTATTTACACTCTGGCAGTTTGCCCCTGGCTTGGGTAGTAATACTGAGCTTATTGGTTTAGTTCCTAACTGTACAAAACCCTTCAGCAGAAATTCCTTTTCAGACCTATTAATGTCAGAATACCAAAGTGGATGATGAGAACTGGTTCCTCCCCTCCTATGCTGAGTTCCTCTGCAGACTCAGGACAATGTCCTTTTAATTTGACACCATTCAGGCAATATAGCCTTTAGGACTTTCACTTGCACCTACGGAGAAGAGTTTCTTATCTTCCACCCTACCACCATTATGTTACTGTTTCTCCACTCCCCCCACCCACCCACAAACACACCTCACTGCTGAACCTATCTATCCAGGAAAAGACTTGGTGTTATCCCTTTATGACCCCACCTCAATGAATTTTGGGCAGACACGACACTGAAGTCTTCTTCTATCATCTTCACTTCCAGACCTACTTTGGACCGGGATTCCCCTCCCTGCCACACAGACCCTTTTAGCTATCCCCAATACTCTCCATCTAGACCTGTCCCTCTGGTCCTTTACCGATACTCAACTTCTTTGTTGAGGACTGCCAATGTGACCTTAATTTCTCTGCTTCCCTCACCTATTCCAATGTATCTCTCTCTCCCAACTTGCTGCACTCTGTTCTTTTGGATCCAGCCCAATCTTGTTATCAAAGCTGCCAACACAGTGAGGTGGTTGTCATCTGGCATGCAGATATCTAGCTGGCAGAGTGGAGTGCCAACTCTCAACTGCATTCTCCTGTCTTCTCCCTAGATGGTGATCCCACAATTGAATATCAGGCTGGAATTTCCAGGCCTGTCGCTGACCTCATCACCTCTGGAAATCTCCCTTTTGCAGTTTCCCATCTCACAGACCCCTGACTCTGTACAGACCCCTGACTCTGTACAGACTGCTTCTACTTTCTTTCAAACATCCACAGACAGGACTGCCCTGGCAGGTCCATTAAGCTGAACTTGTCTTGACTCTACTCTTCTGCCCCAACCCCCAGCTTTGTTCAATGTCTTCCGCTTACATTCATGATTCTCTACTTCATGTTAGTTCCAGAATTTCCAATTTTCTGATCGTAGCCTCCTCATCTTTCACCCTACCGACAACTTTCTTCCTGATATATCAATATCTTTGGTGATGCTTTCTGTTCTTGCCCAGAATTGGAAAAATTTCATCAATTTTGCTTCTAAATTTCATCTTCTGCTTACTTGAGCACTTTCTTGCCTGCATGTGCTCTTTCAACTTCATCTAGTCAATCTCTGACTTTTTTTTCCTTTTCCCTTCTCCTTGACATCAACATTTCCATGCCTGAGAATCGGCTGTTCAACTGTAAGACTCAAGATGGTGGCGATGCAGTAGCAGCATTTGTGCTACTGAGCCCAAGGCTCTTCCACTTCTGTTTTCTTTTACCTTTTTTTCTTCCTTTTTACTTTTGCTTTTTTTTAAACTTTAAAGTCTTTTCTCTTACCTTTTCACCTCGGCTGCAGTGCTATTGCCGGCAGCTTCGGCGAGAGTGGGCCCTGGGCAGAATGGTGGATGAAGATGGCCACGCAGGCCCAGGAAACAGCGATGCCAAATAAATGTTGAAGGAGGAGGTGTCTGGTGGACATGGCTCCACCCAGATTAAAGGTCTCCCAGCTTAATCCCCAGTTTGGACTTGTACGCTGAGCCAAAGCTCTAGCTCCATGACTCGGCTCGGGCGCTTGATGGCAAAGATAGCGAGTTTGGTCACAGCACAGAACCCTATGGCATTGGTGGCAGCTGCATCAACAAGATCAGCCCACCATGAACTCATGGCAGTGATAGCATTGGGTGGAGGCAACTCTTTATTCCAGCAGCGATGGCATGGTAAAGCATTGTTTCAGAAGGGTCAACAGTTCAGCAACAGGAACTTGAGGCACTGGGGAGGAGGAGCCCAGATTCAGACCCACAGCTAAGCTTGAGTTGTGAGCAGTTTCAAGACCAGCAAACTTTATTGAGATAAGATTATAAGATGAACTTTATTGTTTTATTTTTCTTCATATTCTGTGTGTTGGCATATTTTCTGTGTTTTAAGATGGAGCTGGAGAATGGCTACACTTTTGACTGTATTTGTAATAAATACACATGACAATAAATAAATCAAGTCAAATCACCAATATCCATTCCAGTCCCAAAGTTACCTCCACTATACCACCTCATACCCTGCTTCCTGCAAGGATTCCATTCTATTCTCCCAGCTTCTCTGTCTCTGCTGTTCCGATGATGCCACCTTCCATCAGGCTTTGTCCTACATGACCTTTATCTTCAACTGAGGATTCCTCTCCATTGTAATTGACAGGTTCTTCAGCTATGTCTGACCCATCTTCCACATTTCTGCCCTTACCCCTTCCCCTCTCTCTCTTAGAACAATGATCGTGTCTCCATTGTCCTCACTTTCCGTTCCTCTAGTCTCTACAGTTCGAGGATCATCTTCTCTACTTCTATCTCCAACAGAATGCAAAAGCCTCTTCCTCTCCTCTCCACTGAAAGCATTCCACAGGGACTGTTCCCTTTCTAACACCTGGGTCCTCCATCCCTCCTAATACTTCTTCACTCCCCCTTGGCACCTTTTAACATTTGCCTGTTCACCACCTCCCTCCTCACTGTCCAAAGCTCGAAACAAAGCTTCCAGGGGCAGCAGCATTTCACTTCTTTCAATCTAATCTACTGTATGCACTACTCTTAATGTGGTCACATTTACATGAGCAAAACCAAATATAGAGTAGATGACACCTTTACATTAACCATCTGCCAGGACAGTAAGAATGATCCTGATCTCCCAGTTGTCTGCCATTTCCTTAAACCATGAAGTGTAACATTTTTGTTCTGCGTCTGCTATAATGTTCCAATGGAGCACAACACAAGCTCTAGGAACAACAGCTTATTTTCTGCTGGGAGACAAAAAAAAACAGCAGATACTGGAATCCAAGGTAGACAAGCAGGAGGCTGGAAGAACACAGCTAGCCAGGCAGCATCAGGGTGTATGGGGAGCTGTAAATAAAGGGGGGGGGAGGGGTGCGGGTGGAGAGGGTGAGGCAGGGATAGGCAAACACAAGTAGAGGGTACGACCTACTTGGTCGACGGGAGGAATAAATCCGGTTGGTAGCTGGAAGGAAGAGTTGATCTGAGGAATACAAGGGAGCGGGAAGGGAGTCGGTGGAAGAGAAGCTTGATTATTTGAAATTGGAGAACTCAATGTTGAGTCCTCTGGGCTGAAGGCTGCCCAGGCAGAAGATGAGGTGGTGTTCCTTCAATGTTCGGTCTGATTCACTGTGGCGATGGAGGAGGCCAAGGGTGGTCATATCAGACAGGGAGTGGGAAGGAGAATTGAACATGGACAGTGACTGGGAAGTCAGGTTGGTCCCTGTGTGCCCGGCTAAGGTACGCAGTGAAACATGCTCTGAGTTTACATTTGGCCTCCCCGATGTAGAGAAGATCACATCGGGAGCACCAGATACGATAAACCAGGTTGGAGGAGAGGCAGGTGAACATCTATCTCACCTGGAAGGATTGTTTGGGGCCCTGGATGGAGGTGAGGGGGGTGGATGGACTGCTGGCAGGTTTTGCGTCTTTTAAAGTTGCAGGGGAAGGTACCTGGGCGTTCGGGAGTGTTGATGAGGAGACTGGCGTGAACCAAGGATTAGCAAAGGGAATGGTCCCTCGAGGTCTCAATTTTGAATTCCATAACTTCAGAAACTACTTCATTGTAATTGTTCCCATTTTCCTTGCACACTGTTCTCGCTATCCCTCACCCTAACCCCACAGCTTTGCTCACTTTGTTCTTGGTAGAGAGGTCCCATTCTCTTCCTCTCACACCTTCATTTGCATCTTTTCCTTTTCGCTATTATTAACCCCTTTGAAATAGAGTCTATTCCACCTGCCCTATTGCTCCTCCTCCACCTTTGTCGAAAGCTTTTTAAAAAAAATTCTGACACCTTTCTCTTTCTACAGATGTTACTAGATCTGCTGAGTTTCTCCAGCATTCTCTTACAATCATACACTCCTATTCTTAATCACAGACCAAGTTTGCAATTCCTAGTCTAAGGGGCATGACTACCGCCTGGAACAAAGAGTACAGATATGTTTTTCCCTCCCTGATATGGTCTAATATCTATACTTGAGACTCAGCTCCTCTAGCACCGTGCCACCAAACCCTTAGCTGAAGTCATATGCTCCCTTTTATTTAACTGAGTGAGATAAGCCCTTTTCTTAATGAAGATTCAGTTTCAGTCCTTTCTAAATTAGGCCTGTCTTTCGATGCATGCTCTGAAAATATATTCAATGCTTGCAACTACAGAATTTTAAAGTGCAGGTTTCATTTTAATGCCAACCTCAAATGATAATTTAAATAAAGCCAAATTAGGTTTGTACAAATGTAAGGTTTAGACACTTTTTTTTTGCCCAACAAATGCAAGCATTCAATCTTTACTTTAAGTTAGGAGAGCAGAAGCATACAAAATGGTTTTGCCAAATCCCTGTACCACTGTAGCAAAAATTCAACTTTTGAATTCCATTCCTCTTGCAATAAACAAAGACATTCTTCCTCATCACATGCCAAACCTGCATATTAGCCTTTTCTGGTTCATGTATCAGGATTTGTAGAATTCTATGATCTGTCTCCATTTAAGTATGTATTTTTCTATATTTCCTTCCAAAGTGGACAAGTTCACATTTGCCCATAATATACTTCATCTGCCACCTTTACTTATTTTTCTCTCCTACCAAAATGTCAATGGTCAGTTTTTAAGCCCTAGTCTTGGTCCACCTGTAGTCACATTCCTCTAATGGTTATTTATGCATTTTATATCTATTTGTGCTGTCAATTAATTATTGTGAATGCTATGCACATTGAAATATAGAATCTTTAGTTCTGTTTTTACAGTGTTTACAAAATCTGGACTTGCCAAAAGTCGCCATAGTCCCATAATCTCTTATTCGAGAGAGATGACATGGTAAATTTAACTTCAGGAAAGAGGTGAGGATGAGATGATGGGTCTTTTTGGTGGCCTTGGCCAGTTGGGAATGGAATCTGCCCTGTTGGTGTCACTCTGCATTGCAATGGCCATCCATTAAACTGAGCTAAACAACCCCGTACTCTAGCCTTCCTGCACATTCTTGAATTTGTATGTTTTGCCCTTTTCTGCTCTGTTTTCATTATCATTACCCTTATTTGTATCCTGCAATATGGTCTTGTCCATTCCCTCTAATTTACAACATCTTTTGTCTCCACAAACTGTTTAGTATAAATCTCTCTCTATGACTTATTGGACTTGCCAGAATGAAGGGATTAGCACAGTTCACATGAAGGCCTTCCCAAAGTACAGCTTCAATTTTCTCACGTGTTCCAGTGCCCTTTAAGTTAAACCCTATTTTGCCTGAATAAACATTTGAGTTATGCATACAACTCCCTGATTTTTAATTTGCTTGTGACTAAGGTAATCCAGAAATAATAATTTTTGCTTTTTTAAAAAAATGTTCTGCTTAATTGCTCATTCCTATTCTTGCCAATGTCATTGGTATCTACATGGATCATAACAACTGGATCTCTCCACTCCCACTGCATGTTAATCCCCAGTCATAGAGTCATAGAGATGTACAGCATGGAAACAGACCCTTCAGTCCAACCCAGCCATGCCGACCAGATATCCCAACCTAATCTAGTCCCACTTGCCAGCACCCAGCCCATATCCCTCCAAACCCTTCTTATTCATATACCCATCTAAATGCCTTTTAAATGTTGCAATTGTACTGGCCTCCACCACTTCCTCTGGCAGCTTATTTCATACATGTACCACGCTCTGTGTGAAAAAGTTGCCTGTTATGTCTCTTTTATATCTTTCCCTTCTCACCCTAAACCTATCCAGAACAGACATCTCAAACCTTGGTATTGCACAGCTAACAGCATTCTGGATTCTCATTCTTGGTGACGGAGAGTTGTTGTCGTGTTTATGACATTATGATCGATGCATAGTAACTTATAATATCTTTTTAAATAATTTTCAAAAACTGTATTCAAATTCTTACCTCCGTTGTGATAATTGAACTCGTATCTCTAGTATTTTTAAGTCTAGAAATTTGTATTACTAGTCCTCTGACATAGCGACTTTGAGCTAAGTACAATCTCATCCAACTTTTCAACCCAAATTGAACTTCAAAACCATATCTATTAATTATTGAGAACATTTCCTCCATCTTTTCCACATTGTTTACCTCACTTCATCTGTCAAAACATTTATCCGTGCTTTTTATGCCTCTGATTCAATGCCCAGAATGCTGTCCTTGCCACCTTTCCAACCACAGCCCTCTGAACTGTGCGTTGCCTGCATTATATTTTGCACTAAGGCCCCTGTCACCATTTATATGCTATTTGGCAGAAACTGGCTTGATAATGCCAACAAGTTTAAAGTTTCATCCTTATATACAGATCCCTCCTCAGTCTCATGCCAACCTGTTTCTGCAACCTTTTATGCCTTGCACTGTTTCCTGCTCCAATAATCTGACTGGCTCCCTGTGCAGCTTCCTCTGCAATCTCAAAGATGACACTTTCACTCTCTTTCACTTTGCTCTTTGGAATTCTGTTGAAACATCTTTCCCTCCCCATTTGTGTAATCTTTCTAAAAATAATGTCCTTTGCCATCTCTCCCAATCTTTCTACAGCACTTGGCCCTTAGCTGTAAAGCTACATGGGATGGTTTTTGCATTAACAGTCTAATTATAAGCAAATTATTGAACATTGCAGTGTCCACTTTACTGTTGAGCTGAGACGTACCCGCCCTTGGTTATTTCAACATACAATATGCCAACAGTTGCAGTATTGGATTTTGGTTATAATTGTATAAAATAAGTGCTAACCTTGAGCTGCACATGCAACTTGAAACATGCCAACGAATAGTTACAGAATAAGGAGGCCATTTGACATGTCATGCATGCCAACCCTCTGCAAGAGTCCCATTCCCTTTTTCTCTCTGTAACCCTGTGAGTATATTCTTTATTCTTTATTTGATTTCCATTTGATATTTGTGATTGAATCTGTCTCTGTCTCACTGAAGCAATGTAGTCATTGAAAGAAAATGCTTCTATTGACTGTTTCACCATGCACCCCATTAATTGTGCTTACTGGTTTGTGACCTTTATGGAAAATTATTACTCTTTATTTATTCTGGCTCTCCACCTCATGATTTTGAGCACCTGTATTAAATCTCCTCACAACTTTCTCAATGGAGTACAACCTCAGCTTCTCCAATCGATCCACCTAACGGAAGACCCTCATCCCTGGAAAAGGTACTCATTAATCTTATCCACAGCCTTTTTAAAGGTTCACTTCCTTCCGAGAATAATTGTTGCACATGCTGCAATTTCGAAACTCCAAGTTTATACATGATGATTAAATGCCACCAGCATCTGTAACAAAAAGTTTATAACATCAGGCAAGTTCTATATTTTAATTTTTCTTTTCAATGTTGGTGACAGCTTGAGTAATGGAAAGAGTCTAACAACTTCACTTTACTTAGGCCTCAGAACCAAACAACAGGATGTTGATAGGAAACTCGAGGCTCCAGACAACTTCTATTTAAATTGACGGAACACTCATCAATATCTGGCAACTCACACTAACTTGTCTTTTTCATTTTGTTTGCACTGTAAAAATAAGTTTGTGATTATTGCTTATGAATAAATTATCAAAAAGGCTAATTAGGTACTGGGATATATCTCAAGGACTCTGAACAAGAAGGTACAATGAATTATTTAATTCAATGTGTTCATTTATTAATTCTCGTGTGCAAATGTGGTATCCTTTCATTTCTAATTTTCCTTACCAGCATTTGCTGTCCCTTTCCTGAAGGCCTTATGTATTCCTTCAGCTACACTGGTAGCCATTTGACTCTTGGACCAAGTTGCCAGTTTTATGTGAGAGGTTACAGAGATTGTTTTGACATGATGGTTCTGTGGGAAGGATTGCAGACAGACATGATGCCCTTCACCCAAGGTTCACCAGATGCACACACTTTATAGCAGAGATCAGTGGATAGCCGAACAGATTAACTTCCTTCTGTTGCCTGGGCCAGCAGACACCAAACCTGATATTCCTGGAATACGAGTTTTGAGAAGATGTGTAGCTCAGGTTGAGGTTCTGGATTTAGGTTTGTTCGCTGAGCTGGAAGGTTCATTTCCAGACGTTTCGCCACCCTACTAGGTAACATCTTTAGTGAGCCTCTGGGCGAAGCACTGCTGATGATTACTGCTTTCTATTTATGTGTTTGGGTTTCTTTGGGTTGGTGATGTCATTTCCTGTTCTTTTTCTCAGAGGATGGTAGACGGGGTCTAACTTGATGTGTTTGTTGATAGAGTTCTAGTTGGAATGCCATGCTTCTAGGAATTCTCATGTGAGTCTTTGTTTGGCTTGTGCTAGGATGGATGTGTTGTCCCAGTCGAAGTGGTGTCCTTCCTTATCTGTATGTAAGGATACTAGTGAGAGAGGGTCATGTCATTTTGTGGCTAGTTGATGTTCATGTATCCTGGTGGCTATTTTCCGCAACAAGCAACACTAATGTCATTTACAAAATACCATGCAAGAACTTTAACAAACACTACATTGGACGAACAGGCAGAAAACTAGCCACCAGGATACATGAACATTAAATAGCCACAAAATAACATGACCCTCTCTCACTAGTATCCTTACATACAGATAAGGAAGGACACCACTTCGACTGGGACAACACATCCATCCTAGCACAAGCCAAACAAAGACATGCATGAGAATTCCTAGAAGCATGGCATTCCAACCAGAACTCTACCAACAAACACATCAAGTTAGACCCCGTCTACCATCCCCTGGGAAAAAGAACAGAAAATGACATCACCAACCCAAAGAAACCCAAACATATAAATAGAAAGCAGGAATCATCAGCAGTGCTCCGCCTGGAGGCCCACTGAAGATGTTACCTAGTAGGGTGGCGAAACGTCTGGAAATGAACCTTCCAGTTCAGCAAGCAAACCTACATTCATTCCTGGAATACACTTGACCTTCTTGGTCTGTGCTTCATTCCATGCCAGCCATTGGGAGAAATCTATCTTCTATTTCAATAGAACACAATAAGAATTTATTAAATGCAGTGATTGTGGGACTTAAAGGATTTCCATAATTTTAAGTATAATTATAAGCATCATTTACCAGGTTACCTGTTATCTTAATAAGAGTGAATACGCTTTAGAGATCAAACTAAATCAGTTTTGGCTTGCACTATTGTGAAAAGTACTAGTGGATTATTGTTCATCTTTATGTAGAAACTCTGCTACATCTTTAAAGTTTACTATTTCAGCATTCTGTAACTAGTTTCCCTATCCTCCACCCTTCTGAAGTTTCAGTTTATCTAAAACTGCTGCCTGTCATTGTATTCTGCATTAACAGTGAACAGACGGAACTCTGATTCTCATGGATTTACATGAATCCTATCTTAAAATGCCTCAAATTCAAAGTTCTAATTGCCATGTTTTAAATCCTTGCATGGCTTTGCTCCTCCCTAACTTTGTAACCTTCTCTGTCCCTAAAATTAGCATTGGGTGTGCACAAATGATGTAGTTATGAAATGTTGAGAGGTCAGTCCTAGAGTTTAAGATCAGGATGGTAGGATTTGGCAAGAACAAAGTTTTATACCCTTCCCAAAATGCTACACAACATTAAAATCCTGGCTGTGTTTTCAATAGTTCTATTTTATTCTTTTATCAATTTTTATTGGAGCAAAGAACAGTACTGTGAGCATATGTTAAAAATGAAGGGGAAAATAAAACAAAAATGCTATTGTTTGTGAGGCCAGGCCTGATGGTTAATTGCAGGTTGATTCTTTATCATAAGGATTCCATAAACACTCCAACGCTGGGCGAAAACAGTCTGTTTGACTAGATAAAAGCTATTTTGCCATTAACAGAAGTCAGTACCTGTAATTAGTACAAGCAAGTCTGGGACAGAACATGATGGTTAAATAAAAGGAGGGCCAGAGCTTGAACTAGTTTTTGAACTGTTTCTGGAAGAAAGAGTTTGGTTATTGAAGCTGCAGCTTGAAGGTTTGAAAGCTCCCTGTCTAACCTCACATTTCCAGCTATTGGAAGTTCAGAGGACAAAAGAATAAGTGATATGTATCACTGGATTCCTCAGGTGAACTGAAAAGGTGTCCCTGATTGATGTCTTCAGAAAATCAATCAAGAAGCCATCATATATGCCTGTGGAATAACACATCATGAAAGCTACCTCCTTGTCCTGATTGAGGACTTGAGCCAGGCAGGTGGGACTAGTTCAGTTTGGGATTATGTTCCGCATGGACTTGTTGGACCAAAGGGTCTGTTTCCATGCTGTATGCCTCTATAACATACAGTGTTTGCTGCATAAGCTGCTGACAAATGGTGTCAATGTAATATTGTAACAAGGTGCTATATAGTGACATGTTCACTCCTTTAACTGGTCACTGTTAATAAACATGACAAACTGATTGTCTTTTGTCTGGCTAGACAGCAAAGCAAAACAGAATTACTGTTAGCCTTCAAGTTTTAAACAAGGTAGCAAAATGCCAAAAAGGCAAGCAGAAGTAGACATGCTATGAGCATTCAAGGAGGCAAAAAAATGATTGAATGCTAAGAGAGCAAGCGAAGAACCCTGAGATGCAATCTGGCCCAGACCACGAGAAGGCTGTGTATCCATGCGCATGTTACAATAAAAGGTACCAGTGTGTTCCAAAGTGTAGTGTTGAAGTAGAGAACCATACTATAAATGGGTTTGAGTTGTGCCATTATGACGTGATAAGACTGGTATGTGTCTAATTCCAACCTTTATTGATGGATGGGGTTGTGAACGGGGTTCATTACATGGGGAGCATAGTCTGAAATTTTGGCGACTGCTGTCCAAGATGGGGCCTGGAGTTGCTAATACCTGCTCTGACATCTGTGTCAGAAATTGTTGGCATCTAATTTCTCTCCAGCATGTGGGAAAATGGAAAGCTGCATATCTATCAGGTGCAATTAGGCACAAGAGGCATGCAAATAGACCTCTTACCATTTACTAGCAAGATTTATCATCTTATTAACTCATGGAACATGGATGTCATTGGCTGGCCCAGCATTACAGTCCATCCTTAGTTGCCCTTGAGAAGGTGATGGTGAGCTGCCTTTTTGAACTGCTGCAGTCCATTTGATGTAGATAGACCCACAATATTGTTAGAGAAGAAATTCCAGGATTTTGACACAATGACCCTGAAGAAACATTGATGTATTTCCAAGTTAGGATGGTGAGTGGCTTGGAAGAAAACTTGGGTGTTCCCACATATCTGCTGACTTTGGATTTCTCAGTAGGAGTAGTTGTGGGTTTGGATGGGTCTCTCTATAAGGAGCCAAGAACATAATTTCGGAATAAGAAGTCATCCATTTAAGTCAAAGATAATGAGGAAGTGTTTCTTTCAGAGGGCACCGAAACCATGAAACTATGTCAAGCCTGGGTCATAAAGTCATACCTTATGAATATTCAAAGCTGAGAGACAGACGCTAAGCAATATGGGAATCCAGTGTTATGGGCATAAGGGAAAAGAAGTGGAATTAAGGATTATCAGATCAGTGATAATCTGCTCTCATTGAATAGGAGAGCAGACTCAATGGGTCAAAAGGGCTACTTCTGTTCCCACATCTTATGATCTGATGAATTTCTGCATTGTATTTTATAAATGGTACAAACTGCAGCTACAATGCTTCGGCAGTGGAGGGAGTGAATGTTTGTGGATGTGGTGCCAATCAAATGGATTGTGTTATCCTGGATGGTGTCAAGCTTTTTGAGCATTGTTAGAGCTGCAGTCATCTAGACAAGTTGGGGTATTCATTACACTCCTGACTTGTCTTGTAACTGGTAAACTGACTTTGGTAAATGGGAGTTGAGTTACTTGCTGCCTCTGATCTACTTATGTAGCCACCGTATGCAAATGGCTGGTCCAGTTCAATATCCGATCACTGGTCAACCTCCCCTGCACAAAACCATATTGCCTATCACTGATAAGCCCATTCTCTTTCAAATATAAATAGATCCTATACCTCACTACCGTCTCCAGCAACTTTCCCACCACTGATGTCAGTTTCACTGGTCTGTAGTTACCTAGAATATCCCTTCTACCCTTCTTGAACAGGGGGACCACATTAGCAACTTTCCAGTCCTCCGGCACTTCACCTGTGTTTAAGGATACTACAAAGATATCTGTCAGGGCCCAAGCTATTTCCTCTCTCACCTCCCACCGCAACCTGGGATACATCCTATCCAGTCCTGGGGATTTGTCCACCTTAATATCCTTTAGCCTACCCAATACATCCTACCTCCTTACATCAAAATGATCCAGAATAAACAAACTTCTATCTCTAATTTCAACATTCATCATGTCCCTTCCTCAGTGAACACTGACGCAAAGTAATCATTGAAAATCTCACCCATTTTCTCAGGTTTGACACAATCTTCTTTCATTATCCTATGATGAACCGACCCTTTCTCTAGTTATCCTCTTGCCTCTTATATATGAATGAAAGGCCTTGGGATTATCCTTAATTCTGCTCACTAAAGCTATTTCATGACCTCTTTCAGTCCGCTTGATTCCTCGTTAAAGACTGGTCCTACTCTCCCAATATTCCTCCAGGGCCCGTTCTGTTAGCTGCCTGGACCTTATGTACGCTTCACTTTTCCTCTTGGCTAGTCGCACAATTTCTCTTGTCATCCACAATTCACGAATCTTGCCTTTCCTATCCCTTGTTTTCAAAGGGACATGCCTATCCTGCACTACCTTCAACCTATCTTTGAAAGCCTCCCATATATCAAATGTGGACTTCTCTCCAAATAGCTGCCCCCAATCCATATTTCCCAGCTCCTGCCGAATTTTGATATAATTGGCCTTAGCCCAGTTTAGTACTCTTCCCTTAGGACCACTCTCATCTTTGTCTATGAGTATTCTAAAACTTACAGAATTGTGGTCACTATTTCCAAAGAAATCCCGCACTGGCCTTGCTCACTTCCCAACACCAGGTCCAATATGGCCCCTTCCCTAGTTGGACTATTGACATACTGCTCTAGAAAATGTTCCTGGATGCTCCTTACAAATTCTGCCCCATCCAGACCTCTGATGCTAAGAGTATCTCAGTCAATGTTGGGAAAATTAAAATCTTCCATCATCACCCCCCTGTTGCTTCTACATCTTTCCATCATCTGTGTACCTATTTGTTCTTCTACCTCACGCTCACTGTTGGGAGCCTGTAATACAGCCTCAACAATGTAACTGCGCCCTTCTTATTTCTCAGCTCCACCCATAATGCCTCACTACTCAAGCCTTCCATTATATCCTCCATTAGCACTGCAGTGATTTTGTTCCTGATCAGTAAGGCAACAACTCCTCCCCCCCCCACCCCCCACAATTGTACCCCTCTCCCCGTCATGTCTGAAGCATCTATATCCTGGAACATTTAGTTGTCAAACATGCCCTTCCTTCAACCAAGTCTCTGTGATCACAATAATGTCATACTCCCAGGCGCCAATTCAAGCCCTAAGTTCGTCTGCCTTACCCACTATACTCCTTGCGTTAAAGCATATGCACTTCAGACCACCAGTTCATCTGCTCTCTCCCTACTCTTCCCCTTGGTAATGCTAACTTCATGATCCTGTTCCTTACAGTTTCTAGTTTCCACCTCACTGTCCACTAGTCATCTCTTCTGGTTCCCAACCCCTGCCTCATTAGTTTAAACCCTCCCCAACAGCAGTAGCAAAAACTCACCCGAGGACATTATTTCCAGTTTGGTTCAGGTGTAGATCATCCAATTTGTAAAATAGTTCCCCATCCCCAGAACCAATCTGATTTGTCCCACAAATCTGAACTCCTCCCTCCTACCCCATCCCTCAAGCCATGTGTTCATCCTGCCTGTTCTTTCAATTCTACCCTGGCTAGCACATGGCACCGGTAGCAATCCTAAGATCACTACCTTTGAGGTCCTCCTCTAACTTCTCTCCTAGCTCTCTGAAGTCTGCTTTCAGGACCTCATCTCATTTTTTACTTATTATTGGTGCCTATATACAACACGATAACTGGCTGTTCACTCTCCCCTTTCAAAATGTCTGCAGCCCATCGGTGACATCCTTGACCCGAGCACTTGGGAGGCAACATACCATCTAAGAGTCTCGTTTTCGGCCACAGAACCACCTATCTATCCTCCTTACAATAGAATTCCCTGTGACTGTGGTCCTATAAGTCTTTTTCCTGCCCTTCTGAACAGCAGTGCCCACCACGGTGCCATGATCCTGGCAATCGCTGCACTCCCCTGGTGAGCCATCTCCCCCAACAGTATCCAAAATGGTATACCTGTTTTGGAGGGAGATGACAGCAGGGGACACCTGCACTGCCTTTCTACTCTTTCTCTGCCTTTTGGTCACCCATTCACTGTCTCCCTCAGCAATTCTAATCTGCGGTGTGACCAATTCACTAAGCGTGCTATCCACAATCTCCTCAGCATCACGGATGCTCCACAATATTGAGCTGCTGCCCAAATATATACTAAGTTCTTACCTTCCCAGCAACCTCCTGGTCGCAATGTCACCTCCTCTCTGTTTCCTGCTGCTCCCAGACAGGAAAAAGGCCACGGGCTTCGAAGGTAAGTATTTATAACTGTTCACTTACCTTCCTGGTAACCTTCTGGTCCCAATGTTACCTCCACTCTGTCTGCCACTACTCCAGGACAGGAAAATGTTATATCTTCGAGTGAAGCTGAAATCCAAAAGCTTCTATCTTGGAGGGAAAGTGTAATATCTGAGGCAAATTGACACAGTTATTTTCCCTCCTTTTGTGAATCAGATATACCTGTATTTCTTCATGAACTCAAACAAAACTGAGTAATACAAAACATAACATAAACCAAATATTGAATGTGTTTGAAAATCTATAGCTGAATATTTATTCAAGAAACAGGAATACTGTGTTCATACAACAAAATTAATTTTGCATAAATGTAAGATATTAGAAAATGCAAAATACATTTGGAGAATGGATCATTTCTCAATGGCATAAATTGTGCTTTTGGGAGAGAAATTCATGTGAAACATGGATCAGGAGAATGAATGCGAAAACAATGTTTAGTGAAATGACAAGTATAATTGCAACTGAATTATTAATGGATCAACCTTTACTCAGTTTATCGAAAATGTGATGCCATACCTCAAGGTCTAATGCAAGTGCAAACTCTACAGTTCATTAAAGCCATTGTTTAGTTTGAGACCATGAGTTAAGCACTAACTAGTTTACAGAGAAAAAAGTCCCGAGTGTCTTAGTTACATAACATGATCTTGCAATTTTTCATTTAAGAGGGAGTCCTGCATCAGAATCTTTATTAAAATAAACCCATTTCAGAGAATAATGTATTTTCTGGCTTTTCTATTTATTCCAGCTAAATTTTATTTTGGAGTCACTTATCAGGAAGGGTTATTGACTTAGCAATGAGCTGGATTCACAAAATATTTATATTGATGTTGAGTTTTAATGACCCTAAGTCCATTTGAAGGTTTAGTAATTGTTATTTATGCAATATTACACTTTTAAAATGGGTCTCAGTGTTAAGTTTAATTCAACTGTGAGTTCTAACTAGCATTTTAAAAAGAAAAAACATCTTCAATTTTTTGCGTGTAGAAGCAACTTTTCAGTATTGCTTGTTTTTTTTTATGCTACCCTGAAGCAGACTTTTACAATAGAAGGTTTTCCAACAACTCGCTTTGTATTTCTGAAGAGGCCAAGCATGCCTTATGCAACAATGATTCTGGGCCAAGTCATGTTCTTATATAAAGAAAGGGACAGAGTCAAGTGATTTCAGATATCAGGAGTAACATTGTTTATTTTGGACTGGACACAGTGACAACATTCAAAATGTGACAGATGCACTGTTCTAGGAGCCTGACAAAGCTCATTCTTTTCTTCAGGAATGCTGACAAACAAACAATCTCACAATAAATATGCTATTGATATTTCCAAAGGTAGTGAAAGTTGAGTTATTGAATCTGTTCAAGGCAGAGTTCGATTTTTAATAGGTAAGTTAGTCCGGGACTGTTAGGAACTGAAGTAGGAGTTGACACAGGGCATGCTGACACGGGGCACATAGACACAAGATGGCCACTGAGCCATTACATGGAAAAGTACAGCAAAGCATACACAGATACTGCCTGAGGCCAACAGGATACCACACAATCGACACAGAACATAGATAATTAGTTTAAGGTGGGTGGGGAGAGAATACCTGAGACTGCTTGTATACAAGTGTTGATACCTCAGTTTTGCAGTAATGGAAAATGATCTTCCTTCTCAGGATGAACGATCACGACCAATTACTGCAGCAATGAACTTCTGCGTAGCTGCTGAAACTGACAATGATTCTGTAATGTTTTCTGTAAAACCATGCTGCACAAACAAAGACTCCATATTTGGACAATTATACCATCATATGGATAAAACATTGTGACATGTGCTCTGAGAGTGATAGAAGGCTCGAGCTCACAGCCGTGCTGCTGGACATCTCTCTCCCCAGAGCTCCAGTTCCTTTGTACAATAAACTCTGTTGTTAAAATCCGATTCTGACTCCAAGATTGGTGATTTTTCCCGCAACAGAACTGTCTGGAATGTGCAGTTGAGACCCCAACAGGTCAACCATGATCTCAGTGAATAGCAAAATAGGCTTGAAATGTCAAGTTGAAAATGTGTTGCCGGAAAAGCGCAGCATGTCAGGCAGCATCCAAGGAACAGGAAATTCGACGTTTCGGGCATCCAGCTCTGATCTCCAGCATCTGCAGACCTCACTTTCTCCTTGAAATGTCAAGTTACTCATTCCTACTTTGGTTCGATGTTAGTTCACAAGAGAACTGGTCGTGACACTGTCTATCCATCTAAAGATGTGCTCATCATCAGTTACCTTGTTTATATAATTTATTAGGGGGCATCTATTTTATTGAATGATGGTAATCCCATTGAATGCCAAGTGGCAATGGTAAGATTCATTCAAGCCACACTATTCCCAAAGTTGTCACAAAAATGCATGCATGTAAAATTCCCCAATTTATCTGTCTTTTAGACCCAAGTTGATAGAAAACACAGACCAGTTTTCAATATCTAATAATTGTTTATCATAATAAGTAGGTTCTAGATACATAAACAGTTAGGAAGCATTGGATTATAACACTATTAATTAAAACTCTAACCCCTTTATAAACCTTCTCCTACACACATACAGACAGACGCAATAAAATACATGTTAAAGGTAGAGGGAAAGACTGGGAAGGCAGCTCAGTTGTCTCTGTCTCCAGATACTTGTGGAGATGGCTCTTCTCAGGTAGTTGTTTAATTGTCCACCACAATTCATGACAGAGTAGTGTGTGTGGCAGGACTGCAGATCTGATTATGCCTCGTGGACCTTGTCAAAACTCTTGCTAAAATCTGGGTAGACAACAGCAACTGTGTTACATGGCTATCAAAATGTAATCAAACTAGTCATGTGACCAGCCTTAACAAATCCAAGCCAAACTGCTCTTTATTCATCTATTTCTTTTAAAATGAAATTTATACGATCATTTTTTCCTATTAATTAGTTAACATCAAAATTAGCTTAGCTAGTCTGGATTATCCCTACGTCCTTTTATACGCAACACTACAATATTTACAGTATCCCAGTCTTCTGACAAAACAGTTGTATTCAGAGAGGATTCAAAAGTGATTGGAGGATCATCCATGATTTCTTCCTCTTTTTTTCTCTCAGCAGATATTTTGTCTGAGCCCAGCAATGTGTTAAAATCATAAACATTTTTGCATTACTAATGTTTATCCCAACCCATACTTCACACTCTTCTTTAACTACAATGTTTACACTACCCTTCTGCGATGTGAAAATATGTGCAAAGTATAAATTAAGAAGAGTACTCGTATCTTTTATCTCTCACAAACAGCTTACCTTTATAGACTCTAATCAGTCAATTTATTTCTGAGTTGACCTGTTACTCTTTTATTTACTATAAAACATCTTTAGGGTTTCTTTGAATTTACCTGGCAATATATGTTTTCATGCTGTCTCTTTGCCTTCCTGATTCACTTTCTAATTTCCCCCACACACTTTCTACATTCACCTCGGCTTTCTGCAATTTTATTTTTCCTTCAGCCACAACCTTTTTGACATGCATGGGGCTCTAGATTTGCACCCATTTCATTGTGAAACATATTTTTTGATTATGGGAGAATTGGTTGACTCAGCGTATCTCACTGATTTGGACAACTACAAAGTCTTGGACTATTTGTGCTATACTTGGTTTTTATATTGATTTATGTAGAGTTTTACAGATCAGGTATGAAGCACTCCTGCACCCTCAGTAATGTTTAGTCTCTGCCCTGACAATGTTCATAACCCTTTAACCTTTGTCCTGGCATCCCAAAAATGTTCACCAACAGCAGCCCCACATTTCACCAGGAGATTGGCATCATTACCCTGTGCTAAGACAGTGCTCACCCTCTCTCCTGACTTACATCCCAGAATCTGTGGCTCCTATGAACAGCATTTCTTGGGGAGCATCACTGGGGGGTTTGTTGGAGGGAGGCGTGTTGGGGGATTGTGTTGTCTTTGAGGTGACAATAGCTGAACTGTCAAGATAAATGAAGGAAGGGCTGAATCTTGTTGGTGAGGAAGAAGTAAACACTGTCTGTGGGTGAGGAGGGGAGTGAGGTAGAGCATAGACATAGTTGGGGGCGAAAGAGCGACGTGAAAACTGACAAGGGGTGAGGAGAAATTAGCACTGTCAGTAAGGGAAGGTTGTTCAGGATTGGGGTTGACTGTTCTATTAAAGACCATAATGTAGAGGTGCCAGTGTTGGATGGGGGTGCACAAAATTAAAAATCAGACAACACCGGGTAATAGTCTAACAGGTTTATTTGGAAGCACTAGCTTTCAAAGCACTGCTTCTTCATCAGGTGGTTGTTGAGTAGAATCATATGACACAGAATTTATAGCAATAGGATTGCAGTGTCATGGAATATGATATTAAATAAATTTAGCTTAAGTCTTTCATCTTTTAGAATGATCATGTTACTTTTGGTTCCTTCATATGTTAATCCCAGAACTTTTCAAAGTTACATTCTCAAGATAGATTTAACAATAAGTGTCATCTCAGCTCAGATAATACATTGAAGGTCTGAGGTTAAAGCCTGTCTGTGTCCCAGTGTTAGGTCAAATTGATTCTATTTCTAAAGTGGGATTTACAGAATCTTACATGGATTTGTGCAGTTTTTGAACAAAATGAAATGTAATTGTGCAAATTCACCCACAAATGTATTTTTGTATGTGTGTGTGTGTTGGGGGGGTTGGGGGGGAGGTGGGGTGGTGGTGGTGTGAGTGTCTGTGAGAGAGTATGTATACGTGTGTGAGTGTAATGGAGTATAAATCTGTGAGTTAGTGCGTGTGTGGGTTTGAGTGTGGTGGGAGTATGAGTGGGAAAGTCTGCATGAGTGTATGGGTCTGTACAAGAGTGTATGTGTGTGCATGTGTGCACACAGTTGTGTTAATGTGTGCCAGAGAATGTATAGTGCAGTGGGGTCAACTGTAGTTGACATGAACCCAAGGTCCCAGCTGAAACCATCCCCATGGGTACCGAACTTGGTTATCAGCCTCTGCTTGGCCTGTTCGCTTTGTTGCCTGTCCCGAAGTTCACCTTAAAGAGTGGTCACCCAAATGTCCAAGGCTGAATGTCCTGGACCACTGAACTATTCTCCAACTGGGAGGGAACACTCCTGGCTGGTAATTGTGCGGTGTCCATTCATCCATTGCTGTAGCAGAGGCTATGAGTACCCATGGGGATGACCTCAACTGGAATCTTGGGTTCATGTCACAGTACAGGTGACCCCACTGCACTATACACACACACACACACACACACACACACACACACACACACACACACACACACACACACACACACACACACACACACACACACACACACTCTCACACTCCTACAGATCCACACACTCACATAGACCCTCTCTCATACACAAGCTCTCTCTCATACACTCACATATACTTGCTCCCATACACCCACACACGCACCTCTCACAGACTTATACCCTATTACACTCACACACACACGTGCATACTCTCTCACAGACAGTCACACCTTCACACACACACACACCCACATGCACTCTCTTGCTCTCCCCTGCATACAAACACATATATATAAGTTTGTGGGGTGAATTTGTACTTGCAGAATTACATTTTATTTTGCTCAAAAACTGCACAAATCCATATAAGATTCTGTAAGTACCACTTTAGAAATAGAATCAGTCTGACCGAACATTGGGACACAGACAGGCTTTAATCTCAGACCTTCAATGCATTATCTGAGCTGAGATGGTACTTTTTGTTAAAGCGATCTCGAGAATGTAACTTGAAAAAAGTTCTGAGATTTTCATATGGTGGAACCAAAACTGACATGATCATTCTAAAAGATGAAAGACTTAAGTGAAATTTGTTTAATATTTCATTCCATGACACTGCAATCCTATTGCTATACATTCTGTGTCATATGATTCTGCTCAACAACCACCCGATGAAGAAGCAGTGCTTCAAAAGCTAGTGTGCTTTCAAATAAGTCTGTTGGACTATAACCTGGTGTTGTCTGATTTTTAACTATTTAAAACCATTTAAGTCAATGAACTGAAGACAGAACTTATGTGGCATGACTTCAGTTCACACCAAGAAGTGGGATTGTGTTTGTCCTACAATTACACACAATTGGCCTCCCATATGTCTTCACCTGAAAACTCTGCTGAACCCAGCTTTGGAAGGTGCAAGCATAAAATGGAAAGTGGACAATGATTGGTGCTGGGCCCACTACTTTTTGTCATTTATTTAAATGATTTGGAAGTGAGTGTAAGAGGTATAGTTAGTAAGTTTGCACATGACACTAAAATCGGAGGTGTAGTGGACAGCGAAGAAGATTACCTCAGATTACAATGTGATCATAATCAGATGGGCCAATGGGCTGAGGAGTGGCAGATGGAATTTAATTTAGATAAACGTGAGGTGCTGCATTTTGGGAAAACCACTCTTAGCAAGACTTATACACTTAATGGTAAGGTCCTAGGGAGTGTTGCTGAACAAAGAGACCTTGGGGTGCAGGTTCATAGCTCCTCAAAGTAGAGTTGCAGGTAGACAGGATAGTGAAGAAGGCATTTGGTATGCTTTCCTTATCTGGTAAGAGTATTGAGTACAGGAGTTGGAAGGTCATGTTGCAGCATGTTCAGGACATTGGTTAGGCCACTGTTGGAATATTGCATGCAGTTCTGATCTTGTTCCTATTGGAAAGATGTTGTGAAACTTGAAAGGGTTCAGAAAAGATTTACATGGATGTTGCCAGGGTTGGAGGATTTGAGCTACAGGGAGAGGTTGAATAGGCTGGGGCTGTTTTCCCTGGAGCGTCAAATGCTGAGAGGTGGCCTTATAGAGTTTATAAAATTATGAAGGGCATGATAGGATAAATAGATAAGGTCTTTTCCCTGGAGTGGGCGAGTCCAGAACTAGAGGGCATAGGTTTAGGGTGAGAGGGGAAAGATATAAAAGAGACGTAAGGGGTAATGTTTTCACGTAGAAGGTGGTACGGGTATGGAATGAGCTGCCAAAGGAAGTTGTAGAGGCTAGGACAATTGCAACATTTAAAAGGCATCTGGATGGGCATATGAATAGGAAGGGTTTGGAGGGAAATGGGGCGGGTGCTGGCAGGTGGGATTAGATTGGGTTGGGATATCTGGTCGGCATGGCCGGGTTGGACTGAAGGGTCTGTTTCCATTCTGTACATCTCTATGATTCTATGACTCGATTAACTTGCAGTCAGTGTTGGGCACATCCTTTCCAATGCCAATTGGAACATCTAATCTGATGATTTGAAACCTGCTGCCTCTCTTCCTTGAATCACTCCCATTGCTCTATCACACATAACTGTTTATATTCACTCCTGGGATGTGGGTGTCAGTGGCTGGGCCAACATTTATTGTTCATCCTAGTTACCTTTGAGAAGATGATGGTGAACTGTCTTCTTGAATCACTGCATGTGATTACTAGCATTGGTCAGAGGCTAGAAATCTCCTGCCTACTTTGACCAAATCCCACCTCAACTTTGTGAAATTGACCCATCTCTAATTTATAATCTTTGCGCTTGGTCAATTTCTGTTCTTTTCCAAAGCTATGGTAAATCACACTTAATTATATATATTACAACTAAGATGATATCCTACAGTCCTTCCACCTGTCCAGCTATGTTCATGCACTGCCAATTCCTTTGTTGGGCTTCTGCATCCTTATTAAAACTACATTTGCACAATAATAGTTTTCAGTGCTAGGATAAGTGGAACAGTAGGTTACCTTCTAGTATGAACCCAATGAATTGCCCCACAGTTTGTAAACTGATAATAAATGCATATTATGCTATTATGAAAGTTGTCTTATGACTGAAATATCATATGCACTTTATATTTGCACAGTAAATTGATACCTGACCAGCAAGATAGTTTCACATCCTCAAAAAACTGATATTTGCATTATTAGAGCTCAGAGGCCTATTTGAATAATTTTCATTTTGTATGTTTGCGTGCATCTATCTGCATGCTTATTAACTTTGTATTCTTACACAATGGTTAAAATAGCCAAATGTTTATGTAAATGTGCTTTAGAATAATGCTCAAGGTTAAAAGACAACACACCCATAATTTGTATAGAAAATGTATTGTGTAGATGAAAAGGGAGATTGAAGAACCAAAAGGGATGTGAGAAATGTGAGAAAAGGCTGGTGGATTAAAGGAAATAGCAAAGACACAAGCATGTTACTTTTATAAGTTATTTGAATCATGATTTGATGGAAATGTTAAATTCATATTTTGTGCCAGCCTTTACAAACAGTGGTGAAATTGAGATTGCAGAAATTTCTGTGCATCGTGAATGGTTTAAGCAGAAGGAAATAAGTGATTTAGTCTTTTGTGTCTGAGCTGGTTCTCAGTTGGAAACATCCAGAACTCAATCCATTGTTTAAGAATGGTGAGGTGGAAAACTTTCCTCTGGTCAATTTAGGTAGATTTGCTTTCCAAAGGTATACCAAATACCAGATTGTATTTTACAATTGTCAATGATTTTGTGATTATCTTTATTGAATCAAACTTTGCCCTTAAGAAGATGGTGATGAACCTTTTTGAGGTGCTGCTATCTGCTGCAATTAAACCAATGGTACTGTTGGGAAGGGAATTTTAGAACTCTAACCCTGAGATGATTTGCCTTGAACAATCTCAACCATCTCCTTAGTGCCAGGTATGACTCCAACAAATGGAGGACTTGCCCAATTCTCACCAATTTCAATTTTTCTAAGGTTCCTTGATGTCACACTCAATTTAATGCTGCATGGATATTAAGGGCAATCGTTCTTACCTCCCTCTGGAGCTCAGCTCTTTCTGCCAGAATTAGACTAAGGCTCTATTGAAATTTGAAGCTGAGTGGCTCTGGCAGAAACCAAACTGAATGCCAATGATCAAGTTATTGCCATGCTAATGCAGCTTGATAGCACTGTCAATAACACCTCCTTTCACTTTATCAAAGGTAGATAAATTGGAGAGCTTGTGGTTGGATTGGACTTGTCCTGCTTTTTGTTCAACAAACCTCGGCAATGTTCCACATTGTTGGGTAGATGCCAGTGTTGCAGCAACACTGCAACAGCAAGACTAGGAATATGGATATTTCTGGAACATAAGATATTGGACATTGTTGGGACAAATCTAATATTGTACTGCAATGTTGAATGTGCCATCTTTCAGATAAGATGATTAACTAATGTCCACGAAGCTTGACAGAAATGATCCCACAACATTTGGAGAAGATGATTTTCCCTAGAATCTAGGCCACTGTTTTTATCTCAGCCAACATTGCCAAAATTGCTTTTTTATTCATTTATCTTTCTGTTTGTGAGATCTCTGAGAACAAACTCCTTGCCATCTTTCTCTACAGTAAGGCATTTGATAAGATTCCCCACAGCAGGTATGGGATACAGAGAAATCTGGCTATCTGGATACAGAACTAGCTGGTCTATAGAAGACAGCGGGTGGTAGTGGATGGAAAGTATTCTGCCTGAAGGTCAGTGACCAGTGGTGTCCCACAGGGACCTGTTCTTGGGCCTCTGCTGTTTGTAGTTTTTATAAATGACATGGATGGAGAAGTGGAAGGGAGGGTTAGTAAGTTTGCTGAATACACAAAGGTTGGTGGTGTTGTAGATGGTGTAGATATTTCACTGTTATATATTCTATTTCTAAGTACATTTCACAAGTATTTCACTAACTAAGCACTTTGAGACACAATGAAGTCACAAAAAGCACCACGGCTCGAAGGTACAAGGTGGTGGTGGAGGGTTGTTTTTCAGACTGGAGGTCAGTGACCAGTGGAGTGCCACAAGGATCGGTGCTGGGTCCTCTACTTTGTGTCATTTATATAAATGACTTGGAGGTGAACATGGGAGTTTTGGTTAGTAATTTGCGGATGACACTAACATTGGAGGTGTAGTGGACAGTGAAGAAGATTATCTCAGACAATAATGGGATCTTGATCAGATAGGCCAATGGGCTGAGGAGAGTCAGACAGATTTTAATTTAGATAAATGCGAGGTGTTGCATTTTGGAAAAGCGAATCTTAGCAGGACTTATACACTTAATTGTAAGATCCTTGGGATTGTTGCTGAACAAAGAGACCTTAGAGTGCAGGTTTATAGCTCCTTGAAAGTAGAGTCAAAGATAGATACAATAGTGAAGAAGGCATTTGGTGTGCTTTCCTTTGTTGGTCAGAGCATTGAGTAAAGTTGGGAGGTCATGTTGCATCTATACAGGATGTTGGTTAGGCCACTTTTGGAATATTTCACGCAGTTCTGGTCTTGTTCCAATCAGAAGGATGTTGTGAAATTTGAAAGGGTTCAGAAAAAAATTACTAGGCTGTTGCCAGGGTTGGAGGGTTTGAGCTATAGGGAGAGGTTGAATAGGCTGGGATGATCGTTGGAGCATCAGAAACTGAGAGGTGGCCTTACGGAGTTTTCTAAAATCATAAAGGGCATGGATAGCGTAAATAGACAAGGTCTTTTCCCTGGGGTGGGGGATTCCAGAATTAGAGGGCATAGGTTTAGGGTGAGAGGGGAAAGATATAAAAAAGACCGAAGGGGCAACTTTCTCATGCAGAGGATGGTATGGGTATGGAATGAGTTGCCACAGGAAGTGGTGGAGGCTGGTACAATTGCAACATTTAAAAGGCATCTGGATGGGTATATGATTAGGAAGGGTTTAGAGGGATATGGGCCAGATGGTGTTGGGATATCTGGTTGGCATGGACAGGTTGGACCGAAGGATCTGTTTCCATGCTGTACATCTCTATGACTCTATGACTAAATAAAAATGCAAGTCTTTTTCTAGGCCTCTGGTCTTCCATGATCTTTCTTGGCATTTTGTTAAGGAAACCAGTTTCTTTGAGTGACGTCTACAGGCAAGAGAAGGTGGATTTGTATGACTTTGGAAAGTACAAACCTCTGAAAGTTAACATAGGTCATGATCATGACATCATTCTTCCCTCTTCTGGGTTTCTCCCAGATGCATCTGATGGGAAGATAGGAATTCGCATGCTCTAGCAGTAAGGTATTTAGATATTCAAATACTCTAGGATCTTGTTTTTGAGCTGTCAGCAATGTACCAGGGAATGCTTCTTCCAAGAAAGTGACGCACTGGAACTGGGTTGATCTGTGAAATTAAAGAGTTCAAGTCAGAGCCAGGTGAGTGGCTGCTGTTCACAGTTCTGATGACCACTGACTTCTTGGAAATCACTTTACCTCGTATTTTATTCACCTTCAGCATTACTTCCTTGCTGCTAGCTTGCACCATAACATGGGAGTAATTTATGCAGCTTTATGATGTACCTCTGATATAAAATAAGAAGATAGCCAATACTAACACCAGTAGTAGCAGGAATAATGCAAACAGCAGAATCAGCTACATTCTCCTATGCTACATGCCACACAACAGAGCCGAGGAAATGAATTCTAGGGAACTATGTTACAAGGACCATAAGAGTCTAAGACCATAAGATGTCAGAGTAGAAGTGCATGAGGGGCAAGGATAGACAAGGTCTTTTCCCTGGGGTGGGAGAATCCAGAACCAAAGGGCATGAGTTTAGGGTGAGAGGGGAAAGATTTAAAAGGGACTGAAGGGGCAAACTTTTCATGCAGAGGGTGATTTGTGTATCGAATGAGCTGCCAAAGGAAGTGGTGGAGGCTAGTACAATTACAGGGTTTAAAAGGCATCTGGAAGGGTAAATGAAAAGGAAGGGTTCAGAGGGATATGAGCCAAGTGCTGGCAAATGGGACTAGATTAGGTTAGGATATCTGGTCAGCATGAGCAGGTTGGACTGAAGAGTCTGTTTCCATTCTATACATCTCTATGGAGACCATTCAACCCATCAAGACCACTCCACCATTCAATGAAATCATATCTCATCTGGTAATCCTCCATTCCACTTTACTGCCTTACTTCCATAATACTTTAATTGTTAATGATTAGGAATCTATCTCAGTTTTGAATATACTTAGTAACTCAGCCTTGACACTCTTCTGCACTAACAAATTCCACAGATTCACCAACTCTGAGAGAAACAAAATTCTCATTTTTTGATTTAAATGGGCAGCTCTGCTGGTCTAGATCATGCCCTTTGATTCTGGACTCACCCACAAGTGGAAACAACCTCTCCTCATTCAATTTGAGAATGAGAAAATTCAATTGGAAACAACATTAAATAAGGGTAATTACAAATGAATGGATGCACAGCTATCTGGAGTGGATTAGGAAGGGGGTTTAGCAGCAAAAAAGGTTTGAGGAACAATGGCAGACATTTAAGAAGATAAATCATAGCCCATCACAAAGATGCATCCCAGTGAGAAAAGAGGTTTCTAGAAAGGAGATTGTGTCTGATACTTGTACAGGGGAACGTCTTTCCTTAGATAAGGGGACCAATACTGTTCACAATATTCCAGATATGGTTTGACTAATACCTTGTGGAGTAGTAAGACTTCCCATTTTTTATTTCATTCTTTTACAAATAAAGGGCAACAATTCATTTGGGACATACACTTAAGTCTAGGTCCTGCCAACACTCTTTTTTTGGTAATGTAGAGTCCATTCGTCCATTCTTTTATACTTGCAGACATTCAGCAAATTACACTTTGGTTCACTCAACACGTATCTTCTACCCTTCCACATACTACACCACATAAGCCCTTAATGAATCCATGTACTGAGATCAGACCAATGGGAGGAATGATGACAGTTATTCTCTGTTGTAATCTACTTAGATTTTGCTGGGCATATGGGATCATGGAGCATGAGGCCTGAGTAGGATGAAGTATGATTGTTAAGTTGGGAATTTCAGGTGAGGTACACTCAGGTAAGTTATTTTTCATGATGAAGTTTAGATTTTGCCTCTGATGCTGCCTTAGAATTTTAAAACAGAAAATGAGTTGAAAAACTGCCTGGGAGTCAAAAATAAAATCGCTCTAGTCCTACCAGACGAAAGCGCTGCTGCCTCATGAGTGAGACTGGATTGGTAAGAATACATCCATTGCAAGTTCCCTTTTTAATCTTACCAAGATTTGATCTGTGAAAAATTGAGAAAAGATCTTTGTCAATCTATAAGTATTTCGGAAGGTTTTTCTGTTAGAGCATGAACAGCTTTGATTGCAGTTTTTAATAGACACCATAGTACCTACAGTGTGTATTGTGGTAGCCCTCAAGTTAAACCATCACCAATCATCTCTCTCTCTAATGAGAGAGCAGTCCTATAATCCTAGTAAGACTATGGCAATTTTACTTACACTTGACTTGAAAAGCAAGTATCTGTCAATCAAATACACTGAATAGGTGTTGCTTATTTTGGAAGGAAGCTGTTAGCAATTTCAAGGTCTCACTTGGAGTTCTTAATATTCAAGAAAAATGGGAGCTGCAAATTAAAATAATCCAATTTATCAAATGAAATAGGAACAGATTAACTGGCCCATTGAGCTTGCTCCACCATTTAACTAGATCATGGTTGACCAGCTATCTGAATGCCATTTTCTCACACTACCCTTATATCTTTTGATATCTTTAATACCTGGAAATATATCAAACACTGCCTTCACAGCTTTCTAAGAATTCTAAAGGTTCACGACTCACTGAGTGAAGAACTCCCTCTTCATTTCAATCCAAAATAGCCCACTTCTTTGAGAATTGAGACTTCTGAGACTGGTTCTAGACTCTGCCACTCCCTAGCCAGTGGAAACATCCTACTGCATTTACTCTGTCTTGTCCTGTAATAATTTTGTATTTCAACAAGATCATCTGTCATTCACCTGAATTCTAGAGAATATAGATCCAATGTTCTCAAAATCTCCTCACAGCTAGCCCAGGACACAGTCTGGTCAACCTTTGTTACATTCCCTCTGTGGCAAGTAAATCATTTCTTGGGAAAGGAGACTAAAATTGTACAAAATATTCTAATACTCCATCAAGGGTATGTGCATCTGCACAGACTTCACAGTGATAGTGAAAAAAGGATGGTATTAGATTGGCTATTGTTATGTATAGTTCTGGATTAGTGGAGCTGGAAGAGCACAGCAGTTCAGGCAGCATCCAAGGAGCAGCGAAATTGACGTTTCGGGCAAAAGCCCTTCAGCAGGAATAAAGGCAGTGAGCCTGAAGCATGGAGAGATAAGCTAGAGGAGGGTGGGGGTGGGGAGAAAGTAGCATAGAGTACAATGGGTGAGTGGGGGAGGGGATGAAGGTGATAGGTCGGGGAGGAGAGGGTGGAGTGGATAGGTGGAAAAGGAGATAGGCAGGTAGGACAGTCCGGACAAGTCCTGGGACAGTGCTGAGCTGGAAGTTTGGAAGAGCTTCAGGGAAGAGGAAATGACCTGGGAGTTGCAGTGGGAAAGGGACTCCCTGAGATTCTTGTAGAGAGAGGAGGAAAACTTCTTCAAGGCAGGCATCCTTGCAAGAGGATTATTTTTATGTATCGTGTCTGATTGTACCATTGCAATCAAAGCAAATAAGTGTCAGGCACTGAATACAGTATAATATGTGGCTGCTACAACAATACTACTTGCTTTTCTCCATCACATGAGGTGACTTTCTCTATCTCAAGGTTAACGAAAATGCAATGTTGATTTGATTATGATATGTACACCAAAATCACACGCACATAGTACATTCTCCATATCAGTTTAATTTAATTATCTTATTCTCCTCTCATTCAAATTGAATCTCACCACAGTGTATTACTGCAAAACTGATTAGAGGCATTTAAGTGCATGGTACTTACTTTAATAAATACAGTTTATTACTTATTGCAGTATAGAAATCATTTAGTCTCATGATTAAATACTTTCCTTTTAAGACTTTCAGTAACAGTTCCACTGATGGCCTGAAGATTGGAAGTTAGAAGGTTGGATGTCAGTTACACGTTTGACCTGAAGACCCAGGAGAAAAGAAGTGCACTCTTTCAAATGAGGAAATACGATGGTGCTTGTTGTACAACATAAGCTGTCACACCAACTATATGCAAAATATTTCTGCAAAGGAGTTCTGAAGTTCTGGACTCAATGTTAACTCTGTTTTCTTTCCACAGATGCTCTCAGAGCTGTTGAGTTTTTCCAGCAATTTCTGGTATTGTTTTTGATTTCCAGCATCTGCAGTTCTTTCTCTTTTTGTAATGTGTAAAGTATTATGAGCTTCATTTACTTCAAATATAAATTATTTTTTATTGCTTCTTGGTTTTCTATCCTGTTTGACAATTGTTCTGTGAATTAAATAAATAACATACACTTCAAGTAACTAATTAATTAACTGAGACCAAGCAGAGTCACTGAACTCAAAATGTTAACTTTGCTTTCTGTCCAGAGATGCGGCAAGATCTGTTGAGTTTCTCCAACAATTTCTGTCTTTGTTTAAGCAGGTTTAGTAGCTGACAAAAATAACTGAAGTAATGCAGGACTAGAAAGGGCGAAAGAAGGAAGGAAGGAAGGGCAGAAGAAATAGAATGGCAACAAATGAGAGAACAGGCTTAGAAAGGGGAGACAAAAGGTAAAATGCTGAAGGGGAAAAGAGGAGGATGCAAAACTTTCGGTTCCTACACTCAGCCAGACCTCAGGGAATGGGGCAGAAAGTAAAATCTGGTCCTCCTGATCAAGCAAATTAGAGGAAAAGGCCCAAGAGTTTTTCTGAGAATGGTCACCAATGGTCAATAACTGTGAAGCTGGAAAAGCACAGCAAGTCAGACAGCAGGAGCAGGAAAGTCAATGTTTCAGGCTGAAACCCTTCCTCAGAACTGGGAACATATATAGAGGGAGGTGGGGCTGGGGGAAGGGTAGGTAGGATGGTGATAAGTGGATGTAAGTAGTGGGTTATTGTGATTGGTCAGTGGGAAGAGTGGAGTGGATAAATAAGTAGGAAGATGGACGGCGAGGGCGAGGGCTGGACTGGACTGGACTAGACTGGACTGGACGGGACTGGACGGGACTGGACGGGACGGGACGGGACTGGACGGGACGGGACGGGACGGGACGGGACGGGACGGGACGCCTTTGGGCTGATCAATGTTGAAGCCTGTGGGCTGTAAGCTTCCCAGGTGAAATATCAGGTGTTGTTCCTCCAGTTTCCAGTTGGCCTCACTGAGGAGGCCAAGGATGAACATATCGCTGGAAGAGTGGGAGGGGGAATTAAAATGGTTGGCAACCAGAAGGTTGAGTGGGTTGATGCATACAGAGAGCAGATGCTCCGCAAGCTGGTGCTCGAGTCTAATGTTTGGTTTCCACAATATAGAGGAGACCACATCAGGAGCAATGGATGTATAAGATTAGGTTGGATGAACTGCAAGTGAATCTCTATTGAATCTGGAAGGATTGTTTAGGGCCTTGGACAGAGGTGAGAGGGTAGGTATGGGTCGGTGGGGGTGGGGGTGGGCAGGTGTTCCACCTCTTGTGGTTGCAGGGAAAGGTATTGGATGTGGTGGAGAAGTTGGTGGGTGGTGTAGAGCTGATGAGGGATTTGCGGGGTGAAGAATCCCTGCGGAACATGGACAGGGATGGGGAAGGAAATATCTTTTTGGTGGTGGGATCTTATTGTAGGTGATGGAAATGTTGGAGGATGATGCGTTGGATTCGGAGGTTAATGGGCTGGTATGTGAGGGCTAAGGGGACTCTATCCATGTTGGGGGAAGGGGTTTGAGGGTATAAGTGCAGGAGATGGTGGAGATACAGTTGAGGGCATCCTTAATTACTGAGGAGGGGAAATTTTGATCCCTAAAGTAGGACAATATCTGGGATGTCCTAGAGTGGAACGCTTCATCCTGGCTGCAGATGCAGCAGAGGAATTGAGAGTATGGGATAGTTTTCATTTTGGGGATGGGGTGGGGGCTGAGAGGAGGTGTGACCGGGGGTAGGCATGGGAGTCAGTGGGTTTGAAATTCTGGATTTGGAGACAGTGAAGTCCAGGAAGGGGAGGAAGATGTCAGAAATGGTCCAGGTAAATTTGAGGATGGGGTGGAAGGTGTTAGCGAAGCTGATGAACTGCTCGAGCTCCTTGTGGGAGTACAAGACAGCACTGATGCAGTCATCAATATAGCAGAGGAAGAGGTTGTGTAATTGTGGAAGAGGGACTGTTCCATGAATCCTCCAAAGAGGAAGGCATAGCCCGGACCCGTACGGGTGCCCACGGCTACCCCTTTGGTTTGATTGCTCCCACTTTCTACAAACTTCCACTGCCTAATTTATCTTTTGAAATTGGAGTTCTACATTGGTGTCCTTCCAGTTTATATATTTGAGATATCTAAAAGTGCTGGTCACCCATTTACACAAATTGCTGGTCACAATGCAGCAGTGCTGAAAGTGAGGTGCTATACTTAGCTCCCATTTGTCATAATTTACCCAGTTATTTTGAAATTTGAAAATATGTCATTTTTAAAAATCCTTCATTTTGGAAAAGATGCTTATGGCAAATTATTTAATTTTAATTCTATTCCAAATGCAAGTAATTTATTAATATTGCTGAACTAAATGTAATAATTTAATAATTCTTCTACATGCAAGTGCCTTTATCTTTCATCCAGTTATATGTTTCCACCCCCTAGAACACATCCCATGTTATCAAATGGTTGCATCCTGGCAGCTTATTTTAGTTACTTTGGCAATAATATTGAATATGAATTTTCCTTGATTTTCAACCTTCTGACTTGAAAGATTTTAATTTTAAAACAGAACCAATATATAAGGATTATGATGTGGATTATGTTCTTAGATAATACCTGCAACCTTATCAATTCTGCTCAATGCAAAGTAATTGAAGACAAAACAAAAGGACTGTAATTGTTCCGTCAGTGTCAGACTTTGTTTTCCATCCCAGCAACAGAAATGCTATTGGTTTCTAGAACAAAGGCATGTCTTCAATGATTGGTTGAAATTAGACAGCCAATTAGACATGCAGAAAGTAAGGTACAATGGTTATTGGCTGATAAAGAAGGCCTCCAAGACGAATGAGAAGCTCTGTATCTAAGGGAATGAGTCATGTGAAGCTATTTTTGCCTGCTCAAAATATAGGAAGTGCTGCGCTTGCCTGAACAGTACGTCAAACAGCTGAAGTTGAATAATATCATTTGAAAGCCCTGTGTCTATCTGAATTATTCACAGCTCTGTGAGCAGAAACCAAGTAGAGATGACCACAGGCTAAGTACCCCATATGTTGTGGTAATTCAAATTAGAATATTATATTTAGAACAATAAATCAGTTGAATAAATGTGACCTATAATTCATTTTATTTGATTCTTGAGATCTGTATATTTGCATCAGTATAAAAAAAGCCTGCACATTTGGAGGATGAGAATGAAAAATAAAAAAACAGTTGGGTGAAAGGTGCACGTGATAGGGCTCTGAATCAGGCAATGACGTAATGCAAAGTTCTTATTACTTTTGCAATTTCATATGAGCCATAGATAATAGTGATGGCTAATTCTAAAGTAAATCATAGAAACTCAAATTGTATGATAGCAATGTAACAATGTAAGGTTTAAAGCCATTTCTGCAATTTAAATCATTAGTAAGAATCCTTCCTTAATATTCTACAATCTTTTTGAATTCACTACAGCGTCTAATAATTACTTGTATTGCTGCTTACAATAGAATGCATACTCTGAGCTCATGTATTTTTAGCCCATATTTAGGCTATTATTTATTTTGTCAATCCATTGGCTGGAATTTCCAAGTCTTCTATCATGATTATCATTAGTGGCTTTGTATCTGTTTTACTCTACATTACCCAATGTCCAGAACTACAGGATTGAAAGAGAAGACAGCAAAAAATACAGACATTTCAGCACCAGTGGAAGATTACTAAATGTCAGCCAGCAGCAGGACCTCGGGAGGTATATTCCCAGTGGTGACCAATTGAGTGGCCACTGCCAGGGTTGCTATCCAATTAAAAATGGTGGTCCTTCCCAAATAAGAGGGTTGGCAGTTCAGCAAGTGGGCCAGTAGTGAAGTTAGAAAGCAGTCTTTAATTAGTTACATAAGAAGCTCAACTGGGCATGTTCAGTGATTATTGTGAAACCTACTACAACTCAGATGGATGAGAACTATGTTAAAATTGGTTGTAAAGGGGATCATAGAAACCTATAAAACGGGAGCAGGAATAGGCCATTTAGCCTTCGAGCTTTCATGGCCAATGAATATTATTGTGCCTGACCACCCAACTCAATGGTTTGTTCCCATTTTCTCACCACAACCTTTGATTCCCTTTAGCCCTAAGAACTAATTCTAACTCCTCCTTGAAAAGATTTAATGGGCCTTAATTGTTTTCAGTGGCAGAGAATTCCACAGGCTCCCCACTCTCTGGGAGAAGGAATTTCTCATCTCAGTCCTAAATGGCCTACCCCTTAGACTTTATACTGGACTTCCCAATCATTGGGAACAACCTTCCTACATTTATCTTGCCCAGTTAGGTTTGAGTTTTGTAAGTTTCCATGGGATCCCTCTCATTCTTCCAAGTGCTGGGGAATATAATCTGAACCATTCCAGTCTCTCTTCATATGTCAGTCCTGCAATTCCAGGAATCAGTCTGGTAAATCTTTGTTGCACTCTCTCCATAGGTAGAATATCCTTCCTCAGATAAGGAGATCAAAACTGCACACATACTCAAGGTTCAGTCTCACCAACTGCCTCTACAATTGCTTCTATACTCAAATTGTTGTGTTATGAAGGACTTCATCACTGCCTGCTGCATCTGCATGCTTACTTTTGGTGATTGGTGTACAAAGACACCCAGGTCTCATTGTATCTCTTCCTTTGCCAATCTCTTGTTATTCAGGTAATAATCTGTCATTATATATGAGATCAGCTGAGATCCAAGCCCTGATCTCTCTGGTACTGTACTAATTACTGTGCCACTCAGAAAAATACCTATTGCCATACTTTTTACCTGTCCTAATCCTTCCAGGCTAGAACTGGAGATATTTATAGTATTTCTATTTGTTATCTGCTACTACATCAAATAAGCCAGTGATTTTTTTCTATGCAGAGTCCACATTTCTCTTTTACCAGATAGCAAGCAGAGTTGGCATATGGTTTTTCAAGGATTTCAGGCTCCTCCATGCTGTACTTTGTCCTTGAATGCACATGTGAGCTCTAACATGTATTTCAATTGGAAAGGATTCCACTCTTTCAATCCAGCTAACACGAAACCACATGCAGTATCCTGTAGTGGACATAAATCCCTTCATTCTGTGGGAGTTCACCTAGCCATCTGTGATTGAACCATCATGGTAAACTAAAGGATTGTTATTACGTGACAAGGTTTATCTATTGACCACATGACTGACCATAGGGGTAACACAGTAGCTAGTACTGCTGCTGAGTTCAATTCATCCTCCGGTGACTGTCTGTCTATGTGGAGTTTGCACATTCCTCAATCAAATATCCCAAAATTGAAAATATCCTTATATGAAAAGCTGTTGGTCCCAAGATTTGTGGATAAAGGATTTCTACCTACCATCATGTGTGTATGTGCATTTCTCTGTTTAACCACAAGCGCAATACTGAAGGTACATTCTTAATGCTATACGATGTACAATGGTCCAATGTGTGAATTGAACAGCTCCTGTACAATATGCAGACAATGAGTAAATTGCAGGTGATTGCTACTTCAGTACTTAAGCTGCATCATTCCAGGTAGACAAAAGATTGCTGTTGTGTCACAGTCACTAGTGGAATTAACTTATTTTCCTGCAAGATATGGTCAGGAGTGCTTGGAGAACTAGGGCGAGGATTTGGACTCCACACTATAATGCTGAAGCTTTACAAAGCTTGCAGTGCTTGCAACTGTGTTTTAGCTTCCGTGTATGGATGTCTATGCAAGGGTGTTGCCATTTGAAAGGTTTCACATCACTTGAATTTGAAACCTCACCCTCACAGAATGAAGCACTTGCTCCTTACACTCTTGGGGGAATTTTATTTATTATTTACAGCATGTTAGAAGGCAAATATACAGTGGCTAATTCATCTCTCCATGTTAATGAACCCCCCAAGCATAAATAACCGCTACTTAGAAGTACAATCGAAAGTCTTAACACTTCTGAGTTCCTACCCAACCCACCCGAGTCTATAACGCACACTTTATATCTTACTGCCCAGCTCCAGATATATCAAGTAAACATGCCAGTCTGTTGGTTCACTATCCCTCATGAAAACCAGGGTACTACTTACTGTTAGTGATTCCCACCCCCGCAAAGATCCCTTTCTTACCTAGAAAAATTCAAATAATGAATGACCAGAGCCTTGACTTATTTGTGTACAACTCCTCGACTGTGGTCCCAGAGGGCTGACTGTTGATCCACTCCCTAGGGGGGAGTGGACAGACTCATATCATCACCTGACTCGATGCTTGACCATGCCCAAGTCTTTGCACTGATATCAGAGACTGCCTTTGATCTATTGTACTGGGATCCTGTGACTGCAGGGTATCTCATTGGACTTGACTCAGGCTACTTTTCTTTGACTTTGAGACATGGTTATTTGTTTACAGCGGTGTGTTGGTTGCATAAGATGTTGGCATATGTAGATGAAAGATTAATGTAGCATTGTGCCATGCAGTAAGATGCCAACCCTCTTGCCAATCACATTGTTCCTATCCTGCTCTGTTCCTCTGGGCTGTGGACACTGCACTGACAGATATTGCAACCTCTCAACACACTGGCAGGGTCTGATGGCAAGGTGTCCTCTGACAGTTCTTTGGAATGATGACGGCCTTCTTCTATGCCACTCCTGTCCACCAGCACCTCCAAGTCCCTGTCTGTAAAGTGGGGTACCAGTTTCTCCTCTTCAGTCATGCTCAGGGAGAATGTCTGTAAACAGGCAGGACAACTTTGGACTACCAAATCAGGATGGTATGGTGGCTTAATGGTTCCCACTGCTGCCGCATAGCGCCAGGGACCCAGTGTCAATTCCACATTCGGCTGAATGTCTATGTGGAGCTTTCACATTCTCCCCATGTCTGCCTGGGTTTCCTCTGGGTGCTCTGGTTTTATCCCATGGTCCAAAGATGTGCAGTTCAGGTGGATTGGCCATGCTAAGTTATCCATAGTGTCCAGGGATGTGCAGGCTAGGTGGATTAGCCATGGGAAATGTAGGGTGATAGGGTAGGATGTGGGTCTAGGTGGGATGCTTTTCAGAAGGTTGGTGTGGACTCGATGAGTCGAATGGCCTGCTTCCACACTGCAGGCATTCTCTGATACTAACACTTGACTGAGGTCACAGTGCTGTTTTGAATATAATGCCAGCACCAATGATGCCAGTATATACTGAGATACTCAGGTAGTGGTGACTACTTCCAGCTAAATGCAAGTGGATGAATCTGACTTGCACTGGTTGAAAAGAGCACCATAGGAGAATGATGGGTTGTCAACGAGGTGAGTTTGGAATTATCAAAGCATTATACTTCACAAAACTCATTGAAAATACCATTTTACCAAAATATAGTAAGATTATTTTTTTTTAATCAAGATGTGGTAAGTGGTGTGTCATAAGGGTTGGTGCTGAGATCTCAACTGAAACAATTGTAGTAGGATGAAACTTGGGGATATTGCTATCAGACTTACCTTGGACTACTCTTTTGAATCATTCTCATTCTTGGACACATGCATCTCCATCAAGCACCTCAGTACCTCACTCTACTGCAAGTCCACAGATAGTGCTGCACTTCTGTAGCTTCCACTCTAAACGTATTAAAACAGCCATTCCCTACGGACAAACCCTATGCGCACACAGGATCTGTTCAGATGAGGAGGAATGCGACAGACACCTGAAGGTGCTGAGGGACGCCTGCATAAGAACAGGATATGATGCTCAACTCATCGATCACCAGTTCTGACGTGCCACAGTGAGAAACCGTAATGATTTCCTCAAGAGAAGACACAGGATATGACTGATAGGGTACCCTTCATTGTCCAATACTTCCCAGGAGCAGAGAAACTACATCATGTTCTTTGCAGCCTGCAACATGTTCTTGATGAAGATGAGCACCTCGCCAAGATCTTCCATATGCTTCCACTTCTCACCTTTAAATAACTGCCAAACCTTAAATAGACCATTGTTTGTAGCAAACCACCCAGCTTTCAAGACAACCTCAAACACAACTGTACAACCCTGTCCTGGCAACCACTACAAAACATGTCAAAGTGTCAACATAGATACTACTATTACACATAGGGACACCACCTACCACATGCGCATCAGGTACTCCTGTGACTCAGCTATCATTGTCTATCTCATATACTGCAGGCAAGGATGCTTAGAGGCATGGTATAATGGTGAAACCATTGCAGACGCTACGACAGTGGATGAATGGATACCACGCAACAATTGCCAGATAGGGATGTTCCCTCCCATTGGGGAAACACTTTAGTAAGTCAAGGACATTCGGCCTTGGATCTTCGGGTAAATGTCCTCCAAGGTGGACTTCAGGATATCCAACAACGCAGAGTCGCTGTGCAGAGGCTGATAGCCAAGTTCAGTACCCATGAGGACGACCTCAATTGTGAACTTGGGTTCATGTCACACTACAGGTGACCCCACCACAGTATTATCTCTCCTGCTGTCTCCTCCCCTGTCTCTCTCCCACAGGTGAATTTGCATTTGCAGATTTGTATTTGCAGATGCATTCTGTTTTGAAGAAAAATGACACAATCTGTTGGCCGTCAGTCAGTGTGACATTTTATTGGTTCTTACTTCGGAAATAAAACCAGTCTGACTCCAGGTTGCAATACAGCCAGACTCTAACCTCCCATCTTAAAAGCATTGTGAAGAGGAGAAAAGGCTACAAAAATAATTGAAAGGTTAAGTGAATCGGCAAAGATATGACAAATGGATTATAATGTGGGAAAATGTGAAATTGACCACTTTGGCAAGATAAAGTAGGATGTTAGGAGAATTACATATGACAAAACCATTGTCTTCGATGATTTCAGCCTAACCACAGACCAAAGACTTAGTAACTGGTAACTTAATGATAGTGAGCACATCTGTTCCATGGCAGTAAGAGCAAGTAGTCACTGACCTGGTTAGTATTTTTGTAAAACTCCTTATCCGACATGAGAGAGAGAAGTGTGGTTGAAAAATTACCATTGTGTGCAATGTATCTGTGTAGTGAGATATGCATATGGACTTCCACAGTACTAAGTTGTAGAGTGAAGTAAAGCCTTGAATGCCTTGTTTGATAGAGGTTGTTGTTAGATGATAAGGTATAGTCCATTAAGCAATGTCTGCAGCTACTGATGCAGTTGATAGGATATGAAGATAATTGAAGATGCATTCAGTGATCATGACTAAGTTTGTCAGCACTGCATTCAAAATAATTGGAACTGAATTTAAAATGCTGTCTTCTCAGATTTTCTTTGAAAAGTTAATGATTCTACTAATGATTTTTGTGGCTTTAATAAACTTTCAATTGCTGAGGATAAAAGAAATGTGTAAATTTTACAAGCACTTGGAACAAAAGCAAAATGAGGCTAATTCTTTTTCAATCAAAGAAGCATTTTTGAATTTATGTAAAATGACCCAATTGCATCTGACAATGTGCTTTAAATGCAGACAGAATTTAATCCTTTTTGTTGACAGCTGTTCCTTTTTAAGTTTTGGTAACAGCTTTGCTAATGCTGAATATGCATTTATACATTGGGCATCATTAAATTTAAAATTTACAGAAGGAGATTGAGTTGCCAAATTGTGTTTTGAGGTCTTAATATTCATAACAGATTCTATGTTTTCCTTTTAAATAAATGACCTTGTTTTCCAGTCTGTGAATATTAATTGTATGGCAAAGGATCCACTAGTTTTAATAATTTAAGAGCTCAGTTGGAGACATTGGCAGACATCAAATTCCACAGCATGATGACAAGTATGTCAGGAAGGAGGCTGAACATGTGTAAACATGAATAATAGTGGACAAAACATGGAATAGACCAAGCTCTCCAACCAAATGACAATAACTAGTAATATAATTCTCAATTATTCTTTGTACTGCTATTCAAATACTGTAATGTACTAAATAAGTTTAAATAAAATCGTAACTGTTACAAATATGCATTCAACATTAATCTATTGAACAGTCACGATAAATTTATTACCGATAGGTAAACGATGTTGGCTGTTTTTTAAGATAAAAGCAAAGAAATACATATTGGAAGTAAGAATGCAAAAAGGAATATTGAGATGTTCAACGGGGAGCAGAATGTTGCAGCTACACAATTCACCATAAGTGGTGATATAAGTAGAAAGAACTATTAAAAGACTAATACAACTCTACATATATTTAGAGATACAGAATAAAAAGGAGGCAGGTGACCTCATACAAGATGTTTTCAATGTCCAGTTGAGGACTGTTAACAGGTTTGATCACTTCCCCGGTATAAGAAAAAGAACCCATGGCAAAGAATCATCAGGATGTTATTAGGTGTGGCAGAGTTATAATTAGAACATTTCAACTTCATTGGGGCCAGGGGTCAACTAGTTATCATGTACACCATTTCTGTTTATTTGAAGGTAATGGAAAGGAAATTTGGGTACAGTGTAGAATGGGAGTCCAATTCATAGAGTCATAAAGTTATACAGTTCGGAAACAGACCCTTCAGTCCAACTTGTCCATGCTGACCAGATATCCTAAATTAATCTAGTCCCATTTGCCAGCATTTGGCCCATATCTCTCTAAGCTCTTCCTGTTAATATACCCATCCAAATGCTTTTTAAATGTTATAATTGTACCAGCCTCCACCAATTCCTCTGCCATTTCGTACATGCATCACCCTCTGTGAAAGAGTTGCCCTTTAGGTCCTTTTTCAATCTTTTCCTCTCACCTTAAACCTATGATTTGGAGATGCCGATGTTGGACTGGGGTGTACAAAGTTAAAAATCACACAACACCAGGTTATAGTCCAACTGGTTTAATTGGAAGCACACTAGCTTTTGGAGCGACGCTCCTTCATCAAGTGATAGTTGATGGCTCGATCATAACACAGAATTTACAGCAAAAATTTACAATGTGATGTAACTGAAATTATACATTGAATAATTTTTCAATGTATAATTTCAGTTACATCACACTGTAAATTTTTGCTGTAAATTCTGTGTTACGATCGAGTCCTCCATTATCACCTGATGAAGGAGCATCGCTCCAAAAGCTAGTGTGCTTCCAATTAAACTGGTTGCACTATAATCTGGTGTTGTGTGATTTTTAACCTTAAACTTATGCCTTCTAGTTTTGGACTCCCCTGGGGAAAAGACGTTGACTGTTCACCCCATCCATGCCCCTCATGATTTTATAAACTTCTGTAAGGTCATCCCTCAGCTTCGATGCTCCAGGGAAAATTGTCCCAGCATATTCAGCCTCTCCTGATAGTTCAAACCCTCCAACCCTGGCAACATCCTTAAATCTTTTCTGAACCCGTTCAAGTTTAACAAAATCTTTCTTCTGGCAGGGAGACCAGAACTGAACACAGTACTCCAAAAGTGACCTAACCATTATCCTGTGCAACATGACCTCCCAACTCCTTTACTTAATACACTGACCAATTAAGGCAAGCATACCAAACACCTCCTTCATTACCCTGCCTACCTGCAAGGAATTATGAACCTGCACTCCAAGGTCTCTTTGTTCGACAACACTCCACAGGACCCTCCCATTAAGAGTATAAGTCTGGCCCTGATATGTCCTACCAAAATGTAGCACCTCACATTTATCTAGATTAAATTCCATTTGCCAATCCTCAGCCCATTGGCCCATCTGATGAAGGTCCTGTTGCACTCTAAAGTAACCTTCTTCGCTGTCCATTATACCACTAATTTTGGTGTCATCTGCAAACTTACTAGCCATATCACTCATATTTGTCGTCACCAATTTTTGGTCCCCAGTAAAATTATACACACACTTGTTTAATTCAAATGATTAGATACTGGAATCTTTAATCAATGTATTTACACTTTGCAGTTTTTGTTCGTTTTTCTAATCATTTGACAATTCAAGTTTACAATATTTAGATAATTATCTGAAGTAAAATTGATGGAAGGTTAGAAAAAAACTTCCTACAGAGGATGGCTAAAATGTGAAATTCTTTGTTACAAATGCTTGTTGAAGAAGTTTATATAACTCCTTTAAAAGGGAAGTAGATGCCTGCTTGAAAAAACTTGAAAGGGATAAAATTTCATGGCTATTGCAGAGAAAGAACCATAGGTGACAACAAAGTTTATTTTTAAAGTGTTTGGAATTGGAATGCACAGTTGGAAAGCAGTTACAATAGCAGTTTTCAACATAAACTGAATAAAGTTTATATAATTCTTTTAAAAGGGAAGTAGACTTGAAGGGGAAAACATTATAGAGGCAAGGGACTAATTGTATAAGTCTTTCAAAAAGCATTTCAGGCAGGATGGATTATTGAGTACAGAAGAGACTCTTTGGCCTATTGAATCTACACCGAATAAAACTAAATCATCTATGTACACTTATCCCACCTTTCAAAAGTTGGTCCATAGTGCTGAATGTTATGACATTTCAATTACTTATCTGTATTCATTTTAAGGGTTGTGAGGTTTCCTACCTGTACTGCATTCCAGATTCCCAACGTGTTCTAGGTGAATTTTCTTTTTCCTCAAATCTCTAAACCTGCCCTTCATTTTAAAATTATGCCCCTTAATTATTGACCATTCAACTAAGGGAAAAAGCTGCTGCTTATCCACCCAGTCCATGCTCCTCATAATCTTACACACTTCAATTAGGTCTCCCCTCAGCTTTCTCTGCTTTAAAGAAAACTGCTCAAACCCAATTTGGAAGAGGCAAATGGAATTTTGTCCATCATTGCTAAAGGGGTTGAACTTAAAAGCAGAGAGGTTAATGTTATATCTGTACAAGGTGCTGGTGAGGCCACACCACAGAGGAGGTTCACCAGTTTGATTCCGGAGTTAAGGGGGTTGGTTTATGAGGAGAGGCTGAGTAGGTTGGGATTATATTCATTGCAATTCAGAAGAATGAGGGGGGAGCTCATAGAAACATATAAATTTCTGAAGGGAATCGATAAAATAGAAATAGATAGGATGTTTCCACTGGTGAGACTAGGACAAGAGGGCATGGCCTCAAGATGGAAGGAAGCAGGTTTAGAACTGAACTGAGAAGGAACTTCTTCACCCAGAGGGTTGTTAATCTATGGAATTCCTTGCCCAGGGAAGTAGTTGGCACTGTTTCAGTAATCGCTTTTAAAAGTAAAGGAATTAAGGGATATGGTGAAAATGCGCTAAGTGGAGCTGAGTCCACGAAAAGATTAGCCATGATCTTATTGAGTGGCGGAGCAGGCTTGAAGGGCCGGACGCCTACTCCTTTCCTAGTTCTTATGTTCTATCCAGCCTCTCTTTATAGCTAAAATGCTTCATTGCAGGCAATACCTTAGTAAATCTCCTCTGCAATCATATCTCTCCTATAGTAAGGTGACCAGAACTACACACAGTGGGCGAACTATAGTTTTGTTCAGCTCCGACATAACCTCCCTCCTCTTATAATCTATGATATGACTGATCAAGTCAAGTATCCTGTATGCTGTCTTAAATACCCCGTTAATCTGTCCTATTGCATTCAGGAATCTGGACAAGCAGCTTAAGAACACTAGCTCACACTCTGAGCTTCCTAGTGTTCTACTATTCATTGAGTACTCCCTTATATAGAAACGTAGATTATAGGAGCTATTTAGCCCATAGAGCCTGTTCTGCCATTCAATGTGATTATGATTGATCATCCAACTCAGCAACCTGTTCCTACTTTTTCCCCATATCCTTTTATCCCTGTCTTATTATTCTTCCAAAGCACATCACCTCACACTTTTCCAGGTTATATTCCACCTATTTGACCAACCTGTCCATATGTTCCTGAAACCTAAGAGGTTCTTTCTCATTATTAAGCACATGGCCAAACTTTGTGTCATCACAAATTTAGTTATCATTACCATCATTCACATTGATATTGTTTATATATATCACGAATAGCAAGGGATTCAGCACTGATCCCTGTGATATGCCATTGGACACTGGCCTCCAATCACACAAGCAGACTTCTACCATCAATCTCTGTTTCCTACCATTAAGCCAATTTTAGATCCAACATGCCAAGTTACCCTGAATCCCGGGTGCCTTTATCTTCTTTATCAGTGTCCGAAGTGGGACCTTGTCAAAGATTTTGGTGAAATCCATACAAACTGCATCAACTGCATCTGAAATCCATATAAACTAGGTCTTATGATGTGATGTAAGATTCTGATCCTATGCTTAAGCATATGTTTTCATCAAGTGTGGGTGTCACCAGCCGGACCCATATCTGTTGTCCATCTCTAATAGACCTTCGTCACAGTGGCTTGTAAGCAACAAGCAACCCACCCAGACCCATTCCACTACATTTACCCCTTCACCTAACAATACATGCAATTTAGCATGGTCAATTCACCTAACCTGCACATTTTTGAACTGTGGGAGGAAACCCACGCAGACACGGGGAAAATGTGCAAACTCCACACAGATGTGATGGGATGTGAACACACACCCTTAAGGCATTAGCCTGGGCCTTTGGATTACTACCAGTGACATTATCATTGAGTGAGCATCACTCAATCACCAGCAGGAGAGCATTACAAGGGAGCTGATTTGAGAACTACAGTGACATAGTTGTGATGGGCTAAAGAGCTTTGTAATTCTGTGATTGTGAACAACAGGAGTTACTAACATTGGAGTTGTTTGGGTAGTCTAGGCTAAATTTCAAACATTTTAGCAGGAACTCTACTTAATCTCAAGCTAATAGCCCTGTAAACCCTTATCCATAGTGAAGTAGCTTCAAATACATGGGGTTGCAATGCACCATTTGACAGGGACATTGACAGTTCAGTTGTTGTTGATGATCCTGACAGGAGTGGATAGATGCTAGCACAACTTCAACTCCATCAAAATGATTGAGGCAAGAATGGGTTGGATAGAACACCAATGCCAGTCTGTCAAATCTTCACCAACCTCCTGTCACGATGTGAAGGTCAAACCTCTCTTAATTAAAACTAAACACCCAGAAAAGCTCGCCCTTCCTCCTAAGTTATTAAAATGTGAGCGACAGAGAACTCTTAATTTCCACTTTTTAAAGAAAAAAATAACAATTTATTTTCCAAACTCTAATAATGAACACTAAACAATAACTATTAACAAATCCAAGCTCCCTTTATTCTTAACCACTTACTATCTGACCCCAGCTTCATAAAAAATGATATTACAATAACACATTTATCAAACATCTTATTAATTTAATCTTAAGACCACACAGTCTCTGTCTTCTCCGGTGTCTTCAATCTTCTGGTTGCTGATCTCCCTGGACCTCCTTTCTTTTTTACTGTGAAATGGTACCTTTGATAGAGGGTGTCTTTTAATTTCTTTGAGAGCAAGATGTTAGATGTTAGTATTCCAGCTCTATAACAATTGCTCTCTCCAATTTTCAAAATGCCTGTGTTTTTTTATAGCCCCCCAATGTCATTCTATCTCACTGGTCCAATGTTGTCAAAACAATAAATTCAAACTTGTTTGGGTTTTAGTATCCTGGGCATAATTTAAACTAATTGGTTAAATTTAAATTGTTGTCAAAACAGCAACCAAAACTCAGATATCCAATTAACAGCCATTTGCTACATGTATCTTTTTTGAAATAGCTCATCTTCCAGCCTTTCCATTCAAGAGCTGAGCCTGCACTTTATGTTTATGTTAAAATTCAGACATTTCCTATTTTAAAATGAACAGACATGCTTTTGACTTTGTAACACTCCTGCCTCAGGATGCTGATGAGATTCTTCTCCACATCATTCCTGCCAATACAGAAATCAAAACTAAATAGACAGCTTAATGGACTAATTAACTAAATGGACAGCTTAAACAAATACAAGTTCAATATGATTTTATTAGAATTAAGTCATATTCCATCTAGGAATCGGAACATTCTATTTGCTTTCTTAATTATCTATGGAAACTGAACACATAGTTTTAATGATGTATCTTGGTCTCCTTTCTCGGCTGTTACAACAACTCTTAGACCATTTAATGTGTGTACCTTATTCCAGTTTCTTATTTTATACTTAACCATTTTAAATCAATCAGCCTCCCCTCTGCCCATGATTTGATTTATTTGATTTGTTGTAGTCACATGTACTTAATTACAGTGAAAAACTTTGTTTTACAAGCAGTACAGACAGATCACAGCAAATATGGACATACAGATTACAGGGTGCTGAGACAGAGTGAGGCATACAAGATTACAGCTGCATAGGAGGTTCAAAAAGCAAGATCAACATTAGCAAGATTGACAATCATTTGAAGTTGGAGAGGTCCATTCAGCAGTCTAATAGCAGCAGGGAAGAAGCTGTTCTTGAATCTGTTGATGCATGTGTTCAAGCTTCTGTTTCTTCAACCCACAGGCGAGATCGGAAGAAAGTTAGGACTTCAGATATTGGAGATCAGAATCGAAAGTGTGGTGCTGGAAAAGTACAGCAGATCTGGGAGTACACGAGGAGCAGGAGAATCGATGTTTCAGGCATAAGCCCTTCATTAGGAATCCCTTCCATGCAAATGTTCTTAGGAAATGCTGAGGTTGGAAGACTGCATTAGTGGGGTGGGAGGGGTCTTCAATGATGTTGGCAGCCTTACCGTGGCAATGAGAAGTGTGAATGGAGTCCGTGGATGGTAAATTGACTTCCATGATGGTCTAGGCTATGCACACAACCTCTGCAGTTTCTTATAGTCCTTGGCAGAGCAGTTACAGTACCAGGCTGTTATGCATCTGGATAGGATGCTTTCTATGGTGCATCTGTAAAAGGGTCCTATGGACATGCCAAATTTCCTAAGCTGTCTTAGGAAGAAGAGGCATTGTTGTGCCACCTTGACTGTCGTATCTACGTGGGAAGACTGGGATAGATTGTCTGTTATTGTCACTCCTAGGAACTTGACACTCTTAACCCTCTCCACCTCAGCTTTGTTGATGCAGTTAGGGGCATGTCCTACTCCCTAAAATCAATGATCAGTTCTTTTGGTTTGCTGACATTGTGAGAGAGAGAGAGAGAGAGAGAATACTTCCTGTATCCTGAGTTATCATTCTTTGAAATCCTTCCTATCGTGATGGTATTGTCAGCAAATTTCTAAATGGCATTCATCTGGAATTTGACTTCACAGTCATGGGTGTATAGGGAGTGCAGTATGGGGCTGAGAATATGTTCTTGCAGGCCGCCAGTGTTGAGGATTATCATTGTCTATCTTCACTGATTGTAGTCTGTGGGTCAGGAAGCTGAGGATCCACTTACTACGGTGGATCCAAGACCTAGGTTCTGGTGTTTTGAGGTTAGTCTAGTAGGGATTATGCTGTTGAAGGCAGAGCTGTAGTCAATAAGTAGGAGCTTGACGTAGGAGTCCTTGTTATCCAAATGTTCCAGGGATTAAAGTGTAGGACTAGGGAAATGGCATCCACTGTGGACCTATTTACAATTGCAGGGTGTCGAGGTAGGCTGGGAGGTGAGAGTTTGAGGGCCACGATCAGCCTTTCAAAGCACTTTATGATTATGAGCTTAGTCTTTCCAGGACCACATTGATTATCTCACATTAACATTAGCAACTGCACTCTATTTTTGTCATCTGATTTATTTTGGGATTTGATAGTATGTGTGATTACCATCACCAGCTGAGGTTACCTGAAAGTCTCTTCTTCTCAACCTCTTTCCTTGTTTGAGATACGATGGCCCTCAGGTTAAATCAGCACCAGTCATCTCTCTCTAATGGGACAACAGCCCTATGGTCAGGTAATACTATGGCATCTTGATTTGATTTGATTTGATTTATGCTACAGATCAAGCACACCAGAAACCTGGAGTAACAGCCTAGTGAAAATAACACAGGTATATATTGCACAAAATGAAACTATTTATCCTATCATGACCATAGGAAGTTGAGTAGGCAGCGGTGGTATGACATGGTTAACTACAGAAATCTGCCACCTGGCTTACATGTGCTTACAGATGCACATCAGTGCGGTTGACCACTCATTTGTATCAGATCTAGGCAACTGGAGATGAGAAATAAATGCTGGTATTGCCACTGATGACTACATCCTGAGAAAGGGTTAAAAAAATCACGCAACACCAGGTTATAGTCCAGCAAGTTTATTTGGAATTATGAGCTTTCAGAGCACGGCCCCTTCATCAGATAGCTAGTAATGTGTGATTTTTAAATTTTGTCCACCCCAATCCAATACCGGCACCTCCACATCCTGAGAAAGAAGCAAAGACCTGCATTAATATAACATGTTGCATCACTATATGGTGTCTTGAAGCACTTTATTTCAAATTACTTCATTGTCCACAATGTTGTACTGTATATAGAAAATGTGGAAGACAATTAATACACAACAAAGTTTTCCAAAATAGTATTTAGATACTGAATAGATAATAATGGCGAGATGAGAATGATTGTCTTTGACATCAAGCATGCAATACCAAATAGTTTGAGCAAAATTAAAGTCTATATTGATTAGAGTAATAGAACATAGAAAATAGAACATTACAGCGCAGTATAACCCTTTGGCCCTCAATGTTGCGCTGACCTGTGGAATCAATCTAAAGCCTATCAATCCTACACTATTCCATTTTTATCCATATATTTATCTAATGAGCATTTAAATGCCTATAAAGTTGCTGAGTCTACTACTGTTGTAGGCAATGCCTTCCTGCTTCCTGAAGAAGGGCTCATGCCCGAAACGTCGATTCTCTTGCTCCTTGGATGCTGCCTGACCTGCTGCACTTTTCCAGCAACACATTTTCAGCAGTGCCTTCCATGCCCCTACTCCTCGCTGAGTAAAGAATCTATCTTTGACATCTGTCCTATATCTATCACCCCTCAATTTAAAGCTATGTCCCCCCCGTAAGGGAAGACATGCTAGCCATCACCATCTGAGGAAAAAGGCTCTCACTGTCCACCCTATCTAACCCTCTGGTTATCTTACATGTATCAAGTCACCTCTCAACCTTCTAACAAAAACAGCCTCAAGTCCCTCAGCCTTTCCTCATAAGACCCTCCCACCACACCAGGCAACATCCTAGTAAATCTCCTCTGTACCCTTTCCAAAGCTTCCAGATCCTTCCTATAATGCAGTGACCAGAACTGTACGCAATATTCCAACTGCGGCCGCACCACAGTTTTTATACAGCTGCAGCAGGACCTCTTGGCTCTGAAACCCAATCCCTCTACTAATAAATGCTAACACACTGTATGCCTTCGTAACAACCCTATCAACCTGGGTGGCAACTTTCAGGAATCTATGTAAATGGACACTGAGATCTCTCTGCTCATCTACACTACTAAGAATCTTACCATTAGCCCAGTATTCTTTATTCCTGTTGCTCCTTCCAAAGTGAATGACCTCACACTTTTCCACATTAAACTCCATTTGATACCTCTCAGCCCAGCTCTGCAGCTTATTCTGCAGTCTCTGCAGTCTCTCTGTAACCTGCAACATCCTTCATTACTATCCACAACTCCACCAACTTTAGTGTCATCCGCAAATTTACTAACCCATCCTTCTTTGCCTCATCCAGGTCATTTATAAAAATGGCAAACAGCAGTGGCCCCAAAACAGATCCTTGTGCTACATCACTAGTAACTGAATTCCAGAATGAACATTTCCCATTAATCATTACCCTCTGTCTTCTTTCAGCTAGCCAATTTCTGATCCAAACCGCTAAATCACCCTCAATCCCATGCCTCCATGTTTTGTGCAATAGCCTACCGTGGGGAACCGTATCAAACGCCTTACTGAAATCCATATACATTACATCAACCGCTTTATCCTCATCCACCTGTTTGGTCACCATCTCAAAGAATAAGGTAGTGAGCCACGACCTACCCTTCACAAAATTGTGTTCACTATCCTTATTCAACTTATTCCTCTCTAGATAATTATAAATCCTATCTCTTATAACCTTTTCCGATACTTTATCCACAACCGAAGTAAGGCTCACTGGTCTATAATTACCAGGGTTGTCCTGAATCCCCTTCTTGAACAAGGCGTCAATATTTGCTATCCTTCAGTCTTTGACAATGACAACGTAAAGATCAAAGCCAAAGGCTTTGCAATCTCCTCCCTGGTTTCCCAGAGAATCCTGGGATAAATCTCATATGGCCCAGGGGACTTATCTATTTTCACTTTACAGAATTGCTAGCACCTCCTCCTTGTGAACCTCAATCCCGTCTAGCCTGCATCTCAGTATTGTCCTCGACAACATCATCTTGTTCCAGTAAATACTGATGAAAAATATTCATTTAGCGCTTCTCTTATCTCCTCAGACTCCACGCATGCACAACTTCCCATTACTATCCTTCATTGGCCGTAATGTTTCTCTGGTCATTCTTTTACTCCTGATATACCTATAGAAAACTTTAGGGTTTTCCGTGATCCTGTCTGCCAACAACTTCTCATGTCCCCTCCTGACTCTTCTTAGCTCTTTAGGTCTTTCCTGGCTAACTTGTAACTCTCAAGTCCCCTAACTGAGCCTTCATGTCTCATCCTACTGTAAGCCTTCTTCTTCCTCTTATATCTAAAAACAAAATAGTTGTTGGAAACCGAACATTTTAGGCCAAGACATCCCCAAAGAAGTTTCTCAGGATGTTGCCTTTGGACAAACCATTTTATTCTGCTTCATCAATGCCTTTCATTCCACAATAAGATTAGAAGTGGGATGTTTACTGTTGATTACACTGTGCTTATTAACTCTAACTCATTAAGACACTGAAACAGTGCCTACCCCATACAACAAAACTAGGCCAGCATTCAGGTTTGGCCTGATAAATGATAAATAACATTCAGACCACTCAAGCATCAGGTGATGACTATATCCATCAAAAGAGAATTATCTAACTCTTCTGACATTCAATGGTATTATCATTGGTGAATCTCATACTATCAACATCTTGAGGGTTACCATTGAACAGAAATGTGACCGTACCACCCATATAAATGCTCCAGTAACAAAAACAAGTCTGAAGCTGGTAATTCTGTAGTAGTGAATTCACCTCCTGACTCCCCAAAGCCTGTCCACCATCTACAAGCCACAAGTTAGAGTGCATACGTATAATCTCCTCTTGATGAGTACAGCTCCAATAACATTCAAGAAGCTCAATCTGGGACAAAGCAGATCACTTGGTCATCTTATACATCAACTTCATATGCATTTCCTCCATTAGCAGCTGTGGTGGCAGTACCATCAGCAGAGAATACCATCTTGGAAACACATCAAGCAACCTTTGACAGCACCTTCCTGAACGCACAACCTCTGCTACTTAGAAGGACAAGAATAGCAGTTACATGGTATTACCATCTGCACGTTCTCCATCAAGCCACATGTTAATCTGGAATAATATCACCAATTCTTCACTGTCATTGGGTCAGAAACCTGGAACACCCTTCCAAACAGCATAGTGGGGTATCCTGCAAAGGTTCAAGAATTTGGCTTGCCACCATCTTCTGGATTTGCCATGAATGATTATATCCGTGAGTTGGTTAAAAAAAAGGTAATGTTTCTTTAACCAGGAATAAATATTAATTAATATAAAATAATTTGCATTACAATAGCATAAAATTAATCTCTTGCAGCAAGGATTTAAATAATCTAACAGACTAAGAAAAAACAATCATCTGCTTCGTAGATATCTATTTTGTATGTGTGCCTATTATTTAAAAGTACTCATTAAATTCACAACAATTGATTGATATTTAAAATAAAAAGCATTCTAAATTCAAATAGCTTATAAACCTCTGAAATGAAATTATCAAAATTTTAGCTTTGAATCTCTGCTTTTGTCAAAATTGGCAAAAATGTTGCTAAGGATAAACAAGGGAACAAATACATGAAAACTGGAAAGAAAAATGTAGAAATAGTCTACAATGAGGAAAGGCCTATTGATCAAGACTGTAAATGGGAAGTAGAGATAACAAAGGCCATGAACAAAGTTAAAAATCACACAACACCAAGTTATAGTACAACAGGTTTATTTGAAAGTACAAGCTTTTGGAGCGCTGCTGCTTCATCAGATAGCTAGTGGGGCAAGATCATAGGACACAGAATTTATTGTAAAAGATCAAAGTGTCATACAACTGATGTGATGTATTGAACAAACCTAGATTGCTGTTAAGTCTTTAATCACTTAGAATGGGGATGTAGGTTTTGATTGATTAATTTGCAAATTCCAGAACTTTCAAGTCACAGTCCTGAGATAACTTAAGGTTTTATCAGTATATTAAAAAAAAGTAATACCTCAGCTCAGTACAAGCTTTCAGAGCACTGCTCCTTCATCAAGTCGCGAGTGGGGCAGGTTCGTTGGACACAGAATTTATAGTAAAAAATCAAAGTGTCAAACAACGGATGCAATCTATTGAACAAACCTAAATTGCTTTTAAATATTTAATCATTTGAATGGGGATGCAGATTTCGATTGATTAATATGTAAATTCCAGAACTTCTTTCAAATCACAGTCCCGAGATAACTTAAGGTTTTATCTGTATGTGAAAAGGGTGATAACTCAGCTCAGACATGCATTAAAAATGTGAAGTTAGAATCTGTCTGTATCCCAACTTTGAATGAAACTGATTCTGTTTCCAAAGTAGGGATTTATAAAATGACACATGCTGACTGCCGACAGTGTGTGTTTTTCGAGTAAAAAAAGAATGTATCTGCAAATACAAATTTACCCCATACACTAATATGTATATGTGCATGCATATGTGAGGGAGACAGTGTGTGTGTGTGCTTGTGTGTGATAGACAGAATGAGGGAGTGTGTGTGTGTGTGTGCATGCTTGATAAGGTGTGCACAAGTGTGATGGAGTATATGCCGAAGTGTGCGCATGCACATACACACAAAACCTCTCATACACATGCTCTCTCACAACATATACTCTGTCATGCTCATGCACACACTTATCAAGTATGCACACACACTGTCTCACTCACATGTACACATATAAGTCTATGGGGTGAATTTGCATTTGCAGATTTATACTTGCAGATACATTCTGTTTTGCTCAAAAAGCACACAATTTGTAGGCAGTCAATCCATGAGTCATTTTATAAATTCCTACTTTGGAAATAGAACCAAAGTTGGGATACAGACAGACTTTAACCTCACATCCTTAATGCATTATCTGAGCTGAGTTATCACCTTTTTCACATACAGATAAAACCTTATCTCGGGACTGTGATTTGAAAGAAGTTCTGGAATTTACATATTAATCAATCGAAATCTGCATCCCCATTCAAATGATTAAATATTTAACAGCAATTTAGGTTTGTTCAATAGATTGCATCCGTTGTTTGACACTTTGACCTTTTAGTAAAAAATGAGGTCTGCAGATGCTGGAGATCACAGCTGCAAATGTGTTGCTGGTCAAAGCACAGCAGGTTAGGCAGCATCTCAGGAATAGAGAATTTACTATAAATTCTGTGTCCAACGAACCTGCCCCACTCGTGACTTGATGAAGGAGCAGTGCACCGAAAGCTTGTACTTTCAAATAAACCTGTTGGACTACAACCCCATGTTGTGTGATTTTTGACTTGGTACACCCCAAGACAGGCACCTTCACATTAAAGACCACGGAAGTATTGTGGTCAAAAGTCTTAAATCTGAACTCAACTTATTAACTTTGCTCCATATCTTTTGGTATCCTACCTATGCAAAACAGCTATGAATCTGACCCTAGAAAGTTCCAAGTATTCTAATAATCCTCGTGGAAAGTGACCCTGCTTACTCCTTTCATTACTATAATAATAGTAACTAAAAACTCCCTCGATTTCAATAAGTCTGGAGAAGTGGGAGAAATAAACTGCGGGGTTTGACTTTATTTCTCCCACTTCTCCACAGAATCCGTCAACCTTGAGTGCGCATGAGGATTTGTTACAATTAAACCAAAAGGTTACTGGAGGATCTCAACACGCAACACTCACGTTATGATTCCTATAAGCCCTGCTCGGAAATGTGTCGATGTTTCAGGTGGTCTGACGGCACAGTGGTCACGTGGCCGTCCGCCCGCGAGCCAGTGACATCATCGGACCAGATGCGCATGCGTAGCAGCGAACACCCGAACGTTCGCCGCGTGACAGTTAGTGCTAGAAGATTCAAGCACCAGTCATTTCTGTAGTAATGTGTATATATATATGTGTATACGTAAGACCATAGTCAAACAGCTAGTTCAACTGCAAACCTCGGGCTGTATGCTAAACTTCCAATTTCGAACATCGGAAGTTTCAGGTTCCCAGAAACTCTGAAGTGCAAATCGAGTAAGTTCGTTTGGGGGATGGGGGTGTTGGATGTGAATAAGAATTCTCCGCCGTCGCCGATCACTTCGGGAATATTAGAATCCGTTAGTCTGCGATGTCGACATCTGTAATGGGTCGAGTGGCTATCTTGATTGTAGGTTTCTCGCCGTTTGTCCGTGCTCGCCGGCTGTGTGTGTGTGGTCACTATGGAAACGGGGACACCATGCACCCTGGGAGGTAAACAATGGTTGTCACGGCAACGAACAGGAAGTGGCGTAAATTGTATCCCAGTGTCAAGATTAGGATGGTGCTGGAAAAGCTCAGCAGGTCAGGCTGCATTCAGGGGCAGGGAAATCGACGTTCAGGGCAGGAGCCCTTCGTCAGGAATGAGGCTAGAAGCCTCGGGGGTGGAAAGATAAATGGGAGGGGGGAGAAGGTAGTTGAGTGTGAAATAGGTGGATGGAGGAAGGAGTAAAGGTGATAGGTCGGACAGGAGGGTGGAGCAGATAGGTGGGACAGGCCATGAGGATGGTGCTGAGCTGGAAGTTTGGAACTGGGGTCAGGTGGGGGGAGGGTAAATAAGGAAACTAGTGAAGTATGCTTTGATGCCTGAGGGTTGAAGGGTTCCAAACTGGAAGATGAGCTATTGTTCCTCAGGTGGTGAGGGGATGGTAGTGGAGGAGGTCCTGGACCTGCATGTCCTCAGCAGATTGGGAGGGAGAGTTGAAGTGTTCAGCCACGGGGCAGTAGGTTTGATTGGTGTGGGTGTCCCAGAGATGTTTCCTTAAGTGCTCTGCAAGAAAGTGTCCAATCTCCCCAATGTAAAGAAGACTGCAACTGGAGCAATGGATGCAATAAATGTCATTGGTGGAAATGCAGGTGAAACTTTGATGGATAAGTAAGTCTCCTTTGGGGCCTTGGATGGAGGTGAGGGGGGAGGTGTGGGCACAGGTTTTGCAATTCCTGCGGTGACAGAGGAAGGTGCCAGGAGGGGAGGGTGGGTTGTTGGGGGGGGGGGGGGGGGGGGAGGTGTTCAAAGTTTCTCCATTGTCCCAAAATTTCACAATTTAATTGAATTGAAACACTGGTAACTTTTTATCAGCGATGTTTTAATAAACTTTGTTAACCTTTCCATACTGGTTATTGATTAATTAATGCAAGAATTGTGGATACTAAATACAAGACTTGACCAAAAGTATGAAGAATAAGTCTAATTTCCCTAACTGAGTAAAATCATACTGAGAAAGATTAGTACAAGGACGGAATCAGACCCTTCAGCCCAACAAGACTGTGCCGACATATGATGCTTTTCTAAACTAAAACCTTTTTCTTCTACACTGTCCATAGCCCTCTATCCCCTGCCTATTCGTATATTAAGATGCTTTTTAAATGTTACTATTGTATCCACCTCTACAGCATACTCACCACCCTGTCTGTTTATTAAATGTGACTCTCATATCTCCTTTAAACAGAGGAAAAAAAACAAAAGAACTGCGGATACTGAAAATCAGAAATTTTCTGTTCTGAAGAAGGGTCACTGGACCTGAAATGTTAACTCTGATTTCTCTCCAAAAATGCTTCCAGACTTGCTGAGTTTTTACAGCAATTTCTGTTTTTGTTCCTTTAAACTTATGACCCCTTGTAATTGACATTTCTACCTTGGGATAAAAATTTCAACTATCCACTCCATCTATGCCTCTCATCATTTGAATTGAATTAGCTTTATTGTCACAAGAACCCAAATGAGAGCAGTCAAAAGTTTCTAAGTCGCCACTTACAGCACCATCTTAGGTACAAATGTACCTTGGTACAGCTTCTCCAGTTACAAAATCTTAGAACATAGAGAAATAAGAAGTCCAGCCCTGCAGAAATAAAATTCAGAACAATGGTCTTTCAACCTAGACTACACTGTCACCTCGCCTGCAGCTGTGCTGGGCTTCACTTCAAGGTTTGTCAGACCAGAAGATCTCTCTGGAATCACATTGAAACCAGGAGTCCATGCTGAGGCCACCCCAGGCCAAGAGACAGCCATACCGGGCTGAGAGAACTCCACACTGGGCTGAGAGTACACCAGGCAGGGCCACAACACCATGCCAGGAGCACCTACAGCAGGCTGCTACGCCAGGCCAAGAGCACCCCTCGTTGTGTCTGGACTGAGGCCGGGAGTCAAGTGAATGCTGGGAGACGGAGGCTGAGAGAGAAGAAAAATAAAAGAACACAGAGAAAAAAAGAGAAGTAAAGGAAAAGGAATGGGTGGAGTGGATGGGCTCTGGCTGAAGCATCCTAGTCTGTCATCATTTTGGACTGGAACTGTATTAGAAAGTGTTAACTTCTATCACATTGCCCCTCATCCTTTGACATTCAAAGTGGGCATGGTGGCTCAGTGATTAGCACTGCTGCCTCACAGCGCCAGGGACCCAGGTTCAATTCCAGCCTCGGGCGACTTTTTGTGTGGAGTTTGTACATTCTCCCCATGTCTGCGTGGGTTACTCCAGTTTCCTCCCAGAATCCAAAGATGTGCAGGTCAGGTGAATTAGCTATGCTAAATTGCCCATAATGTTAGGTGCATTAGTCGGGGGTCTATAGGGTATGGGCCTGGGTCTGGGTGGGTTACTCTTCGGAGGGTCAGTGTGGATTTGTTGGGCCGAAGACCTGTTTCTATGCTGTAGGGAATCTAATCAAATCCAAAACAATCCTAGATTGTTCAATCTATCCTCATAGGTAATACCCTACAAACTAGGCAATATCCTGGTTAACTGTTTCTGTATCCCATCCAAAGTCTCCACATCTTTCTGGTGGTGTAGTGCCTAGAACTGTACATAACATTCCAAATGTGACTTAACTAAAGTTCTGTACAGCTGCAACATGACTTGCCAAGTTTTGTACTCAATGCCCTGACTGATGAAGGCAAGAATATCGTATGTCTTCTTGACCAACTTACCCACTTGTGTTGCCACTTTCAGGGAACTGTGACCTGTATGCCTAGATTCCTCTGAATGTTGAAGCTACTAAAAGTCTGCTATTTACTGTATACTTCGCTCCTACATGAGATTTCCCTTGCATTTGTTTGGATTAAACTGTATCTGCCAATTCTCCAACAAAGTCCCTATCCTGCTGTATCCTCTTCATTGTTCACAACTCCACCAATTTTTGTATCACTTGCTAATTTACTAATCTGACCACCTACATTCTCCTCCAAATCATTAATATATCATTGGAAACAACAGTGTTCCCAACACTGATCCCTGTGGAATACCACTGATCACAGATCTCCAATCTGAAAAACACTCTTCCACTGCTACTCACTGTCTTCTATGACTAAGACAATTCTGTACCTATCTTACCAGACCCCATGTGACTTCACCTTCTGTATGAGCCTGCCATGAGGGCCCTTGTCAAAGGCCTTGTTCAAGTCCATGTAGCATACTGCCAAACCTTCATCAATTATCTTTGTCACTTTCTCAAAAAACTCAATCAAGTATTTCAGACACCACCTTCCCCACACAAAGCTCATCAATAATAAGTCCATATTTTTCCAAATGTGAGTAAATCCTATCCATAAAGATCTTATCCAATAGTTGCTGTACCACTGACGTAAAGCTCACTAGCCTGCCATTTCCTGGATAATCCCTGTAGCCCTTTTTTAAACAAAGGAACAACATTGGCTATTCTCCAATCCTCTGGGACCTCTCTTGTGACTAAAGAGGATACAAAGAATTCAAACGAGGCTCCAGCAATTACCTCACCTGCCTTCCTCAGTGTTCTGGGATAGATCCCATCAGGTCCTGGGGATTTGTCCCCCTCAATGTTTTTCAAACAGCTCCTTTTTTGGTATAGAGATGTCCTAGAATATCAACACACCCCTACTGAGACTCACCATTCGTTCACTCCTTTATGAATACAAATACAAAGTATTCGTTAAGGACCTCTGGCTCCGCACATAAATTCTGTCCTTCGTCCTTGAATGGACCTACCCTTTTCCTAGCTGTCTTTTTGCTTCTTATATATGTATAAAATGCTTTGGCATTTTCCTTAATCAATATAGAATATTAATTTACAGTGCTTTGTGTGGAACAGTCAACAAGTAGGTAATGTACATAGTTACTACTTAGTGTCATTCTGCTTTAATTAAAATAATTCCAGGTTCCATGTGGAATCAGTAAGATGAACTAGCTATCATGATATAAAGGAATGAAAACTGAGAGGATGACATCAGAGAATGAAACGAGATAAGGATAGTTGGAAGATTAGAGTGGTGGTGGAAAAGCACAGCAGGCCAGGCAGCATACGAGATGCAGAAAAATCGACATTTTGGGCAGGAGCCCTTCATCAGGATGAACTCCTGATGAAGGGTTCCTGACTAAAATGTTAATTTTCCTGCTGCTTGGATGCTGCCTGACCTGCTGTGCTTTTCCAGCACCACTGTATTCTTGACTCTGATCTCCAGCATCTACAGTCGTCACTGTCACCTTAAGTAAGTTGGAAAACATAGTTGTAGATTCATGTGGCTAAGTGTGAACATAATTATTTTAGTAGCAAGGATACAAGAACTGCTTTATAAATTGCAAGATATTTAAATGTTGACATTAAGAGAGACTTGGATGTATTCACACAACAGTTAGGGAGGCAAATGGCATATTAGCTTGCAAGAGAATTGGAATGGAAGAATAAAAGGCCTTGCTACAATTTATAGGGCTCTGATGAAATTGTACCTGGAATATTATGGGCAATTTTGGTCTCCATATTTGAGACAAGATATGCTTGAGTTGGAGGCAGTAATAGAGTGGAAGATGGCAAATATTGTGGCTGCGAAAGCAGATCAGAGTTGGACATTCTTTGGCAATAACTCACCACCCAACTGCCCAAAAAGCACAAGTCAGGAGTGTGATGGAATACTCCAAGAAGCTTGACATCACCCAGCACAAGGTAGCCCATTTGATTGACACCCCTCTGTCACAGAAGACAGTATACAACCATATATAATATGGACTCCAGCAACCCTGTAAGGATCCCTTGTTAAACCTTCCAAACAAGCAACATCTATCATCTAGATAAGCACAGAACACATGTAAGAACACCAGTACATGGAAGTTCTCCCCTCTGTCCTCTAAGAGTTGTAGTTCCTAGGCCAAAGGGATCAAATGGTGTAGGAGAAAGTGGGAACAGCATACTGAATTAGATGATCAACCATGATCGTATTTATTGGTGGAAAAGGGTGAAGATTTGAACAGGCTATCCATATGCCTATTTTCTATATTTAAGCCATTATATGGTCCCAACTTGGAATTGTATTGCCATTGATTTACTGTTATTGGGTTAAAATCTTGGAACTACCTGCTGAATCGTTCTGTTGGTGTAGCTACACCACGTGGTTTGCAGCAGCCCAAGGAGACAGTTCATCACTAACTTCTGAGGGAAAATATATCGGGGTTGGCAACAAATATTGACCATGCTAACGAATCTCAAATCACATGAAGGAATAAAACAAAAGATTGCAACATTTATTCCTCAGGTTAGAGGATAGGCCTGGAATTGAATAGAATAGGCTATCCTTTATTGTCACGTGTAGAAATACAGGAGTACAGTAAAATCGTTTTTATATTGGCTGCCTTTAATGGCACTATATTAGATACAAGTACTTAGGTAGAAATCTTGGATACAAAAGAGGATTAAAAGGAAAGTTGAAACATTGCTTAGTGTCTAAAGTTAGAAATGCGGTAGTTCTAACAGAGTTAATGGATTTACATTACAGTCTGGCAAAGAATTTCAGAAAGCAGCAGCTCAACGCGTGGTCTGACTACTAGTGTCAGGCAACAGCTGTCCTGCTCTGTTCCAGCCTCCAGTCCACTCCTTACCTTGTTGCAGCTGAGTGCTGGTGAGGTGCACTGTATCAGGACTCGTACAGCTCCAGAACTCTGGTTCCTCCACTTGCCCCTCCAGGACTCAGGTTCTTGTCGCCCTGCTTCAGTATTCGGGTTTTCTCACACACCGCTGCAGGATAGTTGCAAGGAGAAGAAGACAAAAGAAAAGAAACAACAAAACCGGCAGAGCAAAGGAGCTCCAGTTGGAATGTTCTACTCTGCCTCTATCTTGCTGGAATACTGACCTATCATGAGTTGAGTAAAATTGAATATACCCTCTAGAGTTCAGAACATGTGAGCTGATCTTATTAAAACAAACAAGATTTTGAAAAGACTTGATAAGAAAGTCTTTGAAATTTCTTGCCATGGCAAGAATGAGGACTCAGTCTCTGGTTAAAGGGTCCACCCTTTAATAGTCACAGCAGTGTTCCTGTTATGTCTTTTTCTTGATCTGAGTATTTCTGCCACTAAAGAAAATAATTCAGGACTCTCTCTACAGAGATATATCCTAGTGAGGAAGAAAAATTCCAAGAAGTAGATAAACTGATTATGGTTAATCAAGGAAGTTAATGATAGTATCAGTGAGAAAGATAAAACATACAATGTGGCAAAGAGGAGTGGTAAACCAGAGGATTGGGAAAAAAATAAAAACCAACAGGAGACAACAAAAAAAGGAGGAAGTAGACTATGAGGACAAACTAGTAAGTAATTTAAGAACACCATTAAAGAGCTCCTTTAAATGTATAAAAAGAAACAGTGAGATTGGTGTGAACATAGGCCCTTGGAGAATGAGTTTGGGGAAGGGAATCAAGAAATGGCATATCTTGGCAGTTGGACTTGTGCTGTCTGCATGATAGAGGATACAAACAAATGTTACGACATAGAGTAAACCCCTCTGATAATTTAAACCAATAACACAGAAAAGTTCACCTCGCCTTGTAATCTGTAAAAGTATGAGTGACAAAGAGCTACCAAATCCCACTATTTAAAGAAAAAAATTAACAATTTATTCTTTAACTCCAAGAAAAAAAGAGAACATTAAACAACAACTATCTTCACTGTAAGCCTCCTTTGTCTGATTGGTAGAACAGTCGATCTTCCGTAATTACTCCGGCACCACTCCCCACCTCTTCCTCCGCTACATTGATGACGGCATTGGCGCCACCTCGTGCTCTCAGGAGGAGATTGAGCAATTCATCAACTTCACCAACACATTCCACCCTGACCTTAAATTTACCTGGACCATCTCTGACACCTCCCTTCCCTTCCTCGACCTCTCCATCTCCATTAATAACGACCAACTTGATACCGACATTATTTACAAACCCACTGACTCCCACAGCTACCTGGATTACACCTCTTCCCACCCTACCTCTTGCAAAAATGCCATCCCGTATTTCCAATTCCTCCGCCTCCACCGTATCTGCTCCCAGGAGGACCAGATGCACCACAGAACACACCAGATGGCCTCGTTCTTTAGAGACCGCAATTTCCCTTCCCACGTGGTTAAGGATGCCCTCCAACGCATCTCGTCCATATCCTGCATCTCCGCCCTCAGACTCCACCCCTCCAACCATAACAAGGACAGAATGTCCCTGGTGCTCACCTTACCCTACAAATCTTCGCATAAACCAAATCATCCGTCGACATTTCTGCCACCTCCAAACAGACCCCACCACTAGGGATATATTTCCCTCCCCATCCCTTTCCGCCTTCCGCAAAGACCGTTCCCTCCGTGACTACCTGGTCAGGTCCATGCCCCCCTTCAACCCACCTTCCCATCCTGGCACCTTCCCCTGCCACTGCAGGAATTGCAAAACCTGTGCCCACACCTCCTCCCTCACCTCCATCCAAGACCCTAAAGGAGTCTTCCACATCCATCAAAGTTTTACCTGCACATCCACCAATATCATTTATTGTATCCGTTGCTCCCGATGTGGCCTCCTCTACATTGGGGAGACTGGACGCCTCCTAGTAGAGCGCTTTAGGGAACATCTCCGGGACACCCACACCAATCAACCATACCGCCCTGTGGCCCAACATTTCAACTCTCCCTCCCACTCTGCCGAGGACATGGACGTCCTGGGCCGCCTCCACCGCCGCTCCCTCACCACCAGATGCCTGGAGGAAGAACGCCTCATCTTCCGCCTCAGAACACTTCAACCACAGGACAGCAATGTGGACTTCACCAGTTTCCTAATTTCCCCTTCCCCCACCTCTCCCCAGTTCCAAACTTCCAGCTTAGCACTGTCCGCATGACTTGTCCTACCTGCCTATCTTCTTTTCCATTTATCCACTCCACCCTCCCCCCCCGACCTATCACCTTCATCCCCTTCTCCACTCACCTATTGTACTCTTTACTATGTTCTCCCCATTGCCACCCTCCTCTCACTTATCTCTCCACCCTTCAGGCTCTCTGCTTGTATTCCTGATGAAGGGCTTTTGCCCGAAACGTCGATTTTACTGCTCCTTGGATGCTGCCTGAACTGCTGTGCTCTTCCAGCACCACTAATCCAGTGATTGGTTTATCTACCTCCCACTCTACAACAATATACCAATCTGATAAAATCCTCTGATTAAGTTTTACAAAAAAAAATTTCAAAACCAGTTAGCTGTATCGATTCTCCTTCGGTCTTCTGCTTCACAGATTTCATATGAACAAGTACCATTCAGAGAACAGTTCTGCAGGCAGTCGGTGTTTGTTGGTGCTCTTTTTCAAAATGCCTGATTTTTATACCTAAAAATATTGGATCATCTCATTGGTTTGATGTCGTCAAAACAGTAAAATTCAAATTCGATTGGATTTTGATATCCTGGGACATAATTTAAACTGGCCAAATTTGAATTTACTGTGTACAGTAGCAACTCAGCTTAGCTATTTGTTTCACATCCAAATGTTATATTTTAAATTTTTCAGCACACTCTGTCCTTGTTTATTTCTTAGAGATAAAAACAATGACTGCAGATGCTGGAATCCAGATTCTGAATCAGTGGTGCTGGAAGAGAACAGCAGTTCAGGCAGCATCCAACGAGCAGCTTATTTCTTGCCAGCTTTCACTCACTCTTAAAGGTGCAGTACACACCTAAAACCTCATGACATAACATTCAAAATATACTAAATAATCAAAAGGCTAAAGTGGGGCAGGAAATAAATATAACTACTAACACTAGAGAAATGTACGAGGAAAAGTAATGAACTAAAGGCTGATGAGTCCACTGGACCTGATGGATTTGATGCTAAGATTTCAAGGAAGTCTTCCAAGAATCCTTAGATTCTAGAAAAGTCCCAGAGGATTGGACAAATGTCACTGTAACAATGTGTTCAAAAAAGGAGGGAGACAGGGAAAAAAAACAAGGGGACTGTAGGCGAGTTAATCATTTCCAGATAACTTCTGTAATTGGAAAAATACAAACTATAATCCGATAGAGTCAACACAGCTTCATGAGGGAAAAATAATGCCCAACAAATGCTTGCTAGTTATTTGAAATTGTAACAATTAGTATAGGTATAAAAGTACATCTAACATATGTATAGATTTCCAAAAAATGTTTGATGAATTACTGCACATAAGTACATAATAAGGTAAGATATGGTACTAGGGGTGGTGTACTGGCATGGTTAGAAAATTGGTTAAGTAATAGAAGACAGATAGTTGGGATGAGGGGGCATTTTTAGGCTGGCAACTTGTAACTAGTGAAGTGCCATGGGAATCGCTGCCAAGGCTACAAGTGTTTAAAGTAAGTTTTTAGATGACACAGAAATTATTGGCAAAGCACGTAGCAAGGAAGATATAAAGAGTCTACAAAGGAATATTGATGGGTTAAGTAGGTTGGCAAAACTTAGCAGCTAGAGTATAATGTTGGAAAATATGAGGCTATGCACTTTGCCAGGAAGAACAGAACAGCTGAATATTATTAAACTTGGAGATAACAGTAGAAAGCTGTTGGACAGAGGAATTTAGGGGTCCTCATGCATGAATCACAAAAACTAACATCCAAGCTCAATGGATAATAGGGAAAGCAAATGGCCTATTGGCCTTTATTTCAAAATAGGGAGGACTTGCTCCAGCTCTCGCTACAAGACACTAGTCAGACTATACTTAGAATATTGTGAACAGTTTTAGTCTCCTTATCTAAGGAAAAGTATTCACCAAGTTGATTTGGGAATGGAGGGATTTTCTTAGAAGGAAAGGTTAAATGGGTTGGGCTTATATTCACTGGTGTTTAGTAGAATGAAAGGAGACATTATTGAAAAATATAAAATCTTAGAGGCTTGACAATGTAAATGTGGAAAGGCTGTTTCCCCTTGAAATGATATGGTGCTGGACTGAGATGGACAAAGCTAAAAACCACACAACACCAGGTTATAGTCTAACAGGTTTCTTTGGAAGCACTAGCTTTTGGAGTGCTGCTGATGTAGAAGCAGTGCTCCGAAAGCTAGAAATTCCAAATAAACCTGTTGGACTATAACCTGGTGTTGTGTGATTTTTAACTTTGTCCCTTTGAAGGTGAGTCTAGAACCAAAGGTTATAATCTCAGTAAGGGGTCTCTCATTTAAGTAAGGCAGAGAGGGGAAGAAATTTCTTCTCTCATAGGGGATTGAAACTGTAGAATTCTTTATCCCAGAAGGTTGTCAAGACTCGATCATTAAGCATATTTAAGGCTTCATTAAGAAAATTAATAGTTATGAGGACAAGGCAGAAAATTGGAGTTAAGGATTATCATAATCAGTTATGATCTCATTGATGGAGCAGACTCAATGTGTCAAATTACCTACTTCTGTTCTTATATCATCTGATCCCGAGTCTATTTACTCAAGATCTATGGTGCTGGTGTGGTTAACAGTTATTGCTGTCTTTCAGATTTGCCACAGGATTCACATTAGTCTGACCTTCCATCTTACTAATATCTATATTTGGCAGGTCAACCTTTGTCATTCTGGAGAGAGATAGAGAGAGAAATGGTGAAAGCTGAGCTATTGGCAGACTCCACAAGTTCAACACAGGTTTGTTGATGTCTTTGTTAGGAAGGAGATTGTCATGATCAGCCTCAAGTTGACTAAGAGCATGAGAAGGCAAGATGGGTTGTTGGTGTCGCTGCTTGCAAGGAAGGAGGAAGAAGAGCCTTTATTGCTTTTGAACTACACCAGGAGAAGCACAGAAAAATAATATGTAGGAAGATAGGCCTGGGAAATTAGCAGCAGAGTAGGAAGATAGAGGAATGCTGTCAGATTGGAGTAGGGATTTAGAGAACAAATTACCCCAGAGGAAAAATGAAAGAATGCATGATGATGGGGTGTCAGTGGTCTGGGAGAGATAAAGGGAAACAAAATGGTCAAACAAACAAATTAGAAATAAAGGCATAGTAATATTATCACTGGATTAGTAGTACAATTAATACTTTGGGGGCAAATCTTCAAACTGTTGCAGATGGTGAAATTTGGCTGCAATGAAATCTGGAGTTAAAAGCAAGGCTAATGGTAATCATTTAACTACTGTTGATTATTGTATAAATGCAGCTGGTTCACTAATGTCCTGGTCTGGTCTAAATGTGACTTCAGACTCACAACACAGGACCACTTTCATGCTAAACAACAGAAGCAGGTTGCAATAGACAGGGCTAAGCAAACTCCCAACTAATGAATCAGATCTAAGGTCTATAGTCCTGGCACAGTCAAATAACTAACAGAAGGTGGAGGCTCCACCAATATCGCCATCCTCCATTCATCAGTGCAAAAGAAGAAAGGAAAATACTGTAAATGATTGAAATCTGAAACAAACACAGAAAAAGAAATAGAGTATGACTCTTTTCCAGAATTGAAAGATGCTGGAAAATCTTTCTTTTCATACTTTGGTGCCCTTCTTTCCGTCATAAAATTAGAAATGTGGAAGCATATTTGTAATTGCATGAGGTTTAGCACTATTCATGATATTTCAGGTACTGAAATAGACAGGCAGGAGGCTGGAAGAATTCAGCAAGCGAGGCAGCATCAGGAGGTGAAGAAGTCGATGTTTCGGGTATAACCCTTCCTGAAGAAGGGTTAAACCCAAAATGTCGACTTTCCCACCTCCTGATTCTGCCTGACTTGCTGTGTTCTTCCAGCCTCCTGCATGTCTATTTTGGATTCAGCATCTGCTGTTTTTTTGTCTCATTTCAGGTACTGAAGCAGTCCAAGTCCATATACAGTAAGACCTGGACAAACGTTTGGGCATGGGCTTGGGCTGGTATGTGGCAAATTACATTCATGTCACACAAGTCCCAGGCAATGACCAACTCCCAACGAGAGAGAAGCTGCACATTGCTCCTTGACATTCAGTGGCATTACCATTGCTGAATCCCACTGTCAGCATCTAGGGGTTACCATTAACTAGATACAAAACTAAACCAGTTATATAAATACTGTAGCTTCAAACATAGGTCAGAAACTAGGAATTCTGTGATTAGTAACTCACCCCTAGGCTCCCAAAATCTGCTTCTGTACAAAGCACATCAGGAACAAGATGGAATATATCTCCACTTGTCTGGGTAAGAGCAGTTCTAACAATACTCAAAATGTCTGACAACATCTAGCCTTCAACATTCAATACCTTAACCTCCAATGCATGGTGGCAGCAATGTGTACTGTCTTCAAGTACACTGCAGTAACTCATCAAGTTTCCTCTAACAGCACCTTCAAAACCCAGGACATCTATTAGCTAGAAAAGGGAGGCAGATGCATAGAAACAACACCTTCTGTAAATTCTCTTCGAAGTCACACACTGATTTGGAACTATATCTGTGCCTTCATTGTTATTGGGTCAATATTGTGGAACTTCCTTCCAAACAGCATTGTGGGTGTTCCTATACCCAACCGCTCCAGTGATTCAAAAGTGGTAAATGCTGACTTATCCAGTGACACTCATATCCCATGGATGAATTTTTTTTTAAAAGCGAGATGTGCGCAGACAAGGAATTATCAACTGTATTGCCACTGATTGTGTTTTGCCATTTTTCAGATATATTTAGAGCTGCACAACATGGAAACACAGACCCTTTGTTCCAACTCATCCATGCTGACCAGATAACCTAAGTTAATCTAGCCCCATTTGCTAGCACTTAGCCCATATCCCTCTAAATCCTTCCTATTCATGTACCCACCCAGACACCTTTTAGACGTTGTAATTGTATCAGCCTCCACCACTTCCTCTGGCAGCTCATTCCATACACGCACCACCTTCAGCATGAAAAAGCTATCCCTTAGGTCCCTTTTATATCTTTTCTACATCCCAGGGTACTAAAGGAGGTGGGTCGGGAAATCATGGATGTGTTGGTGATTATTTTCCAGAGTTCGATAGATTCGGGGTTGGTTCCTGAGGATTGGAGGGTGGCTAATGTTATACCACTTTTTAAGAAAGGTGAGAGAGAGAAAGCAGGAAATTAAGGACCAGTTAGTCTGACCTCAGTGGTGGGAAAGATGCTGGAGTCTATTATAAAGGATGAAATTACGGCACATCTGGATAGTAGTAACAGGATAGGACAGAGTCAGCATGGATTTATGAAGGGAAAATCATGCTTGACTAATCTTCTTGAATTTTTTTGAGGATGTAACTCTGAAGATGGATGAGGGAGATGCAGTAGATGTAGTGTACCTGGACTTTCAGAAAGCTTTTGATAAAGTCCCATTCAGGAGGTTAGTGAGTAAAATTAGGATACATGGTATTGGGGGCAAAGTACTAGATTGGATTGAAAATTGGTTGGCTGACAGGAAACAAAGGGTAGTGATAAACGGCTCCATTTCGGAATGGCAGGCAGTGACCAGTGGGATACCGCAGGGATCCGTGCTGGGACCGCAGTTTCATACAATATATGTTAATGATATAGAAGATGGTATCAGCAATAACATTAGCAAATTTGCTGATGATACAAAGCTGGGTGGCAGGGTGAAATGTGATGAGGATGTTAGGAGATTACAGGGTGACCTGGACAAGTTAGGTGAGTGGGCAGATGCATGTTAGATGCAGTTTAATGTGGATAAATGTATGGTTATCCACTTTGGTGGCAAGAACAGGAAGGCAGATTACTACCTCAATGGAATTAATTTAGGTAAAGGGGCAGTACAGAGATATCTGGGTGTTCTTGTACACCAGTCAATGAAGCTAAGCATGCAGGTACAGCAGGTAGTGAAGAAGGCTAATAGAATGCTGGCCTTCATAACAAGAGGAATTGAGTATAGAAGCAAAGAGGTGCTTCTGCAGTTGTACAGGGCCCTGGTGAGACCACACCTGGAGTACTGTGTGCAGTTCTGGTCTCCAAATTTGAGGAAAGACGTTCTAGCTATTGAGGGAGTGCAGCGTAGGTTCACAAGGTCAATTCCTGGAATGGAGGGATTACCTTACACTGAAAGACTGAAGCGACTGGGCTTGTATACCCTTGAGTTTAGAAGACTGAGAGGGGATCTGATTGAGACATATAAGATTATGAAAGGATTGGACACTCTGGCAGCAGGAAATATGTTTCCGCTGATGGGTGAGTGCCGAACCAGAGGACACAGCTTAAAAATACAGGGTAGACCATTTAGGACAGATGAGGAGAAACTTCTTCACCCAGAGAGTGGTGGCTGTGTGGAATGCTCTGCCCCAGATGGCAGTGGAGGCCCAGTCTCTGGATTCATTTAAGAAAGAGTTGGATAGAGCTCTCAAAGATAGTGGAATCAAGGGTTATGGAGATAAGGCAGGAAGCGGATACTGATTAGGAAGGATCAGCCATGATCATATTGAATGGCGGTGCAGGCTCGAAGGGCTGAATGGCCTACTCCTGCACCTATTGTCTATTGTCTCTCACAGCTTAAACCTATGTCCTCTAGCTTTGGACTCCCCTATCTTGAGGAAAAAGATCTTAACAATTCAACCTATGTTCTTCATGATTTTCTAAATCTCTATAAGATAATCCCTTAGCCTCTGATGCTCCAGGGAAAGTAGCCCCAGCCTTTTCAGCCTCACCTTTTCAGCCTCTCCTTATTAGCTCTCCAACCCACAGCAACATTCTTGTAAATCTTTTCTGTTTAACAACAGCCTTCCTATAGCAGCGAAACAAGAATTGAGTGCAATATTCCAAAAATGGCCTAACCAACGTCTTGTATAACCGCAACATGACATCCCAACTCTTATACTCAATGCACTGACCATAAAGGCAAGTGTACTGAACACCTTCCTCACTACTCTGTCTACCTGTGACTCCACCTTCAAGGAACTGTGATCCTGCTGTCCAAGGTCTCTTTGGTAACACACTGCAGGATCTTACCATTAAATGTGTAAGTGCTGTCCTGATTTTCCTTACTAAAATGCAACAGGTCACTTTTATCTAGATTAAACTCCATCTGCCACTCCTTGGCCCATCTGATCAAGGTCTCTTTGTTCTCTGAGATAGCTTTCTTCACTGTACACTATGGCACCAATTTTGGTGTCATCGACAAACTTACTAATCATTCCTCTATATTCACATCCAAGTCATTTTTAAAAAATGACAAAAAGCAGTGGACCCAGCATCAATCCTTGCGGCTCATTGCAGCTCACAGACCTCCAGTCTGAAAAACAGCCCTCCACCATCACCCTCTGTCTTCAACCTTCAGATCAATTTTATATTCAAATGGTTAGCTGTCCCTGGATTCCATGTGATCTAACCTTGCTAATCAGTCTACTATGTGGAACCTTGCTGAAAATCTTGCTGATGTCCATTTAGACTGTAGAATAGAGGTGGAACAATAGGAAGGAACACAAAGTTAAAGAGAATGTCCCTCTACGAGGCCTATGTTTACAGGCAAAATTTCAGACAAGAGGGAGATTAAATTTCAAATGCTATTTATAAGGTACAGAAATGGAGTTTGCACTGATGAAGATTTCCAAAGTAATAGATGAGGAGATAGGAATAGTAATCCAAAGTCTAGGTCATTGCCCTGGGAACACAGTCTCACATCCTACCATGGCAGCTGGTAGAGTCCATTAATAAAATATAGAATTGCAAGTTAGTGTCAGAATTAAGTCACCATTGCTGAGGCTATCATTGGTTGTCATAAAAAGAAATCAGCTTTACTAATGTCCTTTAGGGAAGAAAACTTGTCACCCTTAACTAGTTTGGCTTGCATGTGACTTCTGATCTATAGAATGGGGTTGGCTCTTAATTATCCTCTTCACTGACCTAGAAGCCACTCAGTTAAAGGCTAGTTAGGGATAGGTAACAAATGCTAGCCTTCCCAGCACTGCTCACATCCCATGAAAGATATATTTTTAACAATTTAGTTGTGTTGAAATTAGATTAGATTCCCTACAGTATGGAATTGTTGCAGAAGAAAAGAAAATGTGACTCTAGAATTATTTTTTCCTTCTGCGACAATTTCTAGAACTAGAAATGGTGGGGAAATGTACTTTGGCTTGGAAAAGAGAATCAATTTGAAGTCAGTGGACTGTAGCTCCCAGTAAACCAGTCAAAGATACTGAGAGATGTGCATTGGCTGATCAAAAAGCTACTTTAAAATTTTAAGCATGAGAGGCACTGCAGCTGAGTTATACCCATGATGTGGTACAGTGTAGAGTGTAGTCTTCATGTCCAGAGATATCTGGAAATTTGAAAGTCATGTACACTGAGGAATGCAAACTGTATGATTTCAGATGGCAGTTTGAAATAATAGTTAACTTGTAATTTGGACTAATGTGTGCACCAATAAAGCTAGGAGAACTTAAACATTGTAAGAGAGGAAATTGAGGAAGAAAGGGCGAAGAATGCTAAGGAAAGAGGTGCAAAGTGATGAGCTCCTGAGGGCATTGACTGTTCAGTGGCTATCTTCATACATGTCTTTACCTAGAAACTGCTGTTAGCTCATTTATTACCTTCAGCTCCAAGAGCTCTATGCAACCAGAGATTTCAGTTATGTTAAGAAACATATAACAAAAAACCAAAGAAAAGGATGTTAAATTTGCTAATCCCAATTTGCCATGATTTTTAATGCTGAAATAAAAATAGAAATCATTGGAACAGTACTGTTAATATGTGAAATAATAAATTATCCTATGAAAATTCAATGTGTTTATCCAATAATAAGGTGGAATGATTAATAGTTAAGTTATAAATCTTAGCATAACTACAGTTTGATCCTTTGGTCATATAGGTCGCTATACTTGTAAGGTTTAGTTTGATTTACACATTTTATTGCATGCTGAATTATCTACCCAAGTGCAATTTTCCTGATATGAAACATTCATAATTTTTTTTCACAGAGGAATAAGTTTGATGGTATTTTGTGTTTCTTTAGATAGTGTTTATTTATATCGTATTCTCATATGGAGAATTTCCTGGGCTGCTCATCTGTAATAGGAAAGATGCATTCTTCAAGGACTAAAAGAACTGTAAAAGCTGCCACTGTGATTGGAGCTTCGTCATCTCAACCAAAGACCAGTGCTGAGATCATTAGTGAGGCCCGTTCATCACTGAGAAGTTTAAAGACTCAAAGACCATTTACCCCTAAAGATGATCAGAGGAAACTTTTTGGGTCTGCTTCTTCCCGTACACCTGATAATAGGCCTCCCTCTGCATTCAGGTAAGCACAGTAATCAGTTTGATATACTTCCATGTATATCTGTAATGGTATAGGTTCACTATAGTATATGATGTGAAGATGGTGGTGTTGGACTGGGGTGGACAAAGTCAGAAGTCACACGGCACCACCTGAGAGCAGATACTAAAAATGGGAGGGATTCCTGATCAGTCATGAAATTGGGACCTCTGCCCAAATATCTAAAGCTCTAGACTACAACATGCATGTAAAATTGTATGTTGCCACTGCAATTCAAGTATCTTGCAGAGCTGGTTAGCTTAGTTTACTGGATAGCCAGTATGGGTTAAAATGAATTCATGTTAAGCAGAGCTTCTTCTGAAGAACCCCTTGTGTAACCTGATTTGTATCCAAACACGCATATTGTCAGAACAAAACAAGTTAATACACAGTGCAGTGATGTAGTAGGTATATGAAAAATGACTTGGGTTTCAATTTCATTCCCACCTTAGGAGGGCCTGACCTTGTTCAGTAAAGACACTGAAAAATGTTGAGTTAGCTCTGGAAAGACTCAGTAATCTCTTTCTGCTTGGTGTGCTGTCACTGGACAAGTCTGATGTAGTCAGCCATGTTGGAAATGCAGTGAAACATATATCTTCCATGATTTTTTTTGCTGCGGCCTGTTGTGCATCAATTACCACAATCTATATTGAAGTTGACTATTTATTCAGAAATCTCACAGGCAATCAAATATTGAAACAATTATTTAAACTTTATAGCATGTAGCAACCAAAATAAGACCCCTCGCACAAGTAAATTCAGCCTCACAACCCATTTTGTCTATTACCTGATTAATTGTGAAATTAAGATATGATTCCAACCAACAGCATCTGTCTCTGCTTGCCCAATGTTTGATCACTGTGCGTTATGGTTCTCTGGAGTTGTGCTGCTCAAGAATACTGAAATTGAATTCTTATAGGATTTTCTAACTTGCTAAGTCCATTGTGCGAGATTATTTATGAGACTTATGAGTGGGCGGCACGGTGGCACAGTGGTTAGCACTGCTGCCACACAGCGCCTGAAGACCCGGGTTCAATTCCCGACTCAGGCGACTGACTGTGTGGAGTTTGCACGTTCTCCCCGTGTCAGCGTGGGTTTCCTCCGGGTGCTCCGGTTTCCTCCCACAGTCCAAAGATGTGCGGGTCAGGTGAATTGGCCATGCTAAATTGCCCGTAGTGTTAGGTAAGGGGTAAATGTAGGGGTATGGGTGGGTTTCGCTTCGGCGGGTCGGTGTGGACTTGTTGGGCCGAAGGGCCTGTTTCCACACTGTAAATCTAATCTAATCTAATCTAAACTTCTAAAATCACCAACTCTAGCTAGCTTCTTTACCAGGAGTGAAGGCCAGCTGCTCTCAACCTAGCTTTTCTGTTCCTTGTTGCATTCCATGTTAGCTGTCTGTTTGAAACCAGCCTGTTCTGCCATTAACCCCTTAAATTCTTCTGCAGGCAATCTTAATTGCCCATTTGTCACAAGGCCATTAGTTATCAAGCAGATATTACCTTTTCTGTCCCAGGAAACAGTTTGTTTACATCTTTTTTCCTATTGATGGCCAATTGGTATGTTGCTTTTAGTTTCTTTATAACAGTTTGTCCTTAACCTTTTCATCTCAGGAAACGTTTATTCCAGAAAGAGTTATTGCTGATTATTCCAATCCATGAACAGTTATTAAAGCTCTGACGTTTACATACCACAGGTCCAAACTCCCACAACATCTCGATGTTTTTTGAGGCTTCTGCTTGGGAAGTAGGCACACCAATCCCATCGCTGAACACTTCAATTCCCCCTCCCACTCTGTCAAGGACATGCAGGTCCTGGAGAAAGTGAGGACTGCAGATGCTGGAGATCAGAGCTGAAAAATATGTTGCTGGAAAAGCGCAGCAGGTCAGGCAGCATCCAAAGAGCAGGAGAATCGACGTTTCGGGTATAAGCCCTTCTTCAGGAATGAGGAGGGTGTGCCAAGCAGGCTAAGATAAAAGGTAGGGAGGAGGGACTTGGGGGAGGGATGTTGGGAATGCGATAGGTGGAAGGAGGTTAAGGTGAGGGTGATAGGCCAGAGAGGTCGGGAAGAAGATTGCAGGTGCTGAGTCCAAGTGTTGGGACTAAGATAAGGTGGAGGGAGGGGAAATGAGGAAGCTGGAGAAATCTGCATTCATCCCTTGTGGTTGGAGGGTTCCTAAGCGGAAGATGAGGCGCTCTTCCTCCAGGCGTTGTGTTGCCATGGTCTGGCGATGGAGGAAGCCAAGGACCTGCATGTCCTTGGCGGAGTGGGAGGGGGAGTTGAAGTGTTGAGCCACGGGGCGGTTGAGTTAGTTGGTGCGGGTGTCCCAGAGATGTCGGATATATCTATCTTCCGCAGCTACACTGGCACGACACCCCACCTTTTCCTCCGCTACATCGATGACTGTATCGGCGCTACCTCGTGCTCCCACGAGGAGATTGAACAGTACATCCACTTGTAACACCTTCCATTCCGACCTCAAATTTACATGGGCCGTCTCAGACTCCTCCCTCCCCTTCCTAGACCTCTCCATTTCTATCTCGGGCGACCGAATCAACACGGACATTTACTATAAACCAACCGACTTCCACAGCTACCTAGATTACACCTCCTCCCACCCTGCCCCCTGTAAAAATGCCATCCCATATTCCCAATTCCTTCACCTCCGCCGCATCTGCTCCCAGGAGGACCAATTCTAATACCGAACAACCCAGATAGCCTCCTTTTTCAAAGACCGTAATTTCCCCTCAGACATGGTTGACGATGCTCTCCACCGTATCTCCTCCATTTCCCGCTCCTCCGCCCTTGAACCCCGCCCCTCCAATTGCCACCAGGACAGAACCCCACTGGTCCTCACCTACCACCCCACCAACCTCCGGATACATCGTATCATCCTTCGTCATTTCCGCCACCACCAAGGATATGTTTCCCTCCCCTCCCCTATCAGCATTCCGGAAAGACCACTCCCTCCGTGACTGCCTCGTCAGGTCCACACCCCCCACCAACCCAACCTCCACTCCCAGCACCTTCCCCTGCAACCGCAAGAAATGCAAAACTTGCGCCCTCACTTCCCTGCCAGGCCCCAAGGGGTCCTTGTGACGGATATGACGTCACAAATTCACCTGCACCTCCACACACATCATTTACTGCACCCGATGTGGCCTCCTCTACATTGGGGAGATAGGAACGTTTCAGAGAACACCTCTGGAACACCCGCACCAACCAACCCAACCGCCCCGTGGCTGAATACTTTAACACCCTCTCCCACTCTGCCAAGGACATGCAGGTCCTTGGCTTCCTCCATCACCAGACCATGGCAACACGACGCCTGGAGGATAGCACCTCATCTTCCGCCTAGGAACCCTCCAACCACAAGGGATGAATGCAGATTTCTCCAGCTTCCTCATTTCCCCTCCCCCCACCTTATCTCAGTCCCAACACTTGGACTCAGCACCTGCAATCTTCTTCCCTTCTTGACCTGCAATCTTCTTACCGACCTCTCCACCCCCACCCCCTCTCCGGCCTATCACCCTCACCTTAACCTCCTTCCACCTATCGCATTCCCAACGCCCCTCCCCCAAGTCCCTCCTCCCTACCTTTTGTCTTAGCCTGCTTGGCACACCCTCCTCATTCCTGAAAAAGGGCTTATGCCCGAAACATCAACTCTCTTGTTCCTTGGATGCTGCCTGACCTGCTGCGCTTTTCCAGCAACACATTTTTCAGCTCATGCAGGCCCTGGGCCACTACCAAACTGTTACCACCCAATGCCTGGAGGAGGAACACCTCATATTCTGCCTTGGGACCCTGCAACCACACGGGATAAATGTGAATTTCAACAGCTTCCTCATTTCCCTTCCCCCCCCCACATTATCCCAGTCCTAAACCTCCAACTCGGCACTGCCCTCTGGATCTGTCCATCACGACCCCCTCTGACCAATCACCTTCTCCCTCACCTTCATCCACCCATCACTTTCTCAGCTACCTTTCCCCAAACCCACCACCCCCTCCCATTTAACTCTCAGCCTAGACCCACAAGCCTCATTCCTGATGAAGGACTTATGCCTGAAACATCGATTCTCCTGCTCCTAGGATGCTGCCTGACCTGCTGTGCTTTTCCAGCACTACAGTCTTGACTCTGATCTCCAGCATCTGCAGTCCTCACTTTCTCCTAGATGAATAGATGGGCATTCATTGAGCTCATAAGAGTAGTCATCTTCCTTGTACTTCTTGGTTAAAGAACTATCTACATCTATGGTTGCTTCATCTGTCAGTTATGTTGTGAAGCGTTTAGCGTCATGATTTTTCATGCTTGTGTTTTTGCAGGATTTCTCATGACATCTTCTTGGTGAACAGAAATAGTTTCATTATTGTGTTGATTGGATTCAGCCTGCTCCTCATAACTTTCAACATCTTGTACAGTCATAGCCTGTTAAACCCAGCGTAGTGGAAATATTTGGTGACAATGGCTACACCACAAAGCTAAAAGGCAGTGGCAGAGATTACATCACTATTTTCCTTCCCTTCTTTATCATGAATATGGCACTCAAAACAATTGCCTTGATATTTGGAGAAATTAGTTGCTGTCAGTATTTGTTTTTTAGGTTATTAATTGCCTTGAAAAAGAATCATACTGCAGTCAAAGTTTTTCTATTTCTCCACAAATGTTGTCAGATCTGCTGGATTGCTCCAAATATCTGTTTGTATCAGCATTCTCCTTTCAATGTTTGTTTTCCCTTGACTTTGTGATGTTTTGTCTATCAGGCAAATGAGTAATCATAAATTAATATTCAAAGCTGTAATACCTAAATCTATTGCATTTTACATTGCACCATGGCTCGGTGATTAGCACTGCTGCCTCACAGCACCAGGGACCCGGGTTTCGATTCCACCCTCGGGCAACTGTCTGTGTGGAGTTTGCACAATGTGTCTCCCTGTGTCTGTGTGGATTTCCTCTGGGTGCTCCGGTTTCCTCCCACAATCCAAAGATGTGTAGGTTAAGTGACTTGGTCGTACTAAGTTGTCCCATAGTGTTAGGTGCATTGGTCAGGGGTAAATATAGAGTAGGGGAATGGGTCTGGGTGGGTTAATCTTCGGAGGGTCGGTATGGACTTATTGTGCCAAAGAGCCTGTTTCCATACTGTAGGGATTCTAATTCTAATTCTAATTGCCTTTAAACCTAATGCAATAAAGAAGCTCAAAATAAAGACAAACATCTTTAAGAATACATCTCATGCTTTGTTTGTACAGTCTCCATGCTCGAAGCTTTGAAGGTAGTGACTCAAGACCCATATCAGGAGCACGTCTCACCCCTCTTGATCATGTAAGTAAGCCAGAAGAAAGCCATGTCAACTTTCTTCAAATTATTTTAAAATAGAAGCGGAATAAATGGGAGCAGTAATATGGGCTTTATTCAATTATTGAATGGTATTGTGTAGTGTAAAGCTGTACTGATTCATTTGCATACAAAGTTTGTGCCAAGCTAAAAGGCAGTGGCTAGGATTACATAAGACCACAAGGTAAAAATGAGTTATGAGTCTCCATCAGTTCATATGGACCATATTCCTAACTTAAAAATCCTCATCTAAATTTGTATTCATAACCCACGTTCCCTTCTTCCTTCTATGTTTGTTGAACCTCACCTTTAATGCATTGAAATGAATTATTTAGGTCATAGAGTTAAACAGCATGGAAACAGACCCTTCAACTCATCCATGCTGACCAAGTTCCCTAAACTAAACCAGTTACATTTTAATGCATTTGGTCCATATTGCTCTAAACCTTTCTTGTTCATGTACCTGTTCAAATGTCTTTTAAATGTTGTAATTGTACCTGCATCTACACTTCCTCTGGCAGTTCATTCTATGTATGAACCATCCTTTCTGTGAAAACGTTGCCTCTCAGGTTCATTTTACATGTTTCCCCTCTCACCTTAAATCTATACTTTCTAGTTTTGAATTCCCCTACCCGAGGGAAAAGACTTTTACTATTTACTTTTTTTATGCCCCTCATGATTTTATAAACCTTTATAAGGTCACCCCTCAATCTCCTATGCTCCAGGGGAAAAAAGTCCCAGCCTCTCACTACAGCTGAAATCCTCCAGTCCTGGTAACATTTTGTAATATTTTTCTGCATCCTTTCCAATTTAATAAAATCATTTGTAGAGCAAGGCGTCCAGAACTGTACACAGTAAGATGTAGAGGCAATAGGGTAGTGGTGATGGGAGATTTTAATTTTCCCAACATTGACTGGGTACACTTAGTGTCAGAGTTCTGGATGGAGTAGAATTTGTAAGAAGCGTCCAGGAGAGTTTTCTAAAGCAGGATGTCAATACTCCAACAAGGGAAGGGGCCATATTGGACCTGGTACTGGGGAACAAGCCAGGACAGGTGGTAGAAGTTGCAGTGGGGGATTTCTTTGGGAACAGTGACCACAATTCTGCAAGTTTAGAATACTCATAGATAAAGATGAGAGTGGTCCTAAGGGAAGAGTACTAAACTGGGCCAATTATAACAAAATTGGGCAGGAGCTCAGAAATGCGGATTGGACGCAGCTATTTGAAGGGAAGTCGACATTTGAGATGTGGGAGGCTTTCAAAGATCGGTTAAACATAGTGCAGGATAGGCAAGTTCCATTGTTAAGACAAGGGATAGGAAGGGCAAAATTCGTGAACCGTGAATGACAGGAGAAGTTGTATGACTAGCCAAGAGGTAAAGGGAAGTGTACATAATGTCTAGGAAGCTAAGAACAGAACGGGCCATGGAGGAATATTGGAAGAGTAGGTCAAGTCTTAAAAGAGGAATCAAGCAACTAAAAGGGGTCATGAAATATCTTCAGCAAGCAGAATTAAGGAGAATCCCAAAACATTTTATTCTTATCTAAGAAGCAAATGGGTAACTAGAGAAAGGATTGGTCCACTAAAGGATAACAAAGGAAGGCTGTGTTTCGAACCCGAGCAAATGGGTGAGATTTTGAATGATTACTTTGCATCAGTGTTCACTGAGGAGAGAAACATAATGCATGTTGAGATTAGAGATAGAAGTTTGATTAGTCTGGATCACGTTGATAGAAGTAGGGAAGATGTGTTGGGTAGGCTAGAGATTATTAAGGTGGACAAATCACCAGGTCCGAATGAGATCTATCCCAGGTTGCTGAGGGAGGCGAGAGAGGAAATAGCTGGGGCTCTGACAGATATCTTTGTGGCACCCTTAAATACAGGTGAGGTGCTGGAGGACTAGAGGGTTGCTCATGTTGTCCCTCTGCACAAGAAGAGTAGTAGGGATATTCTGGGTAACTACAGACCAGTGAGCCTGACGTCAGTGGGAAAGTTGCTGGAGAAGGTACTGAGGGATATTTATATTTAGAAAAGAATGGGCTTATCAGTGATAGGCAACATGTTTTTGTGTGGGGGAGATCGTGCCTTGCCAACTTAATAGAGTTCTTTGAGGAAGTGACCAAGTTGATAAGTGAAGGAAGGGCTGTTGATGTCATATACATGGACTTTACTAAGGCGTTTGATAAGGTTCCCCATGGTAGACTAATGGAGAAAGTGAAGTCACATGGTGTGCAGGGTGTTCTAGCTAAGTGGATAAAGAACTGGTTGAGCAACAGGAGACAGAGTAATAGTTGAAGGAAGTTTCTCGAAATGGAGAAAGGTGACCAGTGGTGTTCCACAGGGGTCAATGTTGGGGCCACTGTTGTTTGTAATATACATAAATGATCTGGAAGAGGACACTGTTGGTATGATCAGCAAGTTTGCAGATGACATGAAGATTGGTGGAGTAGTAGAAAGCATAAGGGACTGTCAGAGAATACAGGAGGATATAGATAGACTGGAGAGTTGGGCAGAAAAGTTGTAGATGGTTTTCAATCCAGGCAAATGTGAGGTGATGCATTTAGGCAAGTCTAATTCTAGAGCGAATTATACAATGAATGGAAGAGCCTTGGGAAAATTTGATGAGCAAAGAGACCTGCTCATTGTACCCTGAAGTTTGCTGCACAGGTGGATAGAGTGGTCAAGAAGGCATATAGCATGCTTGTCTGCATTGGACGTGGTATCGAGTATAAGAGCTGGCAAGTCATGTTAAAATTGTACAAGACATTGGTTCGGCCATGTTTAGATACTGTGTACAGTTCTGGTCACCACATTACCAAAAGGATGTGGATGCTTTGGAGAGAGTTCAGAGAAGATTTACGAGGATGCTGCCTGATATGGAAGGTGCTAGCTATGAAGAGAGGTTGAGTAGGTCAGGTTTATTTTCATTAGTAAAAAGGAGATTGACGGGGACCTAAATGAGGTTTACAAAATTCATGAAGGGTATAGACAGGGTGGATAGAAGAGCTTTTTTCCAGGGTGAAAGATTCAATAACGAGAGGTCACTCTTTCAAGGTGAGAGGTGAAAAGTTTAAGGGGGATACATGGGGCAAATACTTCAGACAGAGGGTGGTGGGCATTTGGAATGCGTTGCCAGCAGATGTGGTAGAGGCAGGCACGGTAGATTCATTTAAGATGCGTCTAGACAAATGCATGAGTAGGTGGGAAGCAGAGGGATACAGATGCTTAGGAATTGGGCGACAGGTTTAGACAATTGATTTGGATCAGCTCAGGCTTGGAGGGCCGAAGGGCCTGTTCCTGGGCTGTAAATTTTCTTTGTTCTTTACTCCAAAAGAGGCTTCACCAATTTTGTGTACAGCTGCAACATGATGTCCCAACCCTTGTACTCAGTGCTCTGATCAATGAAGGCACATGTGCCAAACACCTTCTTCACCACATTGTCTAAGGGTCACTTTGAAGGATCTATGGAATCTGAATGCTTATGTCTGTTATTTCAACCACATTCTGATCATCCTTTGTGTAAAAAACTTTTCTTCTGAATTTCCTTTTTTATTTATTGATAATTGCCTGTCCTTTTACTGGTCTCTAGTTACGTTCTTTCTCATTATTAAATTTTAAGACCTCTATTAGATGACCCCATCTTTGTTTTTCAATAGAAAAGGGCCTGGCCTATTAATATCAATAAGATATCTGAGCAGAAGTAGACCAAACAGCCCATTGAGTCTGTTTCCCCTTTCACTGAGATCATGACTAATCTGATAATATGCAACTTCACTTTCCTGCCTTTTCCCCAAACCCTTGATTACCATATTGATTAACAATCTTCTTATTTCAGTCTTCAATATACTTAATGAACTAGCCTCTAAATGGGCAATGCTTAATCAAAGATTACACCCTATAGTCCTAGACTCTTCCGCAAGAGGAAACAACCTTTTTTCTCTTAACGGCCCTGTCAAGTCCCCTAAGAATTTTGTATGCTTTATAATGTAGCCGGTCTTTCTTCTAAACTCTAATATGTCCAGGCCTAATTACTCAACCTCGTTTCCTTAAAAAATACCCTCTATATCTGGAATCAATGTAGTGAACATTCACTGAACCGTCTTCATTGCCATTCTCTCTTTCCTTAGATAATGGGTCCAAGAGGGTTCATAATGTTCCAGGTGTGGTCTATCTAGAATTTTGTGTAGTTTTAGCAAAAGCTCCCTATTCTTATACTTTATTCTCTTTGTGATAAAGGCAAATACACATTTTCATTCCCAATTACGTGCTGAATGTGTATACTGGCTTTTTGTGATTTACACCGGGGACTGCTAAATCCCTCTGGGTTGTAGCTTTCTGTAGTCTTTCTTCACTTATTGATACGTATCTCCTCTATTTTTCCTGTCAAAGTGCATAACCTCACATTTTCCCACTCTGTATTTCATCTTCAAAGTTTGTGAGAAGATTTGTAGCTCGGGTGCTCATTGTTGTGGTTCTGTTCACCGAGCTGGGAATTTGTGTTGCAGACATTTCGTCCCCTGTCCAGGTGACATCTTCAGTGCTTGGGAGCCTCCTGTGAAGCGCTTCTGTGATGTTTCCTCCGGCATTTATAGTAGATGGAACTGACAACCGGAAGCGGTAGATACAAATCACTATAAATGCCGGAAGAAACATCACAGAAGCGCTTCACAGGAGGTTCCCAAGCACTGAGGATGTCACCTAGACAGGGGACGAAACGTCTGCAACACAAATTCCCAACTCAGCGATCAGAACCACAACAACTGTATTCCATCTGTCAAGTTTTTGCCCACTTGCTTTATCTATTATCCCCCTGCAGACCCCTGTGTCATCCTCACTACCTGCCTTTTTACATATTTTTGTGTCGTCTGCAAATTTCATTGTAGAACATTCATTTTCCCCAATCCAAGTCATTAATGTATATCGTAAATAATTGTGGCCCTAATACTTTGGAATTCTACTAGTTACAGGTTGCCATTCTATCCTCTATCTTCTAGTAGTTGGCCAATCCTTAATTCATGCTAATATACTACCTTCAATGCCATGGGTTCTTAGAGTCATAGAGGTGTACAGCATCCCTTCGGTCCAACCAGTCCATGCCGACCAGATATCCCAATCCAATCTAGTCCCACCTACCAGCAGCCGGCCCATATCCCTCCAAACCCTTTCTATTCATATACCCATCCAAATGCCTCTTAAATGTTGCAATTGTACCAGTCTCCATCACGTCCTCTGGCAGCTCATTCCATACACGTACCACACTGCGTGAAAGGTTGCCCCTTAGGTCTCTTATATCTTTCCCCTCTCACCCTAAACCTATGCCCTCTTGTTCTGGAATCCCTGACCCTAGGGAACAGACTTTGTCTATTTATCCTATCTATGCCCCTCATAATTTTGTAAACCTCTATAAGATCACCCCTCAGCCTCCGATGCTCCAGGGAAAACAGCCCCAGCCTGTTCAGCCTCTACCTGTAGTTCAGATCTTCCAACCTTGGCAACATCCTTGTAAATCTTTTCTGAACATTTTCAAGTTTCACAACATCTTTCAGAAAGGAAGAAGACCAGAATTGCATGCAATATTCCAACAGTGGCCTAACCAATGTCCTGTACAGCCGCAACATGACCTCCCAACTCCAGTACTCAATACTCTGACCAATAAAGGAAAGCATACCATATGCCTTCTTCACTATCCTATCTACCTGCGACTCCACTTTCAAGGAGCTATGAACCTGCACTCCAAGGTCTCTTTGTTCAGCAACACTCCCTAGGACCTTACCATTAAGTGTATAAGTCCTGCTAAAATGTCCAGATTACAGAGGAGGAAGTGCTGGATGCCTTGAAACAGTTAAGGTGGATAAATCCCCAGAACCTGATCAGGTGTACCCGAGAACTCTGTGGGAAGCTAGAGAAGTGATTGCTGGGCTTCTTGCTGAGAAATTTGTATCATCGATTGTCACAGGTGAGGTGCCAGAAGACTGGAGGTTGGCAAACGTGGTGCCACTGTTTAAGAAGAGCGGTAAAGACAAGCCAGGGAACTATAGACCGGTGAGCCTGACCTCGGTGGTGGGCAAGTTGTTGGAGGGAATCCTGAGGGACAAGATGTACATGTATTTGGAAAGGCAAGGATTGATTAGGGATATTCAACATGGCTTTGTGCGTGGGAAATCATGTCTCACAAACTTGATTGAGTTTTTTGAAGAAGTAACAAAGAAGATTGATGAGGGCAGAGCAGTAGATGTAATCTATGTGGACTTCAGTAAGGCATTCGACAGGGTTCCCCATGGAAGACTGATTAGCAAAGTTAGATCTCATGGAATACAGGGAGAACTAGCCATTTGGAATCTGAACTGGCTCAAAGGGAGAAGACAGAGGGTGGTGGTGGAGGGTTGTTTTTCAGACTGCAGTGGAGTGTCACAAGGATCAGTGCTGTGCCCTCTACTTTTTGTCATTTACATAAATGATTTGGATGCGAGCATAAGAGGCACAGTTAGTAAGTTTGCAGATGACACCAAAATTGGAGGTGTTGTGGACAGCGAAGAGGGTTACCTCAGATTACAACAGGATCTTGACCAGATAGGCCAATGGGCTGAGGGTTCGTATCCTATTAAATCGTTTAATGTGTGATACCTCATCAAATACCTTCTGGAAATCTAAATATATTACATTTACTACTTCCCCTTTTGTTATCTTGCTTTTTTCCTCTGCCAAGAATTCTAACAAATTTGTCAGGGATGATTTCGCTATATAAAGCCATGCTCCTTCTGATTGAATATATTATATATTCAAAATGACCTGCTGTTACATCTTAACTAACTGGTCTACAGTTACCAGTTTTCTTAAATAAATGTGTAACTTTGACAGTTTTTCAATCCTGTAGGATTTTTTCGGTATCTAAGAATTCTGAGAAAATTACTACCAGTGCATCCACCGTCTCTGTAGCTACTTCTTTTAATACCCTAGAATTCATCCACCAGGTCCATTCATTGTTTTGTTCATATTAATTCTTTCTTGATATGTTCACCTATGCATTTCTGATATCATCCTTGTAAACCTTCTTTCTACCTTATTTACCACTAATACTTTTTTTATAATGACCATATGGTGCATACAGTACACTAATGGTCAGAGAGTCAAAGCACAGAAGAAGTCCTTTGGCCCATCAACTCTGTGCCAACGTATCTACACTCATCCCATTTGCCAGCAATTGACTTAAAGCCTTGAATATTATGACATTTCAAGTGCTCATCCACATTCCTTTATAAAGTTATTAAGTTTACTGCCTTTCCAGGCAGTGCATCCAAGATTTCCTACATCATTTTGGTGAAAATGTCTTTCCTCAAGTATCCTCTAAACCTGCCCTTCATCTTAAAATTTTGTCCCCTTATTATTGACCTTTCAATTAAGTGGAACTGCTTCCTATCCACTCTGTCCCTACTTATCATTTTCTCCCTAAAGAAATCAACCTAAGCCTACTCAGCCTCGCTTCATAGCTAAAATATTCTAAACCAGACAACACCTGGTTAATTTCTTCTGCATCCCTTCCAGGGCAATCACATCTTTCTTATAGTGTAGCGACCAGAACTGCACATTGTACTCCAACTGTGGCCTAACTAAAGTTTGTACATAATCTCCCTCCTTTTATAATCTGTGCCACAACTGACAAATGTCCTGTATGCCTTCCTTATCACCCTATTAACCTGTCAAGACACCTTCAGACCTGTGGACAGGTATCCCAAGACCTGACTGTTCCTCTGAGCTTTCCAGTATCCTGCTCTTCGTTGAGTACCCCTTTGTCTTGATACTTCTTCCAAAGTGCGTCACCTCAGACTTTCCAGGGTTAAATTCGACTTGCTACTGATCTTGCGGTCTGACCAATCCACCTACATCATCTTGTAACCTAAGAAGTATTTAAAGTACATAATTTTTATACTTGTAAGGTCTAGCGAGAGTTCTGGTTCACAAGGTGCCAGTTAAAACAAAATTTGCTGTACTTATAAAAATTTCTTGGGATTCTCCTTAATTTTATCTAATAGTATTTTTTCATTCCCTCTCCATACTCTTCTAACTACTTTCTTAAGTTCACCCCTCCACTTTCTATGTTGCACTAGGCTTCCATTAATTTACTTCATTTATACTTACTAAAAGCCTATCTTTTCCATCTTTCTTACCCAGTCCTAATATTCCTAAACAACCAGGTTCTCTGGGCTTGGTGCTCCTACATTTCACCCTAAAGGGAACATGTCAGGCCTGTGCTGTCCCAATGTCCTGTTTGAATGCCTCACACTGTTCTGGTGTAGATTTCGCACAAGTATTTGTTCCCAATCTATTAAAGCCAGATACACCCTATCTTGATAAAATCTGCCTTCCCCCAATCCAAAGTCCTCTTTTGCAGACCATATTTTTCCTTTTCCATAACAAACTTAAATTATACTATGTTATGGTCGCTAACACAAAAATGCTTCTTCAGTGCCACCTCTACCATCTGTCTGGCTTTGTTCTCCAGAATTAGGTTTAGTACAGTTTGTTGGACTCTCTGCATGTTGAAATAAAAAGTTCTTCTGAACACATTTCAAGAAATTTCCTCTTCAAAACCCTTTACACTATCCCAATTAATGTTGAGGAATTTGACATCCCCGAAAATTATTAGAGGTTTTCATATTATTAAACCCTATTATTGTTGTTATTACAAACCTCAGTGAATTATCTATATGTCTGCTCTTATATTGCCTGCTGACTGTTTGAAGATTTATAATACACTCCCAGCAATGTGACTGCCCCCTTTTTCCTAAACTCTGCCTACAATGCTCTATTTGAAGATCCTTCCAGGATATTGTCCTTTCCTACTGCAGTTACTAACTGTTTAGTTGATAGTGCAATACCATTTCCTCTTTTGCACCCCATCTGTTTTGCCTGAAGATCCTATATTTTTGAATATTGATTTGTGAATTCTGCCCCTCCCTCAAACACATATCTGTGATAGATGAAATTGCACTTGTCAATCCAAATCCTCAACAAAGCCTGTCTTACTTATAATGCTCCTAGCATAAAAGTAGAGGCCATAAACCTCTCCCGATTCCTTGTCCCTCTCCCTACTGATCAAGTTTAAACTTTTCGTAACAGCACTAGCAAACCTACCAGAAAGGATGTTGGTTCCATACTGGTTTAGGTACTGGTCCATTTGTACAAGTCGCACCTTCTGCAGAAATAACCTCAGTGATTCAGGATTCTAAAACTCTCCAATGTGCACCAACTGTTAAGCCATGCATTCATCTTCCCTGTTCTATTTCTGTACTCGCTAATACTTTACATCAGAAATTACAACTTTTTCAGCCCTGCTTTTCAGTTTACTGTCTAGCTCCCAGAATTCTTAGTGCAAGACCTATCCCAACTATATTGTAATCAATGTGTGCCACAACCTCTAATTTATCCTCCTCCCTTTCAGGTCAACCAAGGTACAATACAGATTTTAGAAAAAAACTAATCTAATTTTCAATACTATCTCTCTACAAATTAAACCTATTTGTGTTTATGCCTTACTAACTCGTGGTTCAAGTGATAATAATTTACACTCTGAAATCCCTTTTTATCTCTTACCACTTAGGCTTTGACCTTCCAAATAATAAAGACCTCTCTAGTCTTCCTCCTAAAATGTACCGCCTCACAAAAGATTTGGATATAGAATATAAGAGACATGATTAGTGAGTTTATGCATAACACCAAAGGTGGTGAACTAGTAAACAGTAAAGAATGTTATCTAAGCTTACAAAGAGATCTTGATCAGTTGGGTCAATGGGCTGAGCTGTGGTAGATAAAGTTTAATTTGGCTAAATGCGAGGTATTGCATTTTGGTAAAACAAACGAGCAGGATTTATACAAGTAAGGGTCGGGCCCTGGGTTGTGTTGTAGAACAGAGAGACCTAGGGGTTCAGGTACATAATACTTTGTAATTGCGTCACAGGTAGACAGAGTGGTTAAGAGTGCATTTAGCATGCTTGCCTTCATTGCTCAGACGTTTTGGGTACAGGGGTTGGGACATCATGTTGAGGTTGTATAAGATGTTGGTGAGGCCTCTTCTGGAATACAATGCGCAGTTCTGGTGACCTGCTATAGGAAGGATATTATTAAATTGGAGAAGGTTATAGAGTGATAGAGTCCTACAGCACAGAGATAGGCCTTTTGCCCCAAAGTGGTCCATAACGACCAAAATGTCCATTCACACTAATCTACTTCCCTACACTTGGCTCATATCCTTCTAATCTTTTCCTACTCTCGTATTTGTCCAAATGCATTTTAAATGTTGTTAATATACCTGCCTCAACCACTTCCACTGGCAGCTTATTCCATATGCATATAAACCTCTATGTAAAAAAAAAAGGTTGCCCCTCATGTCCCTTTTATTCTTTCCCCTCTAACCTTAAACTGATGCCCTCTGGTCCTCGATTCCCCAATCCTGGGAAAAAGACAGAGTGCATTCACCCTATCCATGACCCTCATGATCTTATACACTTGTATAAGGTCCCTCCTCAGTCTCCTATGCTTGAAAGAAAAAAAGTCCTAGTTTGTCTAGCCTCTCCCTATAACTCAGACAATTCAGTCCAGACAACATCCTTGTAAATTTTTTCTGCACTCTTTCCAGTTTAATAGTATCCTTCCTATAACAAGGTGACCAAACTGAACACAATACTCCAAGTGCGGCCTCACCAACGTCCTGTATAACAGCAATGCAACTTCTCAACTTCTGTAGTCAGTGCCCTGACTAATGAAGACCAGTGTGCCAAAAGCCTTTTTCACTGCCGTGTCTGCCTGTGACTACACTTTCAGAGAACTATGAACCTGAACTCCAAGATCCCTCTGTTCCACAACTGTCCTGAAGGCCTTACCATTCACCATGAAACTCCTACTTTGATTTGACTTGCCAAAATGCAAGACCTCACACTTATCTATATTAAACTCCATTTGCCATTTTTCGGCCCACTTCCCTAGCTGATCAAGATTCTGCAATTTCTGATTAACGCACTGGCAGTCCCAGTGTTTGTTAGGAAAATTAAAATCCCCTATTATGGCAACCCTATTGCTCCAGCAAGTCTTCCAAATCTCCCTGCATATTTGTTTCTCTAATTCCTGTTGACTGTTTGGGCGCCTAGAGTACAAACTCAATAAGGTCACCATCCCCTTCTTATTTCTTAGCTCCACCCACAAGCCTCACTGGATGATCCTTCAGTTATGTCATCTCTAATTACTGCTGTGATACTCGCCTTAATCAAAAATGCAACTCCCTCTCCCTTCCTTCCACCATTTCTGTCCTGCTGAAAGCATCTGTATAATATCCCCATCCCACATACCTATCCATGACCTGAGTTCAACTTACCTGTTAGCCCTCTTGCATTGAAATACATGCAATTTAATTCAACACGCATTCTCGCTCTGTCGTGCTCCAGTCTGACCTGTCTCTTTAACTTACTATTTCTGATTATGTATCTCCTTCCAGCCTCACACTTACGTCCCTGCTGTTAAGGATTCCACCCCCCTGCTAATCTAGTCTAAACCTCCCTTGCAGCACTGGCAAACCTGGCTGCTGAGATTTTGGTCCTCCTCCAGTTCAAGTGCAACCCCATCCCACTTGAACAGGTCACCTCTGCCCCAGAAAAGAGTCTAATCTAAAAATCTGAATCCCTGCCCTCTGCATTAATTCTTTAGCCACCCATCCACCTACTATATCCTCCTGTTCTTACCCTCACCAGCACATGGCACTGGAGGTTCCTGATGAAAGGTTTTTGCCCGAAACTTCGATTCTCCTGCTCCTTGGATGCTGCCTGACCCGCTATATTTTTCTAGCACCACACGTTTGGCTCTAATCTCCAGCATCCGCAGTACTCACTTTCGCCTACTGGAGGTAATCTGGAGATTATCACCAACTAGGTCATGGTTTTTAAACTTTTTTCCTATCTCTCTATAATCGCTCTGCAGGACCACATCCCTTATTTTTACCTATATCATTTGTGCCAATGATTTCAGGCTGCTCACCGTCCCCCTTGAGAACGTGCTGCAGCCATTCTGAGACATCCTGGACCCTGGTACCAGGGAGGCAACACACTATCTTGGATTCCCATTTGCAGCCACAGAATCTCATATCTGTCCCCCTAACTTTCAAGTCTTTTGTCACTAAGATCCTGTCTATCTTTCCCCATTTCCACTTTGCCCCACAATCAGTTGTAGTCCCACCAACCTGGCTACTGTTGCTTTCCCATGAATAGTCATCCCCCGCAACAGTATCCAAAATGGTGAACTTATTTTCGAGTGGAATGGCTAAAGGGGTTTCCTGCACCCTCTGCCTCTTCCCTTTGTCTTTCCTGGTGGTCACCCAGCTACTCTCTGACTACACCTCAGGTTTGACCACCTTACTAAAACTCTTATCCACAAAGCGCTCAGCATCTCAGATGATCCTGATGCGTCCAGCTCCAGCTCTCCTACACTGTCTCCCAGGAGCTGCAGCTGGGTGCATTTCCCACAGGTGTAATCAATCAGGGATGATGGAGGTCTCCCTGAGTTCCCACATCCTGCAGATGGAACATGCAACTAACTGCTGTACAATTAAAAAGGAAAGTTAAAATGACTTCACCTGAGCTTACCTGTTCTTTTTGCTGAGCCGCTGCTGTCCAAAGCCTCTCAAGCCAAAGCCTTACTTCTTACTCTGCTACCAACAAATTTTGCAATAGCACATCTCTCTACCCCTCCACTTCTGTTTTCTGATGATAAAGAATTGAATTGAATTTATCGTCACGTGTAATGAGGCACAGTGAAAAGCTTTGTCTTGTGAGCAATACAGGCAGATCACGTAGTTAGGTAACATTGACAGTAAATAATAGGTAAACAGCGGCAAGAACGAAAGCACAGGTACAGACAAATATTAAGAGTTTGTCCATACAGTATTCTAACAACAGTAGGGTAGAAACTGTTGCAAACCCAGCTAATGTGTGTATTCAGGCTTCTGTACCTTCTCCCCGATGGTAGAGATTCCTGTAGTAGATAGAAGGGGCAGTATTTGATGGTGAGGAGTTCAAGGTTTGGGGAGCAATGGCTGCCCAGAGCTGTAATGACCATGCACCATAAGTTGCTGATTAAAAAGCAAACCCCACCACCCTTTGCCTTACCCGAGGACGCTGTACGGTCCATACAATGGACAGAAAAACCATCAGCCTGAAGTGCGCAGTCGGTAATGGATAGGTTGAGCCAGGTTTCTGTGAAACCGAGTATATGGCAGTCCTGCAGTTCACGCTGGAAGCTGAGCCGTGGTCTGAGTTCATCCATCTTGTTCTCCAGGGATTGTACTTTTGATGGGAGTAAGCTAGGAAAGGAAAAAAAAAACACTATAGCAATGTAATGTCTGGGCCTGAAGCAGCAGGCCCACAACAACCTGCTCTTCAGTGCAAGTGACTGCCTGTCCTCGGATGATTAGAGACACAAAAAACCTGCAGATGCTGGAATCCAAAGTAGACAGGCAGGAGGCTGGAAGAACTCAGCAAGCCTGGCAGGCATCAGAAGGTGCAGAAGTCGATGTTTTGGGTGTAACCCTTCTTCAGGACTGGATGTGGCAGGGGAGGAGTGATGAAGTGGGGATAGGTGAAGACAAGTAGAGGGTACGACCTAGTTGGTCAATGGGAGGAATGAATTCAGTTCAGTTGGAGGAATGTCCTTGGATGGTGTCTTGCTGAGGTCCTCCTTCTGGTAGTGGTGATTGCGCCAGTGCAAATCTTCACCCCAACAGCCAAACTGCATTGTCACAGTCTCTGCTGGCCAGAAAAGATTTACCAAAGTGTTGTCTGGAATGGAGGGTTTCAGTTATGAAAATAGGCTGGGTAGGCTGCGAGCATAGGAGTTTGAGGGGTGACCTTATTTGTAAAGATTTATAAAATCAGAAGGGGCATAGATCAAGTGAATCGCAATGGTCTTTTTTCCTAAGGGTGGGGGAGTGCAAAACTAGGGGGCATATTTTTAAGGTGAGAGGAGAAAGTTTTTAAAAAGGACCTGAGTGGCAACCTTTTTACACAGAGATTGTTTTGTATGTGGAATGAACCCCTACCAGAGGAAGCGGTGGATGCACAAACAGCTACAACATTCATGTGGATGAAAACATGACTGTGAAAGGTGTGGAGGGATATGAACCAAATACAGGCACGTGGGACTAATTTAGTTTGGAACATGGTTGGCATGGACTAGGTGGACCAAAGGATCTATTTTCATGCTGTATCACCCTATGACTCTATTTATCTGTATTAGCTTGATTTTCAAATTATTTATCCATCCCTGCAAATTTATGAATGTCTGCCTGTAATTTGTTGCAGAGTCAAAACATATGGTGCTGGAAAAGCACAGCCAGTCAGGCAGCATCTGAAGAGCAGGAGAGTTGATGTTTTGAGCATAATCCATTCACTCTCTTGCTCCTCAGATGCTGCCTGACTGGCTGTGCTTTTCCAGCACCACACATTTTGATTCTGATCTCCAGCATCTGCAGTCCTCACTTTCTCCCTGTAATCTGTTACAGTCCTCTTCAGTAATGACAATTTTTCCAGTGTGGGAGTGTTGTTAGCCCCAGTGCTCCTATGTTAAATATGTCTGTCAGTTCTCCTGTCTTTATATTCAAGAGTTGGGCCATTGGATTGCTCTCCACTTATAGGCAGATACCGCAGTGGTTTGCCATTGCCCATTGCAATTTTGTTGACCAGGAAACCTCCCTGCTCTTGCTGTCTGCCATCAGTGTATTGGAAGGAATTACAGGCTGACAGTCAACCTGACTGACCATGCTATAAATATACCTTCCACAGCCAACAAGATATGGTATGTGACTCAAACCAAGACCTTTGGGCACAGAACCAGGGACACTATCCCTGTGTCACAAGATCTACTTTTGAGTTAAGGAGAGCAATATAAAACAGGATTTGTATCCCTAATCAATTTGAAATTGCTCCTGCTAGTTTAGGCACATGTTAGGGAGGTTAGGCCAATGTTATTTGATGTACTCCATGTTAGAATGTCATGTTGACACATGGGTCAAATTCATACCCTCATGATGAGTTGGCAGTTGGGTGAGGAAGGGGGTATAAGAATTAAAAATCATATAGCGTGATTCCAACACAACCTGCTCTAAGTGCTCATTACTGCTTTCAAGGTAGCAGGATAATGATGTGGGAGTGTGTTGGGTCAAGGTTGGGTTTAAGTTGTTGGGGTCGTGTATGGGGTCAGATTAACTATTAATCAGGATGGAGGGTTTGTGGGGTATGAGTTGCCCAATGGAAAATTCATTTTCCTGGATGATTCTTTTGGAGTATGTCATGATCAAGATTCCGCAAGACTCCCATCTATGCGAGCATTACAGCTTTCTAGAAAATCCATTCATGTGTTTAAAGTTAAATATTTTATGTTTAAAGTTAAAGAACTGAAATTGCTAATTCACAGTGGCTGATGACACAAGAGGTTTGGTATGGGAAATAGAAAGATCACGCTGAGCAGCAATGATTACTGTTCTGAAATTTGAAAAATTGAGCATTATTGGAGGAAACATGAATGTGGTCTGTTATTCATCCCAAAAGTATTTCTTTACAATATTTGGTGTTGAATTGGAAAAAAAAGATATGTATTATCTAGATCTGACACTTCATATATTGGAGAACATATACTAATATATAAATTTAATTAAGAGGTTTGCATGAGCAAAGAATGACTACTTTTGTTTTTCTTTTGATGACTGTGCACAGAACTTTGCTATTTAGTAGCATTTAATGGAACTTTAAAACCTAGAAAGAATTTGTTGGTTTAAAATTCTTGTTTTCTCCTGTAACAGAAACCAAAAATTCCTACCTCTCCACCCAAAGATGAAGGATCTCCCATTCCAAAGCCCCCACTGGACCCAGTAGAGGTTAAGAGAGTCAGCAATGCTCGTGCACGATTATTTAAAGTTGCTTCTCAAGGGAATCTTCTGCCTGACAAAGAAATTCATTCTGAAGGAAGTAGGTGACTCCTCATTTCCCCTCTATCTCTGTCAATGTGTGTGTGTGCATTTATATAATTTTTATTTGTCCTATGCTGAGTAGCAAAGACAGGTGAATTTATAATAGGAATGGCAGGGCAGTTATGTAAGGACTTTGTTTCTGTTTTCACAAGGAAAGATTCAAGAGCTCAGTCTGAAATTGTTAAGATCCAAGGATAATGAAAATGTGGAACAAAAAGAAATTAGTATTTGTGGAAAAAAATGTAGTTTTGGAGAAATTAATGGGTCTATAGGTTGACAAATTCCTGGGAACCAATGACCTTCACCTGAGAATATTGAACGAGGTGGCTACAGAGATAGTCATTGTGTTGGTGTTCGTCTTTCAAAATTGTAATGCTCATGCAGAATGGAAGGTCTCAAATGTAACCCACAATTTATCAAAGGTGGGAGAGAGAAAATAGGGAACTACAGATCTAATGTCCATTCAAGGGAAAATACTAGAATCTATTATAAAGGATGTGATCATGGAAGATTTAGAAATAATTGTTTAACTGTACAAAATTAATATGGATTTATGAAGGAAAAGACATGTTTGGAAAAATCTTAGAGCTTTCACTGTATCTTGGTACATGTGACAATAATAAATCAAGTCAAATAAAGGTTCCCATGATTGGCTAGAAAAAGGTATGTAAATTAATAAAAATTGAAGTCTAAACTCAGTCCTGAATGCAGCTACTTCCAGTTTCAGAATGGTAATTTTGGTGGTACCTGTATAGTGTATGCTGGAAAAGCAGAGCAGAGATTAAAATATTTAAATGAGGCTCAGCACTTAATATTTTGGCAACTATTTGGATGTAACACTATGATTCGAGTTTCCCAAGGGATGAAACATTAATAGTTGGAGGTAGAAATTGCTAGATCTAACAGGAAATAATGTGTCCACTTTGTGGGCTGGGAGGTATGTAAATACTTCTGCTGTTCCCTCAAGCACGTTATCTTCTAAAATCTCTGTCCCACTGTCATATGGTGGCACTTCTTCACGGTGCCATCTCTTCCTTCAGATTTCCCCACCTCTCTGTAGCCTGGTGTAAACCTCCTCTGTTCAAATGTTTAGTATTTCTTAGCCACTGACATGCTCTCTACTCCTTCCCTCTATCCATGTCAATACTGGGATCGGGGTTGGGGGACTAGATTTTCAGAGTGAAGTTGACTCTGGTTTTGCCAAATTGAAAAATGTCCCAACATGAGTTACTCACTTGGATAATGAAATATTGCCCCTAGGTGACAGATGGAGGATTCAAGACAAATAATATGGTGTTTATGTTTCTATTGCAGCTGTAAAGAGATTAAATTCAGATTCCTGTCTCAACATTAAAGACTTCTCACATGATACTGATGAATCTGCCTTATCGCAGTTTAATGTGAAAATCTTAGCAAATAAGAGCACTGTATGTGCTGAAGAGAAGATGATCCTGCCTACTGGCATAAGGGAACATGTGGGCTCACTGTCAACACAGACTAGTCTTGGCAGGTACATGCATAATCTAAACATTTTAAGTTACTATTATTTATACAACACATAGCCAAACATAGCACTTGGAAGTGAAATGATAATTCTGTCTAAAATACAATGGTATAATAAGCTGTTGATAAATTAATACTGCAAAACTGTCAGTTATTTTGATCTAAAAGTTCTGGTCTTAGGCTGCTTGGTCCTGTCAACAATTGACGTGGTTCTTTTTTGTATTGGTGGCGCCATTGTTTGAGGCAACAGAAACAGGATCTGAAATTTCCAGGCTTTTTTGGTGATAGGGCTTGTGAGATGAGAAAAGTGTGAGGGAAATGTCAGGGATGCATCCTGATGTCTTACCACTGCTGATCAGTTTTCACAGGGTTAGTAGCTGGAGCTTTCTGGCCTAGTGTCCATTTTGAAGTGGTTAAGGTGTTATTAAGAACAATTTAATGTGGGAATTTTGTTGAAGGTGCAGAGGTAAATTGAAGCTTCAGTTGCTTGTTAGCTGCAGTGAAGTAAGAACACAAAAATATGACTGCTGAAAAAAAGACACTTGTCATCAAAGTTTTCCCCTTTGTACTCATTAGGACAATTCACAAGAAATAATAATTCAAATGGAAAGCCATAATTTATATTGCATGAGAGGAGAGTGTTGAATGGTTGGCAATGTCATAGAGAATGCATCCATTAATGCTAATTGATAGTTAACTACCAGACATTGGTTATAATGTTGTCCTGAGAAATGAACCATTGGTTGTTGCTATTTTGCTGAGTTGAAATAGTGTATGCATGTGTTCTTTTAGTCTTCAAAAAACAGGCATTTGTAAGCTACATAAACAAAATATCCATTGCTTGCCTTATTCAAATGAGGACCAGCAGTTTGCAAGATCGCACAATCACTTACAGCCAATCCTATGAATGACCCTTAGTAAATGCATTAAGCACAAAATTGCTGTTGCTAAAGTGACCAGCTTTCAAATATAAGTGTAAATTAGCTGTAAAAGGATTTGAGACATCCACTATTTGTGGAAAGCACTATATAAATGCGAGTCATTTTTCTTTTTGTTCACTTATGATTGTTTCCACATAGGGTTCCTACACTGTGGGTGTATCTGCACCATATAGACTGCAGCAGCCCAAGAAATGTCTCACCATGAGTTTCTCAAGGGCAATTAATATTGGCCTAGCTAGACATGCCCACACCTTGTGTAAGAATGAGGAAAAAATAATGTTTTTGAGATGATATTCGGCAGCCAGCTGGCCTCTTGACTCCAGTGGACTATATGTCCATGAAGCTACTTCTAAGTTGTGGGTTCCTTGAGGTGCCAGTACAAAATGCGCCAATTTAACCTGTCAATGACAGTATCATGGTCAGAACAGTTTTGAGTAAACACCCATTACTTTAGCAATTTACCCCTCAAAGCTTTCATGGCTCAACTCCACTCCCCTACATTGGAGGAGCTCTCTATAACCTGTCCACACATCCTTGTAACTCTGAGCCATCTGTCCCCACACCTCCAATCCAAGCCTATTGCCCATCAGGGTTAGATTGAGGCATTACTTTGGAGACTCTGCATGTTTCCTGTTCTCTAAGCACATGCTTCATTGATGACCAATGAACCTCAGCATCTTTGTAGAATTCAGCATTGCTGGGCATGTCGTTATTATTTTGATGGAAAATGGGCATAGCTGTCATTGCTTCTGTCACCTAATCCTGTGTGTGTTCCATTCTCACCAGTCGTGCCACCCATTAGAACTATGCCTTATGACTAGTCAATATGATAGCATTTGCCCGAGTGGAGAATACACTGGACTGATTTGATGTTGCATCTACACATATTGTCTCCTTCCCTGAATCTCTGCTGACTCCAGTGTCATGTGCTGTACTTGTTGACTAGACAAGAATGTTGTTAACAATGTCCCTGTGCAGTCTCATCCTCCTGATGTTTTGTGGTCTTGAGTTTCATATTAGCGAGTTTTGACAGATTTGTAGCTCAGGTTGAGGTTCTGGATGAAAGTTTGCTCGCTGAGCTAGAAGGTTTGTTGTTAGATGTTTTGTCACCATACTAAGTAACGTCGCCATTGAACCTCCTGACAAGCACTGGTGGTATGGCCCGCTTTTTATTTGTGTTTAGGTTTCTTTGGGTTAGTGATGCAATTTCCTGTGGTGATGTCATGTGGTGACACCATTTCCTTTTTTTTCCTTTCAGGGGATGGTAAATGGGATCCAAGTCAATGTGTTTGTTAATAGAGTTCCAGTTATCAACAAACACATTGACTTGGATTCCATTTACCACCCCCTGAGAAAAAGAACAGGAAATGGCATCACCCATCCAAGGAAACCTAAATATGTAAATAAAAAGTGGGCCATACCACCAGTGCTTCACCGGAGGCTCACTGATGATGTTACCTAGTATGGTGACAAAACATCTGAAAACAAACCTTCCAGCTCAGCAAGTAAACTTATATCCTGAGTTTCGTATGGTCAATATGGATCACTGAGGTCATAGAGATGTACAGTATGGAAACAGACCCTTCGGCCCAACTCATCCATGCTGACCGGATATCCCAACCCAATCTAATCCCACCTGCCAGCACCCAGCCCATATCCCTCCAAACCCTCCCTATTCATATACCCATTCAAATGCTTTTTAAATGTTGCAATTGTACCAGCCTCCACCTTTTCCTCTGGCAGGTCATTCCACACATATACAACTCTCTGCATGAAAACATTGCTCTATAGGTCCCTTTTTATATCTTTTTCCCCTCACCCTAAACCTATACCTTCTAGTTCTGGACTCCCCAACCCCAGGGAAAAGACTTTATCTATTTATCCTATCCATGCCCCTCATAATTTTGTAACCCTCTATAAGGTCACCCCTGCTGAACAAAGAGACCTTGGAGTGCAGGTGCATAGCTCCTTGAAAGTGGAGTCACAGGTAGATAGGATAGTGAAGAAGGCATTTGGTACGTTTTCTTTTATTGGTCAGAGTATTGAGTACAGGCATTGGGACATCATGTTGTGGCTGCACAGGACATTGGTTAGGCCACTGTTGGAATATTGCATGCAATTCTGGTCTCCTTCCTATCGGAAAGATGTTGTGAAACTAGAAAGGGTTCAGAAATGATTTACAAAGATCTTGCCAGTGTTGGAGGATTTGAGCTACAGGGAGAGGCGGAACATGCTGGGGCTGTTTTCCCTGGAGTGTCGGAGGCTGAAGGGTAAACAGAAATGACAAATGCACTCTCTCAGAACTCCAGACCCAACCTTGCCCGATGTGATGTTCTAGTTTACTATCATCTAGCCTCACCTCCTCCACCTGCACTTTTGCTCTCTTGTATTATGTATTTCCTTCTCTTGCAACAGCATGAAGATACAGCACAGTTCCTGCCCTGTGATATTCATGACCACACCACACTCAAGGAAACCTCTTGCTGATTTCCATATGCTGTCTTCCTTTGACTGTTGAATTGTCATTCGACGTTGAACAGCACTTCAAGGGTGCACTGAGGGTGACAAGTGTGCACAGTTTACACTGGATTTGAGGCTTTAATTTCCATCACCAGAGTCGCCTGGCAGCAACTTGACTAAATGAGCTGGTCATGTCCTGAAGAACTATGCTGCTCAATTAGGTGTATGGCAGATGCTGAGGGAACCAACAATAGGGAAAAACATACTTGACCTTACCCTCACCAATCTTCGTGCTGCAGGTATATCTGTCCATGATGGTATCAGTAAGAGTGACCACAGTACAGGCCTTGTGAAGACTGATTCTTGTCTTCACATTGAGAATATCCCCCATCACGTTTTGTTGCACTGACACCACACTAAATAGAATAGACTTTGTATAGACCTAGCAGCTCCAAGATAGGATATCCACGAGGCACTGTGGGCCATCAGCAACAGTCAAATTGTGCTGCAACACAACCTGCAACCTTATGACCCTACATATCTCAACTCGACCATTTACTATCATGTTAGGGGATCTTGGCTGGTTCAATGAGCAATGCAGGAAGGCATGCAAAGAACAAACCAGGCACACCTAAAAGTAAATGTTAACCTGGTGAAGCTACAAGATTGGACTATTTGCATGCCAAAAAGCATAAACAGCAAGTAATAGATCTAAATAATTATACAACCAAGGGATCAGGTCTAAGCTAACAGGCTGGGGCTGTTTTCCCTGGAGCGTCGGAGGCTGAGGGGTGACAGTATAGAGGCTTACAAAATTATGAGGGGCATGGATAGGGTAAATAGACAAAGTCTTTTCCCTGCAGTCGTGGAGTTCAGAACTAGAGGGCATAGGTTTAGGGTGAGAGGGGAAAGATATAAAAGAGACCTAAGGGGCAACTTTTTCACACAGAGCGTGGTACGGGTATGAAATGAGCCGCCAGAGGAAGTGGTGGAGGCTGGTACAATTGCAACATTTAAAAAGCATTTGGATGAGTATATGAAGCATTTGGAGGGATATGGGCCGGGTGCTAGCAGGTGGTGCTAGATCGGGTTGGGATATCAGGTCGGCATGGGTGTGTTGGACCGAAGGGTCTGTTTTCATGCTGTTCATCTCTATGACTCTATATCCAGTCACAACTGATGGCGGTCAATTAAACAACTCACTGGAAAAGGAAGCCCAGCAAACTTCTCCATCCTCAATAATGGAGGTGTATATTTAAGAGAAATTACCCTATTTAACCCATATGTGATTCCAGCCCAACAGCAATGTAGTTAACTCTTAACTGCCCACTGAAATGTCCCTACCAACCTACTCCAAACAAGCAAAATTAGGGATAGGCATTAAATACTGGCCCAGCCAGAGATAGTCATTTCCCATAAAGGAGTTATTAAAAATTTACCTGACAATGTGGAAAATTGCCCAGAAATGTCATCCACAAACAAATCAGGTCAAATCCAAGCTGGCCAATTACTGTCCCATTAGTCTACTGCCAATCATCAGAAATTGATGGAAAGTGTCAACATCGGTGCTGTGAAGTAGTAATTGCTGACTAACAACTTGTTCATCGATGCTCAATTTGAGCTGCAACTGAGCTTCTGACTTCCTTATAACCTTGGTCAAAGCATGGACAAAAGAAATGAATTGCAGGTTGAGGTGACAATGACTGCCCATGACATTTAACTGAATTTAACTGAGTGTAGCATCAAGGCACTCCAGCAAACCGGAGTCAATAGGAATAGAAGTGGGAGGGTGAAACCTTTCTGATAGTTGGACTTGTATCTGGTACAAGGGAAGATGGTTGTGCCCGTTGGAGGTCAGTCATCTTAGCTCCAGGACACCTCTCCAGCAGATCCTCAGGGTAGTGTCCTAGGTCCAACCATCTTCAGCTGCTTTCACAATGACCTTCCCTCCATCATTATATCAGTAGTGGCCAATATCCAGGTTTAGGCTGACAAGTGATAAGTAACATTTGGGCCACACATATGCCAGGTCATGACCATCTCAAATGAGAGAATTTAACCATAGCCCTTGATTTTCAAAGCATTACCCTCCGTGTGTCCCCAATTATCAACAGCCTGAGGAGTTACCATAGACCAGAAAGTGAACTGGGTGAGTCTTGGAAGTACCATGACAATACAAGCAGATCAGAGGCTAGGAATCTTGTAGTGAGTAACTCACTTTCTGATTCCCCAATGCTTGCTCCCTAGCTACAAGGCACAAGTGAGTTGAAGGAATACTCCCCACTTGTCTTGATAAGTACAGCTCCAATAGCACTCATGAAGCTTGATACCATCTGGGACAAAACCGCTCTCTTAATTGGCACATCCATTCAGTCCCATCACCAGCAATGTTGAATTGCAGCAATATATGTGATCTACAAATGCACTGCAGAAATTCACCAAGGGTCCTTACACAGCACCTCCAAACTCACAAACCGTACCATCTAGAAGGACAAAGACAGCAGATACATGGGAGTGTCATTGCCTACAGGTTTCCCCTCCAAGGTATTCACCAGCCAGACTTGGAAATATATCACTGTTTTTTCTATTTTGCTGGGTTAACCCCCCCAACCCCCAACCCCAACTCCACAGAACCAACACCAAATGGACTGCAGCAGTTGAAGAAGACACCTCACCACCACCTTTTCAAGAGCAACTATGGATGGGCAAAAAATGTTAGCTCAATCAGAAATGTCCACATGCCATGAATTAATTAAGATGTAAAGAAAGTGCATCATTGAGTGACTGGGAGGCTTGCTACATATATTTATTCAAGATTGGTACTGCAACAGAAGCTAATTATTGCCCAGTGCAGATTGGCATAATGCTACCATGCACAGTGGCTCAGTGGTTAGCACTGCAACCTCTCAGCGCCAGGAACCCGGGTTGAATTCCAGCCTCGGGCGACCATCTGTGTGGAGTTTGCATGTTCTCCCCATGTCTGTGTGAGTTTCCTCTGGGTGCACCGGTTTCCTCCCACAGTCCAAAGGTTAGGTGAATTGCCTATGGGCGAAATTGCCCATAGTGTTAAGTGCATTAGCTAGAGGGAAATGGGTCTGGGTGGGTTACACTTCAGAGGGTTGGTGTGGACTTGTTGGATCGAAGGGCCTGTTTCCACACTCTGGGGAATCTGATCTAATATACCGCTATATATGTGCACAGATTGGTTGTTGTTGAGCCCTTGTGCATGAGTCATCCATGACACTACACATAGTATGGGCATTATTATCTATGCAGGGATCCAAACCTGACAGCGTTTATACCAGTCATCTTGCCAGGCCTCTGAAATTATAAGTCACTGAAATGCTTCCAATATTATTACCAGGTCCATGTCACAGTCCCATAGCTGCACACTTCTTTGATCATCTGCAGTCTGATTTTTTGTGAGGCTGGGTGTCTGCCTCATTCAATCCTATGAACATAATTACACCCTTTCCTGCACCACAGAAGAACTATAAAGGAGGCACTTCTGAAACATGGAGCCTCTCTTCCTCATACCATAGCCACCATCCTGCTGCTTGTCTTTCAAGGCACCCTTTCTGCAGCCTCTGTGTGAAACGTGTATTAAAGCTGAGAATTCTGCTCTACAATTATGTCCTTCAGCTCTCTGATGGCACTAACGTCTGACCGCTATCCTTTACGGATTTATCGTCTCTCCTAACCCAAAACATTAACCTGAACTGACTGCACGTTGGAAGATCACTGCACATGTTCCACTGATCAAATGATTGGGAATGTCCCTGGCATCCGAAACTTGAGGTAATTAGCAAATTCCAACACCAAGTGTCCCCAATTTCCAGCCAAGTTCTCCTTTCTTGAATTAAAATTAGTAATGTTAATGCTGCACCAATATAGATTCAGCTATTCCATTATATTCTAGAGTGTGATGCTGGAAAAGCGCAGCAGGTCAGGCAGCATCCGAGGGGCAGGAGAATTGATGTTTCAGACATAAGCCCTTCATCTGGAATGCTGATGAAGGGTTTATGCCCGAAATATCGAGTCTCCTGCTCCTCGGATGCTGCCTGACCTGCTGTGCTTTTCCAGCACCACACTCTTGACTCTGATCTTCAGCATCTGCAGTCCTCATTTTCTCCTTTGTTTCATTATATTGTCAAAAACTCTTAAGCAATTTCTGATTATTTTTCTGACGTGTTGGACTGGATACTGTAATATTGTCGTAGTGCAGTTGTTATTGTTGCTGTGCCATTAATAAGGCTTTCCTTCATCACAGAAGTTCAGATTTTGAATTGTCTTTTTAAAAAAACCTAGTAGTAATGCAAAAATCAAGTTATTGGATTGTTCTTTTCCTGACTTGGTTTGGCGTACATTTACTCCTGGTCCCATACTCATGTTGTTGACCTTTACTTGCCTTCTGAAGTTGTCTCAGTCAATTGTATCAAAATATTGGCACTGTAGTAGTTGTAAGTCCCAACTTCTCAGGGCAAGAGAGCAGGAGCAGTATGTGCCACTGTGATAATGTTCCAAGAGTGAATCTAAAAATGCTTCTTAATATTGCAGCATATGTTATAGTTATGTCAGGATATATGCAATTAAAATGTATACAGTATGGCCTGACTATTTGTTGATTCATAAAGAATTGTGTATGTAGGTAGTATTAACTGTCTAGTATATTACTATAAAACTGCAAAACATTTATCTTAGAAATGTGGACCTTCAGCTGATTATAACATTTGCTTTCTCACCCATGCACTTTAATTGACTCTGATTTTGGCACATAGCAACTGAACAGAGATGCATTGCTCAATTGTGCAATAGTAAAATATTTATTGGGATTCTAGCTTCACGCACTGCTGAAATTTGCTAGATCTCTTCATCAGTTGCTTACCGAATGAAATGTTTCTTGTGAAAGTACTTTTAAAGCCAGTTCCTTTTTTTAGTTCCTTTTTTTTATTTATGAACTAGCATGAGATGCAGATTTTGCTGCATCAGTTGTAGTAATGGGAAGAATTATAAAATGTCAAGCTTATGTTTTATCTTCCATTGAGTGTGGACATAGGAATTTATAAGGTATAACATAAAGATAAGGACAGAATGAATTACTTTGAAATGGGGATTGAATTATACCTTCTTGGCTAAATATAATTACCTTCTGTGCTTCACTTTGGGATGTCTGGACTGCTCATACATTGGCAGATAAGAATGTTTAAAAATCCTGATCACAATTTTCCATAAAAATAATAAATTGGTGCAATTGTATAATTTTGTTGCATTGATTATCTTTATCTGAATACATTGCTATTCTAAAAATATTTCCTTGGAAATATTGACAGTTGTGTCTGTGTGTAAAATGTCAATGAATTATCACAAACATTTGAAGACTATGGTGTGTATTATCATAATTTGGTGCCCTCATAATTTTGCACATGACATTTTCCAATTTCTCAGTTATACTGTCTGTGAGTAGTATCAACTGGATAACAAGTAATTTATCATGACAATGAAAGTGAATGTAATGTGATTTACAAGCAACTTTGATACAAAGTTATCAAAAAAATCCCTGCGTAGAGATAAATATTAACCAAGATCTGGGAATAGGTTTTCCACTCCCAACACACTCCCAAACACTTATAACAGCTGTAAGGAGTTAATAAAATAAAGTAGTTCATCTGTTTCTTTAAAAAAAAGATAAAAGCACAATGGGGAAAATTAGTTTTGAATTTATTCGTTTATATTGCAGTATACAATTCATAAAGTAATTTTTATCCCTCCCCTAAAAGTTCCCTCCTTTGATGCAACAGCAAAATATTGTGAATACCGGAAATCCAAACTCTAGCAAGAATGGTAAGAAAATTAGCACAAAGTTGTAACTGAAATTGATTCCTCCAAATGTTGAGAGTAGATAGTATTGAGTAATAAATACCCTACGCTAAATTGAAAGAACATGTACACCAATGGGAAGTAGTACTAGAGGCATAGGTGTTGAGGAAAGAAGAGGTAAAAATACAGGTATGCCGACATGGAAAAGTACCTTGGAAGGGGATAGGGTATAGAGAGTGATTGAGGAGTTGCCCAGAGTGTCAGAGGAAACAGTTTTTTTTGTAATGCAACATGATGAGAGGGGAGAATCTGTTTGATGGTAGTATTATGCTGGGTATTCTGTTGAATATAAAGGGTGGTGAGATTGGAGGTGGAGACAATGGCAGCCCTATTATGGTTCTGGGAGGAAGAAGAAGGGGTGAGAACAGACATGTGGGAAATAGGTTGCTCATAGTCAAGGACCCTGGAAATTGCTTTGGACAGGAATCCTTGGTTGAGGAAAAGACGACAAGACATAGGTTTCTACAACAGTTTTGATGTGACATCTGAATGGATGATTTAGAGTCAGAAAAACTAGAATAATAGAATGAAATCTTTACAGGAAGTAAAATGAGAATATTTAGTTGAAGTAACTTTGGGAGTCAGTGTGGTTATAATGAACAAAATGCTAGAAAAACTCAAAGTCAGGCAACATCTGTGAAAATGAAAGGATTTAGTGTTTCAGGTCAATAGTCTTGTCATGTTAACTGTTTCTCTTCATGGATGCTCTTTATTGGTGAAGTCTTTCCAGCTGCATTTTTCATATTTCAAATTTCCAGCACCTGCAATATAGTATTTTACTTATAGCTAATCATGAATATTTATTGATAGCCTGTTCCAGAAATGGAGATAGAGAAATCAAGGAAAGGAAGAGATGAATTAGGGATGGATCTCATGAAGGCAAGAGAAGGTTGGAATTAGAAACAAAGATGTAAAGATTGCTCAAATAATTTTAAAACACTGTTGGATCAAATTACGATGATCATTATTTGATTGTCTTTTCTGGCCCCCGGTGAGGCATCAGGCAACTGCTCAACATATCCTTACAGCAAAGTCACCGAGTAGGAATTGAGAGGATTGGGAGAATCAAACTCCAGGTCCACTAATCTCTAGATCTTTACATTGGTGTTATGCAAGTTTTTTTCAAAAGTTGGCATTTACTTTTCAAAAACATATTTGAACCACATTGTATTTCGTGTTACATTTATTGGGGTGCACACATTAGTCTTACTTTTGTAATTATGCTTTACTGAACTATCTTGGTGAAATAGAATCTAGTAATGTGACACACTAAACACAAATAAATTCTGATAAGAAAAATTAGTGTTCCCATTTCTTAACATTTAAGCCTGAGCTAAAAACATAAGTTCATTGTTTTTTCACATACTGTAAAAAAGAACAGCAACAGTGGGCTTACTGGTGAAGGAGTAATCGCAAAAAAAGACTCTTCAAATGAAACAACTATTGATGCTTATTGTGCAATTCAATTAAAAATATTGAAGGAGAATAGGACCATGTTTTAAAGAAATGAAAACTTCAATGGATTACTAACAAATAGAATGGTTAATCTAATTATTCAATCTTGTATAGATTAGATTAGATTCCCTACAGTGTGGAAACAGGCCCTTCAACCCAACAAGTCCACACCGACCCTCCGAAGAGTAGCCCACCCAGACCCATCTCCCTCTGACTAATGCACCTATCAGTTTGGGCAATTTAGCTTTGCCAATTCTCCTGACCTGCACACCCTTGGACTGTGGGAGGAAACCTGACCACCCAGAGGAAACCCATGCAGAAACAGGGAGAATGAACTTGGGACCCTGGTGCTGTAAGGCAGCAGTGCTAACTACTGAGCCACCATCATAGTTCATTCCTAAAAACTAAAGATATGCAGGACAGAAGAATACGTTACCTCATGTAGCTTCAAATATCAATGTTCGAAGCATTTTTTAAAAATTGTAAAGAATATGTGAACGGAACGAGTGTGACTAAAAAGATAATTCTTTCAGAATCTTAGTAAATGTACTGCGCCTATTGGCTTTCAAATGAAGATCCCTTTCCGAGTCACTGAATTTAGGCCTCTTCCAGCACTATATAGTTAGCTGTTTGTTCTTTTTCCATAACTGCTGTGAACACAATTATTTGTATCCACTTCTTTTTTTCTGATATGCACACTTATCTTCACCAAAAGGATTTCAGTTAAACCTGGATGTTCATAAAAATAATTATTTTACATTCTGTTCAAACGTTTGTTTCCTATGAAATTTGTAGTGCATCGGAGATCTTTCTCAAGATGTCAGCAATTAAAGCATATTTAGAGGTAGCAAGAAAACCTGAAGAGCTAATCAAAGGCTGCTCATCTGCATCTTTTAGCAGCACATATGGTCAACAATAGCCATATAGGAATTGATTGACTTTCTGGGCAAGGGAACATTATTAAATCATGTGTTTTAAAACTAATATATTTTATGTAAAAAATAATATGTCATAAAATGGAATCATGAAGTTTAGATGTGATGAAAGAGAATAGACTGCAATTTCCCATTTGCAGTTAAATTGTGCTTTTATGGTGTCCATTATGCCATGGGCTGGAAAAATTTTCTTGTGCAATTTTCTGGTTTTCACTTCACTAATTATGCAGCCAAGCTGTTGTGCACAATTCTCAGGGAATTGGGCAGTAGAAGTATTTGAGACCTTTTGGCTTACATGCTCCAGTCAATATTTAAAGCCTGGTTGCACATGACATCAGATATGCAAGTCAGGAACTACCCATCTCATTGAGGCGCTTGATCCTGATGGAGTCACAAAGGAAAAGCAATCTTGCTTCAAGGACAGAGATCCGGAAATAATGGTAGATGAGAGGAGGGTAGTCCTTCTTGCTGCTGTCTGCCAAAGGAGGCTTCATCTTAAGACCCAGCCAGCTTGAGTAACATGATGGGTCATTGCTGTATCCTAGGTGAAAAAAGATGGCAGAAGTTCGGAAAGAAAGTCGATAATCCTTTCTGCTCTCATACTCACAGGGACAGTATTCACTCTAACTCCACCATTACATGTGTATTCCACTCAAGGGCAAGATTCAGAACTCACTATTAAAAGCTTGAGGGGAAAATCAAGTTTTATTTCTCAACATCAGGAATTTGATCTTTTTTATTTTCACACCAATCTCATCATTGTTCTGGTGTTCGACTCAATATAACCTAAATGATTTGGATTTTTTTTTCCATGCCTTTTCCTCCTGTACCATAAATGACCTCATAACAGTTTCCATAATTAGATGAGTCTGTAATGAACTGAAACTTTGTGAAATGGTGGGAGTTGGGATTGTGGGGGAGAATTTTAACTTTCAGACTTCCAGCTGGTAAAGTTTCAGTCGTGTGCAGGTTTGATGTTTTTGGTCTCCAATTGCAATATGTTAATTAGAACCCCACTGAGCTCAGAGCTGCCTTATTTTGTCTGAACTAAAATTTTGACCTGAAGCAGACACATAATGCTGAAATATTCCATAGAGTGCAGGCAAAAGTGCAAGTTCAAAGTTCAGTTATAGTCTGAATCTTGAATATTTTATGCTTCTTGGTGAGGGAAGTAAACTTCTTGATTAAGTCACTTGAGACACCCACAGGAGCATGAGGTAACAACAGGCAGGAGGGCCAGCTTCATTAATGTGTCTGTTGCATACTAATCAACCAAAACAGCCCTATAGCCTGTGAGAAACAGTTACCTGACTGTTTAATATTTATAAACACGAGTTCATTGTTGGGACAGACTCTGGCTTGAAATATTCAGTAAGGCAATCAACAAGGCTCTTCATGGTAGACTCTTCGAGTAAAAAGTGAGGTCTGCAGATGCTGGAGATCAGAGCTGAAAATGTGTTACTGGTTAAAGCACAGCAGGTCACGCAGCATCCAAGGAACAGGAAATTCGACGTTTCGGGCCAGAGCCCTTCATCAGGAATGAGGTGGTGGTGGAGGATTGCTTTTCAGACTGGAGGCCTGTGTGCCACAAGGATTGGTGCTGGGTCCACTACTTTTCATCATTTATATAAATTATTTGGATGTGAACATAGGAGTTATCGTTATTAAGTTTGCAGATGATGCCAAATTCAGAGGTATAGTGAACAGTGAAGCTTACCTCAGAGTACAACAGAATCTTGATCAGATGGGCCAATGGGCTGAGGAGAAGCAGATGGAATTTAATTTAGATAAATGTGAGGTGCTGCATTTTGGAAAAGCAAATTTTAGCAGGACTTCTACACTTAATGCTAAGGTCCTAGGGAGTGTTGCTGAACAAAGAGACCTTCGAGTGCAGGTTCATAGTTCCTTGAAAGTGGAGTCACAGGTAGATAGGATAGTGAAGAAGGCATTTGGTATGCTTTCTTTTATTGGTCAGAGCATTGAGTGTAAGAGTTGGGAGGTCATATTGAGGCTGTACAGTACATTAGATTAGGCCACTTTTGGAGTATTGTATGCCAATCTGGTCTTATTCCTATCAGAAGTATTGGGCAAATACACTGCACAAGCAGCAAACAAGGAACCATGTCTCAACGTTTTGAGAGAGTAGTCCTCACCAAAGTCAATGGAGTCATCTGTCAGACAGGAAGTCCTAGCCCAGTTAGTAAAGGACAGCATTTAATACCAGTACAGGGATAGGTCATAGTTGGATGTCCAGTTATGATATGCTTGTTGAGGGGGTCCTCTGCATTTCAAGGAATTGGTTATGGTCAGTCTTTTGGCTTCTTGGAAACCAGTCTCAGGACTAGGCTAATGCAGCTGGGGAGATGTGCAGTCAGCAAATGGGTCTGGACAATTGTTCTCTGGATTGTCCAATTGGGTCCCTCAATAGTAAAATGAAATAAAGAATGTGGATGTTGGAAATCTGAAGCAAAAACAGAATTTTCTGGAGAATTTCAAGCAAGTCTGGCAGGATCTGTAGAGAGTAAACAGAGTTAATGTTTTGAGCCCATTGACTATCTGGGCCACTGTGTATCTGCCAAGTTCATCCAGAGAAACTAAGGAAAAGGGTGGTGGGGAGAGGACAAAGGGGCCACTACCAAGGGAGGGAGACTAGGAAACCTATTAATAGGGATTTAGGCCTGCCAGTCAGAAGCACTCAAGGGAGGTGAGGGTGAGATATTATTTGATCACACCTGGCATTGTTACCTCATGTCAGGGACTGGGGAGGACGGCAAGTACAGGCACATGCAAGCAACTTGGCTGATAACCTGGAGAGATTGAAGCCTATGGGAATTCATGGGAAGGACTATAAGGAAGGGATTCTGGATATTCAGGGTTCCTCACCAACATGTAGAGGTGCAGGCTGGAAACCACAACCTGAAGAGTATTTGCTGTCACCTTCCATTGTGCTGTAAATTGAAGCTGCACAATGGGAAGGAAAATGGCTGCAACCAGATCCAGAGTGGTTAGGCGAATTGTTACATTTGAGGGAGTACCAAGATCCATTGATGTGAGGCACTTTAGAGCAGGCCCATTAAATACAGGCCAATGCACTGTACATTTGACAAATCTGTGGGCCCCTTAATCCTTGGTGATTCTAAAGCATTGGTGCCTTGTGTGTATACCTACCTGACCTACACTTTGCTGACCAGTCCATTCAGCACCAACACTTCTGTGCACAGAGACCAGGGAAGAAAATAGGATGTTTGACCAAGAGAGGCGCAATGGTGCCAGGAAAATCATATGTCTTGTTAATCTTATTTCCACATGTACAACAGGGTCTCAACCTAGACATTAATTCACAATGCCTCCTGTGTGGACATGAAGTTAGGTGTCATGGTGTGACACAGTCACCTATTAGGGCTAGACAGAGACTCAAACAAGCAGATGCATTATGAGATCACATTTATATGGACTTGATTTTTGTTTTTTTATACAGTGTGCTGTGACTCGTGCCACCTAAGTGCGCTCAAAAATGTTTATTTTTATGTCCCTCCCACTCGATCCCTATGTTGTTCGTAGTTCTGCAATTGGTTGGAGGGAGTCAACTCAACAGTAGAGCTCATTGGCAGAGGAGATTTTATTGGGTGGCTCAGGGCATTTATGACTGGACAGCTGGCATATGCTGAAGGGCAGACCGATTCTCACTGGCATGAGCTTCCAAGGATCAGAAGGGAGCAATGGTGGAGGTGAGGTCTTGGTCAGCTTTGGAGTGTACTGAGTGGACATTTCTGAGGAGCCTGTGGTTCCTCCTTTGAATGGATGCCTCCTTGCGCAAGCTTATCTCCTTGTCAGGAAGGGGCACCTGGAGTGTCCGCTGGGTTCCCTGATATCCCTTCGGTAATGAGGACTATGGCTTGTTTATGTCTGTATCCAACAGGTTACTGGATCTGGCTTCCACGGCAGCAGCCAACCTGTCCATGGAACCTCCAGATAGTCACCCACTTGAGGCAGCTAGGTCACCATAGAGTAGCTATGAGCGCTATTCCCTTCCAAATATCTGCCTGCTATTCCTGTTCCTAACAATGCATTTAAACAAAATTCCTAATTTCCAACACCACAAAGTCATCTACTGTCGGAAGCCTAGTCTCTGGTAATCCTCCAGGTGGCCTGAGGTGCTTCTTCCACAATGAGTTGTGGAGCTTTTGGAGTGAGGTGCCCACTAGTATGGCACCAAACTATATGAGACATTTTGAATGAGGTGTCAGGATCGGAGCTAATGGGGAATACAGATGGAAACCTAGCCATTACTTCCTCCGAGACTTGATACTCTTGATCTCAGCAGTGAAGATGCTGTCCTCTGGGAAAGCCAGGCATAGAGTTCATGGAGATGCTGACTGTGCCTAAAAGACATGAGAGAGAAGGCATTGTGGCTAATGATTAGAAGTGGTATGCAATTAATGACACTGACAGTGGGGTTTACATGAGGACTACAGTGGTATGAAGAGAGATATTTAGTTAGCAGGAGTGGTCTCCTTCTTCTCCGACAGGACTGTCTCATAGTGGGTGATGTGCCTGATGTCAGGCACCCCTCCACCCATTCTGCCTCTTTGTACCTTGTTATGGGCTGTTTTCTGCTGGAATGAGAGAAAGGGAGGGATTTAATAAAATGAAATTTGGTGTCACAACTGTTAGTGCAGCTGGTTGAAAGGTGATGTGGTGACCTGCCTGTGAGCAAGCAGTGCAAAAGCTGTGCAGATTTAGTGATGCATGGTGTTGGTGGACCAGGTTTGGGGCAGAAGTGAGTGTGAGAGAAATGGTTGCAGGCAGTGCTGAGATTTGCAGAGTATGAGTCTTCGCAGGAGCTAGGTCCAGTAGCAGAGATCAAGTAAGTGTGAGGTAGCAGAGACAAGAGCATGGTACCCTAGAGAAAATTACTGACCTCGTACAGCACTGCTGGCTGTAACACCATAACCTGGAGTTTACACTGATCCAGGTGGTGAACTTGGACCAGATATTCTGATGTTGATGCATTTATCATTTTTCTGACATTTTCCATCAGAACTCTATAACCTTGAAACAATCTAATACTGATTGCTTGATAGAATGAGAAAATCCTGCTCCCTGGCCCTGATTTTGTTATCAGAGACAGAGACAATGTAATGGTAGTCACTGGTGATGTCGTTAAATGCCACCTATAAACCTTTTAGCAGGCATTATTGGCTAAAGCCAATTTTAAAGTGTATATAAGTGAACAAGCTTAACACGGCCATCAAAGAAAAAAAAAGAGTGCAAAGGCTAAGCCCTACCACAAAGTCAGTATAGTCCTTTTCTCAAAGTAAAAGAAAATAGTAACACACAGGCTGTAACCAGCCAGTGAAACAACAGTTCCCTAAAGAGAACTGAAATATACCTGTTGCATGTTGGCTGTGTAGATCAGCCTTTTTAGAAATCAGTCCTCAATAAAGAAAAGGAATATCAGTTAACAAACTGACTTTGTAAATCAGCCAGTTCAAAAATCAGGTCCCCAAAAAAAGTCAGAAACCAACAGTACAGGGGAAAGGGACAGCAAGGCCAAACCCCAACCTCACCGTACAACCAATTAGCAGGGAAATGAGGACAAGTTTTAAGTCCCAACTTATCGTATTAAGGAGGAAACAGTAACACAGACTCACACAATACAGTCCAATCAAATGAACAATAAGACGATGCATAGAACACAAACACCCCTGGTAACCCAGCAAACAATGTGCCCCTCTCCTGGTTGTATTTTTAAAAAAATTTTATTAAACAGTACAAAATAAAGTTAACAATAAACAGAAAACAACAGTTCACAAAAATACCACTATATATATAGGGTAAAGGGCAGCAAAGCCAAATCCCGCCATTCAACCAGTTTTCAGGGAGATGGGAACTAACCTCAAATCCCAATTCATTCATCACAAAGACAACAGTAGCAAATACAGGCAAGACAGTGCAATCAAATCAGAACACAGTCCCAATATAGCTATTAAAAAAAAACACCTGTCCACACCACATACTGATCAGACAGTCCTTGGCTAGGACAGTCATCTGTCTTCTGGTCTCAGGCTGCCCTATAACCCTCCCCAGGTGCTTTCTTCCAGGCTAGTTGTCGACCACCCAGCTCCCAGATGACCCACGTACTGACCGGATTACTCTGGGCCACTTTCCTACGAGCTAATTGTTGGCCTTCTGGTCTTCACCGCCCTACATACTGACTGACCCTCCCCAGCACACTTTCCTCTGGGACGGAAGTCGGCTACTGGCACCTGGTCACCCCGCGTACTAACCAAACCACCCCAACCTGTTATCCTACAGTCGGGCTGCTGGCTTTTCAGCACCCAGCCACCCCACGTACTGACACTTTCTCCTGGCCAGTGTTCCTATAGACCAGCCATCGGCTGTCCAGCTCCCAGCCTCCTTGTGTACTGACCGGTTCTCCCTCAGTTGGCCTTCCTATAGGCTGCCGTCAGCCGCCTGGCTCAGCCTGTTCGCATACTGACCGGCCTGTCCTATTTCCTTTGGAGGATGCTAGAAGTTGCCTGGCCCCACCTGCCCTGCGTACTGACAGGCTCCTCCCAGCCCGCTTTCCTCCAGGCTGGTCATTAACCCTCAGGCCCCCAGCCAACCTGCATACTGGATGCCCCTCCCTTGACTAGCTTTCCTACGAGGTAAAAACAATGACTGCAGATGCTGGAAACCAGATTCTAGATCAGTGGTGCTGGAAGAGCACAGCAGTTCAGGCAGCATCCAACGAGCAGCAAAATCGACGTTTCGGGCAAAAGCCCTTCATCAGGAGGGCTTTCCTACGAGCATGCTGTCAGCTGCCTAGCCCCCAGCCACAGTGCATACTATCAGACCCCCCCGCCCGCTTTCCCCCAGGCTGGTCATTGACCCTCCAGCTGCCGGCCCCTCCACATACTGACTAGCCTACTCTGGCCTGCACTCAAACACAATTAATTGCAAAACCCACATACAGTAACAGAATTCAGAAAATCCTCAATACAGTTTCCAATACAAAGTCAGAGTCCACGACCGATCTCCAGGATACAGCAAATGCTCACATCCCAGCACACACACAGGTGTTCAGTCTCCATTGAGGCTTGGTCCATTCAAAGGACCAGACACATTTGCAGAAACACAGTACATTGTGAATTCAGCTGCAGTTAACTCACAGGAGTTTGATCCACTCTACAATGCAGAGTCCATTTCAGGATGTAATTGCTCACCCCCCAGCACACACACAGGTGTTCAGTTTTTTTAGAGGCCTAGTCACCCACAAAGGGCCAGGCCTACCCATTTAGGGCCAGCTCATCTGAAAAGATGTATTTTCTCACAAGGGCTCAGTCCAAACAGCAAAAAAGTGAAAACACATTCAAAATAAAGAAAACCAGAGTGCAACGGCTGAGCCCTGCCACTAAGTCAGCATAGTCCTCTTTGCAAAGTAAAAAAGAAAAGAGTAACACAGGGCTGTAACCAGCCAGTGAAACAACAGTTCCCTAATGAGGATTGAGTTACACCTGAAACACATTAAACTGCCTGATCCACACAGTCAGAAATCTGTCCTCACTAAAAGAGATGCTGAGAGACCTGTTATGCATTTCAAGGAATTTTCTACAAGTCGCCCCATTGCAAAGGAATTTACATTCTCGATAGGAAACAAATGGAAGATTTTACACATGACTATTAGTCAGATATCTCCTTCAAATATTTTTGTTTATCATTTGTCTGTCCCACCAAGTTTCTCATTGCTTATCTTTTTTCCTTTGCCTAATTTTTCAGCATATCAACTTAATTATACAATTAATATTTTGCTACAGAAACGTATTTGCCAGTAACATCAGAATTGTTTCCCTATATTTGCTTAATCAGTTTGCAAGTCTTTTTTCATTTTTTTTAATGTTGTGGTTGCAAAGTTTGTTGATGCTTTTCAAAGCATGCAATTTAGGTGGATACAAGTGAATTAATGACGGAGTGCTACAGTACTGGGTATAGTTGGTATTAACCCAATTCTGTGTCGCCTTTGCTGAATTAATTTTTGGTAAAGGTTCTTTAGTTACTTTGCTATCTTCGCACTTTTACTTCTGAGCAAAGCTTATAGCCCAAGGAAGGATTTCCGTGTACATTCAGGGTCATGTTTTAGGTATATTCAGGGTACAGTCAGTTCTACTATAACGTGTGGTATATGAAAATCATGTAATAGCAGCACCATTTAAAGTAATGGGGACAAATCGCATTATAACCAATACACGCTTTAAAACTTTGTGTTTTAGAAGCAGTGTCCTTAATTCATCAATCGTGTTATTGCAAATTAGTGTTAATGAAATACATGTTATAACTGAAGGACTTAGACTAAAAGTAATCAATAAACCTATAGAGGGAGAAAGTTCTGAGAGATCACTTTTTAGGTTCCTGCATAATATGGACATTTGATAGTAATGATAAATTAGCCAAATACTGATACAATTTAACATAATTATCTTCTTGGTCAAAGTTATCTTTGCATTCTGTACTACACTTTTAAACTCGCCAACAGCTTGATTTATATAGCGCCTATGTATTTTGATATCGTAGTTGGTAAAATACCTCACAGGGATTAGTGAGGGACAGGACAATCATAAATTTCAGGTGTGGGTTTGAAGGATGCCTTTAAGGAGAGGACGAACCAGAGATTTATAAAGCTGGTCTAGAAACCATTGGAGTAGTTAAATCTTTATTGACAAAGGAATGACTTGAATTCTTTTTAATCAGGAGATTGGTCAAGATGTGAAGGCACATGATACTGTGTAAGTAGCTTTGTGGAGAATGTGGGATCAAATTATGATTTGGGATTTCAATAGGATGTCAAAGTTATGGACTTGCCTGGTTCAACTTGAATTTGAATCAGGTTGCTAAGGAAAGGAATGAAATTAATGGACAAATCTCTCTCTTGACATTGTGACTTTGGCTGATAATTTGATAGCGCTTATCCTGAGGAAAATATTTGGTTCATCCAAGACTGGATATCAGATAAGTCATCTTGACTGTAGTAGCAGTGGTGGAGTAGAGTGAGCAGGCAGGAGCTGTGTTCTGTGCACTTTTTAAAGCTGGCTCCATGTCATCTGATGTTACAAAGGGGCAGTGTGTGATGAGGAAAAGGGAGTGGATCAAGATTAGGTCTTTGGCGACTCTGGTTCAGAATTGAAGAGAAGATTTTGCTGGACAAACTCTGGCTATGTGTTAATTGGTGTGTTAGAGCCAAGAAGTGGTAGTGACAATGCGTCAGTCAACAGAGGAAGGTTTTAGAGGAGGACATTATAATTGAGTGTGACAAAGGTCATAGAAAATTGAGCAAGGATGAATACTACATGAGGTGAGTTACTGGCATAGATTGAGGATTAGCTGTCTTGACAGAAGGCAGAGAATTGGGATAAGAGGTTCTTTTTCGAAATGGCAGCTGTGACAAGTGGTGTCCTGCAGGGTTCAGTTGTTCACTTTATATGATCTGGATGAAGGGACTGGAGCATTCTGGCGAAGTTTGCTGATAATATGAAGTTAGGCAGACAGGCAGGTAGTACTGAGGAGGTGGGGAGGCTTCATAAAGATTTAGGCAGTTTAGGAGAGTGGTCCAGGAAATGGCTGATGAAATTCAACATGAAGAATACAGGCATGGGCTATTTTCTAAATGGAGAGAAAATTCATAAAGCCAAAGTACAAAGGGATCTGGGAGTGCTAGTCCAGGATTCTCAAAAGGTTAACTTGCAGGTTGAGTCTGTGATGAAGAAAGGTGATGGTGAACTGGCTTCTTGATCTGCTTCAGTTTATGTGCTGTGAGTAGACCCACAATGCCATTAAGGGGGACTATCCAAAATTTACACCCAGGAGCGAGTTCACCATCACCTTCTCAGGACCAACTAGGAATGAAGAATAATTGCTGATCTACCCAACAATGCCCACATTAGATGAATGAAAGAAAAAAACAACCTGCCCGCACAGGTTAATTTGTCACAGAGGCCAATCTGATGTTGCGCCAATGGAATATCTGTAGCGATTGGAACCAGGTGGACCTCGTTAACTATGAGGTTATTAGTTGGGGTGATCAACCTGGGCCAATCAGAGATCATATAACCAGGAGATTGGTCTGCTCCTGCACCTGGCCAAACTGGCCATAAACAGGTCCAGGCAGCAGACAGTGGAGAGAGTCGTTAGGGCCGACTGCCTGCCCCTCTACAGCGGTTACGTTATAGCCCGGGTATCTCTGGAGAAGGAGCACGTGGTGCCCACCTGCATCCTGGAGTTGTTCAGGGAGAGATGGGCACCGCCAGGAATGGAGTGCATTATTTATATATCTAGTTCAGTACAGTTTTCAGTCAGTGGTAATCCCCTAGGGTGTTGAGAGTAGGGATCTTAGTGATGTTCACATCACTGTATGCCAAAGGACAGTGGTTATGTTGTCTTTCATTGGAGATGGACATTGACTAGCATTTGGTAGCATGAATGTTACTTGCCACCTTCCAGTACAGCTTGGATATTGCTGAGATCTTGCTGCATTGGAATGGACTGCTTTAATATATGAGGGCGTGATTAGTGCTGAACATTTTGCAATCGTTGGTGAACATCCGCACTTCTCTCTTTATAATGAGGGAGGTCTTTGATTAAGCAACTGAGATGGTTGGGCCAAGGATGCTGTCGTCAGGGACTATAGCAGAGATGTTATGGAGCTGAGATGACTGATCTCAAATAACCACTGCCATCTTCCTTTGTATCAGATATGACTCTGAGAGAGCATTTCCCCTCTGATTCCCATTGATGCCTGTTTTGTTGGGGTTACTTGATGGCACATTTAGTCAAATATGCCCTTGATATCTTGATAGTCATTCTCAATTCATCTCTGGAATTCAGCTCTTTTGTTGATTCCATGTTTGATTAAGCTTATAATGAACTTGGAGCTGAATGGCCCTGGTGGAACCCAAACTGGGCATCAGTGAGCCGGTTGTTGCTGAGCAGGTGCTGCTTGATAGTACTGTTAATGACACTTTCCATCACTTTACTGATGATTGATAGTAGACTGATGGGATGGCAATTGGATCAGTTGGATCAGTTGGATTTCTCTTCCTTAATGTATGTGTTATGAAGTTGAAGGTGTGTACTGTACCTTTAAGAGACAGTGAATGCTATTCTGCATCGAGAGCTTACAAGCACCTGTGATATGACTAGATAGCAGTCTCAGAGTGTATTGGAAAATTGAAAACATAATATTTGGCTGTGAAATGGATACCTGAGTTGGTAGCTGTTTTGACAACAATTCAAAATTGACCTATCTGTTTAAATTATGCCATAGGATACTAGAACCCAATCAAGTTTGAATTTTTTGTTTTGCCAACATCGAACCAATGAGACGATCTGATGTTGAGGATATAGAAGTGCAGGCATTTTGAAAATTGCAGACAGAACAGCTGCCATTAACACAGATCCAAGAAATTAGGCAACACTCCCTATCAAAGGTACCTTTTCATATGAAACATATTCTCAGTAAAAAGAAAGAAGACTACCCAGGGCAATCTTCACATGGAAGAAGACAGACACTGAAGATGACAGCCGCTGTGTAGTTTTTAAATTAAGTTGATGTAATTTTAATAAGTGTCCTATTGGAACAGCATATTGTTATAGAGTTGGAGGCAGGTAATAAGCAGTTAAGAGGAAGGGGAGCTTAGAGTTATGAATAGTTATTGTTTATTGTTCATTTTTAGAGTTAATGAATAAATTGATACTGTTTTATTTTAAATAGTGGAATTGGAGAGTTCTGTGTCACTCACATTTTAACAGATTACGAGATGAGGTCAGCTTTTCTGGGTGTTTGGTTTAATTAACAGAGAGGTTCACCACAGTATCATAACATATGCAGGATGTACCTGGGCAATTTTCTGTACTGTTGGGTAGACTATCGTATCTGCACTGGAGCAGCTTGGCTAGGGCTGCAACAGGTTCTGCACAAGTCCTCAGTACTGTTGCCAGAAATTGCTCAGGGTCCAAAGCCTTTGCAGCATCCAGTGTCTCGATATCAGCTGGAGTCAGTTGAAGTGCCTGAAGACTAGCATCTTTGATGCTGGGACCTGTGGAGGAGGCCAAGATGGATCATCCACTTGGCAATTATGGCTCAAGGTTGTTATGAATGCTTCTGGTCAGACCGCATTTGGAATATTGCGAACAGTTTTTGGCCCCGTATCTAAGGAAGGATGTGCTGGCAATCAAGGGGATCCAGAGGAGGTTTACAAGAATAATTCCGGGGATGAAGGGCTTGTCATTATGAGGAGAGGTGAAAGGCTCTGGGTCTGTACTCAATGCCATTTGGAAGGATGGGGGGCATCTAACTGAAATTTATAAAATACTGAGAGACCTGGATACAGTGAACTTGGAGAAGATGTTTCCACTCATAGGAGAGACTAGGATCTAAGGGCACAGACTCAGACTGAAGGGACGACCCTTTAGAACTGAGATGAGGAGGCATTTCTTCAGCCAAAGGGTAGTTAATCTGTGGAACTCATTGCTGTAGAGGGTTGGAGAGGCCAAGTCACTGAGTGTTCATGATAGAGATAGATAGATTGTTGATTAGTAAAGAGATCAAGAAATAGGGGAGGAAGGCAGGAGAATAGGGTCGAGAAACATATTGGCCATCATTGAAAGACAAAACAGACTTGATGGGCCAAATGGCCCATAATCCTGCTCCTATATGTTATTGTCTTATGGTATTCATTCTTATCATTTGCACTGATGTATGTTGAGTCTCCTCCTATAATTAGTTGTTTAATTGTACCATCATCATTTTGGATGTGGCAGGAGTGCAGAGTTTAGATCTGATCCATTGGTTGTGGAATCACTTATCTCTGTCTGTGTCCTGCTGCTTGAGATGTGTAGTATGAGAGTAGTCTTGGTTTGTAGCTTCACCAATTTGACACCTCATTTTTAAATATGCTTGCTGCTGTTCCTTTGTTATTTTAGAGGCAATGGTCCCTCAATCTGTGCACAATCAAGGGACTGTGTTTATTGCAAGTTGTTGGTGCTGAAAGCCACTACAATGCTTTAACTTCCTCTGTTCCTGCAACTTTGAACCTGAGAATTGTACCCACCCAACAGCATTTACTTTTCCCTGAAGTAATCTTACTTCCTGGGGATCTGAGGAATGTTATACAGGCATTGCTATGTTTTGGATTGGCCACTTTCTGACTGGAAGATCTGGTGGACTTTCTAACTTTCATAGGTTCTGGGTTTCTCTTGTAGAATCTTCACCACTTTTGGAATATCCTGTCCAAAGCTTATACTTGTATGAGCTCATTCACTTTGATTTACAGACATGTGGAAGCCTGTTTAAATAAATATCTTCATTTTATATAGTTTTAATAAAATCACAGTAAGTTGCGCTGGAGTCAGTGTGAGATTGTTCCAGGACTAAACCGTTCCAAAGGAGAAGTTGACCAAATTATAAGCAATCTTAGTGTAATGCTTGGAACCAGGTTGACCTCATTAACTATGAGGTTCTTGATTGGGATTGTTAACCTGAGAGAAAGTGAGGACTGCAGATGCTGGAGATCAGAGTCAAGATTTGAGTGATGCCGGAAAATCACAGCAGATCAGGCAGCATCTGAAGAGCAGGAAAATCGATGTTTCGGGCAAAAGCCCTTCATCAGGAACCTGGGCCAACCAAGCAGGCTTGGCTGACCAATATAACCAGGAGATCTAGAGTCTCCTCAATTTAGGGAGTAAAAAAATATATATCCAGGAGATTTAGAGTCTCCTCAGTTTCAGGAGAAAAATCTTATAACCAGGATATTTAGAGTCTCCTCAGTTCAGGGAGGGAAAAAAAACCAGGAGATTTAGAATCTCCTCAGTTTAGGAGACTGACTCTGTACTGGCTGGTGCTACAGGAAAAAAAGAAAAATAATAACCAAAAGATTAGAATATCCTCAGTTGAGGATTGACTCCAAGTTGACTGACTATAACCAGTGTACTCTGCACTAGTAAATAAAAGGTGACTTGGTGATGGGACACCAGTCTCTATGCAGTTATTTCAGTGGGGATGGAAGAAAACCCTTCACTTGCAATTGTCATCTTGAAGTTGGGGTAAGCATTCCTGGCATCATGCCTCTCTTGGGGCAGTTTGACTCATTTGTTCCTGCTGTTGAAGATTAGGCCCAGTATGTCGAAAGAATACGATATGTTTCCAGGCAAATGGCATTGGGGCAGATTAAAAGCAACAAGTAATCCTTCTGACTGCATGTGGACCTGTAGCATTTTCAGTTAAAAGGGGCTTAACTTTCCAAATGCACTAGACACTGAAACTTTCCAAGAGTTGATGGAGTTGGTTAAGGAATATTTTGACCCCAATCCTCCTCAAATCCTGAGATGCTATTGGTTTTGCTCGACTGTTAAAGAACTAGGGGAATCCGTATTGGGATTTTTGACGAGGTTACAATGACTGGCCGAGGCATATAATTTTTGATTAACCCTGAATGAGATGCAGAGAGACCATTTGGTACATGTGATTAATGACATCACCATGCAAAAGCGTCAATGAGGTGAAGGCCAACTGGACTTCAAACAGACACTACAGCTGGCCTTGTCATTAGAAAATGCGACAAGTGGAGCATGAGAACTACTGGGCATCCCAATGGAATTGGGTACCCTCATCTGTCCAACTTAGCTTGGGGAACACCACATCATTGTAGGCAAATGCAGAGCCTCATGCAGGCATGTCCTGAACAGAGGGAGCCTAGGCCGATCCACAGCAGAAGCCCACAACAAAGCCAAGTCTCAGCCAAGTGACTAAACAGTCCAGATCTTCAGGATCTGGACTGGCAAGCCATTGTAGTTGCTTCTGGTATGCAGACTCAAGACAACAAAGAAGATCTACAAGGCCTGGATTTGTGTAGGAAAACTCATAGGCTGGTAGATAGGAGAGTGCACATCTAGGAAAGTTCATCCTACATGTGGGCTGGAACAATTAAATTGCTGACTGACGCCCAAATCAGAGCTAATTAAAATTAATGTCTGGTCACCCAGCTCCAGTGGAGGTCTATATGGGCGCAGTTGTATCTGTGGTTGTAAAATCTGTCTTTTAACAAGATTCGCTCAGGATTTCAACCTTTCAGCTTGCGCAAGATCTCATGCATTGGGGAACTGTTGCAAGTTAGGGGTACAACTTTGGTTCTAGTCTCCCATGTGAAACACTTGTGCAGTTACCATTGATGGTAGTAAAAGGCTTGGGCTCAAGCCTATTGGGGCGGAATTGGTTGAGAAAAATTCACCTTGATTGCCTCACATTTTTCAGTTGGAAAATGGCTGTCTGAATGAAGTTCTGGTGAAATACCCAGGTGTTTTTCAAGAAGGATATTGTACTATCAAGGGGGCTAAAACCACTTTACATGTTGACTAGGATGCAATTCTGACCTTTTGCAAGGCCCGCCCAGTGCCATTTGCCTTGTGGCCAAAAATAGAGATGGAAGTCAGGAGGCTGGAGAGTGAAAGAACCATCAAACCAGTGCAGTTTGCAGGATGGGCAGCACCATTTGTACCCTGTGAATCCTGATGGCTCTGTTTGTCTTTGTGGGTATTTCAAGCAAATGGTAAACCGTTTCTCACAGCCAGATAAATATCTGATGCCTCACATAGAGGACTTGTACGCAAAGTTGGTTAGGGGGAGTTATCCTTTGCAAAGTCAGACAGGAGCCATGCTTACTTGTAATTGGGACTGAATGAGTCTCAAAAGTACTGAGTAAAATATTGTAGCAGACACTTTTCAGTCATATTTGTAGTGGGTATCCCCTTGGAACATGTCTAAAATTTGACATTCATCTGAATGTTTCTGACATATTCACTATCTACAGAAATTGTCAAATTAACTTTGTTCTTTTTGGAGATTTTCTTGACTTGACAAAGTCTAAACTGTATTTATTTTGACTATCACAATATCCAAATTGTCTTATGCTTCATTGTTCCTACATCCAATTGTGATTGGTAACGCAATAATAAAGCATAAACTATGAATTCTGTATTATAGAATTGTCACAAATCGAATGGCAATCTTTGTTTTTATTCTCAATAGGTTTAAATTTTAATCCCTTTTTTCCAAATATTTTTACTTTTCTGTTTCAGCAAACAAGTAATACAAGAGAGTAGACCTTCTACCTGCCCTGGGAACACTGAAATCAACAAAGAACAGAACAGAACAGGTATTTTGTTTTAGTAGAATCTCTTGCCTTTTTGAGTACAATTTGCAACTGAAAAATGTGTATTTGGACAGAAATGATAACCATTTTAAAAGGCATGCTACTAGAGTAGAACTGAATACTTTTTCATCTTGGTACATAGGAAATGAATTGAACAGAGTTAAGTATAGCACAGGCAAAAACAGAATAAGGCTTTCCTTACTGCAAGATTCAACCATAATCTTAATCTTAATCCTACTGTGTCAGTTGTGTTTCAGTTGGTAGGACAGTAGCCTCTTTATTTGAAGATTGAGCATTTATGTCTCACTCTAGAGATATAACCTAAAAACTAGGTTGACATTTCAGTTCAGCACTAATGCCAATGCTATCTTTAGAATGAAATGTTAAACTAAGTTCTGTCTGAGCATGGAGTTATTCCTCAACTATCTGTACTAAAACAGATTTTCTGGCTTATATTTCATTGTGGTTTGTGAGTTCATACTGTATTTCTTAAATATTTACACTTTACCTCAAAAGTACTTCATTTGTTGGAAAATGCTTTGAGATTTCCTAAAATTATAAGCATGGTTTATTTCTTCCTGTTTCTTTTTTTCCTTCTTCCTTTCTTCATCTTGTTATTTCTCATTTTAATAGAAGTTTTAATTCTTTGTGGAGGAAAGAGAACTTTGAAGGAAAATTGAGTTCCATTTATTTGTGAGCAAACAGAATCTTTTAGAGTTCTAAATTGGTATATATGTTTTAGCCATGATATGCACTAAATTTCAGTTTTATAAAGAGCTTAGCATTCACACACACAATCACCATAGATATGAAGATATGACCTCAATTCTACTTGTTTTGGAATCTCCTGTAATTGCTTCATGATTCAGAATATGCAGAGAGTGCTATTGCAAATGCTAAATTATTTTTTGCTAACTTCAAGGACTTTGCACAAGCTTTTTGAAGGTAAACATAGGCTAGTAGGTCTTGCTCTTGCAATTTAGTTCAGCTGTGAGAATTTAATACAGATAAGTGTGATGTGAACAATAAATAACTAGTGAACACTGGTTAAACATCACTAATGCCTGGACTACAGTTATAGGTGTTACACTTTGGGAAAGATGTGAACACATGAAAGAGAATGCTGAAGGAATTCTCCAAGATGAGAAATTTCATTTGTGAAGATAGATTGAAGATGTTGGGAATGCTTTATTTGAAAGGAGAAAGAGAAGGAACTCGACAGGGTAAATGCTGAGAGGATATTTTCCCTGATGGGAGAGTCTAGGATCAGATGACATAATCTTAGAAAAAAGGGCAGTAAAGGTGAATTTCTTTGCTCAGAAGGTTGTGAGTCTTTGGAATATCTATCCAGAAAGAGCAGTGGGGGTATAGTCAATGCTGAGAGAGTTTTAAGGCTGAGATAGATGGATTCTCAATCAGTAGGTGAATCAAGAGTTATGGGGAAAAGGCTGGAAAGTGGACGGAAGGAATGTTGGATCAGCCATGATCCTATTGAATGGTGGAGTAGGCTTGAGGGACCAAACAGCCTACTCCTACATCTATTCCTTATGGTCTTATTAAAGCCATAGTTATGGGTATGTTCGCTGAGCTGAGAAGTTGATTTACAGGTATTTTGTTCCCTTCCTAAGTGACATCCTCAGTGCTTTTGAGCCTCCTGTGAAGCACTGCTGTACTGTGTCTTCTGGAATTTTTGATTTTATTCTGCTGCTTCCGCCTGTCGGTCCTGCTTGTTGGTTGCAGTGGTCAGTATACTGGGTCTAGGTCAATGTGTTTATTGATTGAGTCCATGGATGAGTGCCATGCCTATAGAAATTCTGATTGTCCTCTGTTTAGCTTGTCCTCTTATCATTGTGTTACCCCAGTCATTTCTGGTCCTTGTCATCTGTGTGCATGGTTACTGCCTCACTTGCAATCACACCTTCCTGTTGACCATATTTGAAAAAGCCACGTAAAGAATTGTGAGCGCCTCCTGGAATAAAGTGTCCAGGTAACTTTCCCCCTCCCTGTTATGCCACAGTGATTGCAACTTGCAAAGTTCTTGCAGACATAAGCATTTACTGCAGATGTGTTTACCCTGGATCACAGCAGCATCCAGAAATGCTCATGTTTGATTGCAGACCCTGCAGCAAGAGATAGCACTGGAGGGTGGCGACTTCGATGCTAGTGGGCCCACAGTGCAGGACTTGAGGGGGTGGCGGTGGCTTTCATGATGGCAGAGACAGCAGGGCAGTTTCTGTGATCGATGGAGAATGCATGCGGTGCTGGAATCAGGACGTTGGGCTTCAGCTGTAGCAATGTGGTGGGCCCAAATCTGTACCCCTGGCAGATCCATGTGGCTGGCTGTTGCATCGGCAGTGGTGTGGCCCAGTTTGGTACTCCTGGTGGAGTGGTAGAGGTGATGGTTGCCCTTGAGCAGGATTCCTGAAATAGACTTTGAGGAGCGGGTATTGGTATGCATGGAGCATGGAGACCTCCCCACCGATGTCAAACGAAGCACCAGATGGGAGGAAAAACTCTCTTTTTAGTTATATTTTATTTGTATCTTAATATCCTCTGTAACTCAAAATGGCGCTGGAGCATGGTGACATATTACATTTGTCACTAGTTATTTGTTAAGTACAAGTGACAATAAATCATTCAATTCATTCTGAAGTCACAGCACACCCCTTTCCTTGCTTTAATATGTGCTAATTAATCATTTTTAATTAACTATTACAAGTCTACACCTTCTAATAAGTTGACACTGCTACTGAACTTTACAATGGTGATTAAACAATCCACTACTTACAGTACTGACAAAAACGTACTGTTTCAAATAATGTTAGGAGTTGATTGACCTGCTATGTCTGCAAAAAAATTGCAATTCAAATGCTGATGGCTGAGAAACAAAATGGAAGGAAAACACCTCCACTCTGCCCTACACTGGTCTTGCCACTCAGCACACTTTATGACTTCCAGCAAACCTTGTATAAACTATCTCTTTCCCCTAATACACCATATTTCTGGGTGCAGATGACTTTAGTAAGGGGAGCAGTAATATTCAGCATGGGTAGTAGGACTCATTGAGTAAGGGCTGTGGGACAAGTTTGGGAACATAAATCATAATCATGATTGCTAACACATTAAGGATGGGAGGATGAAGGGCACACGGATAACATGGCTAGCAGACTGAATCATATAATCCCTATAGTGCAGAAGCAGGCCATTCGGCCCATTGAGTCTGCACTGACTCTCCGAAGAGCATCCCACCCAGACGCTGTCTCCCTACCCTGTCCTGGCAATGCTGCATTAACCATCGTAATCCACCTAAACTACACGTCCCTGGACACTATGGGCAATCCACCTAATCTGCATATCTTTGGACTGTGGGAGGAAACCGGAGCACCTGGAGGAAATGTGTGCTGATATGGGAAGAATGTGCAAACTCTACGTAGATAATCACTCGAGGGTGGAATTGAACCTGGGTCCCTGACACTGTGAGGTAGCAGGGCTAACCACTGAGCCACCATGTAGCATCAACAGCCAGGTTTCTTCTCAAAGAAAACACAGTCCAAAATCCAGTTCAATCTCTAACCACTTCCGGACAGACGGACTGTCTTCTCCCCAAGGTCCCAGTTACCATTCAACATTTGCCATCTGTTTGAGTGTAAGATCTTTTCCAGACTTGCTGAACCAGTTCCCAGGTACTGACCTTCTGCTATCTGTTTAAACATAATGCTCTTCCCTGATGATGAAGCATCTGCAGAACCTTGATCAGGAGCAACCTGCAATTAACGTGCAGGCCTCGCCTCACAAATAAACAAAAACATGTTGTCATAGAGTCATACAGCACAGAAATAGATCCTTCTATTCAACTCATCCATGCTGACCAAGTTTTCCAAACTAAACTAGTCCCACTGGTATTTTCTTTTTAACACAAGCTGTTGCCCACAATGCATCTTTAGCATGCAGTTCCCAGTTCACAACTCCAAACTGAAATTGGTAAAGGAATAAAATAAAAAATAATGAAAAATGAGTGAGGGCTCTTTCATAGTGTAGAAATGTATCATGGTTCCTTCGATAGCATCTTCTAAACCCACGACTATCTTGAAGAACAAAGGCAGCAGAAATGTGAGATCACTACTGCTTGCAAGTTCTCCTCCTCTTACCAATTTTTTTATAGATGCACCATAGAAAGCATTCTATCTGGATGCATCACAGTATGGTTTGGCAACTGCTGTTCTCAACAACGCAAGAACTATACAGAGTCGTGAACACAGCCCAGTCCATCACACGAAATAGCCTTTTACCTGTTGACTCCATCAGTAGTTCCTGCTGCCTCGGGAAAGCAACCAATATAATCAAAGACACCTCCCACTTTGGTAATGCTGTTTACCCTAGTTATGACACAACTTCTGCATTGAGCTCAGCAAATACTCCTAGGCTTTGGCAGTACTTTGAGTATCATAAACCACAGGTATTTCTTCTGCCAGCAGCTGTGTACACTTGTTATTGATGTGTTCACCAGAGTCTGTTCCTGAATCTACTAAAGCTAAGGTACAGTGACAGCCTCTGTGTTGGTTGTGGATACAGCTGAACGCACGGCCAATATGTTTGTGGTGTTACAGGCTTCATCTTAAGAGGTGCTAATGCTGGTGAGCCTCTGAGCCCTCTTCTGTTTTTCTGTCTGTTGATGACTTGTGGACAAGTAGAAAGTGAATTCGTTGGAGTTTGGATGGGAGTGATAACCATCCCCTCCTGTTCAATTCCTGGCTTGCAGCAAGTGAAGTAATAACCAGGTAGCCTCTAATATGGCACCATAACCTTCGCCCTCGAAGGCACCAGTAGGAGCAAGAAACTTTGCCTGTTATCTACATGTGATTCATTATTTAGGTCACCATGGAAGTTGCTTGCATATGAAATGAACTGAAGTGCACATGACTGCACAAGAAAGCTTGCTGTGAGCCATGGTGGATGTGACAACATCTAAGCTATATTTTAACTCCAAAACAGAAAATCCCAGCGTGATATTTTTAAATATTGTGGTTAATGGGTAATAGATTCAAAGGCTAAAGCATGACAAAAATTGTGCTAATATAGGTCTGCAAGTTTTGAAAGATAACAAAACCACATCAAAGGAGTTTGAAAGTGTTAAAACTGTTGTAAGTCACTTGGAGTATATTCATTTGAAGTAAAAACAATGACTTCAGATGCTGGAAACCAGATTCTGGATTAGTGGTGCTGGAAGAGCACAGCAGTTCAGGTAGCATCCGAGGAGCATTAAAATCGACGTCCTGATGAAGTGCTTTAGCCCGAAATGTCGATTTTACTGCTCCTCGGATGCTGCCTGAACTGCTGTGCTCTTCCAGCACCACTAATCCAGTATATTCATTTGATCCTATTAAAAGATATTGTTTTTCCATTTCTTAGAGCTTGTGAAATTTATAAAATTTTCTGCAAACAAAGCACCAATGTGTGTTTAGTGGTGATCCCTTCTCCTCAGCTTTCTCATAAATGAAAGCAACATGACTGGAGCTAATTGTAAAGTCTTCTGAGATTGTCATAGTCTTAAACTTGCATGCAATAAAACTCAAGATCCTTGGTGATTTTGATAATTTATTGAAATTACTTCTAAAAATGGATTTTAAATAGATATTACAAATTTAAATAAATAATTATTTGAAATGCTAATTTGTTAAGCATTTATTTTGTAACCATTCGTTCCTTCTTAATAAACTACAGTCCGACATATCAAAATAATGTATTAGAATATGTGATCCAAAGCTATGTAAATAATTCTGTGTTCAGCTTGAATTGTTATTGTTGCTAAGGCTGCAAGGATGATTTACCAAAAAAAGCAGCCAATCAAATGAACCTGCTTACTGACTCACTGCTTCCTGAATAAGTTGTAACCACAAATATACAGCAATGTATAATCGAGCTATTAAATGCCATTTAAATTTAACCTTTTATCTTTCTGCCATATTATAGATTTCTTCGAATGTGTACATTGTTTTAAATCTAAAAATAAAGCAAGTATCACTGTGAAAAAGATTGTAAATGCAAATGTATAAAATAATTTTAAAATGCATTATTTCATTTATAAATCTACAAATGTTAATTAACATTTTGTTAAATGTTAATCAGCCAAATTAAGTCCGTGACCACTATCTTGTGTGTCGGTATAAGCTATGCATTTGCTGTTTAATCGATTGCATCTTTGAAACCCACAACCCCCACTACCTCAAAGGACAAGGGCAACTAATGCACATAAACACCACCACATGTAAGTTCCACTCCAACTCGCTTTGAACTATGTTACTGTTTCTTCACTGCTGTTAGGTCAAATTCCTAGAACTATCTTCCTAACAATACTGTTAGTGTACTATACCCCAAAGACTGCAGAAGTTTAAGAAAGCAGGCCACCACCATCTTCTCAAGGACAGTTGGGGATGGGCAACAAATGTTGCTCACATCTCATGAACAAATAAAAAGAAGTCTAAGAACTGCTATTGAAGTGATTTGCCATTATTGAGATAAAAGGTGACTGTTCGCTTTTGTGTGCCACTATCTTGAAAACACGACTGCTTAAAGAAGGATTGACATGGACTGCATCAGTTCAAGAAGGCAGCTCACCACCACTTTCTGAATGGCAACTAGGATAGGCAATAAATGCTGACTCAGCCAATTATACTCATATCCAATAAGTGAACAAAGAGAGTATTTTGTTCAGAAAGAAATGCATATTAATATTCAGCATATTTTAGTTTTAGGGTGGAGGAGGGTGTGTAGTTTAGAATAGAATAGAATATCCTTTATTGTCATATGTACTGTATTGCAGGTTTACAGTGAAAAGCTTTTACAATGTCTGCCTCTTATGGCGACATCTTAGGTACAAGTACCGAGGTACAAATGTTGGATACAACAGAGGAATAAAAGTAGTTATGTTACTTTACAGAGTTGAAAAATAAGTTAAAAATAGGACATCATTAAAGGATTTACAATTACAATAAGGTAGGAAATGTCAAATAAACATAACATTGTAGCAACTCAACACAGGGTCTCCATATGTGGTATGACTGCCTGAGCCAGAACCCAGTCTAACAGCTGTCCCCCCTCTGCTCCAAGCCTCCAGTCTGCTCTGTACCAGTACTCAGCTGCTCCAAGGTAAATTCCACGACTGCCTCCCCCATGCTGGTCGCCGCCTGGGACTCACCGCCTGTGTGCCACTCTGGGGCTGTTTCCTTATGCGCTGTTCTGAGGTTGCTTCTCCAAAATGCTCTGGGGCACGCACCCCACATGCTGTCGAGGGCTCGCTGCTTGCGCTGTTCCAGGGCTCGCAGCCCCGTGTGTTGTTCCAGGGCTCCCTGCTCTGGGACTTGCTGCCTGCACCTACCGCTGCTCCAAGATTTGTCTCCGGTGCTAAGAGGAGAGAACAAGAGACTAAAAAAGTAGAAGAAAGAAAAAGAACTGGTGGAGCAGAGGAGCTCCAGCAGAAGCATCCTACTTTGCCACCATCCACACCAAATACGCATAGTAAAAAAGAAAACCATTAAATGAAATAAAAAAGAATAATGTCTTATTCTTTTTTAAATAAAGTAAGAAATTGTTTTCAACATGATAAGATTTATTTGCATCTATTAAGCAATATCTTTCTAAATGTAAGATGCAGGATTCAGACGAACTGTAATAATCAAAGATATATCAAATTAAGAATAGTTGAGTAGATAACTATAACAAGTTTGTAGTGTTTAACAAATGATGAAAAAAAACTTGACTGGAAGTAACAAAATAATGATGATTTAAAGAAATCCACAGTGTGAGCATAGAAATCATGTCTGATTAATTTATTAGAGTTTTTTGAGTAAGTCTCAACCAGCTTGGTTAGAGGGGAAACCAGTAAAATGTGTTGTATTTGGATTTCCAGAAGGCATTCAACAAAATATGGCAATAAGGTAAGAGCCCACAGTGTTGGAGGTGTATATTGGCATCGGTAGAGAATTGACTAATGGGCAGGAAACAACAAATGGGGATAAGGAGTTCTTTTTCAGATTGGCGACCTGAATCAGTGCTGGGACTACAGCTGTTTACAATTTATATTAATGACTTGGAGGAAGGAAATGAATCCTACTATAGCCAAATTCGCAGGTGACACAAAAATAGATGGAAAGACAGGTTCTGGAGATGGATGCAAACAATTTATAAAGAGACATTAATAGGTTAAGTAAATGGGCAAAAAATTGTCAAATGAAGTATAATGTGGGAAAATGTGAAATTGTTCATTTTGGAAGGGAGAGAAAAAAAACAGTGTTATCAAAATAGAGAAAGAAACCTGCAGAAATCTGCAACATGAAGGAACTTGGGCTACTTGTGTATGAAACACTGAAAGTGAGCAGTAAAGTAATTAGGACGGCTAATGGAATGTGGTCCTTATTTCAAGGGGGTTGGGGGAAAGAATAGGGAAGTTTGACTGCAACTGTAAAAGCTGCTGATAAGACCACATCTGAAGTACTGAGAGCAGTTTTGGTCACTTTATTTTTAAAAATATTGTTTCATTGGAGGCAGTTCAGAGAACGTTCACTAGAAAGATCAACAGTATGGAGGCATTGTCTTATGTGTAAAGGTTAAACAGGTTGGGTCTCTACTTATTGGAATTTAGAAGAATGAGAGGTGATCTCATTGAAATATATACGATTCTTAAGGGCTTGACAAGGTAAATACTCATGGGAGAGTCAGAGTTAAGACTGAGAGGAAGAATTTCTTCTGTCAGAGGGTTGTGCATTTTTTTGGAACTCCTTGTCACAGACAGTTGTGGGTCAGAGACCCTGGGTATATTTAGGGCAGAGATATACAGATTCTTGATCAGTTGGGGAATTTACACGTTATGGGGAAAGGGCAGGAAAGTGGACATGAGGAGTGTCAAATTAATCATGATCCTATTGAATGGTGGAGCAGGATGGAAAGTCTCAATAGCCTACTCCTTTTCCTATTTCTTATGGTCTTAATAGATGGTTATTCAAGGAAAGGAAGATGAAAAACATAAATCATGAATCTGCCCCATTTCACAGAAGTTTATAATGGTAGTTCTATTTTTAAATATATTTTTGTCCTCATAAGAAGTTCACTAGTTGAATATGGTTTAAACTAAATTGGCAGGGGGTGGGAACCAGTGTGTAAAAGTGAAAGTGAGAGAAGATGAGCACAAAGTGAGACTGCACGATAGTACTGGGGAAGGATGTAATACTGTATTAGGTAGAGTAAGCCAAGAAGAAGTATGAGGATTGTCAGGACAGTTTTTAGAATGCATATATATATAAATTCACAAAGTGTTGTGAATTATGTAACGAACCGGGACAAGTGATGGGCTTGTTAGTGGGTGAGCATTTTGGTGATGGTGACCACAATTCTGTGACTTTCACCTTGGTTATGGAGAGAGATAGGTGCATGCAACAGGGCAGGTTTTACAATTGGGGGAAGGGTAAATACGATGCTGCAAGACAGGATCTGAGGACCATAAATTGGGAGCATAGGCTGTCAGGGAAAGATGTCGTTGAAATGTGGAGCTTTTTCAAGGAACAGATACGACGTGTCCTTGATATGTATGTACCTGTCAGGCAGGAAAAAGATGGTTGTGTGAGGGAACCTTGGTTGACGAGGGAGATTGAATGGCTAGTAAAAAGGAAGAAGGAGGCTTACATAAGGTTGAGGAAACAAGGTTCAGACAGAGCGTTGGAGGGATGCAAGATAGTCAGGAGGGAGCTGAAGAAAGGGATTAGGAGAATCCTAATGAAAAATCTTTGGCGGGTAGGATCAAGGATAACCCCAAGGCCTTTTATGCGTATGTGAGAAAAATGAGAATGATGAGAACGAGGGTAGGTCCGATCAAGGACAGTAGTGGGAGACTGTGTATTGAGTCGGAAGAGATAGGAGAGGTCTTGAATGAGTACTTTTCTTCAGTATTTACAAATGAGAGGGACCGTATTGTTGAAGAGAAGAATATGAAATGGACTGGTAAGCTAGAGGAGATACTTGTGAGGAAGGAAGATGTGTTGGGCATTTTGAAAAACTTGAGGATAGACAAGTCCCCCGGGCCTGACAGGATATATCCTAGGATTATGTGGGAAGCAAGAGAGGAAGTTGCAGAGCCATTGGCAATGATCTTTTCGTCTTCACTGTCAACAGGGGTGGTACCAGGGGACTGGAGAGTGGCGAATGTTGTGCCCCTGTTCAAAAAAGGGAATAGGGATAACCCCGGGAATTACAGGCCAGTTAGTCTTACTTCGGTGGTAGGCAAAGTAATGGAAAGGGTACTGAGGGATAGGATTTATGAGTATCTGGAAAGACACTGCTTGATTAGGGACAGCCAGCACGGATTTGTGAGGGGTAGGTCTTGCCTTACAAGTCTTGTTGAATTCTTTGAGGAGGTGACCAAGCATGTGGATGAGGGTAGAGCAGTGGATGTAGTGTACATGGATTTTAGTAAGGCATTTGATAAGGTTCCCCATGGTAGGCTTATGCGGAAAGTCAGGAGGCATGGGATAGTGGGAAATTTGGCCAGTTGGATAGAGAACTGGCTAACCGGTCAAAGTCAGAGAGTGGTGGTAGTAGATGGTAAATATTCAGTTACAAGTGGAGCCCAGTTACAAGTGGAATTCCGCAAGGATCAGTTCTGGGTCCTCTGCTGTTTGTAATTTTTATTAATGACTTGGAAGAGGGAATCGAAGGGTAGGTCAGTAAATTTGCAGACGATACAAAGATTGGTGGAGTTGTGGATAGCGAGGAGGGCTGTTGTCAGCTGCAAAGGGACTTAGATATGATGCAGAGCTGGGCTGAGTCGCAGATGGAGTTCAACCCTGTCAAGTGTGAGGTTGTCCATTTTGGAAGGACAAATAAGAATGCGGAATACAGGGTTAACGGTAGGGTTCTTATTAAGGTAGAGGAGCAGAGGGATCTTGGGGTCTATGTTCATAGCTCTTTGAAAGTTGCCACTCAGGTGGTATAGCTTGTAAGAAGGCCTATGGTGTATTAGCATTCATTAGCAGAAGGATTGAATTCAAGAGTCGTGAGGTGATGTTGCAGCTGTACAGGACTTTGGTAAGGCCACATTTGGAGTACTGTGTGCAGTTCTGGTCGCCTCATTTTAGGAAAGATGTGGAAGTTTTGGGGAGGGTGCAGAGAGATTTACCAGGATGTTGCCTGGAATGGAGAATAGGTCATACAAGGATAGGTTGAGAGTTCTAGGCCTTTTCTCATTGGAATGGCGAAGGATGAGGGGTGACTTGATAGAGGTTTATAAGATGATCAGGGGAATAGATAGAGTAGACAATCAGAGACCTTTTCCTTGGGTACAACAGAGTGTTACAAGGGGACATAAATTTAAGGTGAAGGGTGGAAGGTATAGGGGGGATGTCAGGGGTAGGTTCTTTACCCAGAGAGTGGTGGGGGCATGGAATGCGCTGCCTGTGGGAGTGGCAGAGTCAGAGTTATTGGTGACCTTTAAGTGGCAATTGGATAGGTACATAGATAGGTGCTTAAGCTAGGACAAATGTTCGGCACAACATCGTGGGCCGAAGGGCCTGTTCTGTGCTGTATTGTTCTATGTTCTATGTTGGTGAACTATCAGCACAAATAGCCATGTGGGAAATTAATACAATGCCAATAATCAGAATATAGCTAAAAAATTGAGAACTAGGCACCTAATATTCACAGAAACAGAGTGTGCAGAAAATATGAGAGGGCAAAGGAGGTAGCATGGCTGGACTGATTAGTAAAGACCTTATTGTCATGGGAAGTGGGATATCATTCAGGGATCAAGGTCATCAATACTTTTCTTGTAGTGAGCTCAGAAGCAAGAAAGATCTAATCATTCTAAAGGAATCCAAATAGTGAAAGAGTTGGAGGAGCAAAACTACAGATAAAATCACAAAACATGCAAAACTATAAAATAACTTGGGGAAATGGGAAGTTATTTACTTTGGCACAAAGAATAGAGTTCAATATTATATAATAATATATTTTATTAAGAAAAAAATAGACTTTTAAATATTACAACAAATACAAAACAATGCAGTTCGAAACAGTACAAAAATAGTACAAAACTAAACCCAAATAATAAAACAAATTCCCCAACCCACCTTCCTATACGAATGTATAAACATATATAGAGAAGTATAAAATTTTTTAAAAACCTAAACTAGCTATTTAACGAACTAAATAAATAGTAATAATTCAGCTCAGCCAAACAAAAGACATTCACAGTTCCTCCTCCCTGGATATTGGACTCATGAAACATAATCGTTACGGTTATATAAAAGCCCTTGGTAGTGTGGCAGATAAATCTGTGTCCAGGTATTTCAAAAAGGGTTGCCATGTCTTGTAAAAATTCTCAGTTTTGTGGTGTACCATATTTGTGAGAAAATCCAGGGGAGTGCGCTCCATAACAATCTTCCGCCAACCCGACAGGCCTGGGGGGTTTTCTGATATCCAACCAAGCAAGATATTCTTCCTTGCACAGAATGTAAGCATATTGAAAAGTTTTGCCTTATGCGAGTCTGCAGGAAATATAATGGGTAGGCCCAAAAGGAGCGAAATAGAGCCCTTCTCCACCCCTACTCCTAAAATCCTCTCCATTGCACCCACCATAGCGCTCCAATATATTTGAAGCCTGTCACAAGACCCAAGACAATGGGTAAGAGTACCCATTCAGACCTTGCACTTGGGGCATGCTGAAGCTACCCCTGGTTTAAATTTTGACAAACAGTCTGGGGCCAAGTGGACCCTGTGGAGAGTCTTCAACTGTAAAGCCTGTGTCCTATTGCAAGTTGATATCTTCCTTGCATTCTCCCAAATATCCTCCCATGCCTCTGAAGAAACTTCAACACCCAGCTCTCTTTCCCACATCTTGCAGAGTCGATCAGACTCATCTGAGGTGGCACCCCCCAACTGGTGATATAGAGTACTGACAAGACAGTATACTCTTAGCCCTTAGTACCCCTCTTTCTATGTCAGATTTGTAGGGATCAGTCTAAAGTGTAGTCCTTTATTGAATAAAATCCCTAACTTGAATAAAAAGAAAGAGGTCTCTATTGGGTAACTCGTACTTCTGTACTAACTGATCGAAGGACATCATTACATCTCCCTCAAATAAATCACCCATGCAAGATATACCCCTAGCTGCCCAAAGTTTAAACCCTGAATCTATCATACCTGATTGAAAACTCGGCATACCTACTAAAGGTGTAAACAAAGATGTTTTGCCAATATTACCTTCCCTCTGCCGAATTGCCCTCCATGCTTTAACAGTATTGATGACTATTAGGTTATGGCAATATTCCCTAACCATCCTCACCTTGTCCAAAAACAGCAAACTGGTAAGGGGGCACCTTGCCTGGGAGACTTTGATATCTAGCATATTGAAAGGGTCCCCACAAACCCAATCACTTACGTAGGTCAAAAGCGAGCTTAATTGGTCATTTTTAATGTCCGGAAGGTCTACTCCCCCCAATCTGTGAGGCAACTGCAGTTTGGCTAATTTAACGAGGGGCCGTTTATGGTCCAGATAGAGAAGCTGAACCAACTGTTCAGTCTCCTGAGTGTTTGTTTATTGAAAATCGGGGGAGCATCCGTATAGGGTATAGCAAACGAGGGAGAATATTCATCTTAATAAGCGCTATCCGACCCAACCATGAGACTGGAAGTGCCTCCCATCTTTGGAGATCTTGTTTAATTTTTTCAAATAATTGAGTAAAATTGGCTTTGAACAGCCAGTCCAGAACTGGAGTAATGAATATGCCCAAATACACAAAACCCCCCTGTGACCACCTAATTGGGAATCTATAGTCACTCTCAAGAGCCAATTCTTTCGTAAGACTACCCATAGGCATAGTCTCTGATTTACCAAAACTAATCTTATACCCTGAAAAAGCGCCAAACGCGTGAATGCATTGTATCAGGCAAGGCACTGAAACTGCTGGATTTGTCAAGAAAATGAGAACATCATCTGCACACAGCTAGATCTTATGTAATTTTGACCCCACTTCTGGAGCTGATATATTGAGATCCCCATGAATGGCCTCTGCCAACGGTTCAATCACCAACGTAAAAACTAATGATGAAAGGGGACAGCCCTGCCGGCTGCCCCTAGAAATATCAAAATTGCTTGATCGTACCCCGTTGATAATGACCACAGCGAGAGGTACACTGTAGAGAACCTTTACCCATCTTATGAAAACTTCGCCCAGACCAAACCGGTCTAGAGTATAGAAAAGGTACGGCAACTCAACTCGGTCAAATGCCTTCTCGGCACCTAAAGAAATCACCAATCCCTGTATTGACTGCTGTTGGCATGCTTGAATTACGTTAAGCAGCCTCCTAACATTATTGGAGGATCTGTGACCCTTTATGAAGCCATAAGACATAGGAGTGGAAGTAAGGCCATTCGGCCCATCGATCCACTCTGCCATTCAATCATGGCTGATGGGCATTTCAACTCCACTTACCCGCATTCTCCCCGTAGCCCTTAATTCCTGGTGACATCAAGAATTTATCAATCTCTGCCTTGAAGACATTTAGCATCCCGGCCTCCACTGCACTCTGCGGCAATGAATTCCACAGGCCCACCACTCTCTGGCTGAAGTAATGTCTCCGCATTTTTGTTCTGAATTGACCCCCTCTAATTCTAAGGCTGTGTCCACAGGTCCTAGTCTCCTCGCCTAACAGAAACAATTTCCTAACGTCCACCCTTTCCAAGCCATATATTATCTTGTAAAGCCCGTCTGATCTTCTTAAATAATAGAAGGCAACACAGTCTCCAGCCTTAACACAAGAGCCTTAGAAAGGATCGTAAAGTCCACATTTAAGAGCGAGATAGGACTATATGAAGCACAGTCTTCTGGATCCTTCTCTTTTTTCAGGATAAGTGAAATATTGGCCTCTCTCAGAGGTGGTGGGAGACAAACATGACTGTATGAATCATTAAACATATTCAGCATCGGGCCTGACAATATACTTATAGAATTCCTTATAGAATTCAGTGAAGTCCATCAGGACCGGGCGCATTTCCACTCTGAAGCTGCCTCACAGCTTCCTGCACTTCTTGCTCTGATAATGGGGCATTGAGAAAGGACTGTTGTTCGGGAGTCACACCCGGGAGCTTCAGATCTCTAAAAAAGGATTCCATTTTGGCCTGCCCCTCCTCACAATTCTCACACTGATATAATTTAGAGTAGAATCTCTGGAATGCCACATTAATCTTTTTAGAATCACTGTTAGGTTCCCAGACCCTTCCCTGTAATGGTTTGTGGGGCACTTCTCTTTTTGGCAAGGTATGCTAAGTATTTGCCTGGCTTGGCACCATGCTCGTATAACCTTTGCTTTGCAAAAGCCAGCTCCTTCTTTGCTATCTGTGTGAATTTAGTGCAGACCGCAGTGCCGTAATCCTCTGTAATTTGACCAATGAGGGTCTGTCAAAATAGGCCTTCTCGGCTGCCTTCAACCGTGCTTCAAGGAGACGTTGCCACTCACCCTTCTGCTGCTTCCTACTTGTGGAATATGAAATAACTAACCCTCTGGCATAAGCTTTGGCAGTTTCCCAGAGAACAGATGAGCTATCAACTGAGCCTATGTTGATGTCTAGGAATGCCCAAAATTCCCTAGAGAAATACTCTACAAACTTGCTGTCCATGAGAATAAAGGGGTCCATTCACCAGTACCTTGAATCCACTGTAACATCCTTAATTTTAACCATGAGGTACACTGGAGCATGATCAGAGATGGAAATATTACCAATCGTACAGGATGCCACGAGATCCAGGGTTACTGCAGGGGTCAGAAAAAAAAAATCAATCCTTGTGTGACATCTGTGCGGATTGGAGAAAAACGTGAAATCCCTACCTGTCGGGTGGAGACACCTCCAGACGTCCACCAATCCTAATTCCCCACACAGACCCAATAACTGTTTGGTTTGTGCAGAGGGTATTGAGGGACCTTTAGACAACCTGTCTACTGTGGGGTCCATGAGGCAGTTAAAATCTCCCTCTATAATGATGTGCCGAGACTTGAGACTTATCAGTTTAGAAAAAGCATCTACCAAGAATTTAAGAGGATGAGCTGGGGGCAATAAACATTTAAAATGCCATATTCTTCCCCATTTATTAAGGCTTTAAGAATTACAAACCTCCCGTATGTGTCTTTAACACATTCCAACAATTTAAATGAGAGATTTTTCCTCACCAATATAGCCACTCCCCTACTTCTGGTATTAAATGATGAAAATTAAACTCGGTCAAAGCCATTCTGCTGTAATTTCAGATGCTCCTTGTCATCCAAATGTGTCTCCTGTAACAAAGCAATATCCACCTTTTCCTTTCTAAGACTCAAGAGTACCTTCTTCCTCTTAATTGGTGAGTGACTTCCCTTGATATTCCAGGTACACTATTTAATCAAATCATTAGCCACAATCTTCTGCAATTACATTTAAATTCCAGAGAGGAGGAACCCGAACCACAAATTGCTGAACCTTAGTGTCGCATGATCCACCAAATATAAAAACTACATAAACTAAAACCACTACATTTAACAAACATATGAAATTATTAAAAATAAAAAACAACAAAAACCAGAAAACAAACCGACATATAAAGCGCCAATAGCGCTGAGTAGAGGAACTCATCCCCTGCCCAGAGGGGGCAACTACCCGTCCCCAACTGCCCATAAATAGGCAACTAACCTTCTCAACCACCTTCACTTCTCTCAGCTAGAGCCACATTGCAAGCACAAGCTAAAAAGAATAAACACCCCATAGAATATCAATATGAATTAAAAAAAATTCTTTTATATAAAAAAAAGTGGAGTAAATATCCCACCCATCTTTTGGTATGTCCTAACTTAGAAATTTAAAATGTACATCTTAACCGCCGCCAGACATAGTTTGAACCAAATTATTATCAATAGAGGTTAAAAAAAATGGGGAAAAACAAAGCTCCAACCGGATTTCCTCCATTTCTTTTACAGAATGATAAACGCATACCCAAGCAACGATATTTATGCATACTACAATTGTTTAAGTTAGGTTAGTTTGTCCACAAAGTCTCTTGCCTTCTCCAATGCGTCAAAGAGATGCATGGATCCATCTAAGGTGATCCGAAACACTGCTGGATATCTCAGGGAGAACTGAATCCCAAGCTCCTTCAATCTTCTCTTGACACCGTCATATGATTTTCGTTTCTGGATCACCGCCGCTGAAAAATCCTGAAAAAAATATGATCTTAGACCCCTTGTAAATTAGGGCCTTTGGATCCTTCCCCTGGCATCTGGAAGCCTCCATGACTCTCTCCTTATCCCGGTAATGATGGAACCACACCAGGAAAGGACAAGGCCGTTTTCCCAGACCCAACCTCCGTGCTGCGACCTGGTGAGCCCTCTCTAGCTTCCATCCTCTCATGCCAGTCTCCAAGTCAAGGAACTTCGGAAGCCAATGTTCAACAAATTCCGCAGGCCGCTCACCCTCCTTACCCTCAGGCAGACCGATGATCCGAATGGTTTTTCTCCTGCCCCTGTTTTCAAGATCATCCACTTGGTCACGCGAATTATGAACCTGCGTCATCAGGGCTGGATCTCTTCGTTGAATGAACTGGCATCAGCTTCCATCACTGTGACCCTCTGCTCACCTCATCCGTCCTCTTCTCCAGGTCTCCCAGCTGCTGCTCATGCTCCTGCAGCATGAGAGAGACTGGAGCCAGCTTATCTTCAAACTGTTTCCCCAACTTCTCGTGAGATTTTGAGAGCTGGTTCACCAGGTCCTGGAGAGTAATCTGCTCTGAGGCTGCTGCAGGCTGAGCTGTAGGCCTGGCCTCAGATGCTCCTCCTCCCTTTTTAGGCATTTCTGGACAGCTGAAAATACAGGTAAGTCAATTTTTAAATGTTTCTTGGGGCTCTACAATCTTTCCAACACCCCAAGAAATCCTGATGACCTGGGTTGGGTGGGTTAAAGGACCGTCCTGCTCCTGCTGCGATGCGAAGCTCTGCAGTGCGATCTTCTCTGATCGCTGCCATCTTAGATCCCCCCTCAATATTATTTAAATAGAAAAATGCTGCAGAACAGAGGGATTTGGGAATGCTCATCCATGAATTACAAAAAGCTAACATTCAAGTTAATTGAGTAATAGAGAAGGCAAATGGAATGTTGGTCTTTACTTCAAAGGGAATGCAAGATAAAAGTAGGGAGGTATTGCTAAACTACACAAGGTACATCTCTGTGAGTGCCCCAGTCTGTGTCCTGAAACACTATTGAAAGTTGATTGGCTATTACCAAAGAGGGTTTTTGGTTATAAACTGGACTCCCACCAACACTGGGAGTTCTATGTGCTTAATTACTTAATTGGTTACAGACTTGGAATCTCCTTTTCCTTCACTACTAGTCAGTTTATCGAAGGGGTGAAGGTCATTGAGTCTTCCATTTGCTACTCTCTGATATCTCACCTATGTGTCCACATTGCGGGATATTCTGCTGTAACCCTTGCTACCCCAAGAATGCTAAGTTGTTCTTATCCTTTATTTCAATTTCAAAAGAATTAGCAGATGGGTTGAAGTTAGAGTTGAAAGCTTGAAGAAATAAATCAAATATTGGAGGGAATAGCACAACATTTGGGATTGGAAAGTAGTTTGAGTTGTTGTGGTTCTGTTCGCCGAGCTGGGAATTTGTGTTGCAGAAGTTTCGTCCCCTTTCTAGGTGACATCCTCAGTGCTTAGGAGCCTCCTGTGAAGCGCTTCTGTGATGTTTCCTCCAGCATTTATAGTGATTTCACAGGAGGCTCCCAAGCACTGAGGATGTCACCTAGACAGGGGACGAAACGTCTGCAACACAAATTCCCAGCTCGGCGAACATAACCACAACAACAAGCACCTGAGCTACAAATCTTCTCCCAAACTTTGAGTAGTTTGAGTTGGCTAAAGTAGAACTTCTAAATTAAAACGGCTTAACTTAAACTGAATGAGAAAGATCTAGCCATGGTAAACTGAAACAAAAGACTGACAAACTATAATGGAACAATGAGCGATCTTTAAGGAGGAGATGTTTCAAGTTCAGGCTAGACATACTAAAACAAGGCAAAAGGAAGGAAACTGAAAGCCAAGGTTCCTTGAATGACAGGAACAATAGAGAACATGAAGGTACAATAAAAAGGTGTATAATGCATGTTAAATTGTTTCAAGTGGGAACCAGGGCATTCAATAAATTGAGAGCAAAAATAAAGGGAAAATAAAATAGCAAGGAGAAAGTATGAGAAAAGAATGGCAGTTAACATAAAAGGAAACTAAAAGTCTTCTATCATTATCCAAATGTTAAGCAGCTGGTAAGAAATGACTTGGGTTATAGCCAAAAAGAATTTGTAAAATGCCATAAGGCAAGGCTAGAGTATATAATGAGTACATTTATTAATGTTTATGTTTTACTAAAGAAGAGGATGCAGACAAAATATTGGTGGAAACAGAAATACTTGAGGTATCATTAAATTGCTACAGTATGGAAGCAGGCCCTTTGAAGAGCATCTCACCCAGACCCACCCCTACCCCTACTAACCCTGCATTTACAATAATCCACCTAGCCTGCACATCCCTGAACACCATGGGTAATTTAGCATGGCCAGTCCACCTAATCTGTGCATCTTTGGTCTGTAGGAGGAAACTGGAGTACCCAACGGGAAGCCTATGCAGACACTGAGAATGTGCAAACTCCATACAGTCACCTGAGGCCGGAATTGAACCCAGATTCCTGGTGCTTGAGGTAGCAATGCTAACCATGAGCCACATGCCACCCCACATGAATAGCTTCACCTAATTATGAGGCCTCTGCTGGTAATGGAGGCTGGGTAACCAAGCAAATTCTCTCTCGCACACAGAAAAAGTAAATGGCCTCTTCTCGATGTGCACTGAGGTTGAGTGAAAATCTGAACCTCCTTCTATAGGAAGTATAGCGAAATGGCTTCTCTTCAGTATGAATGAGTTGGTGTGTTCGAAGGTGGAATGATCCTGTGACTATCTTCCTATGCGTGGAACAAGTGAATGGTTACGGTCCAATGGGAATTCGCTGGTGTGCACTAAGACTGGATAAAGACCTGAACCTCTTTCTGCAGCAAGTGTAGCTGAATGGCTCTGTTTGTGTGAATGAATTTGAATATGAAATAATTTAATTGTCACATATACTGAATGAGTGGCTGTGTCAGCAAGTGTGGTGGGAGAGTCCAGAACTAGAGGACATAGGTTTAGGGTGAGAGGGCAAAGGTTGAAAAGGGATTTAAGGGGCAATCTTTTCATGCAGAGGATGGTGCGTGTATAGAATGAGCTGCCAGAAGAAGTGGTGGAGGCTGGTACAATTACAAATAAAGGGTATCTGGATGTGTATATGAATAGGAAGGGTTTAGAAGAATATGGGCCAAGTGCTGGCAAATGGGACTACATTAATTTAGGATATCTGGTTGGCATGGATGAGTTGGACTGAAGTATCTGTTTCTGTGCTGTACATCTGTATGATTCAATGACTCAATGAACCCTTTCCCACTTATGGAGCAATGGAATGGCTTCTCCCCAGCATGAATGCACCAATGGATTTCCAGTTGAGATGGATAATTAATCCTTTACCACAGTCCTCACATTTCCACAGTTTCTTTAAAGTGCTGTCCTCAATGTGACTGCTTTGATGAATTTTCATCAAGGAAGGGTAGCTGAATCCCTTTCCACAGTTTTCTCATTCCCACAGTTTCTCTATGGTGCTGGTGTCCTTGTGTCTATAGTTAGTTGAATGATCTCACACACTCTCAAAATGCATTTTTGTTTCACCCCACGTGAATAGTGTGGGATTTTATGTTAGGCTGTGTAACTGGTAAAGCTGCTTCCAGTCAGTTCACTAGAAGGCTGTCACTCAGGGATGTGTGTGTCTCTTTGTGAACTTTCAGTCACACCATTGCCTGATTTATTTTGCCCAAGATCTGAAGAGGTAAAGATTTCTCCTGGATTCATAGGAAGATGATATTCAAGTTCTGATGAACTGAGTGACACACTGATCTTAACTTGATGCTTGGTTTGGATTTTTAATCTGCAAATCCTTTGCAAAAGGTGTTTACAAACTTGGAATACAAATTCTAGTTTCAATGGAATGTATTTTAGTCTCTTATTTCTCTAAAGCTATAATACTGCATCCCACAAACTGTTCCTCCCTCCCTGGTTGAAATCCAAATCTAACACATTATCTCTACTATTTCTTTTCTTTACTACAAATTTTTCCCAACCTTAACTTTGGCTGGATTCAGTTTTCCAGCCTCAAAATTAGACTGAGTGTAATGTTAATAAGCCTGCCATTTTCTCCCTGGTTACTGACATTCTAAAACCTTGTCCACTCTGTGTAGCCAAGATGGCCAAATTTGCCACTGAACCAAGATACCTGGACATGTTCCCAGGAAACGCTAAACCTACAAACTAGAGACCTGCACTTTCCGACTGGGGATGTGCACCCATTTTCCAGAGTGAAGGTAGTGATTATGCATTAAACTATTTGAAGTTTTAATGTATAAAGAATCATAGAGTCACAGAGATGTACAGCATGGAAACAGACCCTTCAGTCCAACCCGTCCATGCTGACCAGATATCCCAAACCAATCTAGTCCCACCTGCCAGCACCCGGCCCATGTCCCTCCAAACCCTTCCTATTCATATACCCATCCAAATGCCTCTTAAATGTTGCAATTGTACCAGCCTCCACCACATCCTCTGGCAGCTCATTCTATACATCTACCACCCTCTGCGTAAAAAGGTTCCCCTTAGGTCTCTTTTATATCTTTCCCCTCTCACCCTAAACCTATGCCCTCTAGTTCTGGACTCCCCGACTACAGGGAAAAGACTTTGTCTATTTACCCTATTCATGCCCCTCATAATTTTGTAAACCTTTATAAGGTCACCCCTTAGCCTCCAACTCTCCAGAGAAAACAGCCCCAGCCTGTTCAGCCTCTCCCGATAGCTCAAATCCTCCAACCCTGGCAACAACTTTGTAAATCTTTTCTGAACCCTTTTAAGTTTCACAACATCTTTCCAATAGGAAGGAGACCAGAATTGCACGCAATATTCCAACAGTGGCTTAACCAATGTCCTGTACAGCTGCAACATGACCTCCCAATTCCTGTTCTCAATACTCTGACCAATAAAAGAAAACACACCAAATGCTTTCTTCACTATCCTATCTACCTGTAACTCCATTTTCAAGGAGCTATGAACCTGCACTCCAAAGTCTCTTTGTTCATCACACTCCCTAGCACCTTACCATTAAGTGTATAAATCCTGCTAAGATTTGCTTTCTCAAAATGCAGCGCCTCGCATTTATCTGTATTAAACTCCATCTGCCACTTCTCAGCCCTTTGGCCCATCTGGTCAAGATCCTGTTGTAATCTGAGGTAACCCTCTTCGCTGTCCACTACACCTCCAATTTTGGTGTCAGCTGTAAACTTACTAACTGTATCTCTTATGCTCGCATCCAAATCATTTATGTAAATGACAAAAACTAGAGGACCCAGCACAGATCCTTGTGGCAATCCACTGGTCACAGGCCTCCATTCTGAAAAGCAACCCTCCACCACCACCCTCTGTCTTCTACCTTTGAGCTAGTTCTGTATCCAAATGGCTAGTTCTCCCTGTATTCCATGAGAACTAACCTTGCTAATCAGTCTTCCATGGGGAACCTTGTCGAACGCCTGTCTGTAGTCCATATAGATCACATCTACCGCTCTACTCACATCAATCCTCTTTGTTACTTCTTCAAAAAAACTCAAAGAAAGTTTTAAAAAATGATTTCCCACGCACAAAGCCATTTTGACTATCCTTAATTAGTCCTTGCCTTTCCAAATACATGTACATCTTGTCCCTCAGGATTCCCTCCAACAACTTGCCAACCACTGACATTAGGCTCGCTGGTCTATGGTTCCCTGGCTTGTCCTTACCACACTTCTTAAACAGCGGCACCACATTAGCCAACCTCCAGTCGTCCGGCATCTCACCCGTGACAATCGATGATACAAATATTTCAGTAAGAGGCCCAGCAACCACTTCTGTAGCTTCCCACAAAGTTCTAGGGTACATGTAGAGTCGTAGAGTCATAGAGATGTACAGCATGGAAACAGACCCTTCGGTCCAACCCGTCCATGCCAACCAGATATCCCAACCCAATCTAGTCCCACCTGCAAGCGCCCGGCTCATATCCCTCCAAACCCTTCCTATTCATATACCCATCCAAATGCCTCTTAAATGTTGCAATTGTACCAGCCTCCACCACATCCTCTGGCAGCTCATTCCATACACGTACCACCCTCTGCGTGAAAAAGCTGCCCCTTAGGTCTCTTTTATATCTTTCCCCTCTCATCCTAAACCTATGCCCTCTAGTTCTGGACTCCCTGACCCCAGGGAAAAGACTTTGTCTATTTATCCTATCCATGCCTCTCATAACTTTGTAAACCTTTATAAGGTCACCCCTCAGCCTCCGACGCTCCAGGGAAAACAGCCCCAGCCTGTTCAGCCTCTCCCTATAGCTCAGATCCTCCAACCTTGGCAACATCCTTGTAAATCTTTTCTGAACCCTTTCAAGTTTCACAACATCTTTCCGATAGGAGACCAGAATTGCATGCAATATTCCAACGGTGGCCTAACAATGTCCTGTACAGCCGCAACATGACTTCCCAACTCCTGTACTCAATACTCTGACCAGTAAAGGAAAGTATACCAAACGCCTTCTTCACTATCCTATCTACCTGCGACTCCACTTTCAAGGAGCTTTGAACCTGCACTCCAAGGACTCTTTGTTCAGCATCACTCCCTAGGGCCTTACCATTAAGTGTATAAATCCTGCTAAGATTTGCTTTCCCAAAATGCAGCACCTTGCATTTATTTGAATTAAACTCCATCTGCCACTTCTCAACCCATTGGCCCATCTGGTCCAGATCCTGTTGTAATCTGAGGTAACCCTCTTCGCTGTCCACTACACCTCCAATTTTGGTGTAATCTGCAAATTTACTAACTGTACCTCTTATGCTCGCATCCAAATCATTTATGTAAATGACAAAAAGTAGAGGGCACAGCACCGATCCTTGTGGCACTCCACTGCTCACAGTCCTCCAGTCTGAAAAACAATCCTTCACCACCACCCTCTGTCTTCTACCTTCGAGCAGTTCTGTATCCAAATGGCTAGTTCTCCCTTTATTCCATGAGATCTAACCTTGCTAATCAGTCTCCCATGGGGAACCTTGTCGAATGCCTTACTGAAGTCCATATAGATCACATCTACTGCTCTGCCCTCATCAATCATCTTTGTTACTTCTTCAAAAAACTCAATCAAGTTTATGAGACATGATTTCCCACACACAAAGCCATGTTGACTATCCCAAATCAGTCCTTGCCTTTCCAAATACATGTATGTCCTGTCCTTCAGGATTCCCTCCAACTACTTGCCCACCACCGAGGTCAGGCTCACCGGTCTATAGTTCCCTGGCTTGTCTTTACCGCCCTTCTTAAACAGTGGCACCACGTTTGCCAACCTCCAGTCTTCCGGCACCTCACCTGTGACAATCGATGATACAAATATCTCAGCAAGAGGCCCAGCAATCACTTCTCCAGCTTCCCACAGAGGTCTCGGGTACACCTGATCAGGTCCTGGGGATTTATCCACCTCTACGTGTTTCAAGACATCCAGCACTTGCTCCTCTGTAATGTGGACATTTGTCAAGATGTCACCATCTATTTCTCTACAATCTATATCTTCCATATCCTTTTCCACAGTAAATACTGATGCAAAATGCTCATTTAGTATCTCCCTCATTTTCTGCGCTCCACACAAAGGCTGCCTTGCTGATCTTTGAAGTGCCCTATTCTCGCCCTAGTTACCCTTTTGTCCTTAATGTATTTGTAAAAACCCTTTGGATTCTCCTTAATTGTATTTGCCAAAGCTATCTCATGTCCCCTTTTTGCCCTCCTGATTTCCCTCTTAAGTATATTCTTACTGCCTTTATACTCTTCTGAGGATTCCCTTGATCTATCTTGTCGAGAGCTAATATATGCTTCCTTCTTTTTCTTAACCAAACCCTCGATTTCTTTAGTCATCCAACATTCCCTTTACCTCCCAGACTTTCCTTTCACCCCAACAGGAACATACTGTCTCTGGATTCTCATGATCTCATTTCTGAAAGCTTCCCATTTTCCAGCCGTTCCTTTACCTGCAAACATCTGCACTCAATCAGCTTTTGAAAGTTCTTGCCTAATACCGTCAAAATTGGCCTTTCTCCAATTTAGAACTTCAACTTAGATCTGGTCAATCCTCTTCCATCGCTATTTTAAATCTAATAGAATTATGGTTGCTGGCCCCAAAGTGCTCCCCCACTGACACCTCAGTCACCTGCCCTGCCTTATTTCCCAAGAGTGGGTCAAATTTTGCACCTTCTCTCGTAGGGACATTCACATACTGAATCAGAAAATTTTCTCGTACATACTTAACAAATTCATTTCCATCTAAACCCTCCATATTATGGCAGTCTCAGTCTATGTTTGGAAAGTTAAAATCCCCTACCATAACCACCCTATTATTATTACAGATAACAGATCTCCTTACAAAATTTGTTTCTCAGTTTCCCTCTGACTGTTGGGAGGTCTGTAATACAATTCCAATAAAGTGATCATCCCTTTCTTATTTCTCAGTTCCACCCAACTAACTATTTTTTTTTAGATTAGACTTACAGTGTGGAAACAGGCCCTTCGGCCCAACAAGTCCACACCGACCCGCCGAAGCGAAACCCACCCATACCCCTACATTACCCCTTACCTAACACTATGGGCAATTTAGCATGGCCAATTCACCTGACCCGCACATCTTTGGACTGTGGGAGGAAACCGGAGCACCCGGAGGAAACCCACGCAGACACGGGGAGAACGTGCAAACTCCACACAGTCAGTCGCCTGAGTCGGGAATTGAACCCGGGTCTTCAGGCGCTGTGAGGCAGCAGTGCTAACCACTGTGCCACCGTGCCGCCCACGGTTCTGGATGTATTTCCAGGAACATCCTCCCTCAGCACAGCTGTAATGCTATCTCTTATCAAGAACGCCACACCCCCTCCTCTCTTGCCTCCCTTTCTATCCTTCCTATAGCATTTGTATCCTGGAACATTAAACTGCCAGTCCTGCCCATCACTGAGCCATGTTTCTGTAATTGCTATGATATCCCAGTCCCATGTTTCTAACCATGCCCTGAGTTCATCTGCCTTCACTGTTAGGCACCTTGCATTGAAATAAATGCAGTTTAATTTATTAGTCCCACCTTGTCCCTGCATGCCCTGACTGTTTGATTCATGTCTGTTCTCAATTGTACCAGTCTCAGATTGACCTCTTCCCTCACTATCTCCCTGGGTCCCACCCCCCCACATTCCTAGTTTAAATCTTCCCGAGCAGCTCTAGCAAATTTCCCTGTTAGTGTATTAGTCCCCTTCCAATTTAGGTGCAATTTGTCCTTCTTGTACAGGTCACTTCTACCCCAAAAGAAATTCCAATGATCCAAAAATGTGAATCCTTCTCCCATACACCAGCTCCTCAGCCATGCATTCATCTGCTCTATCCTCCTCTTCCTGCCCTCACTAGCTCGTAGCACTGGGAGTAATCCAGATATTACTACTCTCGAGGACCTCCTTTTTAAATTCCTGCCTAACTCTCTGTAATCTCCTTTCAGAATCTCAACCGTTTCCCTTCCTATGTCGTTGGTTCCAATGTGGACAATGACCTCTTGCTGGCCCCTCTCCCCTGTGAGAATATTCTGCACCGTCCCTGGGACATCCTTTTTTTTAATAGATATTTTTATTGAAAATTTAACATGTTTTTACACGTTTACAAAGAAAACTAAAAAAAACCCAAGTATAAATATTGATATACAATTAAATCTTAAATAAATAATAACCAAATCTATCAGAGAAAAAAGAAATACCGAGAGAAAAAAAACAAAACTGACTACTCATCTAACCTATAACTAACCAGAGTGTATGATGAAAACTCTTACATTATTCAAGAAAAAAAACAATGGATAACACAGAAATTGAGTAGTGACATACATGCTCGGAATGTGTTAACATCAGATCACAACAAAACCCGTATTTGTGCGGGATTCCTCCCCTAAGAGGCCCCGGACCAGCCAGGTTCACCCTCTCAGTTAAATAAAGGCCCTTGCTAGGATGACCAAGATATTTGTATTTGTGTAATTCAAGAAGGGCTGCCATATTTTATGGAGTAATTCGGTTTTTCTTTTGGTGCACCACGTTTGTAAGGGAGTCCGGGGGAGTATATTCCACAATTATTCTGTGCCAACTCGAAAGTCCATGAGGGCCCTCAGTCATTCAGTTTACCAAAATGTTTTTCCTTGCACAGGAAGAGAGAATGGAAAATAATCTCTTCCCTGTCGTAATTTCAGGTGTTCTTTATCCAATAAGTGTGTCTCCTATAGGAGAGCTATATCGATCCTTTCTTTCTTGAGGTTTGATAATATTTTCTTCCTTTTGATTGGTGAATTACTCCCCGTGACATTGCAGGTGCACCATTTAATCGACCGATTACCCATAGTCATCAGGCATGTCCGAGACCCTCCGGGAGAAGAAAGCCTTTCCAAAACATCCCAAGCATAGAGCATATGAAATTCACAAAAATAAAGGCTCTTTAATACACTCAGATCAATATAATAAAAAGCTATTTCTAAATAAAAAAATATAAAACGTATTTAAATGGAGATCTTCCCCCTTATTCCCAGGGGGCACCGCTTCCTTTCCAAAAACCCATCATAACCTCTCCCAACCAGTGCCCCACCCTTGACCCAGGCACCCCATGATAGGATAAAAGAAAATTCAAATATACTACTGAGCTAGAATTAACAGTGAGTACCCTATCCCCCATCCCCCCCACCCACACCAAAACCTGGATATATTTGAACATAAATGATTATAAAATTACAGTCTCAGCAAATAATAATTAAATATAGTAATACAGAATAGCAGGGAAAGCAACCCCGCTCTTAAGGACAGAGATAAAATAGGATAAGGTAACCACCATCCCCCCATCTACACTAAGTAGACATCCTGGCCTATATATATATTAAAAAAAGGGAAGAAATCGCTAAGTAAAGAATGAATAAATAAACCCCTCTTCCCACCCCCTGGAGATAATATTAAACAGTAAGGTAATGAAAAGAAAAAAAGGTGGTAAACTGGGGTGGGGGGGAAGGCAAAGCAACATCAATTAACTCTTGTAATTTATCTAAGAGAGTCCAAAAGTTCCTTGGCCTTCTCTGGTGATCTGAAGTTATACACAGACCCTTCATGGCTGAAGTATAGCGTAACTGGGTAGCACAACGAGTACTGAATGTTTAAGTAGCTTAAATGCTTCTTCGCTTTGTCAAACGCCTTCCTCCTTTGGACCAAAGCTGGGGAAAAGCTCTGAAATAAGATAACCTTGGATCCTGTATAAATCATGGCTGACGGCCCTCATGGCTTGGGGATCTTTCCCAAGATTTCTGGAGGCTTCCAAGAGCATCTGCCTCACCTTGTAGCTCTGCAGCCGGAACATGACCGGGCGGGGACGCTGGTTCAAGCCAGGCCTGTGCACTGCAACCCGGTAGGCCCATTCCACCTTTACCTGGCCTGATTCAGCCTCCAGATTTAACAGGGCTCGAGGAACACTGTAAGCTGGTCTTCTTCTTCCCATTCGGGAAAGCCCAGCAAATGAACATTTTTTTCACGACCTCGATTCTCGAATCGTCGATGTGATTCTCTAAGGCCCGGACTTGCTGTTTGAGAGTCTGGACCCGATCCATGGCCAATTCTGCTATGGTCTCGAAGATCGCGGCCTTTAGCTCCGCCCTTCCGACTCAGCGCTCGATTTCTTCAATGTCTTGGTTGTACTTTTGTAGTGCGGCCAAGAATGAATTCCATCGACTTCAGGACTCTTCAATGAAGGCATCGATCTTCATATCGAGTTTAGAGATTATTTCTGTGAGGCCCGCCACCATAGGTAAGTCCCCCGGGTTGGCTGCGACGCCTCTGCTGCAGCTGGAGAGGGTGGGGGAGGGGCTCCTGCCTGCTGAGAGCTGCGGGCTCCTTTCCCCCTAGTCATTTTTACAGGAGACTAGACTGTTTAAATTTAGTACTGAGCGACTAATTACATTAAGTAAAAACTATTTCAAATGATTTGGTGAGTGTGGTGGGGGTGGGTGACCCACTTTGCCCAAGTCTTGGGAGGAGCACTGTAGACTCAGACTTGCCGAGTCGCTGCCATCTAGGATCTCCCCCTGAGATATCCTTGATCCTGGCACCAGGGAAGCAACACACCATCCTGATTTTTCGCTGCTGGCCACAGAAACGTCTGTCTGTACTTTGGACTAGAGAATCCCCTGACACAATTGATCTCTTGGATCCTGATGTACCCCTCGTTGCATTAGAACCAGTCCCAATACCAGAAACTTGGCTGTTCGTGCTACCTTCCCCTGAGAATCCATCACCCCCTACATTTTCCAAAACAGAATACCTGTTTGAAATGGGTATATCCACAAAAGACCCCTGCACTAGCTGCCTACCTCTCTTACCTTTCCTGGAGTTAACCCATCTATGTGACTGTATCTGAAATTTGCCCCCCTTCCTATAACTGTCATCCATCACATACTGTTGCTGTTGCAAATTCCTCGTTGCTTCTAACTGTCTCTCCAACTGATCCATTTGATCTGATCAGATTTGCAACCAACAGTATTTATCACAGATATAATCCGCAGTAACCCTTAAATGCTCTTTAAACTCCCACATCTGACAAGAAGCACGTATCACTCTATTAAAGGCCATTTTTGCTCCTTCATAATCTACAGACCCAGAAAATAACAGTCTTATTCCTTTACAAACACTGCCCCAGGTTAAATTAATAGTTATGACTTATATTTTAAGTTTAATCAAGAGACATATAGTCAAGAAAGAACCCACTCCACTCACTACTGCAGACTTTGTCGGCCACACTTAAAACACCAATTAACTTATCTGATTCTTTATCTGCTGTGAACTTTACCCAACAGTTCCTCCAAAATCTGTTGTAAGTTTCACTGTTTGTTAATTTTCCCAGATGCACTCCTTTGTCCAGCGATACATGAATAAAACAGCAAAGGCAGTAACTGTTCAGGTTCACTGTGAAGTCAGTTTTTTTCTTTCTCTCTCTCTCTCTCTCCTGCACTGACCTCACCATGTGCTTCCTTTGTCTGCTCTTCTCCCTTTCAAGTTGTTTTGACTTTTTTTTCAAAGTTCCGAAACAATGCAACAGCATATAAAACAGTAATTGCTGTTCCTGGAATTCAAGGAAATCATCTCCAGCACCTAAAATACCTCAAAAAAGGAGCAGCTGTTACAACCAGAAATTTTTACCGACCTCCATCTTAGATTATGAAAACCCCTTCAAGATATTTGATTTGGAGATGCTGGTGTTGGAGTTACATTACTCTCAATGTCTCATGTTAGTGAGTGTAGAAATAGTCGGAAATAGCCAATCAATGCATGACAGGAGGACTTTGGATTCTGGGGACTTTGAGGCAGCTCCTGAAGGAGATTGGGTCCATTCTTCAGGGTTCAGACGGTTGTGGGACAGGTTACTGGTGTGTTGTAACCAACTAACTGAGTGAACCGACCCCTTAAAGTATCAAATAGGGTGAAAAGCGATGGGCAGGATATTATGCTTAATATGATTTAAGTTGTGTGGTCCAGATGGTTTTCACCTCAGTTTGCTGGAGGAGATGGTATGTGGAGAGAGCTGAAGGGCTATGGATTCACATGACATCCCAAAGGTTTGAAAATTGGAGAAGAGGCATATGGGCATTTCTAATAACTGAGTTGGTCAGTTTAACAACAATGATGGGTAATATTTTAGAAACAGCAGAGAGAAATACAGCAGGAACTTGAAGAAGTTTTGAATTATCGAAGGAGAGCCAGTATGGATGTATAAAAGGCAGGTCATTCTTGACTCATCTGGTTGAAGTAAAAGAGAAGTTTGATGAATGTTATTGACATGGATTTTAGGAAAAACATTGACAAAGTGACACATAAAAGATTACTTATCAAAATTTAGACTCTTGGAATTGACTGTCAGTGTAAAATTGGGTTTAAAAGATTGGCTTAAGGATGGAATGTTAGACAGAATTATCATCAGTGGCTCTGTTTCAGACTGGAGGATGGAAAACAATAATAGTTCCTCAAGGGTTAAAGCTTAGACACTGCCCATTTGTTTGTATGTAAATTAGTTAGATATTGGAATGCAAAATGCCATTTCAAAACTTACTAAGGATAATACAAATAGACTGCAATATTACATAAATAGGCTAGCAGAATCCATACTATCTATAGTTAATAACTCACACTTCCTTTAGTTACTTAGGATAAAAACATCAGTATCAGATGACTTATTCACTTTTAACATAATTAGCCTTTCCTGTATCTCCCTTTTCTCAATTTTTAATCCTATTCATTACACCTACCATTTCTGCTAATACTAATAATTTGTCATCTTTTGCTAAATAAATGGTCATTACAATGTATTAATTATGTATTCTACTCTTTTCCTGAGCCTCTAAGCAAATAAAACCCTCTTTTCCCTAAGAGGAGACATTCTATCTTCCAATTTCTGCTCACTATGTACTCCTATTTAGAAGATATTGAGATTTCATTTATGTTGACTGCCATTCTGTTCTCATATTCTTTCCTTCATTTTTCCTCTCAACCTGTTATATTTTGCCTGGTTCTTCCTTGAGTCTGAAGACAAGAGATCCACTTATCTTAAAATGCAATTTCAGAACAGTGCAACGTTAGCATAGTACAACGTCAGCCTAACTTCATTGTGTTCAAAGGAACGTGATAAAACACTAATTTCCTGTACTATTATGCACAAATGACAACAACATTTTCAAATTACATGTTCCCATCTTTGGGGTTTATGTCTTCCACAGTTTAAGTCACTTGCTGTCCCTCTCCCTCTCCCTCTCTCTTGCTCATTCATTGTTATGGTATGCTTCATATACTTTATTTCACTGGAGTTAGTGTGTTTGGGAAGTCAGTTTTGTAGAGATGTTCTATACTTTTAGAATTCTTTTTGGATATTCATTCATAGAAACTGGGTGTTACGGGCAAAGCTAACATTTATTATCTATTTGTAATTGCCTTGGGAACGTGATTGTGAACTATCTGCTTGAACCACTCCAGTTTGTGTAGTGTAGATACACCCATAAGTGCTGTTGGTAAAATCTTCCAGAATTTTGACCCAGTGACAGCGAAAAAATGGCAAACCGTCCAGATCAGTAAAGTGTATGCCTTAGAAGAGAACTTGCAGATGATGGTGTTTCCACTCCTCTGCTGCCCTAGTTCTTCTCAGTAGTAGAATTAATGTATTTAGAAAGTGCTGTTGAAGGAAGCTTAGCAATGGCAGTTAAAAGAGACTGGCTGACACTTCTGGATAAGCTGAAACTTGCTGATCAAATCTATTCCTTCCATGAATGATATGCAATTTCGATTGCTGTGTGTTTTTTTTTGATAATCTTTCATAAATATTGTAACCTTTTATTATAACATTTAAGAGTGTGCTGTCTTGTTTTTATGAGAGGTGTTTGAAGCTTTATAAAACATAAGTTGCTTATTAGAACACACAAAAACAGAAAAAGCATAAATACTTCATTAACCTGATTACCTAATGAACTACATAAAGATATATACATACTGTGGCAAGGGGATGGGGAACCACAGCAGTAAGTCAGCACATGGTAGATTGAGGAGAAGGGAACCATTAAGGAAGGAAGAACAGGCAGGGCCACGTTAATAAACATGGCAGGACTGATGGCCTGAAGTATAATTATTTAATACATGGAGTGTAACAGCTAAGGTAGGTGAGTTTAGAGCTTAGATTAGTATATAGAATTACAATGGTGTAACCATTACGGTATATAGAAACTTGGTTGAGAGAAAGGTAGGATTGGCGGCTCAATGTTCCAGGGTTTAAATGTTTCAGACATTATAAAGAGGGATGGAAAAGGGATGGTAGAGTTGCAATACTGTTTGAAGAGAATGTTGCAGCTGCTGTAAGAGAGAACATCTTGGAGGGTTAATCCAGTCAGGCCATATGGGGAGAACTCAGGAGTAAGAAAGGTGCAGTCACTATGATGGGGTTATACTAATGGACTTCCATTAGCCAGTGGGAGAAAGAGGAACAGATATGTAAAAAGATCATGGAAAGATGTGAGAGCAACAGGGTTGACTGGGACTCCCTTGGTGCCAGGGGTCAAGATGGGGCAGAATTTTTTAGGTGCATTCAGGAGGGTTTCTTGAAACAATATGTAGCTAGTCCATCTAGCGAAGGGGCACTACCAAGCCCTGTGTTAGGGAATGAGCCTAGCCAGGTGATCACAGTTTCAGTGGGAGAGCATTTTGGGAACAATGATCATATTTATGTAAGGTTCAAAATAGTTATGGATAATAATAAGACTGGTGCTAAATTGGGGGAAGGCTAATTACAACAGTATTAGGACCTGGAGAAATCAGATTGGGGATGGCTGTTTGAGGATAAATCCACATCTGACATTTCGGACTCTTTAAAAGGTCACTTGATCAGAGTACAAAGCAGCATATTCCTGTGAGGATGAAAGATAAGGAATGGAAAGATTCAGGATGACAACAGATATTGAAAGTTCAGTCAAAAAAGGAGAAGGAAGCATATGTAGAGTTAGGAAACTGAAATCAGACAAGGCCCTTAAGGAATATAAAAGAAGTAAGAAAGAACTTAAACAAGGAATTAGAAAGGCAATAAGGTCATGAAGTGTCCTTGACAGTAAAGAGTAAGGAGAATCCCAAGGCATTTTATACACAAGAAAGAGCTAGGGAAATGGTTGGTCCATGGAAGGTCAAAGGAGGGACTTTATGCATGGAGCCAGAAGAAGTGGGTGAAGTCCTTAATAAATACTTTGCATTGGTATTCAGTATGGAGATGGACATGGATGATGGTCAGATAAGGGAGGGGTATGTTGATATTCCAGGCATGTCAATATGAAGAAGGAGGAGGTTTTGGTTTCTTGAAATATCAAGGTAGATAAGATCCCAGGGCTTGATAGGAGCTATCCTTGGATATTGAGAGAGGCAAGGCAGGAGATTGCTGGAGTCTTGACAGAGATCTTTATATCCTTTTTGGCCACAGGCAAGGTCCCAAAGATTGGAGAATAGCCACTATTGTTCCAGTGTTTAAGAAGAGCAAAGGGGATAGTCCAGGAAATTACAGGCAGGTGAGCCTTACATCAGTAGTAGGGAAATTATTGGAGAAAAGTTTTAGGGAAGGATTTACTTGCATTTGGAAAATAATGGACTTATTAGGTATAGTCTGCATGGCTTTGTGCAGGGGAGGAATTGTCTCAAAATTTGATTTGAGGTTTTTGAGAAAGTGGCAAAGATGGTTGATAAGGATGGGATAGTGGACGTTGTCCTAATGGACTTTAGTAAAGCATTTGACAAGATCTGTCATAGTAGGCTGGACCAGAAGAAGTCATGTGAGTTAGTAAGTTGGATAAAAAATTTGCTTGATCATATTATTCAGAAGGTAGTTGTGGAGCAATGTTTTTTATGACTGAATTGGAGATGCCCAGTGTTGGACTGGAGTGTACAAAGTCAAAAATCACACAACACTAGATTATAGTCCAACAGGTTTAATTGGAAGCACATTAGCTTTCGGAGCGCCGCACCTTCATCAGGTGATAGTCCTGATTAACTATCACCTGATGAAGGAGCGATGCTCTGAAAGCTAGTGTGCTTCCAATTAAATCTATTGGACTATAACCTGGTGTTGTGTGATTTTTAAATTTATGACTGAAGGTCTGTAACCAGTGGTGTTCTGCAAGGATCAGTGCTAGGATAACAGTTGTTTGTAATATATATGATGAGTTGGATGAAAGTGTAGGTGGACTGAATATAAAGTTTGCAGATGACATAAAAATTAGTGGAGCAGTGGATAGTGAGGAAGATTGCCGAATGATACACCAAGATATAGATCTGTTGGAAAGTTGGGTGGAGAAATGACAGATGGAGTTTAATCCAGACAAGTGTGAAGTGATGTATTTAGGGAGGTCAAGTACAAGAGGAAAGCAGGATCTTTAGGAGCATTGGTATACCGAGGGATCTTGGGGTGCCAGTCCCTGAAAGTGATAACACAGGTGGAAAGAAACATAGAAGATAGGAGCAGGAGGAGGCCATTCAGTCCTTTGAGCATGCTCTGCCATTCATCAAGATCATGGCTGATCATCCAACTCAGTACGTAATCTTGCTTTCTACTCATAACCTTTGATCTCATTCACCCTAACTGCTATATCTCACTGCCTCTTGTACATTCAATGTTTTGGCATCAACTGCTTCCTATGGTAATGAATTCCACAGGTTTAGCATTCTTTGGGTGAAGAAATGTCTCCTCATCTCCTTTCTAAATGGTTCACCCCGAATCCTCAGACTGTGACCCCTGGTTTTGGATGCACCCTCCATTGGGAATGTCGTCTCTGCATGGACCCTATTTAGCCCTGGAATTTTATAAGTTAGAATTTTATAAATTTCTATAAGATCCTCATTTGTCTGAACTCCAGCAAAAACAATCATATCTTAGTCAATCTCTTGTCATATGTCAATTCCACCATTCCCAGAATTAGCCTAGTTAATCTTCGCTGCGCTCCCTCGAGAGCAAGGGTATTTTTCCTTAGAAAAGGAGACCAAAACTACACACAGTATACCAAGTATAGCCTCACTGCAACAACACATCCCTGCTCCCGTACTCAAAACGTCTCACAATTAAGACCAACATACCATTTGCTTTCTTTGTGCCTGCTGCACCTGCATACTTACTTTCAGTGACTCGTGCACAAGGACAGCTAGGTCCTGCTGCACACTCTCCTCTCCCAATTTGCAGCCATTTAGGTATTAATTTGCTCCTTGTTTTTGCTTCCAAACTGAATAACCTTACATTTATCCAAATTAAACTACGTCTGCCATTGATTTGCCTACTCACCTAACCTATCCAGGTCATGCTGAAGGATTGCTGCCTCCTCATCACAGTTCACTCTCCCACCCAACTTGGTATCATCTGCAAATTTTGAAATGTTACATTTGGTTACCTCATTCACATCATTGATACATATAGTGAATAATGGGTCCCAGTACCGATTCCTGTGCCACCCCAATATTGCCAATTTGAAAAGACCCATTAGTTCCTACTCTTTGTTTCTCTCTGCCAACCAGTTTTCTGTCCATCTCAATACACTTATCCCAATCCCATGCGCTTTAATCTTGCAGACTTTAATTGACTGGCTCTACCTTGTCAACTCTATTATTTACATCTTCATAGAATTCCAATAGATTCATAAAGCATGATCTCCCCCTTCATAAATCCATGCTGACTCTGTCTGATCCTGCCACTACTTTCCAAATACTCCACTATAAAGTCTTTAATAATGGATTCAAGAACTTTCCCCACTGCCCATGTTAGGCTTACTGGCCTACAATTCCCTTGTTTTCTCTTCACCTCCCTTTTTGAATATTGGCATGACATTAGCTGCCCTCAAATCTGCAGGGACTCTTCCAAAGTCTGTAGAATCCTGGAAGATGACCACCAATGCATCCACTATTTCTACAGCCACTTCCTACTCTGGGATGTAGATGATCAGATCCTGGAGATTTATCCAACATCCAATTTCCCCAGCATTCTTTCTCTGCTAATATTGATCTCCCTTAATTCTTCTCTCTCACTAAGTCGTGCATTCTCCAACATTTCTGGTATCTGCAATGTGTCCTGTTTTGTGAAGACAGAAACAACATTATATTCGGTTGCTCAGCCATTTCTTTGTCCCCTATTATACATTCTCCAGTTTCTGTCTGTAGGGTACCTACGTTTGTCTTCACCATTCTCTTTCTCCTCACATATGTATAGAAACTCTTATTGTTAGTCTTTATGTTCCCTGCAAGCTTACTTTGGTACTGTATTTTCCCTTTCTTAATAAATCCCTTTGTCCTTCTTTGCTGAATTCTAAATTGCTCCCAATCCTTAGACCAACTATTTTTCTTGGCTAATCTGTATGCTTCTTCCTTGGATTGGATACTATCTTTAAATTCCTTTGCAAGCTACGGATAAGATGGTAACAAAGGCATATGGCATGTAGCCTTCATTATCTGGGGCATTGTGTATAAAACTGGAGGCTTTGGAGAAGGTACAAAAGAAGCTTACCAGGGTGTTGCCTCGATTGGAGTGTATTAGCTTTAATTAGATATTGGACAAATTTGGATTGTTTCACTAGAGTATCAGAGGCTAAGAGGTGACCTGATAGTCAGTTGAGGGTGCGAATGAGAGGCTTTCTGCCTGTATGTCCTATTTAAGGCAAATTTGAGTAATTATTTCAGTGATTTATACTGTAAATAAAGTATAATAGTAATGCATATTTCCCCTGCATATTGTTTCTATTACTTATTGTGTGTTTTTACATTGATTATGTGGACCTTTAGATCAATCGGAATATTTGATTAACTGCACACTCCTGATCCCAGAGGTGCCAGTTAATAAAGGTTTGCTGATGTAAAATTAAGAGAGGCATAGTTGGAGCCTTTTCCCAGGGCGCGAATGTCAAATACTAGAGGGCATACTTTTAAGGTGAAAGGGGGTAAGTTTAAATGAGATGTGTAAGGTAGTTTTTTACATAGAAGGTGGTAGGAGTACAGCAACCTTGAAAATGCTGCTGAAGCTGTAATAGAAGCAGAAAAGATAGAAGCAACTAAGAGGCATTCAGACAAACATATGAACAGAAAAGGAATAAAGGGATATGGGTCATGTGCAGGCAGATGGGATTAGTTTAGAATTGTATCATGTTTGACACAGGCATGCTGGGCTAAACAGCCTGTTCCTGGGCTTTTCTACTGTATGCTTGTTTGGAACTGAAAAGTGAGGGAAAAAGGTTTAAGTCACTTTTATAAGACTGATTAAAAAGAGGGAAGTAAAACTCTAGAGTTGAGTATGGTAACCATTATATGGAAGCAGTCAATAGTTCTAACAGCTTGTGAACACTGTTTTATGATCAAGCAAAGATAACATTATGGATTGAAGTCAACTGCTACCTATATTTGGCAGTAGGACTTGAAACCGAGGAGATCAATTAATCAATTCTATGTCTTCTTGAGAGGTGGTATTAATCATCAGCAGTCATGTCCTACCCAGTTGCTTTCTTGCCATAAAAATTTTGTAGTTGTCAAAAGTGACAATCCTGCTCTCAATCCATAAGTACTTTAGCTGCATCATGAAAGAGTTATTTGGGTATACATAAATGGCGAACAGGAAACACCATGGTTTGAATTTTACCAAAAATCAGTTAAGTATCGATTTCGGGGAACTTCATGGAAGGTTTCTCTGATTGAGCCCTTGTAAATGATCTCACATGATTGTCTGTTGCTCGCCTCATTATGAAGCACCACACATCAATGGCACCACTCTCAAGCTATCTTGTGCTTTCTGGCAGCAGACATACTCACCATTGCCGGGAGTTTCCAGAATTCCTGCTGCTGGCGCCATATTTAAACCCAGCTGTGCATCAGGTCAAATACTGCCAACCACTGATAGTCCTTCACAGTACATGCTGTGGGAAATAAATGGAAAAGTCCCGAAGGCACATAGTGATACGTCATTGCAAGTAGTATCTAACATTCACTTTATGTCATCACGTGAATATCGACTGTCATAGTAACTGCTACCACAGGAAATAAACCTACACAGGCTACTTGACATGTTAGAACCTATCTGAGAAGTGCTACTCTTTCAGTAAATCCCTGTGTAGCATAATATCTTGTCATTGTTCAAACCCGGAGCATCACATGTTGGAAATCTGTCAAACAGTTGAACACATTAACTTTTATTAACAACAATATAATGATTGGAACTAGATTGACCTCATTGACTCCGGGGTCATTGATTGGGTTTGTAAACCTGAGCCAATTAGGAAAGCCCTGGCGAAGCAATATAACCAGGAGACTCCCTTTCACTTTCTTAATCATGCAGCATTGCCCTTTGATGAGAAAGGCATTGCTTGTTACTGGCCACTCGTAGGCCAGTACCCAAGAGGGTGAACACCTTGGAGAGTCCCCCTACATGTGGGTTGCAACAATTGAATTGCTTAGTGAATGGATTAAAATTAATGTTTGGTTACATGGTCACCCAGCTCCCATGGAGGTTGATACTGGCACCACCTTTCTTCCTGGTGGTGGAATATAATAAAGTTAAAAAAGGGAAAGAAAAAATATAACCAGGAGGCTAGGATCTCCTCAGTTCAGGTGACAGACTCTGAGCTGCCTGGCCATAGCCAGTGTACTGTGCACAAGTAAAGAAAGGGTACTAGCTGATGGGATATCAGCCTCTGTACAGTTGTTTCAGTGGCAACAAGAGAAAAGAGGATGTGCCTGAAGAATATTCACTTGCAACAGTCTTCTTGGAGTTTGGCTAAGCATTTCTGGCATCACGCCTTTATTTGGGAAGCTTGACTCATTTGATTTTGCAGTTGAAGACTGAGCCCAGTACAATGGAAAGAAAGTGATTTTTTTTTCCAGGCAAATGATATTGAATCAGATGAAAAGCAACTAGTAATACTCTGACTGATTCCGGACTTGCACCATTTTTGGTTATAAGGGGCTTAGCTTTCCCAGAGGCACCAGACAGTAAAACCTTCCAAGAGTTGACAGAGTTGCTTAAGGAATATTACAACCTCTCCTCTAATCCTGAGATGCTATTGGTCTTATTTGGCTCTTAGAGAATGGGGAGAATCTCTATTGGGATTTTTGACAAGGTTGAGACAACTGGCAGAAATATGTGATTTTGGGTTAACATTGTATGAGGTGCTGAAAGACCCTTTTGTATGTGGGATTAATGATGTAACCATACAGAAGCACCTATTGGGTGAAGGTCACCTGGATTTCAAACAGGCAGTAGAACTGGCGTCATTAGAAAATGTGGCAAGTGGAGCATAGGAGCTACAGGGCATCCCAAGGAAGCAGATGCCTTCACTTCTCCGACTGAGCTTGCGGAACATCACTTGAGTGTAGGCAATTGTAGAGCCTCACACAAGGCATATCCTGAGCAGAGGGACACTTGGTTGACTCACAGCAGAACGCCACAACAAAGCCGAGCCTTGACCAAATGGCTAAACAGTTCTTCAGGATCTGGGCTGGCAAGCCATTGTAGTTGCTGCTGGTATGCAGACTTGAGACAGCAAAGGAGTTGTACAAGGTCTGATTTAAGTAAGATACTATAGGACAGTACCCAAGAGGGACCACACCTTGAAAAGTCCCCCTAAATGTGATGATTTGGAGATGCTGGAGTTGGACTGGGGTGTACAAAGTTAAAAATCACACAACACCAGGTTATAGTCCAACAGGTTTAATTGGAAGCCCACTAGCTTTCAGAGCGCCGCTCCTTCATCAGGTGATTGTGGAGGACACAATTGTAAGGCACAGAATTTATAGCAAAAATTTACAGTGTGATGTAACTGAAATTATACTTTGAAAAATACCTTGATTTGTCTGTTGAGTCTTTCATCTGTTCAAATATCATGATAGTTTCACTTTCATGTGTAAATCATAAAATCTTTTTTAAAGGTTGCATTCTCAGGTTAGCTGTAACAATTGATGTTAGCTAGACAATATGTTGAAGGTGTTAGCCCCCTGTGTTCTCTGTCTATGCCATGATGTTTAGATTGATTCTAATCTAAAAAGTGAGATAACAGAGTTTCACATGAATTCATGCAGTTTTTGAGCAAAGTACAATGTAACTCTGCAGTACAAATTCACCCCACAAAATATATGTGTGCATGTGGGTCTTTGTGTCTGTCTGTGTGTGTGTTTGTCTGGGTTGGGGGTTGTGAATGTGAGAGAGAATGTATGTGTGTGTGTAGTGAGTGTAGAGTATCTTAAGTCTGTGAGGGGCTGTATGTGTGAATGTGGGAGTGTGTGTGCGTGCTTGGGTTGGGGGGTTGTGCGTGTCTGTGCGAGAGAGTGTATATATGTGTGCATGAGTTTAGAGTGGCCTAAGTCTCTGAGAGGATGCCTATGTCAGTGTGGGAGTGTGTATGTCTGTAAGGGTGTGTGTGTGTCTGTGTGCGTGTCTGTGTGTATGTGTGTGTATCGGTGTGTGTGTGTGTGTGTGTGTGTGTGTGTGTGTGTGTGTGTGTGTGTGTGTGTGTGTGGCCTCCGGACATCCTTGCCTGCAACGTATAAGGTAGACAATGTTGGCTGAGCCACATGAGTACCTGCCACATACAAGGTGGGTGGTATCCCCACGTGTAATGGTGGTATCCATGTCCACACTCTGACATGTCTTGCAGTGCCTACAGTGACAGGGTTGTATCGAGTTGTCCTGAGAGCCGGGCAGCTTGCTACGAACAATGATTTGTTTGAGGTTTGGCGGTTGTTTAAAGGCGAGCAGTGGAAGTGTGGGGAAGGTCTTGGCGAGGTGCTCATCCTCATTGATAACGTGTTGCAGGTCACAAAGAACATGATGTAGTTTTTCAGCTCCTGGAAAGTACTGAACAACGAAGAGTACCCTGTCGGTTGCAGCACATGTCTGTCTCCTGAGGTGTATACATGTGGGTTGCGACAATTAAATCACTTAGTGAATGGATTAAAATTAATGTTTGGTTAAACGGTCACCCAGCTCCCATTGAGGTCAATACTGGTACAACTATATCTGTGGTTGTAGAATCTGTGCTTAACAAGATTCACTTGGGACTCCAACCCTTAAGTTTGTGCAAGACAGAACATACGCTGGGAAACCATTGCAGATTAAGGGAATGACTTCGATTCCTGTCTCGTATGAGAAGCAGTTGATGCAGTTATCACTGGTGGTAGTGAAAGGATCGGGCTCAAGCCTATTGGGGTAGAATTTGTTGAGAAAGATTCACCTGAATTAGCTTAATATATTTTGATTAGAAAATGGCTGCATCAGTGAAGTCCTAGTGGAATACCCAAGAGTAATTCAGGCCGGGCTTGGGACTATCAAAGAGCAAAAGCCACTTTACATGTTAACCAGGAAGCAATTCCAAGATTTTGCAAGGCCTGCCTGTTGCCATTTGCCTTGCGGGAAAAAGTAGAGGCGGAATTCAGGAGTCTGGAGAGTGAAAGAAACATCAAACCAGTGCAGTTTGCAGAATGGGCAGCACCAGTTGTACCAATTATGAAGCCTGACAGTTCAGTTCACCTCTGTGGGGATTTTAAGCAAACGGTAAACCACTTCTTATAGCTGGACAAATACTCATGCAAAGAGTATTTATATGTAAAGTTGGCGGGGGGCTATCCTTTACAAAACTGGACATGAGCCATGCCTAACTAAAATTGCAGCTGGATGACATGTCCCAGAAATATGCTACAATTAATATCTGCAAGGGTTTATAACTAGGAACAAGACTGCCATTTCCAAATAGGCGAAACTGAGGACTGCAGATGCTGGAGATCAGAATCAAGATGAGAGTAGTGCTGGAAAAACACAGGTCAGGCAGCATCCGTGGAGCAGGAAAATTGAGCCTCATTCCTGATTAAGGGCCCCTGCTCGAAACGCCGATTTTCCTGCTCCTTGGATTCTGCCTGACCTGCTGTGCTTTTCCAGCACCACTCTAATCTTGACTGCCATTGCCAAATGCCAGCCTGCACCCTTTTCCAGCAAACTACAGGGAGCATTTTATAAGGGCTATTCCAGGTTGCCATTTATCTGGATGACATACTAATAACAGGGAAGGCCAATAATGAGCATTTAGAGAACTTGTTCATAGTGTTTAAAGATTTCTTCCAGGCAGACGTATGCCTTAGAATACAAAAATGTGTGTTCCAGGCACCCCAAAAAACCTCTTGGGTTACAGAGTTGACAAAATCGGGTTACACCCATTGGAGGATAAAGTGAGGGCAATCAAAGGAACTTAGACTTGCATGTCTGGTCTTTCCATGGGTCACTGCAATATTACAGAAAATTTATACATTACCTGGCTTCCATCTTGGCATCTTATATCTGCTATTGAAAAAGGGTCAGCTTGAAATGGCCACGTTGCCAAGAATAGCCTTTAAGGAAGTGAAAAAGCAGCTATCATCGGAGGTGTTGGCCCACTATAATCTGAAGCAAGAGGTAGAGCTGACATGCAATGTCTTCTAGTATAGTATCTGGGTCGTGTTGGCTCACCAGTGGCCCAAAGGAGAGGAACACCTGACCATGATTGTTTCCTGGACTTTGGCTGATGGCATATGCAAGTATGCCCAGATAGAGAAGGGAGATTTGGCAGCCATCTTTGGTATGAAGACGTTCCAGTTCAGAAAACGAATTAAGCATATGTTAGCTATAGACAGAATAGATCGAGTAAATCCTTAGAATATAAAGGCAGTAGGAGTATACTTAAGAGGAAATCAGGAGGGCAAAAAGTGGATATAACGCAGTTTTGGCAAATAGGGCTAAGGAGAATCCAAAAAGTTTTTATAAATATATTAAGAACTAGGGAGTAACTAGGGAGAGAATAGGACCCATCAAAGATCAGCAAGGCAGACTGTGTGGAGCCCCGGGAGATGGAGGAGATACTAAACAAGTATTTTGCAGCGGTGTTTATTGTGTAGAAGGACATGGAAGATGTGGAATGTGGGGAAATAGATGGTGACATCATGTAAAATGTCCATATTGCAGAGATGGTTATGCTGGATGTCTTGAAATGCATAAAAGTGGATAAATCCCCAGGACCTGATCAGATGTACCCTAGAATTCCATGGGAAGCTAGGGAAGTGATTACTGGGCCCCTTGCTGAGATATTTGTATCATCAATAGTCACAGGTGAGGTGTCAAAGACTGGAGGTTGGCTAACGTGGTGCCACTATTTAAGAAAGGTGGTAAGGAAAAACTGGGGAACTATAGACTGGTGAGCCTGACATCGGTGGTTGGCAAGTTTTTGGATGGAATCCTGAGGAAAAAGGAAGTACATGTCCTTGCTTTTCTAAATACTGATTATGGATAGACAGCGTGGCTTTGTGTGTGAGAAATCATGTCTCTCGAACATGATTGAGATTTTTAAAGAAATAACAAAGAGGATTGATGGTAGCGAGGAAGATGTGATATGTGGATTTCAGTAAGGTGTTTGACAAGGTTCCTCATGGTAGACTGCTTAGCAAGGTTAGAACTCATGGAATACAGGGAAAACTCGCCATTTGGATACAGAACTGGCTCGAAGGTAGAAAACAGGGTGGTGATGGAGAGTTGCTTTTCAGGCTGAAGGCCTATGACCAGTGGAGTGCCACAAGGATCGATGCTGGGTCCACTACTTTTCGTCATTCATATAAATGTTTTAGATGGGAACATAGGAGGTATACTTAGTAAGTTTGCAGCTGACTCCAAAATTCTTGCTAGTGGACAACTAAGAAGGTTATCTCAGAATAATGGAATCTTTTATCAGATGGGCAAATGGGGTGAGGAGTGGTAGATGGAGTTCATTTTAGATAAATGCGAGGTGCTGCTTGTTGGAAAAAAATTCACAGCAGGAGTTATTCACTTAATGGTAAGGTCCTAGGGAATTTGCTGAACAAAGAGACCTTGGACTGCACGTTCATAGTTCCTTGAAAGTGGAGTCACAGGTAAATAGGATCGTGAAGAAGGCATTTTGCATGCTTTCCTTTAATGGACAGAGCACTGAGTACAGGAGTTGGGAGGTCATGTTGCAGCAATACAGGACATTGGTTAGGCCACTTTTGGAATATTGCATGCAATTCTGGTCTCCTTCCTATCTGAAGGATGTTGTGAAACTTGAAAAGGTTCAGAAAAAGATTTACAAGGATGTTGCCAGGATTAGAGGATTTGAGCTAAAGAGAGAAGTTGACTAGGCTGGGGCTGTTTGCCCTGGAGCGTCAGAGGCTGAGGGGTGACCTTATAGAGATTTATAAAATCATGAGAGGCATGGATAGGATAAATAGACAAGGTCTTTTCCCTGGGGGTGGGGGAGTCCAGAACTAGAGGGCATAGGTTTAGGGTGAGAGGGGAAAGACATAAAAGTGACCTAAGGGGCAACTTTTTCATGCAGAGGGTCGTACTTGTATGGAATGAGCTGCCAGAGGATGCGGTGGAGACTGATACAATGACATTTAAAAGGCATTTGGATGGGTATATGAATAGGAAGGGTTTAGATTAGACTTACAGTGTGGAAACAGGCCCTTCGGCCCAACAAGTCCACACCGACCCGCCGAAGCGCAACCCACCCATACCCCTACATTTACCCCTTACCTAACACTACGGGCAATTTAGCTTGGCCAATTCACCTGACCCGCACATCTTTGTGACTGTGGGAGGAAACCGGAGCACCCGGAGGAAACCCACGCAGACACGGGGAGAACGTGCAAACTCCACACAGTCAGTCGCCTGAGTCGGGAATTGAACCCGGGTCTACAGGCGCTGTGAGGCAGCAGTGCTAACCACTGTGCCACCGTGCCGCCCGGTTTAGTGGGGCACGAGCCAAGTGCTGGCAAATGGGACTAGGTTAGGTTATCTGTTCAGCATGGATGAGTTGGACCAAAGGGTCTGTTTCCATGCCGTATATCTCCTATGACTCTCATACCTTTACAGATAGGAATTTGTCATATTAACAGATCACAAGCTCTTGCTAGGGCTACTGAAGGAAGACAAGGAAGCGCCACCTGTAGTTAAAACACTGTCAAAGAAACCAAGTTTCTAATGCGGATGCCTTGAACCACCCCCTGCTGGCAGATACTTTACCAATGGTGCCTCCCCTGGAAGAATCCATTTTGGTTTTGAAGCTTTTGCGTACCCTTCCAGTCACCACTGACAATATCTGACAAAGATCCAGTCCTAGCAAAATTAAAACAACTGATGGGAATCGGGGAAACAGAAGGGCCATCATAACCCGATTGAAACCTTTCTGGACTCAGTGAGACCAAGTCACTGAAGAGGACAGCATTTTACTATGGGGAGCAAGGGTGATTGTCCTGATTAAAGGTAGTCACCAGATACTGACTGAATTCTACCAGGGTCATCCTGGGGTTTCCAAGATGAAGATGCTAGCAAGAAGGTATGGATATAGGTTTGCTTGCTGAGCTGAAAGGTTCATTTCCAGACGTTCTGTTACCTTACTGTGGTGAAGTCACTTCCTGTTCCTTTTCTCAGGTAGAAGCATGGCATTCCAACCAGAACTCTATCAAGAAGCACATCAAATTAGACTCTATCGACCACCCCCTGAGAAAAGGAACAGGAAGTGACTTCATCACAGGAAATAACATCGCCACCGGAAATGACATCATCAACCCAAAGAAACTCAAACATATAAATAGAATTCAGGAATTTTCAGCATTGCTTTGCATGAGGTCCACTGAAGATGTTACCTAGTAAGGTAACGAAACGTCTGGAAATGAACCTTCCAGCTCAGCGAGCAAACCTACATCCAAAACCTCAACCTGAGCTACAAATCTTCTCAAAACTCACTAAGCAAGAAGCTATGCCTGGTGACTGGGTTTGTCTGCTGACATAGCCGAGTTGGTGGACCAGAGCTCAGAATGCCAACAAGAACAAAAATTGCCACCAGTGGTGTCCCTACATTTGTGGGAATGGACAAGATAACCCTGGATTCAGTTGCATGTCTAGTATGCTGGTCTTTTAATGGGCTTAATTTTCCTGGTCATTGTGGACGCCGATTCAAAATGGTTGGATGTGCATGGAGTAAACTCAGGCATGACGAATTAAAACCTGTGAGCATCGTTCACGATACACGGACTCCCAGAACTTTTGGTCACGGGCAATGGAATGTCATTTATCAGCAGGGCATTCAAATATTTCGTAGTCCAATGACATTCGGCACAAAAGGATAGCTCCATACCATCCATGGTTCCACAGTCTTACGAAAAGAGCAGACAAACGTTGAATACGTGGTTAAAGAAGCATCTACAACATCAATTGCTACCAAACTGTCCCAGTTCCTGTTCAATTATAGAACCACCCCTACACACAGGCAGAGCTCCAGCAGAGTTGCTGACGGGGAGAAGACTCCGCACCAGATTAAACTTGATATTCACAGACCTGGGGGGTGAGAGAGGGGAGGGGAGGTGTTGAAATGGCAACAGGAATTTCAAACATTCCTGAAGGGCTCATGCCCGAAACGTCGATTCTTCTGCTCCTTGGATGCTGCCTGACCTGCTGCTCTTTTCCAGCAACACATTTTCAGCTCTGATCTCCAGCATCTACCGTCCTCACATTTTCCAACAGGAATTTCAATGAGCAAGAGAGATAATTTAATTCAGGGATGAAGTTTGGTGCCAGAACCATGGAAATGATCCTATACGGGTACAAGATGAGGTTGATGAGAGTTCAGGTCCTGTCACTTACAAAGTTTGCATAGGTGATACAATCCTGAACAAATATGTGGACCATCTGAGAGCTGTTATCTCTCAAATGGGCCAGGAGCAAAACTTCAACAGGTAGAAGGCCTGTCAAACTGTAGGTTTCCCCCTCTCTCTAGTGTCGAGCAAACCTGAGCCCAAGATGGATGCAGCCTTGATACTGTTACTTCTGGAGGAGGAAGAAACTCTTGAGACACTCTGGGCACAAAAGGCAGGCTATGGTATGGTACATAGTGCCGATGGTCAGAGCCCGACTCAGAGCAACCAAACATTGGGTGAAAATGTTGCAGGAAAAGCTACAAGCGAAGGACCACACCCACATCCCCAGACTAAGTGGAGGAGGGATGCAGTGATTGGAACCAGGTTGACCTCATTGACTATGAGGTTATTGATTTGAGCTTGCTAACCTGGGCCAATTAGGAAAGCCCTGGCTAACCACTGTAACCAGGAGATTAGAATCTCTTCCGTTCCGGCGACTAACTCCAAGCTAGCTGGCCACAGACCATGTACTGTGTATAGATAAATAAAGGATGACTTGATGATGGGACATAGGCCTCTGATTATTTCAAGTGGGAAAAGTGAAGAAAACATCAATAAAAGTTTTATATTCGTTTCAGGGAATCAATGATGGCTGCTTGCAGTTGAGTAACAAACAATTTGCAATCAATGAATAATCACTTCATTCATCACATCTATTGAAAGCAGGCATCAGTTAAATACTGTTTTGTATCCCTTGATTGCACCACTCTAAGCAGGAGGAACATTATCTTCATCATGACGATGTCCTCATCTTCCTCCTCAGAAGACTACTGCCACTCTCCAAGTTCTTTCGACATCTGCCAAACACTGTCTTTGCTTGTTACAGGTTTGTGGCACACTCTATAAGGACTGTGATGGTGACCCAGGATATCCTGAATCTGTGTGGCAGCAATATGACGACTTCACGTAAAAGGAATAGCATCAAGGACATTAAACCCTGGGAATCCTATACTTTCTCCACCTTGTGAAGGACCTTCTGCTGCAACGTCTTCATTTACATTCATTTTGGCAGCCACTGGAGATTGCTCCTGCTCCAGGCTTGCTGACAGATTTGTTCCTTCTCAATTTCTCTGCATTTTAATTGCAGTCTGGCCATGATGATAACTCCTGCCGTGGTTGGATCCATTGGGCATGGTTTCAGTGAACCTATGTGAGGAATATTAGAACAGGTGCTTGGTTACATGACCAGCCAGAATGTGCATCATCTGCATATAATAGTTTGGCATAGGTCCTGATACAGTGGGAAATGGAGGACACTTGACAAGGAGCACCCTGAAATGTATAAACATGGACCTTCATAGTCAACTTCATTTGATGTATGCAGCACAAGCCATTTCATAAAAATAGTGGGAGAAGGTATATTTGGTAAGATTACTGAAACCTTGTTTCCTCCATTCCCCTTCATCTATAAAGGCGATATTACATAAGAATATATTGGCAAAACTTACATTTCAAGGTGAGAGTAATCAGTTCTGTAGCCTTGTGCATCTTATAAGACCTTAGATTGTCTTTGTGAATTGTGACCCCCAGAAGACACTTTTAAGGCCACATGTGATTACTTCCCCTTGACAAAGACTGACCAATTTGTAATGACCAATATCATGGTCAAGATTGCTTGAGACTGGGTTTTATTTTTGACAATGTTGGTCACTGCATGCATTTTGCGTGCAGCATTCTGCAGTGACAGATGTCTTAAACTAGTACTTTGTAAGTGACTGATGACATTGCTAGTTGAAGGGCCTCACATCACCTTCAAGTTCACATTCAAGCAGAAAAACAAACTGAGTGTGACCACTCTGAATGTGGTGACTGTCATTTAAAATTCCATTGTGCATTTATGATTCAGATTGGGATGGAAGGCAACATGGGTTACGCTGCAGACTGTCATTGGCTCAGTCTGTTAATCTACATGACTTTCCAAACCTTCATGTTCCTTTCTTCCTTGCACTCTCTGTTGAGCTATCAATTCTGAATTTCCATACATTCCTACCCAGTCTTCATCTTCCAACATTATGCTCCTGACCCTGGGCTGATGGCTTAGATATACCAATCAATGTCTTTTGACTGATTCATATTGATGCCAGGCTGATGACGACTGCTGATGGTCCTGCCTTGCCCAGTAATACATGTCCTATAATGCACTATCATTTCCCACCCCTATAATTATAGTCCCCTCTGCATCCCAGCATGTTGTGTCCAATCCTCACAATTGACTTTCTTGACTTGCTCTTCTCAGTGGCTCCTGATAACTTCCCTGACTTACAATGAACAGATTCCCAGACTGATCATGGTAACCCTCAACCAACTTTGATCGTCCAACTGATGAGTGTCCAGATCCCTGATTGGAGTGGGCATGGAGAGATTAAGAAAAGCTGGCCAAGGTGGAGACCCAGATGAACAATTAATGAGCTGGAGCTGCTAGATACCACTCCAATTGTCATATTGGGGATTTCATTTTGCTATCTAGTTTCTCTGTTAGGTAGGAAGATAGCAAATCTCGTATAAATGAATCAAGAATAGGCATTGATGATATATAAAGACATGCAAAAAGCCTTCACCACTGTTTAGCAGGATTTTTGACTTGTCATTAAAACCTTAAAATTAGATTCCTGACTGAGGAAAAATAATTTTGATTTCGCTATATTTTCCCAAATAACTCACCATTGCCCATGCCATTTAGGTGCTGAAGACTCTACCCATAATACCATTGACTTGCATGATTAAGGGCAACTCTACAGCTCAAAAATTCGATTTAGTGAGTAGGTAAACCATTCTGAGAAGAAAGATTAAACGTAGAGTACTAGTCCATGATCCAAAATGAACATTAGTCAGTGTGCCAATAGCAATGCAACAACTTGTGGCAGTTTATCAGAGAGAAAATCAATTTGGGGGCCTGCCTACTGTGATTGTGCTGTTTCAGCAGTCATTCCTGCCTCAAGTCCATGTAACTCTCTCAGGGATGTTTCAAATCAGACATTAACATAATGATTTTCACAACCCCACCCATACTTCTAGGTTAAATCACATCCCTAGCCTCAATATTGGATGAGTAATGCTGGTGAATAATGATCATGATTCTTTCTTCATTCATGGGATGAGGGTGTCACTGGCTAGGCAGCATTTATTGTCCATCCCTAACTGCCTAAAAGGCACTTAAGATTCAACCACATTGATGTGGGTCTGAAGTCCCAAAGAGGCCAGACCAGGTTAGGATGGCAGTTTCTTTCCCAAGGAGAAAGTGAGGACTGCAGATGCTGGAGATCAGAGCTGAAAATGTGTTGCTGGGAAAGCGCAGCAGGTCAGGTAGCATCCAAGGAGCAGGAGAGTCAACGTTTCGGGCATGAGCCCTTCTTCAGGAATGAGGAGAGTGTGCCAAGCAGGCTAAGATAAAAGGTAGGGAGGAGGGACTTGAAGGAGGGGCGTTAGAAATGCGATAGGTGGAAGGAGGTTAAGGTGAGGGTGATAGGCCGGAAGGGGTGGGGGCAGAGCGGTCAGGAAGAAGATTGCAGGTTAGGAAGGCGGTGCTGAGTTCGAGGGTTGGGACTGAGACAAGGTGGGGGGAGGGGAAATGAGGAAACTGGAGAAATCTGAGTTCATCCCTTGTGGTTGGAGGGTTCCTAGGCAGAAGATGAGGCGCTCTTCCTCCAGCTGTCATGTTGCTATGGTCTGGCAATGGAGGAGTCCAAGGATCTGGGAACGTTTCAGAGAACACCTCTGGGATACCCGGACCAACCCAACCAACCCAACCACTTCGTGGCTCAACACTTTAACTCCCCCTCCCACTCCACCAAGGACATGCAGATCCTTGGACTCCTCCATCGCCAGACCATAGCAACATGATGGCTGCAGGAAGAGTGCCTCATCTTCCGCCTAGGAACCCTCCAACCACAAGGGATGAACTCAGATTTCTCCAGTTTCCTCATTTCCCCTCCCCCCACCTTGTCTCAGTCCCAACCCTCGAACTCAGCACCACCTTCCTAATCTCGCAATCTTCTTCCTGACCTCTCTGCCCCCACCCCCACTGCGGCCTAACACCCTCACCTTAACCTCCTTCCACCTATCGCATTTCCAACACCCCTCCCCCAAGTCCCTCCTCCCTACCTTTTATCTTAGCCTGCTTGGCACACTCTCCTCATTCCTGAAGAAGGGCTCATGCCCGAAATATCGACTCTCCTGCTCCTTGGATGCTGCCTGACCTGCTGTGCTTTTCCAGCAACACATTTTCAGCCCAGTTTCTTTCCCGAAATAACATTAGTGAACTCGATGTTTTTTTTCTGACAATCAACAATAGACTCACCATTAGACTCTTAATTCCAGATTTTCTTTCGTATTAAATTCAAATTCCACCATCTGCCATGGCAGGATTCAAACCTGGGTGCCCAGAGCATGACCTGGGTCTCTGGATTAACATCCTGTAATAATACCACTAGGCTATTGCCTCCTCACAATAAGATAGGTAAGTGGGAGACTGTGGGGGAATGGTCCAGTCACTGGACATTACTGGCCAAGATTAATGCTCTGGGGTATGGGTCAAATCCCACACAGCAGCTAGTAGAATTTAAATCCAAGTTGTTAATAAAATCTGGAAATGAAAACTAGTCTTGGTGATGGCAACTGAGAGCTAACATTGAATGTGGTAAAAGGCAGCACTAATGTCCTTTGAGGATGGAAATCTGTTGCTCTTTTCCAGTCTGACCTACAACTGACATCAGATCCACAGCAGTTTGATTGACTCTTAATTGTCTTCTGAAAAGTAACTGCCCTCAAGCAAGTCTTTGGTAGAATTCAGCAGTTCAAGAAGGCAGCTCGCCATTACCTTCTTAATAGTAATTGGACACGGGCAACATATCTTAGTCTTTCAATTGATGATCAGACTTTCTTGCTGGTAGGGATGGCAGATTAATTACTCTTAAATACACTTCTGTACAGTTAATAAGTAATGAGCTAACTCCTGGCTCAGGAAACTAATCTAAGCCAGATGAATCCAGACATATGTGTAATTTTGGTTGTTGTTTCAGGGTCAAATGGTGATTCAAGGACATACGAAGATGAAACTGAGGAAGAAATTCTATACTGGAATACAAAGATCCAGCCTCTTCTTGATGAAATTAAGCCTTTAAACAACGGTGGGTAGTTTTACTTTTTAATTTAAGATTTTCTGTTGATGGTCATTGCAAGCAATCTTCATTTTGTTTTAAATGAAACATGTCAGAAAACTGGAAAATGAGAGCACTGTGAAAATGAAAGAGGAGACTTGGATATACACTAAACAAATGTTCCCTCACATTTCTTTTTCATCCTTGCAGATTGGTTATTGCATTACATTGTCCTTTTTAAGGTTGCTGCTAATGCACATGGGTTAAAGGGAATGTGGTTATGATCGGCCTGTTCCCTGCACAGTACCTTCCAGGTTACTGCCTGCTATGCATATGCATATTTCAAAGAGAACACTAGGACAAAGTGAAGACTGCTGATGCTGGAGATCAGAGTCAAAAAGTGCAGTACTGGAAAACACAGCCAGTCAGGTGGTGTCCGAGGTGCAAGAGAATTGACATTTCGAGTATTCCTGATGAATAACTTATGCTCAAAACATCGATTCTCTTGCTCCTCAGACGCTGCCTGACTGGCTGCGTTTTTCCAATGCTGCACTTTTTGACCCAAAGAGAACACTGTTCCCGAGAGCTGCTGGGTGAGTGATAGGATGCGTTGCACTGACCAGCATGAGAGGCTGATGTGTATTAGATGTCAAGTGAAGATTCAATCGCTGACTTTGACTCAGTGTAAGTTTAATAGACTTCTTCTGGCACTGCGGTCAGGTTATGTGGTCTAAACTCTGGGAACTGACTTCTCTCGCTACCAGCTCCCACTCCCTATGGAGACTGACCCTTGAGGATCTCCTGGTTTCCATATCATGGCATCTTTCCTCCTGGCCATCTGTATAACTAATACCTCTAGTACCATATACATCAGTTTGGGTTCTTTTCCATGTCCAGGTAATCATTTTTTAAGATATTACGAGTGTACATATGTACTTACAAATGTAAATTGAGAGTAGGAATAGACCATTTGGCCCTTCGAACCTGCTCTGCCATTTTGTAAGATCATAGCTGATCTGATTGTGAACTCAATTCCACTTACCTGACTACCTGCAATAACCTTTGATTCTCTTGAAAAATTCAAGGGGGCATTAGGTGATGATTTGGATAGAAATGATATACAGGGTTATGGCGGAAAAATGCGAGATTGCCCCTAGGTCATAGAACTGGCTGAGATACAATGGGCTGAATAGCCTCCTTCTGCACCGTAACAATTCTATGATTCATTGGATGCAGTTCAACCAGTCAAACACAACCAACATTCCCTTTTAAGGTACATGCATGAGACATCCCCTTAAATTCTGCTCTGTAATATTTCTAATACAAATGTATCATTTGTTAAGTAAGAGACTGCACACAATGTTTTAGATGTGGTCTCACCAAGTCCTGCAAAAATCTCTATCTCATTTCCTTTCAAGAAAAAATAATTAGCTTCCTAATCACTTGCCGTACCTGCATATTATTTGATATGATTCATGTACCAGTAACACCCAAATTTCTTTATATTGCATCAAATTGCTACCTTAAATGAAGCAATTAGCATCCAGACAGGAAGACCACCCATTAACATGCGCAACTCCACAGATTAAATTTGAGGTACCCATCCTACACTGCCCCATTTAATTCTGTGCCTATCCCCCATTTCCGACCTACTTGTGGGGCATTAAATTCTGCCCAACCCTGCCTGAACCCCCTCATGTGCGAATTACACAGGCAATATTGTGAATAGAACACTAGATGTCCAGATTCTTGAACTGCAATCATTTAAAATTTATATCTTTTCCACTTCCATTTGATTGGGTGTGGGCATGTTGAGAATTGTGGCTTCTCTATCCCCCCCAAAAAAGGATGTTTGAATTTCTCATACAATAGATTTCATTCACTGCTGTTTTGACGCAGGTGTTTAAAACAATCCACTAATAGGCAATTGGAGGAATATTCTGCTTTTAAAGCTGGAGTGTTTTTTTTTGTTGAACAACAATGAGCAAGTAATGTTAATTGCTTCAGTTTTCTGTTTCAAATTTTTTTCTTATGGGATTCCAGCTGCCTTTCAGGTTAGCGAACCACAACAATGTTAACTTTCATAAACATCAAATGTCCCCATAACTGGTCAACTAATGAACAAGAAGATTTATTTTAGCCCCAGTAAGCAGCTGTTGGAAATTAAGCAGAGCACTAAATTTCTATGTTTATATTCACTTACAGCTTTTAAAACAATTATTTGTACATCCATGCTTTCAGAACCAAACCTTTTGAGTTTTGAAGGCAAAACTTTAGACTAAATTGAAATTAGGTTACTACTGTTCTGTTGCATACCAAGTTCTGTTCACCCAGCACTTTTGTTTTCACTAAAATACATTGTCTCCCATTACTCCAATGTACCAAATTTAATATTTTAAATTCTAAATATTTAAAGCCCTGCATGATGTTGCTCTTCCAACAAGTTTCCATTCTCCTCCAAACTATTTATCTGGTTTAGGTCTTTTGTTTAATCTGCCCACAATCTAGGCCTTGCCCCATCATTGGCTGTCGATACCCATACCTCAATTATCTTAATGAACTCCTCTGCCTTTTCACCTCCCCCACTTCTTTTAAGATCTTTTGAAATCCCACCTTTGTCCAGACTTTTGTTTCTGCCTTATTTTTAAAATGACTCATTTTCAAATATATAAACAAATTATTAATGTCACATCTCAGGACTGGATGCTTGTATATGTAAAAGGAAAAGTAACTGGCATTTGTAACTCAACCACTGTGTTCTGCTAGTTCAACATTGTCTCTTATAGCTCTTGTTGTTAGAACATAGAATGGTTTCCTTTATTTTAAATAATAATTGGTTCCAGAAATTAAGTCATTTGCAGACGTTGACTTCAAAAATATAAGGAGAATTAAATATAGAACTAATCATTCCTAATTGCAGAACATGAATGCAAAATAAAGTTATTTTGTTCTAATTAGGTAACGATGTAGAACATCTCTGCAAAGTATGTTCGAGTCTCTATCATACACTGCAGGAGGGGAACATGCTGGGGAAAATGTGTAAAAGAAGAGCTGTTCTTCTCAAAACATTGTATAGACTGGTGGATGTTGGCTCAGATCAGCTCTCCATTCAGCTGGCTAAAATTATACTGGCGGTAAGTTTGATTTTTTTTTTGTAGAGTTCTAGAGCCTTGTTCCTAATTATGGCTTTTAGGTTTTAGTAGCTGAGATGCATATCCGATTCTGACAAAATTGATGAGCCCAGATTCTGTTAGTAAGCTGCATCAGCAATTCATTAGACGTACCCACAGACTTTCTAGTGGGCTTCGCACTGTTATCTGCTCTGATTCGAAAGCTATTTTGGTATAGCCTCCTCTACAGGAAATCTGGAAATCATGTGACAAAACAAGTTACTGTGCAACTTCTTAATCAATCATATTGAAGAATTTTTGAAAATAAAATGGTTACAGCACACAAAAGGAGGCCTTTTGATTTGCTATATCCATGCCAACATTTGTGGTATCCAACTTTCCCACCTTTACCCAAAAGCTTGTGATTATTTAAGCTTCAGGTGATAAGCCAATTCTCTTCTTTTTTATTGAAAGATTTTCTTTTGCAAAATTATGAGAGAGTATAGCAATCTTATGTGCAACAATAACAATAAGCTAACTACTACTCTATAAAACAAATCAAAAATACCAAAAAAGAACAATCTTCCCATAGTACAATTCAATAAATAATTAGACATAATTTACATTAAATTAGATTGAATTAAGCTAAAATAACTTAATGTACACCACTGAGCACCACCTGACCGAAGCTCCCATCATCGGGCGCATCAGTTAACATACCTGTATTTTATTCAGGTTTCTTCCTCTCAGTCCCTAGTCCGCCAAACGTCGTCTTCATGGCTATACAATGGCCCTAATCAATATGGCTGACAAGTCTGCGTCTGTGATTCAAAAAGGGCTGCCGCGTCTTGGAAAAAGGTTCCATTTTCTGGTGCACCAAACTTGTAAAGAAGTCTAGGGAAACACGCTGCATCGCTAACTTACGCTATCTTGAAAAGGGGGAGCTCATTAGAATGTTCTTCCTCCAGTTTCTTCCCATGCTCATCTAGACAAGGCAGATACGGCAATCCTAGTAGGAAGGGATACTGGATCTGCCTTAACCTCAACCTCCAACATCTCCTCCAACACATTTGCTATAGTGACCCAATATCTACAAATCTAATGGCACAACTACAAGCAGTGTGTGAGAGTACCAATGTCTGTTTTACACTTAGGGCAATTTGCAGATGCTCCTTCTTTAAATTTTGCGAGCTGCTCTGGGGCCAGATGAGCCCTGTGGAGAATCTTTAGTTGCATGGCCTGCATTTTTATTACAAATCTTTTTCACATTCTCCCAGATATCCTCCTATACTTCTGATGAAATTTCTGCTGCCAATTCTCGATTCCAGATTCTGTAATGCCTTTCAATATCTTCCGAGGCACCCCCTCCCTGTAAATGATAGAGGGTACTAATGGAGAGAGTACCTGTGGACCAAAGCACTCTCCTCTCCACGTTGAACTTATAGGGATGGACCAGTAGTCCTTTTCTGTATAAAGTCCCTAATCTGAAAATAGCAGAATAACCCATATTTATGACTCAGCTGATCAAATGACATCATGACCTCACCCTTGAATAGGTCTCCCAAACAGGAGACTGCCCTAAACTTCCATAACTTAAAGCTGGAATCCATCAAACCTAGCCTGCATCCTGGTATTCCTACTATGGGGATGAGCGGGGAGGTCTTATGTAATTACCCTCACTCTATTGCATCATTCTCCACGCTTTGATCGTGTCAATGACGATCAGATTTTTACAATACTCAATGACAGTTCTCATCCTCTCCATAAATAGCAAATTAATAAGGGGACAATTTGCATGGGAGGCCTCAATGTTGAACCATATTGACCTCAAACCCTGACAAGCCCAATCACTCACATAAGACAATAAAGAACTTACTTGATATTATTCGAACTCTGGGAGGTCTACCCTCCCTTGTGGAAGCTGCAGCTTAGCAAACTTAATAAGAGGGCAGCTGCAACGCCAAATGAAAGCACCAAGCCAACCATTAAGTCTCTGTAACACTTGCCTAGGTAACACCAGAGGGAGCATTTACATGGGTATTAGTCGGTGAGGAATAACATTCATTTTGATCAAAACTTTTCGACCCAACCAGGATATTGGTAATGCCTCCCAATGCTGAAGGTCCTGTCTTATCTTCTCGAGCAATTGTATGAAATTAGCTTTGTACAGTTGGTGAAAGGCAGGGATAATTAAAACACCAAAGTATAGAAAACCTCCCTGTGACCACCCAAAAGGAAATAGAGTTCTATTTTCAAGATCAGGTACTCCCAGAAGATCCCCCCCCCCCCCACAAACAAGGGCTCTGATTTTGCAAAATTAATTTTATACCCCGAAAAGAAGCCAAACAAATTAATATTTTGTGTTAAATGGGGCACAGGCAATGTTGGGTTAGCCAAAAAGTGAAGAACATAATCTGCATAGAGAGTGATTTTATGCTCTCCTATTCCCTCTTCTGGGGCAACTATGTGGGGGTCCTTCCAAATAGCCTCTGCCAGCAGTTTGATCGCTAAAGTGAACAGCAGCGGCGAAATGGGGCACCCTTGTCGGCTGTTGCTACCAGTGCTAAAATTATCTGAATTTATGCCACTCGCGAGAACCGCTGTCATGGGATCGTGATACAACTGCCACTCACCTGGCAAAGAACCATGCCCTTCTCCCCCATCCCCCCAAAACATAAAATAATTACGCCCACTCCATCCAATCAAACACTTTTTCCAAATCTAGGGAGACTACCAAGCCCAGGATCGCCTTTGCTGGCATACCTGGACCATATTCAACACTCTTCTCATGTTGTTAGAGGAGCTGCGACCTTAATTAAACCTATCTGGTCTTCCTTTATAATAGAGGATAATACCTTCTTCAGCCTCAATGCTAATGTTTTAGAGACAGAATTTTAAAATCTACATTTAGCAGCAACATGGGTCTGTATGAGGCGCAGTCCTCCGGATCTTTCCCTCTGTTAAGAATAAGGAAAATATTAGCTTCCCTGAAAAAGGTCAGGAGACAGTCCTGACTGTACAAATGGTTATACATGTCCAGCATTAGCTCAGCCAACATGTTTATAAACTTCTTATAAAACTCACTTGGGAATCCATCTAGGCCAGGCGCTGCGCCACTTTGGAGCTGCCTTGTCACCTCTTGTATCCCTTGTGTTGTCAAAAGGGTATTCAAAAGGGAAACCTGCTCCAAAGTTATACCTGGAAGATCCAAGTTCTCAAAAAAAGGATTCCAACCTTGCCATCCCATCCTCACAGCCCTCTGCATAAAATTTCCTAAAAGCTGCGTTGATCATTTTGGACTCATGAGTGGGAATACCAGTACCCTCTCTAATGGACATGATGGATTGAGTAGCACTCTTCTCCCTGGCCAGATATACCTGGCTTATCACTGTGCTCAAATAGTCTTTGCTTCACTGTCTGGGTGGGCATGGAGTTCAGAGCAGCCCAGAGAGCTGTAATCTGCTGTAACTTAGTCACAGATGGTCTGTCATAATATGCCATCTTGGCTACCTTCAATCGGGCCTCAAGTATACGCTGTTGATCTCCCCTCTGTCTCTTCTGGGTCGCTGAGTGTGAGATAATTATACCCCTTGAATAGGCCTAGGCAGTCTCCCAGAGCACGAATGGGCTACTGGCTGTACCTTAATATCCCAGAAAGTCTTAAACTTCCTTATGAATTACTCAATGAATTTACTTTCTTTAAAAAGAAAAGGATCCATGCGCCAATGCTGCATATCTGTCCCATTATCGCTGATCTCAACCTCCAAACATACTGCCGCATGGTCTGAAATAGCTGTATTCCCAATTTTAACAGGTTAGTACCAAACCCAAAAAAGTCAGCGGGTCAGAAGCATATCGATCTTTGTGTGGCACTTGTGCAGGTTGGAGAAGAAAGTAGATTCCCTTCCTTTAGGGTGAAGACATCTCCACACGTCCACCAGCCCCATCTCCCCACAAAGGTCCACTGTTTGGATTGCGGAGAGATGCCTGAAAGACCCCTTGGCATCCTAGCCACCTCGGGATCCATAAGATGGTTGAAGTCTCCACTTATAATTGTGTGGCGCACTCCAAGGGCCATCAGCGTGGAAAGTGCATTAATTAAAAATTTGACGGGCAGTAGACATTCAAAATGCTGTACTGCTCCCCATATATTAGGACTTTGAGGATCACAAATCGTCCTTAATTTGGTCTGTCAATTGGAATGGTAGATTCTTCTGTATTAGTATAGCCACTCCTCTACTTTTTGAATTAAAAGGCATGAAGAACACCCTGCTGTAACTTTAGATGCTCCTTATCACCTAAGTGAGTTTCTTGTAATAGAGCAACATTGACCCTCTCCTTTCTGAGACTCCAGAGCACTTTCTTTTTTTTAATTGGTGAGTGACTTCCCTTTATGTTCCAGGTACATCATCTAAATGAACAACTACCCATAACCATCTAAAGCGGCCCATGACCCCCCGAGAGGAAGAACCCTACTCATAATGTGCCAAGTGGAGACAAGAAAAGATTAATAAAATCTAAAAAATAACAACTACAAACACTACCAAAGCAAAACTTCTAATAACTACTCCTAAAAAAAGCAAAGACAAATAACTGGAGATTTTCCCCTTGCTCACAGGGCTCACTCACCCTACTCACTAACACCTTCATGGCTCTTCCAGCTGAAGCTGCACCCCAAACCCAGACAAAACGAAACAAAGAAAACATACACCTTTATACACATGGAAGTTGGCGTCCAAGCCAACCCACCTATACATTGACCCCACTTGTTGTCAATAAAAGAAATGACCACCCACCCAAAAAAAATGTCGATAAAAGAGACTAGCAAAAATAACAAGAAAGGGAAAGAAGAAACAACCCCATATATTACAGGACCAAAGCCAGGTAGACAAAGCAAACAACAGAGAACAAAGGAAACACTATTGTCCAGAGTATTTGACCCAACCAGTCTATTTTAAAGTATCTAGGAAATCCTTTGCCCTCTCTATTGAATCAAACTTATGCATGGGGCATCTTCCAGGGGCTGGTTGAAGCACAACACTGCCAGGTACCTTACAGAATATTGAATGATCAAGTGTCTCAGCCTCTTCTTTACTTCTTCGTAAGATTTTCTCTTTCAGATCACAGCCTCAGAAAAGTCCTGAAAAAAAACATGATTTTCGACCCCTTGTAGATCAGGGCCTGTGGATCTTTCCCCAGAATTCTGGGAGCTTCCATAACCATTTGTTTATTTCTGTAACATTGAAATTATGTTAGGACAGGGCAGAGGCGCTGGTCCAATCCGGTGAGCCCACTCAACTTACACCTAGCCGGATTCGGCTCCCAGTCCCAGGAGCTGCGGGGGTCATTGCTCCAGGAAGCTAACCAGCTGATTTCCCTCCCCTCGTTCTGCCAACCCAAGGTTCTCCGATCTTGATTGTTGAGGTTGTCGACCTGCTCGATCAAGGCCTGCACCTGTTCTTCCAGGGCCTGGATCCAAACCCCGCAAGGATTCTGTCACGGTCTCTGATGCCGCAGCTTGCTGCTGCACCTCCTCCATGCACTGCCCGAGATGTTGGATCTCCTGCTCATGCTTTTGTAGGTCGGCCAAGATTGGTTCCAGAATATTATTTTGACAGTCAATAGGTATACAGCAAATTTATGTTAAACTTCAAAACTAACACAATTAATAAAAAATATTATCATCAATTCAGCACACTACTGTTAAATAGAAGCTAAAGTTGAATGTCCAGTGTTAACTCTGCTACCAGACAGCTTTTTCTGATTGTACTTTTGATTGTCTACTTTATATGCTCTGAAATCTTTAATATGCGCTGATGCCCACAAACAAATTGTGATTGTGATGCCAATATTAAAGACTTATAGTTGTTAACTTCAAGAATATTCTTAGGGTATCACAATTGAATAATTTTATTTTTGTACTTCGTGATTTTCATGTCATTTTTTTGTTTCTAGCTGAAAGTAAGTGGCAGAAATCTCCTTAACATTTGTAAATTGATGTTCAAAGTTAGTAGGAGTGAGAATAATGATGTTCTATTCCAAAAGGATAACATTTTGGGTAAGTTACACTTCTCTAGAATATTTAAATTGTAAAATATTGAAAAATAGATCTATCATGATGGAGAATGCAATACTGCAATATTATATATTATTATGCTACTGAATGCGATCAGTCATTTTGAAAAATGTAGTCTCACATTAATTGGCTCTCTTTTAGTTCATGGAACATTTTATGCAGACTGTATCTTTCATTTCTCAATTATCTCTTTGTGTGGTTTAGTATCACCAGTGAGCTTGGTTGAATAATGTGCAATAATATTGCAGCTTGAACATGAATCAGCAACATAATTTGACATTTTCTCTTGTAAAAATTAATTTTAAGCCTCATTATTTTTATCCCTCAAAATCCTAATAACAAGCACAACTTCAATATCTGTATAGGGGAGAATTTTGCAGCCTAAACTTACTTTATTATCATAAATCTAGATTTACAATAATGAATGCTGGGACAATTTGTAAATCAGTATTACAGTACACCAACTCACTTTAACATTACACCTTCTAACACAGGAAGATATTCTAAAGTTCTTCATAGCTTTTTTTAAAATAGAGACATTAGAATGGGTGATCAAAAGCTATGTCAAAGTGTGGGAATTTAGGAAAGTGAGAGAAGTGGAAAAGTTGAGGAATTTAGGGAGAGAATTCTTGAAAATGTGGCCAAGGCAGTAGCCAAAGCTAAAAGTTGGTAGGATCTGATGAAATTCCTGACTGACATTAACACTCAGTTAGATTGAATAGATGGATTAAAAAAATGGGATTAAAGCACTGTAAAACACTGTCGGTAAATGGGATTAGAATCATTTGTTTGCATGAAAGATAAATATTAGCATAAATGAATTATACCTTTTATGTACTGATATTGTATAACTACCATCATAGGGAATTTAACAGTATACCATAAATTAGGGTTTCCAATGATACTCCACCAAAATTATAGTAGCCAATGGGGAGAACTCTGAGGAAATTATGGGAGAATACATCTGTGTGAAGTAATGAGTCAGATTTTACACTATGCTCAAAATTAGAGTGGTGCTGGAAATGCACAGCAGGTCAGGCAGCATCTGAGGAGCAGGAAAAGCAATGTTTCAGGCAGGAGCCCTTCATCAGAAATGGTGCTGACCTTGAAAAAAACTGCCAAAGAGTTAGAGAGCTACCGAACATCAAATTCCCCCATCTCTATGACTCTATCTAGTTCTGACATTTAATTTGGTGCCACCTGCAGGAATTCTGAGTTCCATCAACTATGAAATCATCAAACAGGCTCATTAGCTAATCAAATTGGAGGATTCTCATAGAAAGCAACCCAAGAATTAAAAACCACAGATTACAATTTATTTTTAGTCATCTTATTTGCTCATGCTAATCAGAACAATATCTATTAAATTGAAGACTTAACTTAGTTATGGATAGTATTAAAAATAGCTAATCCTTTGCAGTAAGATCCACCATGGAGGAGAAAGTGAGGTCTGCAGATGCTGGAGATCAGAGCTGAAAATGTGTTGCTGGAAAAGCGCAGCAGGTCAGGCAGCATCCAAGGAACAGGAAATTTGACGTTTCGGGCATAAGCCCTTCATCAGGATTCCTGATGAAGGGCTCATGCCCGAAACGTCGAATGTCCTGTTCCTTGGATGCTGCTTGACCTGCTGCGCTTTTCCTGTAAGATCCACCATGTATGGTACTATCACTGTGCCAAATAGCAAATCAAGACTTGAGCATCCCTGACACTGTGAGACATTGTCAGCAAAATTGTACTATAACACAATCAACAACCCCATGGTTTGGCATATTCCCCGCTCACTTATTACCATCACATCAGGGGACCAACCCAGGTTCAATGGAGAGTACAGGAGAGTAGGCCAGGAGCAGCGCCAAACTGTAGAAATGAGATGTCTATCTGGTGAAGCTACCAAACAGGGCCACTTGCATGCCAAACAGCGTAAACAACACAGGATAGACAGAGCTAAGTGATGCCACAACCAATGATCTCCAGTCCTGCCACATCAGTCATGAATGATGGTAGACAATTGAACAACTCACTAGGGGAGGAGGAGGCTCCACAAATATCTCCATCCACAACGAGGGAAGAGCCCAACACATCAATGCAAAAGATAAGGCTGAAACATTCTCAGCAATCTTTAGCCAGAAGTGCTAAGTGGATGATCTGTCTTGGACTGTTCCAGTGGTCCCAAGCATTATGGATACCAGTCTTCAACCAATTCAATTCACTCCACGTGATACCAAGAAACAGTTGAAGGTCCTGGATACTACAAAGACTATGGGCCCTGACAACATTACAGCAATAGTACTGAAGATTTTTAATACTGAATATGCCACTCCACTATCCAAGATGTTGCAGTACAGTTACAACACTAGCTTCTACCCGACAATGTGAAAAAATGCTCAGGTATGCCCTGTATACAAAAGCAGGACAAATCCAATCTGGCCAATTACTGCCCCATCAGTCTACTGCTGATCATTAGTAAGGTGACAAAGAGTGTTTTCAAGCAGCACCTGTTGAACACCTGCTCAATGATGCCCAGTTTGGGTTCCTAAAGGCCACTCAATTCCTGACCTCATTACAGCTTTAGTTCAAAAAAGAGGTGAGGTAAGAGTGGCAACCCTTGACATCAAGGTCTCGTTTCATTGAGGGTGTCACCAAGGAGCCCTAGCAAAATTGGAATCAATGGATATCAGGAGGCAAACTCTTGCACTGTTGAAGTCATACCTGGTGCATAGGAAGATGGTTGTGATTATTGGAAGTCAGTCATCTTTGCTCCAGGACATCTCTGCAGGAGTTCCTCAAGGTAGTAATCTACCCCAGCTGCTTCATCAATGACATTCCCTCCCTCATTAAATCAGAAGTAGGGATGTTCACTGATGATTGTGCAATGTTCAGCACCATTAGTAACTCCTTCGAGACTGAAGCAGTCCATGTTTAAATTCAACAGGATCTGGACAATATCCAAACTTGAACTGACAAATGACAAGTAACATTCACGCCACACAAATGCCAGGCTATGACAATTTTCAATAAGAGACAATCTAACAACGACTCCTTGTTATTCAATAGTGTTACTAACACTGAATCCCCCACTATCAATATCCTTGGGGTTATCATTGACCAGAAACTCAACTGGACTTTTCTACGTAAATACAGCATCAAATCAGCGAGATACTGTGGTGAGTAAGACATCTGACTCCTCAGAGCCTGTCCACCATCTCTAAGGCATGGGTCAGGAATCAGAATAGATTCCACTTGCCTGAATGGATGTAGCTGAAACAAAACTCATGAAGCTTGACACCATCCAAGATAAAGCAGCCTAGATTGGCACCACATTCACAAGCATCCACCTCCTCCATCACCGATGCTCAGTAGCAGCAGCATGTACTATTACAAGATGCACTACAGAAGTTCACCAAAGATCCTTAAACAGCACCTTCCCGACCCATTACCACCTCCAAATAGAAGGCCATGGGTAGCAGATATATGGAAACACTACCACTGTAATACTACTGAAGAATTGTGCTCCAGAACTTGCCACTCCATCATCCAAGATGTTGCTCAGCCATCTGCCCAACAATTGTCCAGATACATTCCGTACACAGGAAGTAGAACAAATCAAACCTAATCACTTACTGCCCCATCAGTATACCCTTAATTCATCAATAAAATTATGGAAAGTGTCATCAACAGTGTTATCAAGCACTCACCTTAGTGACTTGGAAATATATTGTTCTTCACTGTCGCTGCATCAATATTCCTGGAATTCCTGCACTAGGGGCATTGTAGGTCAACCTACAGCATATGGACTACAGCCATTCAAAAAGGCAGCTCATTACCCCCTCTCAAAAGCATCTAAGGACAGGCAATAAATGCTGGCCAGTGTTATGGACCAGGCCAGACCTCCTCAAAACATTTCAAGAAGGTAGTCAAGACTCTAACTTTTCTAGTTGTTTTAAGCAGATGTAATTTGGATATTCCAGGAGTGATGCAACTGGTCAAACTACCCAGTTTTAAATAAAACAGTTTGTTTATAGATTACTGAATGAAACACAAGCAAAAGAGAACAGAATATAGAATAACTTAACCTGTTTGAAAACCCAAGCGACTCTATCAGAACTTAATGATGCTGTTCCAATTTCTTGCAACATCCCATAAACTCACCCCCTTGCCAAAAAAGTAAATTTAAACACAGGTTCTTACAGGAGTGATGTTAGAAAGAGAGGATCAGCCAGGGACATTGGCTGAAACATGGAACCTCTTTTTTTTCCCAGCAGCTTGTTGGGGTGCCCAACTAAAACTGAACCAAGCTAGAAAAATCCCTGAACTGGAAAAACCAGCCACTGCCCTTTCATTTTACAAATATTTTTGAAAAAGCCAAACTAAAAGGCCTCCTCTGATTGTTGACTTAGGCGGTATCTGTTAGCCATTACTAAAGTAGGTAGTTCAGGCATACTGGCACCTCTGCCTTTATGACTCCTCTCAAAAAATACCAAGGGCAACATAACTTAGTTGAGGGAGCAGCATCGTCACACTAGCTGTGATGCATATGTTCCGTGATTAAATAAAAACATAGAAAAAGATAGTAACAATCTTTGGCATTCATTTCCACTTTTCAAAGAATAACTATATTCTTTAATTCTGAGTACGTGTGCGACAAAAAGAGTTCTGATCAGGGTAAAATTGAACTTGAGACTGACAAAAAAAGCATGAGTGATTGATTTTTAGGAAAGATATACCTTGAGTACAGGCTAAGTACATTCCAGCAATAGTGAAAGATAGGGGCTCAAAAATCCTGTCAAAATGGACTATTTGAATGATAAGGATGATAACAATTGTGATAAAGCAAAAACAAAGATGTACAATGTGTCAGATGAATTCTTCAAGTGGAAACCAAGTCGAATGGAGTGGGTTGAGAGGACAGGTGAAGACAAAAGTACGGTTGGCAAAGTGAGAGTATAAAAATAGAATGGTAGTCAACGTAAAATGGAACTGATAAATCTTCCACAAGTGGGCAAATTGTAGGCAAGTATAAAGAAGTGGGCTGAGTCCTATTCGCGAGAAAGAAAGTGACATAAAGTAAAAGATGCAGGGCAAAGTTGGAATATTTAATGAGTATTTTGTGTTGGTATTTAGTGAGGAAGAAGAACCTTACATAATATCAGTGGAAGCAGAGATAGCACAGACAATGGAGCATGTGAGAGTTGAAAGAAAAGTGATATTGGAAAGGCTGCTATGCCTAGCGCAAATAGGTCACATTGTTTGGATATTTGCATCCCAAGTTGCTGAAGGAAATAGGTGTGGATGTAGCAGAATGGCCTGTCTTAATCTTTCAGTTTTCCCTCAATATGGATGAGGTGTCAGGATTGAAAATGGAATACGTAACATCCATATTCAGAAAAGTATGTCAGTACAGACCTAGAAACTACAGGCCAATTAAATTAACATCAGTGGTGGGTAAGATTTTGAAATCCTCAATTAGAATAAAACAAACAGGCACTTGGGAGAAACTTGAATTTGAGAAATAGTTTGATAAATTGTCACATAAAAGGCTAATTAAAAAACTGAAGCTGGTTAGTATCCAGTAGGTCACAAAAATGGACTTAATATGGAAAGTAATGAGTTATGGTAGATAGTTGTTCTTTGGACTGGAAGGTTATAGACAGTGGTGTTCCCCAAGAATCAGTGCTAGGACTTTAATTTTTCCAAGCATAAATATCTTGATAAATGGATCTTGGAATATGGAGTTCAATTTCAAAATTTGCCAGACACCAAACTTTGAGGAGTTGCAAACAGGATGATGTAATTACCTGCAAGAGAATGTAAATTAGCTAATATAATGAGTACACGCTTATTTCCGTCACGACGCATGACCCCGCCCCCACGTCGAGCAACGTCACCACGTCTAACTCCGCCCCTACTTCGATCTCTGTCCCCGCCCCCAGCTCCAGCTCCAGCTCCAGTCCCACACCAGGTCCTAGCTCCCAGCCTTGCCGGATTTTCACCATCCCTCCAGATCTCCCCCTCTCTGAGGATGAAAGATCAGTCCTCAGCAGGGGCCTCACCTTCGTTCCCCTACGCCCTCGGATTAATGAGTTCAACACGCGGCGAGATATTGAACAATTCTTCCGCCGCCTTCGCCTCCGTGCCTACTTTCACAACCAAGACTCCCGCCCACCCTCTGACGACCCCTTCTCCCGCCTCCAACACACCCCATCCACCTGGACACCCCGTGCAGGCCTCCTACCCGCCCTCGACCTCTTTATAGCCAACTGCCGCCGTGACATCAACCGACTCAACCTGTCCACCCCTCTCACCCACTCCAACCTCTCACCCTCAGAACGTGCAGCCCTCCACTCCCTCCGCTGCAATCCCAACCTCACCATCAAACCCGCAGACAAGGGAGGCGCGGTGGTAGTTTGGCGCACTGACCTGTACACCGCTGAAGCCAAACGCCAGCTCGCGGACGCCTCCTCTTATCGCCCCCTTGACCACGACCCCACCTCCCACCACCAAACCATCATCTCCCAGACCATCCAGGACCTCATCACCTCAGGGGATCTCCCATCCACCGCCTCCAACCTCATAGTCCCACAACCCCGCACCGCCCGTTTCTACCTCCTGCCCAAAATCCACAAACCTGCCTGCCCCGGCCGACCCATTGTCTCAGCCTGCTCCTGCCCCACCGAACTCATCTCCCAATACCTCGACACGGTCCTGTCCCCTTTAGTCCAAGAACTCCCCACCTACGTTCGGGACACCACCCACGCCCTCCACCTCCTCCAGGATTTTCGCTTCCCCGGTACCCAACGCCTTATTTTCACTATGGACATCCAGTCCCTGTACACCTCCATCCCCCATCACGAAGGACTCAAAGCCCTCCGCTTCTTCCTTTCCCGCCGCACTAACCAGTACCCTTCCACTGACACCCTCCTTCGACTGACTGAACTGGTCCTCACCCTGAATAACTTCTCTTTTCAATCCTCCCACTTCCTCCAAACTAAAGGAGTTGCCATGGGCACCCGCATGGGCCCCAGCTATGCCTGCCTCTTCGTAGGATATGTGGAACAGTCCATCTTCCGCAACTACACTGGCACCACCCCCCACCTTTTCCTCCGCTACATCGATGACTGTATCGGCGCTGCCTCGTGCTCCCACGAGGAGGTTGAACAGTTCATCAACTTTACTAACACCTTCCATCCCGACCTGAAATTCACCTGGACTGTCTCAGACTCCTCCCTCCCCTTCCTAGACCTTTCCATTTCTATCTCGGGCGACCGACTCAACACAGACATCTATTATAAACCGACTGACTCCCACAGCTACCTGGACTACACCTCCTCCCACCCTGCCCCCTGTAAAAACGCCATCCCATATTCCCAATTCCTTCGTCTCCGCCGCATCTGCTCCCAGGAGGACCAATTCCAACACCGCACAACCCAGATGGCCTCCTTCTTCAAGGACCGCAGATTCCCCCCAGACGTGATCGACGATGCCCTCCACCGCATCTCCTCCACTTCCCGCTCCTCCGCCCTTGAGCCCCGCTCCTCCAACCGCCACCAAGACAGAACCCCACTGGTTCTCACCTACCACCCCACCAACCTGCGCATACAACGTATTATCCGCCGCCATTTCCGCCACCTCCAAACGGACCCCACCACCAAGGATATATTTCCCTCCCCTCCCCTATCAGCGTTCCGCAAGGACCACTCCCTTCGTGACTCCCTTGTCAGATCCACACCCCCCACCAACCCAACCTCCACCCCCGGCACCTTCCCCTGCAACCGCAGGAAATGTAAAACTTGCGCCCACACCTCCACACTCACTTCCCTCCAAGGCCCCAAGGGATCCTTCCATATCCGCCACAAGTTCACCTGTACCTCCACACACATCATCTATTGCATCCGCTGCACCCGATGTGGCCTCCTCTATATTGGTGAGACAGGCCGCTTACTTGCGGAACGCTTCAGAGAACACCTCTGGGCCGCCCGAACCAACCAACCCAATCACCCCGTGGCTCAACACTTTAACTCCCCCTCCCACTCCCCCGAGGACATGCAGGTCCTTGGACTCCTCCACCGGCAGAACACAACTACACGACGGCTGGAGGAGGAGCGCCTCATCTTCCGCCTGGGAACCCTCCAACCACAAGGTATGAATTCAGATTTCTCCAGCTTCCTCATTTCCTCTCCCCCCACCTTGTCTCAGTCGGTTCCCTCAACTCAGCACCGCCCTCCTAACCTGCAATCCTCTTCCTGACCTCTCCGCCCCCACCCCACTCCGGCCTATCACCCTCACCTTGACCTCCTTCCACCCATCCCACCTCCATCGCCCCTCCCCCTAGTCCCTCCTCCCTACCTTTTATCTCAGCCTGCTTGGCTCTCTCTCTCTTATTCCTGATGAAGGGCTTATGCTCGAAACGTCGAATTCTCTATTCCTGAGATGCTGCCTAACCTGCTGTGCTTTGACCAGCAACACATTTGCAGCTAATATAATGAGTAGACAAGCGGCAAATGGAATTTAATAAGGAGAATTGTGAGAGGACAGATTTTAGAAGAATGTATAGAGAGGGGAAATAGAGATTTAATAATGCAGTTCCAGAATGTGCAGGAACAGAAAGACCCAAGGATGGGTGAAAGTTATAATGAACCTTTATGAAGCTCAGGTTGGGTGCCAAATAGGGTATTCCATCCAGTTGTGGTCACCACACTTTAGCAAAAATGTGAAGGTCCTTAAGAGGAGCAGAGAATGACTTAGAGTGGTTGTTTTAGTTACAAGATTAGATTGGAAAAGCTGACGTTCTTTGCTTTATAGCAGAGTAGATTAGAGTTGATGGAGGTGTCCAAGTTTATAATATGTTTAAATAAGATAGACGAGGAGGAATGCTAGAAAGGATAGGGGATTTTAAGATTTTAGGCAATAGATATAAGGGGTTGTGAAGAAGAACCTTTTTACACAGTGATAATGACCTGGAACTTACTGTCCGTGGGGGAGGAAGTTGGATTAAGTTGCTTTTCTTCACATGGTGTCTCAGATATTGAAAGTACATTATTATAAGTACTTTCTTGTATCTATCAGGCAGGTTGTAGGGTACATAGACAAAAAAATTAAGAGTATTATTTTTATATAACATTATAATAATTAGTGTCTAGAGACCTGACACCTATTATACTATACCTAAAATGCATCCCTCTCTAAGGACTGTAATGTTTATTATACAACTTGGAGGATACTTAGCCAAGAGCATAATGATACAATATAACAGGTATAAAATTAGATTTTTGACTTTTTTAAGACATTTGTGAACAGAATGTAAATGAGAGACATTGTTTAAATAACTTTAATCATTTATGCCAATGTAATAAAATTAATAAAGAGTATATTTTCTGCAGATTGCTTGATGGAGGTCTTCAGTTTCACAGATCCAATTGGTAACATTGATGCTTTTTTATACTGTATGGGAACAATCAAGTTCCTTTCTGGAAATATAATCCTACTCAAAGACCTACTCAACAAAGGTTTAGTTGAGACTTTAGTGCGGTTAATGAAGGAGATTAATGATGTCAACAGAACAAGTGACACATATCTTTGCAGCTCAGGACATTTATTGGTTCAGGTCAGTAACATTGTGATAAGTTAATTTGTTATAGATTATGCTGTCACTTTTCACAGTCTCTGTCATTGGTGTTTAATAATCATGAGATAAAGAAATGTGAAAATATTCCTCAGATCTTCACCATATGCTACACTCTCAAAGCACTGCTTTTCTGTTGATGAATATACCACCCTGTAACATCTATGAAACTTGTCTCATCTTACATCATAATTCCAAATGTTTTCCATCATACTTTTCCCTATTTCATTACTAAATTTATTTATTCATAATTGTGTTTATAGCACTGTATTTTTGTCTTCCATCTCAAATCCTAACAATATTTAGTGTATTTATGGATTACTAACAAACTTAAGTGGTAGGTCTTTCCCAGGCCTTGAGCAGCATGGCATTGCCAAGACAGTTCAGAAAATATAGTGAGAATACAAAAATCAGATTCATGACATTGAGAAAAAAAAGACAATTTTCCCGTTAAGGTTTAACCAGTAGTAATGAGCAGCAACCATCTTACTTCCAAATATTTGCAACTCATTTGTAGTTAGTCTCACTTCATTTCGATGCAGCTTTGATACTTTCTTGAGTAACTAGACAGTGTCAAATCCTGACACGAAGGTTTGCACACCATTTGCTTCTCTGAGCCTTGTCCAGTTGCACTATCACCATCATTTTGCTGCAAGCTCCTAGGACACATGCTCCTCCACGTTTCCTCTATGCAACTGGATACCGCTGAATCATGAGCCTTACAACATCATCTTGGCTGTTTTTGAAACAACTTTCACACCAGTTCAGCCTTTCAGAACTTCGCTTTGAAATTAATGGATACTGATGTCTTGCACTCTTCTGTGCGATTGTTTTGGCTGCAGGGACACTCACGTGTCATGCATCTGCATAACATGCCTCTTAACTTGCTTTCTTAATGCTCAATTACTTGTGCTTGACTTTGGCCAGCTTCTTGTGGCTTGCATTGCATTCTGCGCACAGGATTATCAGCCATAACATAAAAGCACCGGCTTCTCTGGCTTGTATTTCTGTTTAGTGCAGACAAAGAGGCATCCAGAGCACTGAACACTTCACCAGGGGATGGACATTTTGATGTATGGCACTGTGCTATGTCAATCTCATTTCTACATAATAGAACATAACAGAGAACAAAGAACAGTACAGCACAGTACAAGCCCTTCAGCCCTTGATATTGTGCTGACATTTTACCCTACTCTAAGATCAAACTAACCTATAAACCATTCATTTTACGAACATCCATATGCCTGTCCAAGTGTTGCTTAAATGTCCCTAATAGATCTGACTCTACAACCACTGCTGACAGTGCATTCCACACACCCACCACTCTGTGTAAAGAACTGACCTCTGACATCTCCCATAAATCTTCCTTCAGTCACCTTAAAATTATATCCCCTTGTGGAAGCCATTTCTGCTGTGGGAAAAAGTCTATGACTATTCACTCCATCTATGCCTCTCATCGTCTTGTACACCTCTATCAAGTCGCCTCTCATCCTTCTTTGCTCCAATGAGAAAAGCTTTAGCTCTCAACCTTTCTTCAGAAGACATGCCCTCCAGTCTAGGTGGCATCCTGGTGAATCTCCTCTGCACCTTCTCCAAAACTTCCATATCCTTCCTATAATGAGGTGACCAGACTGAATGCAATATTCCAAGTGCGGTCTGACTAAGGCTGTATAGAGCTGCAGCATAACCTCATGGCTCTTAAACTCAATCCCCTTGCTAATGAAAGCCAACACACCATATGCCTTTTTAACAACCCTATTAACTTGGGTGGCAACTTTGTGGGATCTATGGACATGGACCCCAAGATCCCTCTGTTCCTCCACACTGACAAGATTCTTGCCTTTAACCCATGTATTTTGCCTTCAAATTCTACCTTCCAAAATGAATCACTTTACACTTTACCAGGTTGAACTCCATGAACTTATCGGCCCAGTTCTGCATCCTGTCAATGTCCCGTTGCAACCTATAACAACCCTCCACACTATCCAACACTCCATCAATCTTTGTGTCATCGGCAAACTTACCAACCCACCCTTCCACTTCTTCATCCAAGGTGTTTATAAAAATCACAAAGAGCAGAAATTCCAGAACCGACCCCTGCGGAACTCCACGTGTCAACGAGCTCCAGGCTGAATACTTTCCGTCTACTACTACCCTCTGTCTTCCAAGGACCAGCCAATTCTGCATTCAGACAGCCAAACTTCGCAGTATCCCATGGCTTCTTACTTTCTGAATGAGCCTACCATGGGAGTCTTATCAAATGCCTTGTTAAAATCCATGTATGTCACATCCACTGTTCTACCTTCCACATCCACTGTTTTATCACATCCTCAAAGAATTCAGTAAGGCTTGTGAGGCATGACCTTCCCCTCACAAAGCCATACTGACTATCTCTAATCAAGTAGCTAGTAGCACACAAACCCACCAACACTCTCAAACAAAAACTAACAAACTTAAAAGACCCAGTACAACCCATGGACAAAACCAATGTCATCTACAAAATTCCATGCAAGGACTGCCACAAACACTACATAGGACAAACAGGAAGAAAGTTAGCCACCAGAATACCAGCTAGCCACAAAAAGACACGACCCTCTCTCCCTTGTAGCCCTACACACAGATGAAAGAAAACCCACCATTTCGACTGAGACAACACATCTAGCCTGGGACAGGCTAAGCAAAGACATGCCAGAGAATTCCTAGAGGCCTGGCACTCCAACCACAACACCATAAACAAACACATAGATCTAGATACCATCCATCAACCCCTCAGAAAATGAACAGGAAATGACATCACCACAAACCCCAGGAACCCCATCCAGGGCAAACATTTAAATAGAAAGCAAGAGACAACAGCTTCACTTCACTTGGAGGTCGCCAATGATGATGTTTCAAAATTTTCAGCACATCCTCCTTCTTAACATCCACCTGTTCAAGCACATCAGCCTGTTTCACGCTGTCCTCACAAATGATAAGGACCCTCTCAGTGATGAATACTGAAGCAAAGTATTCATTAAGGACCCCCCACCTCCTCTGACTCCAGGCACATGTTCACTCCACTATTCCTGATCGGCCCTACCATCGGTCTGGCTATCCTCTTACTCCTCACATAAGTGTAGAAAGGGTTTTCCTTAATCCTACCTGCTAAAGTTTTTTCATGCCCCCTTCTAGTCCTCCACAGTCCATTCTTCAGTTCCTTTCTAGCTACCTTGTAACTCTCTAGAGCTCTGTATGATCCTTGCTTCCTCAACCTTAAGTAAGCTTCCTTCTTCCTTTTGACTAGATGTTCTACATTGCTTGTCACCCAAGGCTCCTTCACCCTACCATCCCTTCCTTGCCTCAGTGGGACAATCCTATCCAGCACTATCAGCAAGTGCTCCCTAAACAATCTCCACATTTGTTGTGCATTTTCCTGAGAACATATGTTCCCAGTTTAGGCACCCCAGTTCCTGCCTACTAGCATTGTAATTCCCCTTCCCCTAATTAAACACTTTTCCATATCATCTGCTCCAATCCCTCTCCATGACCATAGTAAAGGTCAGGGAGTTGTGATCACTATCATCAAAATGCTATCCTACCAAGAGATCTGACACCTAGCCTGGTTTGTTGCCAAGCACCAAATCCAATATGGCCTCCCTTCTAGATGGCCTATCTACATATTGAGTCAGGAATCCTTCCTGGACACACCTGACAAAAACTGCTCCATCCAAATTATTTGAACTAAGGAGGTTCCAATCAATATTAGGGAAGTTAAAGTTACCCATAGCAACAACCGTTTTACTTCAGTACTTTTCCAAAATCTTCCTCCCAATCTGCTCCTCTGTGTCTCTGTTGTGATTGGAGGTCTGTAGAAAACTCCCAATAAAGTGACTGCTCCTTTCCTGTTTCTGACTTACACCCATGCTGACTCTGTAGCAAAATCCTCCTCGATGATCTCCTTTTCTGCAGCTGTGATACTATTCCTGATTAGCAGTACCACTCCCCAACTCTTTTTTACCTCCCTCACTATTCCTGTTTAAACATCTAAACCCTGAAACATTCTACAACCATTCCTGTCCCTGTGATATCCAAGTCACTGCGATGACCACAACATCGTAGTTCCAAGTACTGATTCATGCTCTAGGTTCATCACCCTTATTCTTGACACCTCTTGCGTTAAAATAGACAAACTTCAACCCATCACACTGCAACATTGCCCTATCAACTGTCTATCCCTCTTCAGAGACTCTCTGCACACTGTATCTAGCTGTTCATTAGCTACAGCATCCTCAGATCCATAGCTCCAGTTCCCACCCTCCTGCCAAACTAGTTTAAACCCTCCCAAAGAGCTCTAGCAAACCTCCTGCCCAGGATATTGGTATCCCTCCAGTTCAGATGCAACCCATCCTTCTTGTGCAAGTCTCACTTTTGCCAGAAGGTATCCCAAATGATCCACATATCTGAAGCCCTTCCATCTACACCAGCCCTGCAGCCGTGTATTCATCTGAACTCGCTCTCTGTTCCTAGCCTCACTAGTCTGTGGCAACGGTAGCAACCCTGAGATTACGACTCTTTGTCCTGCCTTTTAGTTTTCAACCTAACTCCTTAAATCACTTTTCAGGTCCTCATTCCTTTTTCTAGTTATGTCATTGGTACCGATGTGTACCACAACTTCTGGCTGTTCTCCCTCCCCCTTAAGAACCTGCAGGCTTGATCCAAGGCTTCCCTAGCACTGGCACCCAGAAGGCAACATATCATCTTGGAGTCTCATTCGTGACCACAGAATCTCCTGTCTGTTTCTCTCACCATTGATTCTCCTATCACTATCGCTCTCCTATTCTCCCCCCTTCCCTTATGAGCCACAGAGCCAGGCTCAGTGCCAGAGACCACATATAGAGGAACCTCGATTAGCCGAACAAGATGGGCGGGCACTATTTCGTTCAAATAATTGATTATTTGGTTAATTGATTTCCTCTGGGCCTTAGAGTTTTCTGTGAATTCTACTCGCCGTTCAGGAGACTAGACAGCAGCACACTGTGTGCGTGCCCCCACCACCAGCCTGTCCCCAAACCCCGTCCGCGTCCCCTGTCGCCCCTCAACCCTATCCGATCCCGCCCCCCCCACCCAACCCGGTCCACCTCCACCCACCGTCCAACCCCCATCCATGCCCCCAGTTGACAGCCCCCAGGACAGCCAGACTGTACACCAACAGTAAGACTGCTGCTGCCTCCAAATAGCACACATACAAACACATGCGCGCGCGCACACACACAACTTTCTGACACGTTCCACCTCTGCCCCATACAGGACAATTTTAGAGAGACTATCTGGGAAGTGGGATGGGGAATACACCCCCGTCTAGAACTCCAGAGAAAGTGTGTGGGGGGAGAGAGAGAGAGGGTGGGAGGTCATTTGGATACAGTGCCTGGACTGTCCAGGACTGTTCACAGCAGTATTGGTGAGTCAAGTTCATTTTTAATCATTGCACCTGTAAACAAAAGATGCGATCAGGGTTGAAACAGCTCTTTGACATAATGTTTCTATCAGGACCTCGAGATCTCCTTTGGATACTCCTATATTCAGAAAATTGATATTCGGATAATCGAGGTTCCTCTGTTAGTGTTGAAGGGGACAGCCACAAGGGGAACCTGCACTGTCTACCTATTCCCTTTCCCTCTCCTGATGGTCACCCAACTACCTTTATCATCTAAGTTGGGTGTGACTGCCTCCTTAAACCCCCAGAACCCCTCTTAGCCTCCTGAATGATCCAAAGTTCATCCAGCTCTAGCTCCAGTTCCCTAACACGGTCGTGAGGAGCTGGAATTAGATGCACTTCTTGCAGGTGAAGTCAGCAGAGACACTAGTGGTGACCTTTAAGAGGAGCATGCAACCAGCCTCCATCCCCTCTGCTCTAAGTTACCAAGAGGGATTGAATAGAAAAAATCCTTATCTCACCAATACTCCACGCAGGTTCTTTATTTTATCGGCCAGAGGAGAAGGATGTGTGGGAGAATCTCGGATTCAGCCACAGCCCACGTACCCAGCTGTCCCCCTGTCTGCATCCATTCCTGTTGAGCTTTCGCTTCGCCTATTCACGAGGTAAGTATTTAACAGGAAATCTTAGCTTCCTAGCAGCCCCCAGTCTGTACTCTCACCACTCCCGCTGCTGCAAAGGAGGCTGCTGATTCATGACCTAAGTATTTACCAGGAAAGTTTAGCTTCCCGGTAGCCCCCTGGTTTGCGCTTTCACCACTCCTGTTGCTGCAATGGAGGCTGCTGATTCACAGGGTAAGTATTGAACAGGAAAATTTACCTTTTCAACAGCTCCCTGGTCTGCACTCTCACCACTTCTGCTGCTGCACCTGAGGCCACTGATTCACAAGGTAAGTATCATGTTACAACAGCTTATGCAGCAAACTCAAATTGGGATTCAATTTAATGGGCATATTTGAAAGTCAGAAGCGACCAATCCTCAGTGGTCTGAAGAGGGAGTTTAAAAAAAATCACTCATGGTATGTGGATTTCACTGGCTGGGCTAACATTTAATGCCTATCTCCAGTTGCCCTTGTGAAATTAGTGATGAGCTCCCTTTTTGAACTGCTATAGTCCATATGCTGTAGGTAGATTTACAATGCTGTTAGGGAAGGAATGCAAAGATTTTGACTCAATAATACTGAAGAAATGGCTATACATTTCCAAGTCAGGGTGGTGAGTGGCTTGGAAGGGAATTTGCAGTTGGTGGTATTCTTATGTACATGCTGGCTTTACCCTTTTAGAAGGAAGTGGTGCAGTCTAAGGAGCCTTGATGAATTGCTGCAATGCATTCTATAAATGGTACACACTGCTGCTACTAAGCAGCAGTGGTGGATGGAGTGGGTATTTTTATATGTGGTACTAATCAAGTGGGCTGCTTTGTCCTGGATGGTGTTAAGCTTCTTGAATGCTGTTAAAGTTGCACTGATTCAGACATATAGGAAGAATTCCGTCTCACTCCTGACTTGTGTCTTGTAGATGGTGGACAGACTTTGGGCAGTTAAAAAGTGAGCTATTTCCTGCAGGATTCCTAGCCTCTGAACTGCTTATATGGCTTCTGTATTTACGTGTTTAGTCCAGTTCAGATTTTGGTCAATAGTAACACCTTAGGATAGGTAATGGGGGATTCAGTGGTGGCAATATCATCGACAGTGGTTAGATTGACTTATTGGAGATGGTCATTGCCTGGTAGTTCTGTGGCACAAATGTTACTTACCACTTTTCAACCTAAATCTGGATATTGTCCAGGCTTTGCTACATTTGGACTTGGACTCCATTTGTACATATCTGAACTTTGAACATTGTGCAATCAACGAACACTTCTAATCTTATTCATAAAGCATCTGAAGATGGTTGGCCTAGGACACCATTCTGAGGAACTCTTGCAGAGAGTTGGAACTGAGATCCAACCACCACAAATGTCTTCCATTATGTCAAGCATGATCCAACTAGTGGAAAGTTTTCCTCCTGATTCACATTGACTACAGTTTTGGTAGCCCCCGATCACACTCAGTCAAGTGCGGTCTTAATTTCAAGGGCAGTCACTCTCACCCCACCTATTATAGTCAATAAAGGGACTTGGCTGACAGCAATCTGAAGACCAGTATCCTGGCACTCGGAGGATTGGACCACAGTCTGTCCAATGGTAAAGTACAGCCAGTCTAAGGATAACAAGTACATCAGAGTAGTGTGGAGACATCCATCTGGGTAATACTCAGTTGGGCTATCCTTCCAAGTCAGTCCAGTGGTTTGGGTATTAATGTTCAATCTGGGGCAGTCTGTGTAGTCCTGGGGAAAGTGCAAGTTTGGGGTTGAAGTTCATTCGATTACTTTGCTGAGGGATGATGAAAGTAGCAATATTCAGAAGAAAGATGTGACCTCATACAGCGTAGGAAAAGATTAGAATTTCTGGTGGGGCATTTACACAATTTACAGTCATTCTAACCTCTGTGTGAGGAGATTCAGTGACCAAAAAGAGCATGGTTATTCTCAAAGCCATGGGCTCAGGGAGTAAAAAAGTAAAATTAATAGCGATGTAAAGGAGTTGAATGGATTTAGGTTATGCTGAAAGGTCATAAGGGATAGGAACATCAAGGGAACGTAAAAGCTGGAGAGGAATCAACATTAATCTCAGGTGGACCCTGAAACTCACTGACGAGGATTGAAAGCTGAAGCCTTGCCATCTTCACACCAAACTCAATGCAAGTGCCATAAGGAGTTAAAATAGCTGCAAATGCATGCATATTGGGTAGAATAAGGTACTGTCTTTCTCTTCTGGGGCAGAAAACATTTATTTGTATGTACAGCTCTGATTGCATTGATGATATCATGCAACCCGTATCCTGACCACTACATACTTTGCAACAGTTAACGCCTTGTCATTATCAGATACATAAAGCAGAAAAATGCTAAAAAGCCTCATCTGCTTGGTCTGTCGGTATCGATTTTCATACCGCTGAAACACAATACATTGGAACTGCTGCATTCCCCACCCAACAAAGTATCCAATTGCATGCTCGGTGATGGTGAAACAAGTTTTTTTGGGAAGGGATTCTAATTACACTGGAGAACTTCCAGTATTTAACTCAACCCATGTAGCACTGGTGCTTTGGATCTATACTATGCATCTGAATAAAGTTACAGAGCTCACAGCTCCATTTTGTCAAATGACATTGGCCTCCTTGCATAGGTGAAGCCTCTGTGATACATTATGTTAATCATGTTGTTTAATTGAGATTGATGTGAGTAATCAGTAATGCTATTTAAAACATTACTAATAAATTATGTTCATTCGTCTGAGATGGGACTAGTGCTTAGAGGATGCCTTGTGGTGTTGCTGACCATTAGTCATTGCAGTATAGAAGATAGCCAATGGAAGGAACCTCCAGCGGTTCCTACAGTCCAGAGGGAGAAGTAGCAACTGAAAATGCTATTAGATAGTGGAGGGGAAAGACCAGATCCTGAATATACTAGTCTCACTATCTCTATCTTCATGAAACACAATGAGTTGCAGACTAGAATCATCGAAATTCCTGCAGTGTGGAAGTAGGCCATTCAGCCCATCGAGTCCATACTGACCCTCTGAAGAGCATCCCAACATCCCATCCCCACGCTGTTTCTGTAACCCTTCATTTCCCATGGCTATCCCACTTAACCTGCACATCCCTAGACACTATGGGTAATTTAGCACAGCCAATCCACCTAGCCTGCATATCTTTGGGCTCTGGGAGGAAACCAAAGCATCCAGAGAAACTCCACGCAGACATGGGAAGACATGGGAAGAATATACAAACTCCACACAAACAGTTGCCAGAGGGTTGAAGTAAAACTGGGTCCTTGGCACTGTGAGGCAGCAGTGCTAACCACTGAGCCATTGTGCTGCCCTAAGAAAGTCCTGGGCCATTATTACCAAATTGTGTCTCCAGTTAAAGCAGGATTTGCACTCCAAAGGAATGGGTAGCCATCCCATCCAGATGCTGTTATGGTAACAGTTATGCTGAATTTTTATACCAACAGATTGTTCAAAGGGGCAATGCGAAACCAGTGAATATCTCCTAATCCTGTCTTTGAATGGTAGAGGAGACTGTATGGGCTGAATGGCCTACTTCTACCTCTATATCTTCTGGGTTTATGGAGAGCTCTCAGGTCCCTACTTAGTTCCAAGGTCCATACACGAATGGCTACTGAGATACAAGGACAACCCCTTCATTCATGACTGATATCTTTCTAAAACCTTCAAACTGACTGCAAATGGTAATACATTGTTGCCCACATTGAAACAAACTAAAAACCTCCTTTAGATGAGGTTTCGCATGTCTGAGCTGTCCCAATAAGGCCTTGAATTAGGACCACAAAGGTTGTGTCACATCATCTTTGCATGCTGTGCCCTTTATAACTGGAGCCCAAAGGAGGAATTTCCTGGATATAGATTAAATGGGAGATCAACAATAACCCTCTGCAGATGAGGATGTACACATGCAAGAGTCCTTGACAGAGATATCTACTATTGACTCGAGAAGCTGTACAGCACCTTATTGAGATCTACTTCTAGGAGGTATGAGCTGCCTTTCAACTTCCTTTCATTGTGCTACTTCTTCATTCAATGACACGTAATCCCTAGTCACTCCACAGTATATGTGGGCCTGTTTATATCTGAACTCCAATGAACTTTTCTGTTGACAAATAAATGTTTTGTTATCCATGCGATGCTATGCATGGTATTCAAGCTGATCTCACGAAAATAATTTGCACTTTAGAGGTGTTCCTTATTGTTCAGGAGACAGGCAGTGACATGGTGTAGCACTGATGTTTAATGCTTCTGACAACACGTGGAATCTGAGTGCTGTGTAGTGGAACCCTTCAAGATAGGCAGCAGATTGTGAGTAATTGTTCAAAATTTCCTTTTCATTCTTCCATCATCAGTTGGTCTTCAGAGTTTCAGAGTTTGCATAGATATCCCAACATAATCTAGTCCCACTTGCCAGCATATCCCTCTATGATTCTACTAGATCGGTATGTTGTGCAGAAATGTTTGAGCATCTTTTGGGGAAGCATTTGTTCTGAAAGAGGCAACATTTCGTGCAGCTTCTCTAAGCAGGCCACTGAATTATGCGTGAGAATGGAGATGTGAATTTCCCATATACATTTGCCAGCCTTGAGTGATAGTACATTCCCTTGTAAAGCTGAAAGATAGAATGGGGGGAATATTTGGAATCATCACTGATTTTATTCTCTCATTCATAGGTTGCTGATCAATCCTGCTGGGTAGTCCTATCACAATCCTTGAACATTGTTTGTAGCCTCACTGTAGTGTCCAATAGAGAGCAGCACTTTGCTGCAGTTATCAGCATGATGGTCTAAGGCTCCCTGACGTCTGATGCTGTCTGTAGTCGAGAAATTGGCTATTTGTGAGAATGAATAATGTTTGATAATTATAACTTCTTTCATGCTTAGGATGTCTAGAGAGGATGCTTTCACTAGGTCCTCTAGACACAAAGAAACTAGAGCATACATTTCTGGAGTGCCAGTGAACATAAATGTTTTGTGAAAGTGCTGGAATATTGGCAATGAAAAGTCACGTGTGCAGGAAAACATTTTTTTCTTCCTCGTCCTCCCATTATGTCTAAATGCAGTCCTGTGGTCCACAGTTGGGATAGAGGAAGCCAGCTCTTGAGGACCCAGGCCAGAGAATATCCTGCTCAGTTGGATGCTCACCCTCCTTGATTTGGACCTGCAAGCATCAGCATCACAGGCTGTGCAGAGGTAGAGGGTCCTGGCACCTCTGAAGTGTCCTGAGGGGAAGCTTCTGTGTGTAGCTCCTCCTGTATCTGGGTGTGCCAGTTGTCTTGATAAGGTGAAGTGCCCCTTCAACGAGGCCAAGGTCAATCATCCCTCTTTTCATCAATTTGAGTATCTATGGCTAACTGATGGAGCGCAGAACTCTGCGCATATCTTTTTTTTTGTAGATATTTTTATTGAAATTTAACATTTTTGCAAATTTACAAAAATAAACAAAACTCTCAAATACAAACATTGATGTACAATTAAATCATATATACAATAGTCATAATTTAACAAAGAAAAGAGAAAGAAAGAAAACAAAAAAAGAAAAAAAAAAGAAACGAAAAAGAAAGAAAAAAAAAACAACTCAACTTTCAACTCTGCGCATATCTAACATGCACTGAATATTCTGGACCTGGGTTTCCATGACAGGCAGCCAGCATACTGGAGCCAACATGTCACTAATCACACTGGTGGTCTCCTCCAAACTTCATTAAGTTTATCAACTGTCCCTGAAAAACCTACCAGCTTTTGCTGATGCTCTCTGTGCAGTTTGACAAAGTGAGTAATGGCTGAAACCATGGAATCATCTTCTGCCTGAGCCTGAACAAACGCCTAATCTCTGGCAATCCTCTGGTAGACCAGTGACCAAGAGCATTCCTGCCCCTACCAGTTGCAGAGATATGCCAGTGACGCACTCACCAGTTTGTATTCCTGGCTCTGATAGAATCACACAGGTTAAAAAAAGCGGTGAGGTAAAAGTCTCTAAGCTGGTGGAGAATGCCCCCTCCTCAGAGATGCAAGTTGGTCTCAGTGTTTCTGGCATTGGCTTCTTTGTCATTTGAAGCCACTGGGTCCCATATATTACCTGCATAAGAGAACAGCGGGAATAAGTTGTGAGAAAGGAGTAAAAGTTTGTTCAGGATAAAATGAGCATCTGGCATTAATAGCAGAGTAGCACATCACAGCACAATAGAGCACACTGGTTGTTCATGAAAATCTCAGTGTTGTCACATAGGTGGTTGCTGTCTTCTCCTGACAGCTCCAGCATTTTTTTACTCACATTGGATGAAAAGCCTAATGTCCTCCACCGCACTGTTGAACTTGGCCTTCTTAAACCAGTTACATGACATTTATCCTGCAATAACACAAACGGTTGCATCGAATTTATTCCTAAATTCTTGACTATCAAAGGGGCTGGAAGACTTTTCAGGAAATGCAGGAATGTAGAGTTGAGGTTAAAATCAGCCATGACCATATTGAATGACAAAGCAAGCTCAAAGGGCTGAGTGGCCTACTCATATTCTTTGTTCGAATGGAAGGGATTGAGTATATTGTAAGTGGATGGAAGAGCAGTTGGTGATGATGCAGGAGCAGGAAAGATTGTGAAGTGTCTCTAGTGAGTGAATAAGAAGCACAGAGGACAGGGAGGCTTCATAGTTTGGGGAGATGAGACAAGTGAGAGCTATTAAATTCACATGCCACATATCATAATGAGAACAGAAAGTGCTGGAGAAACTCAGCAGGTTCAGCAACATCTATGGAGAGCTTAAAAATGTGTTGCTGGAAAAGCGTAGTAGGTCAGGCAGCATCATAGGAACAGGAGAATCCTGCTGCACTTTTCCAGCAACACATTTTTAAGCTCTGATTTCCAGCATCTGCAGTCCTCACTTTCTCCTAACATCTATGGAGAGACAAGCAGCATTAAAACTTAAAGTCCAGAATGTCAGTTCCTTGGAACTGAAAGGAGTTAAAAAATGTTGATTTTAGGCTGTTGACATTAGAGGAGGAGGAGCAAATGAAATAGATTGTGAGGGTGACCAGAGCAAAGACAAAGAGAGTGCTAATGGTAGTAATGGAGAGGTAGTACGTGCTGTGGGCGTAAATGTTAGCTGTGAAAAGGGGAAATGGGTCTGCTCTGCTAAAAGCAAGCCAACAAGAACAAACAAAACATGAATGGAGAGGGTTCAGAATGTAACGAAGATGAAGTTCAGAGATCATACACTGAAGTTGTAGAACTCAATATTAAATCCTAGATGCTCTAAAGTGCTTAGCTGGAGAATGAGGTGCTGTTCCTCCAGCTTGCAATGACTTAAGTGGTCTCCTGTACATTGGCAAAACGAAATACAGACTGGGTAACTGCTTTGCAGAGCATCTGCACTGTGTCCATAGGAATTATCCCGACCTTCTAGTTGGTTGCCATTTCAAGAGATCAACCTTGTTCCCATGCTAACATTTCTGTCCTTAGCCTGATAATGTTCCGGTGAAGCAGTGAATAAAGAATTTTCAGCTTGTGTTCTGTGCCTGCCACATCACAAAAATCAAGATCCATAGAAGGGAACACGATCTGTCAACACTGAATTTCAGTTCTGAAATAAATTATAATTTCATTATTGCTTCATGCAGCTACTGGATCGTAATTAACAGTCAAAAATATTGGAATAAACTCACTGATGCTGTACAAAGTCTTAGATCTTTTTCCAAATCAACTAGTTCAGAGATGTTATTACACATCCTCTGAAGCAGTTGGGATTTGAACCTAGGCCTTTTGTTAGGGGTACTATCACTGCACCAAAACAGCCCAAATCAGAAATTCACAACTGGCCTGCATACTTTCAAGACATGGATTCCTTAACTTTCGATAGTTCTAGATTTTGTTTTAGTCAACCTGTTCAGAGATGTTACTGCATTCTTGTGGAGCAGGTGGCATTTGAATACAGTTCACTTGGCTCAGAGGTAGGGACGTGACCACAAAATTTAATGCTACTACTATTACGTAAGACTGGTAATGAATTCAGTTTGTTGGGACTGTCCTACCATTCAAGCTATTAGGAATGTTCCACCCATCAATTAGTTCATTCCTGACCAGTGTCTCAGTTCCAATCCGAGCTGCCTTTAATCCATTTCCTGCGGTTTATTTATCAATGAGTCCCAGTCTTGAAAATTTAAACCCACTGTTTTTTGATACACAAGTTCTAGATAATCGTTGGACAGTAGTACAGCGGGAATAGATAAATTAAAATTTTATTTCAAGTTCTGTTTATTCAACTACATATCATTTAGTCATTATGGTAAAGGAACAGGCTATTCCACCAATCAAGGCCACATTGGTTCTCTTTAGAGCATGCAGTCAGTTCTGTTCTTCTATGTATCCTCATAGTGCAAAATTTACTTCCCTCAAGTGCCTACTGTCTTCTTACAGGGCTCGGTGTTGAATCTTGTTGGATAGTAGTCCTTTGAAATGCCTTGGGATGTATTATTATTTTGAAGGCATTATATAAATGCAAATTGTTGTTACATTTTTGAGTGATAATCATTGCAGGATTATAATTTGTTCCTGTACCATATAAATATTCAGAGCAATTATAAATATTATTAATCTACAAAATCTTGAAAATATCTGAGACACAGTTAAAAATACGCACCAATGACTGTATGATTTGTTTCAATTTAACCTAGGAATCCAACTGACATTATAAACGACAACAATATCATCTGGGAATTAAAATTAAATTAATTTATCTATTCCTGATGTACTGTAGTCCAATGTTTATCTAGAACTTGTATACCAAAAGTCTGTGGGTTAAGATATTCAAAACTGGGACTGATCGATAAGCAAACCACAGGAAATCGATGAAAAGCAGTTAAGGGGGGAAGTGAGACACCGATCAGCCATGATCTAGTTAATAGTGGAACAGTTGAATGGAAGGGCAGGTCCAAAAACTGAATATACAACTAGTCTTGCACAATAATCATTGCACAAAATTTTTACAAAGCAGAGCATTCGTGGGGCTGTGGTAGTGTCCATACCTCTGAGCCAAGCAGCCTGCATTCAAGCCCCACCTGCTCCAGAAGAGTGTAAAAACATCTCTGAACAGGTTGATTAAAAAAAAACTAGAACACCAGAAAGTTAAAGACACCGTGTCTTGAAAGAATGCAGGCCAGTGTGAATTTCTGATTTGGGCTATTGTGGTGCAGTGGTGGTGTTCCAAACTCTGGGCCAGGAAGCCTGGGCTCAAGTCTGACCTTCTTCAGAGAGAGTAAATAACATCTCTGAACAAGTTGATTGGAAAAAGATTGAAGACTTTGTATAGCATCACTGAGTTTGTTACAATATTCCTGACCATTAAGTACAATCCAGTAACTGCATGAAGCAACAATGAAATTACAATTTAGTTTGGAGCTGAAATACAATGTTAAGAGATGACATTCCACTCTAAGGAGCTTGAATTTAGTGATGTGGAAGGTACAGAACACAAGCTGAAAATTCTTTATTAGCTACTTCAGTTATCATTTAGAAACAATATTCACTTTGAAGCTGTGAACAAACATCTTTGTCCCTACACTTCCTTATTCAAGATGCAATTCTATTCCTTTGTAAAATGTAGCAATGTTAATATAGGTCACCTAATGTTTATGCAGACAATTGTTTGCCTGATGCTAATTAGACTTTCTCTCCAAAGTTCCAAAATTAGATTAATGGTTCTCAAAGTGTGGGCTGCATGTGTCTCCACATTGTCAGAGAGATTGTTCAACATGCGAGTCACTGATCCGCAACACCAAGCAGAAGCATTAGGAGAGTGAAAAGCAGAGCTTTCATTCCCACCCCTTCAATGTTTCTCAATCAGATCAGCTCTTTTATCTGCCCTGATCATAAGCATGGAAAAGGTTGTAATTTTGAGTAAGATTCCTATTACAGTTACAATAGTCGAATATCGTTTTCAACACATATAGGATTGACCAGGTGCCAATCTCTTTGATTAGTGATAGTACAGCCTTACTCAGATGTGCTGAACTAAAATTATGCATTGTAGCATTACAATTCTACTTCATGCTATAATCTTTATTGTCGTTTTAATATAGACTTCCTTGTGATTAGTGGCATTATTAGTTATCTCTAGGAATGGCAGTTTTGTCATATAAATATTTTTTTTGTGAATGGCATACAATTTTATTTTCTTGCTAAATCTATATCCTTTTCTTAGTCCTTATTTTGTTTAGGAGAGCCAGGTGAACTGTATAACATTTGCTCATTTGTTATCACTTGTTTTATGTTGCTACCCAAAACCAATTTCACACACTCATTGTTAAGATTCCAAAAATGATGTTAACTCGTTCCTCCTAACTCCTTCCTAGGGAAAATAGTATCAAAAACTCCAGAAAATTGCCAAATTTGGTTTGATTTGATTTATTATTGTCTGAGTTACAGTGAAACGTATTGTTTTGCATGATATCCAAACATTTTTAAAATAGAATACAATTATTATATTTTGAGAGTAACTGGTACATACATTCATGATTTACTAAGATATTTAGGCCATGACTTTTGCACATGGTTCAGGTGCACAGAGGCAGAGAGATCTTTGCTCCATGAGGTTGAGCTATAAAAATTGCCACCCATACCTTCCACTTTCGATTACGGCGTGGGATGATGATAGGATGGAGATGAGCAATGGGCTAGATTGGAGTCTAGTCCAGTAGCCTTTGAACAATTGAGCAGACTGCCTGTTCCCCAAGGCAGAAATTCTGTCTCAGGCATCCAGGAAAGAACAAAGTATAAAATATTTCTCCAGCCTTCACAACCTGCACCTCTCCATGCCCCATCAATGTGAACCAATGCCACCTAGACCTCTGGGCACACCATACCTCTATATTTCTTTATGGTCTTCTATCCATTTCCGATGACCATTCATATTCCCTAAGCTAACTTTGTGCTTACTTCCACATATAACTCTTTCCCTGCCATACTGACTCACCTAGTATTAAGAAGAACATATGCACTCAGGAGAACTAATAAAATTCTGTTATTTAATGTTCTATATTATAGACAGCATTATTGAGTAGAGCACTGTCATTAATAAAATAACGGTGTTGATATTTCTTGACGTAGGAACAGTTTTTGACAGGTCAACACTGCTTAGAACTTCTTAACACATGGATTATTCCAAGGACTTTATGCATCACTTATGCACTGCCTTCTCCACAGTTAACAAATCCAAAGAACATGTGACCTGCCTGCAATGATCCCTGACCAACACACTCATCACTACTCCCCAAGGATACAAAGCCACCACCACCACCACCCATGCACCCAAAATGAAAGGATTCCTGATCCTGGCACCATCCACAGGACTGCCTCAGTTCTTCAAAGGGCTGGCTATCCAAAAGGAACATGCTGAGAATTGATCCAGACTCTACATTCTGGATTGCAACACCAGGCGACTCCAGAATCAGGTTTCAGTGGAAGCAAATAATCATTTAAATGGCCACCCACCTCTGTAAAATGTGCATTGAACCACAGTCTGCCCCCAAGAACAATGGCAAATGCCGGGTTTAGAGGCACGACTTCGAATTTTGGACTCTTTAAAGCAATTTTGCTACAGTAGAGAGGGTGTCTATTGTGGCACTAGCCTGGGCCTTGGGAATGATTAGTGTTGCTGAAAGCTACCAGTGGATGGTGCTCTTGCTGTGCATCAGCTAGTGTTTTTTTTAAAAAAGTGAGTCCTGTAAACATGCTGGCAGAATTCTGCTGATTAATTTTTCTGCATTTGTTTATGACTGCTTAAGTGAACAAAATAACTTTTATTGTACTGAGGTATTGGCAGTGATGTGCAACAGCTTATAATTGCTGATTGTTGTAGATGATGATGTTTTTATTTTCCCTTTTGTCAACTGGGCATTGACAGAGGAATTTTGATTTTCCTCGTGTGTGTTTAAAGAAGGCTTTTTTCTTTGACTGATCAATGTCGCTACTAATGTCGATTTACCTTCCAAATAGATGTCTCTGGCATAGGAGATCTCCAGGTTTGCAAGAATCATCTCTAAGAATTGAGGTTAGGCAGGCATTTAATGTACTTTCTTTTGCACGTGAAATTGAAACTAGTAGTTACATTACCCATATAACCATTGCCTACGGTCTAAGCCAAATTAGAAAAGTATTTACTCAAATAGACAAAAAAGATTGGACATACAGCAAATTTGGAATTAAAACTAAAAATGTAGGACAGGCAGCATTTATGCGGAGAGAAAGAGAGTTTTAATTAGGGATTGGATGTGGATGGCAAGGTTGAATGGACTAATGCACCAGAATGCCAACTCCAACATATCGTAATCCAAGTCGTCCTGAAGTGGGAGAATTTTGAATTTGCATTTATAGTATGTTATTGATGGTGCAAGTCTAGGATTTAACTCACTTTATTTCTTGCCTGGCAGAGTTTGTCAGGTCTCTGGAAACCCAACAGTTATGTTCAGTCAGGGGCAGCCTATTTCACAGAACTGCTTGTGGTCCAAAGGGAGTAGGAGTCATTGCTCTCAACACTGCAAGCTTCCCCTTCTGTATGAGCCCACAGCCCCCATGACTGCTGCTGGTACGTTCGCAAGTAAAAATTCCTGGAATGGTTCAGATTAATGACCTTTCATCAGGAACAATGTATCTCTTTGGACTGACCTTGACTCTATTGAAAGGAAACAAGTCTAAGGGGACGCCTTCTAATAAAAAAGACTATCCTGATAAAAAGTCCTTATGCAAAATTTTAACACTGCTTCTGCCCACTGAAACACACTGTACCCGATGAATGTTTTAGATAATGATTTCAGTCGAGTTATTTATATATTCCAGCAGATGGAATGCAGCAGTTTAAAAAGGTGAGTCACCATCACCTTCTCAAGGGTAATTAAGAATGGGTAACAAATACCAGTCTTGCTAATGATGCTCATATCCTGGTACCAAGTGCTTTTATTTTTGAGAGTTTCATGGCACCTGCTCCACTGTGGCCTCTGTTAACTTTTGTCATACAATCAACTGTTCCATATCTTATTAATTATGCAAGCAAACTCTACAGCTGTCCCATGGAATCACATGACAGCAGAGGCAGAATTGCTCGCTTTTGACAAAACTTTGTGACATTCACACACCTGGCAACATATTTAAACCATGACTGTGGACCATTTAGAGTCACAGAGTCATAGAATTATACAGCACGGAAGCAGACCTTTGACCTAACTTGTCTATGCAAACCAAATATCCTAACTTGATCTAGTCCTATTTGCCAGCATTTGGTCCATATCTGTTTATATCTGATTAAGTGATTAAGAGATATTGGCAGTAACTCTTCCTATTCATGGACTCATCCAGGTGCCTTTTCAATTTTGTAATTGTACCTGCTTCCATCACTTCCTCCAGAGACAAAAAAATTGCAGATGCTGGAATCCAAGATAGTCAAGCAGGAGGCTGGAAGAACACAGCAAACCAGTCAGCATCAGGACGCAGAGAAGTCGATGTTCCAAGAATTCAGGATAGTCCTGAAGAAGGGTTACATCTGAAACATTGACTTCTCCACTTCCTGATGCTGCCTGGCTTGCTGTGTTCTTCCAGCCTCCTGCTTGTGCACCACTTCCTCTGTCAACTTGTTCCATGCACACACTACTCTCTGAGTGAAAAAGTTGCCCTTTAGCGTCCCTTTTAGTTCTTTCCTCTCTTACCTTAAACCTATGCCCTCTAATTTTGGATTCCCCTGCCCTCAGAAAAAGACCTGGTATATTCACCCTATCAGTTCCCCTCATGATTTTATAAATCTCTATTAGGTCACCTCTCAATCTTTCAGATACTGCAAGCCAGGAACTGGTCTAGCACCGTTATCCTGAAAGAAATGGCTGAGAAGGTCAAGTTAGCTTCTGAGAAAGTCAAGTTTCAGATTGTTGACAAGAAGTGTTCGTAGATGGTGGTGGAAAGGAGGGCAGTGTTTTTCCCTGCTGACAGGCAAAGGAAGCTATGCTTGCAGACTCAGTCAGCCTGGACTGCGATAGTGGACTGGATAGTGTACTGACCAAGAGAAGCACAACCTAAAACAATGCATGAACAGGTTCATGACCTTCTGTGCTCTGCATGGGTTAGTGCCATCATCTTCTCTCTGCGACTTCACTCTAACCCTGCCATTGCACACACCCCTCACCAAGAAGACCATCCCATGTTTTGGCCATCAATTGCCTCGTCAAAATTCACACACAGGCATAGAGACATCACATAGGTGTGTCATAGGCAATTGGTAAACTGAAGTGAAGAATCGAGGAGTCCACCAACATTATCAGTATCTTGATAGCTCTGGCTTGAATGCATCTGGCTGCATTTATGTTCATGCTGGAGACTGCCATGGAGACCCAGCTCTAGCATACTCATTGCCTGCCAGATATGTGCACACATCTGCACTCCATTGTTCCAGCCCTAGCTGCAGGCTTCATCTCAGATGGAGAAATGATTCACCCCCCCCCCCCATACTTTATGCTCTCTTTTACGTTGCTGTCAAAGTTTCCACAATGACCTTTCAGCCACCCCTGTTACTGTTCAGCCCTGAATATTAATGTCCCCAATTTACCACTCAGTGAGTTGCCGTATGCTTCCTGGCCTTTGTGTACAAATCAGGGTAATTATTACTTGTGAAATTAATCACCCCAACTCCCAGAGCTCCTGATCCTGTTCTATGATTTATGAGATCCTACCCATCTTGAATTGCCTTCTTTCTCATTCTGTCTTGACTCAGTCCAAAGCAGTTGATATCCAGACTTGAACTATCCACTTGACCCAAGACTCCATGGAGTGCCACCATCAATTCTGACTTATCATACCCATACTTCAGTTCTGACCATGCCCCACCCACCAGACTGACTTTGCAGGATAGCCCCAAGAATGGCCCAACCCCTGAACCAATGCCTCCACTGCACCCGACTAACCTACTTGTAAAGCTGCTTAAGTGCTAGATCTACAGGACATAATGTGTTCTAATCCCAGGCTCCTTTTGTGTAGATGCATGAGATGCATGTATATGTCTGAAGCATGCAAGTCAAAGGTGACCCTCCACCAAGAGTGAAGTTCTGAAGAGCTGTAATGATGTTTGTTTGATTGTCTGAAGACAAGCAGAGTGAGATGGTGAGGCTGATGGATAGCTGACACTAACTTCCGTGGATGAAGGATGGAAGGAGACATTGTTCCTGGATATGGTGGAATGTTTCAGTGGAGACAGAGATGGATGAAGATCCAGGGAAGGAAGCAGTGAGCTACTAGTACCAGGTAATCAATCTTTCATGTCAGGAGTTCATGCTGTTGTTCCAAGATGGCAGTAGAGTAGGACATTCCAGCCAGAGCTTGTCTACTCCACCCATTCTTTTTCATTTTTCGCCCTCTTTTCTTCCTTTCTGTATTTTTTCTTCTCCTCTTCCATCTTCTCGGAATCTTGGCATTGGACTCTTGGCCCCGGCCTCTGACTCCCAACCTCCGAAGCAGGGTTGGCAATCGTCAGTTAACGGACTGGAGTGGGGACGCCAGCGACCAGCTGCTCTGCGTGGAAGTGGGGCAGCAGCCCAGTGCAGGTCGTGACAGCAGCCAGTGAGCAGACCACATGGAGGCTTCTTGTGCTGCCTTGCTGCGGAGAGCCCTTGGAGAGAGACTGTAATGTTTGTCTTTTTAACTTTGCTTCTTGATTTTCTGAACTTTGCTACAGTGTGTATTGTTGTAATGTAACTTTTTTTCTTTGTTTGTCTATGATGTGACTATGGATTGTTTCTAGGTACTTTGTACCTAAAATGGTAACAAGGATGTTGCCAGGGTTGGAGGGATTGAGCTACAGAGAAAGGCTGAATAGGCTGGGGGTGTTTTCCCTGGAGTGTCAGAGGCTGAGGGGTGACCCTATTAGAGGTTTATAAAATCATGAGGGGCATGGGTAGGATAAATAGACAAGGACTTTTCCCTGGGTTGGGGGAGTCTAGAACTAGAGGGCATAGGTTCAGGGTGGAAGATATAAAAGGGACCTAAGGGGCAATTTTTTCACACAGAAGGTAGTGCATGTATGGAATGAGCTGCCAGAGGAAGTGGTGGAGGCTAGTATGATTGCAACATTTAAAAGGCATCTGGATGGGTATATGAATATGAAGGGTTTAGAGGGATATGGACAGGGCGCAGGCAGGTGGGACTAGTTTGGGTTGGGATATCTGGTTGGCATGGACAAGTTGGACCGAAAGGGTCCGTTTCTGTGCTGTACATCTCTAAGACTCTATGATTCTATAATTGGATGCTACAGAGAACTGAGGTCAGTTGGGCTATTATTGGGATGCTATTATTTGTGAGTTTGACCATACTGTTTAAAACTTAAGGGGAAAATCAGAAAGTTTGTTCTCAACATCAAGATTCTGATTTTTTTCATCTTTCCTGTAATTTCTCAACTTTCTTGCCATTACCCACACCACACAAGGGAGTGGAGAATTCTATCTATTGTTAAATCTTTGATCTCTTAAGGGCCATTCAGGCCTTGAATATAGTTTTTTTTGATTCAGCACAGTGCACATTGAAAATGTTCAAGAGATGTAGAATTTGTCAGTAAATCCTGAGCAACACCTTATGCCATTCAAGTCCTTATTGCTGTTCCTTGAGGCCAATTGCATAGTGACATTGGCTGATACCAATATGTCTGTATTGTTAAAAACTGTTCTTATATATGTGTTTTATAAATTATCAACTGAAATAAGAAAGAAGTATTTTAAAACCAGTGTTTTGAAGGATTATTGCATGTTTTGTAAAGTAAGTAACCTAATCATGGCAAGCATTATTTAAATAGTTGAGTGAACAAGCAGTGATTGAAGTTGAGGTTGCAAATGAACTAGAGTCAAGGAGCTGTATTCAGATAGAAATTTTGTTGATAACAAGAAGTTTACTAGTCTATTGACTAGTGACCAGTCATTGCTGACAAAGACATTTTGCCTGCCAACTTTCTTGTGATTTGTTCTCGGGTAGCTGAACAGTTTAGGCTGGGAACAAGATACACAGAAACCATCAGGTCTTAGTCCAGCCAGGAGATCTGTTTTTCTGTTGTGTGCAATAATATACTTTACATCTGTGGAAAACCACCATATCTTTCCCTCAGCAGTTGTTGTAAGCTGTGATTTTTTAGTTGATAAGTCAGAGACTTTTTCTAAATGATTCAGCCGTCTTGTTCCTCTTGCAAACCAATGGAAGCATCCAGACTAGGAAGACTGAGGAGAAACTTTCTGATTAGCAAGAACCAACACAACAGATCTTGTGAACAAAAAATACCAAACTACTTTCCTGGTTTTTAAAAATAACTCATTTTTGAACTTTATTTGAAAGCGGAGGTCACAGAAATAGATAAGGAACTGATTTTTTTTCTACTTTGAGAACAAATAGTGGAAGGAAGAATTCTCAGTTCCTCTGAAAATGCATTAAACTGAAAATTCAAAAAGTGTGTGTTAATTAGTTGTGTTATATACCAATGGTTTATAACTGTTTACTGTAGCGAGAATAGAGTCATAGAGATGTACAGCACAGAAACAGATCCTTCGGTCCAACTCATCCATACTGATCAGATATTCTAAATTAATCTAATCCCATCTGCCAGCAGTTGACCTATATCCCCCTAAACCCTTCCTATTCATGTACCCATCCAGATGCCTTTTCAATTTTGTAATTGTCCTAGTCTCCGCCACTTCCTCTGAAAGCTCATTCCATACATGCACCACCCTCTGCAGGAAAGTTACCCCTTAGGTCCCTTTTATATCTTTCCCCTCTCACCTTGAACCTATGCCCTTTAGTTCTGAACTCCCCCACCCTGGGGAAAGGACCTTGTCTATTTATTGCATGTATTTGTCTATATATGATTTTATAAACCTCTATAAGGTCACCCCTCAGCCTCTGATGCTCCAGTGAAAACAGGCCCAGCTTATTCAGTCTCTCTATAGCTCAAATCCTCCAACCCTGGCAACATCCTTGTAAATCTTTTCTGAACCCTTTCAAGTTTCACAACATCCTACCTAAAGGAGGGAGACCAGAGTAACACACAATATTCCAAAAATGGCCTAACCAATGTCCTGTACAGCTGCAACATGAGCTCCCAACTCTATATTCAATGCTCTGACCAATAAAGGCAGGCATACCAAATACATTCTTCACTACCCTATCTACCTGTGACTCCACTTTCAAGGAACTATGAACCTGCGCTTCAATGTCTGCAATTACTTGTAAATATTAATCCTTGTTATGTACAGAATCTTGGTCTATACTTTATATCACCCTGTGAGACTCTGGGAATAATGGGGCTTGATTTCTAGCGTACTACTCCAATGAGTTTTGACAGTATGGTTATATAAGGTGCATGTGTGTTTTTCTTTGAGTAGTGGAATGGCATGATGGAGATTTTGCTTCAGAAAAATACAGATTTTTGTCAACTGATTTCTCCTGAGGTTTAAAACCATATTAGGCCAACTATGTCTTGCTATGTATTTGTGTCAAGATATTGTCATCAAAAACAGTCATCTATCCAATTACATCTGTGTCTTTTAGCCATCTTACGACTCAAATATTTAATGCTCTTGTTTGTAGACGATCAGAATAATTGTATCAGTATTTCTTCTGTCTTAATTAGAAAACTGAAACCTGATAACGAATGAATGTCCAGCCACCGTGAGTAGTTTTTATTTTAGTAGAAGCATTATACTTATATAAGAATAGAAATTCATCTGCCCTGGTTTTTGGGCACAAGGGTTACATTTCACAATCTGTTTGTATTCATTCATGTTGAGCTGGATGAGATGCAAAATTCTGAAATGCAAAATCTTGACACGAGCTGGTGCATCACAGCGGTACCAGTGAGCTCTGCTCACAAGAGGAGGCCCGGCAGCATCTTTGCAGACCAGTTGGAATAGGTAGCCTGCTCCTTCTTAAGCACAGATTGTCTCTTAAAGGTAGGTTACACAAAAAGATTGATGCAACAGAAATATTTACAAACTGAACATCAGGGCTGACAGAAGCATTAAGACTTACTGCAATGCTAGAGACATTTGCAGTACACGTGGCCAGGAGGAGAGATGTCATTGTCCTGCCAAAGAACCTCAAGGACCATCTTCAAGGAAGTGGAAGCAGGTGACCAGGAAGGTCAACTGCAGAGTTTGGGCATGAAAACTTGGCAACACTGCTTTGGGATGTCTATCAAACCAGCAGGTGGTCAACATTAGTGAATTATCCTTCACATGACACCTCCTACCTAGACACCATTCCAATCTGCATAATGCTTATGCTTCAACCCCATTACTCGCTCATTAACACTTCAAGCGCTCAAGACTCCCATTTAACGTTCAAATGTTTAACATCTAAATTTGCTACCAGCTTGTTATTTCTCACTGCTTCCACATATTCCATAACCCTTCAGCTATAGCAGACACATTCAGTAAACACAGTGCTGTATGACCACTGACATTCTGGTCTCTCTCTTTCAAACAAAGCAGCACACATTAGAAAGGAGCAGTACAGAGCTGGTGGCATACATTGATGCCAATATCTTCTGACCCCCATGGAACAATTACTACTCAGCATCATGGTGGTGATTGTTCAAAGCCATTAACATAACTTTCTTAGGCAGGGAGTTCCAAATCTTTCATCCAGTGACAAAGGATCAGTGATAGATTTCCATGTCAGATGGTGTGTGACTTGGAGGAGACATACAGATGTGATTTTCTCCACTGTTTGCTTCTATTGTCTCCCTATGTGGTGGAATTCAAAGATTTGGAAAGTGCTATTAAGGAAGCTTGCTCACTTGCTGCATTGTATCTTGTAGGTCTGTTGAATGGATTGTTAACTTCAGTATCGGAGCATAACTGTTTATATTGTCATACAGATAAAAAAAAATCTTGTAAATTGTGCACAGTGCAGGCACAATGTGCCAATAGTGGCCAGAATAAATATTTCAGGAGTTGAATGGGCTGTCCATCAAGTACAATAAAACAAAGAATCGCAGATGCTGGAGATCTGAAACAAAAACTGAAATTGTTGCAGAAACTCAGTAGGTCTGACAGCATCTGTGGGAAGAAAGCAGAGTTAACGTTTTAAGTCCAGTGAGTTCTGATGAAGAGTCACCAGAGTCAAAATGTTAACTCTGCTTTCTTTCCACAGATGCTGCCAGACATGCTGAGTTTCTCCAGCAACTTTTATTTTTGTTTGTACTCTTCAAGTATGCTGTTTTGTCTCAGGATCCTCTACATGATCCAAATGTCATAGTTTCATTTATCCAGGCAAATGGAGGGTATTCCATTACCCTCTTGATGTGCTTTGTAGAGGACAATTATAGAGAGCCAGGAGTTATGTGAGTCTGTGAATAGTGGAACTAAAGTTCTGGTCAATAATGGCTGCAAGGATATTAATTTACCATTTATAATACTGCTGAGTGTCACTGGAAGATGATTAGACTGTATCTTGAGGAGGTTGTTATTTCCTTGTCCTTGCATCTTGCAAAACAAAAATGAAATAAATTTTGGTACTTATCAGTCATCAGCCCAGACTGCACATTGTCCAGGTCCAAGGGTAGTCACACTCGCCTCACCACTGGAATTCATATCTTGTCCAAGGTTGCAGTGAAGCCTTCAACCCGGTGATCCCGGCAGAACCCAAACTGAGTAACAGTGAGCTGATTATTAGTGTGTTAGTGCTGCTTAATATTAACACCTTTCATAACTTTATCGTTGATTAAGGGCAGGATGGGAAAATAATCGGACAGATTAGATTTGTACATGCATTTTTGTGGACAAAACATATTTGGGAATGTTTCTGCAATATGACGATCAACACTGGTGGCACTCTATAGTATTTGCCACCTCCTATCAGTATGTGGGGTTTGGGTAAGCATTGTTTGAAGTAGTTTAATGCCATCAATTCTCTTTTGTCTCTGTCTCCGGTTTGTCTTGGATCTATCTGTTGTATAGTGTTAGAGGATACACTACCATAGAGTATTTATAGAAGAGAGACCGTTCTAAAATAATAAGAAAGATTATTGCATGATATCAATGTGTTTGACTTCATTCTAGTCAGACATAATTATCAGGACCTTCATGAGCTGGTACAGATAGTTAGTTCTGTTTCCTCTGAAAGCCAGAGTAGAACACCTCTTCTCCACCCATAGACTGTATTTAACATCAGAAGATAGTGGAAACAATATAACAGGAATATGTGCACCTTCAAAATAATTACCCAATCCAAATATTTCCCCAAAAGAAAATACATTATGTACTATCATGTATACAACCATGCTCTATTTACCACAATCCCATCTTCCCTAATCCTCTGACTTCACAAATGCAGGCCATCTGGACATTTCTTGTTTTTCTCAGAATGCACTGACCTTGTACTTGGAAGAATAGTGGGTCACTCACTTAAGGCACTTGACCCTAGTTCTAAATTGTGGATCATTTCTCTGTTGAGTGACGTCCTTCATGGGGGATGTTTTTCTTTGTAGACATTGCTTTTGGTATATTATCTTGTCTGGAGGAAACTTAAGCCCCTGAATTTTCTTCTTGGAAGGCAATTGCTCTGATGAAATAAATAGTTTTTTCCTTGTATAACCCAGATTTCTGGATCAGATCCCTTTCTAATTGGAAGTAGACTCTATTTTGAAGTGCCCTGGATGCTTAAAGCAGTGTCTTCTTCTTGATCATCTTCTGCTTCAACAGGCAACAGATCCCAAAGAGACATATGCAGCTTGTTTCCCATGAGTTGTTGATCAGACAAACATCTTCAATTGGCCATTGTGGTTATTCAGACTCTCAGTTGCATTACTAAAACATTGCTGCTAACTCAGCACTACCTCTGTCACTGACAGTTCTAATTTCAAAGACAGAGGATTGAACATTTCTACCAGTCCTATGACGTTTGTGACTATATTAACAATGTTAAACAGCTCTCTTATGCTAATATTAAGTGATTCAAGTGCTTGGACTCCTCTTTGAGTCTAAGAGCCCCAATGAAGTTTTCTGCTGTTGATTTGTGACTGGTTGGTCAATAATACTTAGTTTCTGGACCATGTTTTGACAGCAGTTTGCGTTAGGACCTGTTGTTCTTTGGGAGGTTGTCAGTCTCCTCCAACTCTTCAGATAAAGTTGAGACATGCATGCAGAGTCAAAAGTTAAATTTTCTGATTATGACTGATGAACATATCTTCAGCTCTCGTGTATTGTGGTGAACCGTGTACCGTTCCTTGCAGTCATTCCAACCTACCGCATGTATTCTTTATTATTGCAGAATGTAACTTCTGTTTCTTTCACCATGGTAACTGGTCTGATAGGACAGTAATCTTGCTCCTAAATATTTTACAATTTATTTTATATTATTCTTGCATGGAACATGGGCAAATTGCCCATTCCCAGTTGACCTTAAATCAGTGGTAGTGAATTGCTTTCTTGAACTGCTGCAGTTAATTTGTTCTAGGTGCATCCACATTGCATTAAGAAGAGAAAGAAAGCAATATATTTCTAACTCTAAATAATGAGTGGCTTGAATGGGAATTTGCAGGTGGTTGTGTTCCTGTGTATCTGCTATACTTGACCTTCTAGATGGTGTTAGTTGTGGGTTTGAAACATGCTGTCTAAGGAGCCCTAGTGAATTCCTGCAATGCATCTTGTAAATGTTATACATACTCATACTGAGTTTTGGTGATGGAAGGACTGAATATTTGTTTTAGTAGTGCCAATCAAATGGGATGCTTTGTTCTCAATGATGCCAAGCTTCTTGAGTGTTATTGGAATGACACTAATCTAGGCAAGTGAAGAGTATTCCATCACGCTCCTGACTTGTACCTTGTAGATGATAGATAGACTTTTGGGGATCAGGTGAGTTATCTACAAGCTCCTGTCTTGCTCTTGTAGTCATAGTCTTTACATAGCTCATCCAGTTTCATTTATGATCAGTGGTAACTCACCCCTCAGGATGTTGCTAATGGGGTATTAACTGATAGTGAGAGTAATAACATTGAACGTCAAGGTGTGTTATTTACATTCTCCCTTGTTGAAGATGCTCATTACCTGGCATTTCTGTAGTATGAATGCTACTTGCCACTTGTCAGCTCAAGTTTGGATATTACCCAGAATTTGTTGCATTTGGACATGACAGCTTTAGAATCACAGAAGTCCAAAGATGTGCAGGTTAACTAAATTGGCCATGCTAAATTGCCCATAGTGTTAGGTCAGTTAGTCAAAGGGAAGTGGGTCTGGGTGGGTTGCTCTTCGAAGGGTTGGTGTGGACTGGTTGGGCCGAAGGGCCTGTTTCCACACTGTAGGGAATCTAATCTAATCTAAAAAAAAAGTCACGAATGGTGCTGAACATTCTGCAAACATTAGCGAACATCCCTACTTCTGACTTTATGATGGAGGGAAGGTCATTGATATAGCAGCTCAAGATGGGTGGGTCAAGGACAACTAGAGGAAATGACTGATCTCCAAACCACCACCAACTATCATCCTTTGTACCAAGATAGACTACACTTTCTTGCTCCTGGATCAAGAGGTATGTGAAGGCCTCTTAGCAGTCGTCATGATGTGAGGTAGAAAATAAATCAGGAGATAGAAAAGGCATGTTAGAAAGGCACAATTACGATAATCATGGGGTCTTCAATATGCAGATATAATGGGAAAATCAGATTGTTAGCAGATTGCAAGAAAACAAATTTTCCATTAATCTGTAGAGGTCATTAATGAAGTTGCCTGTAGATTCTCCTGGAAGCTGAACTCTTCTGTTAAATCTTGCTTGTTCAACAATTTTATCTGTTCTTAAGGTAATTATCAAAAACAGTACAGCATTTTCAAAGGTGTCTATATTGTTTTTAATGTTTTGTCTGCTAATAACACCATCCACAATCAAACCCACTGAACTAATGCTGTATCTACTTGCTCAGTCTCTGTGCTAATGTTTAATTTCATGATGCTGTATTTTAAGCATGTTACTATCATGAGATCCAATCTTGTATTTTGTACAGTTCTTCTCTGACTTTGAATCTAAGTATTACATCTTTCTTCAATTTCACCTCAATATCCTGACTAATATTATTATAATGGTATTTTAAATCCATATTATTGCCATATTACTGTAATCTGCACCCCTTAAATCTGTATTCTTGAATTCATTGCATGCTGTAGAGTTTGACAGACTCCGTACCACAGTACTGTTGCATTTTTTTGAATGTACTATCTTTGCAACTCTGTACTTTGGTAATGTTCTTCAATAATGCATAAATTGTACAACTAGCCATTCTCTAGTAATTTACTGCTTTCAAATCTGTTTCTTTAAAAATGATATGTTGGAATGCTTATTGGATTTTTCCATACTTCTTAAAAAATTATCAAACCTGCTTTTTGCATAGTTTTCCTACATTTTTCAGTTTCCAAAGTGGAGATTCTCCACTTCTTCGTAGATAAAATGGATAATTTACCTGCCCTTCATGCTCTGAAACACAAAGTACTTCCTTCTATACAAAGTTGCAATAACGATCTTTGGGTGTGGGTTAAATTGCATCTTAATTACACCTCTGGAACAAGTGGGACTTCAACTCAGGTCCCTGGTTTAAGAGAAACACACTACCACTGCATAACAATAGCCCTTAACAAGTTTCATTAGGTTTCTTTAAATCATCTGCAAATTCTTCCTTGTTCTGTAGACCCCACTAAAATTTTCACTTTCACTATTCCTTGCAGCTAGCTGTGATTGTAGAGCTTATCAATGAAAGAGATACAGTACTTGTTGTGAAAGATGAGAACGTTCCTTTACACTCCCTTACCTTTCTTTTCTGTTTTTTGTGACCTTTTTATGAAGTCATTCCCTTTTCACTTAGCAATCTTTGACAGTACATCCTGGGATCTACAGTTGATTCTACAGAATACCCTTCATTAAGGCCTATTCATTTTCTAAATTTAACTAGCTTTTCATAGCCCACTCTGGATCCAGTGTTTCTTACCAGCTTCTGAATGAATCTTTGAAGTACTGAGCATGCCTTCATGTTCCTCTACAGCTTTTGTCAGTAATCATGTTTCAACTGCTGACTAATCATCTGAGTTTTCTTAAAATGGTAATACTCTTAAAGTCACTCTTGAAATTTCCATATTCTCATGGATCTTAATGATTCCTTCTCATGATGAGGGTCATATTTTTCAGTCATGCGGTATTTTCCCAGATGGCCACTGCAGTCACCTTGTAGTAGTTGCCGCCTCTGCCAAAACAAGCTACTGTATGAGTTATTTAAAGTCGTTCACTTCCACCAATCATAGAATCATTGAATTTTATAGCAGAAAATAAGGCCATTTGACCCATCATGCCTGTATAGGCTCCTGAAAGAGCTACCCAGCTAGTCCCTTTCTCTAGCACTATCCCTATAACCCTCTAAAATCTATCATTTTCAAATATACATCCACCCCTTTTTTTAAGCCCTCCTATGGAATCCATCGCCATCATTCTCCCAGGCAGCATATTCCAAATCTATGTAAAGAAATTTCTCCTCATCTTGCTAGCTATCTTGCTGACAATCTTGAAATTGTGACACATAGTAACTAGTATATTAACTAGTGGAAACAGAACATTTATCTTTACTCTGTCAGAATTGTTCATAATTCTGAACATCTCAATATCTCTTAATCTTGTCTGCTCCAAGGAGAATAATCCCAATTTCTCCTAACCTTTCCTTGTATCTAAAATTTCTCATTTCTGATATCATTTTAGTAAATCTCCTTTGCACTTTCTCCATCCTTCCTTAAATAAAGTACCCAGCAATATCTAAATATGGACTGACCAACGATTGTAGAGTTGAGCCATCACTTCCCTCCTCCTTTGCCTTGGCCCTACTTCATGAAAAGTGGTGGAGAATAATGTACTTGGATAACTAGAGGGATTAATGCATGATAGCAATAAATAGAATAATGTTCTAATTCGCCATAATGACTCAGAACTTCAGAAGCTGGTACATTTGGGGCCTCTGAAAACTAGATTGGAATTCCTTGTTTCCAGCCACCGACTGTGTGACATCAGTAGAATAGGGTGGACCCAATGAAATGTGAACATTAACCCCTTCAGAATTGAATTGAATTGAATTTATTGTCACATGTACCGAGATATGGTCAAAAGCTTTGTCTTGTGAGCAATACAGGCAGATCACATAATTCAGTAGCATAGATAGTAAATAATAGGTGAACAGCAGCAAAAACAAAAACACAAGTACAGGCAAATGTTAAGAGTTTGTGAGTCTATTCAGAATAATGTTTCACTTTGTCAGGTGGATGTTAGGGTTATTAGAGTACCACAACAAGCTAGTTTTGGAGCAACAGGTCTTCTGCAGTACATCTGGAATGTTGTCAGAGTCCATAACCTTTTCTGTATCCAGTACGCTTCACTGTTCCTCTGATATCATGTGAAGTGAATTGAATTGTCTGCAGGTTTCCTTTCTGATGCTGCTGACCTCAGGGAAATGCTGAAATCCAGCTTCCACTTGTCATTTCTGGCTAAAGATGGTTGCAAGAGATTTAGAGTCTTTAAACACATGCTGGTCTTTCCCATTATTGAGAATGTGGCTGTTCATTGTGTCGCCTTCTCCAGTTAGTTTCTCTTTTTTGTACACCACACATTCATTGTTGGATGTGGGAGGACTGTAGAGCTTCAATTTGATCTTTCAGTTGTGCAATCATTTAGTTCTGTCAACAGCAGTTTGCTTCCACTGGTTTACATATATATAGAACTCTGTTTATATATTCATCTGGTTGCCATCTCATTTTTATAGGCCTCGTCCTGCTCTTTGCGTATAGCCACATATAGAAGATTTTCTTGCCCAAAGTATTAGATTAGCAGATGGATTTTTATGATAAACTAGCACTTGCCACTATTACTGAGATTATGTTTCATATTCTGCATTTATTTAAGGAGCAGTTTAATGCACTAAGTCTTTGGAAGGTTAATTTAAGCTTGTGGCTTATTAGAATAGTAACATAGTCACAATGCTACACTTGTTAACGCACCTTGAAATTTTTAACAATTGTTTCTCCAAAACAGGCAAATTTGACAAGGCAAGGTTTATTGTTCATCTCTGCTTAACCTGGGTAGGGTAGTAGACTACCTTATGTGGTAGGGGAGAAAGTGAGGTCTGCAGATGCTGGAGATTAGAGCTGAAAATGTGTTGCTGGAAAAGCGCAGCAGGTCAGGCAGCATCCAAGGAACAGGAAATTCGATGTTTCGGGCATAAGCCCTTCATCAGGAATGAGGAAAGTGTGTCCAACTTAGCCTGTTGGACACACTTTCCTCATTCCTAATGAAGGGCTTATGCTCTAAACGTCGAATTACCTTATGTGGTACTTAATTTTAAAACAGAATGACTTGCTAGGCCAATTTTAGAACGCACAAAGCATCAAATTAACAGTATAGATAGAGTAGCAAACTCTGGTTGGGCTCAATTTATGGAGGTGGTATTATACAACCTTCAGACTCCAGCCTGTAATCAATAAGCCATTTTTTTCCGTCTCAGCAGATCTGGCAGCATCTGTTCTTCAGTTCTGAGGAATGGTCAGTGAACCTGAAATATTGCCTCTGCTTTCTCTCCATAGATGCTGCCAGACCTGCTGAATTTTTTCAGCAATTTCTGATTTTGTTTCTGATATTCAGCATCTGCAGTTCTTTTATTTTGTCCATCTCCATTTTTAAATGTACATGTACAATTGTTGATCCAGTCCCACAAAAGTACAAAAGTTGAAAATTGAGATAGAACCCCAACATTGATTTAGCTAAGATTAACTATTCATAGTTCTATTTTCTAAGCATGTACTGTCAATAAAATAGTTATCACAGTATGGAAAACCATAGCACATAAAATTGTCATTTCACAAAAATAAGTGCTAATTGATCTATTTTAAATATAAGAATTTGACAGAAATCTTTCTCCGTTGAGAAATTTAAGGACAGCATTTGAAAGTGATTGGCCAAGTGATTTGTTATAGCATATTATCCTGCAACAAATACGGTAAGTTTCCGCACTTCAGTATAATACTTTGATGTACAAGAACCAGAAGTTACATTGAAGTCTGGAAGGTAATGGTTGCATCTGAACAATAATTATTCACTTACATTCTTAAACCAACCTAATTCTTCTTTAAAGTTAAAATACACTTCTAAATTCTCCTTTAAGTAAGTCACCAACTGAAATTTAAGCAGCATGTTCAATTGTTCAGTGTCAAGCTTAAGAATGTAAAATATTTTTGTTTGTGTGTAATATATCAAGTAAAGTTTTAGATTGTTACATATGCTACTTTGTTAGTATTATTGCAAGATAGCATGATTGATGGGGTTACATAGGTAGCAGGTTGATTTTTACACCATTATGTTTTGGAACCCCTTCCATACTGTGTGACCTTCTTCCTCCACGTAAGAAAGGTCCATTTGACTCCGTTGATTATACTCTTGCATCTGAATTGGAAAGTTGTTTATTTGAGTTTCACACCAGGCTTTCAGCCAACAATTTTGACTAAAATTCTAATGAAAGAGCTCGGTATTTTTAGGGTTTCTGTCATGTGAATGAGATATTAAACAAACCCAAGTTTGTGTATGAAGTCATCCCTAGCTCTATTCAAAGAAGAGCAGGAAGTTTGTCCCAAAATGTTGGTCAACACCCTTCCCTTAACTAACACCATTAAGAAAACATTAACATTCTCTTCATTATTGCTATTGGAATATTGCTTGCACAATTTGACCACCATGCTTGCCTACGTAAATCACTTTAACCAATTGATCTAGTGCTTTGAAATAAAAAGATGCTTCATAAGCACTCATTTGTACTTTTGGTAAACTGACCTGTTGTGAACCAAGAAAAGGGGCCACCTTGTTTTGATTTCAATTTGCTTGTTTTTTCTTGAACTTGAGGAACACACTGTTCTCACTCGTGTGACTTATTGACTTGAGGTAATAATTTTCTGTTAAAGACTGAATGTGATATAAACAGAGAAATTGCTGGCAGCTTTCCAATAAGTTGTTAGGAGTGATAATGAAATATGGGCATGGCTATGTACTGCAAATAAATACAAGAGTCAGCATTTACTGTTCTTGTTTACACTGCAGTTAGTTCAGATTGAAATTGCAACAGATGGTGAATATCTATTGCTGGATAAATATTACAACGTAAAAATTGAAAGACTTGCTTCTGAGAAGGGACAACTACTTCCAATTATAGAATCATGGCTCTAGTTCACTATTTTTTGCATGTGCTCAGGCACATGTACATTTGCAGCAATCCAATACATTGATTTCTTTTTACTTCCTATTTCAAATGCCAGCTAATGTCTGATTACTTGCTGTACCTGCAAATAACCTTTCGTGCTTCATGCATGAGGACACAGGTTGCTCTGTATCTTGGAACTCTGCAATCTCCCTCCATTTAGATAATATGCTTTTTTAGTCCATGTGTCAAAATGGACAGTTTCACACTTTCCCATGTTATCCTCCATTTGCCAGATCTTTTGCTTACTCACTTAACCTATCTATGTTGGTTTGTAGGATTCTTACATCCTCTTCACAATTTGCTTACCTATTTTTATGTCATCAGCAAACTTAGAAACCCCCCTTTATGATTTGCTCATTTCTTGTTTTCATGTTTGCAAAAGCTAATAGTGTGTATTTCTTGTTCTATACAGATGTTATGCACTTTCCCTCATTTCAGCATTGACATCACTCGTTCTTTTCTCTTACGTTTTGTAGTGATTGTAACGTGGTCAGCTAGCTGGACCTCAGAGAATATGAGTTCCCTGATTACGGTTGTTAATCTGGTCCAATCAGGGACGCCTGGCTGATAAATATAAACAGGAGTTGGAATATGAATAAAGTTTTATGCACACATTGTGCATTCACTGTGTCTTATATACACACAGCGTGTGTGCGACATGGGTGCTGGAGAAAATAAGCACTCCTGCTGTTTGGCGGTAGTGTGGGGTTTATTAGAGTCAAGTCATAGAGATATATAGCACAGAAACAGACCCTTCAGTCCAACCTGTCCATGCCGACCAGATATCTCAACCCAGTCTAGTCCCACCTGCCAGCACCCAGCTCATATCGCTGCAAACCCTTCCTATTCATATACCCATCCAGATGCCTTTTAAATGTTGCAATTGTACTAGCCTCCACCACTTCCTCTGCAGCTCATTCCATATTTGTCGTGCATGAAAAAGTTACCCCTTAGGTCTCTTTTAAATCTTTCCCCTCTCACCCTAAACCTATGCCCTCTAGTTCTGGACTCCCCAACCCCAGGGAAAAGACTTTGCCTATTTATCCTATCCATGCCCTTCATGATTTTATAAATCTCTATGAGGTCACCCCTCAGCCTCCGATGCTCCAGGGAAAACAGCCCCAGCCTATTCAACCTCTCTGTAAAGCTCAAATCCTCCAACCTGGCAACATCCTTGTAAATCTTTTCTGAACCCTTTCAAGGTTCACAACATCCTTCCAATAGTAAGGAGACCAGAATTGCATGTCGTATTCCAACAATGGCCTAACCAATGTCCTGTACAGCCAACAACATGACCTCCCAACTCCTGTACTCAATACTCCGACCAATAAAGGAAAGCATACCAAACGCCTTCTTCACTATCCTATCTACCTGTGACTTCACTTTCAAGGAGCTGTGAACCTGCACTCCAAGGTTCAACAACATTACCCAGCACCTTACCATTAAGTGTATACGCCCTGCTAAGATTTGCTTTCTGAAATGCAGCACCTTGCATTTACCTAAATTAAACTCCATCTACCACATCTCAGCCCATTGGCCCATCTGATCAAGATCCTGTTGTAATCTGAGGTAGCCTTCTTCACTGTCCACTACACCTCCAATTTTGGTGTAATCTGAAAACTTACTAGCTATATGTCTTATGCTCACATCCAAATCATTTATATAAATGAAGAAAAGTAGTAGAGCCAGTACCAATCCTTGTGGCACTCCTCTGGTCACCGGCTTCCAGTCTGAAAAGCAACCCTCCACCACCACCCTAAGTTTTCTACCTTTGAGCCAGTTCTGCATTCAAATGGCTAGTTCTCCCTGTATTCCATGAGATCTAACCTTGCTAACTAGTCTCCAATGTGGAACCTTGTCAAACACCTTACTGAAGTCCATATAGATCACGTCCACCGCTCTACCCTCATCAATCCTCTTTTACTTCTTCAAAAATCTCAGTCAGGTTCATGAGACATGATTTCCCATGAACAAACCCATCTTGACTATTCCTAATCTGTCCTTGCCTTTCCAAAATACATGGACATCCTGTTCCTCAGGATTTCCTCCAACAACTTGCCCACTACCGACATCAGGCTCACTGGTCTATAGTTCCCTGCCTTATCCATACCATCCTTCTTAAACAGTGGCACCCCGTTAGCTAATCTCCAGTCTTGCGGCACTTCACCTGTGACTATCAACGATACAAATATCTCAGCAAGAGGCCCAGCAATCACTTATCCAGCTTCCCACAGAGTCCTGGGGTACACCTGATTAGATCCTGGGGATTTATCCACTTTTATGTGTTTTGAGATATCCAGTATTCCCCCCTCTGTAATATGGACATTTTTCAAATGTCACCATCTATTTCCCTTCATTCTGTATCTTCCATGTCCTTTTCCACAGTAAACACTGATGCAAAATACTCGTTTAGTATCTCTCTCATCTCCTGTGGCTGCACACAAAGGCCACCTTGCTAATCTTTGAGGGGCCCTATTCTTCTTTAGTTATTCTTTTGTCCTTTTGTATTTGTAAAAACCCTTTGGATTCTCCTTAACTCTATTTGCCAAGCAATGTCCCTTTTTGCCTTCCTGATTTCCTCTTAAGTATACTCCTACTGCCTTTATACTCTTCTCAGGATTCATTTGATCTATGTTGTCTATAGCTGACATATGCTTCCTTCTTTTTCTTAACCAAACTCTCAATATCTTTAGTCATCCAGCATTCCTACATCTACCAGCCTTTACTTTCACCCTAACAGGAATATACTGTCTCTGGACTCTCATTGTCTCATTTCTGAAGACTTCCCATTTTCCAGCCATCCCTTTACCTGCAAACATCTGCTTCAATCAACCTTTGAAAGTTCTTGCCTAATATCGTCAAAATTAGCCTTCCTCCAATTTAGAACTTCAATTTTTTGATCTGGTCTATCCTTTTCCACCACTATTTTAAAACAAATAGAATTATGGTTGCTGGCCCCAAAGTGCTCCCCCCGACACCTCAGTCACCTGCCCTGCCTTATTTCTAAAGAGTAGATCAAGTTTTGCACCTTCTCTAGCAGGTACATCCACATTCTGAATCAGAAGCTTTTCTTGTACACACTTAACAAATTCCTCTCCATCTAAACCCTTAACACTATGTCAGTCCCAATCTGTTTGGAAAATTAAAATCTCAACCATAACCACCGCATGATTCCTGCAGATAACTGAGATCTCCTTACAAATTTATTTCTCAATTTCCCTCTGACTATTAGGGAGTCTATAATACAATCTCAGTAAGGTGATCATCCCTTTCGTATTTCTCATTTCAACCCAAATAGCTTCCCTGGATGTATTTCTGGAAATATCCTCCCTAAGTACAGCTGTAATGCTATCCCTTATCAAAAACGGCACTCCCCTCCTCTCTTGTCTCCCTTTCTGTCCTTTCTGCAGCATTTGTATCCTGGAACATTAAGCTGCCAGTCCTGTCCATCCCTGAGCCACGTTTCTGTAATTGTTATGATATCCCAGTCCCATATTCCTAACCATCCTCTGAGTTCATCTGCTTTCCTGTTAGGCCTCTTACATTGAAATAAATGCAGTTTAGTTTATCAGTCCTACCTTGTTCTCTGTTTTGTCCCTGCCTGCCCTGACTGTTTGACTTGCTTCTTTTATTAACTGTACCAGTCTTAGATTGATCTCTTTCTTCACTATCTCCCTGGGTCCCACCCTGCCACCTTAATAGTTTAAATCCTCCACAGCAGCTCTTGCAACTCTCCTGGCCAATATATTAGTCACCTTCCGATTCAGGTGCAATCCATCCTTCTTGTACACGTCACTTCTACCCCAGAAGAGATTCCAATGATCCAAAAATGTGAATCCTTCTCCCATACACCAGTTCCTCAGCCATGCATTCACCTGCTCTGTCCTCGTAGTCCCACCCCCACTAGCTCACAGCACTGGAAGTAATCCAGATACTACTACTCTCGAGGACCTCCTTTTTAAATTCCTGCCTGACTCTCTATGCTCTCCCTTTAGACTCTCTTCCTTTTCCCTTCCTGTGTCATTGGTTCTAATGTGTACAAGGACCTCCTCCTGGTCCCTCACCCCCTTGAGAACATTCTGCATCCCCTCTGAGACATTCTTGATCCTGGCACCAGGGAGCACCCGGAAGAAACCCCCGCAGACACGGGAAGAATGTGCAAACTCTACACAGACAGTCGTCCAGGGCAGGAATCAAACCAGGTCCCTGGTGCTGTGAGGCAGTAGTGCTAAACACCGAGCCATTGTGCCACCCTAAATATTAGGACCCTAACTTTCCCAGACACAGCAGGTATTATAACCTTTCAAGAGTTGACGGATTTAGTTAAGAATATTAAGGAATAGGAACATTAAGAATTAAAGAATATTACAACCCCACAGCTCCTCTAATTCTGAGACACAATCAGTTTTACTCAGCAATCCACGAACTAGGGAAATTTCTATATCGAAGTTTTTGACTAGGGTTAAGGGAACTAGCAGAGTCGCATGATGTTGATTTAACGCTTGATAAGATGCTAAGAGACCATTTGGTATGTAATTATTGATGTAATCATGCAAAAGCACCTACTAGCTAAAGCCCAACTGGGCATCAAACAGGCACTACAACTGGCTGTAAAATTGAAAAATGTGGCAAGTGGAGCACATGAGTTGCAGGATATTCTTATGGAAGTGGACACCCTCACCAGTCCAATTGAGCTTGGAGAATACCAGTTGAGTAAAGACAATTGCAAGGCCTCACTCAGGGGGACTCTAGGTCAGCCCACAGCAAAAGCCCAAAACAAAACCAAGCCCCAGCCAAATGGTTAAAATTTTCATTAGGATCCAGTCTGGAAGCCATTGCAGTTGCTGCTGGTATGCGGACTCGAGACAGCAAAAGAGTCCCACTAGAACTTGTAAGCTGATATCCAGGAGAGTGCACACCTTGGAAAATCCACCTATATCTGGTTTGGAACAGTAAAATTGCTTAGTAACATCCAAACCAGAACCAATCAAAGTAAATGTCTAGTTAAATGGTCACCCAGTTCTAATGGAGGTTGATACTGGTGAGGCTGTTTCAGTGATTGCAGAACAGTCTTTCACAAAATATGCTCTGGACTCCAACTGTTACATTTGCACAAGACTTTGGCGAGACTGTGAATCTATGCCGGGAAACCTTTACAGATTAAGGGTGCAACTTTGGTTCTGGTCTCTTATGAGAAGCAACTGTTTTCAGTTACCACTGAAAATGGGCTCAGGCCTGAGCCTGATGGGGTGAAGTTGATTAAGGAATATTTATCTTGAATGGCTCAACATTTTCAAATGGAAAATGGTTGCCTGAGTGAAGTCCTAATTTAATACCCAGAGGTTTTTCAGGAAGGTCTAAGGACAATCAAATGAGCCAAGACCACCTTGCATGTTGACTAGGAACCAAATTCACGATTCTCCAAAGGCTGACCATTGCCATTTGTCTTAAAGGCAAAAGTAGAAGGCTGTGAAGACCAACAGATCGGTTTGTCCTTGAGGGATTTTAAACAAACAGTAAACCACTTTTCACAGCTGGATAAATACCCAATCTCTTGCATAAAGCATTATTTGCAAAGCTGGCAAGGGGGCTGATCTTCATGAAGCTGGACATGAGCCATGAAATTGCAGTTAGCTGAGGATTCCCAAAAGTATGCTACAATTAATACCCTAGGAGAAAGTGAGGACTACAGATGCTGGAGATCAGATCAAAGAGTATAATGCTGGAAAATCCTGATGAAGAGCTTGTGCTCAAAACGTCAATTCTGCTGCTCCTCAGATGCCACTTGACTGGCCGTGCTTTTCCAGCACCACACTCTTCGACTACAATTAATACCCATAAGGATTTGTACCAATATACAATGTCATTTGGGGTATCATCAGGCTTTGCCATTTTTCAGTGGATGATATAGGATATTTTACAAGATCTATCCCACGTTGTCACTTATCTGGTAGTACTAATAACAGGATCAGATCTTTCTATGTCAAAAATCTGATATGGACCAATAAGGAGCACACCAAGAACTTGAGTATAGTCCTTAAATGTTTTTCCCAGGTGGGTGTAAGTCTTAGAAGGAAGAAATCTGTGTTCTGGGCACCCCAGGTGACCTCCTTGGGCTACAGGCTCGACAAGACCAGGTTACATCCATTGGAAGACAAAGTGAGGGCAATCAAAGGTACCCCAGCTCCCAAGACTGTACGAGTGCTTAGGTCTTTCTTTGGGCTCACAAATTATTACGGAATATTCATACATAACCAGGTCTCCATCCTAGCACCTATGCATCAACTCTTTAAAGAAAAAAGGATCAGCCTTGGAAATGTTTGCATAGCTTTCGGGGAAGCAGAGAAACAGCTATCATCTTCTAAGGTGTTGGCATGCTATTATCCCAAGCAAGATCTGTTTTTTACATGTGATGCCTCCCCATATAGCTTTGGGGTAGTGTTAGCTCATTGATGGCCCAATGCAGAAGAATGACCAGGAGCATATGCATCCAGGACTTTGATTAATGCAGAGCATAAATGCACGCAGATAGAAAATGAATGTTTGATGGTCATATTTGGAGTCAGAAAGTTCCACAAATACCATTACAGATATAAATTTGTAATAATAATGGACAACAAGCCCCTGCTACATCTACTTAAAGAGGATAAGGCAGTGCCACCCATAGCTCCAGGCGGAATTAGCAGTGGAATCTTATTCTAGTATAATTATAAGTTGGAACACCATCCAGGAGGCCAAGTAATGAATGCAGGTGCATTGAGTTGCCTCCTGCTCATAGATATACTGCCGGTGTTACATAATGGTTTAAATTTTCTGGACAGACCTCCAGTCACAGCTGGCAATATCAGACTTACGACATAGAAAGATCTGATCCTGGCAAAACTGAAAGAGCTAATGGTGATGAAGGAAACCAAAGACCTATTACAACCAGAATAGAAGCCTGTTTTGACCCAAACTGACTAGATAACAGCAGAGGACAGCCTATTATTAAGGGGAGCAAGAGTGATAGTCCCAAGCAAAGGTCACCTCCAGACACTGGCTGAACTCCAGCAGGTCATCCAGGGGGGTCCAGAATGATGATGTTGTGTCTGGTGGTCAGGAATGGATGCAGACATAGTCACATTGGTGGGGCAGTGCCCAGAGTACCAACAAGGGCAAAGGTTACTGCCACCCCCTCCTCTACATTCGTGGGAATGACCAGGTAAACCCTAGACTCGGTTAAACATTCTTAGTCATTGTGGGTACCCACTTAAGTGGTTCGACATGCAAAGAGTTCATTTGTCAAATACAGGGATGACAGTAGAAGAACTGTGCACATCTTTTTCAATACATGGATCCCTGAAAGTGCTGATCATGGACAAACATTGTTTACTAGCAAGGAATTTGAGTATTTCCAAAAGTTGAATGGTATTCAAAGATAGCTTCATACCATCCATCATCCAATGGTCTTGCAAAAAGAGCAGTCCAAACTTTGAAGGCAGGCTTAAAGGGACAACCTACAGCTTCACCAGATACCACACTGCTCTGGTTCCTATTTAATTATAGGACCACCCCTCACACAACTACCAGCAGAGTTGCTAATGGAGAGAGGACTCCACTCCAGGTTAAATCTAATCTTCTCGGACCTGGGGAGGAGGAGTAAAGTGGCATCAGGAACGCCAATGCTGGACACAAGACTCCAATAGGTGAGAGAGACAGTTTGCTTCAGGGGATGAAGGTTAGTTTAAGAACCATGGGAGTAGCCTTGCATGGGTAAGAGGCATGGTTGACATGAGATCAGGTCTGGTGATATATAAAGTTTAGGTAGATGCAGTAGTCCTGAACAAGCATGTGGACTATATAAGAGCTATAAACTCGCAAACATTGCAGTAGTAAACCGTGCCTGGTCCTCGACAGCCTTTCTGACTATTCTGAAACCCATGGGTCCTCCCTTTCTATCAAGTATTGACGATACCTTGGAATATGAGATGGACACCACTGATGTTATTGCCTCCATGCCTTTGCTGCCTGAAGAAGAGAATGCATTTCTTCCTAGACACTCCAGGCACAAGAGTTGAGCTACTGTGCATTATACGCCGCCTGTATCGGAGGCAGAATTGGAGGAACCCGACCTGGTGCTAAAACACCCCAAGAAGAGCTAAAACAGAAATAGACACATGTCCTTATACTTAAAGGGGGGGGGGGGGGAGATGTAGTAATTGTAACAACGTCAACCGGGGACCTTATAGAATATGAGTTCCCTGATTGAGGCTGTTAATCAGATAAAAGCAGGACTGACACTCTGTTCACTCTGAGAACTGGTTCTGAGAGGACTGGATCAGTGTCAAGGATTCTCCATGAGTAAGTAAAGGGTGACTTGGTGACAGCTTCTGTGGGGTTATTTCACCTATCATCCTCTGGGTAATAAGATTAATCCTCAATTCTGTCCAATTCTCTTTCCACTGTCATGAAGCTATGTCACCTAATTAATGACCGCTCTGCTGATGGAATTGAATAGGCAAAAGTGAGGACTGCTGATGCTGGAAATTATAGTCTAGATTAGAGTGGTGCTGGAAAAGCACAGCAGGTCAGGCAGCATCCGAGGAGCAGGAAAATCGACGTTTCAGGCAAAAGCCCTTCATCAGGACTGAATAAAGGGCATTTACCTGAAACGTCGATTTTCCTGCTCCTCGGATGCTGCCTGACCTGCTGTGCTTTTCCAGCACCACTCTAACCTAGACTGTGATGGAATTGAATGCTTCCTGTCCACGCTATTGAGTCCCTCGAAGCTTGACATACCCAAGTTAAATTTCCCGCTAAACCTGGAAAATCTCACTTAAAAATCACACAACACCAGCTTATAGTCCAACAGGTTTAATTGGAAGCACACTAGCTTTCAGAGCGTCGCTTCTTCATCAGGTGGTAGTGGAGGACTCAATCCTAACACACAGAATTTATAGCAAAAATTTACAGCGTGATGTAACTGAAATTATACATTGAAAAACTGATTGTCTGTTAAGCCTTTCATCTGTTAGAATACCATGATGGTTTCACTTCTTTCATATGTAAATCACAAAACCTTTTTTTAAAAAGTTGCATTCTCGGGTTAGCTGTTAACAATGGTGATAGCTAGACAATATGTTGAAGGTGTTAGCTCCCTGCGTTCTCTGTCTATGCCATGATGTTTAGGTTGATTCTAATCTAAAAAGTGAGATAATTGAGTTTTACATGAATGCATGCAGTTTTTGAGCAAAGTACAATGTAATCCTGCAAGTACAAATTCACCCCACAAAATGTGTGTGTGTGTGTGTGTGTGTGTGTGTGTGTGTGTGTGTGTGTGTGTGTGTGTGTGTGTGTGTGTGTGTGTGTGTGTGTGTGTGTGTGTCTGTCTGGGTTGGGGGTTGTGAGTGTGAGAAAGCATATGTGTGTGTGCAGTGAGTGCAGAGTGTCTTAAGTCTGTGAGGGGGTGCATGTGTGAGAGTGTGTCTCTGTAAGGTGTGCGTGGGTGTCTGTGTGCACATCTGTGTATATGTCTGTGTGTATGTGTGTAAGTGTGTGTGTGTGTGTAGGAGTATCTGTGTGTGTGTATAGTGCAATAGTGGTCACCTGTAATGTGACATGAACCCAAGGTCCCGGTTGAGGCCCTCACTATGGGTACCGAACTTAGCTAACAGCCTCTGTTCGGCCACTTTTCGCTGCTGCCTGTCCCGAAGTCCACCTTGGAGGATGGTCACCTGAAGGTCAAGGTCGAATGTCCTGGACCACTGAAGTGTTCCCCAACTGGGAGGGAACACTCCTGTCTGTTGGTTGTTGTGCGGTGCCCATTCATCCGTTGTCGTAGCCTATGCTCGGTTTCCCCAATGTACCTTGCCTCCAGGCATCCTTGCTTGCAACGTATAAGATAGACAAAGTTGGCTGAGTCACATGAGTACCTGCCATGTACAAGATGGGAGGTGTCCCCACGCGTAATGGTGGTATCTATGTCCACACTCTGACACGTCTTGCAGTGTCTACTGTGACAGGGTTGTATGGAGTTGCCTGAGAGCCGGGCAGCTTGCTATGAACAACAATCTGTTTGAGGTTTGGCGGTTGTTTAACTCCCATGGTTCTTGATGCTCTCTCTTTCTCTCGCTCCCCACTCTCTCATCACCTTTTTCCTCTCCTCTTCCCCCTTTGCTACTCTTCTCCCCTGTTTTCCGTTTCGCCTCTGCTTCAGCCATCCACCCCACCTCCCACATATTGTGTCACATGGCACTGGCTTCAGCCTTAGTCATTCTCAGCTCCTAATCTCCCTATAATCTCTCTATGCACTGTCTTTATCATCTCTTTATTGCAACCTTTGCTTCTGGAGCCATGACTCACCTTCTCGCAGCCTAATATAAATACCTCCCTATTTCTCCCTTTTTTTAGCTTTGACAAAGGGTCAGTTAGACTTAAAACGTCAGCTCTTTTCTCTCCTTACAGATGCTGCCAGATCTGCTGAGATTTTCCAGCATTTTCTCTTTTGGTTTCAGATTCCAGCATCCGCAGTAATTTGCTTTTATCTTTTCCCCACTAAACCTGGTCTGTTCCAATGAAAGCCAATCCAATTCTATCCATTATTTTTCTCATAAGTAAAATTCTCTGTTGCTGACGTCATCCTTCCAAATCTCTTCTGTTTCCTCTCTAATGTGATCACACCCTTACTGTAATACAATGATCAGAATTGTATGTGATACCACCGTAATCTAGCTGTTGTTTAACTAGAGTTTTATACAGTGTGCATCCTGTGGCCATAGTACAGGCCCTGTTCAACAAAGGAAACTATTCTGTATTCCTTCTTTAATATCTTTAGACATTTGTCAACAGGCACTCAAGTCCTTAGTATATTACCAAATTTTCTTTTCTTATTTCATTGGATATCAGCATTGCTGACAAGGCCAGCTCAAATCCAACTCTATTTACCTTTTCCTGAGTATTTTGCTAGGCCATTTCACAGCACATTTGAGAGTCAGCCACGTTACTGTGGCTTTGGAGTCATGTGCACCAGACCAGCTAAGAATGACAGATTGCTTATCCAGTGTGTCGTGGCGTTCATCCAGTCTGGTACAGCAGCCTCCCAGCATAGTGTGGCAATCTCCTGGTCTCCCACAGTGGCCTCCCAGCATTGGTATGATGACCCCCTGGGATGGCAAGTGATCTCCTGGCTGGCACAGTGGCCTCCTCCCATAGCGCCTTCCCAGCCTGGCTACCTTTTATCCTCCTGCAGCGGCCTCCTCCTGTTGAGCTCTCTTGGTGTGGTTTGGCGTGACGACCTCCCAGCCTGTTGCAGCAGCTTCCTCCCATAGGGGCATTCCAACAGAGCATGATGACCTTCTGGCCTCCTGCAGCAGCCTCCCACCATGGCATGTCGCTGGCATGGTGTGGAGCCAGGGTCGGCTGTGGACTAGAAATTAAGTGCCAGCGTAGTCTGCTGCACTGAATCCTTTTCTATAATGCTGGACATGTTATTTCTGTATTATCTAAAATTTTGTAACAAAAGAAACCTTGCCGAGACATTTTTGATCTAAGTCAGCCCAGTAATTGGCAATGTATAAACATTTCACTATACTCATTGAGTATATTCATAATAGAGGCTATTCCATTCTATTCCATTGACGCCAGTGAACCAAATCCTTTTTCAAATAACAACTGGGAAAAGATTAATGGATACCATTACTGAGCCTAGCTTCCAATTCCATATTTTATTTATTGAATTTATATTTCACTGGCAGTGGAAGATTTGAATCCATTTTCTGAGTACTAGCCTGAATGCTCAAGATTGGATTGCCAGTTCAATTGCTAGTCATATCTAGCATAAAGGAACAAGGTAAAGATTGTTCGAGGTCAATCATTTCAGCTTCAGAACCTCTCTCCATAAGTTTCTTAAGGGAGTGTCCTAGACCAAACCATCTTTAACTGTTTTGTCAATGATCTTTCCTCCTCATCAGGTCATCATTCACGTGTCCTAAGATACTGAAGCAGTGTATGTCCAGATGTAACAAGACCTGGATAATATCCAGGTTTATTCAAGTAATACTATTATGCAGAAGTGTCAGGAAGTTATCATCTTCAATAAGAAATAAGCTAACCATATTCCCCTGAGATTCGCTGGCAGTACCATCATTGATTTTCTCCTCTTCCTCCCTCCACTCAACACCCCCACCCCCCAACCATTATCAACATCCTGTGGTTTATCATCAATCAGAAACTGAATCAGACTAGCCATATCAGTAATGTGGTTACAAGTGAAGATCAGAGGCTTGGAATCCTGCCACAAGTAAAATTTTCCTGGCTATGTTATTTCTGATGCCTTGTCTTCTTCATGTGATTACTTACTTTCCTTGCTTAAAAAGCCTTTATGTTATAGTAATAGCATTTCTGATGCTCTGGTGCTACTGCACTGGAAGATTTTCCAGCCAAAATGAAGGATTTCCACCTTGTCACAACTAAAATAGAAGTTTCCTACCTTTCACAGGGAGGATGAATCTTGCTAATCATAGCAGGACTAATCCCAAAGTCTATCCACCATCTATAAGGTACAAATCAGGAGCATGATACAATACTCCCATTTGCCTTGAAGAGCAAATGTCCAACAATGCTCAAGAAACTTGACATCAACAAACATTCACTCTGTCTATCTCTGATGCTCAGTGGTAGTTGTACAATCTGCAAAATGCATCGCAGAAAATCATCAACTTTGCTTAGTTATCACTTTCCAAACTAGTGACATCTTCTATCTGGAAAGACAGGGGATCCCATCATCTGGAATATCCTTGCACTTAAAGAGGATGGTGGTGACAAACCTACTCCATGGTGAGGTGTGCACTTGGTTTAACTGCATATACACCATGGTGAACAGCAGTGAGGATTCCATTTAGCTGCTTCATGCTATATGTGCAGAAATGGAAGTCTGAAAATGTTTCTGCATCTTCATACTGAGCTTTAAATTGACTACTTATGTAGATAATCAGCAGTTGTGATGAGCTGAACATTTACGAACCTTATACAAGAAATCCTTATTGAAGCAAGATTGAACAAGGAAGGGTGCGCAGTCAATAATAAAATTATTTATGACTTTGGTAAGAGATGTGCAGCAGCAGACGAGTTAGAAACATTTTGAAAAAGGAGATTTAGTTTCTCCTAAGCAGATGCAGAGTGCATCATAAGGCGGTGATATTTAGGAGCCATCTGAGTAAGGATTTAGCTGGAGAGTGAATGAACATTGGAGGGTCAATGAGTAATATTACAATCCATGAAGGACTCAGTGGTGGGCAAGTTGTTGAAGGGAATCCTAAGGGACAGGATGTATATGTATTTGGAAAGGCAAGGACTGATTCACCTGGACCATCTCAGCAGTTCATCAACTTTACTAACACCTTCCATTCCGACCTGAAATTCACCTGGACCATCTCAGCAGTTCATCAACTTTACTAACACCTTCCATCCCGACCTGAAATTCACCTGGACCATCTCAGCAGTTCATCAACTTTACTAACACCTTCCATCCCGACCTGAAATTCACCTGGACCATCTCAGACTCCTCCCTCCCCTTCCTAGACCTCTCCATTTCTATCTCGGGTGACCGACTCAACACAGACATCTATTATAAACCGATTGACTCCCACAGCTACCTGGACTACACCTCCTCCCACCCTGCCCCCTGTAAAAATGCCATCCCATATTCCCAATTCCTTCGTCTCCGCCGCATCTGCTCCCAGGAGGACCAATTCCAACACCGCACAGCCCAGATGGCCTCCTTCTTCAAGGACCGCAGATTCCCCCCAGACGTGATCGACGATGCCCTCCAACGCATCTCCTCCACTTCCCGCTCCTCCGCCCTTGAGCCCCGCTCCTCCAACCGCCACCAAGACAGAACCCCACTGGTTCTCACCTACCACCCCACCAACCTCCGCATACAACGTATCATCCGCCGCCATTTCCGCCACCTCCAAATGGACCCCACCACCAAGGATATATTTCCCTCCCCTCCCCTATCAGCGTTCCGCAAGGACCACTCCCTTCGAGACTCCCTCGTCAGATCCACACCCCCCACCAACCCAACCTCCACCCCCGGCACTTTCCCCTGCAACCGCAGGAAATGTAAAACTTGCGCCCACACCTCCACACTCACTTCCCTCCAAGGCCCCAAGGGATCCTTCCATATCTGCCACAAGTTCACCTGTACCTCCACACACATCATCTATTGCATCCGCTGCACCCGATGTGGCCTCCTCTATATTGGTGAAACAGGCCGCTTACTTGCGGAACGCTTCAGAGAACACCTCCGGGCCGCCCAAACCAACCAACCCAATCACCCCGTGGCTCAACACTTTAACTCTCCCTCCCACTCCACCGAGGACATGCAGGTCCTTGGACTCCTCCACCGGCAGAACACAGCAACACGACGGCTGGAGGAGGAGCGCCTCATCTTCCGCCTGGGAACCCTCCAACCACAAGGTATGAATTCAGATTTCTCCAGTTTCCTCATTTCCCCTCCCCCCACCTTGTCTCAGTCGGTTCCCTCAACTCAGCACCGCCCTCCTAACCTGCAATCCTCTTCCTGACCTCTCCGCCCCCACCCCACTCCGGCCTATCACCCTCACCTTGACCTCCTTCCACCTATCCCACCTCCATCGCCCCTCCCCCTAGTCCCTCCTCCCTACCCTTTATCTTAGCCTGCTTGGCTCTCTCTCTCTCTTATTCCTGATGAAGGGCTTATGCTCGAAACGTCGAATTCTCTATTCCTGAGATGCTGCCTGGCCTGCTGTGCTTTGACCAGCAACACATTTGCAGCTGATTAGGGACAGTCAACATAGCTTTGTGCGTGGGAAATCATGTCTCACAAACCTGATTAAGTTTTTTGAAGAAGTAACAAAGATGATTGATGAGGGCAGAGCAGTAGATGTGATCTATATGGACTTCAGTAAGGCGTTCGACAAGGTTCCCCATGGGAGACTGATTAGCAAGGTTAGATCTCATGGAATAAAGGGAGAACTAGCCATTTGGATACAGAACTGGCTGAAAGGTAGAAGACAAAGGATGGTGGTGGAGGGTTGTTTTTCAGACTGGAGGCCTGTGACCAGTGGAGTACCACGTGGATTGGTGCTGGGTCCTCTATTTTTTGTCATTTACATAAATGATTTGGATGCGAGTACAAGAGGTACAGTTAGTAAGTTTGCAGATGACACCAAAATTGGAGGTGTAGTGGACAGCGAAGAGGATTACTTCAGATTACAAGAGGACCTGGACCAGATGGGCCAATGAGCTGAGATGTGGCAGATGGAGTTTAATTCAGTTAAATGCGAGGTCCTGCATTTTGGGAAAGCAATTCTTAGCAGGACTTATACACTTAATGGTAAGGTCCTAAGGAGTGTTGCTGAACAAAGAGACCTTGGAATGCACCTTCATAGCTCCTTGAAAGTGGAGCCGCAGGTAGATAGGATAGTGAAGAAGGCGTTTGGTATGCTTTCCTTTAGTGGTGAGAGTATTGAGTACAGGACATTGGTTAGGCCACTGTTGGAATATTGCATGCAATTCTGGTCTCCTTCCTATCAGAAAGATGTTGTGGAACTTGAAAGGGTTCAGAAAAGATTTACAAGAATGTTGCCAGGGTTAGAGGATTTGAGCTACAGGGGAGGCTGAACAGGCTGGGGTTGTTTTCCCTGGGGCATCAGAGGCTGAGGGGTGACCTTATAGAGGTTTACAAAATTATGAGGGGCATGGATAGGGTAAATAGACAAAGTCTTTTCCCTGGGGTCGGGGAGTCCAAAACTGGAGGGCATAGGTTTAGGGTGAGAGGGAAAAGATGTAAAAGAGACCTAAAGGGCAACCTTTTCACACAGAGGGTGGTACGTGTATAGAATAAGCTGCCACAGGAAGTGGTGGAGGCTGGTACAATTGCAACATTTAAGAGGCATTTGGATGGGTATATGAATAGGAAGGGTTTGGAGGGATATGTGCCGGTTTCTGGTAGGTGGGACTAGATTGGGTTGGGATATCTGGTCGGCATGAACAGGTTGGACCAAAGTGTCTGTTTCCATGCTGTACGTCTCTATGACTCTAAATAATATGAGGCACCTGTTAAAACTAGTTGTGAGAAGGCTAAAATATTCAATTTTGGCAGGAAAACTTTCCAGTACAGCAGCACAGAATGTCAACAATACTTTCACGATAAGGAAAAGGCTTTTTAAGCAAGGAAAAAAATGATCACATTAAGAATGCATGGCGTTTTAAATAATATTACGAGAAAAATTTAATTTCAGAGTTGGACTAAATAAAACATTGAATTGGACATCATGGAGAAAACAATTCTTAGAATATAGAATAGCTATCAAATTAGACAATAAATGAGATGCCAAACAACTAAATATATTTCTATATAAAGATAAAGTTCCCATAGTCCTCCTGTACCATAGGGCTTCTCTCTCATTAGGGAGAGATGACTAATGGTGGTTTAACCTGAAGATCACCATGCTCAGACAGGGGGAAACATTGAGAATGAGTTCTCCATGATAACCTCATCTGGTGTGATAATTGAACCCACACTGTTGGCGTCACTTTGCATTGCAAACCAGCCTTCCAGCCAACTGAGCTAACAACTCCTATTTCAAGAGTATGTCTGACAGTGTTATAGCTTGCAAAATAATAAGGCAAGCAAGATACTCTTGAAGAAGTACTGAAAGCTTTACGCTCATAACAGATAAAAATTTTGGAAGAGCAAGTTTTAGGGGAAGAGTTCAGCATCTAGGGGATCAATAGATACTTTTATTAATGATCTCTAGATTAAGTGATACAAAGGCAGTATTAAACATTGCAATTGTAATAATTGCTGATAAATCCTCATTAGATTTATCACATCAAAGAAGATTTGACCCTGGAGAAAGCCATTCAAATGGCATGAGAAGCAAAAGTCTGGAAGAAACATTGATCAATCCTGAGGGAGGAAAATCAATCTTGGTACAGGAGATCAGCGTAATTCAATTAATTCTTAAAATACAAAAGCATAAAAGACACACACACGAAAAACTAAACCAGTGGGTAGGACAGACACCGGAAGCTAAGTCTTTATTAGTGCAGTGGGACAAAGAAGCCTCACATCCAATGCTCAGCTATTAAAACTGAACTCTTTGTGTCACACGGTAGGTCACCTTCAGAAAATGCGCAAAAACAGGATACAGTTTCAGAAAAGCAAGAGGTCAAGCTACTACCTACACCAAGAGGTTAATGAGGTAGAACCATCTACAGTGCAAGAAAATGATTCAGTATTCTTAAGGGAAATAAAGTAATCCAGTGCCAGCTAAATTTTAAGTTTGATATTGAAGCAATGTCACTGTATTATCACTAGTAAACTGCAGTTGATTGAAGACACTGGGAAATGTTTCTTTCAACAGGGAATAGTAAGCATCCTCAGTTTCAAGGGACTTTCAAACCGTAAACTGTTAGGAAACAAATCAAAATCAGCAGCCTTGAACCCAGAGAATTTTAGGATCCCTACAGCGTGGAAACAGGCCCTTCAGCCCAACATGTCTGCCCTGACCCTCTGAAGAGTAACCCACCCAGACCCATTCCCCTACCCTATACTTCCGCCTGACTAATGCACCTAACCTACACATCCCTGAACACTATGGCCGATTCACCTAACCTGCACATCTTTGGATTGTGGGAGGAAACCAGGACATCCAGATTAAACCTGCAAAGAACACTGAACGAATGTGCAACGTCCACACAGACAGTTGCCCAAGGCTGGATTTGGACCTAGGTCCCTGGCACTGTGAGGCAGTAGTGCTAACCACCAAGCCACCATACCACGTCAGTCTTCCAAACATAACAACATCATTTGGGAGTTCTGACCGAATAGCTAAGCCTTCACACGACCTAAAGTTGTGCAGTTAGACATATTATGCATAATATTAATAATAGTAAAAGCTTTGGGGTAGAAATAGTGTATAAAGTTGTAAGGTTCTAAAAGCTTTAACAGAGGGAAGAGCCTTAAGCATCATATGTGGACTTGTAAGCATCATACACTGTCATGTGGACTTGTTGTGCAGAACAGCTTAGGCTTTTGGAGGAATAAGATCTGACATATATACTCTCCTCACAGTCTCCGTAAAGATGTCCATTTGTACCAATGTAATGTGTAACTTGTTGCTAACTTTCAATAAACTACTACTTGTTGAATTTCTTCAAATTACACCAACAATTTATTTGCCTCTACCACATTGGATCAACTAGACTCTGTAGATCTCTACACTTCAAGATAATAGGTTAGGTTTTCTTCCACTTTGATGAGGAGCAGCCTCGATCAGCACAGCCAGTAATATGCTTAGTTGCGATTTAATTTGACTGTACATACAACACAGTCCATTGGGATTAATGCTAAGAGGATGGGGAAGCAGAAGATATGAGTAGCAATTTTGGAGAGAGAGACAGAGAGACAGAGACAAGGCTGAGAATTGGACTTTTAAATGGAAGACAAAGGAAAGTGAGAAAGGAACAAAGAAGAGTGTCAGCAACTGAAGAGGGGAGAACAGTGACAACATTACCAAAAGGTGAACCTCACAATCCTGAGTACATTTTTTCTACTCTATATCTGAAAAAGCATACATTTGTTGTTTAGTATCATGACTCACAACCTTCACTCTTTGTATTTGCATTACTGGAATGTAGCATGTGTCACCACATGATTCTCCTCTCTTCAAACATGGATTGAATGTGTGCTCCTGCCAGACTGAAATACAGGCTTTAAACCAGTAAGTGATTTTATCTGCATTAGATGAGTGAAAGAACTATCAACATCAAATAACAATGAAATGTGCATTGTCTAGATCCCACAATAAATAGAGAAAAAAATTTACACTTATCTCGAATTGTAGGCTATAACCAGAGGTTTACCTGTTTTAATTAACTTTAGTCTGATTATACATTCTTGCTAGAATGACCCAAAACTTGTCAGCCATTTGTTATGGGACTGACTCTAGCGGTCAACTTGTAAAATCATTTGTGGCAGTCTTGAAAAAATAATCTGGTCAACGCTGTGTTATGAATTGTTTCATTTGACTCTTGAGCCCAATTGTAGAATGGCAGTATCTCCATTTGTAAGAGGAAGATAGGATGAGTAGGTACATGATTTGCTGGTCTCTGTTTTCTCTGGCAAGCAGTATTTTTCATTTGAACTCTTCCAATGCTGTTCCAAATAGACAGTTTCCAGAGGATATCAGTGTTAATGTCCACCAATTTCATATTTTAATTACAGGTGTGGTCACCCAGATGCTTGTGATAACGTGGCTAGGTCTCCATACAAAGATCTTTGGTTATACTGCCATCCAATGAACTTGATAGAGTCAATGTAGATGTTGATGACTTCACAATAAGTGAATCCTGGACAAATGTGCATACTCAAGGACCTTTGAGTCTGTGACTTCTTCCTGCCAATAAATGCTGTGAATATGTTTGAGACAGGTGAAGGTGGAAATTGTATAGCCTTTTCTCTTATCTAGTTTGTGTTGTTCTGGTCTTAACATTGTAGAGGAGTGTGCTGAGGAGGCAGATTTGGTACACTCACAGTTTGGTGTTCTCAGTCAGATTATTGTTGATCCACGTAACATTTGTGGCTTTTGTGATACATGTTTTGATTTTAGCATTAAGTGGCTGTTTGCATGCAATTGTGGAGTCAAGGAATCCACACCTTCTAGTGTCATAATGTGAATAATGCTAATGGCAGAATGGCATAACATTTGTCTCCCTGGATGCCGGTGATCTAACCAATGTTTGAACTGGTGTGAAAAAATCTGTATATTTGTCTATCAAGTTCCACATCATAACATTCAAGGATATGGACCTAAGTGCAGGAAAGTAGGACTTAGACTAGTGTAGGTAGTAGTAGTGGAGGTACAGACCAATTTAGGTAGTAGTGAAGGTATAGACTTGATTGCCTGAAGGGCCTTTTCTGTACTATATGATGCTATGAGCCTCTAATCACAGTTGTCTTTTGGATACTACCAACCAGCTGCAAGTCACTTCTCAATCCTGTGCTCACGATCCCGACAATTATTTATGGCTTGCCAATCAAAGATTTTTCATCTTTCTAACTTGTTATCTCATTTTGTTTTTTGTTTGTTTGCTTAATGAATTCTATCCACCTGTAGAGCAGTGGAGCTCTGATCTCCCGGTACATATTGAAGCAAATGGACCATTGTGGTTCAGCAGCTTACTATGTGGGAGCTTCTCAACTTGAAGTTGGCAGTGGCTAGCTGGTGACACAGATCAATCAATCCCACCATTGGAGTTGTCCAGGACACTTATTCTCTACACCAATTAAGTTTGAGATATCTCTGTAACTTTTGTCTCCTGTGTTGTGTTAAACCTTTGTAGCTAAACTAAAGTGTTCTCTTCAGGTGCAAACATGGATAAAATTCATGATGACCTTGAGCTTCCCAAATATTGGGTCTCCTTCTCAATCTTCCTGGATGAGTCCAAAGGACTGCAAAACCGTTTATTGGCTGAAAATATTATACAATTAGACATGAGTCCACTTTTGGTCTCCATTTTAGAATCAGTTCACATCTCATCTCCAGTTGAGGATTTTAGTCCTGATTTAATTCCATAGTCTCCAACTTATCTGAGGTAAGAACAAACAATGGAACAATTTGCCCGTGGCTTGGAATTTGGTTCATGAATTCCAAGGAATCCCCACAAGGCAGTGTCCTCGATATTGCATTTCTGGAGCTAATCCTTCTCTGATTCCATTGAAGCTTTCACCTAGGTTCATGGGGGATTCAATTTCTGTTTGTTGTTAAAAGAGAGATTTATACACTTTTAACATTGCTGCTGGTCAGGGTGTGGTCTGAAATTGAGAATCAAACTAAAATGCAGAAATGGATAACATGCACATGCTAGAAACGGTAAAATAAGATTCCAATTAAATATAGATTGTATTTTGTTGAAGCTCTACAACATCAAAAAAACATTTGCTGGCTACGTCTTTTAGTAACGCAAGATCGGTTGCCTCATAACTTGATAAGAGTGATCAAACTTGTATTTCATCTTGCTGTGCTGAGCAACCGTCGACCTTTGGGGAGGTAATCGCGTAATGGTATTGTCACTGGACTGTTAATCCAGAGACGCAGTTAATGGTTTGGGGACTTGTGTTCAAATTCTGCCATTGCAGACAGTCGAATTTGAATTCAATAAAAATCTGGAATTATGAGTCTAATGATGACCATGAATCCATTGCTGATTTTTGGAAAAGCCCATCTGGATCACTGATGTCCTTCAGGGAAGGAAGCTGCCATCTTTACGTGGTGTAGCCTACATGTGAATTCAGACCCACAGCAATGTGGTTGGCTCTGGGCAGTTAGGGATAGACAATAAATGCTGCCTACCAGTGATGTTCTCATTCTGTGAGTGAATAAAAAAAACCCTTTTAGTCCCTGAGTGACATAACTGTGCTATGAAATCTGGGAGAATTGTTGAGAACCTTGACGCTGGGAGCAACTAGTTGCATTTCCAACAGAGTTACAGATGTTAAAATGAGTTACTCACTAAGAAGCAGCAAGAGGTCTATTAACAGAGTTTATTCCTTGTTACCACCTTCATTAACTGCAAAATTTGCCTCATTAATATGTAGCTTCCTATTGTAGTCTGTGATAGATAGAAACTAAATACCGAGATCTCCAGATATGAAAGTCGGAGTGGGTACTGGCAATTCTAGATTGCTACTTGCTTCTCGAGTCTGTGTCTTGGATACCCAGCATCAATGTTTCAGGGCACAGCCCAGGATGATAAGACCAATAGACCACAAGAAATAGGTACAGCAGTAGGTTGTTTAGCTCCCTGAGCCTTCTCCACCATTCAATAGGATCGTAGCTGATCCTATATTCTTCATGTCCAAATTCCTGCATTTTCCCCATTACCCTTCATTCTCCTACTGATCAAGAATCTACCTATCCATCTATGTTGCCAAAGAATAGATTCAATAATTATATTACATTATTATTGTCACTCTGCTAAAGGTGAGACTGTTTTGGCAGATCAGTTAGAAATAAAGTATAAGCAGTTGCTATAATATTGTTATTACATTTTGATAAATGTAATGTGAAGAAAGTCTATGAAACAATTGCATGCTTCTAATAAATTTAATGTTATTTCCCTTTTAATACTCAAGCAAAGTATATCATTAAAATCTGTTACAAGCTACGATGTAACTTTTAAAACAATATACTTAGCATATCTGAATTTTTGTTATCGATCAGAAATTTTGAATGATTTTTATTTTTTCACTGAAAGGTCACTGCTACTCTGAGAAACTTGGCTGATCTGCCCCAGTCCCGATCCAGGTTCCTAAGCACTGGAGCACTATCGGAACTCTGTGTGGTACTGGAACAGCACCTAAATGATAAAGATGTCTGTACAAACGTAGCCAGAATATTCAGGTAAAAAAGTAAAAATGTCCAGTGAGGAACTGTTAGAATCTTCAAATAATCTGTTTCACAAATTATCTGAGACTTAATTTCATTTTCTTTTTACTGTGCAGGACAATGCCGTGCTGATATCTTCTAGTGAATTAGAATTAAGATGTCTAGGTTAGAAACTTTTCTGAAGTTCCAAATAACTCAAAAAGATATCAGGCATATTTAAAAGACCAAAGTGTCCCATTTCATTCATATCCAAGTCAATTTCCAATGTTTTGATGGAAATGCAAAAAAAAAGATGCTGAAAATCTGAAATAAAATCAAGTGTTGTAAACACTCTGTAAGTCTGACAGCATCTGTGGAGAGAGAAACAGAGATGACGTTGATTTAGCTCTATCCTGAAGTTAACCAGACAACTGTGATGCTACAATTCTCAAATTTAGAGCACACAGTCTTTGTGTACATGTGTCCAACACTCCTCAAATATCTGACCTGCGATTGCAAAGTGGATCCTCCACTAACTTTCCTTATTAAAGAACCATGCACCAAAATTTAAGGGAAAATCATTTTTGTCAACTATTTTTATTGCAAAGTGGAATATTCTGGCATACAATACTAGGTTTTTACTATTGATCTCTTCAATCTGTCGCATCCTCTCAGGGAAGATAGAAAGTTGCTGTGTGCCAAATTAGAACAAATTCCTCTATTCTCCTTGACAGTGATAGGATCTTGCTTTTCAGACCAGCCAAAGTACCTATCATTATAGTGTGCATGTCCATCAGTGCTTTCTTTTGCATTGTCCATTAAGGTTCTCCTCAAATCTCTCCTCAGCAGAACTCATTTGCGATTTCATCCCAATAGCTGGCAAACAAACCACCTTCTACTTCTGGTCTGCTTGCAGCCTAATGTTGTCTGTTAACTCACAATGTGTTGATTCCAGTTCTATACTAAACTGTATGTTCGTCCTGTATATATCAGAAGCTGAGCTGGAGACTACGAATGCAAGTCAAGTAATAGGACATCTTCATCAGTACTATGCAATTACTCTCCCTCTTCCTTTCACAGCTTCTGGGGGTGACCGGGTGGCAATCCTTCAGTGTTTGAAAGCAGGTAACTAGAAGATCTTCTGAGGAAGGTGGTATGTTCTGAGAACAGGCTGAGAGTGTGATGTGAGCTGATTGGGGAAAATGATCTCCACGGTTCTTCAAGCTAGGACCCAGTCACAGCTGGCCCTGTGACACTGAGAGGCATCTGTTCTGTAGAACCTAGGAGGAACAACCATCCTGCTCCCTTGCAGGTTCTGCTTTGCTTCTTTTTGTTTCTGCAGAAAGGAAGATAGAATATCAGTGATTGTGTTGTGTTGTGTTTGCTTGATGGACCTGCCTTGGCTGAATTTCTGGAGTTATGCGATGGCAGCAAGACATGGATGTGAGACTGAAAGCAGTTTATGAGGGTTAGGTGGAGTATCTGGATGTTAGGTGGGAGTCCTGAGATCCATGATCACTGCTGAATGTGTGAATGGTGTGGGTGCATTGAGCAGGATGAGAAATTTAATGGTAAGGTGGGAGATATCATAGAGTAAGAGTCAAAGAGATGTACAGCACAGAAACAGACCCTTCGGTCCAATTCGTCCATACTAACTAGATATCCCAACCCAATTGAATCAAATTGAATTGAATTGAATTGAGTTTATTTTCACATGTACCAAGACACAATGAAAACCTTTGTCTTGCGAGCAATACAACAATACAGTTAATAGACAATAGACAATAGGTGCAGGAATAGGCTATTTTGCCCTTTGAGCCTGCACCACCATTCAATATGCTCATGGCTGATCATCCTTAATCAGTATCCTGTTCCTGCCTTATCTCCATAACCCTCGATTCCACTATCCTTGAGAGCTCTATCCAACTCTTTCTTAAATGAATTCAGAGACTCGGTCTCCACTGCTCTCTGGGGCAGAGCATTCCACACAACCACCACTCTCTGGGTGAAGACATTTCTCCTCACCTCTGTCCTAAATGGTCTACCCCTTATTTTTAAGCTGTGTCCTCTGGTTCGACACTCACCCATCAGCGGAAACATGTTTCCTGCCTCCAGAGTGTCCAATCCTTTAATAATCTTATATGTCTCAATCAGATCCCCTCTCAGTCTTCTAAACTCAAGGGTATACAAGCCCAGTGGCTCCAGTCTTTCAGCGCAAGGTAGTCCCGCCAGGAATTGATCTCGTGAACCTCTGCTGCACTCCCTCAATAGCCAGAATGTCTTTCCTCAAATTTGGAGACCAGAACTGCACACAATTCTCCAGGTGTGGTCTCACCAAGACCCTGTACAGCTGCAGAAGAACGTCTTTGCTTCCATACTCAATCCCTCTTGTTATGAAGGCCAGCATTCTATTAGCCTTCTTCGCTACCTGCTGTACCTGCATGCTGGCCTTCATTGACTGGTGTACAAGAACCCCCAGACCTCTTTGTACTACCCCTTTATCTAAATTGATTCCATTTAGGTAGTAATCTGCCTTCCTGTTCTTGCCAGCAAAGTGGATAACCATACATTTACCCACATTAAACTGCATCTGCCATGCATCTGACCACTCACCTAACCTGTCCAGGTCACCCTGTAATCTCCTAACATCCTCCTCACATTTCACCCTGCCCTATCATCAGCAAATTTGCTAATGTTATTACTAATACCATCTTCTATATCATTAATATATATTGTAAAAAGCTGCGGTCCCAGTATAGATCCTTGCAGTACCCCACTGGTCACTGCCTGCCATTCCGAAATGGAGCCGTTTATTACTACTCTTTGTTTCCTGTCAGCCAACCAACTTTCAATCCAAGTTAGTACTTTGCCCCCAATACCATGCGCCCTAATTTTGCTCACTAACCTGTTATGTGGGACTTTATCAAAAGCTTTCTGAAAGTCCAGATGCACTACATCTACTGGATCTCCCTTGTCCATCTTCAGAGTTATATCCTCAAAATACTCGAAGATTAGACAAGCATGATTTCCCCTTCATCAATCCATGCTGACTCTGACCTATATTTCATCCTTTATAATAGACTCCAGCATCTTTCCCACCACTGAGGTCAGACTAACTGGTCTATAATTTCCTGCTTTCTCTCTCCCACCTTTCTTAAAAAGTGGTATAACATTAGCCACCCTCCAATCCGCAGGAACTGATTCCAAATCTATTGAACTCTGGAAAATAATCACTAACGCATCCACGATTTCTCGAGCCACCTCCTTCAGTACCCTGGGATGTAGACCATCAGGCCCCGGGGACTTATCGACCTTCAGACATAACAGTCTCTCCAACACCAATTCCTGGCAAATATAAATTCCCTTCAGTTCATATCCTTCAGCCACTGTTACCTCAGGGAGATTGCATGTTTTCCCCAGTGAACACAGATCTGAAGTACCAATTCAATTCTTCTGCCATTTCTTTGTTCCCTGAAATATATTCCCCTGTTCCTGTCTTCAAGGGCCCAATTTTAGTCTTAACCATTTCTTTTGCCTTTCACATACCTCAAAAAGCTTTTACTATCCTCCTTTATATTTTTGGCCAGTATACCTTCGTACCTCATTTTTTTTCTGCGTATTTCTTTCTTAGTAATCCTCTGTTGTTCTTTAAAAGCTACCCAGTCCTCTGTTTTCTCACTTATCTTTGCTATGTTATACTTTTTCTCTTTTAACTTTATATGTTTCTTAACTTCCCTCGTTAGGCACGGCCACACATGCCTCCTCCTAGGATCTTTCTTCCTTTTTGGAATGAACTGATCCAGTATCTTCTGCATTATACACAGGAATATGTGCCATTGTTCCTCCACTGTCATCCCTGCTAAGGTATTGCACCATTGAACTTTGGCCAACTCCTCCCTCATAACTCCATAGTTCCCTTTATTCAACTGAAATATTGTCACTTCCGATCGTACCCTCTCCCTCTCAAATTGCAGATTGAAGCATATTGTATTATGGTCACTACTTCCCAATGGCTCCTTCACTTTTTGATGTCCCTGATCAATTCTGGTTCATAGCACATTACCAGATCCAGAATTGCCTTCTCCCTGGTAGGCTCCAGCACCAGCTGCTCTAAGAATCCATCTCAGAGGCACTCCACAAAGTCTCTTTCTTGAGGTCCAATACCATCCTGATTCTCCTGATTCAATTTACATCCGACATCCAGACTACTGTTTGGGGGCCTATAGCTAACTCCCAAGAGGGTCTTCTTACCCTTGGAATTTCTCAGCTGTATCCACACTGACTCTACATCCTCTGATCCTAAGTCCCCCCATGCAAGGGACTGAATATCATCCCTTACCAACATGGCCCCCCTACTCCCTCTGCCCGTCAGTCTGTCCTTACGATAGCACGTGTAGCCTTGAATATTCATTTCCCAGGCCCTGTCCACTTGAAGCCACGTCTCAGTTATCCCCACAATATCGTATCTGCCAATTTCCAAAAGACTCTCAAGCTCATCCATCTTATTTCTAATGCTTCGTGCGTTCATATACAATATTTTCAATTTGTTACTGCTCTCACCCTTCCCATCAACCCCTATTCCACTCAACCTTACAGCATGATCCCTTTTTGAGTTTTCTGCTTCATTGATACAGTTGTTTTTCTTGACTTCCCTTGTTCTAACTTTCCCTTCAATTTCCTTCTTAAACATCCAGTTTGTCCCCTCCCCTCCCCCCGCTACTTAGTTTAAACGCAGCTGTGTTGCAGTAGCAAACCTGCCTGCCAGAATGCTGGTCGCTGGTTCCCAACCTATTAAGGTGCAAACCGTCTCTCTTGTATAACTTATGCTTACCACAAAACATACCCCAGTGATCCAAGAATTTAAATCCTTGCTTCCTGCACTAGTTGCCTAGCCACACGTTCAAGTCCATTATCTCCCTGTTTCTGGCCTCACCAGCCTGAGGAACTGGAAGCAAACCAGAGATAACCACCCTGGATGTCCTGTATTTCGGCCTTCTTCTTAGTTCTCCGAAGTCCAGCTGTAGTATGTTCCTCCTCTTCTTCCTGCCGTGTGGGCGGCACGGTGGCACAGTGGTTAGCACTGCTGCCTCACAGCGCCTGAAGACCCGGGTTCAATTCCCGACTCAGGCGACTGACTGTGTGGAGTTTGCACGTTCTCCCCGTGTCTGCGTGGGTTTCCTCCGGGTGCTCCGGTTTCCTCCCACAGTCCAAAGATGTGCGGGTCAGGTGAATTGGCCATGCTAAATTGCCCGTAGTGTTAGGTAAGGGGTAATGTAGGGGTATGGGTGGGTTTCGCTTTGGCGGGTCGGTGTGGACTTGTTGGGCCGAAGGGCCTGTTTCCACACTGTAAGTCTAATCTAATCTAATCATTTGTGCCGACATGTACCACCACCTCTGGCTCTTCACCTTCGTCCTTGAGGATTTCCTGCACTCTGTCTGTGATGTCTTTAACCCTGGCACCAGGAAGGCAACACACCATCCTTAAGTCCCGCCTGCTACCACAAAAACCTCGGTCAGTTTCTCTCACTATGGAGTCCATTATTACCACAGCTCTGTGCGATGTCCGACTTTCCGCTCTGCTTCCGTGCCAACTTTTGATTGACAGACCTGGCCTTGCAGTGTCATCTGTCTCTACTGTTTCCAAAAGATTCAACTTGTTCCTGAGAGGTACTTCCCTTGGGGTCTCTTGCACCTGTCTCCTCTCTGTCCTCCTCATCGCCTGCTCTCTTCTGCTGTCTTCTGGTATGATTGGTGTAATAACCTCACTGAAGGTCTTGTCCAGAAAGATCTTGTTCTCTCAGATGAGCCTAAGGTCCTTGAGTTCTTTCATCAGTGCTGCAGTATGCTCTGTCAGTAGCTGAATGTGCACACACTTTCCACACTTATACGAGCCAGACACACCAGAGTCGTTGGCCTTCTACATCAAGCACGTAGCACACTGAACAAGCTTGGCAGTCATGTCTTCAACCTTTTCAACTGTGGCGTACTCACTTCACTCAAGCTTCTTGTCAAAGACTCCTGAGCTAAAGCCTCACTCTTCACTCTACAGGAACTTCCTTGGACCTCTTTTTGGGTAAGTCTGTGGACTTTTAATTTAGGTTAAAGGAGGAGGGTGGGAGGGAGGCCCTACTTTGTAGGACCTGGGGTCTAGAATACACCCACTTAAATAACAATCACTTACCTTCCCAACCGGCTTTGTGCTCCGACTTCACGTCCACCCAGCACCCGCCGCTCTCTGCTGCAAAATGACCGTCGGTGTCGAGGTAAGTTCTTAAATAACAATCACTTACCTTCCCAAACGGCTTTGCGCTCCGACTTCACTTCCGACCAGCACCTCCCTGCTGCAAAAAAAAGTTGAGTAGCATAGATAAGTAAATGATAGGTAAACAGTGGCAAAAACAAAAATACAGGTATAGACGAATGTTAAGATTTTGTGAGTCCATTCAGTTTCTAACAACAGTAGGGTAGAAACGTTTTGAAACCGGCTTGCATATGTTCAGGCTTCTGTACCTTCTCCTCGATGGTAGAGGTTGTAGAAAAACATTGCCCGGGGTGGGATGGATCTTTAAGAATGCTGGCAGCCTTTTCTTGACAGCAGGCCTGGTAGATGGATTCTATAGATGGGAAGTCGGCCTTTGTGATTGTCCAGGCCGAGTTCACCACTCTTTGTAACCATCTCTGATCTTGAATGATGCAGTTGCCAAACCAGGTGTGATGCATCCAAACAGAATACTCTCGATGGCGCACCTATAAAGGCTGATGAGGGTATTCGCTGTCATGCCAAATTTTCTCAGCTGCCTGAAGAAGAGACATTGTTGGGCCTTTGTAACCAGTGCATCCACCTGAAGACTCCAAGAAAGCTTGTTGTGGATGAGCACTCCCAGGGGCTTGACACAATCTAGTCCCACCTGCCAGTACCAGCCCCATATCCCTGCAAACCCTTCCTATTCATATACCCATCCAGATGCCTTTTAAATGTTGCAATTGTACTAGCCTCCACCACTTCCTCAGGCAGCTAATTCCATACACATAGCACCCTCTGCATGAGCATGTTGCCCCTTAGGTCTCTTTCATATCTTTCTGCTCTTACTCTTAAACCTATGCCCTTTAGTTCTGGACTCCCCCACCCAAGGGAAGAGACTTTGCCTATTTATCCTATCCATGCCCTCATGATATCACAAACCTCTGTAAGGTCAGCCCTCAGCCTCTGACACTCCAGGGAGAGCAACCCCAGCCTACTCAACCTCCCCAAATAGCTCAAATCCTCCAACCCTGGCAACATCCTTGTAAATCTTTTCTGAACCCTTTCAAGTTTCACAACATCCTTCTGATAGTTAGGAGACCAGAATTGCATGCAATATGCCAAAAGTGGCCAAACCAATGTTCTGTACAGCCACAACATGATCTCCCAAATCCTGTACTCAATACTCTGACCAATAAAGGAAAGCATATCAAATGCCTTCTTCACTATCCCATCTACCTGCGACTCCACTTTCAAGGAGCTATGAACCTGCACTGCAAGGTCTCTTTGTTCAGCAATATTCCCTAGAACCTTACCATTAAGTGTATAAGTCCTGCTAAGATTTGCTTTCCCAAAATGCAGCATCTCGCATTTATCTGAATTAAACTCCATCTGCCATTCCTCAGCCCCCTGGCCCATCTGATCAAGATCTCATTGTAATCTGAGGTAACCTTCTTCGCTGTCCACTACACCTCCAATTTTGGTGTCATCTGCAAACTTACTAACTATAACTCTTATGCTCACATCCAAATCATTTATATAAATGAGGAAAATCATGAGGACATTCATTTACTGATCTTGACAACTTGTGAAGCCACATTAGATTTCTTGTGGCACTCTTTTCAGAAACAGGAATAGAACTCCCTGGTGACCTGCTGCCACTTCATTCTGACTGTCAGCCCTGGGAATCACCAGGAGACCACGATACACTGCTGTGGAGCTATTGAATGTGTCCTTTTGCCTGCCTTCAGCATTGCATCTGTTACTCTGGAACCTTCACCCACTGATGTGATGTTCTTTTCTGCTGTTTCAAGTATCCAGCAATTTTCTTCAGTGTCGCTTTCCTTTTAAAAGTGACATCCACCTTTAAAAGGCCACAGCCACCTGACCCACATGATTTACAGGCAATGAAAGCTGAACCACACCCCACTCCCCACTTTCCTCCACAGTTCATATTTAGAAACAGAGAACATGTAGGACTCACACATGGCAATGCCACAATCATTAAATGACGTGGGAACATTTGACTCTGATGCCCAAATACAGGCCTATTCAACTTCTAAACCATGTTTCAGGTCAATGACCTGACAAAAAGTTAACTTTTTTATCTCTATAGACCTGACCTAAATACCTGCAGCATTTTCTGTTTTACTGTAGCGAGGATTGATTGTTGTTAAAAAGCCACATCTTGATCTGTAAAGTGTGAAATGACAAATTTTAAATTGGATACTTTTCTGTAATTGAGGGTTATAATATTGTGGTTTGTATTTTTTTGTTTCTGGGCAACTGAAAAGCAGTATTGGAAGTTGACAATAGAACTGCAATTATTCCTTTCTCTTGACATTTTAAATGTTCCTCAGTTCTACTTTGTACACATGGGATGATTCATATTGAAACTGGCATTTGTGCTTTGCTTTCTCTTGTAGGGTTAAGTGTACTTTAGTTTGCTTTAGCTATTTTTAGTTTTCAATATAAATATTTTCTGTTACTTTACAGTACATTTTAGTGACCTATAAGACAAGCTATTGGTACAGTTTTCACCTAAATTCGAATTTAAAAATAATTATAAGATTTATATTGGAGACAATCAGTCTGATTAAATGTGAATTTTTTTATATAAAAGGTAACTATGATAATTGCTTTAGTCAGTCAAAAAAATCACATGAGCCATTTCAAGGATAAATCTGGAAAGAAAAGTTTGGCCAGACTGCCATCTTTAACAAGTACACATTTCTGATGTACATCACCAGATTAAGTGCAGATCCTCACTTAACTCATTATCCTATGCTGTTTCTATCCAACACTTACTAAATTGCTAAAAGAAATCTATAACAATTTAACAACCTTCTTGAGTTTTTGAAACCCAAAAAGTAACCTTATTAAGGGACACCTCCATTTTAACACAATAATCAGCCTCACTAGTAAAATTGTTGCAGAAGATACTTCCTTCTCATTATTCTGCTGTGCTAATACAAAAATTGTGGGCTGGAAAGAATGGAAATGAATCAGCTGATGTCTCACAACTTATGAGTCATTGATGTCCTGAAATGAATTGTATGTGTTAATACTCTTGCTATTTCTCATGTGATTATTTGTCTGTCTTCATTTAATTGTATGTACAATAGTTGCTAAAGAGCTGTGATTAGGGAACATTAATCTTGTGCAAGCTGTGAAATATGATTGATATGATAGTCAAGTGAGTTGAAGTGAATGATCCTTGGAGAATTCTGAATCATAAATGCACTACAGCAGGAGGGATCACTGTTCCATTAGTTGCATTTAACACTTCAGTCAGGACATCCCTAACTCATCTAGGACTAGTCAGTTTGTGATCTGGCCCATGTGGCACTTTGTCCTGCACTGGGGGTCTTCAAGGAATGATTACAAATGTCACAATTTCTCTGAAGATTGACAAACAACCTGTTTATCTTTGGCGGTATTTGCTGACAAATGCTTGCAATATGCCACTTTAATTCATATGTACACATTTAGAATCTTTGGATTCTCTCCAGTGCCCTGTCATTGAGCCTGGTGCCCATGGAATTCCAAGAAGCTGATCCTACAACAGTTGCTTTGCAAATACAAATCATATCAGATCCCTTAATGCTCCAGTGGAACGCTCTGAGCCAAACATCGTTATACAGTTCTACCACATCCAGTCACGATTGGCCCTGGACATTAAAACAAGGAAGAGGAGGCTTTGCAAACACCTCATCCTCATTGATGGGAAGCAAAAAACATCAGTGTAAAAAAGCAAGGCTGATGTATTTACAACCATCTTCAGCCAGAAGTGCTCAGTGGGTAATTAATTTTGGTCTCCATCTAAGGTGTCCACTGTCTTGGATGCTAACCTTCAACAAATTTAATTCACACTATGTAATATCAAGAAATGGCTGGATGCTGCAAAGGCTAAGGGCCTTAACACCATTCTAGAAATAATATGAAGACATGTGCTCCAGACTTGCTGGTACCCCTAACCAAGCTGTTGAGGTATGGCTACAATACTGGCCAATAATGTTGAAAATTGCCCAGGTATGTTCTGTACCCAGAAAGCAGGATAGATTCTGCCGAGTTAATTAATCTTGGTAAGTCTACTCTTGATCATTAATAAAGTGATGGATGGTGTCATCGACAGTGCTATCAAGCAGCACCTGCTCAGCAATAACCTACTTCCTAATATCCAGTTTAGGTTCCACTCAGTTTACTCAGCTCCTGCCCTATTATGACATTACTTTGAACATGGACAAAAGTGAGATCAGAGTGATAGCCGTTGACAACATTTTGGTTGACAAAGTAGGACATTAAGAAACCATTTAGGAGAAAGTAGGGACTGCAGATGCTGGAGATCAGAGCTGAAAATGTGTTGCTTGAAAAGCGCAGCAGGTCAGGCAGCATCCAAGGAGCAGGAGAATTGACGTTTCGGGCATGAGCCCTTCTTCAGGAATTCCTCAAGAAGGACTCATGCCCGAAACGTCGATTCTCCTGCTCCTTGGATGCTGCCTGACCTGCTGCGCTTTTCCAGCAACACATTTTCATCAAGAAGCCATTATAAACTTCAAGTCAATGGAAATCAGACATAAATCGCCAGTAAACAAAGAAAACAGAGAAATGTGGATGCTGGAAATCAATCAAAAACTCAGCAGGTCTAGCAAGAACTGGTGAGAGAAAGTGGAGTTAACATTATGGGTTCAGTGACCTTTCTTCAGAAAAAGGATTACTGGGCCCAGAACTTTAGCTCTGCTGTCACTCTACAGATGCTGCCAGACCTGCTAAGTTTTCCCAGTAATTTCTATTTTTGTTAAATCACTATTGGTTAGAGTCAGACCTGGCACAAACAAGTATGCTTGTGGTTATGTGTGGTCAGTCATCCCTGCTCCAGGACATTTCTGCAGAAGTTTGTTAGGTTAGTGTCCTAGCCTAACCATTTCAGCTGCTTTCTGTTATAAAATCAGAAGTGGGGATATTCACTGATAGTTGCACAATGTTCAGCACCACTCATAAATCCTGATATACTGAAGCAGTTCATACCCGAATGCAGCAAGACCTGAACAATATCCAGATTTGGGCTGACATGTGGCAAGTAACACTTGTACCACACAAGTACCCCAGGTAATGACTATTTCCAACAAGAAAAAATGTAACCGAAGCCCACTGACAATCAATGGCATTACCATCACTGAATTCCCTCACTATCAACTTTCTGGTGGATACCATTGACAAGAAGCTGAACTGGGCTATCAATATCAATATAGTGATTACAAGAGCAGGTTGGAGGCTAGAAGAGAAATGCACTTCTTGAATCTCCAAAGCCTGTCCACTATCAACAAGGTGGAAGCTAGCAGCATGATGTATATTTTCTACTTGCCAGGATGAGTGCAGCTCCACGAAGTTTGACCTGTCCAAGACAAAGCAGCCCACTTGATTGGGACCACATTCACAAACATTCACTCCTTTCACAAATGACACTCAGTAGCAGCAGTGTGTATCATCTACAAGATGTACCGCAGAAATTCATTAAAGGTGCCTTCAAACCCAAAAACACTTCCATTTGGAAGGACAAGGGCAGCATGTACATAGGAGCATGACCACCTGCAAGATCGCCATCAAGCCACTTATTATCCTGAGTTGGAAATATATCACAATTCCTTCAATGTAGCTGGGTGAAAATCCTGAAATTCCCTCCCTAACAGCATTGGGGTTGGTCCATATCAGCCGAACTGCAGTAGTTTAAGAAAGCCACTCATTACTGCATTCTCAAGGACAGCTATGTATGGGCAATAAATGGTGGCAACAACTACATCCCATGAATGAATCAAAATAAAATAATTATGGAAGGGGAGTCGTTGATGCCTGCATTTAATATAATTGTGTTCAATGGGTCTTATAATTCATTCATAGAATTTGTAAGAAGAACAACTGGAACATAAATTTATGTTGTTTGAACCTGTATTAAGTAGTAGGAATTTGGTAGCTTATTAATAATCAAGTGGTATTTTGAATCATAGAATCCCTAGAGTGTGGAAATAGACCATTTGTCTCATCAAGTCCACATAGACTCTCTTAAGAACATGCCACCCAGACCCTCACCCTATCCTTGTAACCCACATTTATCATGATTAACCCACCTAACCTGCAAATCCATCGACAATTTGGCATGGCCAATCCACCTACCCTGCACATCTTTGGATTGTGGGATGAAACCAGAGCACCCAGTGTACACCCACACAGACACCGGAAAATGTGCAAACTCCACACAGGCACCCAAGACTGGAATCTTCCTGTGTCCCAACCAGAATCTAATATGTGACACTTTTTCTTGGTATACCTGTCATTAAACAAATCAAATCTTCTCTCAGAAAAAAATAATATGGTACAGGTCAGAGAAACTGCATTTAAAGGTATTATAGCTTAACAGACTAATAGTGTTTCATTTTCTTCTATTTATAGCAAACTTTCAGCCTACAATGACTGTTGTCTTGCATTGTCAGAATGCACTAGCTGCTACCAATTATTTTTGGATATCCTCCACAGACACCAAAGGAAGCAGGTTAGTTTTACTGCAACTGAATTTCCTGCATTTCAACATCTCACGTGCCTGAGAAACTGACTTAGTCTTGTATATTTATGAAAGAATAGTTTTCCTTATATAATTACAGACTGACAGACTGATGTGATTTTTTTTGGTTTGGATATTAAAATGATCTACATGATGCTTTCCTGTTTAACCTGCGATGTAAAGTAAATAAATTACATTTTCATCACAAGTATAATAAATGTTATACTGTTAAGTACCAAGAAAGATCAGGAGGCTGTAGCATTAAACAGGAGGAAATTTATTATGGAGACGTTTACTCTACAAGCAGCAAAGTTAGTTTAAGCTGTTTCTCACCCAAAATGGCAATGGCATCATCATTATGTCACATACTAGACTGTTATAGTCCATCATACACATAAATACACAATGTCCCTCTCTTTTTGCAATGAAAGAGTTATGGACCAGGCCAGACCCTGAGTTACAATTGCAAGTAGCATGAAAGGACCACTGTAAGGAGTGGAAGCAGTTATTTCTCATGTATTATCCAATGGTAAGGAGAAGCCAATTCTTTTTGCATCAAAATCGGTACACAATGCAGAAACAAACTACGCACATATGGAGGAAAAGCTCTTGGAATTCTTTTTTTGGCATGAGATGATTTCACCAATACCTATATGACTGGTAATTTATCCTACTCACATATCACAGACTACTGACCACAATATTTGGTCCTAATAGAGGGATACCTTCTCTAGCAGTGAGACTTGTGCAGAGATGGGCATTTTGCTATCAGTTCACACCTATAGATTTAAGTATTCATAATCCATTTTAAATAGGACTGCTGTGTACTCTTCAGATTACCTAAGCCGAATGAATCAATTATAGCAGTTCTTAAGTAGATATTTTCTACTCGAAAAAGTAGAGAACACTCCAGTGACAGCAGGACAAGTTCAGAAGTACACTAGAAATGATCCACAACTATCAAAAGTAATGGAAATGGTATTTTGTTGTAAGATTACAGCAACAACCTCAAAACTGAAGCCATATGTCACACAGAAGTGAGGACTATCTGTACAAGCAGGATGTTTCTTTTGGGGGGTGAGAGTCATTATTCCACCACAGCTAAGATAACATGTTTTAAATCAACTACATGAAGGTCAATGTGGCATTGTCAAAATGTAGGAGACAGCCAGAAGATATTTTTGGTGGTCAGGGCTCAATTTGAATATGTGCAGTCTGCACAAGAGTTCACAGCCTACCTCCATTAGCAATGCAACACTGAGTGAAAGGCCAGGAATGCTATGGCAAAGAATCCACATTGACTGTGTTGGACCTATTGAATGACAAATGTTTTTTCACAGTTGTTGATGCATGTACTAAATGGCTTGAAGTTGCCATCATGAAGGTGACATCTTCAGAGAAAACCATTGAAAGACTGGGAAAGATCTTTGCACGGTTTGGTTTTACAGAACAACTTGTGAGAATGGTTCACATTTTGTATCACAAGAGCTTAAGGACTAACTAAAGCAGAACGGAATTCAACATATCCTATCAGCTCCTTATCAACCAGTATTGGTTTAGCAGAAAAGTTTGTTCAGATAATGAAACATCATTATCCAAACTACTGAGCCAATTTTTGTTAAAATAGTGGAACAAGTCCGCTTAACAGCTCAAAGTTCTCCAGCATTGCAAACTGTAAAGCATCAGTTGTGCACAGTATTTGATTTGCCGCAAACAAGCAGATGTGATTCAAGATGGAAGTCTCTTGAATTTAAATAGTCCTTTATGAATACTAATCATCAAGTATTCCTGTGACTCAGGATCTGTCTTTATTTGGAGATAAGCTTAACTAAGGACTTACAACTAGCCCAGCAAACAGTTATTGATTAAAGGAGAAAGTGAGGATGATACAGCTCGGCAGATGGTACCGGATTAATAGTGATCTTAAAATCACCGCAGATGCATACCGATCCACTTTTCTTCATCACTAGTATGATAGACGTAGCCCAAAACATCAAATTTTGGGTTCAAGGACTCCAAACGTGATAGCTTCTCTAATTCTGCTTTGAAGTTTGGTCTGATTGTATAAGGCACTGATCTAGCCTTGCAACATTTTGCTTGATTCTCATCCTTGATTTTCAATACAGTGGTATTTTCTGTGCTTCCCAGATCCTTATTGAAAACAAAGACATGTTTCTTTAGAATTTATGATAGTTTAATCTCAGAATTTGACAAATAACTTACTTTAGCCCAGTTGAATTTGATTTTCTCCAACTCAGTCTTCACAATAAAACCAGAAAATTAAAACTGATTATATAACCGAACATTCTCTTTGTTTGTATGCATTCTTAGTACAATTTTTCTGGGTTGCGATGATGTACATTTTCATATCTCAATGAAACCACTGCAGTGGTGTCCACCTCCACTCTTATTGGTTTTCCAATCCTCTGGCTTCCCACTAATCTTCATCACACTGTTGTTTTTTTCTTTTGCTTTTATGCTCTCCCTGACATCCCTTGTCAGCCATGGTCACCTCATCCTGTCCTTGATATGTTTCTCCTTCCTTGGGATGAATTTCTGCTGTGTTAGCCCCCAAAACCTCTGCCATTGCTGCCAACCATCTTCTAGGGTCCCCTTCCATCAGCTCTGGTCAGCTCCTTTATTATATCTTTGTATTACACCTAAGTGTAAAACCATTACAACAGATTTCAGTTTCTTTATCTCAAACAGCATGGGCAGATATGAATGCTATCACATTATGGTCACTGCCCCCAGGGTTTCCTTCAGCTTGAGCTCCTTAATCAAGTCTGCTTCATTACAAATCTAGAATTGCCTGTTCCCTAGCAGACTCTAACACTATCTGCTCCAAAAAGCCATCTCATAGTCATTGCACAAATTTCTTTTGTTGGGACTCAACTCCCACTTCCACTTGCTGCTATTAGTGGTCCACTCAGTGACAGATGTCCTATTCATTATTTAAGTCCTTATGTAGTGATTATATCTAGGTTGAACAAGTCAAGTGAATGATTCAAGCAATTTTAACATGCTGAATGCTTAAAAGCCTCGGGAAGTTGTATGTGCTTCTCATATTATGGCTGTAGAATAAATGTTGGATCAAAAACAGCAATTGCTGGAGAAACTCAGCAGGTCTGACAGCATCTGTGGAGAGAATGCAGAGTTATCATTTTGAGAACAGTTCTGAAAAAGTATCACTCTGCTTTCTCCACAGATGTTGCCAGACCTGCTGAGTTTCTTCAGCAGATTTTGTCGTTATTTCAGATTCCCAGTCTCTACAACAGTGAGAATCTCACCATATTATGGACCTTGGCACTGGAAGCCTACAGCGTCTGGGTTTTAAAATCTGCGAGTTGAGGGATACTCCTTCGGTAATCCAGTAGCAAGAAGGTACATCAAGTGAGGAGGTGTCATGAGATTCGGCTGCCAGTGCAAGGGGGTGTTGACTCAATGATTCCCCTTCTCACCATCCCTCTCACCACCTCCAGGAAGGGAAAAATATCATGACTAAATTGAACAGAATATGTAGTGTCTCCCAAACCATCATTTAGTGCATCATTATCACAGTGACTATGTACTTTGCAGCTGACTATATCTTATATAACAATTTATTTTTCTATGGCACTTTGGAACCATCTTAGCTTGACAGTTACCCAGATACAATACCTCTTATTTGGATCCAGGTGTTGCACACCAAAACAATATCTTAATCACAAAGTTCGTATTGAATGTAAAGGGCACCAAAGTAGTTCTCCACTGGGGAAGGTCTTTTCAACATAATAAAATAGAATCCACACAAAATACAGGACTGAATCAACCTTCTCTTTTTGCTATGGCAGCTCTCTCTCTCTCTCTCTCTCCCCCCCCCCCCCCCCCCCCCCCCCTCTTGGATAGTCTAGGACCAGACAATATAACTTCAGGATAAGGGGTTAGTCTTTTACAGAGATGAGGAGGAATTCTTTCTCTAGATAATAGACAGTCTATGGAATTCTTTATCAGAGAGGGAATCAAGGGTTATAGGGAAAAAGCAGGAAAGTGGAGTTGAGGATTATCTGATCAGTCATGATCTCACTAAGTGGATGTGCAGATTTCATGAGCTGCTTTTTCTCCGCCGTCTTATGGTTTTATGGGGTTTTTTTTGGCAATTAAACAGACAAACCCTTTATTGAGTTTACCTTGCAAGATGCTACTTATGACTCAGATCCACGTTAAAAGGCTGCTATTAATGTTTTTTACTTCTATCTCTTCTGAATTCTGTATAAAAGTTTTCATGGACTTAACCATGAATACTTTTAACTGGGTCCAAGTTAGAAGTTATGATGGAGGAAAATGATAATTCTCACCAAGGTTCTGTTCTGCTCAATTTCTTCCTCATTAATGCCATCATTGAAATATTCATTCTATGAAATTCAAAGGTCAGCAAAATTGATATTCACTCAGATAGATCCACCCCTCACAATTCTGTTAAAAACAATTATCAGCACACATTATTTATTTGTTAGAATCAGCGTTTTTTAATTAAAAAGTAAATTTAATTAAGTAATTCTTTATTTCTAGTGTTTTTCATATTTTATGTTTACTGCTGAAGATATATTGTTGTGATATGCCTATTATTCTACATTTGCTTTTTACAATATTTTATGCAATATTTTGTGTGTTTCCAAATTTAGCTACACAGTTAAAAATAATATAATTATGAAAAAGATTAACTGCTATTGTATGATTTGGAATTGGTTTCCAAAATAGGATAAAACATTTAAACATTATTTTCAAAACGCTGATTACTTTTCTTGGTGGTAGATTATACAGTTCATTTTTGATCAAGAAGAATTAATTGCACATGGTGAGGTTTTATAATCAATCTTGAATAGATAAGTGGAAGTCCTGTATTATACTTAACAGGGAGGTGATGGTCTAGTTATACTATTGCTGGATATTAATCCAGAGGCCCAGGTAATGTTTCTAGAAACCTTGGTTCAAATCCTGCCATGTTTGTAGAATTTGAATTCAATAAAAATCTGGAATTAAGAGTCTAATTAAAATTGCTGCCAATTGTCAGGGAAAACTGGTTTACTAATGCCTTTTACAGAAGAAAACTGCCATCCTTGCCTACATGTGATTCCAGACCCACAGCAACATGGTTTTGACTCTTAACTGACCTCTGGGCAATTACCATGGAAATTCACATCCTGTGAATGATTTTTTAAAAAAACTTGTGATATCAGTATAGTGGTTTTTAATATCTGGTTTTCCCTCTAAATCACAACTTCATATACAAGAATAATATACAAAATGCTACAATGTTGACTCCTGGTTGAGATATTAAAATAGATTTAATCTGTCTGTACAGGTGGATGTTAAGGTTACAAATATTTGAAGAAGAAGAGCTTATGGCTATGTGCCTTGGCCAATGCTTCTCCTTTAAAACCAAGATCAACAAAAACAGATTAACTAGTCATTCATCTAATTTATTGTTTGGATCCTCTTGCTGAATGCAAATTACCTGCCACATTTGTATACAACTCAATTACTGAAATTGTAATTCATTGTGATTGATTGACTATGAATCAGACAAACTAGGAACAGGAGTTACCATTTGGCCCTTTGAGCCTGCTCATTATTCAATGTGATCATGGCTAATCTTCTGTCTCAATGTCATAATCTCATTTTCTCTCCATACCTCTTGGTGCCTTTTAAAATATAAAAAATAATCATTTTCTTAAATATATTCAGCAAAGTGTTTTGGGACATCATGAGAACATCATAAAAATACAAATTGTTTCATTTTCTGTTACATTGACTTTCTCTCTCATTGTATCTGTTTTGGTCATGGATGCAGAACTGTCAATCATCTGTGTCTCCCACTCCCTATGTGTTTTTTCATTATTTTTCTCCTTTGATTGCTCCCTACCTCCCTCCTCTCATTTTGCTTTTATTACCTACTCTTGCCAGAATGCAATTATGAGAAATTCTGTTTATATATCTAGAAGATAAAGCTTATTCTTAATAAGATTAATGCACAATTAGGACGTCATGTATTTCAGTATATTGGTGATGATCAAAATGTACTGCCTTTGCCATGACCTCATGATTATGACTTTAAAATGAAAATTGAACTTTGATAGGCTGCACTTTCCACCTATTATGTGAAAACAAGTTATGTCTGTTTTTAAAGTTGAGCTGCTTGTATTTTAGGATAACATTTAAAATTAGAGTTCATATCTATGTACTGCTTTTGTTCCCCAAGGATTTAGTGGTCCGTGTGGTTTTTATTTTGGGAAACATGACTGCAAAGAACAATAAAGCGAGAGAGGAACTTTACAAGCAGAAGCACAGTGTCAAGACTTTACTGACTCTATTTCAAACGTACCATGAACTAGATGTTAAAGTAAAAATCACCCCAGCAAAGGCACAGAACGAGAATGAAATAGATGGATCCAAGAACCAGAGACTCTCTGAGGTAGAAGATATCCTAGTAAAGCTGATAAGAGTGATTGCTAATTTATCCATAAGCACTGAAGTTGGCTCTGCGTTCTCTGGAAACCAGAATTGTGTGGATCTGCTTATTAAAGTACTAGGTTAGTCTAGCATTTCTCTAATATCTTTTGCATGTTTAAAAAATGTTTCACTTCATTAGTAAAATGCTATTCAATTAATTTGGTGAGCCATGAGATTTATGTTAGAGTTGGTTATTATTATTATCTTGTTATTACTGATGAAGTTAAACTTTTGTTCTTCTGTAAAGACTTCTGATTAAAATCTGACTCTGCCTAAGTCAACTTTCAGTCTTCAGAAAATAAAAAATGATGTATTTCACTGATTTCAACATTTTGTTATTCAAAAATTGAAGAATGCATCATCTGAATCTTTTTGGCAGTCTTTAGAATACTCCAAAGTATTATTAATTTTTATAATCTAATTATATAGATTTGGCTGCCATAACTGTGCTTTCCTTATTGTTTTATTGACTAATGTTGTATGATTCAGTGTGAACTCCAAAGAAGATCACTATTGTTCCTGTTGTGTTCAGTTGTAGATTATGCATCCATAAAAGGGACTACTGTAACAGCATTGTTGTCCTCTATATATTGCTGACTGGCTTCAAAAACGTTTACAGTTTAGCCTGAGGTGGTAAAATTGTGAGGTCTGCCCTTTTTTTTATTCAAAAGCAAACCATAGCTTTTCAAAAGGGTACCCTATCTCTCCAAATGGATTTGTATTTGAAGTTTAGACCTTCTCCTAACAGGTTAATGTGCACCATTCGTATTTCATATTTCTTGCATATGAAAGTCAGATCAGATTAAAGATAGCTGAAGACATATGCAGCTGCCTCCTTGAAAAATGCCTGTCCAATGTGTCACTCACCCCTGTTACCCATCCTGGGAGAATTGTGGAGGCCAAGTTATGGGTAAGACTTCTTGGTCCAGGTCTCTCACGTCATTTTGGCTAAATCAGGGACCCTCTCAACTGTGCAAAATTTCAGGCCTAAATGTTTGTCAGAAGTTCTTAAATTCAAAGAATATTTGAAGAGGCATATCAGAGTAATAATGCCCACACTGACTAATGTAAAAATGAGTGCTTTGAAATCTGGAGTTACAATATGAGAACATTGACCATTGAGTAACAACTGAGTATGGTGATTAAAGTATAACATGCTCTAATTACCACTTAGAGAATCATACTGAATAAAACTAAATTTAAACATTAACGTTCACCTCACTTTTAACCAAACTATCAGATCTCCTCAAGCATTACTGTATTAAATCAGACCATACATGGTTTTATAAGCAATATGCCAAGGAGTGTAATGCAGAACATAGTTTTATTTTGCTAAGGTAGAATTGTGTCATCTATAAAGATTAATTTCGGTTAAGCAAGAATTAAGTGATGATCAAATTAATCAGTTCACAATGCTTGCTTTATCTCTCACTCTCAGCTTGTCACTGAGAGACCCTTTCAATCAGAGGGTTATTTGGTTAAAGTCCACTACTGAAATAGGCTGATAGTTTAATGCATTTACTTTATGACTATTAAAACAAACTAACTGGTCACTTATTAATTTGTTGTTTATGGGATCTTGCATAATTTGGCTGACACATTTGTCTGTAAAACAAAAAAAAAGCATCTGAATAACTAATTGACTGAGGTGTTTTGAGGATATTCTGATAAAGCAAAACACACTGTGTACAAAGGCAAATTCATGAACAATGACATATTAGTACAGATGTAGTTGTAGTGATTGTAATGAGGTCAGCCAGGTGGACATCATAGAATATGTTCCCTGATTGGGGCTGCGAATCTGGTCCAATCAGGGAGCCCTGCCTGACATAATGCCTATCTTTGCTTTTAAATGGATTTGTACTGATTATTCAAGGATTAGAGATTTGTGTGTCAAAGTACTGTTTTTGTGCCATTATTACACATAAGAAAGACATCTGTAATGCATAAGGTGGTCCCTCTCCTCTTCCTAAATGAGTTGAAGTCATTTGCAACTGTTATTCTGTGTCTAATAGTCCAACAGAAACCAAGTGAAAAATTCACAATGAAGATCTTAAGTCAGTTGAATGTGAGTTATTCTTCATTAATGTGTTGATCCATTTTTTTTATTTTTGAACTAGAATACAAAACAATTGAGAAGTGTGAAGAACTGATGATGAATGCTGCAGCAACGATCAACAACCTGTCGTATTACCAAGTGAAGAACTCCGCTGTCAAAGCTAGGCAGCTGCACATAGCTGAATGTACACTTATCATAATTTCCTCATCTAACATTGTCACAACTATTTTAATTATGCTAATTTAAAGATTTATTCAAAAATGTGCAGCTACTGGTGGTGGAAGTAGAATCTTTGAATATTTTAAGGTAGAGGGTAGATAGATATTTGCGAAGCAAGAGCTGAAACATTATTAAGATAGGTGGAAAGGTGGGGTTAAGGTTACTTCCAATTAAACTCTGTTGGACTGTAACCTGGTGTTGTGTGATTTTTAACTTTGTACACCCCAGTCCAACACCGGTATCTCCAAATCATGACAATCAGATCAGGTTGTGTTGAATTGCAGAGCAGACTTGGGAGGATGAATGGCCCACTCCTCCTTGTTTGTATATTTGTATCATTATGGTTCGTTTAGAATTTCATCAACTTTTCTTGATCCTTAAAAATTCATTGTGTGGGGAATGTGTTGATACATGCCAAAGATATGTTTTGCATCTTTCTGTGACTAGCCAACTGTAGATGGTCAGTATAAAAACAGCTATGATCTGGACGCCACTCAAGGGCTGCAGTCACAGAAGACTTTGATTAGATTACTGACAGTGTGGAAACAGGCCCTTCGGCCCAACAAGTCCACGTTGATCTACCGAAGCGCAACCCACCAAGACCCATTCCCCTACATTTACCCCTTCACCTAATACTATCTGCAATTTAGCATGGCCAATTCACCTGACCTGCACATTTTTGGACTGCAGGAGGAAACCGGAGCACCTGGAGGAAACCCACGCAGACACGGGGAGAATGTGCAAACTCCACACAGTTTGCCTGAGGCGGGAATTGAACCAGGGTCTCTGGCGCTGTGAGGCAGCAGCGCTAACCACTGTGCCACTGTGCCACTATCAGATTGTAAATAATTGGGTGAACAGCCAATTCACCTCAAAAGTAGTTTGCTTTAATCATTTTGTATATTCAGTTTTTTGCCTAAGATCAATATTGAGTGATAACCACTAAGATGTTATTCCCTAAAGGAGAGGAATGTAGAGTCGAGAAGTTTCTGCTATTCTCAACATCTCGTAACAGTCATTCATGGAAGAGGTTAACTGGTGCTAAAAAGCTCTCTCTTCCAATTGATCTTTCAGGAAATAAATGTTAAAAGAAGAATTTGTTTTTATATAAAAATAATATTTGAAATTAGTTTTTCATTTTCTAGTTAACTTATCTGTATAGCAAGGAAAAGGGAGTCCAACATAAAACATTATGGCTCACAGCTGTAATCTGGAAAATATCCATCTATTGGAAATCATCGTTTTCTGCCCTCTATGTGGTCACCATGTAACCTTTTGCTTTGTGCTCTCCACATAACCTGTTAGCCAGGTGACTACATTACCCTTAATTTCATTTGGCAATATTTTTGCTATAAATTCTAATGTAGCAGCTTAATGGCCTCAGCCTAAGCTAAATTATTATTTACATTAAAAAATTAGTTTGATGTGCCTTCCAAATGCATCCTCCACAATTTTGTAGGGGTAGCGAATACAAAAAAATCATGTTTATTCTTATGATTGCATTTCTGAGTTTTTGGGTTTTTTTAGTCCATGTCACAAACGTAACATTAATTGGATATCATGACATCAGACTACTGTACATCTTTGTGATTAGAGAAGCTGTCTAGTGTGTCATACTTGGATTCATTCATCTTGCATCTACCTTCTACTTTCTCGTCCTACTATGCTTCATTTGTAAACTCTTCATTCACATTCTGACAGTGAAATAAGCAATATATTTGTTCTATTTGTTAAGCATTTCAGTGTAGTGACTTAGAACCAAAATGCTACAACATAGAGGAATAGCATACACATTGCATTTATAGCTGCCAGCACGATGAGATCCTAAGCTCTGACATTATGTCCGTTTTGGAAGAAAGATTGAATTATTGTCTATTTAATTTGTCATCCATCTATCTGTCTGTCCATCTATCTATCCATTCATTCATTCCTTCATGAGTATTATGATACTTTTAATATACGTTTCCTTTGAGTATTCTTTTTTCCCAATGACTGACTTTAGCCAGCAATGTCAGGATTCCTGATAACATTAGCAATAAATAATCAACTATAATTTTAAATGTATGTGGCTTGATCAATATTTATCTGATGACACAAAGTTCTTCAAATATGATCACAAATGGAATAGGTGACAAATGGACAGTTAAAGAGGATTATGATTAAACTCAGGTGATTGCTTTCATTTATGTGCTTTTTAAAAAAAGTTACAAAAACAAAATGAAAATAGTTATAATTAAAATCACAAAGATGAATTGGCCATGCTAAATTGCCCGTAGTGTTAGGTGCAGGGGTAAATGTAGGGGAATGGGTCTGGGTGGGTGCGCTTTGGTGGGTGGGTGTGGACTTGTTGGGCCAAAGGGCCTGTTTCCATGCTGTAAGTAATCTAAATTACACTAATCTAGAGGGGTGATAAGACAAGAAAAGACGCAATGATACAAAATCTGTGGCCAGATTAGGCACTGCTGTCCAAAAGTAAAGTATTCAAAGAAAAGAAAGCAAGAAGAAAGATTGTGGTAGATGGAATTCTTTGTTGAGATGGCAGCAATGAGCCAGGGTTGCACAATGGAGGGAGCTTTTTCATTGAAATTGATCAAAGCTGTGAAGGCTTTGATCTGTCATACGGAAAGGTTCCATCTCAGGACAGGCAAGATTATGCTCTTTAAACCATCGGTTCTCTCATAGGGTTATATCCCTTAACAGGTCATTGCCAACTTATTTGAAGGACTTTTGCCTGTCTAGAACTTCACTTACTGTCACCCCACTTCCAACTGCGAGCTTTCACCATGGATTGGCAATAGCTTATGCAGTTTCACCTTCCACCTTTCATGAGAGGCAATGGGAGAAGAAATACCACCATCAATCACACCAGAAACAAAAATGCCAGCAGCAACATCAACTTCCTTCTCCTCAGCCACATGCCCCATTACAGGATTATTGGATGAATACTGACATCCATTTGGATTGATTTGAGACCTTAAACACACAGTCTAGAGGCAGAGGATCATCTCTTTCAACATATCTGATCACCAATGCATCAGGAGACTGAAGCTGTCATTCCAGGCTGGAAAATGACATCTGCTTCTTGCCATTGAACCAGTTGATAATGCATTGACTGTGGCTGATAAGGTGCTTGTCGTTGAAGAATGCAATCCCTTCTCCCTCATTTCCATCTCCTTTGGTCTCTGCCTGTTATCAAGTTTGTTCTTGACTGCAAGTATAGAAATTAGTGAGGTATGAGTGTTTGTGAGACTTTTTTTAACAGAATAGGGAGGACAACATTTTTGGATTGTGACTGAGATTGGTTGTGAGAGGACTGTATCTGAGGGTGAGTGTGAGTTTGGCTGTTCAGGTGGGAAGTGAAAAGTTTGGAGATAGTGGAATGAGTGTAGCTGCAAGGTGTGCTGTCCTGAGGATTGCTGCGCAAGAGAATGCACAGAGAATCAGACATTGGGACTTGATGTTTGAAACTGTAACACCATTCATCTGTCCCGCTCTCATAGATTAATAGTATATTGTCTCCAAGCTGAAGGGTGCACATTTCATTTGCTTGCTTTCTTGGTCTCTTCTATCCAGAATCTGCTTTGCTGGAGAGGATGTCCTCCTCCTCCTCCTCCTCCTCTTCCTGTATTTGGGGAAGTCCACCTAACTACAGCCCCTCAGATTCTACAACAGATCCTCAAGGTAACAGCAAGAGATCCAGGGTGCAGACTTCTAGGTCTCTTCTCTGTTCCTGTGGTTTCTATAGCTATGTCCAATTTAGCCAATGTAACCCATGTCATTATTACTTTAATGAAAATGTTTCTTTTGTCAGATTTGATACATTAGCCTGCCTGCTGTATCTGATTGGTCAGGAAACTTGGAATTGGGATGCTAATACTAGGACTCAGGAAAAGAAATGTAACTATGTTTGCCGATCAGTAAATCAGTTCCACACATTTGGTAGGGGCTAAGTCCACAAATTCCACTTCTGCCACTATCCCCACCAATATATCCTCAGTAGTAGGAACTTAACATAAATTGAAACAATTGATTCAAGAAAGTTAAAACAGAGGTTTAATTAAATGATCAGCTTTCTATATATCAAAGTGGACACAAATTTAATTGACTCTCCAGTATTTAAGGTTATTTACAAGAGATGGCCAACTTAAAAATGTAATTGACAAGCCATATTCTTCTGTATAAAGATTGCACCTTAATTTTTTTTTCAATAACACAGGTCTTTCTTTATTATTCTGTAGTGTTGATGAAGCTTTTATTGTGTAACAATATGGATGCAATACTGGAAGCTGCCCGGGTCTTTGGAAATCTCTCTCGGTCTAAGGAGGTCCGTAACTTCATTGTACAGAACAATGGTAAGTGAGAACATTATTAACAATAAGCATTTTTATAAGTTGATTGTAGTGCAAATGATCTCTGAGAAAGTTGCATTGTACTTACGACATGAAAAGAAGTTCTGTTTTAGTTCTAATTACTTAATATTTGCTAACCATCTGTTCTACTTCTGATATAATGAAGCTCTTCACACAGAGGGTGGTAGGCGTTTGGAACGCATTGCCAGCAGAGGTGGTAGAGGCAGGCACGGTAGATTCATTTAAGATGCATCTGGACAGATGCATGAGTAGGTGGGGAGCAGAGGGTTACAAATGCTTAGGAATTGACCGACAGGTTTAGATAGTACATTTGAATTGGCTCAGGCTTGAAGGATCAAAGGGCCTGTTCCTGGGCTGTGAATTTTCTTTGCTCTTTGTTCTCTTTGGTTTATAGTAATTGATTAGGAAATCCAATTGTGTTACTGTGTTTTAGGCTTCACAAATATTAAGAATATTGTCCTTTTGCTGTGTTTCGCATCACCGAAATTGACTTTAAAATTGTGGTTTGAGTAAATCAATTTCAGATCTCCAGCATCTAAATGTTCTTTGTTTTATTTAAGTAAATTGAATTGCTTTAGCAAAATTCATTACTTATTTGCAAAGCCCTTCTACTATTTATAGTATTGACATTTGTAAAGATTTTTAATTCCTTCTCAAGCCTTGATCAAGTTACTGCACTATTCTTCATTCAGATACATACTATTAAGAAGTTGGCTTATATTTTTTCCTGTTCAGAATATTTCCAACAGTTGATTTTGCATTGTTGTTGACTAAACATAATCTTTTTGCTTTTAGAGGCTTTTGTTATTTTGTGTAACTATGAAAATACACAATTGAAAGGTGAATGTTTTACTTTGATGTTCTTACTCTGCATCCCTTTTCATTAAGAAAAATTTGTATTAAAATTTAACTTGACTAGTTACTTTGTTGATAAATTTCACTGTCACTGACAATCCATAAAAGTGGATTACCTGTTCTTTGGAGATCCTGGCAGATATCAACAAAAATGGAAGTGTGGTTTGAAAACAAGGAGCCAAATCCCAGTGGTACATCCAGATAGTACTTTGCAAATGGGACTCTGGTATTATTTATGGGTGACATAGTGGCTCAGTGGTTAGCACTTCTGCCTCACAATGCCAGGGACCCGGGTTTGATTCCATGCTTGGGTAACTGTCTGTGTGGAGTTTGCACACCCTTCCACCGACACTCTCATTCGTTTGGCCGAACTGGTCCTCACCCTTAACAATTTCTCCTTTGAATCCTCCCACTTCCTCCAGACCAAAGGGATAGCCATGGGCACACGTGTGGGCCCGAGCTATGCCAGTCTCTTTGTTGGCTACGTAGAACAGTTGATCTTCCGTAATTACACCGGCACCACTCCCCACCTCTTCCTCCGCTACATTGATGACTGCATTGGCGCCATCTCGTGCTCCCGCGAGGAGCTTGAGCAATTCATCAACTTCACCAACACATTCCACCCTGACCTTAAATTTACCTGGACCATCTCTGACACCTCCCTCCTCTTCCTGGACCTCTCCATCTCCATTAATGACGACCGACTTGACATTAACATTTTTTACAAACCCACCGACTCCCATAGCTACCTGGATTACACCTCTTCCAACCCTACCTCTTGCAAAAATGCCACCCCATATTCCTAATTCCTCTGCCTCCGTCGTATCTGCTCCCAGGAGGACATGTTCCACCATAGAACACACCAGATGGCCTCCTTCTTTAGAGACCGCAATTTCCCTTCCCACATGGTTAAAGATGCCCACCAACGCATCTCGTCCACATCCCGCACCTCCGCCCTCAGACCCCACCCCTCCAACCGTAACAAGGACAGAACGCCCCTGGTGCTCACCTTCCACCCTACAAACCTTTGCATAAACCAAATCATCCGCCGACATTTCTGCCACCTCCAAAAAGACCCCACCACTAGGGATATATTTCCCTCCCCACCCCTTTCCACCTTCCGCAAAGACTGTTACCTCCGTAACTACCTGGTCAGGTCCACGCCCCCCTTCAACCCACCCTCCCATCCTGGCACTTTCCCCTGCCACCGCAGGAACTGTAAAACCTGTGCCCACACCTCCTCCCTCACCTCTATCCAAGGCCCTAAAGGAGCCTTCCACATCCATCAAAGTTTTACCTGCACATCCACTAATATCATTTATTGTATCCATTGCTCCCGGTGAGGTCTCCTCTACACTGGGGAGATTGGGCGCCTCATAGCAGAGTGCTTTAGGGAACATCTCCGGAACTCCCTCACCAATCAACCACACTGCCCCGTGGCCCAACATTTCAACTCCCCCTCCCACTCTGCTGAGGACATGGAGGTCCTGGGCCTCCTTCACCGCCGCTCCCTCACCACCAGACGCCTGGAGGAAGAATGCCTCATCTTCTGCCTCGGAACACTTCAACCCCAGGGCATCAATGTGGACTTCAACAGTTTCCTCATTTCCCCTTCCCCCACCTCACCCTAGTTCCAAACTTCCAACTCAGCACTGTCCCCATGACTTGTCCGGACTTGTCCTACCTGCCTATCTCCTTTTCCACCTATCCACTCCACCGTCTCCTCCCTGACCTATCACCTACATCCCCTCCCCCACTCACCCATTGTACTCTATGCTACTTTCTCCCACCTCCCCCCCCCCCCCCACCTTATCTCTCCACGCTTCAGGCTCACTGCCTTTATTTCTGATGAAGGGCTTTTGCCCGAAACGTAGATTTCGTTGCTCCTTGGATGCTGCCTGAACTGCTGTGCTCTTCCAGCACCACTAATCCACATTCTCCCTGTGTCTACATGGGTTTTCTCTGGGTTCTTTGGTTTCCTCCCACAATCCAAAGACATGTAGGTTAGTTGAATTGGCTATGCTAAATTGCCCATAGTGTTCAGAGATATCTTGGTCAGGGGTAAATTTAGGGGAATGGGTTTGGGTGGGTTACTCTTCGGAGGGTTGGTGTGGACTTGTTGGGCTGAAGGGCCTGTTTCCACACTGTAGTGATTCTATTGTCTTATCTTTAGTGGTGCACCTAAAAGCATGGTGGAAACAGATTTGAATATTTTTTAAGGATCTTGACAAACAAGGGAATCAATTGTTATCTGTGGTAGGTGGGAAAGTGAGGCCACAATCAGATCACTCATGATCTCATTGAATAGTGAAACAGGCGGAAGAGGTCAAATGGCATACTCCTACTCTTAATTTGTATGTTCATATTTTGTGAACCTGAAACACTGGAAGGTATTTTGACCTGACAAGGTGGAAGGGTTTGAGAATGAGAAGCAGATTAAAAGGTTGAAATTATCTATGAATTAGTCAGTCCTATTGATTTCTGCATGATCTGCAGAGTATGAAAATTACCAATCACCTGGGGAACAGGCAGGTTGATAATTTAAATATATTGAATGCTTATTAACAGCTTCTCTAATCTTGATTTCTGGCTGTCAAAAATGTGTGGAACTCCTAGAAAAATCAGGCATGAGGACAGCACGACTTGAGGGGCTGTACAAGTGTCAAGCAAGAAATGTTTAAAGTAGTGATCACCTACCTGTTTCCTTGTTCAGATGAAATTCTTTGTTCACTGGCATTCTTCTGAACCAAGGTGAGGAGAAGTAGTAATGCCACCAGCAAAAAAGGAAGAGATAGCCTTCGCTTTGTCCTTAAACGTCAGCAGTTCCATAAGAAAGGGTGATGAGCACAGAGTACCAGTTGGCAAGAGGCAGTACCTCATCCACAGTGTTTACAGCCAATGATTAGCTTCCATAACATGACAGTGCACCAGTGCTACAAGAAGCTAAAACTTCCAAATCAGTGATCTCTGGCATTACAGCTCCTGAAAGAAGACCTCCTGTCAAGTGGCTACAAATGTCACAGTAATTAGTCATCACTTTGGCTCTCTCCAGGAAGGCAATATTTATAGAATCTCACAATCTGCTACATACAACAGGATCTCACAATGTACAATGCCTTGTTTGCCACGCCTGGAACTTCTCAACCTGTGAGACCAGTCAGATGAATGTATATTCAGCTTTTTTGTTCTTACTGCCTTCCCACAGATCTTGAGGTCATCAATTCCAAACGTACAGCAATCAAGGTACCTCCACATCATGCAATTGTCTTCATTATGAAAAGAGTTTTCACTCCATCAATGCTTAGCTCCTAGAATCACAATAAAAATCATCATGGGGAAGGTGAAACCTTAGTGTTATTGTTACTAGTGATCTGGAGACCCGGGTAATGTCCTGGCAGCTCTACCATGGCGAAATATAAATTAAATGAAAATCTGGAATTAAGAATCTAGTAATGATCATAAAACCATTGTCGATTGTCCTGTTCACTAATGTCCTTTAGGGAAGAAAACAGCTGTCCTTACCTGCTGAGATCAATGTGTGACTTCAGATCCACAGTAATATGGATGATTGTTAACTTATCTTAAATGGACCATTCAGTTGTGTCAACCTGTAGAATATCTTGAAACAAAGGAATAAAACTGTTGGACCACCTGGCTTCAACTGTTTAAAAATCTTTTATTCAATCACTCATGGGATGTGGGCCTCACTCACTGAGCCAACATTTATGCCCATCTCTAGTTTCCCTTGAGAAAGCGGTAGTGAGCTGCCTCTTTAAACTAGTGTAGTCCATTTAGTCTAAAATGCCATTTGGAAAGCAGTTCCAGAATCCTAACCCAGAAACCCCAAAAAAGGTGATATTTTTCTAAGTCAGGATGGTGAGTGGCTTTGAAGGAAACTTGAGGTAGTGGTGTTCAGATCTATTTGCTACCTTCGGGATGAACGCGATAGTGAGTTTTGAAGCTGTCTAATGAACCTTGGTGAATTGCTGCAGTATACCTTGAAGAAGGTACACACACTCCTGCTACTGAACATCAGTGATGGAGAGAGTGAATATTTGTGGATGTGGTGCAAATCAAGTGGCAGTTTTAACTTGGTTGGTGTCAATCTGCTTGAATGTTGTTGGAACTGCACTTATCCAGTCAACTAAGGAATATGCTCCCAAATTGGGCCTTGTAGATGGTGGACAGGCTTTGGAAAGTCAGGAGTTACTTATTGCACAATGCTAGGATTCCTTAGGAAGGATTAGGTGGTCAGTTGGCAGTGTGAAGACTCCTATATAATCTTAATTTTTTTTTTATTCATTCAATTTATTCATAAATGGGCATAAAACACTGGCAATGCTCACAACTCATGAAAGAATAAAGAGAAGTTTAATTAGTTACAGGACAGAGAGTTTAATGTCAACAATGGGGAAGCTTTTAGACATCGTGGGCTTAATCATAACTTCCAGAAGTTCTTTCAGGTCAGGTTAGAGGTTAAAATTTTAAATCCCCTTGAAACAGGAAGTCCAGCTGCCTAAACACACCCACCTCCGTGCTTACTTTGGTCAGATGAGGAACAGATTTTGAAACTACGTGTGGGAGGTGGGATGCTCATTTTACAGTGGAGTTGTATTTCTTCCTTTTGTTGTTCTATTTTTTTAATGTGTTAGTTGTTTTTCAAGTGCTGGAAAACCTGACAGTTAAAAGCATGACAGAAGAACAAAATGCATACAGCAATTGCCTATATAGCACTGCTTGAGGGCAAAGATGATCATGATAATTTCCTCTTGGTCCAACAAAGGTACACAGTTAAACCTCCTACACACACATACACACGTTTTTGATCTATATGCTCCTCTCCTCTGTGTAACACTCCACTGGCTGCAATTTGTTCTTGTAAACCCTTGTCACTGCTTCCTCCCTCTGCAATCTTGATAACCTCCCCATGCTTCTAAGCTTGGCTGTGGTCTTGTGCTGGAGGATTCCTTCTTTATCCAGCCTGTCATTCAGTTTGCCTGTGGTGGAAAGCAGACAGTGAAATTAAAATTAATCTGCAAATAAAAACTGCTGATAGTTCAGGAAAACCATTTATCAAGGATGTTTTCAATCTGAAAATCACTCCCCTATATGACAATTGCCTCCCAGCTAAAATCCAGGCCAGTAATCTGGGAGAAACGTATCACACTCTTGGGTAAATACAGACTAACAAAGTTTAGCCTGGATTTGTTTAGGGCTAATTATATTTGATGAACTTTATTTGAGTTTTGAATTAGCTAACAAAGAGGAGGGCAGTGCAGTTGTTGAGGTTATGGACTTTCAATAGGCATTTTTAAAATTACCAGATAAGTGTGGCAAAATGAACAGTAGTAGCATGGATACAAAGTTTCGAAAGGAATTTAAACTATTTGTGATTAATGGTCCAAAGTTCAGTGCTAGGATCATTGTGGTTTTTTGATTTTCATTGATGACTTTGACTTGTGAGAGCAGGGCACACTTTCAAAATTTGAAAGTGACACAAAATATGAAAGTGGAGTAAACAGTGAGGAGCATAGCAATTAATTTCAAGAGGACATAGGCTGTGAAATGGGCAGCCACATGAAAAAAAAATCATTGAATAAGTTCATGACTGATCTGTTTGTGGTTTCAAATCCATTTTCTTGCCTGCCCAGACTAGATCTTATTTTTTTTTTGCAACTGTCAAATCATAAAGTAGTCTATTTAATCTGCAAAAGCAGTTTAGTTAGTCCCACTCCCTTTCCAATTTTTAATTACAATACCCTTTTTCCCCTCTTACATTTCCCTTTTGAAAACACACAATTGGATATGTCTGCAGCTCCCTGGCTGTCCAGTCGAGGTTCTAACCACTTGCTGTGTAAAAAATGATTTTCCTTATTTGCCTTTTGTTCTGTTGCTAATTGCCTTAATTCTGTGTTAGCCAGTTCTTGACCTCTCTACCAGAATAAATAAAGGTATAGAGCAGTAATGCCTGTAAGTTAGAAACATTTATTCAGCCAGAGCTGCAATAATGTCCACCTCGGGGAAATATACTTTAGGATGGATAAGAAGATTTTGGACGCTGAAGAGATTTATTAGAATGGTTCTAGGAATGAAATTACAGTTATGACAGAAACTTGATTTCTCCTTAAAGTATATTAAGAAGAGATTAATTAGAGATGTTTAAAAATATGAAGGCTTTAGATAGAGTGAATAAAGAAAAATTGTTTCCTGTGGCTGAAACATCAACAATCAGACTTAAGGTGATTGACAAAGAACCAGAGATGAATCAAGGGAAAACATTTGTATGCAGCGTGCAGGATTTGGGATGGATTTGTCTGATAGGTTGGTAAAAACATATTCAACCGTGATTTTCAAAAGGGAAATGAGTAAGTACTGGATCAAATCCTGGTATTCCCTCCCTCACAATGCTGTAACGATTCTGCACAGTGATGTAGCGGTGCTGGTGTTGGACTGGAGTGGTCAAGTTCAAAAGTCACACGGCACCAAAGTGTAGTCCAACAACTTCATTTGGAATCACAAGTTTTCAGAGTGGTGCCCCTTTGCCAGGTTCTACACAGTTGCATTGGTTCAAAAAGAAGGTGGCCCCAGTGCCACCATCTACAAAGCAATTAGGGATGGGCATTAGGTATTGGTCTTGTCAGTAGCATGTACATACAAAGAATAAATAAAAATCAAACTTGCAGTAAAAATATTGCAGGAATTTGGGGAGCAAGGCATGGTGATCAAACAAATTAAATTGCTCTTCAAAATATCTAGCAGCCTTGAAGTCTGAATTATTGCATTCTCTGTTATAATACACAATGGTTCTATTATTCTATGTAAAAAGTGATTCATTGAATATGAGTGTGCTGAGAACATGATGAAATTATAAAGGTTAACAAGGAGGTTAAAAATTAGAATACAGGTTGTTTTGCTATAATGTATGTTTAGTTAATGTGAATTCACTGTAATGCTATTGCCAAATTAGGGACACTGTTGCTAAAGCATGAAATTTTAAAATGTGTATTGGCTGTAATGTAACTACATTGCCAACACTTCCAGCACTGTTTCTAAAGTATGATTTTTCTGAAATGCAGGGTTGCACAAGAACGCAACTATTGCATTATAAAAGAACTACCTGTACAAGAAAAGTAAACTAGAAATATGTAAACATATTGTAGGATTTGTCCAGATTTTTTAAAGAAGTTAACAAAGTGAGTATTGGGCCAAAGAAAGTGAGTCTGGGGAATTAATATAATAAAATAAGGAAATGACAGATGAATTGAAAGGCTATTTTTCAATGGTCTGCACTATAAAATGTATTAGTAACATCCCAGAAATAGATGTAAATCAGGAAATAAAAGAGAATGAGGAACTGAAGAAAATTACAAGTCACCAGAGAAGAGATACTGAACAAATTATGAGAGCTGCTGGTTAACAAGTGCAATGGTCATAATGGACTTCAACTTACAGTCTTAAAATAAATGGAGAGTGAAATATTTGATGAATTGGTTTAAGTTTTTTTGCAAAATTCCAATAGTCTTGGAAGGATCTGTTAGACTGAATTTTCAATGAATGTGACTCCTTTATTCAAAAAGAGAGGGAGACAGAAAATAGGAATCTCCAGGCCAGCTAGTTTAACATCTAACACAGGGAAACGGTTAGAAGTTGTTATTATTAACTATGTTATAGCAGAGTAATTAAAACGTTCATGGCATTCAAGCAGAGTGAACTTGGTTTTGTGAAAGGGAAATCATGGTTAACCAAATTATTAGGGTTCTTTGTGAAAATAACACATACGTGGATAAAGGGGAACTGGTAGATATACTGTTTTTAGATTTTCAGAAGGTATTTTATAGGGCACTACTTCATGGATTATTTCAGAGAATTAAATAACATATTGGCATGGATGGAAGATTAGCTAGCTAACAGGAAATTGAGAGTAGACATAAATGAATCAATTTTTGCTTGGCAAGTTCTAACAAATGCAGTGCCACAACGATCAGTGTTGTGGCCTGAACTCTTCAGAATTTATATAAATGACTTGAAAGAAGGGACACTCTCATAAGAACAGGATATGATGCCACAGCGAGAAACCATAATGACCTCCACAGGAGACAGACACGGGTTGCACCCAATAGGGGACTCTTCATTGTCCAGTACTTCCCCAGGAACAGAGAAGTTGCGCCATGTTCTTCGCAGCCTTCAACACATTATCGAATGAGGATGAGCAACTTGCCAAGACCTTCCCTGCGCCTCCATTCCTCACCTTTAAGCAATCGCCAACCCTTAAACAGATGATTGTTTGCAGCAAACTGCCCAGTTGATAGGGCAACATCAACCACAACACTGTACAACCCTGTCATGGCAACCACTGCAAAAGTGTCATAGTGTCATGGATATTACCATTACACGTAGGTACCCCACCCACCATGTACGTGGCAGGTACTCATGTGACACAGCCAATGTTGTCTATCTCATAAGCTGCAGGCAATGATGCCCTGAGGCATCGTACATTGGCGAGACCAAGCAGACACTACAACAGCAGATGAATGGACACTGCCCAACATTAACCAGACAGGGATGTTCCCTCCCAGTCAGGGAACACTTCAGTGGTCAGGGGCATTCAGCCTTGGATCTTCGGGTGACCATCCTCCAAGGCAGACTTCAGGATACACAACAATACAGAGTTGCCGAGCAGAGAGTGATAGCCAAGTTCAGTATCCATGAGAATGGCCTCAACTGGGATCTTGGGTTCATGTCACACTACAGGCGACCCCACTACACTATACACTCTCACACATGCACTCACACACAAGCACACATACACACACACTCTTACATACTCACACACTCAAGCAGACCTCTCTCATGCATACATTCTCTTTCAAGGACCCACACCCACCCCCCCAAACATTTACATTCAGTGCACACCCTCTCACAGGCATATACTCCATGACACTCATGCACACACTCTATCTAGCATGCACGTGCGTGTACACACATGCACTCTTTCATTCCCTCACGTGCACACAGACATATAAGTCTAGGGGGTGAATTTGCATTTGCAGAATTGTATTTGCAGATATGTTCTATTTCGTTCAAAAAGTACACATTCTGTAAGCAGTCAGTATTTTTTATAATCCATGTGACATTTTATAAATTCCTACTTCGGGAATAGAATCAGTCTGAATCAAGATTGGAATACATACAGACTCTAACCTCACACCTTTAATGAATCGTCTGATCTGAGATGTCACTTTTTTTATAAAACCTTAAGTTATCTCAGGAATGTGACTTGAAAGAAGTTCTGACATTTACATATTATTGAATCGAAACCTGCAACCCATTCTAAAAGATGAAAGACTTAACACAATCTAGGTTTGTTCAATATATTGCATCAGTTGTATGATACTATGATGTTTTTCAATAAATTCTGAGTACTATGTTCCAACCCCTGTAGCTACCTGACAAAGGAGCAGTACTCCAAAAGCTTGTACTTCCAAATAAACCTACTGAACTATAACCTGGCGTTGTGTGATTTTTAATTTTGTCCACTCCAGTCCAACGCCAGCATCTCCACATCTTGAATGAAGGGATGGAGTTTTTTAGATTAGATTACATTAGATTAGATTACATAGATTAGATTAGTTTACATACAGTGTGGAAACAGGTCCTTCGGCCCAACAAGTCCACACTGACCCGCTGAAACGCAACCCACCCATACCCTTTCACCTAACACTACGGGTAATTTAGCATGGCCAATTCACCTGACCTGCACATCTTTGGACTGTGGGAGGAAACCGAGCACCCGGAGGAAACCCACGCAGACACGGGGAGAACGCGCAAACTCCACAAGTCAGTCACCTGAGTCGGGAATTGAACCCGGATTTTGGTTGCTACATTTTCTGATGACATAAAGATTAGTCAAAAAGTGAGTTCTAAAGAGGACTTGATGTTACGAAGGAATATAAATAGGTTAAGTGCATTGGCAAAGATTTTGTATATAGAGTATAATGTAGGAAAATGTGAAATCATTCCTTTTGGCAGGTAAATTTTAAAAATGGCATATTGTCTAAATGGAAAGAGCAGAGCTCTGAGATGCAGAGGATCTGGATGGGCTAGTACATGAATATAAAAGATTATAACACAAGTACAGAAAATAATTAGCAAGGCTGGGAAAAAAGTGCCATTATTTATTGTAAGAAGAATTGATTAGAAATTAAGAGAGGTTATGTTGCAGTTATTCAGGACATTTGTGAGACTCCAAGTGAAGTACTGTTTACAGAATTTTCTAAGGAAGAATCTAAGAGTATTACAAGCATTTTAGAGAAGATTTTCTGGCGAAATACCTGAAATAGGGGGGCTGTCTTACAAGGAATGGTTTGAAAGGCTCGGCTTATATCCACTGGAGTTTATAAGATTTAAACATACAAGATCCTGATGAGTCTTGTCAAGGTGGATGTCAAAAGGATGTTTCCTTTCATGGGAGAATCTAGAAATAGGGATCACTGTTTCAAAATAAGTGGTTGCCCATTTAAGACAGATGTAGGAACTTTTCTTTCTCACAGAGGGGATGCAGTGGCCTGGTGTTTCAGTCATTTGACTAGCGAGCCACGACCCAGGTACGTTCTGGATTTGAATCCTTCCATGGCAGATAATGGAATTTGAATTCAATAAAAATCTGGAATTAAGAGTTTAATGATGACTGTGAAACCATTGTGAATGGCCTTATACTGAACAGTCAGCATGACTGTGTGCAAGGGAAGTCTTGTCTCACAAATTTGATTGAGTTTTTGAGGACATGATGAAGATGTCTGTGACCAGTGGTGTTCCACAAGGATCAGTGCTGGGACCCCTGTTGTTTGTAATGTATATTAATGGTTTGGATGAAAATGGAGGTGGTCTGATTAGAAAATTTGCAGACAATGTGAAGATTCTGTTCTGCAGTTCTGGATAGTGAGGAAGGTTGTCAAATGATACAGTAGGATATAGATTAGTTGGAATGTTGGGTAGAGAAATAGTAGATGGAGTTTATCCAAACAAGTGTGAGGTGATGCATTTTGGGAGGTCAAATACAAAAGGAAATTATACAGTAAATTGCAGATCCCTTAACAGCAATGATATCGACAGGGATCTTGAGGTCCAAGTCTATAATTCCCTAGAAGTGGTAACACAAGTGGATAAGATGGTAAAGGAGGAGTATGGCATGTTTCCCTTTATTGATTGAGGCATAGAGTATAAAAGTTGGTAAGTCAAGTTGCAGCTGTATAGTCATATTTAGTTTGGTCATATTTGGAGTATTGCATGAAATTCTGATCGCAACACTATAAGAAGAATGTGAAGGCTTTGGGGAGGATGCAAAGGAAGTTTACCAGGATGTTGCATGGATTGGAGTTTGGATAAGGAGAGGTGGACAAACATCGATTGTTTTAACTCGAGCTTCAGAGGCAGAGGGGTAACCTGATTAAAATACATAAAATTATGAGAGGCATGGACAGGGCAAATAGTAAGAGTTTTTTTTCTCAGGGTAGGAATGTCAAATACTAGGGAGCGTAAGTTTAAAGTGTGAGGGAGAAAGGAGATGTGCGAGGCAAGCTTTTTACACAATTGGTGGCAGGTGCCTGGAATACACTGCTAGGGGAGATGGTAGAAGCAGATGCAATGGCACTGTTGAAGAGGCATTTAGACAGAAACATAAACAGGCAGGGAACAGAGAGAAGCAAACTATGTGTAGAGAGATGGGTTTAGTTTAGAATGGCATCATGGTTGGCACAGACATGATGGGCATGTTCTTCTGCACTGTTCTATGTTCTATCTTTAATCTTCAGGAAAACCCATCTGGTTCACTGATGTCATTTAAGAAAGAAAATCTGCTATTCTTACACCGTATGGCCTGCATGTGACTTCAGACCAATAGCAATGTCTTGACAATTACCGTTAGAGAAATTAGGGATAAGCAATTAATGCTGCTCTAACCAGCCATGTCCATGTCCTGTGAATGAATATTAAATAAAAAGTCTTTGGAACATTTCTTCAATAGGTACTGAAAACAGAGTCTGAATATTTTCTTGAGGCAGAAGTAGATGGATTTTAGATGGATTGTTTTGATCAGCAAAATTATTAGGATAGATGGGGATGTTGAGTTATCAGATCAGAAATGAACTTCATAAATGGTGGGGAAGGCTTGAGGGGTTGAGTGGCCTACTCCTGCTCCTAATTCATTTTTAAAGTTCTCACAAAGGGGAGGGGGTCCAGAGACTACATATGCCCTGGCAACTTGGGTTTGATTCCTGTCATGACTAAGTACTTTCTTTATTTTTGGCTTCTAAGGAGTTTTCTTAACTAACATTTAGCTACCGCAAAAAAGAGGAAATTTTGTTCTGCTAAAATTATTGTTTTATTTCCCATAAATTAGTAGATAAATTTATGATCACATTATTGGATGCCAAACACCAGGACGTCTGTTTTGCTGCTTGTGGAGTGCTTATAAATCTGACAGTTGATAAAAACAAACGGCCCATATTGAAACAGGATGGAGGGATAAAAAAGTAAGTATAAAACTCTACATTTTATGCTAACTGATATTACAATAAATGCCTCTTTTCATGCAGGTATTATCACCTGGCTTGTTACTGCAGTATTTTTACACAGTTGTTGGTTGATTTAGGTGAGTTGGAGTATCAATGCAAATTAATTACTTATCTGTGTCTTACAGTAAACTAAATTGAAACATTGATGTTGAATCTTCAAACAAAGGTTTCACCATCAACAGCCGGAGGGAAGGTCTGCTAAAGCCCCCAAGAAACAGAATAACCATAAAATCATTGGGAAATTTAACCCCTTTTAATTTATAATTTCATTTTAAGAAAATTGATCTTGAGTTTCTGTGGGATCTCTCCATATCCACTGGTGGGAGTCAGGCAGACATCCCAGGGAAGTATGAACATTGAAGACAGCCATTTCCTAAAAGATTGTGCTGGCCTCTTGCCAGGGCCACAGCAAGAAACTGAAGCACTCCTGTGGAATTTCATGTTCCTGATCATTTGTAAAGAAATATGTTTTGTTTTATGAAGATGCAGGGCCATTTCATCTGATCCCACTAGAAATTTGAAGGATCAGAAGGATAGATGACCCTTAACTTTCCTTTCATTGGCAAGTAAATGAAGGATGCGCACCCAATAAAGAGGCATAAACTTTAGCTAAAGGTTGCACTTATAAAAGAGTGGGGAATTATGAATTAGGGTTGGTAAACGTTTTTGCCCCCACCACACCCTCCAGATTTTCAGATCTTTACATTGTTTTCTGCAGCCCACTCTATAAGCACAATTAATAGGAAAAAAATCTTGCATGTCTTCAGGACTTTGGGATTCCAGACATATCTTTGGCAGAGTCTGATGCACTATTACTGGTGAAATGCAAGAAACCAAGACCTCTCAGACTTGGCAGTTCATAGGCTTACCTCTATTCTGATCAGTGATGTTTTAAGAATGTGAAAGATGTTCTACCCCTAATGAGGTTTTGTAAAATTGCAGCATTAACCTAGGATAGGAAACTAATTTCTAACCCTTAGCATGCTCCTGCCGGAGCTATGATCGGGATGCACTGAAAGGCTGCAGATTTCGAACTAAAATCTGTTTTCAAATGCTATGAGTAAAATAACTGTTGTTTCAAAATATATTTTTGAATGACTGTGCTGTATTTTGTTGATATTCTAGGTTAATTGACTGTTTGAGAGACTTCGGGCCTACCGATTGGCAATTGGCCAGCCTGGTCTGCAAAACCCTTTGGAACTATAGTGAAAAAATAACCAGTACTGTGTTATGCTTTGGAGAAAATGAAACTAATGAACTTCTGGAACTCCTTCCAGCATATTTAAGTAAGAACATTAAAACCACTTTGCCTGTGATAGTTTCTGTAATATATAAATATACAGTCAAATTGATGTTTAACGAGGTTGATCTCTGTATCCATCAATTTGGGAATTGTTTAGAATACCTGATTTCAGTATTTCATTACTTTCTTTTTAAAAGTAATGAATAATTCATAGAATTAACTTATAGCTACAGATTGCACTCTGTGTTTTAGCAACCTGTTCATTGTCAGCTCTTTAATGAAGTAAGTCATCCTGGGGAATTTCTGGCCTATACTCATCTTCTGATATAGCCTGTTACAAAGACACACTCCTACTCTATATATATTTATATTGCATACTTAATATAAGAAGATGTTCCCAAAGAGATTTACAACAGTATATCAAACAAATGTTGACACATGGGGTGTGCTGAAGTCCATTTTCAGCATTAAGAATGTAACATTTAGAGAACAAGGAGCTTCTGAGGTTCAAGGTTGCAACAGTCAATTCTACCCTGATTTGGACAGGAATTATTGCAAGGTTTTTGATAGGTCACTCAAGATAGCTCGGGGTCTCTGAAAAAAATTCTAAGGTCATTGATAATTGGAGAAAGAGACAGGGACAAGGAAAGACTCCATGTTAGGAGTGGCAATTTTTATCTGTCCCACAGAGAAGGAGTCAAGAGTAGTTCAATGGCTCTGTGCTATTAGACAAGTTTAAGAGGATGCTCTCGGAGTAGGTAAGCAGCTAAAAATTGGAGATAAAACTATGAAGAAGAAATCCTGGGGAGCTGAGAAAGTGGAAGAGTTATTGACTCTGAGTTGGGTGAAACCGTGAAGGGCTGTGAAAAAAGTCGGTGATTATTAATATTTACATGCAGCTGAAAAAGTGAGTGTTGGAAAATCATAAGCAGGATTTGTTTGATGTAAACGAGCAATATTACAACTCGAAGGAAAAACAGGAGCAATTTTTGCAGTGGTCAAATTAACTATTGGCCAAAAGCTAAAGTTGTACTAGTGAATAAGTACTGGAGTGCAGTTTTGGGTTCAGTAGGAATATGAAATTAGGAGGATAAAAGAAAACGCACAGTTGTTGAGGCAATCCATAACAGAGTGGGTCTTAAGAGGGTGTTTTGTGGCCAAATCCACGAAAATTGAGTTGTAATCCTTTGTGAAGTTTATTGAAGTTTGATGGCCCATTGTGTCATTAATGTTTGGTGAGAGTCATTAAGAAGTCTGTGTTTGCTTTTGCTATTTGATGTTCACTGTAGCGAGTCCAATCACAGTACATTACCCATATAATGTTAATTCTAGAGTTTAGAAATAAGTAATATTGTATATTGGGTTACTGTTTTCACTCATATAGCAAAGTATTGTTATTGTTTACACCATGGATGAGTCCAGAGCAAAGGATCATAAATATAAATTAACCACAAACAGATCAAGCATACAATTTAGGAGGACTTTTTATGTAATGTTGAGAAAATGGTGTGACTGAAGCAGATAGCTTGAAATATTTAGGCTGAAGCTTTCTTCATACATGGGAAATTCAGGGACAGGGTGGGAAGGTTTAATTAGAGTGGAAAGTCTGTGTGGAGAATGTACGTGGCATTCACCAGTTGGACTGAAGCTTAATGACAGGGATCTTAACTTTCCAAACACAGACTGAGACTGTCATAATGTTAAGGGCTTGGATCGAGAGGAATTTGTTAAGTGTGTGCAAGAAAATTTTCTGATTCAGTATGTGGATGTACCTATTAGAAAAGGAGTAAAGCTTGACTTGGGAAATAAAGCAGGGCAGGTGACTGAGGTGTCAATGGGGGAGCATTTTGGGGCCAGCAATCATAATTCTATTAGTTTCAAAATAGTGATAGAAAAGGATAGACTGGATCTAAAAATTAAAGTTCTAAATTGGAGCAAGGTCAATTTTAACAATATTAGGCAAGAACTTTCAAAAGTTGATTGGGGTGAATATTCACAGGTAAAGAGATGGCTGGGAAATGGGAAGACTTCAATAATAAGAAAATGAGAGTCCTGAGATAGTATGTTCCTATTAAGGTGTAAGGAAAGGCTGGTAGGTGTACGGAATGCTGGATGACTAGAGAAATTGAGGTTTTGGTCAAGAGAAACAAGGAAGCATATGTTAAATATAGAGAGCAAGGATCAGGTGAATCCCTAGAAGAGTATAAAGGCAGTCAAAGTATACTTAAGAGGGAAATCAAGAGGGCAAAAAGGGTACATGAAACATCTTTGGCAAATAGAGTTAAGGAGAATCCAAAGGGATTCTACAAGTACATTAAGGACATAAGGGTAACTGGGGGGCGAATAAGGCCCCTTAACGATCAGCAAGGTCACCTATGTATGGAACTACGGAAGATGGGGAGATACTAAACAAGTATTTTGCATCAGTGTTTTACTGTGAAGAAGGATATGGAAGCTAGAGAACTTGGGGAAATAAATAGCAACATCCTGAAAAATGTCCATATTATAGAAGAGGAGGTGCTGGGCATCTTAAAATGTGTAAAGGTGGGTAAATCCCTGAGACCTAATTAGGTGTACCCTAAGTATTTGTGGGAAGCTAGGGAAGTGATTGCTGGGCCCATTGCTGAGGTATTTGAATCATCAATAGTCACAGGTGAGGTGTCAGACGACTGGAGGTTGGCTAATGTGGTGTCACTACTTAAAAAAGGTGGTAAGGAAAATCCTGGGAACTATAGACCGGTGATCCTGACATCAGTGGTGGGGAAGTTATTGGAGGGGATTCTGAGGGACAGGATTTACATGTATTTGGAAAGGTTAGGACTAATAGTCCTGATTAGGAACAGTCAACATGATTTTGTGAATGGGAAATTGCATCTGACTAACTTAATTGAATTTTTTGAAGATGTAACAAAAAGGATTGATGAAGGCAGAGTGTTGGATGTGATCTATATAGACTTCAGTAAGGCGTTCAACAAGGTTCCAAATGGTAGACTGATTAACAATGTGAGATCACATGGAATACAGGGAGAACCAGCTACTTGGATGCAGAACTGGCTCAAAAGTAGAAGACAGAGAGTGATGGACGGTTGCTTTTTGGACTGGAGGCTTGTGCCACAGGGATTGGTGCTGGTTCCACTGCTTTTTGTCATTTATATAAATGACTTGAATGTGAACATAGGAGATATGGTTAGTAAGTTTGTAGATGACACCAAAATTGGAGATATTGTGGACAGTGAAGAAGGTTACCTCAGGGTACAACGGGACCTTGATCTGGAATACTGCATTCAATTCTGGTCTCCCTGCTATAATAAAGTTGCTGTGAAACTTGAAAGGGTTCAGAAATAATTTACAGGGATGTTGCCAGGGTTGGACCGTTTGAGCTATAGGGAGAGGCTGAATACGCTGAGGCTATTTTCCCTACAGTGCCAGAAGCTGAGAGGTGACCTTATAGAAGTTTATAATGTCATGAGGGGCATAGATGAGGTGAATGGTTAAGGTCTTTATCCCAGGATGGAGGAGTCCAATATTAGAGGGCATAGGTTTAAGGTGAGAGGAAAGATTTAAAAGGCAACTAAGGGGCAACTTTTTCACACAGAAGGTGGTGTCTGTATGGAATTAGCTGCCAGAGGAAGTGGTGGAGGCTGGTACAATTACAACATTTAAAAGGCATCTTGATGGGTATATGAATGGGAAGGATTTACAGGGATGTGGGCCTAATGGTGACAAATGGGACAAGATTAATTTAGGATATCTGGTTGACATGAATGAGTTGAATTGAATGGTCTGTTTCCATCCTGTACAGCTCTGTGATTCTATGACTCAATTTTTAAGGGACCAGTAAATTTATATATTACAACAGTAAATGTTATTGGCTGGTAAGTATTATTATTTATTCCATTTAGTGTTGCTGTTTTTTCTTGCCTCTTTTAATAATGGTGATGATTTCTACAACTTTATATGACTGAAGCAGAGATACTGATCTTCCTATTAACTGTGTGTCATTGAGACTTCAAGCCAGCTTATCTGTATCCATACTGACTTTGAAAGGACTTTTTTCAATATGACACTAAGTGGCTTAGAATACACATACTTTAGGATGTATAATCTCAATTAGACAAACTGAGAGAAAAAAACTGAATAGTTTAAAAGAACATGCAAATTTATTTATAATTATATTCCAATTATACATATTGAAACTCAAATAACACTTCAACAATATTACCTCTACTTTATACACAGTAAATAAATAAGATTGCCATAAGAAAATAGGTACCTTATACTTTTGCAAAATAGTCCATCATTAAACTCTTAACCACGATCATTTAAAATAAAAATTCTCTGCTTAGTAACCTGTAATTTACATTTTTGGAAGTCTAAGATTTTATAAATAAATTTTCAATATCTCCCTGGTTATCATTGGTGGTTTATGTGGAACTGCAAAGTGGAACATCCTTGACATCACCCTCGCCTTTTGCCGGAGAGCCTGAGGAGTCCAAGTGTGAATATCAACCAAAGCTGTGATTTAACATTGGGGCTTTATGGTTAAGTGACTTGTACACTAATCAATTGCTGCATCACTAGTACTAAATAACTAGTTGGCTATTTAAGCTTACTCAATAAACGAGGCAAAATATTGATATTGATTTTTGATTGAAAATTGTTATTTTCCTCTTTTATTTCTTAGATGAAGAAATTGCATTAGATGTTGCCATCAATGGTTCAGATGAAGGACTGCTGGAACACCACAAAATGTGCTGGGAATCTGAATTTGTACCTGTGGCTCAACAATTACTATGTAGGATTCAGCATCACCACAGGCACCCAGAAGCTTTACCATCTTCGTCACTGCAGAACTGCTCCCCTTCAAAAGGTTTATTCTAATATTCTATTGCCAAGGAAAACAAAACTCGACATGTTTTTTGATTTGCTGATCTAACATACTGAATATTGATTTCTTAAATATTAATATATAACTACTGAATGTCACATCGCAATTGCATTTTGTTTTAGATTTGGCTTCATAGTTTACTTTATGAAAATCAAAATCCCTAGTGTCTTGAAAGTAAATGATATGAACTTAAAAATTTATCCAACTTCATGGACATATAGCATTTTTCACAATTAAGCAATTGGTTTGTAGAGTCCGATGTTTGGCCTTTGTGAATGTTTTTCTTTGTATTAATGTACAGTGTAAGATACAGCAATGATCTGATCTATTGACAATAAGTTTAGAAAATTGTAAATATATTTTTGTACATTATGAATAGTTTTAATTTTGAGTTTATTCAAAGTCTCTGTGACACTTTGATTTAATGCGAGTGTCAGATTGTCTCTTACCAGTGAAGTATATGAACAGAAAATTTAATAAATGGTTTGTATTTTGTCCCCATGACAAGAGGTTCCCAGTGCAGTGTATAAAAGTGACATTGCAAGCCATTAGTAGAGAAAAACAGTATCACAGAACTTGAAAGTACAGGAGGTCATTCATCCTATGACAGTTCACCAGCTCCCTGAAAAGCTACCCTTTCTATAATTAAGTTCTCTTACTTTCCTTTTCCAAATTCTGGTTTCTGGGAATTTCTAGTAATTTCCTACAATCCTATGCGTGAATAAATTTCTTTTTCTTAACTGATTTTATGATGTCTTGAATTAGAAAATGGATGACTATTACAAATTGATCATTCATTTATTAAAATTTTTAACCTATGTCTGTTCCCAGAGTTAGAAGATGACAAACTGGTTATTTACAAGAATGCAGGGTTAACTGCAGATAATCCTCATGAGAACATGATGTGGAGGTGTCGGTGTTGGACTGGGGTGGACAAATTAAAAAATCACTCAACATCAGGTTAAAGTCCAACAGCTTTTTGGAAGCCTTCAGAGCCCTGCTCCTTCTTTAGAGAATACATTAGAGAGAGAATATATTGAACACAGAATTTATAAGTAAAAGATCAAAGGGTCATACAACTTAGGCAAATTTATTGAACAAACCTAGATGGCTATTAAGTCTTTAATCAGTTAGAATGGAGATGCAGGTTTTGATTGATTAATATGCAAATTCCAGAATTTCTTTCAAGACACTGCCCCAAGATAACTTTAGATTTTATCAGTATATCAGGTCAGACAATGCATTTTAGCTGTGAGGCCAATACAAGTCCACGGTTAACCTCATGATGCTGCACTTCTCGAGCTTCCACCTTCAACATATTAAAACAGCCATCCCCTAAGAACCAGCCCTATGCATACACAGAATCTGTTCCGCTGAGGAAGAACATGACGGTGTTGAGGGACGCTCTCATAAGGACTGGATATGATGCTCAACTCATCGATCACCAGTTCCAACTTGCCACAGCAAAAGGCAGTAATGATTACTTCAGAAGACAGACACAGGATGCGACCGATGGGATATCCTTCAGCGTCCAGTATATTCTGGTAGCAGACAGACTATGCCATGTTCTTCACAGCCTGCAACACATTATCGATGAGGATAAGCACCTCGACAAGATCTTTCCTATGCCTCCATGTCTCGCCTTTAAACAACTGTCAAACCTTAAACAGACCATTGTTCACAGCAAACCACCCAGCCTTCAGGACAGCATGGACAACAACACCATACAACCCTGTACTGGCAACTACTGCAAGACATGTTAGAATGCCGATATGGATATTATGATGACACATGGCAATACCACCCACCACATGCACAGCAGATACTCATCCAACTCAGCCAACGTTGTCTATCTCATACGCTGCAGCTAAGATGCCCCAAAGACATTGTATATTGGTGAAACTAAGCAAATGCTATGACAATGGATGAATGGACACCATGCAGCAATAGACAGACAGGAATCACAATTGGGGAACACTTTAGCGGTCAAGGACATTCAGCCTCAGATTGTCGGATAAGTGTCCTCCAAAGCATACTTTCAGATACACAACACAGAATTGCTGAACAGAGGCTGATGGCCAAGTTTGGTACCCATGAGGATGGCCTCAACTGGGATCTTGGGTTCATGTCAAACTATAGCTAACCCCACCTCATACAGACACTTACATTCTTTCGCAGGCATATACTCCCTCACACTTGCACACACTCTCTCAAGCACATATACTCCCTCACACTCACATGCACTCAGTCTCAAGCACACACATATACACACACACACACTCTTTCAAGCATGTGCGTGTGCGCGCACACACTTTCTTTCTCTCTCTCTCTCTCTCCCCCTTGTACGCACATGCATACACACACTCACATAAACCTACATTTGCAGGTACATTCTATTTTGTTTAAAAAGCACATGATCTATAGATAGTCAATGTGACATTTTATAAGTTTCTACTTTGGAAGTAAACCCAGGTTGAGATTCAAACAGACTCAAAAACCAAAATCGTCTGACCTGAGATGTCAGCTTTACATCGATAAAGCCTTAAGTTATCTTGGGGCATTGACTTGAAAGAAATTCTGGTATTTACTTATCAATCAATCGAAACCTGCATCTCCATTCTGATTGATTAAAGACTTAATAGCCTTCTAGGTTTGTTCAATGTGTTTGCATAAGTTGTATGACTTTTTGATCCTTTATTTATAAATTCTGTGTCCGACGTATTCTCTCTCACTAGCTGCCTGGGGAAGAAGGGGAGGGAGCTCTGAAAGCTTGCAGTTTCAACTAAACCTATTGGACTATATCCTGGTGTCGTGTGATCTTTGATTGAAGAGAACAAGATTGGAAACAAATTTTACTCAAGGCAATAAAAGCTGTTGACATAGCAACCATAAAGTCATGAGAAAACAGGCCATGGATGAATGTGCTCGCAATACTTCGCTTATGTTAGGAGACCATGGACCATTATAAAAATGTTCTCAAGAAAGAAAATGTCCACTGCCAGGACAAAACAAATTAGCTATTTAAAACCACTCCAGTCTTCATTCAAGCTATGAGCAACCTAACGGTGAAACTTTCCAATGCACCTCATAGAATGCCTATTCAGTTGCCCTTAATGCACTATACACATTAGAAATTCAGAAGTAGCTGCTAGCGTTATTATCTTGACAGGATAAGATAGGGTTGCCGGACCTCTCGGCAATCCCTCAACAGTACTCAAGCAGATGGGAGCTGAACTAAATGAGCCCTTGGCACATGGCTAGTTTGCCACTTCAACCATGTTTTGGCATGTTCTTCCAACTCTTATGATTATCTCACTACAGTTAGGACATTGTTTTCATGATGCACTAATACCAAACAAAAGGCAAGTTACATTAACTTTATTTATAAATAAATTTCTGGGATCATTAGATATTCTGTAAGATGACCTGGACGGAGAAAGTTAAAAATCACACAACACCATGTTATAGTCCAGCAGGTTTAATTGGAAGCACTAGCTTTCGAAGCATTGCTCCTTCATCAGGTGATTGTGGAGGACACAATTGTAAGGCACAGAATTTATAGCAAAGGTTTACAGTGTGATGTAACTGAAATTATACATTGAAAAATACCTTGATTGTTTGATGAGTCTTTCGTCTGTTAGAATACCATGATAGTTTCACTTCTTACATATGTAAAACACGAAACCTTTTTTTTAAAAAGTTACATTCTCAGGTTAATTGTAACAATTGGTATCAGCCAGAAAATATGTTGAAGGTGTTAGCCCCCTGTGTTCTATGAAATACCATATCAAAAATCACCACCCCCCACCTTTTCCTCCGCTACATCGATGACTGTATCGGCGCTGCCTCGTGCTCCCACGAGGAGGTTGAACAGTTCATCAACTTTACTAACACCTTCCATCCCGACCTGAAATTCACCTGGACTGTCTCAGACTCCTCCCTCCCCTTCCTAGACCTTTCCATTTCTATCTCAGGCGACCGACTCAACACAGACATCTATTATAAACCGACTGACTCCCACAGCTACCTGGACTACACCTCCTCCCACCCTGCCCCCTGTAAAAACGCCATCCCATATTCCCAATTCCTTCGTCTCCGCCGCATCTGCTCCCAGGAGGACCAATTCCAACACCGCACAGCCCAGATGGCCTCCTTCTTCAAGGACCGCAGATTCCCCCCAGACGTGATCGACGATGCCCTCCACCGCATCTCCTCCACGTCCCACTCCTCCGCCCTTGAGCCCCGCTCCTCCAACCGCCACCAAGACAGAACCCCACTGGTTCTCACCTACCACCCCACCAACCTGCGCATACAACGTATCATCCGCCGCCATTTCCGCCACCTCCAAACGGACCCCACCACCAAGGATATATTTCCCTCCCCTCCCCTATCAGCGTTCCGCAAGGACCACTCCCTTCGTGACTCCCTTGTCAGATCCACACCCCCCACCAACCCAACCTCCACCCCCGGCACCTTCCCCTGCAACCGCAGGAAATGTAAAACTTGCACCCACACCTCCACACTCACTTCCCTCCAAGGCCCCAAGGGATCCTTCCATATCCGCCACAAGTTCACCTGTATCTCCACACACATCATCTATTGCATCCGCTGCACCCGATGTGGCCTCCTCTATATTGGTGAGACAGGCCGCTTACTTGCGGAACGCTTCAGAGAACACCTCTGGGCCGCCCGAACCAACCAACCCAATCACCCCGTGGCTCAACACTTTAACTCCCCCTCCCACTCCACCGAGGACATGCAGGTCCTTGGACTCCTCCACCGGCAGAACACAACTACACGACGGCTGGAGGAGGAGCGCCTCATCTTCCGCCTGGGAACCCTCCAACCACAAGGTATGAATTCAGATTTCTCCAGCTTCCTCATTTCCCCTCCCCCCACCTTGTCTCAGTCGGTTCCCTCAACTCAGCACCGCCCTCCTAACCTGCAATCCTCTTCCTGACCTCTCCGCCCCCACCCCACTCCGGCCTATCACCCTCACCTTGACCTCCTTCCACCTATCCCACCTCCATCGCCCCTCCCCCTAGTCCCTCCTCCCTACCTTTTATCTCAGCCTGCTTGGCTCTCTCTCTCTTATTCCTGATGAAGGGCTTATGCTCGAAACGTCGAATTCTCTATTCCTGAGATGCTGCCTGGCCTGCTGTGCTTTGACCAGCAACACATTTGCAGCTGGGAAAATTGTTATTACAAGAAAGCATTTTCTGTGGAGATTAATTATTTGTGAACTCCTGAAGTGATTGATGTTAAGACTATTATTCTTTACTAACTATACTAATGATCCGGAATTAGATGTTATTTGTTCAGTCTTTGATGTGATGTGGAAATCAGTGACAAGGCCAACATTTATGCTAATTCCAAATTACCATTGAATGGAGTACCTTGCTAGACCATTTCAGAAGGTAATTGGGAGTCAATCACATTGTTGTGGTGTGGAGTCACATATGGTTACACTGGGATTGTTTTGCCTAAACAAAACTGGTAAACCAGACGGGTTTATAATTTTGTTGTGCTGGGGATCCAAGATGGCGGCGACCCAGCAAGACTGAGTCCACAGTGCTCTACCCAAAACTTGGGAAAAGTGGGCTATCCACCCCCACCACACTCACTAAACCATTTATAATAGTTGTTAACCTTAAGTAGTTACCTATTAGTACATTTAAATAGTCTAATACTAGCTGGAAAATGAGTAAAGGGAAGGGAACAGGCGGCTCTAAGAAAGCAGGGACCCCGCCCCCACCCTCTCCCTCTTCATCTGCAACAAAGGTGTCTTCAGCTACTTCAGGAGATTTACCAATGAAGATGAGCTTTGAGGAGATGTTTGCCAGGTGGGAGGCGAAGATTGATGCTTTTATCGATGAGTCTCGGCAGACCAGAGAAGCACTATCAGCCGAGCTGCAGAAGCAGGGCAGAGACATTCAAGAATTGGAGTGCCGAGTCAGAGAGGTGGAGTCGAAGGCCGCAGCCTCAGAGACTGGGATAAAATCAACAGCCGACCACACCCGTTTTCTCGAGAATCGAGTCCAGAACCTAGAAAACCACATTGATGACCTCGAAAATCGATGTCGTAGAAAACATATTCGGTTGTTGGGCCTGCCCGAGCAGGAAGAGGGAGGTCAGCTGACAGCATTCTTAGAGCATTGGCTGCCACAACTTTTAAATCTGCATAATGGATCAGGCCAGGTAAGGGTGGAATGGGCCTACCGGGTCACAGTACGTGGGCCCGGCTCAACCCAGCGCCCACGCCCGGTCCTGTTCCAGCTGCAGAGCTATAGGGAGAGGCAGATGCTCCTGGAAGCCTCAAGAAATCTGGGAAAAGATCCCCAAGCTATGACCCACAAAGGATCCAGGATCATGCTGTTCCAGGACTTCTCCCCAGCTTTGGTCCGAAAGAGGAAGGCATTCGATGAGGCGAAGAAGCGTTTAAGGGACTTAAATATCCAGTACTCCTTACGATATCCAGCGACGCTACGCCTTAGCCACGAAGGATCCATATATAACTTCGGATCACCGGAGAAGGCTAAGGAATTCTTGGACTCTCTTAAATAAACTGTAAGAGATTGTGGACGCTGGTCTGCCTTTCCCATTATTTTGGTTTACATCCCTTCATCTTTTCTTATCTTTCCCCCTATGTGTGTATGTATATATATATGTTGGGGCGTTTGGTTAATGTTGATGGGGAGAGGTGGTTACCTTATTCTATTTTACTTCTGTTTTTAGGAGCGGGGTTGTTTTTCTTTCCCCTGTTATTTTGTGGTATTATATTTAAGTATTACATGTTGAGATTGTAATCTTATAGTTATATATGGTATTAATATTCCCAAATATATTTAGATGTGGGTGTGGGTGGGGGTGGGGTGTTCACTGTTAACTCTAGCTTTATATTATATTTGAATTCTCCTCATTTTATTGAGGAACACCTGGGTCAAGGGTGGGTCACTGGTTGGAAGAGGGTAAGATGGACTGTGGGAGAGGAAGTGACGCTCCCTGGGAACAAGGGAGAAAATCTCCAATTCGGAATGTTTTATATCTTTTATACTTAGAAAGAGTTTTTTGTTATATTGTTTTGAGTGTATCAGAGAGTCTTTACTTTTGTAAATCTTGTATGCTCCATGCTCGGGATGTTCTAGATAGGGTTTCCCCTCCCGAGGGGTCTCGGATCTGTCCAGATGATTATGGCTGAACAGTCGGTTAAGTGGTGCACCTGGAATGTCAGGGGGAGTAATTCGCCAGTTAAAAGGAAGAAAATATTATCAAATCTTAAGAAGGAGAGAGTTGATATAGCTCTCCTACAGGAGACACACCTGTCGGATAAAGAACACTTAAAATTACGACAGGGCGGATTTGATCAGGCCTTTTTTTCCTCTTTTAATTCAAAAAGCAGGGGAGTCGTTATCCTTGTCCGGAAGAACTTCCCTTTGAAAATTCTAAATCAGATAAAAGACGAATCTGGACGATATATTTTGATTAAAGCCCTCATAAATGGAGAGGAATATGGGATCTTAAATGTGTACTGCCCCCCGGCACACCCCTTTAAATTCATAACGGAAGCTTTTTCAAAACTGATGGCCTTTGGTGCCCGTCATACAATTATAGGGGGAGACTTTAATTGTATTATGGATCCGGAAATAGACAGGATTCCCAAGAGTGCCGCTGGAGTATCTCCCAGATCTAGACAACTGGCGGACCTGAATAAAGAATTAGGATTGGTAGATGTATGGAGATGTCTCCATCCACAGGGTAGAGATTTTTCTTTCTACTCTAATCCACATAAATGTCACACAAGAATTGATATGTTTTTTGCCCCATCGATTTTTCTAAACTCTATAGCAACCTGTAAAATAGGTACCAAAGCAATCTCTGACCATGCCGCTGTATACATGGAAACTAAGGTAAAGAACAATGGGACATCTGCTCGGCATTGGCGTATGGACCCCTTCCTGATAAAAGATAGCAAATTTTTAAAGTACTTCTCCCAAGAACTTAAAACTTTTTTAGAAATTAATACTGGTACGGCTAGCAATCCGTCAATGATGTGGGAGACCATCAAAGCTTATGCACGAGGTTTGATCATCTCCTATTCAGCGACCCAGAGGAAAATGAAGGGAGAGCAACAGCGCCTGCTCGAAGCTCGCCTAAAAGCAGCCGAAACAGCATACGCTGATAGACCTTCTATCACAAAATTGCAGAGGATTACAGCTCTTAGGACAGCTTTAAACACCGCGCTTACTCAAACGGCTAAAAGGGAAATATTATTTGCGAAACAAAGATTATATGAATATGGCGACAAACCGGGTCGATACTTAGCATTTCTTGCAAAGAAAAAGAAAGCCCCTCAAACTATTCCGACCATCAAGGAAAGTACAGGTACCCTGACTCATGATCATAAAAAGATCAATGCGACCTTTAAAGAATTTTATTCTGAACTATATAGATCGCAGGATTGTGAAGATAGGATTAGGAGGATGCAGTCATTTTTTAAAAATTTGACCTTCCCGGGCCTGACTCCGGAACAGGTGTCGGCCCTAAATACCCCTTTAACAGTCCAAGAAATACTTGAGGCAATTAGGCAACTTCAGAGCGGAAAAGCACCGGGCCCGGATGGTTTTCAAGCTGAATTCTATAAAGAATTTACAGGAATATTGGTTGACCCACTTATGGATATGTATAATTTTGCGCATAGTCAGGTCTGTCTCCCGCCCACGCTGAAAGAAGCAAATATTTCTCTTATCCTCAAAAAAGGAAAAGACCCAGAAGATTGTGCATCTTACAGACCAATATCCTTACTAAATGTAGACTTTAAAATTCTCTCAAAAATGTTAACACTAAGACTAGAAAGGGTACTGCCATATATTATAAAGGAGGACCAGACGGGATTTATTAAGGGCCGCAGATCATCCAATAATATCAGAAGGGTCTTGAATATGATCCAAGCCTGTCATCAGGGAAAGATACCAGGAGTAGTAATTTCATTGGATGCGGAAAAGGCATTCGATAGGGTTGAATGGTCATATTTATTTTACACATTGGAAAGGTTTGGCGTTGGACAGGTGTTTACCAAATGGGTTTCAACATTGTATAATGACCCCAAAGCAGCTGTTATTACTAATGGGTTAAGATCGGATGGCTTCAGTGTGAGTAGGAGCTGCCGTCAAGGATGTCCTCTCTCACCATTGTTGTTTACACTGATAATCAAACCACTAGCGGAAGCCATCCAGACTGATCCTAATATAACGGCCCCGAGGATTGGTACAGGTAAACACACAAAATTACCCTCTATGCAGATGACGTTCTCTTATTCCTCAGTAATCCTTTAATGTCAGTGCCTCGTCTAATTCAAGTTATTAATACATTTAGTGCATTCTCAGGCTATAAAATTAATTTTTCAAAATCGGAAGCCATGCCAATGGGTGGTCTGGCTATGATACCCCACTTAATGGACGGATCCCCTTTTCCCTTCCGTTAGTCCCTGGAGGGCTTCTTATATTTAGGTATTTTTATCACGCCAGTATTTGATCAGCTGTATAGGGCTAATTTTGTACAATTAATGGAAAGGATAAGGCAGGACCTCCAGCGATGGAGAGACCTTCCGATTTCCTGGCTAGGGAGAATAGCATTAATTAAAATGAATGTTCTGCCCCGTCTCTTATATCCTATGAGAATGCTCCCGCTGATGCTGCCAAGGCTAGCCCTACATAAATTATATGGCTGGTTGGGCTCCTTTATTTGGAACCATAGATGGCCCCTTATTAAGCTGAAGAAGCTACAGCTTCCACAGGCAAGGGGAGGACTGGACTTCCCAGACTTTAGGAAATATCAGTTAAGCTCCCTACTAAGTTACATAGCTGATTGGGTTTCATCTGATCCACAATCAATTTGGCTGGATATCGAAGCCTCCCAAGTAAAATACCCACTTATTAACCTTTTATTTTCAGATAAGAGGAAAATCATTACAGACCACTGTAAAAATCCCATAATATTAAACACAATTAAGGCCTGGAATATAATGCGGCAAAATGAGGGTAACTCACATAAAACATCCCCCCATGCACCAATAGTAGGCGCATGGGGATTCCAACCGGGGATTACAGATGCCACCTTTAAACTCTGGAGATCCAGGGGCATCTCATGCTTAGGGGACCTATTTAAAGATGGGATCCTGATGTCCTTTGAGCAGCTGCGTCTGAAATTCGGAATACCTAATGGGGATCTCTTTCGATACTTCCAAGTTCGAGATTATATACAGAGGAAGACTACATTAATAGATAGTCTTTATAAATCAGACAGAGAACGTAATGTCTTACGACCAGCGGGGGCATCCTCCGTTGGTACTATATACCATTTGCTACATGATGGAGTCTCAGGAGACATGGATGACCTGCTTAAAACATGGGAGCAGGACTTGGGGCTAGAAATCTCTGAGGATATGTGGAATGACATTTGGGAAAATGCTAGAAGAATTGCTATCTGTAACAGAACTCAGGCTATCCAACTAAAGATACTTCATAGGGCCCATATAGCTCCGGCTCGACTGGCAAAATTTAAGGCAGGAGCATCTCCAATGTGTCCTAAATGCAAAATAGAGGTGGGTACTCTTGTACATTCTCTGTGGACTTGTCAGAAAATCCGCAGATACTGGACTAAAGTGGCAAATACCCTGACAGAAATTTTAGGAACGGAAATTAGGGTGGACCCTGTATCTCTCCTTTTGGGCTTTTCGAACCTCTCATCTCTGGGTATGCATGGGAAGAGACTATTTTCTATTCTCTCTTTCTGTGCAAGGAAAAATATTTTGGTGAACTGGGTGGCTGAGGGCCCCTCTGGACTTTCAAATTGGCACAGATTAATTATGGAATATATCCCCCTTGACTTCCTCACAAATATGGTGCACCGAAAGACTGAATTATTTTATAAAATATGGCAGCCCTTTTTGAATTATATAAATGCAGATATTTCGGCTATCCTAACAAGGGCTTTTATTTAGTGAAGATTTCAGACCGGGCTGCTCCGGGGCCCCTTGGGAGAGGAATCCTGCGCGAATACGGGTTTTATTATATTTGATGTTTATACATTCCGAGCATGTAAGAGACTTAGGTATACACTCTGGTTAGTTATAGGTTAGATTAGTAGAAAGTTGAGTTTTTTTTCTTTCTTGTTTCGTTTCTTTTTTTTTCTTTTTTTGTTTTCTTTCTTTCTCTTTTCTTTGTTAAATTATGACTATTGTATATATGATTTAATTGTACATCAATGTTTGTATTTGAGAGTTTTGTTTATTTTTGTAAATTTGCAAAAATGTTAAATTTCAATAAAAATATCTACAAAAAAAAAATTTTGTTGTGCTCAATTATTTTACAAAATAACCTCAGGAGCCTCGAAGTACAGGTCAACAATTGTCTATTGAGCTGAAGTTAGGAGACTCCACCCAGATATTAATCTGATGTAATACTGTCACTCAATGAGGATTCATTAGATATTTCATTGTCAGTCATGGCAATAGAACATTATTCAAATTCCAAAATGGTCTATTTTAGACAAACACTTTGATTTTTGCACATTTTGGAAGTGGTAAGGTGCCTGTTTACTGCTCGTCTCACCACTCTCTTTCTTACTTCCCAAGCCTGGCCTAAACTCCATTGACTAAACTCCATTTCTTTGTCTTTCTTTATGTGGTACGGGGTCATCCTCATATTCTATTTCCAAATAAGGCCCCACAGGGGTGGCATAGTGGCTCAGTGGCTAGCATTGCTGCCTTACAGCACTAGGGACTCAGGTTCAATTCCAGCTATGGGTGACTGTCTGTGTGGAGTTTGCACATTTTCCCCGTGCCTGTGTGGGTTTCCTCCCACAGTGCTGGGCAGGTGAATTGGCTGTTCTAAATTGCCCATAGTGTTAGCTGCATTAGTTAGAGGGAAATGGGTCTGGGTGGGTTACTTTTCAGAGTGTTGGTGTGCACTTGTTGGGCCGAAGGGCCTGTTTCCACACTGTAGGGAATCTAATCTTAGCGTTAATGGTGGTTCAACTGTGAAACTCTGTCTCCTGCACCAGTATCTGATCATGTTTATGCAGTCTTTTAACCTATCTCCTTCAATAAGAATAAATGAAAATGAACTTCATATGGATTTACAGGTTAACTCATGTCATTCCCATACACCCCTAAAAGTTTAATTGTCAGCATTACAAAGACTTGCATTTGATTCCATATTTTATTATTTGAAATTAAATTCTTCCAGTTGCCAGAACATTAACTGTGTGCCTGAATTTACTAGCCCAGTGGCATTACCACTATGCCACTCACTCTTTATCTAAACCATCCCTCCACCATCTCCTTGTAAAACAGTTTGTATACTTATAGATGACAATATTTGTGCTGGTAGCTAAGCACTGAACAGAGAAAAAAGAACGACTAATTAGACCTCAAGATAATGGACTGGTAGATGACATTAGATGTTATTATATATATCATATGGTCAGGGTCCATACTGGATATAGAAACATAAAAAAGAGGCATAGGAGTAGGCCATTTGGCCCTTCAAGCCTGCACCACCATTCAATATGATCATGGCTGATCATGCAATTTCAGTGTCTTACTCCCACTTTCTCTCCATAGCCCTTGATCCTCTTTAGCCATATGAGCTATTTCCAGCTTCCTCTTGATTAACAAAATGGCCCCAATAGCGTTCCATAGTAGAGAATTCTATAGGTTCACAATTCTCTGAATGAAGAAATTCTTCCTCATCTTAGTCCTGAATGGCTTATCCCTTATTCTTAGGTCAGAAGTCACATGACACCAGGTTATAGTCCAACAGGTTTATTTGTAATTACAAGCTTTCGGAGTGCTACTCCTTCGTCAGGTGAAGTCTCCACTTGACATCTTCACTTCACCTGATGATGGAGCAGCGCTCCGATTTCAAGTAAACCTGTTGGACTATAACCTGGTGTCATGTGACTTCTGACCTTGTCCACCCCAGTTCAACACTGGTATCTGCATGCCCTAACTCTTAGACTGTGACTCCTAGTTCTGAACTTAGCAGCATTGGGAACATTCTTCCTGCAATGAGCCTGTCTAGTCCCAATAGGATTTTATATGTTTCTAGGAGATTCACCCACACTAATTCTTCTAAATTCCAACGAGTACAAACCCATTTGATCCAGTCTTTCTTAATATGTCAGTCCTGCCATCCCGAAATCAATTTGGTGAACCTTTGCTGGACTCCCTCAATAGCAAGAATGTCCTTCCTCAGACTTGGAGACCAAAATTGCACACAATATTCAAGGTGTGGCCTCACCAAGGCCCTGTATGTGTGCAGGATGCAGGCCTCCATTAAAGTTTATTAAATACCTGAACAGATACTATAAACAGTGGTCTCTGATGTTTCATACTAAATGCATAAAGCTTAATTCTCAAAATGGAAAGGGTGGGAAATATGTTGTTTGATTGAAAATTAAACAAAATGATTATTTAACTTGAACTAAAATAGGTTTGATTTTATTTTCAGTTGGCGAAAGATATAGAAGGTCTGAGACAGAATCAGAGGAGAGCCACTTTGCTTATTTTTGGTTAAAACATCTTGCGGCTGAAACTAGGTATCTTATGCAAAATAAAAGCATAGACTTCAGGGAGATTTGATTAAGATATTGAAAATAACAAAGAAATTAATTTTATACTTTGTTTATATGTATTAGAACAGGGACAAGAATGGCTGTTGCACGTTCCAGGGTTCAAATGTTTTAGTAGGATCAGACATGGGGGTAAAAAAGGGGGAGGCGTGGCATTACTTGTCAAAGACAGTATCACAGCAGTGGAATGGACGATGGAAGAGGACTTGCCATCTGAGGTAGTTTGGGCTGAGGTTAGAAATAGGAAAGGTGAGGTCACCCTGTTAGGTGTTTTCTACAGGCCTCCTAATAGTCCTAGAGAAGTAGAGGATAATATTGCGAGGATGATTCAGGAAAAGAGTGAAGGTAGCAGGGTGGTTGTTATGGGGGACTTTAACTTCCCAGATATTGACTGGGAGAGCTATAGCTCGAGTTCATTAGATGGGTCGGTGTTTGTACAATGTGTGCAGGAGGGTTTCCTGACACAATATGTCGACAGGCCAACAAGAGGGGAGGCTATATTGGATTTGGTTCTAGGTAATGAACCAGGCCAGGTGTTAGACTTGGAGGTAGGTGAGCACTTCGGGGACAGTGACCACAACTCGGTGACTTTTACTTTAGTGATGGAGAGGGATAATCGTGCGCCGCAGGGCAAGAGCTATAGCTGGGGGCAGGGAAATTATGATGCAGTGAGGCATGACTTAGGTTGTGTGGATTGGAAAAACAGGCTTCAAGAGAAGAACACTAATGAGATGTGGGGATTGTTCAAGGAGCAGCTACTGTGTGTCCTCGATAGGTATGTACCAGTCAGGCATGGTGTAAAGGGCCTTGTGAGGCAGCCGTGGTTTAGTAAGGAATTGGAGTCCCTTGTGAAAGGGAAGAAGGCGGCATATGTAAAGATGAGGCGTGAAGGTTCAGTAGGGGCGATTGAGAGTTATAAGGTAGCCAGGAAGGAGCTAAAGAGGGAGCTAAGAAAAGCGAGAAGGGGACATGAAAAGTCTTTAGCTGGTAGGATTAGGGAAAACCCAAAGGCTTTCTATAGGTATGTCAAGAATAAAAGGATGACTAGGGTAGGTATCGGTCCAGTCAAGGATAGTAGTGGGAAGTTGTGTGTGGAGGCGGAGGAGATTGGAGAGACATTAAATCAGTACTTTTCATCAGTATTCACTCAGGAACAGGACACTGCTGATGTGAATATGGAATCACAAATAATTAGAATGGATGCCCTGGAAATATGCAGGGAAGAGGTTTTGGGAATATTGGAGAGGATGAATATAGATAAGTCTCCTGGGCCTGATGGCATTTACCCCAGGATCCTATGGGAAGCTAGGGAGGAGATAGCAGAGCCATTGGCCTGGATTTTTATGTCATCATTGTCAACGGGAATAGTACCAGAGGACTGGAGGATAGCGAATGTGGTCCCATTGTTCAAGAAAGGGAGTAGGGATAGCCCTAGTAACTATAGGCCAGTGAGTCTGACTTCAGTGGTGGGCAAAGTCTTAGAGAGAATGGTAAGGGATAAGATTTATGAACATCTGGGTAGGAATAACGTGATCAGGGATAGCCAGCATGGTTTTGTGAAGGGCAGGTCGTGCCTCACAAACCTTATTGAGTTCTTTGAGAAGGTGACTATGGAAGTGGATGAGGGTAAAGCAGTAGATGTTGTGTATATGGATTTTAGTAAGGCGTTCGATAAGGTTCCCCATGGTAGGCTAATGCTAAAACTTCGGAGGTATGGCATTGAGGATACATTAGAGGTTTGGATTAGGAATTGGCTGGCTGGAAGGAGACAGAGGGTAGTAGTTGATGGATTATGTTCATCTTGGAGTGCAGTTACTAGCGGTGTACCACAAGGATCTGTTTTGGGACCATTGCTTTTTGTTATCTTTATAAATGATCTAGAGGAAGGACTTGAAAGCTGGGTAAGCAAGTTTGCGGATGACACGAAAGTCGGTGGAGTGGTGGATAGTGAGGAAGGAAGTGGTAGGTTACAGCGGGATATAGATAAGTTGCAGAGCTGGGCGGAAATGTGGCAAATGGAATTCAATGTAGCTAAGTGCGAAGTCGTTCACTTTGGTAGGAATAACAAGATGATGGATTACTGGGCTAATGGTAGGCTACTTGGTAGTGTGGATGAGCAGAGGGATCTTGGTGTCTATGTACACAGATCTCTGAAAGTTGCCACCCAGGTAAATAGTGCTGTGAGGAAGGCATATGGTGTACTGGGCTTTATTGGCAGAGGAATTGAGTTCCGGAGTCCTGAGGTCATGTTGCAGTTGTATAAGACTCTGGTGCGGCCTCATCTGGAGTATTGTGTGCAGTTTTGGTCGCCATACTATAGGAAGGATGTGGAAGCTTTAGAACGAGTGCAGAGGAGGTTTACCAGGATGTTGCCTGGAATGGTAGGAAAATCTTATGAGGAAAGGCTGAGGCACTTGGGGCTGTTCTCATTGGAGAAGAGAAGGTTTAGGGGAGATCTGATAGAAGTGTATAAGATGATTAGGGGTTTAGATAGGGTAGATACTAAGAACCTTTTACCGCTAATGGAGTCAGGTGTTACTAGGGGACATAGCTTTAAATTAAGGGGTGGTAGGTATAGGACAGATGTTAGGGGTAGATTCTTCACACAGCGGGTTGTGAGTTCATGGAATGCCCTGCCCGTATCAGTGGTGAACTCTCCTTCTTTATGTTCATTTAAGCGGGCATTGGATAGGCATTTGGAAGTTATTGGGCTAGTATAGGTTAGGTAGGACTCGGTCGGCGCAACATCGAGGGCCGAAGGGCCTGTACTGCGCTGTATCCTTCTATGTTCTATGTTCTATGTTCTATTATATAAAGTATATATTTTGAACTTGAAGAATAATAGTTGGGTTTTATGCAGTAATAGTTCTCTCCGTTATCTGTCCGAGATGATGTTATGCCATCAATCTACTATTGATTTCTCTGTAATACTGTATGCTTTCCTCCATTCCACTCTTTTCAGGTTGTACCTATATGTCTAAATTAATTTTCAAATTTAAAAAGGATGCAGCACCTAATGTGTTAACTTATCCTCTAAAACAATGCTGTACAAAATGTTTTCTGTTTCAGGTTTTCAACCAGTTCGGTACTTTATTTCTTTAACCAGAAGTAAAATGGCAATTAAGAATGGGCTGTTGTAAAAGTGGATGTGTTACTAAGTGGAAAAATGTCTTAGAGATTGCTTGTTGCAACATCACAAGATTTCTATCCATTTTGTGTCCAATTTAATTCCCTAGTCAGTTGTTATACTGCTACTAAAAATGCCGACTACTTTTCATCTAGAGTTTGGTTCAAATTGTCCACAGTTGAGGAAAGTTAAAGGCAAATGATGGTAGTAAATTTGCAAACTTAACCAGCATGCCATCACACTGTGCGAGAGCATGGGCCAGGTCCTTTGGAATTTATAAGAATAGTTCATCAGCTACAAGAGACAGGACTGGCAGCTTAATGTGCCAGGGTACAGGTGCTTTAGGCAGGACAGCAGTGGTGGAAGGAGGGGAGGGGGAGTTGCATTTTTAATTAAGGCGAGTATTACAGCAGTAATCAGAGATGAAATAATTGAAGGATCATTCAATTGAGGCTTTGTGAGTGGAACTAAGAAATAAGAAGGGATTGGTGACGTTACTGAGGTTGTACCATAGACCCCCAAATAGTCAACGGAAATCAGAGGAACAAATATGCAGGGAGATTGGGGAGACTTGCGGGAGCACAGAGAGTTGTGAAGGCATGGAATGTGTTGCCAGCTGTTGTGGTGGAAGCAGTGTCATTGGGAACATTTAAGCGACTGCTGGATTTGCACATGGATAGCAGTGAGTTGAGGGGTGCGTAGGTTAAGTTACTATATTTTATGTTAAGATTAAACCTCAGCACAACATCGTGGGCCAAAGGGCCTGTTCTGTGCTGTTCTAAATGAGCGGTGATGTAACTGATACACGTTAGCTGTGCAAAAAAAACTTCCAGAATCACAATATTGTCTTGTGACATGAACAAGTAATCTGTTTGTTCCTGCACCCTTCGATGTGACAGTGCTAACTAATTTTAGGTTTTTTTTGTAAATGCTGGGAGGAAGTGCAGCTGCTGTTCTTCAGGAAACAGCTGCAACTTCGACTCCACTGTTGTGTGAAATATTCTGCTTGACTGACTCTTTGCTAGCCATAGTACCAAAGGTTTTGGCCTATTTTTGAATATACATGAGATAAATTTTCTATCTCTTGCACTTGCCCACCCACAATTTGCAACTCATTCACTACTAGGCAGAAAATTCAGCCATAGAGTTTTGGATTTAGTTGGAAAAATATTAATATATAAGCCATTTTAGAAAGCCATCAATTCAACAAAACAAATTATTTGAAGAAAACCCATAAATATTTTTGTTTGGAAAATGAATCTGGGAATATTAGTTCTTTTGGGTTGATATCTAACCAAGATGATCTGTTATGATTTTCTACTATTGATTTCTCTGCAATACTGTATGCTTTTCCCCATTCTGTGCTTGTCAGGTCATATCTATATGTCTAATTCATTTTCAAATTTGAAAAGGGCCCAGTGGCTAACATGTTAACTTATCTTCTCTGAAAAATGCTTTATTTCCATAAGCTTCTGCTTTTGTTTCAGGTTTTCAGCCAGTTCTGTATTTCATTTCTTTGTCCAGAAGTAAAATGGTAATTAAGAAATGGCAGTAATTACAGGCCTAACTAATTATGCCAACATCCTGCAAATGAATAAAAAAATGTTAATAGAGTAAATAATTAGTCATGCCTAATTGTACGCCCAGATAGGTATTGCATTTTATTTCAAGAACTTCAGCAAATTCTTCGATTAGGTCCTGCATGGTGGACTGATTAGTCAGGTTAGATCACATGAGATCCAAGGTGAGAAAGCCAATTGGATACAAAATTAGCCTGATGGTAGAAGACAGAGGGCAGTAGTAGAGGACTGGAGACCTGTGACCAGCTGTGTGTCACAATGATTGGTTCTGGGTCCACTGCTGTTCATCATTTATAGTTAGTAAGTTTGCAGATGACACCAAACTTGGCAGTGTAGTCAACTGTGAAGAAGGTTATCTAAGAGTACAACATTTTGATCGAATGAGTTAATGAGCTGAGAAGTGGCACTTGGAATTTAATCTTGATAAATACAAGGTGTTGAAATTTGATAAGGCAAACCAGGGCAGGAATTACACAGTTAATGGTAGAGTCTTAGGGAGTGTTGTTGAACAGTGGGACCTAGCAGTGCTGGTTCATTGTTGCTTGAGAGTGGCGTCACGTAGACAGAGTTGTGAAGAAGGCGTTTGGCAAGCTTGCCGACATTGGTCAAACCATTGAGTACAGAAATTGAGATGTCATGTTGCAGCTGTACAAGACATTGGTGAGGCCAGTTTTAGATACTGTATACAATTCTAGTCATCCTGCTATAGGAAAAATGTTGTTAAACTAGAAAAGGTACAGAAACATTTACAAGGATGTTGCCTGGACTGGACGGTTTGAGTTGTAAGAAGAGACTGAATAGGCTGGGATTTTTCTTCCTCGAACATCGGAGGCTGAGGGGTGACTTATAGAGGTTTATAAAATCATGAGATTCATAGATAAGGTGAATAGCCAACGTCTTTTTCCAAGGGTAAGGGAGTCCAGAAAAACAGGGCATAGGTTTAAGGTGAGAGGGGAAATATATAAACAGGACCTGAGGTGCAACTTTTTCACACAGAGTCTGGTGCTTGTATTGAATGAGCTGCTAGAGGAAGTGGTAGAGGTGGGTACAATTACAAAATTTAAAAGCAATTTAGAAAGGTTCTGAACGGGCAACATTTAGAAGGACAGGGGCCAAACACAGGCAAATGGGATTGGTTTAGAATAACTGGTCGGCATAGATGAGTTGGACCAAAGGTCTATTTCTGTGCTGTATGACTGTACGTTCTGTTAATATTATATTGCAATCGCTTTGGACTTCCAGAGACATAACCAGAACCAGTCGTGATGTTGTGGGAAGAGAACGTCTTTGAGATCTATAAAATGTTAATGAGCAAGACACTTGTAGCATTTTTTGAAGGAGACAAAGCTGTTCATTTATTCATGCATGTATCTGGACCAGTGTCTATTGCCCATCCCTAGTTGCCCTTGACAATGTGTTTGTGAGCTGTCTTCTTAAACGGATGTAGTCCTTTTGGTGTAGGTCCACCCACATGCCATTGGTGGGTTCCAGGATTTTGACCCTGAAAGGACGGCAAGATATTTCCAGGTCAGGATGGGTGAGTGGGAAACTTGCTCATGGCAGTGTCCCTGTGTATCTGTTACCCTTGTCCTTCTAGATGGTAATGGTCATTGGTTTGGAAGGTGCCTTGGTGAATTGCTGCAGAGCTCTTGAAGGTGGTTCACACTGCTGCTCCTGAGCATTGGCAATTGAGGGAATGAAGTTTGTGAATATGGTGCCAATCAAGTGCAATGCTTAGACCTAGATAGTGTCAAGCTGCTTAAATGTTATTGTAACTGTACTCATCCAGGGAAGTGGGGGGTATTCCATCACATCTATGACTTGTGTCTTGTAGATAATGGATAGACGTTTAGGGAAAAGGAATAGCATTACTTTCTGCGGGATTCCTATTTTCTTATCTGTTCTACTAGCCACAATACTTATACAGCTAGTTAAATTCAGTTTTTACTTCATGACAACATCCAGAGTTCAGTGATGGTAATGCCATTGCATTTCAAGATATTTTCTCACATTGGAGATGGTGATTGCCTGACATTTGTGTGGCATGAATATGATTTGCTTCTTTTCATGAATAATGTCTAGGGTTTGCAGCACTTGAACACAGTAACTGAGGAATTGCAAATGGTGCTGAACATTATGCAATCATTAGCAAATATACCCTCTTCTGACCTTATGAGGGAGGGAAGATCATTGATGAAGTAGCTGAAAATGCTTGGGCCAAGGATATTACCCTAAGGAACCCCTGGGCAGATGTCTTGGAGTGGTGATGATGATCTCCAACAACCACAACGACCTCCCTTTGTGCCAGGTATGACTCCAATCAGTGGGGTTTTCCACCTGATTCCCATTGACTCCAGTTTTATGAAATTGCCTTGATGCCACATTTAATCAAAAACAGCCTTGATGTCAAAGGCAGTCATTCTCACCTCATTTCTGGAATTCAGCTCCATTGTGCATTCTTGAACCAAGGTTGTAATGACATCAGGAGTTGAGTGGTCCTAATAGAACCTAAACTGGGTGTCAGTGAACTGATTATTGCTGAGCAGAATCTGCTGGATACCACTGTTGATGGTATCTTACTTTACTGATGATTGAGAGTAGACTGATGGGATTGTAATTGACCAAGTTTAATTTGTTTTGCTTTTTGTGTACAGGATGTATAAAGGCAATCTGCTACAGCTATTAGATGTCAGTGTTGTAGCTGTACTGAAATAGCACAGCTGGGAGTGTGTTGTCTTTTGGAGCACAAGTCTGTAGTACAATTGCCAGAATATCAGCAGTTTCTTAGTATCACATAGAGTGAGTCAAATTAACTGAACACTGGTACGTACAATACTGGAAACCTCCAGGGGAGACAGAAATGAATCATCCACATGACACTTTTGGCTGCAGATAGCTGCGAATGTTTCAGCTTTAATCAAATGCACTGATGTTTTGGGCCCTTCGATCACTGAGAATGTGGATATTTATGGAGCCTCCTCCTCCAGCAAGCTATATTGTTAATCACCATTCACAACACAATGTATCATGACTTTGATCGTAAAATTGCTTAGTTTTGTCTATGCCTCGCTGCTTATATTTGGCATGCAAATAGTGTTATGTTATAGCTTTACCAGGTTGACATCTTAATTCTAGATGTGCTGGTGCATTCCTTGGATGACAAAATTTCTCATCGAATTCTTAAATAGCCTACTCCATATCCTTAGAATGTGACCCCTAGTTCTGGACTCCCTGATCATTGGGAACTCCTTCCTGCATTTACTCTATCTAGTTCCATTAGATTTTTATAGATTTCAGAGATCCCATCTCATTCTTCAAAACTCCAGTGAATAGCCCTAAATTATCTGCTTTCTCTTCAAATGTCAGTCCTGCTAGCCTGGTAAATTTGTTGTCCTCTGCTAGAGAAGTCATTGCTGGGCCTCTTGCTGAGATATTTGTATCATCGATAGTCACAGGTGAGGTGCCAGAAGACTGGAGGTTGGCCAATGTGGTACCACTGTTTAAGAAGGGCGGTAAAGACATGCCAGGGAACTATAGACCGGTGAACCTGACCTCAGTGGTGGGCAAGTTGTTGGAGGAAGTCCCAAGGGACAGGATGTACAGGTATTTGGAAAGGCAAGGACTGATTAGGGATAGTCAACATGGTTTTGTGCGTGGGAAATCATGTCTCACAAACTTAAGATTGAGTTTTTTGAAGAAGTAACAAAGAAAACTGATGAGGGCAGAGCAGTAGATGTGATCTATATGGACTTCAGTAAGGCGTCTGACAAGGTTCCCCATGGGAGACTGATTAGCAAGGTTAGATCTCATGGAATACAGGGAGAACTAGCCATTTGGATACAGAACTGGCTCAAAGGTAGAAGACAGAGGGTGATGGTGGAGGGTTGTTTTTCAGACTGGAGGTCTGTGAGCAGTGGAGTGCCAGAAGGATTGGTGCATGGTCCTCTACTTTTTATCATTTACATAAATGATTTGAATGTGAGCATAAGTAGTACAGTTAGTAAGTTTGCAGATGACACCAAAATATAGTGGACAGCGAAGAGGGTGACCTCAGATTACAACAGGATCTGGACCAGATGGGCCAATGGGCTGGGAAGTGGCAGATGGAGTTTAATTCAGATAAATGCAAGGTGCTGCATTTTGGGAAAGCAAATCGTAGCAGGACTTATACACTTAATGGTAAGGTCCTAGGGAGTGTTGTTGAATAAAGAGATCTTAGAGTGCAGGTTCATAGCTCTTTGGAAATGGAGTAACAGGTAGATAGGATAGTGAAGAAGACGTTTGGTATGCTTTCCTTTATTGGTCAAAGTATTGAGTACAGGAGTTGGGAGGTCATGTTACAACTGTACAGGACTTGGTTAGGTCACTGTTGGAATATTGCGTCAATTCTGGTCTCCGTCCTATCGGAAAGATGTTGTGAAACTTGAAAGGGTTCAGAGGGGCATGGATAGGATAAAGAAACAAAGTCTTTTCCCTGGAGTCAGGGAGTCCAAAACTAGACGGCATAGGTTTAGGGTGAGAAGGGAAAGATATAAAAGAGACCTAAGGAGCAACTTTTTCACGCAGAGGGTGGTATGAGTATGGAATGAGTTGCAAGAGGAAGTGGTGGAGGCTGGTACAATTGCAACATTTAAGAGGCATTTGGATGGGTATATGAATAGGAAGGGTTTGGAGGGATATGGGCCAGCTGCTGGCAGGTGGGACTAGATTGGGTTGGGATATCTGGTCAGCATGGACGGGTTGAACCGAAGGGTCTGTTTCCATGCTGTACATCTCTACGACTCTCCATCCTTTCTCAGTTAAGGAGACGAAAACTGCATCCAGTACTCCAGATGAGGTCACACCAACAACTTATACAACTGCAGCACAAACATACATACTTTCAGCCACTGATGTAAGAGGACTCCTAGCTCTCATTGCATCACCCCTTTCCCAACCTATCACCATTCAGAAAATAACCTGCCTTCCTGTTTTTATTACCAATTTTATTACCATATTGGATAACCTCACATTTATTCACATTATACTTCTACTATGCATTTGCCTACTCATTTTGTCCAAATCACACTAAAGTATCTCTGCATCATCCTCAGTTCACCCTTCCCACCCAGCTTTGTCTCTGCAAACTTGGAGATATTACATTTAGCTCCATCATCTAAATTGTTATATATATATATATATATATATATATCTGCTCCTTGGATGCTGCCCGACCTGCCGTGCTTTTCCAACCCCCTCCCTTTCGACGCAATTCTCTATCCATGTCAGTATACTACCCCCAATCCCATGTGCTTTAATTTTACATGCTAAACTCCACTGTGAGGCTTTAGCAAAAGCATTCTTAATACTCCAATCAAACCATATCCACTGCTTCCCCATTACAACTCTGCTGGTTATATTCTCACTAAATTCCAGGTTTGTCAAGTATGTTTTTACATCACCACCTACTGTAATCCCAAGTCTAACAGCTACATCCGTTAGGACTCTATCACTTCAAAATAGAGATACTACCAAGCCACTCCTGATGTTGGACATTGAAGTCCTTGCCCAAAGTACACGGTGCCATTCGTGTTTGTTCCGTGTGGTGTTCAACCTGGAGGAGCACTGATTCAACAGCTGATTTTAAGGGTGGGGTGCAATAATGAGGTTTCCTTAGCTATGCTGGACTTGAAGCCACTTCATGGGGTGTGGACATCTGAGACAACTCCCTTCCAAATGTATATCACTATCACCTCTGATGGGTCTGGCCTGCTACAAGAACAGAACGTACCTAGGTATGGTTGCATAATTTCCTGGGACATTGTGTAAGGTATGATTCCATGGGTAGTCCATGGGTATGGATTTCCCAATTTTCTCCCAGATATTAGTTAGGAGGATTTTTGCAGGGTCAAGAGGCTTTTCATTGCCATTTTTAGTGCCTGGCATTCTGACCAGTTTCATTCCTTTGAGACTTTTTAGCAGTATACACTTATACAACTAAATGGCTTGTAGGCATTTCAGAGGGCAATTAAAAATCATTCACATTGCCGCTGACATGGATCCACGTAGTCAAGACCAGATTAGTAAAGGAAAATGCTGCTTTTAAGGATGAGTGAATCACAAGTTTTCATGACAATTGACAATTTTTTCAGTCACAGTTGGACTTTTAATCCAAGAATTTAAAAAAATTCAAATCCCAAAGATTCAAACCCCAAACATGATGGGCCCCATATTTTACCTCCATCAATGGGAAAACATTCTAGAAAAAAGATTCTTTAATAAAAATCTTGATTGGGATACGGGTATTGCTGGCAAGGCTGGCATCTGTTGCCCATCTCTATATACCTTTGAACTGAGTGGTTCTCCAAGCCATATCAGATAGTAGTTAAGAGTTGACTGCATTTCTGTGGGTCTGGAATCACATGTAGGCCCGACCAGGTAAGGATGGCAGTTCTTTCATTAATGACATTAGTGAACCAGACAGGTTTTTATGACAAGTGACAATGGTGACATTGTCACTATCAGACAGCATTTTAATTGCAGATTTTGCTTTATTGAATTCAAATTTTACCATCTGCCCTGGTGGAATTGGAACTCATGTGACCAGAACATTAGACTGGGGCACTCGATTACTAGTGCAGTGACATTACCACCACACCAAACACCTCTTCTTTACAGGAGACTATTCTGCTACATTAGCAAGAACTAACCCATTACTATCCTTAAAAATAAACCAAATCTAATGTAAACGTAGAATAAATCACAGAAAATGGAGTTTCCTTTTCTGGACAAAGATCTGGATGAAAAGTTTATCCAATCTTCTGTACTCCAACCAGAGTGCAAACCTATTTAGTCCAATTCCAAATAGCACTGTGCAGTAAATTTGGACCAGATTGCTGGTTCCACAAAACATACTACACAGCTGGCAGAACAAATTTCAGGCTGAAATTGTGCAATGAAAATAATGTGCAAGTCCAATTTAACACAGATCACTGATACATTCAGAGCATGGTGGTCTTATAGTACCTGACACCCTGCTCAGCCTAAAGACACCCCACAGCCCACAGCCTCTTGATTCTTTTCTTTCCTCCTGTATGGGATCGTGGAAGTGCACTCAAATGTTTTCCATCTGAGCAAACCCATCCTAACTGACTTTCATTCTATATAATGAGTAGCCTTCAATTGTGATCTTTGTTGGTCATGAGCTTGTGGCTTGCAGAACAAAAATTCTTGAAAGAGTTTTCAGATCAAATCATTTTACTTTCCACAAACCTTTTTTGGGAGTTTGAGAAGGAAACACAGTAGAATCTCAAAACTTTCCGTATTTGAATTCATGTGCAGTCACACTTTCATGGTCCTAAGTGGCAGCTTTCACTGCTCATCAACTACACTTTCATAGTTGCTGGTTACAGGTGTCCTCAGACGAGAGAGGTTCTGCTGTGCATAAATGACTTCCTAGACATTACAATTTCACTAGGATTTTAAAAAAATTTGAATGCTATTCTATACAATCCAAAATTAGTTTTAATTGAGAGAGCTTGCTGCATCTGTTAAATATTAACTACAATAATATCTGGCAATTTATTGAAACAGATACATTGGCAACAAATTTTATTTCATTCATTTGAAATGTCAATACTGACATTTATTTTAAAAAACAAGTTTAATATTTTTTATTATAACCACTAAGTTGATGAAAAACCTATGAAAACAGAAAAGACTTCATGCTGATATTTTTAATCAAGTACTGGTCATCAGTAAACAAAACATTTCCAGCTTTGTTAGATAAGCTGCTGATGGTTAAAATATCACATTAAAAAAAAACAATTATGTCTTTGTGCTGTAATTCTAAAAACTATTGTCCTGTCACCTAGAATCATGCTTCCGGACAAAGCTACTAGTAACAGAAAACTTTCACTGTGCTAGAGGTAACGGAACCTTCTCTCACAAATAGCAATAGTTATAAACATTAACTGTAATACAAAACATTCATAAAGCATTACAGTGTGTAAATTTTGCAAGGAAGACAGAAACTCAAAATACATTTCTTGTCTCAAGACAATACTTTGGGTAAAACTGAATTGTATCTATCACTACTACATCAATCTTTGAAACAAATGTAAAAAGAATCACACTGCAGGTTTACAGCAGAATACAAGTTATAGAAATACTTGCATATTTCAAAAATTATACAGCGATGTGTTAGAATTCTAACAATTATAAATGTCAGTACAGTCTCTCAAACTGTGACTCATCATTGGAGTTCACAATACAGGCTCAGGTAGCTGCAGTATTCAGATTGATAGTCTTAACTCAACAGGGCCAGCCAGCAATTGCAGCAACCACTGACAGGAATAGCAGCACCAACAACTTCCAATGTATAGAAAAAGGTCCTAGAGGTACAAATCTTCCAGACCCCAATTTTCTTTAAAAAAAATACTCCAACTCCAGTTACCTACAGCAACCACACATTATAACCTAGTCTAAAAAGACAAAAGCATACAGCTTGTTGCATTGCTGCAAATCATTGTAAGTGTTAGAAATTACTTTGTGTTGTCAAAACACACACAGATGATCAAATACTCAGGTTGCACATTGGTTTTTCACAGTCTTCCATTCTGCTCCTTTGGTGAAAGGTCCAGAGTTACAGGCAAGCCATTATGCACCAAGAAGTAACACTTTTCTCATGATGTGTGTTATGGCACAATGGAATTTATGGATAATTTGCCTACTTTGGTTCAAATGAATGGCAATTCCTTCAATGAGAATGGATGCTTATGTAAGTGCAGGCTTTTCATGTTAGATATCGTGTAATGGCTGTCAAAGCATAAAGAAGTTCTGCCTGCATTCGAGCTTCCATAAGAAGCAAATTCACATGAATCTAGAGGAAGGAAAAACATGTTCTAAAACAAATTCTTTCAAAAGTGACAATTGAAAGAGTTAGGGAAAAAGAACAATTTAACAGTAAAATAAATCAATTCAATTCAGAATTTTTTATTATATTGAGAACTCAAAGTGAAAGACATGACTCAATCTATACACAAACATAACCCAATGCCACTACTAGTGAAAATTGTTAGTGAAATTTAAAAAAAAATAGCCACATTAGTTATATGCCTTAGAGATCCCAGGGTCGTCAAAAAAAAATCATAACAATATAAATGCAAGTTCATTTTCATATATATGAAACGGTAAAGTCTATCAGCAGGCCATTTGTCTACAAATCCAACAAGGTAGAACCCCAGTAATATCCTCACCAGTTGTTCTGATATATACCTCAAGTAGAGATCACTGCATAATAAAATAGGGTAAGAATTCCTGGTGAGAGATTTTCATCTAGATGTAATGAGGTCAACTGTAGAAATTCAACTTTTATTTCACAAAGTTTTAACAAAATGCCTCGACTTCACTGGAAGAATTTGGTCAGAGTTATAGGAAAGTGCTAAGACTTTTTCAGAATTCTGGCAGTTACAACTGTTGTATGGAAATATTAAATCAATTTGAAAGGAGATATTACATACCATTTAAACCTTCCAGAAAAATGTAGTTTAAAATCTCAAAACAAAAAGGACTGCATATACCGTGCTATGATGTCTACAGGGAACTATGTGGGAACTGAACTTGAAATGTCCCCACTACAGTCAACATTACAAAACTTGCAATGCTAAAACTAAAGATACTTTTACATTTAGACTTTAAGAGAGGATTGTATTAGAAATGAATCAAAGGACGAAGAGAAAGAAACAAAATAGCTTCTGCTAAAGATAAAGTATTGGGAAACTAAAGACTGAAATGACCTCTAGACTTGATGAGTTCCATACTAGGATTTTAAAGGAAGTAGTTACAGTGAAAACATTGGTAACAATCTTTCCAAAGGACTGGAAAACTGCCATCTTTGTTCAAAAAAAGGTGGTAGACAAAATAAAAACAGGCTGCCATAAAAAAAAATCACTGGGCAATGTTAAGAGTTTATTACAGATCGTTCTGCTATAACACATGTTTCATCAATGTGAATTCACTGTAAGCATTATTGACAAATTGGGGATGCCGTTTTTAAACCGCAAGCCTTTAAAACATGCTGGCTGTAATGCGATCACCAGCACCAACATTTTAAATACTATTTCTAAAGTGCAATTTTTATGCACTGCAGGGTTGCACAAGAATACAACCATCCATTATTGAAGAACTGACCGTATAAACACTGTAATAGCACAGCATTTAGAAATACAGAATAGAATCAAGCAGAATCAACATGGCTTCATGTAGGGAAATCATGCCTGATAGAATTCTTTGAGGAAGTAACAAAAGGATAGATAAAGCAAAACCAGTGAATGCAATGTATTTGGAATTCCAAAAGGCATTCAACAAAGTACTGCACATAATGCTACTTAATAAAAGCCCATACTATTGAGGGTAGTGTATTAGCATGGATAGAGGATTAGCTAACTAAAGACGTGTGTCAGGATAAAAGGGGCATTTTCTAGTTGGCAACTACTGGAGTGCTACAGGGATCAGTACTGGGGCCACAATTATTTACAATATACATAAATTACTAGGATGATAGAAGAAGTGATTATACTATCACAAAGTTCATGTAAGACATAAACATAATAGGAAGACAAGTAGTGAGGATGACAAGTTTACGGAGGGATAAACTGACAGTTTATATGACCAGGTGAAAATTTGGCAGATGGAAAATAATATGGGAAAACATGAAGTTATGCACTTGCCAGGAAGACTAGTGAAGCTGAATATTATCTAACGGAGAACATCTACAGAAAGCTAACTCACAGAAAGATATGGGGGCCCTAGTGCATGAATCACAAAAAGCTAGCATCCAAGTTCAGTGGGTAATAGGGAAGACAAGTGGAATTGGAGCTGAAAATGTGTTGCTGGAAAAGCACAGCAGGTCAGGCAGCATCCAAGGAACAGGAAATTCGACGTTTCAGGCATAAGCCCTTCATCAGGGAAGACAAGTTGAATGTTTTTTTCCAAAGGGAATGGAAAATAAAATTAGAGAAGGCTTTCAAAACTATACAAGGCATAAGTCAGATCACAATTAAAATACGGTGAACCGTTTTGGTCCCCTTACCCAAGGTAAAATATACTGAAATTGGAGGTGGTCCAGAAAGGTCTCGAGGTTGATTCCAGATATGAAGGGATCTTCCTCTAAAGAGATATTGTGTAAATTGGGCTTGCAGCTTAAAAGAAGTGGAATTTAAAGAATGAACGGCGACTTTATTGAAACTTACAAGATTTTTGGAGGACTTGATAGGCTAGATGCTAAGAATTCGTCTCCCCTTGTGATACAGTCAAGGACCAGAGGGCATAATCTCAGAGCAAGAGGTAACCTATTTAATGGAGAGATGAGGAGGAATTTCTTCTGTCATAGGATAGGGAAACTGGAATTTATGTTTTAAAACACAGACATCTGTCAAGTCAGAGACATTAAGAACACTTGAGGCCAAAACTGACAGGCCAATAAGGGGAAGGAAAAGGCAGGAGAGTGGAGTTGAGGATTATCAGATCAATCATGATCTCACTGAATGGCAGAGCAGACATCGCGTGTCAAACTGCCCACTTCACTGCTACGTCTATGGTCTAATACTCATTTTCTAAGATTGAAACAACATGTGTAGCACTGAAGGAATCAGACATCTTAAACAAAAATTTACTATATTTTACAAGAAATACTCAATTTCCATCTTTAGCCTTCATACCTTCTCAGAGTGTTTGAACTGCCTCCAGAAGCTGTCATACATTCTTTGTGTAGTCTTTGCGGGACAGCAGACTACAGTTTTTATATAAACTTTAAAGCTTCGATCCAATAGCTGATTAATTTCACCATAATCATAATCATCATATCTGTCACAAAAAATTGATAACATTAGTTATATGGAGTAGTTCTCTAAATTTTGGGATTATACAGAAATGTCTGTAAACTGACCTTATTCCAAACATGCAATGGATATAGTTCCAGATGGCTCGCCTGAGCATTGAGGTATCAACATCTTTATGCATTGCCATAGTGTTATAAGTCAGGTTGTAAACGATCTGAAACTTTTCATCCAACAGCTGACCAACATCTGGATAAAGACGGTTAACTAGGGAGTACCCATGATCTTCCCAAGTATAATCCTGCAAAAAGATTACAATGTTAAAAATCTAGTATTAGCATTTTAGCAATTCATGAATGGTACCAATTAGCAAGAAATTTATGAAAGAACAAATATCCATCCAAAGTCCAAGACTATTGGTTTAACCAATAACAACAGTGCCCTATTAACTACTCTGGATTGGTGAATAATGTTGACAAAATAAGCGATCTATCCCAAATTTTGTACTGGAATAAGATTTCATCATATCCTTTTGCTAAATCAGTTGGAAATCTTCCTAAAATATTTTGACATTGGACTCACTGAAAGCAAGAAGGCCAGCTCACCTCATTGCATTAGAAATCTTATATGTTACTCACTCCAAGTCCTCTGCAGTAGCATCATTCCTCTGTGCAATGGCAACACTCACTAACAACCACAAGCACACAGCATTATGAAAACATTCGTAATTTGATCATCTTACAGAACGGATGACCTTACTGAAATACAAGACCATGAGACTTGAGAGGCAGGCGGAAGATGAAAGGATGTTTCCATTCTGGAGGGACTAGAACTGGGGGATATTGCTGAAAACAAGAAGTTACACTTTTTTTTCTCTCAGAGGACTGAGTACCTTTGGAAGTCTCTACCTCAAACCATTGAAGGTAGGGTGATTGGCTCTTTTAAAACAGAAATAGACAAGATTCTTGACTAACAATGGAGTCAAGGCGTATCAAGGATATGTGGGAAAGTGAAGTTGAGGCTACAATAAGATAATCCATAACCTTATTAAATGGCAGAGTAGGCTCAAGTGAGATGAATGGCCTACTCCTAATCCTTATGCTTATATGATTCAATAACTGTTCATCATTCATGCTCTAAACAGTCCCTCACAACTATGAACAAGAAATGCATCACTAGGCAGGTTTAAAATTGTTACAGTGTAGTTTGATTCTTGTCCCATTCTTTTTAATAGGGAAATGTTCCATGAGGGAGAAAGCAAACTAGTCTTTGTTCATCATCTCACCCAACTTGTATGAGTAGATTGACAAATTATGAACTAAATTAGCTCATGTGCTAAAACTGTGTGGCACAACAAACTGGTATATTTTAGATCAAATGGAGAGAAACAAATTTGTAGAATTGCACCTGAGCTCGAAACGTGGGCACATTTTGCTCGCCCTGTCTGGGAAATTCTTTATAACCGTAGGTTGGGTCTTCAAAACGGCGAGAAACATCCCTTGTATCCACTGCTTCTTCACCTTCTTGGGTAGAAATGAAAACAGTGACTGATGTTGTCATTCAATTACTACAGAATCTACTACTTCAATTAATATCATGGATTTTCACTATTCTAGCTTTTAAATCACAAATATTAAAGCTTTATTCTATTAATAAATACACAGGAATTTTTACAGGTAATGTTAAAAGTTTAAAATGAAATAACAGAATAATTTGCACACATCACAACCAGTATATTCTCACAAAGATATTAAGGATTATGGGGAAAATGCACGTAAGTGGAGTTAAGGATTATCAGATCAGCCATGATCTCACTGAATGGGTGGAGCAGACTCGATGAAGTGAATGGCCTACTTCTGTTACTATGTCTTACAGTCTCATAAGAACAAATGTCTCCAAACCTCCAGATTTGAAGAGGAAGGAAATTTAGAAATAAAATATACTTATTATACAGACAAAACCTTGGTTCTATAAAGACATACCTTATTTTACTCCAAATATTTATAACCAGTATATACGAAAACTATCATACTAACATTTTCTATTTTATTTTTGATGATTTATTCTTTCATGAGATTACATTGCTAAGAATCTGAAGTTACGTGCAGGCATGGCAGCTGATGATAGTGCCTGGTCACCATTACTGAGACCAGCTTTCAATACCAGATTTATTAATTGAATTTAAAATCCAGCGGCTGCTCTGGTGAAATATGAAGCCAGATTCCCAGAACATTATTCTTAATGTGTAGATTATTAGTTCAGTAACATTACCACATTATGTATCTATATTGAGTAAACATCTTCAGTGTCATTTTTAGCTGTACCACAGAATTAATTGCAAACACAATCTTTACATAAGGTGATGATAAATTAACATTTATATTACTTCTACAGAACTATCTTATTCTCACCTGCTGGTGCTACATAGAGACTTTCTGTTTTTTCCCTCTCAAATCGTGTGGCCATTTCCTCCTGACTTGCTTCCTCTTCGTCTCTGCATTCTTGCAGCTGTTTCATTTTCTTCATCAGATCTTCTACCTCACAAACAGTCTCTGTTCCCTGTTAAAGACAAATATTTCTAAAATAATCATATGCATGATTCAAGTAAGTGGTGATACTATGCAACAGCACTTAATTTTGTCATTGAGATCACTAATTCGGTCTTGATAATTATGATCTTTTAAAAAACTTTCATTGCAATTTTGCATAAAGGCAATCGTATTAAGGGAAGAGAAAACTAATGTTCCCAAAATTTACATGATTAGGCACTTTGTTTTAATTTAGGTTTTTATTGTATAAGTCCATCATATAAATGAATTTTTAATGTAATTTGCATGCAATAAGAAATGGATTTACCATTTTTGAGCTTACTTTGGTTCCTTCTTGGCCATTCAGTAGGTCTTCCACAACATCATTGCCATTTGTAAAATCACATACACAGCAACTACCAACAGAAGGAAGTCGGAAGGTATGGCCTCCATCACAATGTATCTCAGGGTTGATACCACAGCCATATGTGAAAGATGCAAGGGAATGATAGTGTGTGAGTAGTACGACCACATGTACCAACTCAGCCAATGACCAGCCATGCTCCTCAGCTTTTAGGAGTTTCTGAAATAAAGACAAGAAATTTACCTAATTATGCTTATAATAGCTTCACATCATTCTCTCATGCTCTTCAAACTTTCCCAAATTTTCTCAATGCCTCTAAATTGAGGATATGGCTCCAGTCACTTCTTCACTAGTAAGTTAAAGTTATGATATATTGGTTTTATTGCCCAGAAAATACATTTAATTTTCTCAGAGCCAAAAGAGAGGGATTGAGAGAGAAAGAGAGCGAGAGAGAGAAAGAAAGAAAGAGAGAGAGAGAGAGAGAGAGAGAGAGAGAGATGATCCCGAAACCCTCGTTATGCTTTTGATGCCTCCAGACTCTCAAAGGTGATCATTTTGCACTCACCATAAATTTAAGTTTTTCCATGACCCTGTTGTCTATATTCTAACTTAAACTAAGTCTTGTTCACTATGCTGCTATACCACTGCATTGGGTCATGATTTAATAAATCCACAAAATACTTGTCCTCACGTACAAATCTCTCCCTGTGTCTGTGCACTCCCCCAGATCATCTTTTGGTCCCCACGCCTCAGGAAGGACATACTGGCACTGGAGCGTGTCCAGCGAAGATTCACACGGATGATTCCTGGAATGGTAGGTCTAACATATGAGGAACGACTGAGGATCCTGGGATTGTAATCATTGGAGTTTAGAAGATTAAGGGGAGATTTAATAGAAATGTACAAGATAATACATGGCTTGGAAAGGGTGGACGCTAGAAAATTGTTTCCTTTAGGCGAGGAGACTAGGACCTGTGGACACAGCCTTAGAATTAGAGGGGGTCAATTCAGAACAGAAATGCAGAGACATTTCTTCAGCCAGAGAGTGGTGGGGCCTGTGGAATTCATTGCCGCAGAGTGCATTGGAGGCCGTGACGCTAAATGCCTTCAAGGCAGAGATTGATATATTCTTGATGTCACAAGGAATTAACGGCTACGGGGAGAATGCTGGTAAGTGGAGTTGAAATGCCTACCAGCCATGATTGAATGGCGGAGTGGACTCGATGGGCCGAATGGCCTTACTTCCACTCCTATGTCTTATGGTCTTACTGCAACCCTCTAAGAACTCTTTCTTCCTCTAACTGGATTCATGCTTTGGTCATTTGTTTTGATACAAAATGGTCAATATGCTTTCAACCATAAGAGGCTCAAAGCTCTGGAACTTGAGCTGCCAATCTCTTGATCTCTTTCCCTTTAATCCCATTCTGAAAACAAGCTGTGCCTTCAGCACTGAGGTTTTTAAGTGAATGGCATTCCTATACAGGCCTTTCTGTTGCATTATTAATGCAAATTCTTAGTGATTTTTGATTTTGTAATTTCAAAGATCTTGTAAGATTTTTGACCACATTTCGTGGAAAGTCCTACACCATGCACACTTCAAATCTAGTGTTCAAAGTTGAGTGCTGCACAAGGAAATTGAGGGGTTAGAAGACATAAGAGACCTAATGGAAATTAATCTGTCAGGAAAGAAAATTACAGATGAGAAAGGCATCTCAGACAAGGGTGGGTAGAGGACCAAGAGGTTGGAGAAAGTAAACAGAGGGAGGGAGGCAGAGGCAGTTTTATTTTATCCAATGGATATGGTGGCTATGCAATGCAAGGAGATGTGACATCAAGATAGATAAAGAAATTATCAGTCTGATAGATGCTAGCCTGTGCAAAGGGTATGGCAATGACTGTAAACAGTAATATTTATGATAAACTTGAGGGCAAAAAGCTACAAATGTGTCTTTGGTTGGGGCTGTGGGTGCAAGACAGATTCAAGCACAAGTTGAAATCAGACTGTTTACTCAATATTAACTCACTCACCTCAATGTGATCTTTGGTAATAAGCCATGGTCTATGAGCAAGAATTTTATTTACTTCACTTAAAGCTTGAAGCTTCAGAGGAGCAGAATCTAATCCTGCTAGCCATTTAGGATCCCCACCAACTTGCAGAAAGTCATTAACGTGGATATTTACAAGATAGGAACACTGGTGTCGAGCTGCAGCCTGTTAATAAAGCCAAAGGTCCAACATTTATGATATTTGAAACTTTATCAAAAAATATAAATCAGAATTTATCCTCTAAATAACACTAACTGACTGTAATACACTCGCTGTTGCCTTTCATTACAGATGAGAAATGTTTCTACCACAGCTTCCCTTCTCATTTTAAAGTAACAAAATTAGTTTTGGCAAAACTGAAAAGGCTGAAAATAGACATGAACTTTGTTTTCCTATAAGAACTTAAGAAAAATATTGTGCTCGGTTATGAAATTCCTGCACCAAAATCCAAAATAAACTACATTTTGCTTTCAAATATTAGGAAATAACATTTGAGTTAGCATTAATTATGTGCAGGGAAGATGGCACAATACAACAGATTAAAAGAATTCTAAAATCTCTACTTATGTACCAATAGCCCTTTGCCCTTTTTTGTGTTTTCATAAATGCAGAACCAAACATGCAAAAGAAAAGTAACAATACATATATTGCGAATACTGAAACATATATTGCTTAAACATTTACAAACAAACAATCTTATCTCACTTTTTAGTTGCTGAACTTGAGTTTGTCAGATACAAGCTTAAAAGTGAATATTTTAAAGTGGTAGAAATTGCAATACTAAAACCATTTTTTCATGCTGAGGAGTTTGATCTATATTTACAAAAAATAAAATGCACTTTAGCAGATTGCTAGATTTTAGCAAGGAAAATGTTCAGGTGAGAAGAACGCTAGGAAATGAATTTTTGTCAGAATTCCAACATCCCACTTCCATCCAAAGAAATAAGAAGGTGAGAATGACATTTTGAAGAGCTCTCACATCACTTAAGTTGCAGCCTTGCAAACAGAAGTCACCTAGGTATTGACAGCTATGGTGTTCATGCTCTAACCATGTCATCAATCCCATGATTAGAAACAAGCAATGGATCCAAAAAGTAAAGAGACAAACAAACCAGCTTTCATCACAATAAGCCCTAAAAGCAGTAAGATTATTGAAAAAGGAGCAAAAGATTAAGCTACCTAGCCCGATGTGTTATTTTATTAAGCCATAAGCGTTATCAACAGGAAGCAAACCACAATCATATTATTTGATAAGTAGCTAAACCATGCAAAGTGTAGTCTGCATACAAAGACATATTTATACTGCACCTTTAACATAGAAAGCATCCTGAAGCAATTCACAGGAGCATTATAAAGTAAAGAACGACACATAGGGAAATATTAGGTCAGATGACGAAAAGCGTCATTAAATCAATGGTGCAACAGACCACATTATGGACCGAAAATGAAAAACAAAGCAAAGAAAAAATTCAGCTTGTAAAGCAAGTGAGCTAACCAACCCATATGCAATAATGTTAATTTGGGGACAGTACACCCAGAAAAAGTAGTCCCACATGCATTCAGGGCAACTCTGGTCGGACACAGTCTAGTAAAACAAAAGCCTGCAGTTGGTCATGTTACAGTTTGACACAGATTTGATTATGGGAATAAAACTTGACAAAGTGAGGCTGCATCAATTTCTCTGTTGCAAATGTGTTGCTGGTCAAAGCACAGCAGGCCAGGCAGCATCTCAGGAATAGAGAATTCGACGTTTCGAGCATAAGCCCTTCATCAGGAATAAGAGAGAGAGAGCCAAGCAGGCTAAGATAAAAGGTAGGGAGGAGGGACTAGGGGGAGGGGCGATGGAGGTGGGATAGGTGGAAGGAGGTCAAGGTGAGGGTGATAGGGCGGAGTGGGGTGGGGGCGGAGAGGTCAGGAAGAGGATTGCAGGTTAGGAGGGCGGTGCTGAGTTGAGGGATATGTGGAGCCTGTCTCTTCGTAGGATATGTGGAACAGTCCATCTTCCGCAACTACACTGGCACCACCCCCCACCTTTTCCTCCACTACATCGATGACTGTATCGGCGCTGCCTCGTGCTCCCACGAGGAGGTTGAACAGTTCATCAACTTTACTAACACCTTCCATCCCGACCTGAAATTCACCTGGACTGTCTCAGACTCCTCCCTCCCCTTCCTAGACCTTTCCATTTCTATCTCGGGCGACCGACTCAACACAGACATCTATTATAAACCGACTGACTCCCACAGCTACCTGGACGACACCTCCTCCCACCCTGCCCCCTGTAAAAATGCCATCCCATATTCCCAATTCCTTCGTCTCCGCCGCATCTGCTCCCAGGAGGACCAATTCCAACACCGCACAGCCCAGATGGCCTCCTTCTTCAAGGACCGCAGATTCCCCCCAGACGTGATCGACGATGCCCTCCACCGCATCTCCTCCACTTCCCGCTCCTCCGCCCTTGAGCCCCGCTCCTCCAACCGCCACCAAGACAGAACCCCACTGGTTCTCACCTACCACTCCACCAACCTGCGCATACAACGTATCATCCGCTGCCATTTCCGCCACCTCCAAACGGACCCCACCACCAGGGATATATTTCCCTCCCCTCCCCTATCAGCGTTCCGCAAGGACCACTCCCTTCGTGACTCCCTCGTCAGATCCACACCCCCCACCAACCCAACCTCCCCCCCCGGCACCTTCCCCTGCAACCGCAGGAAATGTAAAACTTGCGCCCACACCTCCACACTCACTTCCCTCCAAGGCCCCAAGGGATCCTTCCATATCCGCCACAAGTTCACCTGTACCTCCACACACATCATCTATTGCATCCGCTGCACCCGATGTGGCCTCCTCTATATTGGTGAGACAGGCCGCTTACTTGCAGAACGCTTCAGAGAACACCTCCGGGCCGCCCGAACCAACCAACCCAATCACCCCATGGCTCAACACTTTAACTCTCCCTCCCACTCCACCGAGGACATGCAGGTCCTTGGACTCCTCCACCGGCAGAACACAACTACACGACGGCTGGAGGAGGAGCGCCTCATCTTCCGCCTGGGAACCCTCCAACCACAAGGTATGAATTCAGATTTCTCCAGCTTCCTCATTTCCCCTCCCCCGACCTTGTCTCAGTCGGTTCCCTCAACTCAGCACCGCCCTCCTAACCTGCAATCCTCTTCCTGACCTCTCCGCCCCCACCCCACTCCGGCCTATCACCCTCACCTTGACCTCCTTCCACCTATCCCACCTCCATCGCCCCTCCCCCTAGTCCCTCCTCCCTACCTTTTATCTTAGCCTGCTTGGCTCGCTCTCTCTTATTCCTGATGAAGGGCTTATGCTCGAAACGTCGAATTCTCTATTCCTGAGATGCTGCCTGGCCTGCTGTGCTTTGACCAGCAACACATTTGCAGCTGTGATCTCCAGCATCTGCAGACCTCATTTTTTACTCAATTTCTCTGTTCCCTTGTTTTGAAAACTTGACTTCCAACTCTGCCATAAAAAGAGGGAAAAACTGCTGAGAGGAAGAATACTAAAGCACACCAGGAAAAGGTCCAGCCAAATAACCAGTGATGATCACCACACGCAAACAATGAGAAAGGATTATCAAAGAAAGAAAAGGAATGTAAAGCCAACCCAGCCAGTTGAAATTTATATGCTTTTTAAAAAAAAAACTGGTGATGCAGAACTGTGTTCCTCTATTTTCCCCCACCACTTACTATTGGTGCGTTATGTCGGCTTGTGTCTGGATGCATTGTGTGCATGCAATGAACTTTAAAATGGGTATAGTTTAAGAACAGAAATTTGAAATCCTGTTCTACTACTGCTCTGGTTAGGGATAAGATTGTTACAATAAATAGTTTTCTTTGTTACACTGAAGAAACCTCACAAGGTTTGCTTTTATCCTGAGTAGCAATGAGTCAGAGGCAAACTGGGATACATAGTAGTTTCATTAAATCTTAACATTTCCTACTCCAGGAATTGTGGGTCTTTATTTTCAGCTATAGTCCAGTGAATCAAGACAATAGGTTTTATAAAAGTGCTTTAAAGGAGTAAAAGGGAAATGAGGTGGCGAGGCAGAGAGCTGCAGGGAAGGTATAAGAGGGCTTAGGTAATATTAGGTAAAATCAGCAAAAATGGACAGACTACAATTAAGAATGCATAAAAGCTCAAATGACAGGAGTGCAGATTTATCAGAGCTGTGGAGGCACAGAGATTACAAAGACAGTAGGAGTAAGGCCATGGAGGAACATAAAAACAAAATCAGAATTTAAGAATCAACACGGTTATGCAAGTTTTGATCATGTGCATGTCAATATTTGCTTTCATACCTAATGGATAAAGTATTTCTACACCTGATCTTCTGTTGAATTCATTACTTTAAGGACTGGACTTATTACGCTCTTTTCTTTTCACATAATGATGAATTAACAAGAAATTGTACACTTCATCCATGACCTGAACAATGCTACTGAAGGACCTCACCATTATTGCAATGTAGTGTCGATAATGATATGGCAATGGACCATCCACTTGCATCAAGTAGTGTTGGGTTTTGAGAAAACTGTCAAGGTACCGTGGATGGAATCCCATCAACAAGGTGATGTTGTCCAGGTGACCCAAAGTAGCAAATGCTTCAATGAACAGAAGGCGTGTCTCTGCATCTTCTCTTCCTAATTGGATGATCTGTTTAAAAATAATAACTTTCACTTGTATCCACACTGACCACTGTATTCACATCAACACACAATAGAAATAAAGCTTTTCTGTTGCCTCTCATAGATTGCAGAGAAGAATAAGTGGATGCAGATTTAAATAGTTATGATATTCAGCTAATTGGTTATAGGGATTTTACAGTTTATTCTAACAAGCACTACTCCAGTGTATATTTGCATATAGCCCATGATGTATTTACCTTCATTGCTGCACTTTCCAAGTTAGAGTCAGAGTCATACAGCACATACATTAGAGTTTAAAGGTGAAGACTCAACTGCTAGAGAAACATACTTACTTCTTTTTCAGGGATAAATTCACTTGGTCCTTGACCCAAAGGCCTGGGGATTCTCACTCCCATTTCCTGGAAAGAGAGATAACAGTACATAGATTTATTGAGTTAATAAGAAACACAGCTTACTATGTCTAATTTAATTGCAAGGAGGAACAAAGCATCAATAATTTGTCCTACATTTATCCACTTAAGTGAGTAACAGAAAACAACTTAGTACAAAAGAGTATCAACAACACAGATTAGTGATATCAGTTTATTTTTGATAATACCACAATCTCACTGAAATAAAGACTGGATCAGCTGTGAGCTGAATGTTCTAAAGCAACTTGGCTCACTGCCTAGAACACATTGTTCAAGTAGCTTCCTAGTGCGAGATTAAAACCCACTGAAGCAACGTAATTTCACAGTAGCTTTTCTACAATTCACCACAATAAAGGACAGAGACGAATCTATACACAATACAAAGCTATACTGAAGTTTATATAAATGAGATTGCATGATTTCAAAAACATTTGCACTTCTTGACTGTGGCACTGCTCCAATATATTTACTGGCCTGGTGCCGAGAACATGCAGTTCTACAACCACTGCGTCAACAACTGAACTGCTTTGAGACGGCCTTGTTTTGTTCCTCCTGCTCCTTGTTTAATGATCAGTTGAGATACCTGGCATCCGTTAAATTATAACTACTTAGAAATAAGGCAAATGGCTCAACATCTGTCAACTGTAGCAAGTTATTTCAGCACAAAATATCAGTAAAATCTTAACGCACCTGTAACCAATACACCATAGCATAACGCTCAGAAAAATGGAGGCTAATAACTCAACAACAATAATTAAAACTTCATTCCAGAGTAAAAGTTTTCAATATTTACAGGGTAAAAGCTTGTCAAACTACTCCCTTTCACCACTGCAGTAACACAAAGATTTGCATAAATATACAAATAGAATAAGTTGCAGCACAAGAGCCGCCATTTGGCCCATCATGCCAATTCTCTGTGAGCAATTCAGCCAGTCTGACAACCATGTTTTTTCCAGACTTAGAAATTCCTCTCTATAGTACATGTCCAATTTCCTGTTGAAAGCCAGGATTGAAACTACCTCCACTATACAGTCAGACAGTTGCATATCCTAACCACTAGCTGAATAAAAACAAGTCAAACAGTGTGGCGCTGGAAAATCACAGCAGGTCAGGCAGCATCAGAGGAGCAGCAGAGTTGCTCAAAACAAAACCTATCATGTCGTCTTTGGTTCTTTGACCAGTCACCTTAAATCTGTGTATGTAGGTTCTCAACCCCTAAACCAGTTTCTTCCTATCTACTCTGTCTAGATCCATCATGTTTTTGAGCACCTCTATCAAATCTCCTTCTTTCCTAAGGAGAATGACACAGATTCTTAAATCAACCCATGTAAATGAAGCCCCTCAATTTTAAGCCTAACAACTTAAAATTTAGTAAGAAACAAACATCACATCAATTCATGGGTTAAATTCATCTACATTAAATAACATGAAACAATTTAGTTGGGACCTGACATAGAGAGAGAAAAAAAGATTTGGTTCAAAAAATAAGCCACCATGACCAGCAACTGACAGTGTGTGAGACTGGCTGAGCAATCTACTTGTATTTAGGAATGCAAGAAACACCAAATAATCTATGGTTTATCCCATCTTCCAAAAACAAGTGATCAGTTAGACTAGCAGATTCAATAGTGACTGTCAAAAAGGAACTGTTTGAAAAGGATAGGTTTGCAAGGCTGGGGAAGCATCATCATTCTTTGAAATATTTTGAAAGAGCTGATGCAGACACAATGGACTTCATTCCACAGAATCTCAGATTTGTTACGGCACAGGAAAAGGCCATTTGGCCCATCATGTCTGTACTGTTTTCTATTACCTAATAGCAATCTCCTGCTTTTCCCCCCTTATCCCTGCCATTTCTAACCAAATAATCATCCAAATCCCATGCAAATGCCTCAATTGTTATATCATTCTACGATAATACAATTAGAAATAGATGATAACATAAATTGTAAATAGTCTTGGCATATTTTAAATTAATATAACATGGAACTTGAATCATAGAATCGCTACAGTGTAGAAACAGGCCATCTGGCCCAACAAGATCACACCGACCCTCTGAAGAGTAACCCACCCAGACCCATTACCCTATGTTATTACTCTACATGTCTCCATGACTAATGCCTACACATCCCTGAAAACTATGGGCAATTGAGCATGGCCAATTCACCTAACCTTTGGATCTTTGGACTGTAGGAGGAAATCCAAACAGACACAGGAAGAATATGCAAACTCCACACAGACAGTTGCCCAAGGCTGGAATTGAACCCGGGTCCCGAGCCACCCTGAACTTGGAACAGAGTAAGCCACTCAGTAAGTCTGTTCCACCATTTGGCTGATCATGTTGTGGCCTCAAATTTACTTTCTTGTCTAATCCTCACCCCTTTGACTTTTGGAAATCAAGCATTTAAATCTCTCTGGGAAGAGAACAACAAGAATAACCACCCTCAGGGGAACAAAAAAAACTCTTACCTCCATCCCTTATTATTAAACTTTGTGCACTAGTTCTAGTCTCTCCCACAAGGGGAAACATCCTCCCTGTCAAGGTCCTTCAAAATATATATTTCAAAGATTAGATTTCATTCAACTAAATTCCAACAGTTATAGGTCCATCCTGTCCCAGCCTATTTAGTCTCTGCTCAACCCCAGTAATGTCCTTGTAAATCTTTCTTGAAACCTTTCAAGTTTAACAGCATCTTTCCTATCATAGAGAATTGAATATATTATTCCAAAAGTGATTTAACCAATATCCTGTACGGCTGCAACATTACATCCCAACCCTTATACTCAATGCACTGTCCAATAAAGGAAAGCAAACCAAATGTGTTCTTCACTACCGTGTCTTCTTGTGACTTCACTTTTAAGGATGTAAGAACATCCATCCCAAAGGTTCTTTGTTCAGCAACTCTCCCCAAAATACAACCATTAAGTGCCTAAGGCCTACCCTGATTTGCCTTACCAAAATGGAACACCTCAAATTTATCCAAGTTAAACTGCCATTCCTCAGCCCGTCTTTTAAAAAAATGTGTTCATTTGTGGCACGTAGGCATCGCTGGCTGGCCAGCATTTATTACCCATCCCTAGCTGCCCTTGAGAAAGTGGTTGTGAGCTCCCTTCTTGAGCTGCTGCATTCCACCTGCTATGGGCTGACCCATAATGCCATAAGGGAAAGAATTCCAGGGTTTTGACCCAGCAAAGTGAAGGAACAGCAATATATTTCCAAGTCAGAATGGTGCGTGGCTTGGAGGGGAACCTGAAGTTGCTGGTGTTCCCATATCCTGAGGATCTTTGGTGAATTTTTGCAGTGTCTTTTGTATATAATATACTGTGCTGCTGAGCATCTGTGCAGGAGAGAGGGTATACTTGTGGATGTAGTGCCAATCAAATGGGCTGCTGTGGCCTGGATGCTGTCAAGCTTCCTGAGTGTTGGTGAGGCTGCACTCGTCCAGTGAAGTGAGGAGTATTCCATCACACTGCTGACTTATGCCTTGTAGATGGTGGGTAGGCTTTGAAAAGTGAGAAGGTGAGTTAATCGCCTCAGTATTCCTAGCTTCTGACCTGTTCTTGTAGCCGCTTGCAGCTATGATAGGATTAAAATCCTGTTGTACTCTGAGCTAATCCTCTTCACTGTCCACTATACTTCCAAGTATGGTGTCACCTGCAAACGTACTAACCATTCCTTCTATATTACCACCTAAATCATTTATATGGATGACAAAAATGCAGGGGTCCCAGCACTGAACCTTCCAGCACACTGCTGGTCACAGGCACCAGTCCAAAAAACAACCCTCCACATCCACCCTCTGTCACCTACCTTCAAACCAATTTTGTATCCAAATGGTTAGCTCTCCCTGGATTCCATATGATCTAGCCTTGCTAACCAGTCTACCATGTGGAACCTTGCTGACTGCCTTGTCAAGGTCAGTATAAAAAACTTCCATTTATCTACCTTCATCAATTTGAGAAAGTGGTAAAAGGTACCGCACAAAATAAGAGCTGGAGCACCACCATTGTCTCCTTGCGTGACTGCTTGCATTTTCTGGATGCCCTTTGTGAAACAGCTACATTTAAATAGTTTCCTTCATCTCTCCTCTGGGCTTTAATTTGATCTCCTTTGGAAAGGAATTTGTGATAATATTGATCCATGTACTTATTGTGTAAAGGTGTGTTATTTAGGAGAAAGGTGGAATAACTGGACGGTGATATACTAGTATATCCATTTAACTCAAGTCTACCAAGTTTTTAAATTCTGATTGGAAATAGTCAAGACAAAACTTCTTTTTAAATTTGGCAAGTGCACAAAGGAATCACAGGTCAGTAATTGGAACTAAGATATGTATCAGTCCAAACAGGGCTGAATGGGCTCTATTTCCATGTGCTGCAAGGTCACATTCTCCAACTAACTTCAAAATGGCCTTTGTTTATATTACATCTACTGTGGTTCAGGCATTTATTACTTCCAGAACTGAATTAAGAAATTTAATTTCTTTTTTCAGATACAAAAGTGTAATTGCATATCGGAACTTCCCAATAGCTTTCTTCATTATCTAAAGGCTTTGTTTTTCGGTTACAGCAATGTCAGTATGCCAGTAAACTATTCCATGAAACGATCATTGATTTTTCCTTAAAAGGCAATTAAATTAGATTAGATTCCCTACAGTATGGAAAAAACCCTTCGGCCCAACAAGTCCACACCAATCCTCCGAAGAGTAACCCATCTACACCCATCCCTCTACCCTGTATTTAGCCCTGGCTAATGCACCTAACACTGGGCATTTAGCATGGCCAATTCACCTAACCTGCACATCTTTGACTGTGGAAGGAAACTAGAGTACCCGGAGGAAACCCACACAGACACAGGGAGAATGTGCAAACTCCACACAGACAGTCGCCCGAGGCTGAAATTGAACCCAGGTCCCTGGTGCTGTGAGGCAGCAGTGCTAACCACTGAGCCGCCCCAATGAAAGATTGGGTAACAAATCACCCATATCCCACGAGCAAAGAGAAGTCATTTTGGTAAAATTAAGACATTTTAAATTATAATAATTTTCACAAATGCACGGAATATTTAACAGAGGAGACAGTAAGTGGAAAGGAGGATTAAAAATTCAGTGTACATCTTTGAATTACACAGCCTATTCCTAATTTTTTGACAATGCATTAGTCAAATTCACTCAACTGCTTGGGGTTTGCTGAAGTGATGCTTAAGCAGGTAGCAAGGACTCTGGTGGTGGTGTGATAGCATCCCTATCTCTAATCCAAGAGTCCTGACTCAAGTCTCACCTCCTCCAGAGGTGTGCAATAACATCTCTGAACAGGTGGACTAGAAAATATCATAAGCGAATAGCAGGGAGAAAACTGCATAAGTTTTAGCAAAGTTTTGTCAGGTGTGTAGAACATTAGTTCAATTTTAACTTTAGGATAGCCTCGAAAACATTGTAACAATAAAACTATTTATATATGTGTAATTAAATGTTAAGCAGTCTACAAAGTCTGATACTTCATTATAAAAGTATTTATTTCTTATTTGAAACAGGAGACTGACCTCAGTGTAATAAAGGAAAACTTTTAGATGAAGCAATCTAGAGGGAAGCTTCCTTATAGAAGTTAATTATTGTACCTGAAAAACACTTGATTAATTTTCTTAGTGCAATTATGAAGCATATTTTATGAAATATGTAGATAAACTCGTGTATCCTCGGTCTTTCTTTGGAAAAAAAAATAGAAGAGCATGATAGATGCAATAAAGATATTGGAGACCTCGTAGCTACCCGAATGCTATGGATACTAAAGCAGGTCAGAAATTGGATATTCTACAACATATGTCTCTCTTTCAGTTCCCCAAACCCTCTTCATCCCTTCCAAGGCACATATCACACGTGTTTTATAGAACGCTCACAACTGCCTGAATGGAGAAGTAACAAAGAGGATTGATGAAGGCAGAGTGGTGGATATAATTTATATGGACTTCAGTATGGAGTTCGACAAGTTTCCCCGTGGCAGACAGGTTAGCAAGGTTAGATCTCATGGAATGCAGGGAGAACTCACCATTTGGATACAAAACTGGATCGATGATAGAAGACAGACGGTGGTGGAGGAGGATTGTTTTTTTCAGACTGGAGGCCTGTGACCAGTGGAGTGCCACAAGATTGGCGCTGGGTCTTCACTTATAAAAATGATTTGGATGTGAGCATAAGAGGTATAGTTAGTAAGTTTACAGATGACACCAAAATTGGAGGTGTAGTGGACAGCGAAGAAGGTTAACTCAGATTACAATGGGATCTTGATCAGATGGGCCAATGGATTGTAGAGTGGCAGATGGAATTTAATTTAGATAAACGTGAGGTGCTACATTTTGGGAAAGCAAATCTTAGCAGGACTTATACACTTAATGGTAAAGGTCTTAGGGAGTGTTGCTGAACAAAGAGACTTTGAAGTGCAGGTTCATAGCTCCTTGAAAGTAGAGTCGCTGATCAATAGGATAGTGAAGGCGGCGTTTGGCAAGAGTATAGAAGTTGGGAGGTTATGTTGTGGCTGTACAGGTCATTGGTTAGGCTACTGTTGGAATATTGCGTGCAATTCTGCTCTCCTTCCAATCCGAAGAATGTTGTGAAATTTGAAAGGGTTCAGAAAAGATTTACAAGGATGTTACCAGCGTTGGAGGATTTGAGGTATAGGGAGAAGCTCAGTAAGCTAGGGCTGTTTTCCCTGGAGCGTTGGAGGCTGAGGGGGTGACCTTATAGAGGTTTATAAAATGATGGGGGTGCATGGATAGGACAAATAGACAAAGTCTCTTCCCTTGGGTGGAGGAGTCCAGAACTAGAGGGCATAGGTTTAGGGTGAGATGGGAAAGATATAAAAGGGACCTAAGGGCACACAGAGGGTGGTGCGTGCATGGAATGAGCTGCCAGAGGAAGTGGTGGAGGCTGGTACAATTGCAACATTGCAAAGGCATCTGGATGGTACATGAATAGGAAGGGTTTGGAGGGATATGGGCCAAGTGCTGGCAAATGGGACTAGGTTAGGATACCTGGCTGGCATGGACGAGTTGGACTGAAGGGAGGTTCCATGCTGTACATCTCTGTGACACTATGATTGCAGCTCCAAAACGAATCAAGAAGCTTAACACCATCCAGGGCAAAACTGTCTGTTTGAACAACAGTCCATCTACCACTTTAACTATTCATATTGTACAGCAAAAGTGACACACAGCTTCAGCTTTGGTATTCACTACACAATCTGAGAGTGACTTGTGGCCCACGTGCTTCTTTTGGTATTTTTTCAAACTTTATGATGGATCAACAGTATTATGAAAGATGACTGCTCAAGTCAGGAAATAACAAAACTGGATTACAACTTCATGTGCTATTGAGATCATAAGCGATGCCCTGAGAGACAGGTATGTGGTGGCATACAACCCTGGGATCAGTTTCACATCATCCTGACACACACAGGCACAATTTTGCTCTCTTGTCATGATTTGGAGGACATAACTGAGGTTCTAGCATTGACTCCACCAAAGTGTGCAAAATAATTGTGGAATAGACATTACTTCTCTGTCTCCCCACCCTATCTCCTCAACTCCATGTAACTCTCCCGTCCGATATAGCACAATTTTAGCCCAAAGAACAATGAAGGAGGTGCAACAAACGCTGAGCTTTCATACAAAGACCATAAAGACTTTGCGCTTAAAAATAAGTCCGTCCTTGTTAATTACTCTAACCTATCAAAAATATTGTCAACATAACTACAGGATGTGCCTTTTACAAATAGGTTTAGGGTGAGAGGGGAAAGATATAAAAGTGAGCTAAGGGCACACAGAGGGTGGTGCGTGTATGGAATGAGCTGCCAGAGGAAGTGGTGGAGGCTGGTACAATTGCAACATTGCAAAGGCATCTGGATGGTTACATGAATAGGAAGGGTTTGGAGGGATATGGGCCAAGTGCTGGCAAATGGGAGTAGGTTAGGTTAGGATACCTGGCTGGCATGGACGAGCCATTTCTGACAATTGAACGATCATGGCATTAACAGATTATACTGTGCATTAAATGGTACAATGCTTTCAGGCTGTAAAAGTGTATCCTCTAACCATACAGGTAGTACTACTAATGATCCATTTGCATTGAACAAATAAACTTTCCCTTTTCAAAGACTTTGAGGTGGGCTTTATGATACCATATAAAGCAGGAATAATACCTTAAGATATAGTAGCAGAATTAGACCATTCAGCCCATCAAATCTGCTCCACTATTCAACTATCGCTGATTTGTTTCTCAATCCCATTCTCCTGTCTTGTTCCTCTAACCCTTGATCCCCTTACCAATCACAATGTTATCTTTGTCTTAAACGTACTCAATAACTTGGCCTTCACAGTCTCTACAGCAATGAATTTCAGATTTGCTACCTTCTGCTACAGAAGTTCCTCATCTCAGTTCTTCAAAGAGGCTGCGCCATCAGGTTCTAGTCTTCTCTTATGAAGAGAAACATCATCTCCATATCTACTCTATTCAGGCCTCAGTATTCTACATATTTCAACAAGATCATCCCTCATCTTTCTATACTACATCAAGTACAGGCCCCAAATCCTCAACTGTTTCTCATATGACAAGCCCTTCATCCTTGGGATTGTTCCTGTAAACCTCCGCTGGACCTCCTCCAAAACCAGCACATCTTTCCTTAGATACATGTCCCAAAACTACTCACAAATTCCAAACAGTCTGACATAAGGCAGTACCTCACTGCTCTTGTATTCTAGACCTTTTAAATGCTAACTTCGATTTGCCTTTCTAATTATTAAGTGAACTGACATGCTAGCCTTAAGAATGAGGAGTGCCAAGTGCCTTCGTGGTTCAGATTTCTGAAGTCTTACCCCTTTCACAAAATAGTTTTTGCATCTATTCTTCCAACCTTAGACTTTCCCACACTGTATTCCATCTGCCACTTTTTTGCACATTCTCTTTGTTTGTTCAAGTCCTTCTGCAGTCTTCTGCTTCCTCAACACTACTTGGCCCTCCATCTATCTTTGTGTAATCACCAAACTTAGCAACAATGCCCTCAGTTCCTTCACCCAGATTGTCCATTTCTGGTTTTTACAAAGCTTCCCAATCATCTGACTTCTCATATTCTATTGTTTTGCTTTTATACTGTCCCTTACTTCCCTTGACAGCCACGATTGCCTCACCCTCCCCTTAGTATGTTGCTTCTTGAAATAAGTTTCTGCTGTGCCTCCCAATTTATCCCCCGAACCTCTTGCCATTGCTGTGCCACTGTCTTCCCTGCTAGGCTACCTTGTCACCTATCTCTGGCCAGCTCTTCTCTCATGTCTTTGTACTTACCTTCACTTAATTGTCATCATGTTCCATCGGATTCCAATTTCTCCCCTTTCAAACTGCATAGGCCAGAATTTGAAGTGTATCAGCCATATTTAGTTAACAGCCACAAAAGTAGATACAGATTAGGCACAAGCCTCCTGCATTTGCAAGACTTAATTCAGCAGTGTAATAGAATACTCCCACATTCAACACCACCTTTATAGAAGCTCATCATGATTCCAAACCAAAAAAAAACTGCTTTGATCTAGATCATCATAATCACAACCAGAGTCAAATTTCACTTCCTTCACCACAACTTTGGAGATCCAGGAGATCCAAGCACAATCTGCTCCAGAGGCATGCAATATCATCCCTGAACTGGTTGATTAGAAGATATCTAAACTACAAGATGCAGTGCAGCAATATCATGGAGTTAATTTCCCGAGACAGTTTCAACCCAACACCATTGTGGGAGCATCATCACAAAGGTTACAGAGATCAAATAGAAGGCCCACCAATACCTTCAAGGGAACCAGGAAAGGATAATAAATATGACTTTTCAAGGATTATTGACAAACAAGGTACAAAAATGTTTTTCATATGATCCAGATCAACAAATGCATTCCACTTGGACTATTTCCAGCCTTTCTTCCAAACCAATTAATTATTGTGCTAAACCAACAGGGAATTAAAAGGTGCTTTGATAATGTACTCAAATAAACTTATACTTGAGCATGGATGATTCAAATAAGTCCCCAGTTCTCCTTCCTACTGTGTCCACTTGTTGCTGATGACAAACAAAAAAGGTCTTTATTGTAATTTCATTCTCAGGACTTGCAAAAAGAGATTACAGGAAACCTAAACAGTTATCCTATCAACTGCACAATGCTGCTGTAAAAATTCTATTTAATCCCTATGACCACTAATATGCTAACAAACATCAGGAAGAATTAATTCTTCTAACATTGTATAACATAAGTAGCATCCAAATAACTGCATGTATCAAATCTCCTGACAGTTGGAGTGGAAACCAGAAAAGTTTGCAGAATCTGGATGAGTAGTGTATAAGTGCGCAACGTTACCAAACAGGATGGAGTTATATTTTCAGCTCGGCTGAATTAAAAACTTTTGGCTCACCTATTAAGTGAGAAACAAAGAACTACGGATGCTGGAAATCGCTGGAGAAACTTACCAGGTCTCTACTTCACCTGTTGAAAGAAAGCAGAGTCAACATTTCATGTCCACTGACCCTTTCTCAGAACCAAGAATTGACACCTGAAGAGTCATGCGTCTCAAAATGTTGACTCTGCTTTCTCTCGACAGGTATTATTAAGCTGGTGATTGGTGAGTGAGACACCAAAAGTTGGTGAGACCAGCAAACCCAAGAATCATTTGCAGATCTGACTGTACCAAATGTGGAAGAGGAATGATTTTAACAAGTCCCCTGGAACTAACAGTGACTGTGAAAGCACAGTGAAGCCATTGGAAGACATGGCTGTACTCGAATAGCTTTGAGCAGAACCATTCCCAAGGACCTAGAATCAAATACCATAAAGAAAAATATAGTTAAGATGTTATCAGAGGACAGGGATGAAGTCAGTAATGGACAATAAAAAGCATTAATTTTTTGGACTTTGGTCAGTATTAGTTCTGATTAATAGCCGAGGAAGAGAAAGAGGGAAACTGCAGAGAACAAGATAGACGAAGGTTGAGTTAAGTGTTGTGCATGAGCCAGAAAATATTCTAGATTTTGAAGCAGGTACATCCAACATAACCTCATGATTGAAACTTGTTTAATTGCACTGTGTAGGAAGGTAGGGCTCAGCAGCAAGGTTTCCACCTCTGGAACCTGCAAGAATAACTTGTTTTGGACCTGCAACGGGCCATCAGATTTGTCAAGTTCATTTCACTGCTGTCTCATAAGCCAGGGCTATCTGCATTATTACAAGTTATCAGAAACAGGTGTGTTATTTGCAGGTTGTTATTGACATAATTTAACTTTCAATAGTAAGCTTGTCAAAGTAATATCGAAGCTGCAAATGTGTTGCTGGTCAAAGCACAGCAGGCCAGGCAGCATCTCAGGAATAGAGAATTCGACGTTTCGAGCATAAGTAATATCGAATATTAATATATTGATACAGATCAAAAAATAACTAACAGGTTAGTTATATGTGACTAAGTTAGTATGCACTGTCAGGTATAAAAGGTTTTGAACCACAGAAAAACATCCAGTATGATGCTAATTGACACAGAAGTATCCATGAAAGAGTTAACAAAACTACTTATGCGAGGTGTTTGAAATTTAACAACTATAGATATTTGTATTACAAGTGAATAGGTCAGTAACAAGCAGACATGACTCGGTCACATTCGGGCTAAACTTTTCTAACGCTTTCCTGTTTAACTTCCTAACCTCCTTCTCCAAACTTCTGCTACCTATTCTATTCCATGCCAACTCCCAACCATCTATCACAACTCTAGTCACTAACCTACACCTACCCTCTAGCACCCCTCCAATATAAACTCATCTATTCTCATTCGTTTCCTCTCTCTCTCTCCCCATTCAACCACAAGCAACCAAACTTTAGGCCACCTAAGCCGTGGATTTAATAGCTCAGTTTAGGATTCGCCTGCAGTGTTACTAACTACCTTGATCAGATACTCTGTTCTGGTTTTCAGGTTTTGTCGCTCCTTTGGCTTTGCAAGGGTCAGAATCACACATCGTATTTTTCTACTGGGTCAGCAAGAAGCATAGCCTTTCCCGATCCTTAAATAACTCGACGTTGTCCTACGATAAAGGCGGCATTTTGTTCAGCCCAATACTACTTAGATACTAGCCCAAGAATAACATATGTACAGCAGTACCCTTCGTTTAATATAATCCTAAAAGCAGTCTGTGAAAAATACATTTTTAAGGAAGAACGTTAGAAACCATAGGTGCACTTTTGCAACTCATCCCATTAGACTTCCGACTACATACAATACCTTTTGACAATTACTGCAGAGTAGATATTCCCTCGCCGACCTGTCTCGAGGCTTCGTTGTGTTTGCTACACTTGCGAGTCTCATTTTGAGTTTACTCAGTATCTCTAATAAAGCCAAAGTACAATCTTTCTATCCGTTTATCTCGTTAGTAGCTCCAGGACTGCGATCGCAGCGTACAGTGTATGCTGAAATATTTGATCGCACAAACAACCTCTAAGCCAATCACCTGATGCAGACGCCGATTGGTGGCTGGAAAATAAATGTCAGACAGACTCCGTCATTATGGACCATTCAGAAACTGCATGCAGCAAGACGGAAATCGATCAGAAGAGGTGTTGCCCGAAGCTGCAATACGCTCGGGGCTGAACGGCGGTGGCAATTTAGAACTGGATGAAAAATAAGTCTGGCCTTTTGACAAAAACTTTAAGATCAACAACGTACGGGGGCGCTCGTCCTCTCCCCACCCCGCATAAAAGTTGGGGTCACCGTTTTGTTTCGCCTGCTACCACGCAAGTGTAAATCAGAGAGATTGCGTTTGTATAGCGGCCAGCAGTTTGCTTTTGGTTGTTGTGAACCGAACTGATATTATTGAAACCAGATCCTGGCTTGATAGAGGATAGATCATTTAACTTTTTTAAAAACAAAATTGGTCTTTCTAATGCTACAGATTTGGTTTCAACAAAAGAAGCTAATTACACAAAAGAAATGTACTGAAAAACATGGAATCAACCAAACAATTTATACGTAACAGTAAAAATACAAGCCCATTAAATTCACCAGCATCCTAACGTAGCACTCAATTTGATTTTTCAGTTCCCAGTTAGGAGAATCTGATAACCTCTTTCTTGATTTGTATAACAGAGTTTAAACTTTCTCGGTTTTACATAAACCTTCAGAGTTTTAACCAACCATATTTGGTCAGGACCTCAGAAACTAAACCAAAAGAGGATTGGCAGTCCAAGGTAGAGAGCATGACTGAGGTATTAAAGGAATACTTTGCGCCTGTCTTTAAAAGAGCAACATACTGCCCAGGCCACGGTGAGAAGGAAGAAACCTTGTCACTAGGAGGAACCAAAATGAATTAAAAGGACTTGAACAGATTTTTGGCAGTCAAAATTAACAAGGCACCAGGACTGGGTGAGATGCACCCAAGGATTTTGAATGAGGTGAGGGTAGAAACTGTCGTCACTGGACAGAATATTTCAGACTTCCCTGGACTTGGGAGGTGACAATAGACTGGAGAATTGCCAACATTATGGCTTTATTGAAAAACGGTTACAAGACTAATCCTGGCAATTATAGATCAGTTAGTTTAATTGCAGTAGTGGAGAATCGTTTGGAAACAATACTGATAGAATCAGTAGTCACATGGAAAAAGGTGGGTTCACTAGGAAAAGTCAACATGGAGTTCTAAAGGGGAAATCGTGTTAACTAACTTGGAGGTTTCTTAAAAAAAAGGTAACAGACAATGTTAATGAGGGCAACACTTAAAACATGATGTATATAGATTTCCTAAAGATATTTGATACAGTGCCTCACAACAGACATGAGGAAAGTTGTAGGTCGTGGTATGAAAGGGACAATGGCAACTTGGATACAAAATTGCTGAGTGATGGAAAACAGAGTAATGGTGAATGGACACTTTTTGGGCTGGAGGAAGGTTTGTAGTGCAGTACAATGTCCATACTTGGCAATAAATCTAAAAGTGTTGGGACTTTATGTACCACAGCAAACATTGATAACTTTTACAATTCATCACTCACGGAGGTATAAGTGCTTGATTTCACTTTTACAACTGTTTTGAAAAAAATGCAGTAAAACATATCTACATGCCCATAGGTACATGGCAAGTTACAAGGAAACGCTTCAAAACAGAAAATAACCCTCTATTGTAAAATTAGAATAAACAATTGAGTTCAAGTACAAAAGTGAGAATCTAAAATTTAATTAGCCAAAGGAATAGCTAAGTATAATGTCAAATAAATGTAGCAGCAAATTACTGCTGGTAAGCAAGCTAATATTGAGGCTAGATGACTTCCAAATTAGCGTGTTGAGAACAGCAACAAGCTTGTAAACTGGATAGCGGGAGTCATAATGCACAATGGGAAAATTCTAAACACATTAATAACTAGGAACTGTTCATAATCCATGCAAAGGCAGCATTTGGTATGCCTGCCTTTAATCGGTCAGTGCATTGAATACAGGAGTTGGGAGGTCATGTTGCTGCTGTACAGGACACTGGTTAGGCCACTTTTTGAATACTGTATGCAATTCTGGTCTATGCGCTTTGGGAAGGATGTTGTGAAACTTGAAATGGCTGAGAAAAGATTTACAAGGATGCTGCCAGGGTTGGAGGGTTTGAGCTATAATCTTACAGAGGTTTATAAAATCAGGAGGGGCATGGATGGGATGAATAGACAAGATATTTTCCCCATTTGGCGGTTGTCCAAAACTGGAGGGGATAGGTTTGAGGTGAAAAATTTGAAAGGGACATAAGGGGCAACTTTTTCATGCAGAGGGTGGTGTGTGTATGGAATGAACTACCAGAGGAAGTGGAAGAGGAAGAGACCAGTACAATTACATTTAAAAGACATTTGGATGGAAATATGAATAGGAAAGGTTCAGAGGAATATGGGCCAAATGCTAGCAATTAGGACTGGATTAATTTAGGATATCAGGTCGGCATGGACGAGATGAACTGGACAGTCTGTTCCCATGCTGTACAGCTCTATGACTCTAAGCAAGTCCAATAATCTGCAGTGCACAGAACACTGCTTGAAATTTATCTGTGGATAGCACCACATCAGCAGTCCGAAGATGTACCTGCATTGCTTATTTAGGGCTGAATATATTCAATCAGCAATGAGCATCAATACACACAAAACTATAAGATATAGGAGCAGAAGTAGGCCAATTGGCTCATCAAGTCCATTCTGCCATTCATTCAGTTCATAGGTTAGCTATATATACTCCTCAACTCCACTTTCCTGCCTTACCCCCAAATATTCCTCAATTCCTGTTCTGATTAAAAATTTCAGCATTGAATATACTTAATGACTCAGCCTCAACAGTAAAAAAAATCAGTATACTCAGGAAAAAAGTCTCATCTATCTTAATTGGGAAACCCCTTACTCAGATTCACCCTCTGGCCTAAGCTTGTCAAGCCTCCTCAAGAATTTTGATTATTTCAACAAAGTCACCCTCTCATTCTTTTGAACTCGAATGAGTACAAACCTGACCTACTTAATCTCACCTCATAAGTGCATCTGTCCATACCAGGAGCCAATCTAGTGAACTTTGCCTTGGATTGCCTCAAATTTCAGTATGTGTTTTCTTAGATAAGGGGATGACTGCTCAGTGTATTCTGGATGTGCAAGTTTTAGTTAGACTTCCTTATTTTTAGACTTCATTCCTTTTGAAATAAAGGCTAACATACATTCCTCATTAACAAATTAATTTTGATGTTAGGCTTCTGAGCTAAAACTACTAAAATTCTAAGATGCAACCCATCAGGTCCAGGTTACTTATTGACTTATAGCCCCATTAGTTTCCCTAGTACTTTTTCTCTCCCGATAGTTGATCACAATGGGCAATTGGGCAACATTGGTCTACTGAATCTTCATCTAATTTCCTTTAAGCAAAGGATAATCTTGTTTGGGTATAAAGACCAAAATGCAAACAGTACTTCAGATGTGGCTGCAACAATGCCCTTCATCTAATTTAGATTTAGATTATTTACAGTGTGGAAACAAGCCCTTTGGCCCAACAAGTCCCCACCGACCCGCCGAAGCGTAACCCACCCAGACCCCCACATTTACCCCTTCACCTAATACTACGGGCAATTTAGCATGGTCAATTCACCTAACCTGCACATCTTTGGAGTGTGGGAGGAAATTGGGGTACCCGGAGGAAACCCACGCTGACACTGGGAGAATGTGTAAACTCCACACAAGTCGCCTGAGGCAGTAATTGAACCCGGGTCTCTGGCAATGTGAGGCAGCAGTGCTAACCACTGTGCCACCGTGCTGCCCACAATCTAATGTTAATACTGGAAAAGGCTCACAGTGAAACCTGGCGTGAAAGACACATGCTTCATTTTTTTATTTTTGAAAAAAACAATGGAGATCAATTAGTGAACACATCTACAAGAGACATCTGTGTATACGATCACAAAAAAAATTATTAAACAGGAACAAAACATGAACTATATAGAAGTAACAGAGATGATTGATGAGGGCAGAGCGGTAGATGTGATCTATATGGACTTCAGTAAGACATTCGACAAGGTTCCCCATGGGAGACGAGTGAACAAGGTTAGATCTCATGGAATACAGGGAGAACTCGCCATTTGGATACAGAACTGGCTCAAAGGTAGAAGACAGAGGGTGGTGTTGGAGGGTTGTTTTTCAGACTGGAGGCCTGTGACCAGTGGAGTACCACAAGGATCGGTGCTGGGTTCACTACTTTTCATCATTTACATAAATAATTTGGATGTGAGCACAAGAGGTATAGTAAGCTTGCTGATGAAACTAAAATTGGACATGTAGTGGGCAGCGAAGAAGGTTACCTCAGATTACAACAGGATCTCGATCAGATGAAGTTTAATTTAGATAAATGTGAGGTGCTGTGTTTTGGGAAAGCAAATCTTAGCAGGACTTGTAGATTTAATGGTAAGGTCCTAGGGAGTGTTGCTGAACAAAGAGACCTTGGGGTCCAGGTTCATAGCTCCTTGAAAGTAGAGTCTCAGGTAGATAGGATAGCGAAGGCGGCATTTGGTATACTTTATTCGGACCAATAAAGGAAAGAGTACAGGAGTTCGGAGGTCATGTTGCGGCATTGGTTAGGCCACTGTTGGAATATTGTGTGCAATTTTGGTCTCATTCCTATCAGAAAGATATTGTGAAACTTGAAAAGGTTCAGAAAAGATTTACAAGGGTATTGCCAGGGTTGGAAGATTTGAGCTAGAGGGAGAGGTTGAGCAGGCTCGGGCTGTTTTCCCTGGAGCAGGTTACTGAACATGGCAGGACTGGTGGTCTTAAGCGTATCTGTTTTAAGAATAAGAATGACAGGTAAAGCAGATGAACTTAAAGCTTGGATTAAGACACATAACTATGATGTTGCAGCGATTGCCAAGAGGTGCAAGACTGATAGCTTAATATTTCGGATTTGGATGCTTCAAGCAACAGAGAGGGACGCAAAAAGGAAGCGGGGATTATGTTACATATAAGGGAGAATATCATATCTGTACTGAGGGCGGACATCTTGGAGGGGTCATCCAGCAAGACCATCTCATACAGCTCAGGAATAGGAAGGATGCAATCACTATGATAGGATTGCACATAGATTACTACAGGCCTCCTAACAGCCAGCAGGATTTTCCTTAATCCAGTTTGCCAAGGACATTTCATGGCTCCTTTTAGCCCAACTAATTCCTTGACTTCTCTGGTATCCTTTTATTCTTTGAGGACTTTTTCTGTCCTTAGTTTCCTGAATCTTGTAAATATCTCCTTTTTCTTTTTGACTAAGTTTCAATTTCTCTTGTTGTCCAAGGTTCCCAAAGCTTGCCATCCTTATTCTTCATTTTTACAGAAGTATGCTGGTCCTGAACTCTAATCAACTGGCGTTTAAAAGATTTCCATGTGCCAGTCGTGGGTTTACCCTCAAACAGTCATACCCAATCTGCATTCCCTAGTTCCGGCCTAATATTGGTCATTAGCCTTCCCCCAGTTTAGTACTTTCACCAAGAACTACCATTATCCTTATCCAGAAGTAACTTAAAACTTACGAATTATAGTCACTGCTACCGAAATGCTCCCACACTGGAACTTTGATCTCCTCCCCAATTCCAGGTCTACTGTGGCCCCTTTCCTAGTTTATGCATATTTGGGACAATTGGTGGTAAAATTTTCTAGACACGAAATTAGTCTCCTGTTACCCACTGTTTGATAGTTTCACAAACATGGGCTTGTTGCTTAGGGCCAAGTACACCTAGTATCACACTAACAAATTCATATTACGGGGTCCCCAGTTTACGAATCGTCACACCAATGAATGCTCAGGCTTACAAACATGATTCCATATAGGGGTGCGTTAATTTTAACGACCAGACATGCAAACATCTCCTCATATTTACGAAAGACTATATTATCCCACATTGTGCTCCAACTTAAATTTAAATCTACTTGTGAACAGGCTCAAGAACAGAACCTATTTGAAGTTGGGATTACTTGTACACATGTGTGTTTGATGGCAAAATCCTTTTCACATTGAATACCACTTGTGTTCCGATTGCACAACAGCAATATGGAAGAGTTGCATATCCTTTGGAGATATCTTACTTTACTCTTGTGTTTGTAGATTTGTATTTGCAGATATATTCTCAAAAATCACAATCTGCAGGCAGCCAATCCATGTGACATTTTATAAATTCCTACTTTGGAAACAGAACCAGTCTGACTCAAGATTGGAATGCAGACAGACTCTAACCTCATATCTTTCATGCATTATCTGAGCTGAGATGTCACTTTTTTTTATATAAAACCTTAAGTTATCTCAGGAATGTGACTTGAAAGAAGTTCTGGGATTTTCATATTAATCAATCGAAACCTACAATCCATTCAAAAAGATGAAAGACTTACAGCAATCTAGGTTTGTTCAAGATATTGTATCAGTTGCATGACACTATGATCTTGTGCTATAAATTCTGTGCCTTATGATCCTGCCCCACTAGTTACCTGACGAAAGAGCAATGCTCCGAAAACTAGTACTTCTCCAATAAACCTGTCGGACTATAACCTGGTGTTGTGTGAATTTTAACTTTGTACACCCCAATCCAATACCAGCACATCCTCACTTTATTCTGAGGTAGATTGGGAACTTTACAAGTCAAAGTGGTGGCCTTCCCTAAATTATTAATGCTGTTAGGTGGTCTAGAAACAATTGACCCCAATGTTTTCTGTCTCTTGTCATTTCTTAGCTCCATCGAAACTGGTTCTATGTCATTTTTTGAGCCAAGATCAACACACTCTACTGTCTTAATCCCATATTTTAAGTGTCAAGGTTACCTCTCCTCCTTATCCATTTACCTGTTTCTTCTGAAAGTGAGTTCATCTGAATATATAGTTCCCACCTTAGTTACTCTGCAGTTACTTATTTAAAATAGTTATTAGATCAAAATATTAATTTCCATCTGTGTTTCATTTAATTGGCTGGAAATGCTTCAAAGATTCAGTGTCTAATATCAACCATTTTCTAACTTTCCCTGATATCATAAACACTATTTCCTTATATGTTACTTTGTCCATTCCACTTATTTTTTAAAACTCAAAACACTACTATATTCTAGTGTCTTGATAGTTTGCTTGTTGCTGTTGAATTTATCCTTATCTAAATCCTCCTGCACCTTAACAGTATGAAGCCCTGTTGACTGCCTGAGTAATTTAATTTACAAGGTCTCAGGCTTACTTAAGTGAACCCTATCCCAGCTCTTCTCTTTTCCAATTAATACTATCATTTGTCTAAGACCACTCCTTCAACCTTTAAATCTGCTTATACCTATGTCAATTAATGAATGTGTTCAACAATCCAAATATTTGAGGTTTTCTCTCAACAGAATATTATTCCCATTTCCACATAGATTCTTAGTTTCTAAACGAGCCACAACAACTACATTCTACACCTCCACCTATTTTGGAAATATTACTGAGAAATTGGAACAAAATTCTCTCAACTATAAAAGTGAGAGGGGTAATCGTTTTGAAGCATACCAAATTCTTATAGAACTTGATAGGATAGGTGCAGGAAAATCTTTCTCGTAGCTGAGATGTCTAGAGCCAAGAATATAACCTTAGACCAAGAGGTAAGCCATTTTTGACTGAGAAAAGGAGAAATTTCTTCACTGAGAGGATAATGAATCTTTAAGATTTCTCTACCCCTGACTTGTTGGCATTCAGTCAGAGCATATTCGAGATAGACATTCAGACATTAAAGATATCTGGTGATATGGGGGTAGTACAGGAAAATCACAATAGAATAAGATCAACAATGATCCAGTTGAATGGCAGGACAGGTTTAAGGTACAGAATGTTGTTCCAATTTTTCATGTTACTCTTAATTCTCCAACTTCTTTCTTGGCTACAAAAGGATGTGTTACTGGTTTGAAAATGCAACCTTTGAATTTCTTGGTGCAAGGACTGTAATCATCTTATGGCTCACTTTCCCATTAAATATGCCATCAACAGCAAACTTGGATTCATTACTCTCAGCCCCTTCAAACAAGTAGAGGAATCTCAATTATCCAAATGATACGGTTGAGGAGTATTTTGTTCGAATAATCGAAATTCAGATAATCGAATGCTGGATAGCACAGTTCAGCCAAGCATCAGGACCTTGCGATCTTGCTGGATAATCCGAAATTTGGATAATCGAATGCTGGATAATAAAGGTTCCTCTGCAATTAATACAGACATAAAATAGCCAAAGCCCTGGACTGATCATTGCAACACCCGAATAATTACAATTTGCCAACCAAATAAAATTAACCATTTTATTGTTTTCTGTCCTTTAACTAATCTTTTATCCAGGCTAATTCTCACCCCAGACCCCATTAGTCTTCATGTTTCACAAAACTATATGTGACATTAATCAAATGTCCCTTCAAATTCAAATCCCTTGTTTCCTTTTATCAACTTAGACAGTTATTTCCTCAAAAAATTTCAATAGATTTGACAAACACAACTGCTTCATCATACATGATTTTCTCAGTCAATTTCCTCTAAAATAAATGTCAACCATTTTCTTGTCAAACCAACTGGCCTCTTGTTTTGCTTCTTCTCCCCATCCTTTTTTTAAAAAAACACTTAGTGTTACATTTCTCCCATTTCAATCCACTGGTTCCAACAGGAAGAATTCAGCAAGAATTCAAACTGTGCAGGGGGATAAACCTGATTGGAGTGATTTAAATACCAAACAAGTTCTGGGAAAGATAGATATGGATTTAGGAGACAACACACTTAGGAGTTTGAGAGAAGATAAAGGGGTCATGAGTTATTTTCCTGAGGAGTTATAGAAGATTTGATGGAATATAGAACAGTACCAGAGGTGAAGGAACTATTGGCAATTCTAACTAATACAAGAGTTGAGACAGGAAATTAGGTGGTCAGCAGTTCAATGGGAGCAGAAATGGTTATGATAAATTCAGAGAGAGCATAAAGGGAAATAGGAGAGAAAGGAGAAGGAGGAGTTCAAGACTTGGCCATAGAGACACCTTAGAGGAGGAGATTTGGTAAGGAGGGATGGAGTGGAGATAGTTGTTGAGATGCGTCCAATCTTAGTGACAAAGGACTTCATGGACTATTTGCACTTTCTTTTTAATGATTTTTAGGCATTGCTGAATATTAACTGTAATTGTGAGAAAGTGTATAAGGTATGAACAGGTAGGAAAAGAATAGAGTTTAGGGTTGTTTGACAAAAGGCACAGCTAACATGATTTGGATCAGATAAGAACTTGCAGTAAACAATAAGGTGCTGGAGGCAAGGGTAGTGGGTTGACAAGGTAAAAAAAGCATTCCTTATGTAAATCCATTTAACGAGATGAGAAAACATTCATTATGTAAAGTCAGTTAACAAGAAGAAAAGCATTCATTACGTGAAGCCAGTTAACAAGGTTAAGAACATTCATTGTATAATGCCAGATGACTTGATCTTTACTGTTGATGCTCACTGATTGTAGTAGTCAGCTAATCAATATGTTGCCTTATTTGGATGCTGCTCCCTATAAGTAACTATATATTTCCTTAAGAATCTGCTGTTCGAGAGAAGATCGAGAACTCATGTCTCTGTGCACATGGGCGATCATTCACTTTCCCTCCAGGGCCCGGAATAAAGCTGAAGGTGGTAAAGCCATACTGTGTTTCTGAGTGTTTGCTTTGACTGATATGGGACGACAATGGCGGTTTGTCCAAAGACAGGTCATCCACTCATTTCTCCATTCCTTGCAGTTCTGTGCTATCACTTTCAAATTAACACAAATGGGCAAGCTAGTTGTAAGGAATTGCCACTGTCAGCAACACCTTCCATCACTTTGCTGATAATGGAATAGACCAGTAGGAAGATTTTTGGCTTGATTGGATTTGTTTTTTTTGTAAATAGGACAAAAAAGAACTGTTCTCCACACTGTCAAGTCGATGCCACTGTTGTTGCTTCATTTCTGCAACTTGGTAAAGCCTAATTCTGTACCGTAAGTTTTCAGCACCATAGCAGGGATATTATCAGGACTCATTTGCTGAGTCCAGTATGCTCAGCCATTTCTTGTTCTCATACAGAATTTATTATTAACACAAGTACTGGTATCTGTGATGGGGGTAGAAACAGAATCTCAGGACAGACAGATGTATTATCCACTTACGACCTCTAGCTTAAGACAGTTGCAAATATTTGTCTTTTGCACTCACATGGCTCTGCCATCATTACGGATGGGAATATTTATGAACTTCCTTAATGCTCACTAATATGCATGACTGCATAATTTAATCCGATCCATCATTTATGAGATTGTTCATATCTGAACAGAGCATACCATTTCTGCTGAAAAACATCCTTTATGATGTAGATTCTCCAGTTTTGACTTTAGGGGATTGTGATCACAGTTACCTAATATAGGCAGTTAACGATTTGCATCAATTTTCTAATATCGTTTTGAGCGTGTTAAACAGCAGCAGTTTAGATACATCAGTTAATTGGATAAAGAAAGTATGTGACAGTGAAATGAGAATGCGTCACTGATCCTGAATCTGTCCTGTATAATGGAGGAGCAGGGGCGGTGATTTTGAAGTGCTGTCTTTGAATTTGTTCTTCCCTCGGTCTGATAGAGGTGTTTTCTCCCTAAGTGACTGTAGCTTGTTTTCCTGGATACTCTGACTTCTATGAACTCTCCCCACCTATACATTACTTTTTTTGGGAGCTAGCCACTTATGCTGTGTCAATCACATGTCTAAACTTGCTTAGCCAATGAGCACAACTCCTCGCCAGGAATACTATTGTCCCCTTACATGGTGGTGGAGGGTTGCTTTTTGGTCTGGAGGCCTGTCACCAGCAGTGTTTCACGGGGATCAGTTCTGGATCCTCTTTTCTTTGTCATTTATAAAAATAATTTGGATAAGGATATAGAAGGCATGGTTATTAAGTTTGCTGACGACACCAAAATTGGTGGTATAGTAGATGGTGAAGAAGGTTTTCTAAGATTACAAAGGGATCTTGATCAAATGGGTCAGTCAGCTGAAAAATGGTAGCTCTGGATAAAGGCGAGGTATTGTATTTTGGTACAACAAACAAGGGCAAGGCTTATACAATTAATGGTAGGATCTTGGGTGGTGTTGTAGAACAGAAGGACCCAAAGGTTCAGGTACATAATCCTTTGAAGTTTGCGTCACATATACACAGGGTGGTTAAAAAGGCATTTGGCATGCTTGCCTTCATTGCTCAATCCTTTGAGGGTTGTACAGGACATTGGTGAGTACTGTCATCTGTGTTCCGTTTTGGTTGCCAAGTTATAGGAAAGATATTATTAACCTGGAGAGGGTTCAGAAGAGATTTAGTAGGATGGTGCCCGGCATGGAAGGTTCAAGTTATAAAGCAATATTGGATAGGTTGGTGTGGCCGCACTTGTAGTATTATGTACAGTTCTAGTTGCCACATTATAGGAAGGATGTGGAAGCTCTGGAAAGGGTTCAGAGGCAATTTACTAGAATGTTGCCTGGTATGGGGGGTGGGGGGGAAAACGGTCTTATGAGGAAAGGCTAAGGGACTGGAGGCTATTTTCATTAGAGAGAACAAGGTTGACAGGTGATTTAACTGGAGACATAAAAGATCATCAGAGAGTTAGATAGGGTGGACAATGAGAGGCAACCTTATACGTTCATGAGTGTCATAGACAGACTTAATGGTAGTTGGCGTTTGCCTGGGTGGCACATTTTTAGGGTGAGAGGAGAGATTTTAAAAAATATATATGGGGCAAATCTTTTACACAGAGGATGGTTTGCTTGCGGAATGAACTTCCTGAGGATGTGAGTACAATTACAATGTTTAAAAGACATTTGGATAAGTGCATGAATAGGAAAGGATTGGAGAGATACGGGTCAGAATCAGGCAGGTGGGACTAGTTTAGTTTAGGATTATGTTCAGCATGGACTGGCCGGACTGAAGGGTCTGTTTCTGTGCTGTATAATTCTATGACCTGAAATGTTAACTCTTCTTTCTCCCCACAGATGCTGTCAGACCTGCTGAGCTTTTCCAGCAATTTTTGTTTCTGTTTCTGATTTCCTGCAGTTCTTTTGATTTTTATTACGCAACAATTAAGATTTGAATAGGATTCTAAAAATGAAACATAGAGTCATAGAGATGTACAGCATGGAAACAGACCCTTCAGTCCAACCCGTCCATGTCAATCAGATATCCCAACCCAATCTAGACCCACCGGCCAGCACCCGGTCCATATCCCTCCAAACCCTTCCTATTCACATACCCATCCAAATGCCTCTTAAATATTGCAATTGTACCAACCTCCACCACTTCCTCTGGCAGCTCATTCCATACATGTACCACCCTCTGTGTGAAAAAGTTGCCCCTTAGGTCTCTTTTATATCTTTCCCCTCTCACCCTAAACCTATGCCCTCTAGTTCTGGACTCCCAGACCTCAGGGAAAAGACTTTGTCTATTTATCCTATCCTTATGATTTTGTAAACCTCTATATGGGCACCCCTCAACCTCCGACACTCCAGGGAATACACCCCCAGCCTGTTCAGCCTCTCCCTATAGCTCAGATCCTCCAACCCTGGCAACATCCTTGTAAATCTTTTCTGAACCCTTTCAAGTTTCACAACATCTTTCTGATAGGAAGGAGACCAGAATTGTACGCAATATTCCAACACATTCCACTCAAGCATTACTTTTCATAAGGAGGAATACTCAGGATAAAAAATGTTATATGTATTTAGTAGACAAGATTGGTTAGATAATATTCTTAGTGATTTTGTAATTTTAGACTTTATACTCCACATTTGTAAAGAAAGACGTCCATGGTGCAAAATTAGGATAGATTTGCTTGCAGATATTCTGACAGCAGCAGTTTAAATGAAAAACAAATCTCATCTGATATAGGTTCCCTGTAGATTAACATAACCAATCAGTATTTAAGCATTAGGAGCAAAGGATTTTCTGCTTCTCAGCAGATTTGATTAATGTCTTCAGAAGTAGGAAGTGCTTAGCCAATAGTGACAGCAACGAGGTGACAACTTTTGTCTCAGGAAATAAAGTTAACTTTTTCACACAGCAACATGAAATATTGCAAGTTTCTGAAGAAACGCCTTGCAGTGTCCAAAATTAACAATTGCTTCAAGAGGGGAGTCTGGTAGACCTCCACAATAGCTTGAAATAGAACACCTTTTAATGCAATTCCTTTCTCAACAAGTTATGAATTTAGGGAAGTTTACTAAATGATTGAAAGAACCTTTCACACAAAAGAAACGAGTACCTGAAAATCAAGATCTGCAAGTGTTTTCAAATCCTGTGCTTATTATATTCTGCAAATTTTGTTTTCTCCCACAAGGACAGCCAAGTAGTAGTCAAGTCGAAGGTCTTCAAACTGATGCAACAGATTTAAGAACATTTTAAAATTTGTGCAGCTCTCAAATGCTGTGCAAGGTCCTTCTGAACATTATGTACTTAACAAATGCTGGCTCAGTGTCTACAGTTCAACCGCACTGTAGCCACATCAGTAACATACAAGCTTGACAGCAGAGAAGCATTTGTCAACTTAAAGCAATCCTTCAGTTCTCAAGTTTGCAACCTGCTGTTTTCAACTAATGTAAATGCACAAGATTTGCTGACAGCTCAAATTTTTAACTACTATGTGCACAATTGTTACATCAAATTCAGATGAAAATTTCGCAAAACAATGTCAGTACCAAATTCCATTTATTTTCATGTATTACTGTTTTTAGTTTCTTAACTCTAGTTCTCACTTTATAAAAAGCTTCCTCATATTTCCACTTTTACTCCTCTTTCTTTGGAACAAGGACCTTCCTGATCTCTTTGCTCACTATTAAGATGGTGGCTAATCTTAGCCTTGACAATCATAAAAATTATATCATAAATCTGTTTGCTCTGCAGCACCTTGAGGAAAAAAACTGGTCAGTTCAGAATTAAAATCCATAGTGATGTGCTCCAGAAATCATTTTTTTCCTGATAACTCTGCACAATGAGGTCTTCTTTCAGAAAATTACATTACTTACCAAAATATCTAAAATAAACCTTCCAGCTAGACTAAAGATCATTTAGAATCAATATTTTCTTAATAAAAGCAAACTCAAAAACAATCAGAAATTGCTAGAAAAACTCAGCATTGTCTGTGGAGAAAAAGCAGAGTCAATGTTTCAGGTCAATAGTATTATCAGATAATTAATTTGTATATCATCTCTTTACAATATTCATTATCAGAAGTGTCAATACCATTTGCATGTTTTAATTAGAAATAAGAATGCAAGTTAGAGAATAAATATTTTCAATTTGAGAGCAAACATTCTTTAATGAAAGGGTTAAAACTTTAATACAGGCACAATTGAAATCCTTGTACAAGCAGCAATAACCAGAAGATGACAAAATAGCAAAGATGAATAAAAAATTTAGTAATATGACCATCTTGTCAAACTTAATCAATAGCAAGTAATCAGGAACAAAGGCAAAATCCAAAGAACATTGTTAGACACTTTTTAATGAAAGGGCAAACCTCAGTGTACAAGTCGTATAATAAAAACACTGTACTGAGATTGTCTAATTGTTGTAAGTTGTTATGTTAATGCTCGCCTTGTGAAAAATGCAAAGCACTTAATTTCTTGCTACTTTGACCCTATTTTCAAAAAAAAAAGAAAATGCCTGCAATCCAATTTCCCTTCTTGTCCATCATGTTAAGTGATACTTTAAATGGATCTATCTGTGGGGAGGGTCTGAAGGTGGAAAATTATAGATTGGTTAAACTTATCTCTGCCATTGCTAAGGTTTAGAGTTCATTATTAAATTTGGGATTGCAGAGTACTTGGAAGTGCATGGCCAAATCAGGCTGAGTCAGCATGAGATCGTCAAGGAGAGATCAGGCCCAACAAATCTGATAGAATTCTTTGAGGGGGTAATGAGCCGGTTAGACAAAGGAGAGCCAGTGGATGTGATCTATTTGGATTTCCAGAAGGCCTTTGACAAAGTGCCACACAGAAGACTACTAAATAAGTATCCATGGTTTGAGGAGCAAGGCAGTGGCATGGAGAGGGAATTAGCTAACTGACAAAAAGATAGGGAGTGGGGATAAAAGGGTCTTTTTTTCAGGATTGTAGCTGGTGAGTGGTGGAGTTGCTCAGGGATCCATAATGGAACCACAACTATTCACATTAACAATCTGGAAGAAGGAATTGAGGGCATTGTTACCAAGTTTGGTGATTACAGAAAAATAGGTGGAAGGACAGGTAGTGTTGAGGAGATAGGAGGCTGCAGAAGGACTTGGACAGGCTAGGAGATTGGGCAAAGGAGCGGCACATGGAATACAGCGTGAAAATGTGAGGCACAGACTATTTTCTAAATGGGGAAAGGCTTCGGAAATCTGAAGTACTAAGGGGCTTAGCTGTACTGGTTCAGGATTCTCTTAAAGTTAGCACGTAGGTTCACTTCACAGTTGGAAAGGCAAATGTAAAGTTACATTCAAGAGAGATAGAATACAAGAGCAGAGATGTACTCCTAGGGCTCGAAAGGCTCTGATCAGACCACATTTTAAATATTAAGCAGTTTTGGGCCCTGTATCTAAGGGCAAATGTGCAGGTGTTGGACATATTCCTGAAGTTTACAAGAATGATCTTGCGTACAATGAGCTTGTTATATGAGGAATGATTGGGGACTCAGGATCTATACTCAGAATTTAGAAGGATGGGAGGGGTGGGGGTAAACTCATTGAAGTTTATAAAATACTGAGATGATGTAGATGATGTTTCCATTAATAGGAGAGACTAGGACTCGAGAACAGAACCTCAGAATGAAGAGGTGACCCTTTAGATGTGGAGAAATTCTGCAGCGAGAAGGTGGTAAATCTGTGGAACTCATTGCCGCAAAATTGAATGTATTTAAGACAGAGATAGATAGGTTCTTGGTTAGTAAGGGAATCAAAAGGTTATGGGGAGGCAGGAGAATCAGCCATAGCGAATGGTGGAGTAGATTCAATGGGCCAAATAGCCAAATTCTGCTCATCCATCTTCTCAGTGTTATCTCCTGGAATATTTGTCCCTCACACTTAACTGCATTCCCATTCCACTCTGAGTTTCTTCTTTTCCCTTTGCTGCGCCAAGAAGCAACAAACCCAAAATGAATCAATTTAGTATGCCTTGGTATTTTCCTTCCTTAGGTAGGTTGTCTTCTTTGTGTCTTAAAATCAGTTGTGGTTTCCTTATATTTTACATAAATTCAATTCACAGAGAAAGTCTTTATGTGATTTAAGCCAGCTTACAACCAAGCAACTGTTTCATTTTTTAAACTTTAACCTCAGAGATGTACAACATGGAAACAGACCCTTTGGTCCAATTCGTCCATGTCAACCAGATATCCCAACCCAACCTAGTCCCACCTGCCAGTAACTGACCCACATCCCTTAAAATCTTTCCTATTCATATACCCATCCAGATGCCCTTTTAAATGTTGCAATTGTACCAGCCTCCACCACTTCCTCTGGCAGCTCATTCCATACACGCACCAGCCTCTGTGAGAAAAAGTTGCCCCTTAGGTATCTTGTATATCTTTCCCCTCTCACCCTAAACCTATGCCCTCTGGACTCCCCCCACCCCCAGGGAAAAGACTTTGTTTATCCTACCCATGCCCCTTATGATTTTATAAACCCCTACAAAGGAATCTCGATTATCCGAATACCAATTACCCGAAAGTCAGATTATCCGAAGGAGATCTCAAGGTCCCGGTAGAAACATTACATCAAAGACATGTTTCCAACATTGATCGGGTCTTTTGCTTAGTGATTAAGCAGGCACTGCCTCCCAATGACTAACCTCCTGCCCTCTCTCTCCCCACACGTTCCCTGGAGTTCTACAGAGAGGTGTACCCTAAACCCCATATTCTGACCAATAAAAGGCATACCAAACGCCTTCTTCACTATCCTATCTACCTGCAACTCCACTTTCAAGGAGCTATGAACCTGCACTCCAAGATCTCTTTGCTCAGCAACACTCCCTAGGACCTTACCATTAAGTGTATAAGTTCTGTTAAGATTGCCTTTCCCAAAATGCAGCACCTCACATTTATCTAAATTAAACTCCATCTGCCACTTCTCAGCCCATTTGCCCATCTGATCAAGATCCCATTGTAATCTGAGGTAACCTTCTTCACTGTCCACTACACCTCCAATTTTGGTGTCATCTGCAAACTTACTAACTATACCTTTTATGCTCACATCCAAATCATTTATATAAATGATGAAAAGCAGTGGACCCAGCACAGATTATCAAAAAGAAATCTTAAACAAGCAATTCTAATGCAATATTTCATTAAATTTACAACTAAAATAACTGATATTGAAGAACTAAGACTTTGACAAACGTATGACTTTTGCTATGTGGAGAGACAAGTAGTGTAAAAAGCAAGTGCCAAAAGCACTTCCAAGCAAACAAAAAGACTGAGGCATATCCAGAATTTTTAAAAAACCTCAAGACACCATTAAATACAAGAAACATTCACAAAAATCACAATTTATTTATACATTACGTTGCTGTTCCTCAGCAAAGCCTTATCTATTGATTCTGCTCAATTTTCCACTGGCAAACAATGCTGTAATGTTTGCCCATCATAGGATTGTACAGATGTACAGCAATTTACAGCTCAGCTAGTCTTGTGACTACTTTTCTGGAACAATTCAAATTTGATCTCACATTACGTCCTACAGCATCCTTAATACCTACCCTAGTTTTAATGTACCCCTTTGTTCAGGTCAACTCCAGTTTCTCTCTATCTATCCCATCAATGTCTGAAATCATCTTAAATAATTCAATGAAATCACAATTTTTTAATATTCTAGCAATACATGACTAGCCTAACATGGTAACTGAGTCCTTTTATTGTAATACAAACTACCAGTCTTCCAAGTCATTACATCCTTTCCAAAGGGCAACATCCAGAAAATAAGGCACAATCCGAACCCTATGCAATGAGAACAAACAGCCCCCACCGCATCCTGCCAATCTCCACTGCTTAATTTTCCATTCCAAGATTAAAGCCAACTTTTACATTTTCTTGTACCTTTTTACAAACATTTTATGCTTTCTGTACTTGGGCTCCTAAATCATGGTTAACCACAATTCTCATTTTCCTGCCATTTAGAAAATACTATGATCACACATTCTTAAGTCCAAAGTGAATGTCCTTAGAAAATCCACCTATTCATTTAATCTATCAACATTCCTTTAAATTTTCTGCTCCCATCTGTATGATTTATTGGACCACCTCAGTTGTTTTCAACGGAGTTGGATATCTGATTTTTTTTTCCTCCTTTACCTATCATTCAGATAAAAATCTGGGATCTGGGATGCTCAATTTGCCAGATTCTGCTAATTGAAGTATATACCCAATACACCCGCTCTCAATCTCCTACCATCTAAACAATTCTCAAATTGAATAAGTGGTTGCCTCAAATTTGAAGTGCTCACATGTTTGCTGCCTACCTCCGGAAACTCCAATAAACTGCATCCATTGGTATTTCCTTATCTACTATGTCAGTTATCCCTCAAAAGGTTCCAACTAGGTTTATTAAATTTGATATACAAGTCCCTGCCCTGTATATTACTTCACATGCAATGTGGCCAATCTAAATGGACTATCATTTCCAGCTGGTATTTTGAAGTATTGACAGTCATTTTAAATCAAAGTGACTACATTGAGAAAGGGAACGCACTGCTTGCGGATAGCAACATTTACCAACAAGGGGCAATAGACCCAACTCCACAACTAGAGAACCGAATCACAGCCCTACTGAGAAAACTTCAGACATTTGGAGAAGACAGACAGACAGACTTTTAAAAAAATGAAACCAGATGGATCCAACACACCATGCTTCTACAGTTTACCCAAAATTCGCAAACCAGGAGCTCCCCTCAGACCCATAGTCTTGCTACCTGGAACACCAACTTACAGATTAGACAACCAGGTACACCAAACACCAGGGTTCTGTCCTGGTGTTCCAATACCAAACAACCCAGATGGCCTCCTTCATTTCCCCCCCAGACGTGATCGACGATGCTCTCCACCGCTCTCCTCCACTTCCCGCTCTGCCGCCCTTGAGCTCCGCCCCTCCAATCGCCACCAGGACAGAACCCCACTGGCCCTCACCTACCACCCCACCAACCTTCATATACATCGTATTATCCGCCGTCATTTCCACCACCTCCAAAGATATATTTCCCTCCCCTCCCTATCAACGTTCCGAAAAGACCACTCCCTCGTCAAGTCCACACCCCCACTCCCGGCACCTTCCCCTGCAACCGCAAGAAATGCAAAACTTGCGCCCACACCTCCCCCCTTACTTCCCTCCAAGGCCTTAAGGGATCCTTCCATATCCGCCACAAATTCACCTGCATCTCCACACACATCATTTACTGCATCCGCTGCACCCGATCTGGCCTCCTCTAAATTGGGGAGACCAGGCCGCCTACTTGCGGAACGTTTCAGAGAACACCTCTGGGACACACAGACCAACCAACTCAACCACCCTGTGGCTCAACACTTCAACTCCTCCTCCCACTCCACCAAGGACATGCAGGTCCTTGGACTCCTCCATCGCCAGACCATAGCAACACGACAGCTGGAGGAAGAGCGCCTCATCTTCCGCCTAGGAACTCTTCAACCACAAGGGATGAACTCAGATTTCTCCAGTTTCCTCATTTCCCCTCCCCCCAACTTGTCTCAGTCCCAACCCTCGAACTCAGCACCACCTTCCTAACCTGCAATCTTCTTCCTGACCTCTCCGCCCCCACCCTCACTCTGGCCTATCACCCTCACCTTAACCTCCTTCCACCTATCGCATTTCCAACACCCCTCCCCCAAGTCCCTGCTCCCTACCTTTTATCTTAACCTGCTTGGCACATTTTCCTCATTCCTGAAGAAGAGCTCATGCCCGAAATGTTGATTCTCTTGTTCCTTGGATGCTGCCTGACCTGCTGCGCTTTTCTAGCAACACATTTTCACCACCAATTTCATCAGCAAGGTCAATATCGTCAATCTAGTGGACCAATGCCTTACCACCCATTTCACCTTCAACAACAAAACCTATAAACAAATCAATGGATCTCTGATATCAGGGTCCTTTGCAGAGGCAGTAATGCAGAGACTCAAACAGCTCTGCCAACCATCCAACCCAAACTTTGGGTCTACTATGTGGATGACACCTTTGTCATCACAAAACAAAACAAATTTGTGAAAACCTTCAAGACCATTAATAATACCCTTACTGACATAAAATTCACTAAAAAAGAGGAGGAAAACAACAAACTGCCATTCCTAGATGCTGCAGTAAAGCGAACAGCCAACAGGGAACTTCAAACTTACAGAAAAACTGACCTACAGAAGCAATAATCCCAACACCCACAAACGGAGCTGCATTAGAATATTATTTCAATGAGCCGCCACACACTGCAGCACAGAGGAACTACGAAGAGCACAGGAAATTCACCTATAAAAAGTGTATTAAAAAAGAATGGATACCCAATGAACACAGTCCACAGATTTCTCAGCAACAAACCCAAACAAGCAGACAAAACATGTCCAGAAACCCTAACCATTCTGCCCTACACCAAAGACATCTCAGAAATGACTGCCAGATTACTCAGACCTCTTGGCAGCATGGAGGCCCACAAACACACTAATACACTAAAACAGCAGCTAATGAACTTGAAAGACCCTATACAGACAACAAGAAAAACTAATGTCATTTACAAGATACCTCGTAAGAACTGTAACAAACACTACATTGGATAAACAAGCAGAAAACTAGACACCAGGATACATGAACACCAACTAGCCAAAAAAAAGACATGACGCACTCTCACTGGTATCTTTTCAGACTGATGAGGAAGGATACCACTTTGACTGGGACAAGTCAAACAGAGACATGTACGAGAATTTCTAGAAGCATAGCACTCCAACCGGAACTCTATCAACAAACACATTGACTTGGATTCCATTTATCACCCCCTGAGAAAACGAACAGGAAATGACACCACCAACCCAAGGAAACCTAAACACAAATAGAAAACGGGCCATACCACCAGTGCTTCACCGGAGGCTCACTGATGATGAGCCTCGCTAATTCTCAAAACTCGCTAATTTTGAAGTATTTCATGAAACACCACAAGCCCAAATTTAACAGAATGTGGAGAAATTGTTTAATTTCAAAAGTCTATCAACCAACTGAAAGGATTAGCATTTCGGAATTTTCTTTGCCAACAGCCCTCTGTAAGGAGGTACAGGGCTTTCGTTTGCTGCTTCAGTACTTATAACGCCAGATAACACAGAACACATATCTCCACAAAATTCATGAAGAAGGAAGACTACAGCACCAATCAGATAATGAGCTACCAAAGACTACACAGCACAATGACTCAGTGGTTAGTACTGCTGTCTCACAACGTTAGCCTCGAGCAACTGTGTGTGGTGTTTGCGCATTCTCCTGTGTCTGCGTGGGTTTCCTCTGGGTGCTCTAGTTTCCTCTCCCAGTCCAAAGATGTGCAGGTTAGGTGAATTGGCCATGCCAAATTGCCCATTGTGTTCAGGGTTGTGTAGGTCGGGTGCATTAGTCAGAGGTAGGGTAGGGGAATGGGTCTAAGTGGTCGGTGTGGACTTGTTGGGCTTAATGGCCTGTTTCCACACTGTTTGGAATGATTCTCTGACTACGGCACTACAAGTTTTTTGTTGGTCAATTGCACAACCAGTAAGTAAAAAGAATGTTCCACAAACCAAAGAGATCTTCAGTGGAGACTCGGGGGCTATCTATTAACCAGAATCCACTGCAGGCGGCAGGTGGCTGGAGTTTATATGGAGGGGAAGAATCAGATCTATCCCCTCCAACTCCTTGAAATTTAGCTGCTTTGCTTTTTGCCTACACACCCCCATATTTGAGATTGTTGCAGTGTCTCTGGTGGTTAATACCTTTTAAACTTTTATTTTAGGTAGTAACAGTGGTGATTTGGTGGTGGTAAAAAATGCCCAGACGTGTAATAGCATCACTGAACAGAAGATTTTTGTTTTAAATCAGAGCCACGTGTACAAAAAACCAGTCTTTGTACCAGATAGACCTTCCATGGATTGAATAAAGCCTGCAGCCACTAGAAACTTATTATATGTGGACAAGTTTAAAGTGCAGGAAATGATTTTAATTGTATTCAAATTTTGTGCAAAGAACCAAAAAAGATGATGGTAATCTACTTGATAACCTAAGTTACTTCTTCAATCAATTTTTAGCAATAGTTTCCTATAATTATTAAAATGTAAATTGGAGATGTTAACAATCCACTAAAATTTGAAAGGGACAAACCTTGCTACAAACCCAAACCAAACAATGTTTCTTACATCAGCTTTCAATATTATAATTCTATTAGTCAGATATTCAAGATGGCACATCAACAACAAAGGCTGCATTGTGATTAATGTGGCACAGTTTGCTACAATGGGTGCACAATGCCTCCAACGGATTAATTCCACTACGTCACATGCTACTGTCAAGACTGAGGAGTAAAAATGAACTAATGCTCATTTGATTTGTTTTAATTTTGGAGGTTCACATAACACACTTAATCCAATACCAGTCCTCATTACTTCAAAGTCTTTCTAGTTTGTTGCATAACATAGGTACCACAGTCCTCATCTTTCTGTTGGTCATTATGAATAAAAACACTAATTGAATAAATTTGATTCATTTAAATATTGTCAGACATACTCTTGACAAAGACAGACATAGGTGACAAAATTCATAGACTTTCATATGCCCTGTATTGAGGCACTAATGATGCCAACTCTCTCTGTTGGGATGTCATTTCATATGCCTGACACTAAGTTCCCAAAGTATTCTTTTTTGCTTGGAACTCCGTCACAACAGGAGACTCTCAGGAGATATTTTTAGGGACATCCATAAAGTACTCCTGAAGAGATTAAATATCCCTGTCAACTCATGGGCTTGTGACTGAACCAAATGTGGAAGTCTATTTGGGAAGGCACCAAACAAAACAAGAAACGTCATTGGAAGCAGGCAAAGATGACGTTAATGGATTGATGAAAGCAAACAAGTCTCGAAACATTGAATTGACCCTACAAGCACTACAGTGGCAGCATGTGCAAATCTTGCATCAGATCTGACAGTCATCACAGAACCCAATGAAATGGTTTTAGCACATCTAAGAATGTTTCATAGTGAAATAAAACACAAATATGAAAACTGGACCCAAAATGCAGACATCCAAAATAACAAGGGATCAACTTTTTCAGTTGCCTTGTGGTCAACAGGGCTGCTTTCTAATTGCGTATTATTTTGAATAGTCACCCATTTTGGAGCTGTGCCAGCTTATTTTAAAAAAATCTTGTTTGCAACTCTCAGAATAATAGGTTTCAAAACGAATAATTTACAACTTCTGGAAACCACACGACATAACAAGTCCCTAGTCCAGATGCCTCCTACTTGTTAATTAGTAATATGACATTGAAAAAAAGTTTAATGGAGGAATTAAAGAGTGTATAAATAGATTACATGTGGCACTGGGTTGCAAAACCTATTACTATTATTACACACAGATACAGAACTTACTTTAACATCACAAGGAAACAACATAAGAATCTCCATAGAAAACAAAAGGTTAAGGTCTCAGCAGCCCCATGCTTTCCTCAAATTGAGAATCAGGACCGGATAAAATGCACCCAAGGATTTTGAAGGAAGTGTGACAGAAAATTTAGGGGCACTGGCCACAACTTTTCACTCTTCTCTAGACTTTGGGCAGATGGCAGAAGATTGGAAAATTGCAAACTGTACAGGATTGTTCAAGAAAAGTTAGAAGGATAAGCCTAGTAATTACAGATCAGTCAGATTAACTTCAGTGATGGAGAAGCATCTGCAAACAAATGATTTGAGATAGAATTAGTAGTTACATGAAAAAGGTGAATTGATCAAGAAGAATCAACATGAATTTTCAAAGGAAAATTATACTCAACTAACTTGGAGTTTTTTTGGTGAGGTACTGGAAAGGTTTGATAAGGGTAATGATGTTGATGTGCTGTAAATTGACTTCTTGATAACATTTGCCACCCACAGATTCATGGGGAATGTTTTAGGCCATCGAATAAAATGGTCAGTAGCACCATCGATACACAATGAGCCGAGTTATATGAACCAGATGGTAACGGTCAGTGGATATGTTAGGGTTGGAGTAAGGTTTGTCGTGGCGGTCCTCTGGGTCAGAATTGGGGTGTGTGCATGTGTGCGTGTACAGAAATCTGAAGCCATCCATTTTGTTGTGAAGATCATTAAAAGACAAAACAAAATAGGCAGCATAATGCTAAGGGAGGTCCTGGAGCACAAGGACCATGGTGTGTATATGCATAGATCTTAGAAAGTGTCAGGACAGGTAGAAACAGCAGTAAGTAAAGCATCCAATGTTTTATTAACAGGGCCTAGAGTACAAAAGCAAGATGATGGTGAACTTGTTAGACCTGCGTACAGTCTGGGCACCACATTATAGGAATGATGTGAATACATTGGAGAGAGTGCAGAAGAGGAGATCTAATTTAGGTTTTCAAAATCCTTACTAGGCTGGATAGAGCAGATGGGAAGATATTTGATCTGCTTGTAAAAGGCAGCACATAATAAAGTGATTGGCAAAAGAAGCAAGGATGAAGTGTGGAAAAACCTTCTCACTCTGATCAGGTGGAGCGTGAATTGCACTGCCTGGAAGTATGGAGGAGGCAGGATCAATTGAGGCATCCAAGAGAATGATTATTTGGATTAAAAAATTTGTAAGGGTATGGGGGAAATGCAGGAGTTTGGCACTAGATAATGACTCTCATTTAATGAGTCAGTGCAGGCATGATGGGCCAAATGGTCTCCTTCTGCACTGCAATGTTTATGTGATTCTACGGCTTCACAAAATGGGAAATCTAGCATTCCAGTAGGTAGCATTGTTATAAGGACAGCAGATTCAGTTCCACTCTCTAGCCATTCAGAAAAGGCAATGGTTTTGGTTGAGACTCATTGGTGATCACAGAATTGCATTGCTTTTCAGTGAAGTTACCAGCATCCATAACATGCTATTTCATACTACAGAAGCTGAAAAGAAGTTATACACAACAAATAGGAAAGTACACAAGGTCACAAGGCCACTCAGTTCCTGATCTCATTACAGCCTTGGATCAAACATGGATAAAAGAGCTGAATTCCACTGGGAAAGTGAGATTGACATCCCTTGATACCAAGGCCACATTTGATTGAGTGTGGCATCAAAGATCGTAGCAAAACTGGAAGCAATGGTTATCAGAGGTAAATTCTCCAGTATTTGGAATCGTACCTAGCACATAGGAAGATGAATCTGGTGGTTGGAGGTCAGTCATCTCAGCTCCAAGACATCTCTGCAGGAATTCCTCATAATAGTGTCCTAGGTACAAATATCTTCAGCTGCTTCAATGATCTTCCCTCCATCGTTAGGTCAGAAGTGATGATGTTCGCTGACAATTGCACAATGTTCAGCACCATTTGTGACTCGTCAAATATGGAAGTAGGCGACGTTCAAATGCAACATGACGCAGACAATATCCAAGCTTGGACTGACAAGTGGGAAGCAATGTTTGTGCTGTACAAATGCCAGGCAATAACTACCATATGTAGTATATCACAAGTTTCTTTTAATTTGGATACTTATTAAGAAATCTCACACTCAGGGACCAAAACAATAATTTAAATTTCATTGCAGGTAGGAACCAAAATAAGACTCAATAAATAGGTTAAGCCTCATAACTCAACTTGGCTATTCCTGATTAATGGTGAAAAATCACAACTCCAGGTTATAGTCCAACAGGTCTATTTGGAGGCACTAGCTTTCAAAGTGCTGATTCTTCATCAGGTGGTTGTGGAGCAGGACCATAAGACACAGAATTTATAGCAAAAGGGTTACAGTGTCAAGCAGCTGAAATATATTAAACAAACTCAGATTAAGTCTTTTAACTTTTAGAATGGTTTTGCGAGTTTCGGTTTGTTAATATGTAAATGTCAGAACTTTTTTTAAGACACATTCTCAGGTTTTTTAACAAAATGTGTCATCTCAGCTCAGATGATGCAGTAGTTAAAATGTGCCCCTGATTAATGATGGAATTTACCTATGAACCGTGTCTGTCTCTGGACGTGTTCAGGGTTCAATCCTTGCACAGTGTTCTTCAATGTTCTGCTAATGAAGGGTTCTGTTGTTGATTCTTAGATAGACTTTCGTCCTTCAGGTCAATGATATGATTTTTTAGATTTTTCATCCATGATATTGCATGTCTGCCTTCTTGATAGAAGTAGCTTTGTTGTTCCTTGTTACATTTGGCATCGACTGTCTGTTTTAAGACACAGCTTCCCTGTGATTAACTCCTCAAATTCCTCTGCAGAGCAATCAGTTATCGTTGTGGTAATAGAACAGCCAGCTATCAAACAGATGTCAAAACAATTTTGTTCATTTAGCTTTGATTCCCTCTTTTTCCACACATGACTAATTGCTTTTAATTCTTATACAAGTTTGTCTTGTCCCTTAATACTTTATTCCATAGAGTTATCGCTGCTTCTTTCCATGTGTAACAGTTTATCTTTGTCAATTCTTTCAATCCATGAACTTCATTATAATTCTGAAGTTTATAACTTTACAGCCTCCAATAAGAAGCAATTTAGACATTATGCCTTGACATTAATGCATTATCATCACTGAATTCCCCCATCAGTGAGGTGAGGAATAGGGAGAGAAAGGAGTTGAACACGTGGCTACAGGGATGGTGCAGGAGGGAAGGTTGCGGGTTTCTGGATAATTGGAGCTCTTTCTGGGGTAGGTGGGACCTCTACAAGCAGGATGATCTTCATCTAAACCAGAGGGGTACCAATATCCTGGGAGGGAAATTCGCTAAAGCTATGAAGGTGGATTTAAACTGATACAGCAGGGGAATGGGAACCAAAATTGTAGAACAGGTACAGAAGAGGATGAGAGTAGGGAGTTCCAAAATCAAGTATCTGACACTGGCAAGCGAGAACCTGGTTTGAAGTGTGTGTACTTTAACGCGAGGAGCATCCGAAATAAAGTGGGTGAACTGGCAGCGTGGGTTGATACCTGGGACTTCGATGTTGTGGCCATTACGGAGACATGGATAGAGCAGGGGCAGGAATGGCTGTTGCAGGTTCCAGGATTCAGATGTTTCAGTAAGAACAGGGAAGATGGTAAAAGAGGGGGAGGTGTGGCATTGTTGATCAGGGACAAAATTACAGTTGTAGAAAGGATGTTTGGGGACTCGTTAACTGAGGTAGTATGGGCTGAAGTTAAAAACAGGAAAGGAGAAGTCACCATGTTGGGAGCTTTCTATAGGCCTCCGAATAGTCCCAGAGACGTAGAGGAAATGATAGCAAAGATGATTCTCAATAAGAGTGAGACAGGCAGGGTAGTTGCCATGGGGGACTTCAACTATCCAAATATTGACTGGGATCACTACAGTACGAGTACTATAGATGGGTCACTTTTTATCCAGTGTGTGCAGGAGGGCTTCCTGACACAATATGTAGACAGGCCTACAAGGGGTGAAGCCACTTTAGATTTAGTACTGGGTAACGAGCCTGGTCAGGTGTTAGATTTGGAAGGAGGTGAGCACTTTGGAGACAGCGATCACAATTCTGTCAAGTTTACTTTAGTGATGGAAAGGGATAGGTGTATTCCACCGAACAAGAGTTACAGCTGAGGGAAGGGAAATTACGATGCAATTAAGATAGATTTAGGAAGCGTAGAAAGGGAAAGGAAACTGCAGGGGATGAGCACATTAAAAATGTGGAGCTTATTCAAGGAAAGGCTCCTGTGTGTCCTAGATAAGTACGTACCTGTCAGGAAGGGAGGAAGACATAGAACGCGTGAGCAGTGGTTTACTAAGGAAGTGGAATCCCTGGTCAAGAAAAAGGTGGCGGCTTATGTTAGGATAAAATGTGAAAACTCAGTTAGGGCACTTGAGGATTACAAGGAAGTCAGGAAAGACCTAAAAAAAAAAGAGAGCTCAGAAGAGCCAGGAGAAGACATGAGAAGTTGTTGGCGGATAGGATCAGGGTTAACCCTAAGGCTTTCCATAGGTATGCAGGAACAAAAGAATGATGAGAGTTAAATCAGAACCAATCAAGGAGAATAGTGGGAAGTTGTGTGTGGAGTCAGAGGAGATAGGGGAAGCACTAAATAAATATTTTTTGACAGTGTTCACCATAGAAAATGAAAATGTTGGCGAGGAAGATACAGAGATACTTGCATCTAGACTAGAAGAAGTTGAGGTTCACAAGGAAGAGGTATTAGAAATACTGTGGAGTGTGAAAATGGACAAGTCCCCTGGCCAGATGGGATCTATCCTAGGATCCTCTGGGAAACAAGGGAAGAGATTGCTGAGCCTTTGGCATTGATCTTCAAATTATCATTGTCTACAGGAATAATGCCTGAGGACTTGAGGATAGCAAATGTTATCCCCTTGTTCAAAAAGGGCAGTAGAGACAACCCTGGTAATTACAGACCAGTGAGTCTCACTTCAGTTGTTGGTAAGTGTTGGAAAACGTTATAAGAGATAGGATTTATAACCATCTAGAAAAGAATAATCTGATCAGGAACAGTCAGCACGGTTTTGTGAAGGGTAGATCGTGCCTAATGAACCTTATTGAGTTTTTTGACAAAGTGACTAAACAAGTAGATGAGAGTAAACAAGTTGATGTGGTGTATATGGATTTCAGCAAGGCGTTCAATACGGTTCCCCACAGTAGGCTATTATACAAAATGCGGAGGAATGGGATTGTGGGAGACATAGCAGTAATTGGCTTGCTGAAAGAAAACAAGATGGTTGTAATTGATGGAACATGCCCATCTTGGTGTCTAGTTACTAGTGGTGTACCGCAAGGGTCAGTGTTGGGTCCACTGCTGCTCGTCATTTTTTATAAATGACCTGGATGAGGGCTTAGAAGGGTGGGTTAGTAAATTTGCGGACGACACGAAGGTTGGTGGAGTTGTGGATAGTGACGGACGATGTAGTAGGTTGCAGAGAGACATAGATAGGATGCAAAGCTGGGCTGAGGGGTGGCAAATGGAGTTTAATGTGGACAAGTGTGAGGTGATACACTTTGGACAGAGTATTCAGAACGCAAAGTGCTGGGCTAATGGTAAGATTCTTGGGAGTACCGATGAGCAGAGAGATCTCAGTGCCCACTTACACAGATCCCTGAAAGTTTCCACCCAGACTGACAGGGTTGTTACGGCAGCATACAGTGTTTTGGCCTTTATTAATAGAGGGATTGAGTTCTGGAACCAGAAGGTTATGCTGCAGCTGTACAAAGCTCTGGTACTCCCACACTTGGAGTATTGTGTACAGTTCTGGTCACAGCATTATAAGGAGGATGTGGAAACTTTGGAAAGGGTGCAGAGGAGATTTACTAGGATGTTGCCTGGTATGGAAGGAATGTCTTATGAGGAAAGGCTGAGGGCCTTGAGGCTGTTCTCGTTAGAGAGAAGGTTGAGAGGTGACTCAATAGAGACATACAAGATAATCTGAGGGTTAGATAGGGTGGACAGGGAGAGCCTTTTTCCAAGTATGGAGACGGCAAACACGAGGGGACACAACTTTAAAGTGAGGGGAGATAGGTATAAGACAGATGTCAGAGGTAGTTTCTTAACTCAGAGCAATAAGGGTATGGAATGCTTTGCCTGCAATGGCAGTAGATTCGCCAAGTTTTAAGTGCATTTAAGTTGTCATTGGACAGGCATATGGACATACATGGAATAGCGTAGGTGGGATGGGCTTCAGATTAGTATGATTGGGCGGTGCAACATCGAGGGCCGAAGGGCCTGTACTGCGCTGTAATGTTCTATGTTCTATATCAACAACTTTGGGGTTAACATTGATCAGAAACATAACTGGAGTATTCATATAAATACAGTGGCTTCTAAAGCAGGTCTAGACTAGGAATACTGTAGAAAATAATTCAACTCCCGACTGTCCATCATCTACAAGGCACAAGTTAGAAGTCAGATGGAATACTTCCCACTTACCTGTATAGGTGCAGCTCCAACAACACTCATGAAGCTTAACATCATTCAGGACAAGGCAGTTTACTTGACTGGGCTCACATCCACTCCCTCCACCACTGACACTCAGTGCACACTTCTAATAACAACAAGATGCACTAAAGAAATTCAAAGATCCTTGGACAACCTCTTTCAAACCCACAACCACTTCTACCTAGAAAGACAAGAGCAGCAGTTACATGGAAAACCACCATGTCCAAGCACCCCTCCAAGTCACTCACGATGTTGACTTAAAAATATATTGCTGTTCCTTCACTGTCACTGGGTCAAAATTCTGGAATTCCTTCAAGGGCATTATGGATCAAGCTACAACATGTGGACTGCAGCAGTCAAGAAGGCAGGTCATTATCACCTTCTCAAGGGCAACTAGGGATAGGCAATAAATGTTGACCGGCCAGCCAGCCAGCGATGCTCACGTTCCATGAATGAAAATTTTTTAAATGCTGCAAATAGTTCAGAAAGCCCTGACACATAACATAGATGGCATTTCCTCATAAGCTCTACCAGCGAGTCAAATGATGCACTTTATAAATATTCCTTTCTGAAGTTTGAATCTTCTGAGAAAAACAGTTCAATATTTCAAAATTGATAGACCAATCCAAGGACAAGCATATCTCACTGACTCTACTGACCACTCTCCAAATTAAAATGAAAAGATGACTGTAAGATTCCTTTTGGTGGATTTCGAGGAGGTTTATGGAGAAATAAACTCAGTAACAAGAGTGGATCAGTCAGTTATACTCTGCCATTCAAATAGATCACTAAATTTTATCTAAACTCTATCTACCTGCTTTGGCTCCATATCCCTCAATATGTTCATGTAACAAAAATCCAGCAGTTTTGAATTAACCCTACATCAACCACTCAATGTTTTGGAGTATGAATAAATAGAAGTTTCCTATTGTCACTATCCTTCTTATGAATTGATGCTTACTGATATCAGCCCTAAACAGGTGATCTAAAATCAAACTGGAAGTGTCTCATGTATGTGGTGCTGGAAAAACACAGCAGGTCAGGCAGCATCAGAGGTGTAGGCGAATCAACATTTCGGGAATAAGCCCTTGCTGATGAAGGGCTTATGCCCGAAACGTTGATTCTCCTGCTCCTTGGATGTTGCCAGACCTGCTGTGCTTTTCCAGCACTACACTCTTCACTCCGATTGCCAATATCTGCAGCCCTCACTTTCTCCTAATGGCTCACGTATGCAAACCACAGTTCAAAATATTGGTTGATTTTGAATGTTTTTAGTACTTCAATCACGATGTAATATTAGAAATTTAACAGGGCAAGTGATTCTCTCAAAAACAGACCTGAATGTAGAAAAAAAGAATAATCGACATTCAACTAGATCACAGCAGATTCACTTCCTCAAATATAATTGTCCTGCATCATCTCCACATCCATTGATATATTTAATATCTAGAAACCTATCACTGTCTATTTTGAATACAACAATACAAGAAATAGGAAAAGAACAACAGTCAGTCCCTCATGGCTGATCTGCCCAAGGTTTCAAACTCTCTTGTGCCAGCTTAGAATTGACTCTGAACTTTTTAAAAAATCCATCAACCTCTAAATACCTTGACAAGTAGTCTGTCTAGGGCAGAAAATTCCAGACATTCACCACCCTCTGCAAGAAGAAATTTCTTTACATTACAGTTTAAATAAGAAACCCCTTATTCTACATTCCCTAGAAGACTCTCCCATTAGTGGAAACATCTTCTCAACATCTATTCTATTAGGCCACCTCAGAATCTGAAGAATGGTCACTGGACCAGAAACGTTAACTCTGTTTTCTCTCCTCAAGCCTGCTGGGATTTTCCAGCAATTTCCGTTTTGCATTTACTGTGTCTGTAGTTCATAAGATCATCCCCTATTCTGCTAAACTCCAACTAATATTTAGGCATTGAGAAGTCAATTCCTTCATTCCAGTAATCAGTCTAGTGAATCTCTTCTGAACTACTCCAATGCCAGCATATCCTTTTTAAAAACAGGAACCAATAGTGTGGCTTCACCAACATCATATGCAGTTTGCCCGAAGGCTTGCCCGAAGTTAAAGTCTAATCTTCTAGCAGTAAAGGCCAAAATTCCATTTTTAATTCTTAATTCCTTACTGCACCTCTATGCTAATGTCTATTGTTTCATGTACAGGAACACCCAGATCTTCATGTTGCAGTGTTTTCTGTTTAAATAATAGTCTGCCTTTTCATTTGTCCTATCAAAGTGCATGGCCTCACATCTTCTAACATTAAGCATTTTTGCCCATTCACTCAACTTACATTTCATAGCAGATTTCTCATGTCCTCATTGCAATAGCTCTACTTTCACAACAGCAAATTTGGTTACATTATACTCTGACTCCTCTTCTACATCATTCATATAGTTAGTAAATAATTGATGCTCCAGGGCTTAACTAGTGGAGTGCCATAAGGATATGTCTTTCCAACCTGAAAGCAATCCACTAATTCCAACCATCTTCAACTTGTTCAATCCAATACATCACCCCTGATAGTGAGCTCCTATTTTGTGCAATAACCCTCTATGTGACACCTTATCAAATGCATCCTGGAAATCCAAATATACTACATTTACTGCCTCCCATTCATCAACTCTGTACATTATATCCTCAAAGAACTCCAACAAATCTGTCAAATATCATTTCCATTTAACAAAACCATAAACTCTTGCATTGTATTAAGTTTTACTTTTGCTTAATGGACTTTAACATTTTCCCACTTTATTTGTGTTATCTTTGGTATTTCTATAGTGTTGCCTACTATGAAGATCATTAAAAATATTGGTTCAAATTATCTGCCATTTCCCTGTTCTCCATTATTAATTAGATTAGATTACTTACAGTGTGGAAACAGGCCTAACAAGTCCACACCAACTCTCCGAAAAGCAACCCACCCAGACTAATTCCCCTACATTTACCCCTTCACCTAACAATTACGGGCAATTTCATCTAATGTGCACATTTTTGGACTGAGAGAGAAAACCGGAGCACCCGGAGGAAATCCACGCAGACACGGGGAGAATGTGCAAACTCCACACAGACAGTTACCTGAGGCGGGAATTGAACCTAGGTCTCTGGCGCTGTGATGCAGCAGTGCTAACCACTGTGCCATCCATTCCTCAGCTATATCTTCCAAAGGTACCACATTTGCTTTGGCTGCTCTTTTTATGTACCCATAGGCGCTCTTAATTGTTTATTTTTTTTTCCAATAGATTTCCATAATAAATTTTCTCCCTTATTTGTTATGTAGTCATCTGTTGATGGTTCCTAAAAATTTAAAGTTGGGACAATAGATGAGAGAGGATGGGAGGAAATTACTTTTCACCAAGAGGTAGGTGAGAATCTAGAACTCAATGCGTGTAAGAACTGTGTGATTGTGTTCAAATAAGGACTGAAATTGGTCAATGGTGAAAATAACCTCTTTATTCAGAAGCCACAAGTAGCACTAGTTAAAGACGGCAATCGAATCCTGATATACAATTCTTACAAGAGCCCCTTTATACACAGTTCTTTATATATATATTATATATATAAAGTTCCATTACTATGACATTACATTTTTTTTTCTATAGTACACAAAGGTTTGAGAACATCTGTCCTGGGAGACAGGGGATGAGGTAACTGATGTGATTAAGAGTGTTTGTCTGGTCTGCTCCCTCCCCCCATCTTATCCCAGATCCAACCTTCCAATTCAGCAGCACCCACATGACCTGTCTTACCTGTTCATCTTCCTTCCCACTATCCACTCCATCCTCCTTTCTGACCAATCACCTTCACCCTCCACCTATATCCATCTATCGCATTCCCAGCTATCTTCCCCCAGCCCCAGCCTTTCCCATTTATCTCTCAGCTCCCTCGGGCCACGAGCCTCATTCCTGGTGAAGGGCTTTATACTTGAAACGTCGATTCGCCTGTTCCTCGGATGCTGCCTGACCAGCTGTGGTTTGCCAGCACAACACTTTTCAACACTGATCTCCAACGTCTGCAGTCCTCACTTTCTCCCAGTTAATTATACACGTGATACCAAGGCATACAAGGCTATGGGCCAAGTGTTGAAAAATGGAATTAGACTAGTCAGATAGTTGTTTTTGCCTGGCAAGATATAGTGGGCCGAAGTGCCTATTTCTGTGCTGCAGTTGTCTATAACTTTACGACAATGACAGATGTTAGGCTAATTGGCATAAGTTTGCTGGTTTCCGTCTCCCTCTCTTCTTGAAGATGGGTGTCACTTGAGCACTGCTCCAATTCACAGGTACTCTCCTGCAATCTAGCAAATTCTGGAATTTTCTGTCCAATACCTTTGATGCCACTTCTGTTAAAACCTTTGGGTGCAGATCATCTGGTCCTAACATGTCTGTTTCTAGTTCCATTATAGTTTGTCAAATATTTTGTTCATTGTATAAGAGACTTTTACAAATCTTTTTTCCATTAGCACTTTTCTTATTGTAACCTTTGGCATATTTATAAGAGTCCTCCACTGTGAAGACAAATGTAAAGTATTGATTAAAATTATCTGCCATTTCCCTCTTGCCCATTATCAATTCCTCAGTTCTTTCAGGTAAATCTACATTTGTTTTAGCTACTTTTGTTAAAAAGCCAAAGGAGCTCTTCCTGTTTTTTTTTACACATATTTCTTGCCAATTTACTTTTGTAATTAATTTTTTCCCCCTTCATGAGCTTTTTAGTCATTTGTTATTGTTTCCTAAACAACCTCAATCTTCTGTCTTAAGGCTAGTTTTTTGCTGCTTTATACACCTTAGCTTTTGATTGAATACTCTCTTTGGCTATTTTTGTTAAATGCAGGTAGTTCGTCCTTCTCAGAGCCTTCTATTTTTATGGAAATAAACCTTTGCTGACAATAGGAAATATCTTCTTAAGTGTCTGTTTCTGCTCATCCACTGACTTTCCCCTGAGTCTAACTTCCTAGATTACTTTATGCAATTGCTTCTTCATATCTTTGCAATTGCCCTTTTTCAAGTAGAGGACATTGGTCAAGTTGCTCTCCTTCATACTGATTTTTAAAATTCTGTGTGCAGGATTATTAATTAAGAGATTACTTACTAGTCCCCTCATATTGTGCCTGGATCTAACAGCATGTCCCCAGGTAGATCCTGCAAAATACTGTTCGAAAAGATAATCCCTGATGCAGAAATTCATCTTCCATGTCACCCTTGCCTATCTGATTCACCCAGTCAATATGCAAACTAAAATTGTATGTGACAATTGCAAAGCCCTATTCACATGCTTCCATTATTTACTAATTTACACTTTGTCCTACAGTGAGCTCTTCAGCGATCTATAGGTGACTTCTACCCATGACTTATCCCATGAAAACATAGGATATATTATGACCTATTGCACCTACATCACTGCTTAGCAGCACACTGATACCTTCCTTTATTAGTAAAGCTACCCAACCTCTTTTTTTTTGCCTATTCTTCTGGAAAGTCAAAAAAAAACTTGAATATTGAGTAACCAGTCTTGGTCTCCCTATAACCACATCGTCGTATCAGCTATCAAGTCAAAATTATTTATTTCAATTGTGCCATGAACTCATGTATCTTGTTACAAATACTGCATGCATTCAGAGAGTGTCTTAAACTTTGACTTTTGAAATTATTGTTCAAATTTATTCGTCACTCTGTATAATTTTTCCATGCCTTCTTGCCACGCTTTGATAATCAGTCACCCCTTCACTATTCTGAATTTCTGCTCTCATTTCTTTTGGATTCTTCTTAAACTTTCCTTCCCTTCAATAGCTTTTCTGTGATGTCACAATTTGATTCTTACAGGAAGAAATAAATTGAAGAAGCTTTCTGTCTCTTATTTTTTCCTCCTGCTGTTCTTCTCGTGCAAGTCCACTCTTCTCTTTGAGAAGCTGCTGCCCCCACACTCTCTTCTGCTCCTCATGCACTTGCTGCCTATGCTTAACGCACTCTTATGAAGCTGTTTTTTGGGGCTGTCTCTCACTTTTTATGATGCAGGCTCCTCCTCTTTCTTGATCAGTATGCTTCACAGATAGTGACTTAGTGTACACTCCTCCCAATCCACTTTCACAGCAATGCTGACTTGTTACATGCCTCTCCCAGCATCTCAATAACCAAGCTACCATGACTTTCTGGGATAGGAAATTCCAAAGATTTACCTCACTCCTAAGTGAAGAAATTCACCCTCATCCCGGTTCTAAATGGTCGCTCTCTTATGCTAGACTTTGTAGCATGGTTCAAAACTACGCAGCTTTAGGGAAAACCCATTGAGACCTGCAAGTTGTTTTTAAAAGTTGTTTTGCTTTCCATCACTAAGTCCCTTGAACTGAGTGGTTGCTCGGCTAGTTAAGAGTGTGTTTAAGAATAAGCTACATTGGGTTTGGAGTCAGTAGATTAGATAAGGATGGCAGGTTTCACAATCATCAGAGTATCTTGAACTCTCAGATTTATTCATTGAATTTAAATTCCCTAGCTGCCATGGTGTATTTGAACTTACGCCCATAACTTATTAGTCTGATCTTATATGCTATTAATCATTAATCTAACGATATTTTTCTATCTTCCAATGAGATAACCTCTCATCGTTCTCTTCAATCTACCCACATAATGAGTCACATCATCCCAAGAATAAACTTGGACAGTCTGTTCCCAGAGGAACAAATTGTAATAGCGCAAACAGAACACTAAATATAAAATATATATGTTTCATATGTATGCCGCCTTTCTAAAGTGCAGGAAAATCATAAATGAAGTTTTTCTTCATTGATAACCTTGTAGACAAGAAAAGTTAATACTTCCATCATCAAATTCTATAGCAGGAGTTGTTATTCTTGATTACAACAAAGTGATACCTAGAGATTGTAAGACTGACTTTTTGTATCCTTTGCATAAATTTCATCAACAACAATTAGTTTTAATCTCACACAGGACAAAGTTTTGAAGTAAATAATTTAGTTTTAAGTAAATAAATTGGCTTCTAAGGAGTAAAGCACTTGCACTATTTTGCATACTGTTGTTACTATGTATAGAAAACATTACTTTCTAAGAAACTGATTCCAGGGGTGTGTAGCAGAATCAGCCAATGATATTCGAGCTCCAGTTAGCATTACATAACACCAGTTGTTTTCTCCGCTTCAACATTGAACTGGTGATTAATTGCTGTTATTGAGGCCAGCTCATGTGACCTTTCAACTATGTAATCCAAACATGCCACCTCCACTCAGCTAGTTTGTACACAGCTGAAGCGTGGAAAAGGGTACAGCAGCATATCAAATATTGGGTTTGAAGCAGTTTACTTGGGTGCAGTACTCAAATGAAATTATCAGCTATGCATGATAAAATACAGAACTAAACTGTGAAATTGGAGCAACTTCTGAGTATGGGTTGTGATGTAATTCATGTAATTTGATGTTGTTTTGCCATTAGAACAACCATATTAGTGCCACATTTGTTCTGCAAACGTGTCAGAAATATTAAAATAGACAAAATATATAACACAAAAATCCAGAGTTATTGATTTGAATTTTGCACCAAACATTACATCAACTGATCACACTAAAATCAAAACAGAGTCTACATCTAGCCGCAATATTTGAACAGGGTAGAGCTTTTTCCATCTAAAAAAGATGGAACTGAAGGCTGACTTGATAGAGGCATTCAAGATTATGAAAAGATTACATGGGATTGATGAAAAGTGAAGGCTTCTACTTGCAGAAAAGATTGGACCTAAAGGACATAAATATGACAGTTACTAATAAATTTACGAGAAACTTCTTTACCCAAAAAACTGTTAAATGTAGAACTAAACCAAGCAGTAATTGGTGCAAATAGCACAGAAGCAAATGATAAGCAAAAGACAGACAGGTAGCAGCAAACTCCTTGAATGCTGCTGCAACTTTTCTCAGCGAGCCAAATAAGGATTTTTCTATCACACTCTGACATCTACAAAGCATAAATCAGAGAAGCCTTAGGGAATTCAGAGCTGATTCACTTGCTGCAGCATACTCAGCTTTTCAAGACCTCAGGATGTCCTAAAGTAGTTTAGAGTCAATACAGCACTTCCGAAGTACAGTCATTGCCATAAGAGATACAACAGCTAATTTGCACAAAGCAAGATTCCGTAAAATAACAAAGAAGTGATAAGATTGTATAATTTGTTGATTTAGAAATAACTTCAGTTAGAAGTCCTCTTTGCAGTGTATAAGAGATATTTTACATCCTCCCAAGATGGTAACAAGGTCCTGGCTTTAATATTTCACCTGCAAGAAACTATCCTAATACAGAATTCTAATACTTCCAGATGCAAATCTCTGTGTACAGGTGGCAAAGTTTATCTAACAATGATTTAAAAAAAGCTGCTGTTGGACAAACCAAACAGGATACTCCTTCATTGAATCAAAAAAAATATTTTCAATAATAACTCAAAGGACTTCAGAAATTCTTGTTCTAGCATTATATTGAGTAATGATCTGGATCAGGGCACAGATAACGAAGTAATTACATTTGTAGGGGACATCAAATTGTGAATCAGTTAACATAGCAACAAAAGAAAAGGCACTGGGGTAGTGAATCCCAGAATGGACTGGCAAATTTGCTTTACTATTCATGAAGTTAATATACATAAATGCATACAGTAGAATATTTCAAGGTGTCAATTTTTGAATTAACAGAGAAATTGGTAGGCACGATGCTGTGAGAATAATACAGAATGGCTGCAAGAGGATCAGGGCTTGGAACTAAATATCCAAAGATACCTATTCCTAAAAAAAAAAGAAAAGCAAAAGGTAAAAGGAACAGGATTGTAGGGGCAGTAGGAAATGAAATTAAATCGACAGCAAGAAGTGACAGAGTCAGAAGGTACAGAATCTGCATTGGTAGAGTTGAAGAACCGCAGAAGGAAGAAAGACACTTTCGGGGGTTATGAACAGGCCTCCTAGCAGTAGTTAGGATGTGGGCAAGAAAATCATGCCTTTCTAACATGTCTTTTCTACTAAATAATCATACGGGACTACAAATGCAGGTTGATTGGGAAAATCAGGTTGGTAATAGATCAAGAAAAGAAACTTGCTGAATGTCTACAAGATTCTTTTTGGAGATGCTGCTGGTAGAGCATTCTAGGAACATGCAATTCTGGATTTGGTGTAACAAGGTAAACTTGAATAGGAAGTTTAAGGTGCCAGAACCCTTAGGGGGCAGTGACCATGGAATATCATGGAATTCACCCTGTGGTCTGAGGGGGAGAAACTAGAATCAAATATAATGCTACTACAACAACTGAGTAACGGCAACTACAAAGACATAAGGGAGTTCAATGGAAGGGAACTGATTAGTAGGGAAGACAGTGGAGCAGCAATGACTGGAGTGTCTAGTGGGAAATTCAGAAGGCATAGCAGAAATTCATCTCAAGGAAGAAGAAATATACTAAGAGGAAAATGAGGTAACTATGGGCTGACAAGGGAAGTCAGCGACAGCATAAAATCAAAGATAAAATATATAGTTTTGGTGAAGATTAGTGGGAAGCCAGAAGGTTGGGAAGCATTTAAAACCCAGCAGAGGATAACTAAAAAAAAAAATAAACGGTAAGATAATGAAATGAGAGTAAGCTAGTTAATAATATAAAAGGTGACTGCAAGAGTTTAAGATACATAGAAGGTAAGAGAACGACAAGAGTGGATATCAGACCACTGGAAAATGAGGCTAGAGAAGTAATAATGGAGGCAAAGAAATGGCAGAGGAACTGAATAGGTTCTTGGAGTTAGTTTTCACAGTGAAAGACATCTGCAGCATACCAGTACTTCAAGAGAGTCAGGGCAGAGGGGTGTGTAGCGGCTATCACTGAGGAGGTACTAGGAAAGTTGAAAGGTCTTAAAAGGTGGATAAATAACCTGGACAAGATGGACTACAGCTGAAAAATGTGTGGCTGGATTAGCGCAGCAGGTCAGGCAGTATTCAAGGAGCAGGAGAATCGACGTTTCGGGCAGAAGCCCTTCTTAAGCCCTGATTCCTGAAGAAGGGCTTATACCCGAAACGTCGATTCTCCTGCTCCTTGGATGCTGCCTGACCTGCTGCACTTTTCCAGCAACACCTTTTTCAGCTCTGATCTCCAGCATCTGCAGTCCTCACTTTCTCCAAGATGGACTACATCCCAGATTATGAAGGAGATAGCAGGGAACAAATGGGATCCAAGCCTATTCCCTATGGTACCCCATTAGTCACGGACTGCTTCTCCGGAAATGACCTGCTTATTTCTAATCTTGTTTACTGTCAGTCAACAGCTTCTCTATCCATGTCAGTGCACTACCATCAATCTAAGCACTTTGTAAACATCCACAGGCTTCCCATTATAGAGAACACAGGCTACATCCTCAAAACATTACAATAGATTTGTCAAGCATGATTTTCCTTTCATAAATACATGCTGACTCTATCGAATCCTGTCACTGTTTTCCAAGTGTTCTGCTATTAAATAGAGTCATACAACATGGAAAGAGACCCTTCGGTCCAACCAGTCCATATCGACCACAATCCCATACTAAACTAGTCCCACCTGCCGGTGACTTGCCCATATCCCCCCAAAGCTTTCCTATTCATCTATTTATTGATCCAAATGTCTTTTAAGCATTGTAACTGTACCCATATCCACCACTTTCTCAGGAAGTTCATTCCACACAAGAACCACCCCGTGTGTAAAACATTTGCCTTTTAAATCGCTTTCCTCTCTTCTATGTTTCTATGATATACTTCAAAATGGATGATCAATATAACTCTCACCTTAAGAATATGCCCCCTAGTCTTGAAACCCCTTATCCTACAGAAAAGATAACTACTAATTATACCCCTCATTATTTTATAAACTTGAATAGGTTGCCTCTCAACCTCCTATGCTCCAATGAAAAAGTCCCAAATTTTCATTATAACTCAACCTTCCATACTCAGCAATGTCCTTTATAATTAACTTTAGCATTTTCCTTATTACTGATGCCAGGCTAATCAGTCTATGGTTCTGTTATTCCCTCCCTCCTTTTTTAAATAGTGGAGTTACATTAACAGTTCTAATCCATAGTAACTATTCCAGAGTCTATAGAATGTTGAAAGAGGACTATCAATATGTATGCTATTTCTGGGGCCACATACTCAAGTGCTCTGGGATGTAGATTATTGGGCCAAAATGTGTGTTTAAATGGTCTGCCTTCACTTAGTTTCCCATTATAACTTTCCATTTCAGATTGTAAGAAACTTGCATTTGCATTTGCTAATTTTTCTACTCTTCATATACCAATAAAAAAGTTTTACAATCAGTTTCTATGCTTCCCACAAGCTAACTGTCTTACGCTATTTTCTCCCTCTTAAACAATCCCTTTGTCCTCCTTTGCTGAAACCTAAACTGCTCTTAATCCTCAGGTCTACTGCTTTTTCTGGTCAATATGTCCCGTCCTTATGAGAATGCGTATGACAATTAGGGTATAAGCAGGCAGAGAAAGAGTTAAGTTCTGAGTTTTGTGAAACAAGAGGTTCAGCTGAGCATGACTCAGATCAGCTAAAAACTTTGTTAACAACACGGTCCAAATGAATAATTATGCCGGATGTCAGCAGTCACCCGGAACATCGGTGTCTTGAGACAGTCAGGCCCACAAGGTAAGATTTTAAACTTGGTCTCTCTCAATATTCCTGTAAGCCAGAGATGGTTCCCTCATTCAATCACTCTCTATTTTACGGATTCTAACAGTAATTAGTTCAGTCGAGAAATATGGTTTTGCAAGCACACTGGCAAGCAGAGGTTTGAGTCCTCTGCGCTGCACTGCACTGGGGGGAGGGGGGTGTGATCGAGGTTCGAGACCTCAGTGCGGTACTGGGGTTAGAGTTTCCTGCAGAAGCGGGGTGGTGCTTGAGGTTCAAGTCCTCTGCATTGTACTGTGGTTCAAGTTCTCTGGAGTGGGTTTGATTGAAGTTCGAGTCCTGTGTGTGGTATTGGGGTTTGAGTGTACTGAATGGGTTGATTTGAGGTTCAAGTCCTCCGCACTGTGCTGAGGTTCAAGCTCTCTGTGGTTAAGCGAGATTCGAGTTTTCTGTGTTTAACTGGAGTTCAAGCTTTCTGTGTTCAATTGTGGTTCGGGTTCTCTGTTTAAGTGGGGTTTGAGCCCCCGTGAGGAGTAAAGGTAGAAAGGAGTGAAAGTCCCTAGTGGCGAAATATGAGGCTCTGAGACTTTATTCTGGGTGGAGTAAGTGGCTTGGACTGCAGCGCCATGTAGCCCGCTGCGAGGGCTTTCTAAGTGTAATTTCAGCAAGATGATGCAAAATAAACACGAGAAAATGCTGAAATTAAGGTTGTACTAATACTTGGGTTGAAAAAGGAGAGCTTCAATATAAATTGTGCCATGCTGAGAGGGTTTGATGTTTAAAAATTTTAGTTTGTTAAAATACTGATTCAGAAAACTGTTTTAAGTAACTGTTTGCCTTGTCTAAATCAGGATCTCAATTCAATGTGTTTTGTGGGCTGTGTAATGGGGCAGATTATGTTTCTACGTAGAAATTGGACAACATTATGTCCTTTTCAAAATTATCAAACTTGTAACCTTAAAACTAATTGAGTGCCTTGAGCCCTTTATTTGTTTCAAATTCTACAATGCTTGTTTAAAAAAAAGTTGCGTCAGTGGTTCTGCTTTAGCCGGACGAGAGTACTATATTACAATATCTTTGCTGCTATGTTTTTAATGCAGTGTTCATAAAACGAAGAGTGCATTTTTAGTTTGATGTTTTGTTAAGATTTTCTAGAGAATATTAGAACTTGAGGCTAAGGTGCTTATGTTCTGTTAATTATTGTTAAGACTTCATTAGCCCCTTCATATTACAAATTCAAAGAATGTTGATCTCTACCAAAGTTGTCACCATAATTTTGATTATTATTTGGGAAGCTTCGTTTGGTGAAAATATTCTACATTTGTTTCCCACGAATATTTGAGGTTTAAATTTGAACTGAAACTGCCTCTTCAATTGCTAAAGCACGTAAACATTTTGTTGTTTTCTTGCTGTTCCAGACTTCTGAAATACTTTTCCTGACAGCTTTCACATTAGCCAAGTATCGATTTGTTAAAGGAAAATAATTTTTGAATAATCTGAACAGGGTTCCCTGAGGGTTTGATTTTTGGACCATTGATTGTTATTTGTAATTGACTGAATTGTTTAGACAGTACAATTTAGATGTTAATGTATTGTATAAAACTTGATAATGTAATAAATAGTGAACAGAGTCACAGACTTCAAGATGACTGAGAATGTTGAAATAGGCAGACACAATTTACTGCAGTTAAATGTGTGACCGTCTTCATACTGATAACCACCTTGGCAAGGAAAGAATGAGAGAGGAAATGCAAAGATATTTTCAGCAGCTAACACCTTCTCTAGAGTTTCTCCATTCGCAGATAAAGCACACCTTTGGACCACCGCACAGTGCTCCACTACCTGATCCAACTTATTCAATCAGCTCCTCAGTCATGAGCACGAAAAGTGAAGATGCTAACAACAGCAAAGAGGAGGTTGGTATGAGTTTTGTCAGTGGCCTTCCTATGGACATTAAACCACGTGAGCTCTACCTTGTCTTTCGATCATTTAAGGGATATGAAGGTTCACTGATCAAGCTAACATCACAACATCCAGTTGGCTTTGTTACATTTAACAGCAGAGCAGGAGCAGAAGCAGTAAAGAATGCTGCATTCACCTAGCCTGCGGTTGCAGCTGCTGCACTACACACTCAGTTGTGCTGGTATCCTCCATCTGAAGCATATCTACAAGGATCGAAGTCTCATCAGTTTTGTGCAGTATTTAACTGCCCTTATCCAAGAAATCAGATTCCTCAGAGGAGCGATGCAACGACAGAGTGAATTTTGTTTTCAGTTGGAGTTTACTAAAGGAGATTTTGAAGAACTGGCTCATTTCCACTGAACTTGGAGGGGATGGAGTGGACACTAAGGACTGTGGATTTAAGAACTTTACTGATGATGTTTTTTTCCACGCAGAACTGTTCTTCAAATTCTATTTACTGTAATGGACTAGTAATTTTGTTGTTATAATCATTATACGATGTGTATCAATAACTTCCTTAAATATTGGCTGTCACAGTCTTATGAAAGCTGGTAATGCCATTGGTCATTATGAAGTGATAGGAGGGAATGAGAATGTATATAGGCAGGGAAAGAGTTAAATTCTGAGCTTTGTGAAACAAGCAGCGGAGCATGACTCAGATCAGATAAGAACTCACAGTTAACAACAGGGTGCTGGAGGCAAGAGTAAATGGGTTAACAAGGTGGAAAAGCATTCATTATGTAGAGGAATTTAACAAGGTGAGATAGCATTCAACATGTAACATCACTTAACAAGGTGAAAAGTATTCATTATGTGAAGCCAGTTTTTCATTGTGTAATAGCAGATGGCTTAATCTTTACTATTGACACTCGTTGATTAAAATGGTCACCCAATCAATATGTATGCTGTGATCTGGATGCTCCTGCCTGTAAAATGACTATATAGTTCATTCAGAAAATGCTGTTTCAGAGAAGACCGTGAATTCATGTCTCTGTGCACATGGGCAATCATTCTCTCTCCCTCCAGGGCCCAGAATAAAGATGAAGGAGGTAATACTATACTATGTCTCTAAGCATTTTGCTTCAACTGAGGGGAGTCAACAGGATGGCCCTTAGATACAGAAGTATGACTAATTTCTCATGTTAGGAAAAGTGGCCTGACCTTGCCTTTTTTATTTTTGTGCCGGACAGAAACAAATCATTGTTGCAGTTCCTCCACACACTCTTTAAATGTTTGCCATTGCCTATGCAATGTCATCCCTTTAAGTAACATTGCTCAATTTATCATGGTCAGTTCATGCTTCAGACTATTCCTTTAGATTCAGAACTCTCGTCTCAATCAACTATGACACAATCATTCTTAAATGAAGAATCCTATCACATTACAGTCACTCTTCCCCAAGGAACCTTGCACAGCTTGATGACCAATTATTCCTTTCACATTACACAGTGCATTGATACAGAAAACCAGCTTTCTCGTACTCCAAGAATTCCTCCTGTACGGCATCGTTACCAATTTGATTTGCCTAATCTATATGTGAATTAAAGTTGCTCATTAAAGCTGTATCTTTATTGCTTGCATCTCTTACGTACAGTTTAATATCTTCCCAACATTACCACAACAGGATTTTTTTGAGAGGAAGGGAGAGGAGGAGGAGAGAATGTCGAAATACAAAGCCACTACCATTTTCTGCTCCTTGTTTTTCTGTGCTCTACCCATACAGAATTCACTCTGCCTTCCTCACTCTAGTGTGCAAGAGAACATACGAGTGAGAGATAAACAGTTGGACAAAGTAATGGGTAAAGGCCAGTCTGCTGTATTCGTTGACTACAATGTGGTCTCCTGTACATGGAGACAAAATGCAGACTGGGCATGATTTTGCAGAATACCTATGCTCTGTTCACAAAAGTGGCTGAATTTCCTGTTGTCTGCCATTTCAACACTGTTACCTGGCCAACAACTGTTTTAGGCTTGCTGCAGTACTCCAGCAATGCTCAGCACAAGCTGGAAGAACATCATGATATTTAGGGGCTCTACAGCCTTCGGGACTCAATATCGAGTTCAATAATTTTAGGGCCAGAGCACCTTCTCCCAAGTTCCACCCTAGCCCTCCCACACCAGGCCTTGTCATCACAAGAGCTGCTACCACAACCATTCCACTGTCAACTACTAATGGCCCAAATTAGCTGCTTTTGATTCCTTCAGGCTGTTATCTGTCAGCACAGAAAGCTAATGCAGCATACATTCTCTTCACAACCTTTTGCACCCAGCAAGTAAAACAATCTTTTGCCCCACAAATGCATGAAGCTGACTACTAACAACAGCATAGCATGTTGTGAATAGACAAAAGAGTGAACTTTGCTTTTTGCATCCATTTGTACTGTGTAATGCAGCAATCTGACAACATTCATTCAAGGAATAAGGAGTTCCATTGTTTGCTAAGTGACTAAATTCAGATTTACCCCGGAACAAATGTAGGGCATGTTGGAAGGTTTTCAACAGGTTACTCAAAATGGTTAAAGGGTCACCAAAGAGCAGTTGAAAATTTAGCATTAGGAGATAGACATAGAGACAACAAGCTCAATGCAGGAAAAGTGCTGCTGAGAATCTGATAGACGGTCATTAAGCTGGGATTTAGAAGTCGTCCTTGGAATTGTTTAACACCAGGTTATAGTCCAACAGGTTTATTTGGAAGCACTAGCTCTCACAGTACTGCTCCTTCATCAGGCCACCACAACCACCTGATGAAGGAGCAGCACTCTGAAAGGTAGCGCTTCCGAATACACCTGTTAGACTATAACCTGCTGTTGTGCGATTTTTAACTTTGTACACCATAGTCCAACACCAGCACCTCCAAATCTTGGAACTGTTTGATAGCTCTGCATAGTAAAGACTCAGGAAAAGGCCTGTGAACCAGCAGGTGCAGCTCGTACTGGGGCTGAAATTCAGGAAAAGTTCCAGTAGCGATGGGGATGGGGCTCTTTTAGAAGAGACATTGATAATTCAGTGCAGCAGAAAGTGAGGCAAAAGAAAGCCAAAAGGCAGCAGGAACAACATCAGAGCTCAGGTGAAACCTGAAGCAGTACGGACAGGGGAACTAGTCGTCTGCACACAAAACTGGGGTTCTGTCTGAGAGTAGGGACTGGATAGCAACTTTTAGCAATTTGGAGAGTGCAGTCTTAATGAAGCAGAGTGAATTACCAGGATGTGAACAGTTATTGCAAATGTCCATGTCAGAGTTTCACAGTCAGTTTTTTGAAAGTGAAGAACTGGACTCCTTTGTGAAGTTTATTGAAACTTTGGGATGCACAATGTCATTAATGTCAGGGGGAGTACTGAGAAATGACTGGAACTCTATCCTGACCACATTTACTGTTTGATGTCCTCAATGTGGTGTTGGATCATAGTTTGTTATCCTTATATGCTTCAGGTTAGTTTTGACAAGTTAGCTTAAAAATTGTATCCTTGGAACAGTAACACAAAGTTTATTTTTACTTGTCAAAACTGTGAAATCTCGTACATTCTGGGTAACAACATGAATCTCACATGGTGTCCACTCTAAAATTGCTGTTAATGGCCCTTAGCTAGATTGCAACATAAATTTGGTGATCTGCACCAAAACGATAATTTATCCATGGGATACATACAAAGTCACAACTCTTGAGGTTGGATTATACACTGATCTACAAAACTAGGATCTCCACAAGTCTTAATAAAGACCTTTAGTATGACCAAATTTGGAGTATTGTGCCCAAGTGAGTATCCCTTCAGGATCCATGGTTAAGTGGCAATTAACGTTCACAACATAGCTGTGACATCTCCAACAAGAGAAAATCTAACCATTGCTCCTTGCCATTAAATGGCATTATCATCACTAAATCTCCAACTATCAACATTCTGGGTCTGCCGTTGGCCAGAACTGGACCAGCCATATGGTACTGTGACTATAAGAGCAGGTCAGAAGCTTAGAATTTCTATTTATCCAACATTTAGAACACATGAGTCCCAAGTTCAATAGAATACTCTAAGTACCTGAATTGGTACAGCTTTAACAATACAGAAGCTCCACACCAAAATCAAAGCATTCCTCTTGATTAGCACTCCATCTAACAACTTTATTATTTACTTCCTTCATCAATGTACAGTGAACACTGCTATTTCTATCTATAAAATGCCCTGCAGAAAGTCAACAAGGGTCTTCCAACACCAACATCTAAACTTGTAGTCTCTACCACCAAAAAGGACAAGGATAACCAATGCATGTGAACACCTATTCCCCAGCAAACTTACCATCCTGAACTGAAACTAAATCTCCATTCTTGCACTGCTGCTCAGTCTAAATCCTGCAGCTACCTTCCCAACAGTAGCATGGATGACCCTACAGCTCAACAACTACAGCAGTTCAAGAAAGCAGCTCATCACCATCATCTCCAGGCTAAGTAGGGATTTGCAATAACTACAATCCATACATGGGAAAAAGTTCAGGTTTGTATTTATCCACCAAGCCATCAGGGAACTTGACTAAAGCCATATTACAGCTATATTACAAAGTCACCCCTCATTCAGTTCACATTTTGTTTGAGCAGAGAGAAATAAAACCTGGCAAAACCAATAAGATAACAAATGGTCATTATCTGTCCATATGTTTTCAAAGAAGTATTTATGCCCACCTACCCACAATTTGACTGTCACCATAAACATAAGTGGTGCAAAGGCGAGGGAGATTTAAATCAATCTTCTAAAATTACATACAAAAGAACTCAACTTTCGGATCGGTGTTAAATTATTTCTTCCACCACTTAATTCCCCAAGAATAGTTACCCATACAGTTAATAATTGAGGAATTTTATTTGTTAAATGAAATAAAATTTCAGGAAGGCAATCAACAATCATCGGAACGCAAATGGATCTCAGCTCTGGGCAGAATTCACAATCATCGTGATTCATGGCTTCAGAACCAAAAAGAAAACACAAAACGTCAGAAGAGATCATCTTGAAATTGCCCCTTGTTGGTATTGCAAGTGTGACATTTGTAGCAGACATATCCCTTCCAGAATCAGATTGTTTACAGATCAAATAATCTCACTTGACCACGCCAATATTCTATGGAATCCCATGATCTCTCATTGTTGGAAGAGTGTTTATTACTATTAATAATGGTATTTTATTCAATGAACCTATTCAAAACCTGAATTGCAAGAAACTTGCAACAATAATTGATATATGGACTAAGTAATCAGGTTAAAAATATGCAAACATATAACAATCATTTAGTACCAAAAATAGATGAACAGCAAAGTGATGGACAGGATTAAAAGGAAGGATAAGGTTGAATTAAAATTATAAACAAATAAACTATTCCTAATTTATAGGCACAGGAATGCAAACAAGTTCACTATTTAAGACATAAATGAGTTAAGGGACAAGTTTAAATTGAGAATTTTCTCTCTGGGTTTGAATTTAAGTAAATATCTGAGCTGCTTAAATTGCTGTAGGGTTAAACAGCTCTGAAACAGAACAGATTACTATAGTTCAGAAAAAAAACCTACATTTACTACTCTACTTGCTTGTGGGGTTTCAAGCTTTGTGGCATGAATGCTGTTGCTGTAGAATTGAAATTGAAAGTCTAAGATCAATCCCAGCACCTCTTTCTATATTGTTTCAAGGTGGGCAATTTGCATGTAAAAGATGAGGATGTCACACAGGCAAAGCAAATTTGACCAAGGGACTGATACACCAGTATAGATCAAGTCACAGCAGGGAGTTTGAAATGGGCAAGGGAATTAGAGATTAAAAATGTCCAAGACATTCAGGCCGAGAATGGAGGGATATACAGCAGCTGGAATCAGGGGAACCTGAATCTCTAATGAACCTCATCCTACACGCTAATGTGACTGAATAATGGGCACAATTGATTTCTCATTGAAACAATTTAAATTGAGAAAGAGCTGAATAGATTGGATGCTGGGCTGCTGCTCCCCCAAGAAATACAGAACACTGTCACAGTCTAAGAACGTGCAGTAAGTATTTTTGACCAAGATGAGGAGAAATTTGTTAGAGGATGGCAAACCTGTAGATTTCTCTACCCCAGAAGGCTGTGGATGCCAAGTCACCAAATATATTCAGCAAAGAAATACATTTTGAACCTACAGGTGTCAAGAAATATGGTGTTGAGATAGAATCACCCATGACAATGTTGAATGGCAGAGTAGACTAAATGGGTCAATTGGATAAAAACAATGACTGCAGTTGCTGGAAACCAGAGTCTAAATTAGAGTGGTGCTGGAAAAGCACAGCAGTTCAGGCAGCATCTGAGGAGCAGGAAAATCAACGTCTCGGGCAAAAGCCCTTCATCAGGAATACAGGCAGAGCGACTGCAGGGTGGGGAAATAAATGAGAGAAGGGTGGGGGTGGAGAGAAAGTAGCATAGAGTACAATAGGTGAGTGGGGGTGGGATGAAGGTAATAGGTCAGGGAGGAGGGTGGAGTGGATAGGTGGAAAAGAAGATAGGCAGGTAGGACAGGTCATGGGGACGGTGCTCAGCTGGAATTTTGGAACTGGGGGGAGGTGGAGGAAGGGGAAATGAGGAAACTGATGAAGTCCACATTGATGCCCTGGGGTTGAAGTGTTCCAAGGTGGAAGATGAGGCATTCTACCTCTAGGTGTCGGGTGGTGAGGGAGCAGCGGTGAAGGAGGCCCAGGACCTCCATGTCCTCGGCAGAGTGGATGGGGGAGTTGAAATGTTGGCCCACAGGGCGGTGTGGTTGATTGGTGCGGGTGTCCCAGAGATGTTTCCTAAAGCGCTCTGCTAAGAGGCATCCAGTCTCCCCAATGTAGAGGAGACCACATCGGGAGCAACGGATACAATAAATGATATTGATGGATGTGCAGATAAAACTTTGATGGATGTGGAAGCACCTTTAGGGCCTTGGATGAAGGTGAGGGATGAGATGTGGGTGCATGTTTTGCAATTCCTGCGGTGGCAGGGGAAGGTGCCAGGACAGAGTGGGTTGTTGGGGGGGGGGGGGGGCGGGGGGCGTGGACGTGACCAGGTAGTCATGGAGGGAACGGTCTTTGTGGAAGGCGGAAAGGGGTGGGGAGGGAAATATATCCCTGGTGGTGGTGGGGTCCGTTTGGAGGTGGCAGAAATGTTGGCGGATGATTTAGTTTATGCGAAGGTTGGTAGGGTGGAAGGTGCGTTCAGTCCTTGTTATGGTTGGAGGGGTGGGGTCTGAGGGCAGAGGTGCAGGATGTGGACGAGATGCGTTGGAGGGCATCTTTAACCACGTGGGAAGGGAAATTGTGGTCTCTAAAAGAGGCCATCTAGTGTGTTCTGTGGTGGAACTTGTCCTCCTGGGAGCAGATATGGCAGAGACGGAGGAATTGGTAATACAGGATGGCATTTTTGCAGGAGGTAGGGTGAGAAGAGGTGTAATCCAGGTAGCTATGGGAGTCGGTGCGGTTGTAAAAAATGTCGGTGTCAAGTTGGTCATCATTAATGGAGATGGAGAGATCCAGGAAGGGGAGGGAGGTGTCAGAGATGGTCCAGGTAAATTTAAGGTTAGGATGGAATGTTCAAAGTTTGTGAGAAGATTTGTAGCTCGGGTGCACTTCTGCCGCTTCTGGATTCAAACCACTACAAATGCCGGAGGAAAGATCACAGAAGCGCTTCACAGGAGGCTCCCAAGCACTGAAGAAGTCACCTAGACAGGGGACGAAACGTCTGCAACACAAATTCCCAGCTCGGCGAACAGAACCACAACAAGGATGGAATGTGTTGATGAAGTTGATGAATTGCTCAACCTCCTTGCAGGAGCACGAGGTGGCGCCAATGCAGTAATCAATGTAGCTGAGGAACAGGTGGGGAGTGGTGCCGGTATAATTACGGAAGATGGACTGTTCTACATAGCCAACAAAGAGACAGGCATAGCTGGGGCCCATACAGGTGCCCATAGCTACCCCTTTGGTTTGGAGGAAGTGAGAGGATTTGAAGGAGAAATTGTTAAGGGCGAGGACCAATTCGGCCAAACGAATGAGTGTCAGTGGAAGGGTACTGTTGGGGACGTCGAGAGAGGAAGAAATGGAGCCCATTTTTCTACATGATTTCTTCATAGTGGGTCACAGTCAATTAAAATCTTATTCAAAATAGCACTGGTTCTTCGGTTTATCAGTTATCTATTACTAATACAAATCAGGTCACTGCTTAATATTTAAAATCAATCAAAATGAAAAACTTTAACCTTTGGTTGCCAGGTTGAATTGAGTTCCTGTTTATCAGATATCAGCACCCGCCATACCTCTGTGCTGAGTTGCAATTTGAGAAATGAAGAAATCCATCTTTTGAAAAAAAGTTAACTGATTCACAGCTAAGCCAGATTTCATCTGAGGTCACCAACGTTCCATGAATTCCTATCATCTTTCACTGATGGAAGGGTGCTTATTATTATTAATAATGGTATTTTATTTAATGAACCTATTCAAAACCTGAATTGCAAGGAACTTGCAACAATAATTGATATATTATTGAGCTCCTGTGCATCACATATTACTATACCGCCATACCTCTGTGCTGAGTGTCAATGTGAGAAATGAAGAAATCCATCTCTTGAAAAAAAGGTTAACTGATTCACAGCTAAGCCAGATTCAGTGTTTACAACTTGCATGGGAGTCACAAATAACTGTGTTTAGCACATTAATTTGCTTATTGAAGGATTATAGGTTTCCTCATGTAGATGATTGGGAGGTTATTATTTTTCTCATTATATACATTCAAAAATATGTTAAGATAGAGAAAAGGTGTAGTTAGTTCCTGGTCCTGGATTATGGGTTAACAGAATTCCCATAAAATTTACAATTTAAACTTAGATATATGAAGGAGTTACTCGAGTGCAAGCGCGACGGATGTCCCCACTTCCTTCCTTTGATTGTTGACTGCCAGCTTATACATAGACGAAAGCAAGTGGTGGTTATCCTTTGGCCTTTCATATATTATGTCATTATTTGATGTAGGATCACTGCAAGAAGGGAAGAGCTACTCACATTCATTAACTAAATAAAAATCACAGAAGTATCTTATCTAGATGCTGGTTAGAACTTTTCAGTGAGAGAGAAGCCGGTGTTTATTTACTCTTCCCATTCAACATCTTATTTAGGAATGGTTCTGACAGTTACTACCAAGCAATTTGGACAAAAGAGGGGAATGGTGATATAAATAAGAGCAGGAATTGTTAATTCAGCTCAGCTGGTATTTCAATTCCAAGGTTCAGGACAATCCAGAAACATCTAAATGCTCAGATCTGCCAGCATTTGTGGAAATGGAAACAGAGTTATCAATCTCTCCACAGTCATTGCCAAGTCTGTTGAGTATTTCTAACCATACTTTGACTTCAGAAACCACTGCCTGTTCTATTTTTAAATTTGGATTGGTCAACATCATAAACTGATGCTAAGAGTTGACAGAAAAAAACCCTTTCTATAATTTGTAGGTAAATATTGCATGCATTACCTTCCTATGGAATGCACATGCTGTGAACAGCTTTTGTATAACCAAATTAATAGTTGCATTTTGTTGGGAATGATACTAAAACATTCTAAAGAAGTCAGGACTTAGCAAAAATGCTGACAAATTGTACTACATAGGGAAATATGAAGCAATTATAGCTGCACATCCTAATAATATCTTAGACTTGCAAATCACATCACTATGCAGATAATTTAGACATATCAGTGAAATAGAATTCTATTTCAAATCAAACAATTTTTCTTGAAAATCAGAGATCATGCTTATACAAATGTGACAAGTATAATAGAGACAACAGAATTAGCCAAAATTAGTCATCGATATAGTTTTGCTTGCCAAAACTCTTGAGCATCAAGGTATCTTTGCATTGCTTTGACTCTCGCTCCGTGATAGGCCTGCTTGGGAAGGAATGGTAACTACTTCCAATCCATGTTGAATATTTGAATGCTTTACATGCAGGAAATAGGCTTCCATACAGACAGAGGTCAAACAGTAAATTAGGAGAACAATGAAATATCATTAGATGAGCTTATGTAATTGATTGTCTGAGGAAAACCTAACAGCAAGAGATTTAGCCTACTTCAAAGAGACAGTCATAGAAATGGAAAAGACCTGGTGACATAATAGACTGTAATAGTAACACAGCCCTTATCCAAAACTGTAAGCCAACAGTCATGGTTCATGCCTCTCAATAAACTGAAATTAACCAATGTAAGACTTCTTTGCGAAAAGGGATGGAGACAAAAGAACATGTAACTACAGGTCAATTACCTTGATGTCAGTTATTGGGAAAACATTAGAGTCTATCATAAAGAGTGCAGTAGCAGAGCATTTAGAAATACATGATATGATTAGTCAGTCAGCATGGTTTCATGTTGGAGAAGTCATGCCTGACAAATTTACTGGTTGCCTTCAAGAAGGTAAAAAGAATAAAGAGTAAGCATTGGATGTGATATATCTGGATTTCAGAAGGTGTTTGAGATACCACGCATTAGATTACTCAAGATGATGAGCACATAATGGGAAGGCAAGTGATACAGTCTTCAGAGGGGTATAGCAGATTAAGCAAGTAGGCAAAGAATTGGCAGAAAGAACTGAAAGAATGTAAGAATTTAAGTACAGAGAGACTGCAGAAAGCTATGGAACAGGAGGTCTAGGAGTTGTTGTGGTTTTGTTCGCCGAGCTGGGAATTTGTGTTGCAGACATTTTGTCCCCTGTCTAGGTGACATCCTTAGCGCTTGGAAGCCTCCTGTGAAGCACTTCTGTGATGTTTCCTCCACAACAATGAGCACCCGAGCTATAAATCTTCGCAAACACTTTGGAGGTCTAGGAGTCTTCGTTTATGAATCACAATAAGTTAGCATTCAAGTTCAGTGGGTAATAGAGAAGGTAAATGGAACGTTGGCCTTTATTTCAAAAGAGAAGTGAAGTAAAGAAGTAGGGAGGTTAGTCAAACCACAGTTGAAATATAGTGAACAGTTTTGGATGCCTTATCTAAGGAAAGATATACTGGCAATGGAGGCAGCCCAGAGCAGGTTCACTGATTCCAGGTAAGTAAGACTGTCTTATGAGAATAGCTGAGTACAGAGTAGGTGAGTAAACATTTTTGTGTGTGTGTCTAGGACCACAGAATATAAGGGGCCACACATATATGACAAAGTAAGGAAGAATTTCTTCTGAGGATAGGGAATCCATTTAATCCTTCACTGCAGAGGGCTGATGAGATTAGACAATTACTCAAGGTTGAGACACAGATTTCTCATCAGTAATGAAATAATGACTTACAAAGAGAAGGCAGGAAAGTGGAGTACAGGATTATCAGATCGGCCATGATCTCTCAGAAATGACAGAAGAGACTCAATGGGGGTCTTTAGGAATTGTTTAAAAATGTTTTAATAATCATTTTAATGGATAATCATTTAAAGAGCACCTTCACCCCCAGCACTCTTAAAACTTGGGTTTCACAACAACCAAACTCAATGTAACACAACACTATGATGATCAGGAAATTAAAGAAAGGCGTTTAGCCATAAAACGCGTTGGCTCTGTAATTTATAAGGAAGACAGACAGGAATTATATGGCTGTGTTTAGACAGGTCTATGTAATTAAAACTGAAGCTGTATCTGGATAGTACATAAATAAAGCTAGTACTTACCCATGTGGGCTTTTATTGTCTGATAGGAATAAAACTTTCTCTGCTTACAACTAACTGTTTTGTAATGCATATTTTAAGTAACAAAGGTCAACTTCCAGCAAGTTTTACTACAAATGAAAGCATGTAGGTTAATCTACTTTTTCACTCTACTAAACAGAAGGAAATAAGATCGACTACACAACAGATCCCAGGGACTACTTGCCACTTACTTCCACTTGGCCCACAACTTTACTGATCTGTGACACTGTGAATACCAGGATCTGTGCAACTGAGATGGTGTTAAAATTGCACATTGGAAGTGGGCCCTATCATTTTTACTGCTTTATACCAATAGATTGGTGTTAGGAATTGGGTATTACAACTTCACACAACTGAAATAAACCTCTCTAACAAAGTCAAAGTCAATCAAACTTTTTAAAACATTGCCAGCCTATGGGAAATGTCTGTCAAATTTATCAAATGCTGAAAGATGAGATTTGGTTCAATATACATGACGTTTGTGTTAAGTGTAACACAATGACCATGAGGTAAGAGAGTCTGAACCACCAGCCTTTGAGTTACCAAGGCAATACTGCCAGTAAATTCTCACACCATCAACATCCGGTATGATTTGGAGACGCTGGTGTCGGACTGGGGTGTACAAAGTTAAAAATCACACAACACCAGGTTAAAGTCCAACAGGTTTATTTGGAAGCACTAGCTTTCGGAGCACTGCTGCTTCATCAGGTGGTAGTCACCCGATGAAGGAGTAGCGCTCCGAAAGTCAGTGCTTCCAACTAAACCTGTTGGACTATAACCTGGTGTTGTGTGATTTTTAACTTTGAACATCCTGGAAGGTTGGGCATTTTGTAGCAAGGAACTCAAGCAACAGATTCTTCAAAGTGTCTTCGCTTGCTGCAAGGCACATGTCAAAAATACAGCGAATAGCCTCCGCATCTGTGGGCAGGTGCAATTTCATTAATACTCATACCAAGATCCTTTGCTCAGCAGCCCATTCATTCCCTCCATTACCATTTCTTCATGGTACACTGCAGCAACTCTGAGCTTTAAATAGTCTCTACACACAAGTGATTTTTATTATCCAGAAAGACTTTTTAAAAAATGATTTCATGGAAACTAAAAATCACACGCTCAGCCAGCATTTATTACTCATACTTAATGTCCAGAGAACTGTTAGAAGTCAACATCATTGTTGTAGATATGAAGTCACTTGTAGGCCAGATTGGGTAAAACTTGACTTACACTCGCCCAACATAACTACATAATTACTGCCCCTTCACCGCCATGGAGTTAAAATCAGAGGATACGTCCAAAAAGTTTGAGGCAGCACACAGCACCTCCATCGCGGTGGCCGTGAGAGTCAGGCAGTAAATGCGGGATTTCATGGCAATGTGCAGATCCCATTAATCATTGTTGCAGCTCCCAAACTCTGTTCACTATCGTGCATAATGTGGTATTTTTGAAAACAGCCTTGAACAACATATTAATTGGGGTAATGACCCTTGACTTGAAAGTCAAGAGCATCTGCCTGCATACACAACCCTTTCAAAAAGGGACCAAACATGGTTTTAGTGCATTCTAGCCTTCCTAAGGCAGGCCTCAATATCAATGCACCGAGCTAGAATTCAGCTTTATTTGACAATGTAAAGTTACACTACTACTCAGTTCAAGATCACTATCCCAAGTCACATCTAGTCTTTATCTGCTGTTTAAGTTTGCTGGGGAAACAGACACCATTGACAATATGAAATAATTATATTCATTTCATTAACTGGTCATGTTTAATAATTTTGGGTTCAGCATCTCTTTCCTCAGTGTTGGTGAGTCCCTTGCGACAAAATGCCCTTTTGAGCATTTTATTCGCAATTTGTAATAAATGACCACAAAGCCTTTCTATGTGCTCAAGCCAAATTAGATTGCCACTGAATTCCAGTCTAAATCACAATGGAAAGGATAACAAGCAATTATTTCACAGCAAAGTAAACAATTCCATTGATATCATGCTTTTCAGATCAGTGAAAACTGGAAAATAATCTTAATAACACAAATATCTACTTTAGGAAAGTAAACAAACCAAATTTCTTGGTAGGATAAGCTTTTTGTAGACTGTTCTATTTCTTGCCCCCCTTAGAGATCCTTAAATATGTTACCACTTAATCAAGCAATCTGTTTGCAGATCTTCACAATTGGATGGCAGTGTAGATGGCAACTGATGTGGAAAAGCAGCTCCAAATTCTTGTCTTCCAAATCATTTCCCTGTTTTGTCCATTAACCTATTTTTCTAATCAACCTGTTCAGAGATGTATTTACACCCCTTTGGAGCAGATAGCAATTGAACCGAGGTCTCTTGATCCAGAAATAGGGACACTCCCACTGCACCATAAGAGTTCCCCATCATTTCCCTTTAAACAAAATGCTTAATCCCATTCCATGTTTCCTCACCTCGTGAATTAAACTGGGAACTCGCCATTTGACTGAACTCACATTCATATGCTCAAATTCTAAATATACTGGGGATCAATGCAGAAATCAAAATTTAGATTTTAAATTGATTTATTGTTGTCACATGTAAATACATGAAAAGTTTTGTTTTGTATGCAGTATAGGCAGATCATAACATAAAAGGCTGTTCAGACAGCAGGAGGCATACAAGGTAACAGATGCACAGGAGGTGCACAAAAGCAAGATCAACATTAGACTTGAAATTAAAGAGATCCATTCAGAGTCTAACAACAGCAGGGAAGCTGTTTGTGAACTTGCTGGTACGTGCACTTAAGCTTTTGTATCTTCTGCTTGACGGAAAAGGTTGAGAGGATTACCATGATGGGAGGGATCTTTGATGACGTTGGTAGCCTTTCCGCAGAAAAGAGGAGTGTAGATGGAGTCCATGGATGGGAAGTTGGCTTGCATTATGGTCTAAGCTATGTACATAGCTTTCTGTAGTTTCTTACAGTCTTGGGCAGAGCAGTTGCCATACCAAGCCATTATGCACCCAGACATAATGCCTTCTATGGTGCATCTATTAAAGTTAGCGAGAGTCCTTATGGACATCCTAAATTTCTTAAGTCACCTGAGGAAGCTGAGATGTTGTTGTGCCTTACTGACCACTGCATCTATGTGGGAGGTCCAGGGCAGATTGTTGGTTATTGTCACTTGATTCACTCGACCCTCGCCACCTCAGTTCCATTGATGTAGATAGGGGTGTGTCCTCCTCCTTTCCTTCTGAAGTCAATGATCAGTTTTGTTTTAGTTCTGCTGACATTGAGGAAGAAATTGTTATCTGTGTACCATAACACTAACCATTCTATTTGCTTCTTGCACTCTGATTCAGCATTGTTTGATGCCTACAACAGTGGGTCATCAGTGAACTTGTAGATAGCGTTCATGAAAAATTTGGCCACACAGTTGAGTGGCCACACGTTTCAGTTCTGGAATGGTCACCTTGTATATTTTTCTTATTTGAAGTCAAAAGGTTTGTGTGACCACATTTTACAACATTTGAACAGTAAGTTCCCAACCTATCTTCATTGCATATTACAATTAATTTAGACACTGAATTCCATGTATGTGCATCTATAAAGTCACAAGATTTTTTGCCTAATTATCCCAAGGATAATTTAAAATCAGGTTAAATTAAATCAAGAAGAAGATAGTAGATACTTCTTAATCAGCTTACTCATATGGAGCAGGTTGGACATGCTCCTGAACCCTCTGACTCAGAGACAGGAACACTACTTCTGTGCCACAAGGTGAAGATGGTACACTCAAGGTCAATTCCTGAAGTACCTGGGAAATGTTGATTTAGGTATCTGCTATCACAGTTTAAAGCACGAGGATTCATTTTTTAAAAAAAATCTAATACCATCCCTAAGATGCAATATTGGAAAAGGCTACCTTGTAAAGACGACAATCCACCTGGATTTGGTTTGCAAGTTTACCAAGTTAATCCTTTCCACACAAAAAAAGGTCGGTCATAGGTTAATATATTAACTTTTTAAAATATGGTTCAAAGAAGGGGATGGCAGTCTAAGGCAACTTTGAATTGGGAAAAGAAAGTAGGTAGAGAAAGAAGTATCCTCTTTGATAATTACAGCCAGCTGTAAGGTGCATTTAGCTTGTTTAAAAAATAGAAATTAACAAAATATCATTATATTATGAGAAATAATATGAAAATTTCACCAAAAATGGAATTAATTTTTCATATTTTGCAAAGTAGGCTAATTTTTAGCATACAATTGCCCATATTTTACAATGTGCCATGCAGCCAATGAGTACCACTGTTGCAAGACCCAGTCATATCATCGTGTGACCGTAAAGGTCAAGATCAACTTTCAATTGCAAGAGACTTGAGATCCGATTACAAGAGCAGCTGGTGATGCTTAGCCAGAAGTATTTCTAGTATAGATATAACATTTGCAGTAGGCACATACTTTATAGAAAGACAGACTGTAATCAACAAACTTAATACATATACCAAATAAAAACCAGCAAGTCACACCTTCCCCACAAGCAAATGTTTAGCCAGCTTTGCTTGTGGCTAGCCAGTTGATAATGACTTATCATTCCAAACCTTCCCCCCCCCGCCCCCATTCGCAAGGATTGATTTTTAAATGGAGGTCAAATTCTGTGCCACAGTCCAGATCAGGCAAACTGTACCAAGTGCAGTCATCAGATCCGGCAATGACAGACATCTTGTATCAATACAATGCATAGTTCCAACATAATCCTATACTAATATAATTATAACAGGGGAAGAAAAACTATTAATTTGAAATGAATGTGTGCTGTTGTTCTTAACTCTTAGCCAGTTAGAAACCAACGATGACAGGCAGCTTGGATAAACCCTGTCCCTAGTCTCAGAATAGCCCATCAGAACCCAGGGTCCAGATTTACTGAAGAATAGCTATTTGGTTAAGAGAACTATCAGTTCCTGAAATTCAATACCTAGGGAAAGTTATGACTTTCAAAATTACTTATTCTTCATAAGTGTTCTTATTGAACAAATCAATTGCAAATACTGATATAAAATTTGTCCTCGACCTTCACAAGAAACTGCTCGGTACCAGGTTCGCATAAACAATAAGTGCAATGCCACACCTTGGTTGCTAAATACTATAATCTGATATATTTGTGATGTGCAAGAACATTTCTGTGTATCAAATTTCATTATATCATCATTCAATGCATTACTTAGTCTATAATTTTTCAAGCTTGTCTAAATTTATCTTCAAGCTTGTCTAAATAGAATAACTGACATTTGTATCTAGCAAAAGCATCCCAAAGCGCTTTACATAAGTATAACTAGTTAAAAATTGATATTGAATCAAAAGGAAGAGACACTAGGTTGTTAAAAACTAAGTCAAGGTAAGTTTAAAGCAGAGAGAGAGACAAAACAGCAACGGTTAACAGAAGAACTTTCAGGGATGACAGAATCAAGTTTAGAGACAGAATTCCAGACAGTGCCCTTAGTTGGCTGAAAGAATAGAAGTTAATAATGAGGTTGCGGGATGTATGCAATGGCTGGAGATGGAGGAACATTGTCAGGGTTGGGGAGGGTATTCACAGCACAAATGGTGGTCAAAGATGAAGGCATTTGAACACAAGGATGAGGACATTCAAATGAAAGACTGGGAACCAATGTAGAACAGAGAATTATATCAGTTGTGGGTGACCAGGAATTAATAATACACGTTAGGATATGGGCAACTGGTTGGGTTAAGGAGGATAAAGGGCAGTGGGTTAAATCAGACTTTTGGAAGTGACAAAAGTATAGATTACTTTTCTACAGTGGATGGGTTGAGGCAGACCAAAAACACGTGATGCCAGAGAGGTGTAAGTAGGCAGTATCTGAGAAAGAGGGAAGATGAGATCAGAAGTTCAACCTAAGTTAAATGGAAAAGAGGCTTCAAAGCAATGTGACTCAGTTTGAATAAAAAGAAATGGCAACAGAGAAAGCATTTAAGCAATGGCTAATCTCATGGCTTTGACATATTGGATGTTCGAATGGAGAAGATTACAATTCCTTGAGGACTAAATGCTCAAAAAGCATGCAAACAGAGGGAATACAGTGATCAGGAAACAAAAGAGAGCAAGAGCATGGTGTTAACATATATGTGGAAGCTCAAATCATGTCAACAGACTGTGGGCTTTTACTGCATGGCTGAACCAGATTGCTCAAGTCCTACTTAACTTCAAGTTCAATATATGACTTCATATAATTCCTATCAGAAAAAGTGTCCACTTTCATCTCTCTGTGTCTTAATCTATCTGATGTTGGAAGTCAAACATGCTTTTGTCACCTGCAATTTTGACGATTCCAACTCAGATTTCAATCCCCATAATGTTTAGTTAATCCAAAAATATGAACAAGAGGTTAGGGAGGGGGTGTGGAAATGTATCCAATAGTGATAAGTTGTGTGGTGGTAAGCCCACAAAATGTTATGAAAAGCTTCTCAGACTAGCTAGATAGACAATTGCAGAAAGAAGGACAACAATTAGCTGGAAGGAAGAAAGGGCTTTTGGAGGAGAATGGTTTTTTTCAAATACACCAAAATGTTAAAGAGAAGTTGACATAGTGCACAGTAGTCAGAATGAAATTTATGACTTCAATGAACAATTTCAGAGCTGATAGGGGTGAGAAACCCTAAAAAAAAAACTTAACGTTGACAATACAATCCATTATTACATAATTTGCAATTTATGGGTTATCATATCTTTGAAACAGTATAAAAAGTTACGAATTGGCTAATATGTGAGAACCTCAAAAGTAATGAATATCAGCAGAGACATTTTGGAGAAACTAAAAGAAGCCAATTGCAGACACAGGATGAGTTTAATTTAGGAAACTTGGTCGGCACAGACTAGTTGGACCAAAGGGTCTGTTGCCGTGCTGTATGGCTATGACTCTGATTCAAGACTCAAATGCTGTTTAACAGTTACTGTAGTACAGCTCCATCAAGTGTTTTATAACACCTATTACAGAATCCTTTCCCTGGTCAAGAGCACATTGCAAAATAACCAAACCATTGACCAAAGTCATCGCTCTCGCAGCTTTCTGGCAGATCCCAACTAAAGTTATTAAAATTAGGTTTTGGTAAATTTATAAGAGGCAAGTGAATTTATCTTGAGCCACAAAGGAATTTATAATTCGTCATTTACTTCCCTGGTCAGAGTTTAGCATTTAAATAAGTAGAACTTTCTTCCAAATTATCACATAGCATATTGGATGACTATACTACAGTAAATGTTGAAAATCTCAAAAAACATTGGAAAAGCTCAGCAGGACAGCAGCATCCATATAGAGAGAGAAACAGGTCATTCAACTACTTGAAATCTTAATCCAGTTTTTCTTGCAACAGAACCTCTCTGACGTGCTGGTACTTAGAACATTTTCTGTCTAATTGCTTTTGAATCTCCTCTAAAAAAAATCCAAATTTCTGAAAAGATGACATTTTGTTGAAACCTTTCATTTTGTACTTACTAGGACAACTCTCAAATTTGACTACCAGAAGATTATTGAGGTATTCATGAATGTAGAGTTGAGGTTAAAATCAGTTAAGCCATGATCATATTGAATAGCAGTGCAGACTCTGAGAACTCAGTGGTCTAACCTTGTTTGTATGTTCACACACAAGAAATGTTAGTGCAAAGAGAAAACAATATTTGTACTGTATGAGAGTGCTGATTGATTGGCATATGTACTCGGTTAGGGGCATGCCATGGAGAGTGCACCAATCAATACTAATGGACAGTTAACTGCCAAGTTTTGTTTAAGTTTTAACCAGAGGCAGGCTAACTCTGATTACGCTTAGAAATTCACCTATCCTGAGTTGAAACCTGTGTAAAGCGTGTAAATGCTTAGGGACTCTCTTAGGGCACAGGGATAGTGTCCCTAACTTGAAACAGGACACCCAGAATCCCACCTGCTCCAGAAGTATGTAATAACATCGCTTAGAAAAGTAGGTTAATGTAAAAATATATGTGTACATGCTTTGTCTGAAAAAAACCCAATCATTTGCATTAATGTAAGCAGTTTCCAGTACATGCCACTGTGCCTAAGACTAACTGACAATCCTAAACTTTGTTAGTGTAATTCTTTCCATACTCTGCATTATTTAGCAAATGCTGCCCAATTGCAGAATCACATCTGATGTGAGATAGTGTGTTGTCAGGTTTACAAGCTTGCATGTCAATCAGATATTTAGGATATCAAACAGCTAGAATACTGGAACCAAAGACAGACATGCTTCCATCACTTCAGACATGCTTCCATCACTTTTAATCAGTCTAACACAACTGCTTTTAAAAATAACTATTACAATCATTGTAATACCATAATACAGTATTACAATTGGTCTTTCTTGATAGTCACATGAAGGCAGTAATAACAGGGTGAAACTGAACCTTATCTAGAATCAAAAGTTTGCCTAGTCACGAATATGTGAAATATGAGCAGGTTATTCAAAGCAGTTATACCATTCAATAAGATCGTAACTTAACATCTTCTACACTATTTTCCACCACCATCCATGAATCTTCTGATGTTTTTAATACATAAAACAATAATCTCAATCTTGAACACTCAGCAAATAAGGCTCCTCGCTGTTGTTCTTTTCAAGAGATAATACCAAAGATTCAACATTGAGTGAAGAAATTTTTCATCTCTGTCCTAAATAGCTCCTTACTGAGATTGGGTCCCTTGTTCTAAATATCTTATCAAGGAGGAAACACCCTTCCTGCATTGATCCCGTTAAGTTCTGGAAAAATTTTACACATATGAATGAGATCGCTTCTCATTTTACTAAACAGGAGAATACATGATTAGTCTATTTAATCTTTCCTTGGAACAATTCCTCACCACAGGAATGATGTGATGAACAAGTTTAGTTGTCCACTTTTAGACTTTGAATTATATGCAAATATTGCATAGTACAATGCAGTTTTAAAAACCAAGTTCTGAAAATACATAGTAATCATCTGAAAAAAAAGACTAGCTTCCACTTTAGATTTCATTTTAGATTCTTCATGTTGACTGTAGGAGAAAGTGAGAACTGCAGATGCTGGAGATCAAAGCTGAAAACGTGTTGCTGGAAAAGCGCAGCAGGTCAGGCAGCATTCAAGGAGCAGGAGAATCGACGTTTCGGGCATGAGCCTTTCTTCAGGAATCCTGTTCAGTTTCCTGAAGAAGGACTCATGCCCGAAACGTCGATTCTCCTGCTCCTTGAATGCTGCCTGACCTCCTGTGCTTTTCCAGCAACACATTTTCAGTCACGTTGACTATCCTCAGTATGCTGCATTATCCCAGTGAAGCTCAACATCAGCTGGAAAAAAACAGCATCTCATCGTTCAAGTGAACGTCTTTCAGCCTTATGTATTGTAAATTAAAGTCAACTTTAGACTAATCTCTGCTCCAGCATTCCTTTTTTCCTTCTATTGGCATGCTTTTTTTCTTTCTGACATTACTGGGGAGGGTGGGGTAAAGAGTATTTGGAGTGGGGAAAACATACCTAATGTAATTAGTATTCTTTAAAGGGAGTAAATAATGAGCTTAATCCAAAGGGCCATCATGGTGACAGAGTTTACCCTCCTTTGTTATTTGGGAGATCATGAACTGTGCTCACATGGTCACCAAGGACACTGGGAGTATACCCAGCTACAGCTACTGGCTAACCACATTTAAGAGTTGGTGTTTCGGTGGTGCAATGGGTCAGCATGTTTGATGGTTAACTGTAAATTTGGTTGTTCAAGACCACCCAGGGATGAAGTCCTTCTTATTCTGGGGCCCTATTGTGGTGGAGTGGTTGTGTCCCTACCACTGGACCGGGAGACCCAGGTTCAAGTACCACTTGCTCCAGTGGTGTGTAATAATATCTTTGAACAGTTTGATTAGAAAAATAGGTTAAATAATTTTAAAACAAAAAAAAAGGTTTGGAGCAGCAGGTGAAGTCATTGTGGTACATCTACAATGCTGAGATTATCAAAAACAGCATGGTGAGTGATTTATTCACATTGCAGATAAAGACGGAAAGGGATGGGTGACCATCAGACAATACAGGAAGGCAGGTAGTGTAGGAGACCATTGTGACCATCCTTCTTTCTGACATCATATTATTTTGGATACTGTTGCAGAGATGAATTCACAAGAGTTAGCAGAGCATGGCATCACAAATGGCTCTGCTACACAAGAGGAGAGGAAAAAGAATGGCGGTGTCATCCTGTTCCCGCCTCAATCGAAGCAAAGCGCTCAGAGACACAGCATAGTTTTACTTCCTTCATCTTTATTCCGGGCCCTTGAGGGAGAGAAAACGATTGCCCATGTGCACAGAGACATGAGTTCTCAATCTTCTCTAGAACAGCACATTCTTTATGAATCATATGGTCACTTACAGGAAGGAGCATCCAGATAAGGCAACATACATATTGATTTGGTGACCGTTACAATCAGCGAGTGTCAATAGTAAATGTTAAACCATCTGGTGTTACACAATGAATGTTCTTAACCTTGTTAACTGGCTTCACATAATGAATACTTTTCACCTTGTTAACTGGCTTTACCTACTGAACGATACTTCATCTTGTTAAATGGCTTTACATAATGAATGATTTTAACAATTTGAAAACCCACTACCCTTGCCTCTACACCTCATTGTTAAATGCAAGTTCTTACCTGATCTGAGACATGCTTAGCTGAATCTTTTGTTTCACAAAACTCAAAACTTAACTCGTTCCCTACCTGCTCATACCCTGTATACTTTCTCATTCCCTCCTTTTATCATTTCATGATAACCAATGGCATTACCAGCTTTCATAAGATTCTCACAGCCAGTATTTAAGCAAGTTATTGATACACAACATGCAGTGATTATAACAACAAAAATTACTAGTCCATTACAGTAAATAGTATTTGAAGAATCCTCCCATGTGGAAGAAAAATTCACCAGTAAAGTTCTTAAATCCACAGTCCTTAGAGACCACTCCATCCCTTCCAAGTCAAGAGGAAACAATCCAGTTCTCCAAAATCTCCTTCAGTAAAGTCCAACCTGAAAACAAAATATACTCTTTCCTTGCATCACTCCTTGGAGAAAACTGATTTCTTAGATAAGGGCAGTTAAATACTGCACAAAACTGACGCAACAGCTTTCCGGAGATGCTTCAAGTAGAGGATACCAGCACATCAGAATGTACAGTGCAGCAGCTGGCTCGATGAACTCAACATCCTTTGCTGCTTCTGCTCCCACTTTGCTGTTAAACTTAACAAAGCCAACTGACTGTTGTGATGTTAGTTTGATCAGTGAACCTTCATATCCCTTAAATGATCGAAAGACAAGGTAGAGCTCACGTGGTTTAATGTCCATAGGAAGGCCACTGACAAAACTCATACCGACCTCCTCTTTGCTGTTGTTAGCGTCTTCACTTTTCGTGTTCATGATTGAGGAGCTGATTGAATCCGTTGGATCAGGTCGTGGAGCACTGTGCGGTGGTCCAAAGGTGTGCTTTATCTGCGAATGGAGAAACTCTAGAGAAGATGTTAGCTGCTGAAAATATCTTTGCATTTCCTCTCTCATTCTTTCCTTGCCAAGGTGGTTATCAGTATGAAGACGGTCACACATTTAACTGCAGTAAATTGTGTCTGCCTATTTCAACATTCTCAGTCATCTTGAAGTCTGTGACTCTGTTCACTATTTATTACATTATCAAGTTTTATACAATACATTAACATCTAAATTGTACTGTCTAAACAATTCAGTCAATTACAAATAACAATCAATGGTCCAAAAATCAAACCCTCAGGGAACCCTGTTCAGATTATTCAAAAATTATTTTCCTTTAACAAATCGATACTTGGCTAATGTGAAAGCTGTCAGGAAAAGTATTTCAGAAGTCTGGAAGAGCAAGAAAACAACATGTTTCCTGTGCTTTAGCAATCGAAGAGGCAGTTTCATTTCAGATTTAAATCTCAAATATTCGTGGGAAACAAATGTAGAATACAGAGGAACCTCGACTATCCAAATATCAATTATCCAAATTTCAGATTATGCAAAGAAGATCTCAAGGTTCCAAGAGAAACAATACATCAAAGAGGTGATTGCGTCTTTTGTTTACAATGATTAAAAATGGACTTGGCTTATTGAAATGCTGCCGAGAACAATTCTGGACTTTGATGGGAGCCCAGGCATCACCTCCACATGACTGACTTCCCACCCTCCCTCCTTCTCCCCACACTTTCCCTGGAGTTCTACACAAGGGTGTACCCAAAACCCCCCTTCCCCACATAATCTCTCCCCTTGTCTTGTACAGGGCAGAGGTGGAACGTGTCAAAAAATTGCAGTAAAAAGTTGTGCGTGCGCGTGTGCTACTTTGAGACTCAACCCCCCCCCCCAAAGGCAGCAACAGTCTTGTTGTTGGTGTCCAGTCAAGCTACCCTGGAGGTGGCATGAGAGCGGCCGGGGGTGGAGGTGGGGGCAGATGGGAGCAGGGCTCGCACGCGTGTGCTACTGCATAGTCTCCTGAACAGGGAGCAGACTTAGCAAGTGCTCGATGTGTCAATCCCATTGAACTGATGGGGAGGTGGTGGTGGTGGGGACTTAAAACCCAAAACTGCGCAGACTCCTCGAACCTCAATTAACTATTTAGAACTCAAAACTCAATTAAATACAAAGTACTCGAATCTCAATTAAAATTGAGGCGGTATGGTGGCTCAGTGGTGAGCACTGCTGCCTCACAGTGCCAGGGATGCAAGTTCAATTCTAGCTTCGGGCACCTGTCTGTGTGGAGTTTATACGTGCTCCCCCTGTCTGAGTGGGTTTCCTCCAGATGCTCCGGTTTCCTCCCACAATCCAAAGATGTACAGCTCAAGTGAACTGGTCATGCTAAAATTGTCCATTGTGTTTAGGGATGTGTAGGTTAGGTGCATTATCCAGGGGTGAATGTCAAGTAATAGGTAGATGAATGGGTTTGGGTGGGATACTCTTCGGAGGGTTGGTGTGGACTTGTTGGGCCAAAGAGCCCGTTTCCACACTGTAGGGATTCTATGATTCTATAAACACAGACAACTTGAACACCAACACAGCACGGAGGACTTGAAACCCAATTAAACCCAGGGGACTCTAAACCCAATATAGCGCGGGGGACTTGAACTTCAAATCAAGCCCCTCAGGGGACTCAAACCCCAATACTGTGCTGAGGACTCGAACCTCAATTAAACACATAGAACTCAAAACTCAATTAAACACAGAATTTGAACCCCAGCACAGAGGGCTTGAACCTCAATTTAACCCAGGGGACTCAAACGCAATATCGCACAAAGGACTTGAACCTCTGTTTGTCTGCGTGCTTGCAAAACAGTGTCTCTCAATTGCACTAATTACTGTTTGAGGAGTAGACAGGAGTGAGGGAACTGTCTCTGACGCACAGGAATATCAAGAGGTACCAAGGTTTACAATCTTACCTTGTGGGCTGTCCGTCTTGAGATACCGATGTCCCGGGCGATCACTGACACCATCTGATCATAACTATTCGCTTGGATCCTGCTGACTATGCCAATATTGTCGTCTCATTCCCATCTCAGTTGAAGCAAAATGCTCAGAGACACAGCATAGTTTTACCTTCTTCATCTTTATTCTGGGCCCTTGAAGGGGAGAGAACGATCGCCCATATGCATAGAGACATGAGTTCTCGATCTTCACTGGAACAGCACATTCTTCTTGAATTATATAATCACTTACAGGAAGGAGCATCCAGGTAAGGCAACATACATATTGTAATAGTCACCCAATGAATCAGCGATGTCAATAGTAAAAGTTAAGCCATCTGGTGTTGCACAATGAATGTTCTTAACCTTGTTAACTGTCTTGACATACTGAAAGCTTCATCATCTTGTTAAATGGCTTTAGATAATGAATGCTTTTTCACCTTGTTAACCCATTACCCTTGCCTCCAGCACCTCATTGTTTACTGCAAGTTCTTACCTGATCTGAGTCATGCTTAGCTGAACCTTTTGTTTCATAAAACTCTAAACGTAACTCTTTCCCGACCTGCTATACACGTTCTCAGCAGGACTATCGTAATTCATTAGCAACAGGAATAGACAGGCATTTTTGGGACCACAAATGAGATTCCAGATTAGTTTGCTGTCTTCCTGCTGCCAAGGTCAAGGAGGTCTCAGAAGCTGCATGGTATTCTGAATGGGGATGGTGCACAGGTAGTGGTAATGGCACATATAGGTGCAACAACATAGGTTATAAAAAGGGATGAGGCCTTCAAGTGGAGTAGTGGAAATTAGATCATACATTAGGAAGAAGGACCTCAAAAGATCATAATCTCAAGATCACCAGACCCACAGCAATATGGTTGACTCTTAACTACTCTCTGGGCAATTAGCACTGTCCTAGCAGCAATACCTGCGTCCTATTAACAGATTTAAAAAACTACCATTACCACATGCTAGTGAGCATCAAAATAACAAGATACATCAAACGAATATGTGGCTGAAGAAACAGTTTTTCAGATTCCTGTGATATTAGGATTAATTCTAAAAAGACAGGACTGTTAAAATGGATTCCAAAGCAGGTCGAGGACCAATGTTGTTTTATGGGGGCAAGGGGTTGATATGGGGAAGGAGTCAGTTTGCTAATGCTGTTGAGGAAAGTTTGAATTAGAATGACACGCAGTGGGAACCTCAGCAGGGAGACAGAAAAGGACAATGAGAATTGAAATGAAATAAACAAAGTGGAAGGCATTAAAACAACAGTAAAACCAAACAGGGTCATACTGTAAAATTAAGCAAAGATAACTAACCAGGTTAAAAAGACAAGTCTAACGCATTGTGTTTTGATATATGGAGTATTTTCAATAAGGTAGATCAAGTAACAATGCAAGTAGATATGCACGGTTATGATAGTTGCAATTGATGCGACATGGCTGTGCTGTGGCCAAGGGTGTGAACTGAACATACAGGCCAACACTAAATTTAGGGACAGGCAATTCAGGAAAGCAGGTGGAGTATCATTGTTAGTGGAGGAAATCTTTGCAAAAAAAAAAATTGATTCATGATGTGGGATCTGTGTGGACAGAAATGATAATCACCAAGAGGCAGGAAATATTGGATGCGGTTGTCTAGAAGCCCCCAAACAATTAAAATGTATGGGAAGGAATTAAGCAGGAGCTTAAAGATCCACACAATAAGGTTACAATACTAATCATTAGTGATTTTAATCTACATAATAGTGAGGCAAACCAAACTAGCTATAAATTGAGGAAAACGATGTCCTGCAGCGTACACATGAAGTTTTGGACCAATACTCCGAGGAACTAACTAGAAAGCAGGCCATATAGATAGCATATATACAATGAGAAAAAAACTAATAAACAACCTTGTGTGGGGTCCACTGGGGGAGGGGGAAAGAGAAGAGCAATCACAAAATGATAGAACTGTTCATCAAGATGGAGAGAGAAGTAGTTCAATCCAAGAATGGGATCTGTATCCAAATAAAATGGACATGAGGCATTAATTACCAATGACAGATTTGGGAACTTTACTAAAAAAGGTTGTACAGTGAATAGGCAATGGCTACCATTTAAGGAACCTAATTTTAAATTACAGTTATTCATTCCTATCTGGGAATAAAAACCAAACAAGAAAGGTGACTAACCACAGCTTCCAAAAGACATTAGGGTAGTATTAGATCCAAGGGGGAGACATATAAAAATACCAGAAAAAGCAGCCCAGGAGGACTAGAAGCAGTTTAGAATTCAGAAAAAAAAAATTGACCAAGTGTCAGAAAACTAGTATAAAATAACAGCAAAATATTGGAGTGAGAGAGCTTGCAGGAAACACTACTATGTGGAAAGAGGCCATTCAGCCCATCAACTCTGCATCAGCTCTCCAAAGGCCATCTTACCCAGATCCAGCCCCCGCACCTATCCCTTGCTTAGTTAATTCTCCTTTGCTGAAATCTATCCCTGAACCACATTTCTGTAATTGCTATGATATCCCAATCACATATAGACAATAGGTGCAGGGGTAGGCCATTCTGCCCTTTGAGCCTGCACCACCATTCAATATGATCATGGCTGATCATCCCTCAATCAGTATCCTGTTCCTGCCTTACCTCCATAACCCTTGATTCCACTTTCCTTGAGACCTCTATCCAACTCTTTCTTAAATGAATCCAGAGACTGGGCCTCCACTGCCCTCTGGGGCAGAGCATTCCACACAGCCACCACTCTCTGGGTGAAGACGTTTCTCCTCACCTCTGTCCTAAATGACCTACCCCTTATTTTTAAGCTGTGTCCTCTGGTTCGGCACTCATCCATCAGCGGAAACATGTTACCTGCCTCCAGAGTCTCCAATCCTTTAATAATCTTATAAGTCTCAATCAGATCCCCTCTCATGTCTTCTAAACTAAAGGGTATATAAGCCCAGTCGCTCCAATCTTTCAACATAAGATAGTCCCACCATTCCAGGAATTGACCTCGTGAAACTACGCTGCACTCCCTCAGTAGCCAGAATATCTGTCCTCAAATTTGGAGGCCAGAACTGCACACAATATTCCAGGTATGGTCACACCAGGGCCCTGTACAGCTGCAGAAGAATCTCCTTGCTTCTATACTCCATCCCTCTTGTTCTGAGGGCCAGCATGCTATTAGCTTTCTTCACTACCTGCTGTACCTGCATGCTTGCCTTCATTGACTGCTGTACAAGAAAACGCAGATCTCTTTGTACTGCCCCTTTATCTATAATGATTCCATTTAGGTAGTAATCTGCCTTCCTGTTCTTGCCACCAAAGTGGATAACCATACATTTAACCACATTAAACTGCATCTGCCATGCATCTGTCCACTCACCTAACCTGTCCAGGTCACCCTGTAATCTCCCAACATCCTCCTCACATTTCACCCTCCCAGGCATCTTTGTATCATCAGCAAAATTGCTAATGTTACTATTAATACCATCTTCTATATCATGAATATATATTAATTCATGTTCCTAACCATGCCCCGAGTTCATTTGCCTTTAGGCCCCTTGCATTGAAATAATTGCGGTTAAATTTATCAGTCCTACCTTGTTCTCTGCTTTGTCCCTGTCTGCCCTGACTGCTGGACTCACTTCTTTTCTCAACTATACCAGTCTCAGATTGATCTCTTTCCTCACTATCTCCTTGGGTTCCACCTCCCCAACCTTAACAGTTTAAATCCTCCCAAGCAGTCTAGCAAATCTCCCTGCCGTATTTTATTCCCCTTCCAATTCTTGTGCAATGGTGCAATCTATCCTTCTTGTACAGGTCACTTCTACCCCAGAAGAGATCCCAATGATCCAAAAATGTGAATCCTTCTCCAATATACCAGCTCCTCAGCCATGCAGTCATCTGCCCTATCCTCCTATTCCTATCCTCACTAGCTTGTAGCATCGTGAGTAATCCAGATATTACTACCAGAGGACCTCCTTTTTAATTTCCTGCCTAACTCTATATTCTCCTTCAGAATTTCATCATTTTCCCTTCCTATGTCATTGGTTCCAATGTGTGCAATGAACTCCTGCTGGTCCCTCTCCCCTTTGAGAACATTCTGCATCCTCTCGGAGACATCCTTGTTCCTGGCATCAGGGAGGCAACACACAATTCTGATTTTTTTGCTGCTGGCCACAGAACCATCTGTCTGTGCCCCTGATTAGAGAGTCGCCTAACACAATTAATCTCTTGGAATCAGACGTACCCTTCATCACATTAGAGTCTGTCTCGGTACCAGAACTTGGCTGTTCATGCTACATTACCCGGAGAATCCATCACCCCCTACACTTTCCAGAGCAGCATACTTGTTTAAAATGGGGATACCCACAGAAGACTTTTACACTATCTGTCTACCTCGCTTACCTTTTCTGGAGTTATGGGACTGTAGCTGCAACTTTTCTCCCCCTTCCTACAACTGCAATCCATCACATCCTCTTGCTCTTGTAATTTCCTCATTGCCTCTAACCGTTGCTCCAAATGATCCATTCGATCGGATAGGATTCGCAACCAATGGCACTTAGTGCAGGTATAATCCTCAGTAACATGTAAACTCTCCCTCATTTCCCACATCCGACAGGAAGAGCATATCACTCTACTACTCTTCCAATCTGAAGACCCAGAAAATAGCACTGGCTTATTCCTCTATAAAACACTGCTCCAGGCTAACTTAATACTTGTGACTTCAGAGAAATATCAATAAGTAATCCACTTTACTCTCTATTGTAGATTTACAGCAAGGCCATACTTAAAACTATTCACTTATCCATTTTTGTGCTGTGACCTCTCCCAAACAGGTTCCTCCAAGATCAGTTGTGAATTTCACTGTTTGTTAAAATTTCCTAGACGCACTCCAGTGTCCAGTGATGCATGAACTCTAACAGCAAAGGTAGTAACTGTGAAGGTTCACTGCTGTCAGTTAACAGTGTGGGCTTCTTGATCTCTCTCTCTCTCTCGCCTGCACTGACCATGTTCTGCCTTTCTCTGTTCTTCTCCCTTTAAAAGGTGCCATTGTTTTGACTTTTTTTTCTCTCCAAAGTTCCAAAATTAGATCAATGGTTCTCAAAGTGTGGGCTGCATGTGTCTCCACATTGTCAGAGATTGTTCAAAATGCGAGTCACTGATCCACAACACCAAGCAGAAGCATTAGGAGAGTGAAAAGCAGAGCTTTCATTCCCACCCCTTCAATGTTTCTCAATCAGATCAGCTCTTTTATCTGCCCTGATCATAAGCATGGAAAAGGTTGTAATTTTGAGTAAGATTCCTATTACAGTTACAATAGTCGAATATCGTTTTCAACACATATAGGATTGACCAGGTGCTAGTAGCATAGTGGTAATCTCACCGGACTGGTATCCACAGGTTGGAAACTACAAAATTTCCTCTAATAATTGATCAGAAGGTTTCTTGTTTTATTATTCAAATGGTCTACTTTAAATTCAAGGTAATGATTGCATGCTCTGCTTTCCTCCATCAGACAAAATAGGCAATCTGTACCTATCCTCCCAGATATATGCTGCTTCACTGGGCTCCAATAGGACCTTGATGTTTAAGTATTAAATTGAAAGAAAACACAAAATAAATATTCAAGAAATTCAGAAACTGCACAAATATTATTCCTTGCAAATGATTGAACTTAAAGAAATGTGCACTGGGTCTAAGCTCTACAAACCATGTATTAGCATGCTAGTCAAATATAATTCTTATTCGTGGTCAGCTTCTGGCCGTTCTCATATACATTTTATTTTAAACCAGTGAGTGAATGGGTGATATCACTAATTCTAGAATCTACAGCTAACCAAAGAAGTTAATCTGCCAAACAGAACAGAAACTATGTTGGACATTCTAGCAGTCACAATTGAGGCACTATTTTAGCACACTATATCATGTTATTACTTGCATGAATTAGAAGTGAAGGTTATGCAGCATGATGCCTGCCAACCCAACTATGAAAATTGAAGTTGGTAAATAAAATACTGAGATCAATGTGTCACAACAGGAACCTGGGTCCTGAATCCTAACCAGATAAATTCCTGATTTGTATTCATTCAAGGAAGCTGTACAAAATGTCAAAGCCAGTTGTGCAGCACCACCATTGCTGAGATTTTCTATATTTGCCATTTGAAGAGAAGCATTTCACAATCTTTAATCACCATCAGTTTGATTTAAAAACAAAATTTGTTTTGAGACCAGTTCACCTATTTGCTTAGTGTCAATCATTATCGCAGATGGATTTATTCTGGTGTATATTCTGCAAAAGTCGTCATAAACATATTCAAAAGTCAACATTGAATTAGACACCAGTTCCTTTCCAACATAATTGAATCCAGGTCTGCCAAGAAATGTTATATTTGGATCAGAATTGTTTAAACTGCGAATAAATATGAGCAATCTGAAAATACTTGCAGTGTAGCCCATTTAAACATTCGCTCATTCAATCCAAGCCATGTACCACATTCAACTCAGAAACATTTTGGAAGTTTGATATCTGAATAAAATCTGGCATTGAACTGGCAAAAACAAAGAATTTTTTTAAAAATACCTACGGAATATTCTGCTTTCAGTCAATAACTCTACATAATGATTTCAAAAACATTATGCCTTGGATCACAACTTTTAGAGGATTTCGCCTCTTAAGGACAGCACTGGCATTAACTTTTAATTCTCTGGCCAAATCACAGACCAAGAAAAGACCACAAAATTCCCTGTAAAGCTAAACAGAAAAACTGTCACCAAATGATTTATGTGCACTTATGTTTTTAATAGTCTCCTCAGATAAATGAGCTTCAAATGCAAAATACTGTAATGTTGGAAATCTGAAATAAAACAAAGCATTAGAGAAACCCACAAGTATGATATCATCTGGGGAGTGGGAAACAGAGTTGATTTTGAGTCCAATATTGGCATTCCAAAGAAGTGTTATTGGCCTCCGGCCAGTGTGAAGGGCAAGGCTGGTAGGTGTGGGGAATACTGGATGACGAGCGAAATTGAGGTTCTGGTCAAGAAAAAGGAAAATGTCAGATATAGACAGCTAGGATCAAATGAATCCTCAAGGAGTTTAAAGCAGGAGTATACTGAAGAAGGAAATCAGGAGGGCAAAAAGGGACCATGAGATAGGTTTGGCAAACAGAGTTAAGGAGAATCCAAAGAGATTGTATAAGTACATTAAGAGCAAGAGTAAACAGGGTGAGAATAGGGTTCCTTAAAGATCAACATGGAACAAGAGATGGATGAGATACTAAATGAACATTTTGAGTCAGTATTTACTGTGATGAAAGATATGGAAGATAGGGAACTTGGGAATAAATAGTTATGTCTTGAAAGGAATTCATATAACAGAAGAGGTGGTACTGGAAGTCTTAAAATGAATAAAAGGTATAAATCCCCATGGCAGTGTTTTCCAAAACTTTGTGAGAAGGTAAGGAAGTGATTGCTGTGCTCCATGCTGAAATATTCGTATCACTGATAGTCAGTGGTGAGGTTCCAGAAGAGTAGAGGTTGGTTAATGAGGTGCCATTGTTTATGAAAGGTTGTAAGGACAAGCCAGGGTCCTATAGATTAGCGAGCCTTCCGTCAGTGGTGGGCATGTTGCTGGAGGGGATTCTGTGGGACAGGATCTATAAGCATTTGGAAAGGCACAGACTGATTAGAGATAGTCAACAAGGCGTTGCATGAGGGAAATCATGTCTCACTAACTTGACCAGTTTTCTGAAGAAGTGATAAAGAACATTGAAGGAGGCAGAAGGTTAGCAGTTCAGCAAAATGTTCAACATTCTGCATGGTACACTGGGTTAGTAAGGTTAGATAACATGGGATCCGGGGAAAGCTAGCCAGTTGGATAGAAAATTGGTCTGAAAGTAGAAGACAAAAGGGTGGTGGTAGAGGGTTGTGACTGCTTTTCAAACTGGAGGCCTGTGACCAACAGTGTGCCATGAGGATCAGTGTCAGGTTCACTGCTTTTCGCCATTTATATAAGTGATTTAGATGTGAATATAGGAGCCATGGTTTGTAAGTTTGCAGATGACACAAAAATAGGTGGTGTAGCGGACTGTGAAGATTAGCTCAGAGCACAATGGGACCTTGATCAGATGGGTTAATGGGCCGAAGAGTGGCAGATGGAGTTTAATTTAAACAAACGGAGAGCTATTACATTTTGGGAAGGCAAACCAGGACAAGACTTATACAATTAATGGTAGGGCCCTAGGGAGTGTTACCGAACAAAGAATTAAGAACGCAGTTGCATTGTTCCTTGAAAGTGGAGTTGTAATAAATGAACATTTTGCGTCAGTATTTACTGTGCTGAAAGGCAGATGGAGGTGGTGGTGTTTGATACAGTTGCCTTTATTGGTCAGAGTGTTCGGGATATTGGTGAGGGCACTTTTAGAATATTATGTAGAATTTTGGTCAGCCTTCTACAGGAAGGATATTTTTAAACTTGAAAGGGTGCAGAAAGGGTTTACAAGGATTGAATTATAGGGAGAGGCTCAATAGGCTGGGACTTTTTTCCCCTAGACCATGGGAAGCTGAGAGTGACCTTATAAGAGGTTTATAAAATAATGAGGGGCATGGATAGGGTGAACAGACAAAGGTTTTCCTAGGGTAGGAGAGACAAAATTAGAAAGCATTCATTGTAGACAAGAATAGAAAACTTTAAAAGGAACCAGAAGGGCAACTTTTTCACACTCTACATTCTTTAGTTACTAACCTCTCGAATGGAAATGGGTAAAAATGTTTCCTGGATGCCATTTAAGGGTTTTGTTTCCTTGCTATCTTGTATGTTAAAACTATTCCAGCAAATATTTAGCTAGTTAAGATGCCTTATCACTGCCTTATTCAGACACTTCTGAAATTTGATCTTTATCTTTCCCTGTTCAAGGGCCTTCAATATACTCCCCACAGCATTTGCCTCTTATGTTTTTTACTTTGACACTTATAGCCTCATACCGTAATACTTCAAAAAGAAATCTCTCCTCATGCTATTACTGATCAATATGGCGATCTCTTCTATGTAACCTACCCAACTTATACAGGTCCCACTGCTTCAGGAATATCCCTGCTCCTACACTAGCTATCCAACCACGCATTCATCTGCTCTAACCTTCTATTCTTTTTTTTTGTAGATATTTTTATTGAAATTTAACATTTTTGCAAATTTACAAAAATAAACAAAACTCTCAAATACAAACATTGATGTACAATTAAATCATATATACAATAGTCATAATTTAACAAAGAAAAGAGAAAGAAAGAAAACAAAAAGAGAAAAAAAAAGAAACGAAAAAAGAAAGAAAAAAAACCTCAACTTTCTACTAATCTAACCTATAACTAACCAGAGTGTATACCTAAGTCTCTTACATGCTCGGAACGTATAAACATCAAATATACTAAAACCAGTATTCGCGCAGGATTCCTCTCCCAAGGGGCCCCGGAGCAGCCCGGTCTGAAATCTTCACTAAATAAAAGCCCTTGTTAGGATAGCCGAAATATCTGCATTTATATAATTCAAAAAGGACTGCCATATTTTATAAAATAATTCAGTCTTTCGGTGCACCATATTTGTGAGGAAGTCAAGGGGGATATATTCCATAATTAATCTGTGCCAATTTGAAAGTCCAGGGGGGCCCTCAGCCACCCAGTTCACCAAAATATTTTTCCTTGCACAGAAAGAGAATAGAAAATAGTCTCTTCCCATGCATATCCAGAGAGGAGAGGTTCGAAAAGCCCAAAAGGAGAGATACAGGGTCCACCCTAATTTCCGTTCCTAAAATTTCTGTCAGGGTATTTGCCACTTTAGTCCAGTATCTGCGGATTTTCTGACAAGTCCACAGACAATGTGCAAGAGTACCCACCTCTATTTTGCATTTGGGACACATTGGAGATGCTCCTGCCTTAAATTTTGCCAGTCGAGCCGGAGCTATATGGGCCCTATGAAGTATCTTTAGTTGGATAGCCTGAGTTCTGTTACAGATAGTAATTCTTCTAGCATTTTCCCAAATGTCATTCCACATATCCTCAGAGATTTCTAGCCCCAAGTCCTGCTCCCATGTTTTAAGCAGGTCATCCATGTCTCCTGAGACTCCAGCATGTAGCAAATGGTATATAGTACTAACGGAAGATGCCCCCGCTGGTCGTAAGACATTACGTTCTCTGTCTGATTTATAAAGACTATCTATTAATGTAGTCTTCCTCTGTATATAATCTCGAACTTGGAAGTATCGAAAGAGATCCCCATTAGGTATTCCGAATTTCAGACGCAGCTGCTCAAAGGACATCAGGATCCCATCTTTAAATAGGTCCCCTAAGCATGAGATGCCCCTGGATCTCCAGAGTTTAAAGGTGGCATCTGTAATCCCCGGTTGGAATCCCCATGCGCCTACTATTGGTGCATGGGGGGGATGTTTTATGTGAGTTACCCTCATTTTGCCGCATTATATTCCAGGCCTTAACTGTGTTTAATATTATGGGATTTTTACAGTGGTCTGTAATGATTTTCCTCTTATCTGAAAATAAAAGGTTAATAAGTGGGTATTTTACTTGGGAGGCTTCGATATCCAGCCAAATTGATTGTGGATCAGATGAAACCCAATCAGCTTATTTCCTAAAGTCTGGGAAGTCCAGTCCTCCCCTTGCCTGTGGAAGCTGTAGCTTCTTCAGCTTAATAAGGGGCCGTCTATGGTTCCAAATAAAGGAGCCCAACCAGCCATATAATTTACGTAGGGCTAGCCTTGGCAGCATCAGCGGGAGCATTCTCATAGGATATAAGAGACGGGGCAGAACATTCATTTTAATTAATGCTATTCTCCCTAGCCAGGAAGTCGGAGGGTCTCTCCATCGCTGGAGGTCCTGCCTTATCCTTTCCATTAATTGTACAAAATTAGCCCTATACAGCTGATCAAATACTGGCGTAATAAAAATACCTAAATATAAGAAGCCCTCCAGGGACCACGGAAGGGAAAAGGGGATCCGTCCATTAAGTGGGGTATCATAGCCAGACCACCCATTGGCATGGCTTCCGATTTTGAAAAATTAATTTTATAGCCTGAGAATGCACTAAATGTATTAATAACTTGAATTAGACGAGGCACTGACATTAAAGGATTACTGAGGAATAAGAGAACGTCATCTGCATAGAGGGTAATTTTGTGTGTTTACCTGTACCAATCCTCGGGGCCGTTATATTAGGATCAGTCCGGATGGCTTCCGCTAATGGTTCGATTATCAGTGTAAACAACAATGGTGAGAGAGGACATCCTTGACGGCAGCCCCTACCCACACTGAAGCCATCCGATCTTAACCCATTAGTAATAACAGCTGCTTTGGGGTCATTATACAATGTTGAAACCCATTTGGTAAACACCTGTCCAACGCCAAACCTTTCCAATGTGTAAAATAAATATGACCATTCAACCCTATCGAATGCCTTTTCCGCATCCAATGAAATTACTACTCCTGGTATCTTTCCCTGATGACAGGCTTGGATCATATTCAAGACCCTTCTGATATTATTGGATGATCTGCGGCCCTTAATAAATCCCGTCTGGTCCTCCTTTATAATATATGGCAGTACCCTTTCTAGTCTTAGTGCTAACATTTTTGAGAGAATTTTAAAGTCTACATTTAGTAAGGATATTGGTCTGTAAGATGCACAATCTTCTGGGTCTTTTCCTTTTTTGAGGATAAGAGAAATATTTGCTTCTTTCAGCGTGGGCGGGAGACAGACCTGACTATGCGCAAAATTATACATATCCATAAGTGGGTCAACCAATATTCCCGTAAATTCTTTATAGAATTCAGCTTGAAAACCATCCGGGCCCGGTGCTTTTCCGCTCTGAAGTTGCCTAATTGCCTCAAGTATTTCTTGGACTGTTAAAGGGGTATTTAGGGCTTACACCTGTTCCGGAGTCAGGCCCGGGAAGGTCAAATTTTTAAAAAATGACTGCATCCTCCTAATCCTATCTTCACAATCCTGCGATCTATATAGTTCAGAATAAAATTCTTTAAAGGTCGCATTGATCTTTTTATGATCATGAGTCAGGGTACCTGTACTTACCTTGATGGTCGGAATAGTTTGAGGGGCTTTCTTTTTCTTTGCAAGAAATGCTAAGTATCTACCCGGTTTGTCGCCATATTCATATAATCTTTGTTTCGCAAATAATATTTCCCTTTTAGCCGTTTGAGTAAGCGCGGTGTTTAAAGCTGTCCTAAGAGCTGTAATCCTCTGCAATTTTGTGATAGAAGGTCTATCAGCGTATGCTGTTTCGGCTGCTTTTAGGCGAGCTTCAAGCAGACGCTGTTGCTCTCCCTTCATTTTCCTCTAGGTCGCTGAATAGGAGATGATCAAACCTCGTGCATAAGCTTTGATGGTCTCCCACATCATTGACGGATTGCTAGCCGTACCAGTATTAATTTCTAAAAAAGTTTTAAGTTCTTGGGAGAAGTACTTTAAAAATTTGCTATCTTTTATCAGGAAGGGGTCCATACGCCAATGCCGAGCGGATGTCCCATTGTTCTTTACCTTAGTTTCCATGTATACAGCGGCATGGTCAGAGATTGCTATAGTACCTATTTTACAGGTTGCTATAGAATTTAGAAAAATCGATGGGGCAAAAAACATATCAATTCTTGTGTGACATTTATGTGGATTAGAGTAGAAAGAAAAATCTCTACCCTGTGGATGGAGACATCTCCATACATCTACCAATCCTAATTCTTTATTCAGGTCCGCCAGTTGTCTAGATCTGGGAGATACTCCAGCGGCACTCTTGGGAATCCTGTCTATTTCCGGATCCATAATACAATTAAAGTCTCCCCCTATAATTGTATGACGGGCACCAAAGGCCATCAGTTTTGAAAAAGCTTCCGTTATGAATTTAAAGGGGTGTGCCGGGGGGCAGTACACATTTAAGATCCCATATTCCTCTCCATTTATGAGGGCTTTAATCAAAATATATCGTCCAGATTCGTCTTTTATCTGATTTAGAATTTTCAAAGGGAAGTTCTTCCGGACAAGGATAACGACTCCCCTGCTTTTTGAATTAAAAGAGGAAAAAAAGGCCTGATAAAATTACGACAGGGCGGATTTGAAGTGTTCTTTATCCGACAGGTGTGTCTCCTGTAGGAGAGCTATATCAACTCTCTCCTTCTTAAGATTTGATAATATTTTCTTCCTTTTAACTGGCGAATTACTCCCCCTGACATTCCAGGTGCACCACTTAACCGACTGTTCAGCCATAATCATCTGGACAGATCCGAGACCCCTCGGGAGGGGAAACCCTATCTAGAACATCCCGAGCATGGAGCATACAAGATTTACAAAAGTAAAGACTCTCTGATACACTCAAAACAATATAACAAAAAACTCTTTCTAAGTATAAAAGATATAAAACATTCCGAATTGGAGATTTTCTCCCTTGTTCCCAGGGAGCGTCACTTCCTCTCCCACAGTCCATCTTACCCTCTTCCAACCAGTGACCCACCCTTGACCCAGGTATTCCTCAATAAAATGAGGAGAATTCAAATATAATATAAAGCTAGAGTTAACAGTGAACACCCCACCCCCACCCACACCCACACCTAAATATATTTGGGAATATTAATACCATATATAGCTATAAGATTACAATCTCAACATGTAATACTTAAATATAATACCACAAGATAACAGGGGAAAGAAAAACAACCCCGCTCCTAAAAACAGAAGTAAAATAGAATAAGGTAACCACCTCTCCCCATCAACATTAACCAAACGCCCCAACATATATATATATATATATATATATATATACATACACACAGGGGGAAAGATAAGAAAAGATGAAGGGATGTAAACCAAAATAATGGGAAAGGCAGACCAGCGTCCACAATCTCTTACAGTTTATTTAAGAGAGTCCATGAATTCCTTAGCCTTCTCCGGTGATCCGAAGTTATATATGGATCCTTCGTGGCTAAGGCGTAGCGTCGCTGGATATCGTAAGGAGTACTGAATATTTAAGTCCCTTAAACGCTTCTTCGCCTCATCGAATGCCTTCCTCTTTCGGACCAAAGCTGCGGAGAAGTCCTGGAACAGCATGATCCTGGATCCTTTGTGGGTCATAGCTTGGGGATCTTTTCCCAGATTTCTTGAGGCTTCCAGGAGCATCTGCCTCTCCCTATAGCTCTGCAGCTGGAACAGGACCGGGCGTGGGCACTGGGTTGAGCCGGGCCCACGTACTGTGACCCGGTAGGCCCATTCCGCCCTTACCTGGCCTGATCTATTATGCAGATTTAAAAGTTGTGGCAGCCAATGCTCTAAGAATGCTGTCAGCTGACCTCCCTCTTCCTGCTCGGGCAGGCCCAACAACCGAATATTTTTTCTACGACATCGATTTTCGAGGTCATCAATGTGGTTTTCTAGGTTCTGGACTCGATTCTCGAGAAAACGGATGTGGTCGGCTGCCAATTTTATCGCAGTCTCTGAGGCTGCGGCCTTCGACTCCACCTCTCTGACTCGGCACCCCAATTCCTGAATGTCTCTGCCCTGCTTCTGCAGCTCGGCTGATTGAGTCTCGGCAGAGCAGAGAAGCACTTCGATAAAAGCATCAATCTTCACCTCCCACCTGGCAAACATCTCCTCAAAGCTCATCTTCATTGGTAAATCTCCTGAAGTAGCTGAAGCCACCTTTGTTGCAGCTGAAGAGGGAGAGGGTGGGGGAGGGGTCCCTGCTTTCTTAGAGCCGCCTGTTCCCTTCCCTTTACTCATTTTCCAGCTAGTATTAGACTATTTAAATGTACTAATAGGTAACTATTTAAGGTTAACAACTATTATAAATGGTTGAGTGAGTGTGGTGGGGGTGGATAGCCCACTTTGCCCAAGTTTTGGGTAGAGCACTGTGGACTCAGTCTTGCTGGGTCGCCGCCATCTTGGATCCCCCCTAACCTTCTATTCTTAAACTCACGAATGCATAGCACTGTCCTCACTGCTTTCCAAAGCCAAAAAACTTTTTGCAAACAAGATGCATTCAGTTTTCCTCACTACTATTTAGATTCCTTTTTCTGTCTGGCTGTTTTCATTCCTTTTTTTTGCCTGCACTTCCTTAAGCAACCTGTGTTACTGGATCCTGAAACAAGTTATCCATAAAACACTCAGTCTCATGGATGCATCCTCAGCTGTTGGTCAAGCTCCAAAACCCAAGCTTGAGTTGCTCCTCCTGCGTACATCACCCAGACCAGCAGGATAGTCTGAGATTTCCCACGTTGCAGGGTATACTGTAAATCATAGGCCTGAGCTGTGGAAATGTATTTTAATTAAGTAGAACATGGACATTTTATCCTTACTCCTACTTAAGCATAGATCAGAAAAATCTTATTCTCAGCCATTTTGTCTGCAGCTGTTCGGAAAAGACTGTTGTCATCCCCTGATCCGTTCACCAGCTTGAATTAGTGCTACAGGCATTTTCCTCAGCATCACTATGTTTTAGCAGGGAAATCCAGAAATTCCCATGATGGATTACTGAATGCCAGTCACAATGTGAACATGGGGGCATCACGGTGGCTCAGTGGTTAGCAACACTGCTGGATCTGGGTTTGATTCCAATCTCGAGTGAGTTTGCATATTTTCCCTGTGACTGCATGGGTTTCCTCTAGGTGCTCCGGTTTCCTCCCACAGTGCAAAGAAGTGCAGGTTAGTTGGATTGGCCATGCTAAATTGCCCAGTGTCCAGGGATGTGCAGGCTTGGTGGATTAGCCATGGGAGAAAGTGAGGACTGCAGATGCTGGAGATCAGAGTCGAGAGTGTGGTGCTGGAAAAGCACAGCCGGTCAGGTAGCATCTGAGGAGCAGGAGAATTGCATTTCGGGCATACGCCCTTCAACAGGGATGGAGATCGTTGATCAGGGCTGAGAGATAAATGGGAGGGGGAGTGGGATTAGGGGGGGAAGGAGCTGCGAAAGCAATAGGTGGATAAAGGTGAGGGAGAAGGATGGGTCCGGAGGGCAGGGCGAGTTGGAGGCTTGGGGCTGAGATAATGTGGGGGAAGGGGAAATGAGGAAGCTGTTGAAATCCACATTTATCCCGTGTGGTTGCAGGGTCCCAAGGCGGAATAGGAAGTGTTCCTCATCCAGGGGTCAGGTGGTAATGGTTTGACGGTAGAGCTCACCCAGGACCTGCATGTCCTTGACGGAGTTGGAAGGGGAGTTGAGGTGTTCAGCCATGGGGTAGTGGGGTTGGTGTGTGCGGATGCCCCAGACGTTGTCTGAAACGGTCCGCAAGAAAGCATCCTGTCTCCCTGATGTGGAGGAGACCACACCAGGTGCAACAGATGCAGAAGATGACATTGGTAGAGATGCAGGTGAATTTCTGACAGATGTGAAAGGATCCCTTAGGGGCTTGGATGAAGGGGAGGGGAATGGTGTGGGTGCAGATTTTGCACTTCTTGCAGTGGTAGGGAAAGGCGCCAGGAGCAGGGTGTGGGCTGGTGGGGGGTGTGGACCTGACAAGGGAGTCGCGGAGGGAATGGTCTTTTCGGAACGCTGATAGGAGTGGGGCGGGAAATATATGTCTGGTGGTGGGGCCAGTTTGGAGGTAGCAGAAGTGGCGGAGGATGATGCATTGTATGCGGAGGTTGGTGGGGTGGAAGGAGAGGACCAAGGGGGTTCTGTCCTTGTTGCTTTGGGAGGGGTGGGGTTCAAGGGCAGTGGTGTATGATGTGGAAGAGATGTGCTGGAGGGCATCATCAACCATGTGGGAAGGGAAGTTGCTATCATGGAAGGAGGAGGCCACCCAGGACTTTGAAGTGGAATTGGTCATCCGGGGAAACAGATGCAGTGGAGTTGGAGGAATTGAGAATAAGGGATAGCATTTTTATAGGAGGTAGGATGGGCGAGGTGTCGTCGAGGTAGCTGTGGGAGTTGGTGGGCTTGTAGTATGTGTCTGTGGTTAGTCGGTCGCCAGAGACGGTGCTGGAGATGTCCAGGAATGGAAGGGAGGTTTCCAAGATGGTCCAGATGAATTTAAAGTTGCAGTGGAAGGTGTTGGTAAAGTTGATTAACTGGTCAACCTCCTCTTGGGAGCACAAGGCAGCGCTGATACAGTCATCAATGTAGCAGACGAACAGGTGGGGAGTGCTGCCGGTGTAACTGCAGAAGATGGACTGCTCCACATATCCGACAAACATGCAGGCATAGCTGGGTCCCATGCAGCTGCCCACGTTTGGAGGAAGTGGGAGGATTAGAAGGAGCAGTTGTTAAGGATGAAGATCAGTTCAGGCAGGCAGATGAGGGTGTTGATGGAAGAGTACTGGTTGGGATGGTGTAAGAGGAAGACACGGAGGGCTGGGGGTGATGCTCTTTAAGAGATAATAATCACAGTTGCTCAGTGGTTAGCACTCTTACTTCACAGCATCAGGAACCCAGATTCAATCCCAGCCTCGGGAAAATCTCCTATGCGTGGGTTTCCTCTGGGTACTCTGATGTCCTCCCACAGTCCAAAGATGTGCAGATTAGGTGGATTGGCCATGCTAAATTGCCCAAAATGTCCAGGGATGTGCAGCTAGGTGGGTTAGCCAAAGGAAACGCAAGGATGAGGAGGTGGATCTGATTGGGATGCTTTTTGGGCGGGTCAGCGTGGACTCGATCTGCTGAATAGCCTGCTTCCACAGTGTAGGGATTCTATGTAATCCAATTGAAAAGAATGACAATACTTGATCTAGCGTATATAAGAAATACTTGAAAATATCTTTTAGCAATTAAAGCATGTGACGATGTTGTCACTGTAACAAGGTTATTTTGTCCTTAGTTTTTGTTTCAAGAGAGGTCATAAAGACAGAGGTGCTGAAATGTCTGGAAATGTTTCCTTTGCCAAATGGCAAGGGGGTAGCCAGTCCTCCCAGTTCAGGATTTTTTTTCTAGTTTGGTTTGGTTGTAGGAGAGAAGTTGCCGGTAGCTGCAGCAAAAGCTGCGACAGTGCAAAAAGATTCCATGCTTCAGCACATGATTCTTGACTGGCTTCTCTCTCCGAAATCTTTCCTGCCCGTGAGAACCGGTGTTTGAATTTACATTTTGCCAAGGGATATGTTTATCGGACGTTATGGGAATTGGAACAGCCCCTCACTTAAGTTGCTGTGTCAGGTCAGTTAAGTTTCCAATAATTAAGTTATTCTAAATTCTGTTTTCTTTTGTTCATGCTTCAACTGTAGTGCATAAATAAATTCTGTTTTGCTTATAGCCAAGTGGTCTGACCAGCTGCATTACACCTGGAATATCCAGTTGCCTTTAAAAATAAGAAAAAAATCTTAGGATCTAGACTACCTTAACATATTTTGAGGGGGTCTGGCCTGGTCCATAACAATCATTAATAATGAATAACCTAGAGTAGCATAGAACTATGTCAAGACACTGACAAGAGTCAAATAATGTACCAACCTCAACTGTTTGAGCGCTCAAATAAACAACAGCCATTCCAGAAACCAAACAGAAATCAAGCCTTCAAAAGAGCAGAATTACACAATGCTATGCAATTGACATGAATTATCTCTGAGCAATTTACAATTAGCCAACTTAGCAATAGTTTCAAGAGACCTCAGGTCAGACAGCATCCATGAAGAGAAAGCAAGCTAGCGTTTCAAGTCTGGATGACTCTTCAGCTTGCTTTCTCTCCATGAATGCTATCTGACCCACTATGATCTCCAGCATGTGTCATTTGCAGTAAAAATCCAAACATCTACAGTAACTTGCTCCTCCTAGCACTACTTTCAGTTAAGTTTCATTTTTCTTCTCTTCTAAAAAAGGTACCAGTGTGTCTTCTGGTATCCAAATAACCATTAAATTCTAAGCCTCGACAAAAACAGTGATGTTGACAGGCTCAGAATTTGGATGATTTGCTTCTCACCAGACTTGCACATACAATTACTTGCAGCAGGGATTGTTATGTAGCAAAATGAAAACCAGCATGACTTTCCCATCCCAAATCCATTAAGGTCAGTTGTGACTCCTCAGGCTCATAAACTAATCTGGCACAGACTTCAACACAGACCAGAGGATAAACTGACCAAGCTATTAGAAATCTTGACAATTTAGTGGCAAAGAACTGAATCAATTATTACTGCTGTTAGATGAAAATGCAAAGTTTAAACCAGGTTTTATACAAGCATAAGATTTTAAATATTAAAACTGCATTTACGTACAATTTTGGGAATGCGATTATATGACTTATGATCATATTCCCAAAACTGTACATTAATGCAGTTTTAACAATGCCTTTAAGTTATAATTCTCCAGGTTGAAAACACAAATATTTCAACATGAATCAGTAGAAGTGAACAAAATGTTCAGATTAACGAGTATTATTGTTTGAGAACTTACACTTAAATTGCATCTTAGCATATTTCAAATGTCTCAAGTATGCTTCAAATGCAATTACTTTGAAGTGATGTTTGAAATAAAAGATTACTTTTATATTTACTTTATGAAGATTTCACCACACAAATTAAACGCATTCGTCAGTTAACACTCTCATAGCATCTTGTAGCAAAAGGAAATGCAACCAGAGTTTCCAAGCTCTTTTTGTTTTGACTTGTGCCATAGAATTTCTAATATTCATCTCAGCCAATAAAATGGCTGAAACTTGAAATAACAGATTCAACTTCAACCACTGCACCACACTCTCAGTCCTATGCAGGAACATCTTCCTAGATTCCATAACCCTGGTGTGGAACTCAAAGACAATGATTTAGACAAGGTAAGGTGCATTCATAACCATGAACTTTCCTCTTTTTTATTAATGAGCTCTTGGCTCAAAGTAGTATAGCATTACTGTGGCAGGATGCAGGTTCGCTTATAATTCACCACATGCAGAGTTCTGCACCGTATGCATGAACAGATGGCATTTTTCAACTGCAAAGCAACAGACTCGCCACATGCACTCATACACCTACCAGGACGATGAGCAAATGCTATCAAGTAGGTTGCCCTCTCTATGCGTTCACTCGCCAGTATGTAAATTATGCCTTCAAAATACACTGAAAACTTTAGTTAAGTTCAAAATTCTTCAATTTTGACAAAACTATTATTAAAACCTTTGAGAAGCAAATGGCTATTCAGAATGGTGTAGCTTGTATACTATAATGACAAGTTTTTTAATGTTTAATCTTAAAAATTGGAGAGCTGATTGGATAAGTTTAGGGAAGACTTTGTTGCTAATGGTTAAAAGCAATAAAGGAGTTGCATAAGAGTACAAAGTCAGTGAAACAAGGAGAATAACAAGTCAAAGTAGGCTCTGAAAATTTCCAGGTTTAATGTTACGCAAGGCTTTAAACATGAACAAGAAATTTAAATTCAAAGCCTCGGGGGAACAGGAACCAATGCAGATCAAGGTTAAATATAAACTAAACTTTGTAAAACCACATATATATCGCAGAGTTTAAGATACTGTCGGTGCTGATATAACATGATAGTTCTGTCTCCATGCAATCTCACATTGTAAGAAAAGCACACAATAGCAGCACCATTTAAGCTAAAATCAATTGGAATCGTGTTATAGCCATTACAGGCAAGGAAAGTTCACGTTCTACATATAACGGTCTAAACTCTTCAATCGTATTAAAGCCAGTTCACGCTGAAGAAAGACACATTGTAGCAAAACCGACTGTAACTGGTTTTCTTGGGGAGTGCAAGAGACAGGAGGCTACCAAGCAATACACTGCAGTAGTCATACTGGATGCGATGAAAGTATAAATAGGTGTGGATGTAGGTTTGCTTGCTGGAATGAACTTTCCAGCTACTCAATGGGAGCTACAAATCTTCTCAAAACTCACGAATAAATAGGAGTTTCAACAGCAAATGGGTCCTACCCCTGGATTGGGAGGCCCAGATTCAAATACCACCTGCTCCAGTAGTGCATAATACCTCTGAACAGTTTGATTAGAAAAATAAGTGGATTGATACACAGGTGGAAATGGGAACCACCAGAAATGGAAACAGTACTGATGCTGATCTGGCAACAGATTGCCAAGGTCACGAATAGTCTAGATCTGGCTACAACAATGGCTAAGGAAGGGAACAGAATATCACTTCGGGGAATGGAAATTATGGGAGGAAGTGAGGAGTTACTGTTACCTAACAGTTGAATTCAGAATCCTTCAAAAGTTAGACGTCAGACAAATCGTCTCGACAGAGGTCAGAGAGAATAGAGTTGAGACCAACAGCCTGAGAATGACAAGTGCTGTCCGGCAAGGTTCTATGTTAGTGCTTCATCAATTCACAATATGAATAAAAGTTTTAATTAATGGCATAAAAAGCCACATACTTATATTTTCCAATAACACAAATTCATGCTGCATGTAAACCTTTTAGGTGAAAGCAAACATTACAAAGTGGACAACCTGAATAAATTAACATCAATTTAGATGAGGTAACCATCTTGGACCCAAAAACATACAGTATTTTCTAAATGCAAAAACTAAAAACATTGGAGATACAAAGCGCTACAAAGATTTCAGGGTCCACCTGGACAGATAATTACAACGTCAGGAACAGGTACTGAAAGTACTCAAAAGAGCATAAAATGCTGTCTTTTATGTCTAGGGGTGCTAAAAAGTCAGGGTGATTAGGTCACATTTGAAGTTTCTTGGCACCCTTGGTAAGAAGGATACATTGACACTGAAAGACACACAATTATCTTCGAAGGAAGTATCTACTTGCCTTAGAAACAGGACTGTGAAGGTTCAACAGACTGGGATGAAACAGTTATTCTTTGATGAAAGGCTGGGTAAATTGAGTTAAAATCCTCCGGAATTTAGAACCCTGAGAATTCTGAAGGGGCATTACAGGGTGAACAGAGATACCTCAAGCTGGGGAATCTGGAACATAGTTTCAGGGTAGGGGGTTGACCACTTAGGACTTAGCAGAGGATAAATTTCCTCACTCGGGAAAATGATTGTCCACAGTTTTCCACCCCAGCGAGTTGCAACGCCCAATATTCACCTTTGAGATAGACAGATTTCAAGTCTTTTAAGAAACCCAGGGATATATAGAACAACATGGAGGCAAAAGATCAACCATGATTAAATTCAATGAAGGAGTCATTTGGTCTCGACTTAGTGCTATTTTTTAACTTTGGTTGTGAAGAAAGCAATTAACTCCTCATTGATAATGAAAGGGTTTCATGAAATGGCTAGTGATTAAAAAAACGGAATGAAATTTAGTCTTTGTCCTCAAGGATAATCCTAGAATAAAGTGACAGTTTTAACAGAACAAAGCATAGCAGTGTTTGACACTGTTGAACCAGTTAATGAAAATGGAAAGGCCAGACTATAATTAGTTGCAAAGAGTTTGACTTTCCTTTCTCAGACTTAACAAACCAGAGGGGTAACAGAAAAGAACTGGGGGAAAGAGGCTTACATTTAGTGGGAGCATAGTCAAGGAAAAGTGAGGTTGACAGCTTCAGATTTGAACCGTAAAAGATAGATTTTCCACAGGAGGATAGTAAAAGTTAGGGAATTTGAGGAAAAAGAAAGCCATAATCTTTGGCTCAAACCATAACATGTCTATTTTCAATAGCTTAATTCAATTACATGTTAAAGGTTTTGCTTCTGACATTATTTTTTAACCTAACACAGAAGATTAACCTAAACATCGCACATCCTGTTAAAACCAAGATTGCCTACTTTCACCTTCATCCAAATGAGACAACTTAATAAATGTACAGATATTAAAGTAAAGTTTCAATAATTTTTCTGGCTTAGCATCTATTCCATTATCACACGCAAACCCCATTTGAAGACATACAATTGACCAAATAGTTGAGAAAGATAGCTTTAATTGTTTTTGATCTCCATGTCTAACCTGCGCTGCAAAAGGCAGTCAGTCAATCTTAAGTCAACTTCATAACTTGCAACATTGGAGCAAAATAACCTGTTATTTTGACTGAGATTCTATTAATAAAATGTACAAAAGAACTGCATTTAAGTAGCATCCTTCACAACCTAATGATTTGCCAAAGCACTTTTATATGCAGCTAAACAATGACTACATTTGAAGAGTTTTTAATGTAAGAAAATGTACAATTTGCACACGAGACGCTACTTCATTATTATCTAAAGTAGTTGTAACGTTTCAGGAATATTGATTAAAAGAGAAATAACAGAACTTCATGCTCCTCAAACAATGCCGTGGAACAAACCTGAATAATAGATGGATACTAATCGTATCTGAAAGATAGTGCTTTAACAGTACAGAACTCCAAACTGTGCCCACAACTATAGGCGTGACGTGCAGATGCCAGAGTTGGACTTGGGTGGACAAGGTCAAAAACCAAAGGACACCAAGTTATAGTCCAACACGTTTATTTGAAACTGTGTTTGATTTTTGACCTACATCTATAGGGAAACATAAGCATAACTTTCTGTTTCAAAGCCAATCGCACAATGAATTATCCAAGCCTGAAACCTAATTAATATAACCAATATTTATAATGAATATTGTTGTTTACAAGCTTTAGACATGCTCAATACATTTGTTTGAATGTCTCATCCACCATTCAGACTGGTACGCTTGTTTACCGATCACAAACATGCAAAATGAAGTACAAGATATAGTCAAGTGACCCAGAGCGCACTAATAACAGTTCTTTGGTGGCAGGGAAAAGACAGAATGAGGGGATGGGAGGAGAACTGGAAGGGGAGTTACAGGAAGGGGATACAGCTTGGTGGGGGACGGGGGGGACGGGGGGGAGGAGGGGGGGGGGGGGGAGAGAGAGGTGAGTAATGCCAGGACGATAGGGTAGTGAGGAACTGAGGTGCGGATTGGAGGGGACAGAGCATTTGAGAGGGGGGCCTGCTGAGAGGAGATGACGTGGGGTGAAGAGTGCAGGTGTTGTGGGTTGGGTAACAAGTTGACATGAGGGAGAGACGAGACGAGCTTGGGGAGGGGGATGACTATTGGGAGGCAGGTGATATTGCAGACAAGGATGATGGTGGGGCAGGAGACTATGATGGCAGGGGCGGGGGGGCGACAGCACAGGGGGGTGACTGCACGGGGGGGCACGACAGCACGGAGGGGCAAGCGATGGCAGTGGCAGTTGGGGCAATGATGGTGAGGGAAAGGGGATGATGACAGGTTGTGGGAAAAGGGGTTGGACAGCGGGTGGGGGCTGAATGGAGGAGAAGGAACAATCGGGGGGCAACGATGGTGGGGGCGGCGGAAGAGGAAGGTCAACAATGGAAAGGGGGAGGCAGGTGGCATGGGAAAGGGACGGTGGCAACGGAGGGGATAGCAGCTGGCGATGGAAAGGGGGCAGCTGGCGATGAAAAGAGGGCGGACGACAGAGGAGGAGGGGACAGGTGGTGATGTAGAGGGTGCTGCGGTGAGGGGAGGGCAGCAATGGAGGGAGACGACGGAGCGGGGGAGGGGGGGAGCGACGGAGCGGGGGAAGGGGGGGCGACGGAGCGGGGAAGATGGAGCAGGGAAGGGGGATGGACCATGGAGTGGGGGGGGGGGGGGCAGGGGGATGGACCATGGAGTGGGGGGGAAGGGGGGATGACGGAGAGGGGACGGAGCAGGGGAGGGGGGGGACGAAGGAGCGGGGGACCATGGAGTGGGGGGAAGGGGGAGATCATGGAGTGGGGGTGGTTTCTCTGGCGGGGCGGGGAAGAGCTCATGGGGGAGGGGAAAGAGAGCTCATGGGGGGGGGAAGGAGCAAGAGCTCATGGGGGGGGGAAGAGCTCATGGGGGGGGGAAGAGCTCATGGGGGGGGAAGAGCTCATGGGGGGGGGGAAGAGCTCATGGGGGGGGGGAAGAGCTCATGGGGGGGGGAAGAGCTCATGGGGGGGGGGAAGAGCTCATGGGGGGGGGGAAGAGCTCATGGGGGGGGGGGAAGAGCTCATGGGGGGGGGGAAGAGCTCATGGGGGGGGGAAGAGCTCATGGGGGGGGGAAGAGCTCATGGGGGGGGGAAGAGCTCATGGGGGGGGGGAAGGAGCAAGAGCTCATGGGGGGGAAGAGAGCTCATGGGGGGGAAGAGAGCTCATGGGGGGGGAAGAGAGCTCATGGGGGGGGAAGGAGGAAGAGCTCATGGGGGGGAAGAGAGCTCATGGGGGGGGAAGAGAGCTCATGGGGGGGGAAGAGAGCTCATGGGGGGGGAAGAGAGCTCATGGGGGGGAAGGAGCAAGAGCTCATGGGGGGGGGGGGGAAGAGCTCATGGGGGGGGGCGGGGAAGAGCTCATGGGGGGGGGCGGGGAAGAGCTCATGGGGGGGGGGGGAAGAGCTCATGGGGGGGGCGGGGAAGAGCTCATGGGGGGGGGCGGGGAAGAGCTCATGGGGGGGGGGAAGAGCTCATGGGGGGGGGGGGAAGAGCTCATGGGGGGGGCGGGGAAGAGCTCATGGGGGGGGGGAAGAGCTCATGGGGGGGGGGAAGAGCTCATGGGGGGGGGGAAGAGCTCATGGGGGGGGGGGAAGAGCTCATGGGGGGGGGGGAAGAGCTCATGGGGGGGGGGGAAGAGCTCATGGGGGGGGGGGGAAGAGCTCATGGGGGGGGGGGGAAGAGCTCATGGGGGGGGGGGGAAGAGCTCATGGGGGGGGGGAAGAGCTCATGGGGGGGGGGAAGAGCTCATGGGGGGGGGGAAGAGCTCATGGGGGGGGGGGGAAGAGCTCATGGGGGGGGGGGAAGAGCTCATATGGGGGGGGGAAGAGCTCATGGGGGGGGGAAGAGCTCATGGGGGGGGGGAAGAGCTCATGGGGGGGGGGAAGAGCTCATGGGGGGGGGGGGAAGAGCTCATGGGGGGGGGGGAAGAGCTCATATGGGGGGGGGAAGAGCTCATGGGGGGGGGAAGAGCTCATGGGGGGGGGAAGAGCTCATGGGGGGGGGGAAGGAGCAAGAGCTCATGGGGGGGAAGAGAGCTCATGGGGGGGGAAGAGAGCTCATGGGGGGGGAAGGAGGAAGAGCTCATGGGGGGGAAGAGAGCTCATGGGGGGGGAAGAGAGCTCATGGGGGGGGAAGGAGGAAGAGCTCATGGGGGGGAAGAGAGCTCATGGGGGGGGAAGAGAGCTCATGGGGGGGGAAGAGAGCTCATGGGGGGGGAAGAGAGCTCATGGGGGGGAAGAGAGCTCATGGGGGGGAAGGAGCAAGAGCTCATGGGGGGGGCGGGGAAGAGCTCATGGGGGGGGGGGGAAGAGCTCATGGGGGGGGCGGGGAAGAGCTCATGGGGGGGGCGGGGAAGAGCTCATGGGGGGGGGGGGGAAGAGCTCATGGGGGGGGGCGGGGAAGAGCTCATGGGGGGGGCGGGGAAGAGCTCATGGGGGGGGGGGAAGAGCTCATGGGGGGGGGGGGAAGAGCTCATGGGGGGGGGGAAGAGCTCATGGGGGGGGGGGAAGAGCTCATGGGGGGGGGGGAAGAGCTCATGGGGGGGGGGAAGAGCTCATGGGGGGGGGGAAGAGCTCATGGGGGGGGGGGAAGAGCTCATGGGGGGGGGGAAGAGCTCATGGGGGGGGGGGAAGAGCTCATGGGGGGGGGGAAGAGCTCATGGGGGGGGGGGAAGAGCTCATGGGGGGGGGGAAGAGCTCATGGGGGGGGGGGAAGAGCTCATGGGGGGGGGGAAGAGCTCATGGGGGGGGGAAGAGCTCATGGGGGGGGGGGAAGAGCTCATGGGGGGGGGAAGAGCTCATGGGGGGGGGGGAAGAGCTCATGGGGGGGGGGGAAGAGCTCATGGGGGGGGGGAAGAGCTCATGGGGGGGGGGGGAAGAGCTCATGGGGGGGGGGGGAAGAGCTCATGGGGGGGGGGGGGGGGAAGAGCTCATGGGGGGGGGGGGGGGGGGGAAGAGCTCATGGGGGGGGGGGGGGGGGGGGAAGAGCTCATTGGGGGGGCGGCGGGGAAGAGTCCTTCACGGAGCGAGGGTCAGGGGGAGGAAGACGGGACAGTTTTCTCTCTCTCTCTCACCTGTACCGCCTGAAGGATGGCCCCGCACCTATCTCTCACGTCGCTGAAGGGACACCTTTGGGAGAGCAGCAGGAGCCGCACCAGGTGGTGGTCGAGGCCGTTGAGGGGGCGCAATGCGGCGGTGGCGGCGGCGGCGGCCGGGCCGTGTACCGGAGCGGGCGGCGGGGGTTTGCCGTTAGTCGGGCCGGCCTTCTCGGACAAGCCGAGCACCAGCTGCCGGACTCCGTCCAGCGCCACTTGCCGCAGGTTGGCGTCCCTGCTGCACAGCCCGTCCCACCGGCCAGCACCATCACCGTCTTCCATGTGGAGAGAAAATTCCAGTCAGTGAGTCAGAAACTTCCAGAATATTCCCGCTCCGGCCCCTTCTCCACTCCAACTTCAGGAAGATCCCGATAATTGATCCTCACCGACATGTACAATATCTCCACAAAATAAAAACCCGCTTTAAAAGGTACTGCTTAATATTCTCCCAAAACAACTGTCAACGCGACATAACGGACCGAAATGCGTTGGTGGAGGCTAAATAATTTGGAAAAAAAACGTCTTGCGGGCTCAGATTTTAATAAAAAATAAACTTGGTTCCCGGTCCGCCGTTTCTGAATTGGAGTTTCTTTAATGAAATAAACTCTCCAGCCGCTTCATGTTCCTGCAACCAAGCTTGATTTGCCCTCCGGCAGATCGACAGTCGCGGCTACCCAATCGATCGCCGCTCTAGCCACAGTTCTGCCCGCCTTACAGCTCCTTCAGCCAATCGGAATCCGCCACTGGCCTCATGCCGGAATCATCAGGTTCGGTTGTTGTCCTCGCCCCTGACAAACCGTCTGGTTATTGCGCGTGCGTAGTACGTGCCGTTTGCCCTCACCTCCCAATGCTCGATGGGAGTCGTAGTTCTATCTGAAACAGGTTATAGACGAAACAGCTATGAGCTGCGGATAGAAACTACATGTCCCAGGGGTTTTAACGTTCAATGGGGTGAAGCGATGACAGTGCAGCTTGCTCCTTTCACTGTCACTTGTTTATCAAAGTCAGAACTGATTTTGGTGAGTCAGACGAAGGAAAACGGACTGTAAATACTGGATTGCAGAAAATAACACAAATCTCTGCCAAGGAGCATTCGTTAGGAGTGATAGCATTTCAACACACTACTTAATGAATGCTTATTATGGCACTAGTTTACAAAGAGATGTCCTTTCGAATATTATTATAGTCGTAATCAATTTTTTAGTATTACTATCATGAATATGAGAAGTATGGTTCCTAAGTTTGCACCAGAATTGGTGGTGTTGTGGATAGCCAAAGAGGTTATCTTACAATACAATGGGACCTTCATCCAATGGGCCAAAGAATGGCAGATGGAGTTTAAATAAATGTGAGGGACAACATTTTGATCAGGTAAATTGGGTAATGGCAAAGTCCTGGTGAGTATTGCCAAACAAAGATACCATGGTATGCAGGTTCATTGTTCCTTAAAAGTAGAGTCGTAGGTAGATAGTAGGCCGGTGGGACGGGCTGTGCAACCAGCAGCATTTGGTATACTTGCCTTTATTAGTCAGTGCATTGAGAATAGGGGTTGGGAGGTCATGTTGCAGCTGTACAGGACATTAGTTAGGCCACTTTTAGAATACTGTGTTCAATTCTGGCCACTCTGTTATGGGGAAGATGTTGTGAAACTTGAAAGGGTTCATCAAAGGCTTACAAAAATGTTGTCAAGGTTGGTGGGTTTGAGCTATAGGGAGTGGCTGAACAGGCTGGGCTATTTCCCTGGACCGTTGGAGGTTTGTGGGATGACCTTGTAGAGGTTTATAAAATCATGAGGGGTAAGAAGAGAGTGAATAGCCACGGTCTGTTCGCCGGGATAGGGGAGTCTGAAACTGGAGGGCATAGGTTTAAGTCAAAAATTGTGGCTCTGGAAAAGCCCAGCTGGTCAGGCAGCATCCAAGGTGCAAGATAATCAACATTTTGGGTATAAGCCGTACATTAGGAATGTGGGGGAAGGGGGCTGAGAGATAAATAGGGTGAGGGTAGGACTGGAGTAAAAAGTAAGGTCTGCAGATGCTGGAGATCAGAGCTGAAAAATGCGTTGCTGGTTAAAGCACAGCAGGTCAGGCAGCATCCAAGGAACAGGAAATTCGACGTTTCGGGCCAGAGCCCTTCATCAGGAATGAGGAGAGGGTGCCAGGCAGGCTAAGATAAAAGGTAGGGAGGAGGGACTTGGGGGAGGGGCGATGGAGATGTGATAGGTGGAAGGAAGTCAAGGTGAGGGTGATAGGCCGGAGTGGGGTGGGGGCGGAGAGGTCAGGAAGAAGATTCCCTTGAACTCAGCACCGCCCTCCTAACCTGCAATCTTCTTCCTGACCTCTCCGCCCCCCACCCCACACCGGCCTATCACCCTCACCTTGACCTCCTTCCACCTATCACATCTCCATCGCACATCCCCCAAGTCCCTCCTCCCTACCTTTTATCTTAGCCTGCCTGGCACCCTCTCCTCATTCCTGATGAAGGGCTCTGGCCCGAAACGTCGAATTTCCTGTTCCTTGGATGCTGTCTGACCTGCTGTGCTTTAACCAGCAACACATTTTTCAGCTCTGGGGGTAGGACTGGGGAAATGTAACTGGGAAGGTGATAAGTAGATGGAGGTGGGGGTGTGATGGTGAGGGGGAGAGGCTGGAGCAGAAAGTAGGGAAGGAAAATGGACATGTCAGACAGTTCAAGAGGTGGTGCCACGTTGGAGGGTTGGATCTGGGATGGGGGGTGGAGGGGAATGAGGTAACTGCTGAAGCTGAAGTTGAAGTTGATGCCATATGGTTGGAGGATCGCAAGGCAGAAGGTCAGGCATACTTCCTCTAGGTGTCGGGTGGCTTGGATTTGGCAGTGGAGGAGGCCCAGGACTTGCATATCCTAGTGGGAGGGGAAGTTGAAGTAGTTGGCCACAGGGCAGTGGGGTTGTTTGGTGCATGCATCCCAGAGATGTTCCCTGAAATGTTCCACAAGTTTGTGTAGATTTGATTCAATTCCCTACAGTATGGACACAGGCCCTTTGGCCCAACAAGTCTGCACATACCCTTCAAAGAGTAACACAACCAGACCCATTCCCCCAACCAATATTTACCCCTAACTAATGCACCTAACACTATGGGCAATTTAGCATGGCCAATTCACCATGCTTTGGATGTCTTTGGATTGTGGGAGGAAACCCAGACAGACACGGGAAGAATGTGCAACCTCCACATAGACAGTCCCCCGAGGCAGGAATCGAACCCAGGTCCCTGGCGCTGTGAGGCAGCAGTGCTAACCACTGAGCCACCGTGCCGCCCATGGCATCCGGTCTGCCCAATGTAGGGAGACCACATCGAGAGCAACGGACATGGTAGATGAGGTGTTTGGGTGGACAGGAAAATCTCTGCCAGATGTGGAAGGATCCTTTAGGGCCTTGGACAGAAGTGAGGGTGGGGTGGTGTGGGCACAGGTTTTATACCTCCTGTGGCGGTAAGGGAAGGTGCCGGGAGTGGTATGTGGGTTGGTGGGGGGAGGGAGGTGGGGCGTGGACCGAAGAAGAGGGAAATGGTCTCTACAGAATGCTCTCTGGTGGTGGGGTCTGATTGTAAGTGGCAGAAATGGCAGAGGATAATGCGTTGTATCCATAGATTAGTAGGGTGGAAAGTGAGGATTGGGGACTTGTTCCCTTTGGAGGGGTGGGGTTCAAGGGTGGGGGAGCAGAAAGTGGAGGAGATGTGCAATCTCCAAGGAAGTGGAAGATTCTAGGGTACTTAGGAATGAAGATGAGATAAAAGATCAGATCAGCCATGACCTTATTAAGTGGTAGAGAAGTCACAAGGGGACTTTGTTCTCTGTTCATGGTTGTACATTCATCCACTTTTTCTTCACTTGGTTACTGTGAGAAAGAATAAGTTTGATTATACAGGACTCGGAGAGTTTGCAAATTGTACGCAAATTGGCTTGACAGTGGGAGACAAAGTGGTGCTGGAGGGTTGTTTTTCAGATTGGAATCCTGTGACCAGTAGTGTTCTGCGGGGATTGGTGCTGCATCCACTTTTGTTATTAATTTGTATTAACATTTTGGATGGGAATTTAGGAGGCATGTTTAGTAAGTTTGCAGATGACACCAAAATTGGTAGTTATAGTCAAGTACGAAGGTTATCTAAGATTACAGAGATCTTGATCAATTGGGCCAATGAACTGAGGAGTGGCAAATAGAGTTTTTAATTTGAATAAGTGAGAACGATTACATTTTGGTAAAACAAACAACGACAGGGCTTATACAATTAATGGTAGGACCCTGGGGAGGATAGTATCATAGAGAGATCTAGGGGTTCATACACATAATTCTGTGAAGTTTGCATCAGAGGTAGACAGAGTGGTTAAGAAGATGTTTAGCATGCTTGCCTTCATTGCTCAGACCATTGAGTATAGGAATTGGGACATTATGTTGAGGTTGTACAGGACTTTGGTGAGGCCACCTTAAGCACTGTGTACAGTTCTGGTCACCATGCTATAGAAAGGTGATTATTAAATTGAAGAGGATTCAAAAAAGATCTATCAGGAAGTTGCCTATTTGAGTTATAAGGATAGGCTTGAACTTTTTTTTCACTGAAGCATCAGAGGTTGAGGTGTGACCTTACAAAGGATTATAAAATGTTGAGGGGCATAGATAAGGTGAATAGCAAAGGTCTTTTTCCCTGCGGTAGTGTGTTCAAAATTAGGAGACATATTTTGAAGAGAAGGTTTAAAAGGGAGCTGAGTGGTAATGTTTTAACACAGTGGTTTGTATGTGAAATTAACTGCCAGAGAAAGTGGTGGATGCAGGTACAGTTACAGCATTTAAAAGACATTTGGAAAGCTACATGAATCAGAAAGGTTAAGAGATATGGATCAAATGCAGGCAAATTTTAATTTGGGAAATTTGGTCAGCATGGACAAGTTGGACCGAAGGGTCTGTTTCCATGCTGTATGACTCTATGACACATCTTCCTGATGACCAAACACCAGGGCCAATCTGAAGAAGGGTTACTGGACCTGAAATGTTAATACTGCTTTCTCTCCACAGATGCTGCCAGATTTGCTGAGTTTTTCCAGCAATCTGTTTTTGTTCCTGATTTTCAGCATCTGCAGTTCTTTGTTTTTTTTTGACTGGGGCCAATCCTGGTTTATACTGTGGAACAGCTGTTCCATTACAGGTTTCTGTTGGGAAAGCAACAAACTTGAAATGGGATATTTGTAAATGAACTGTTTATAACCAACTTCCATTTGCTATCTAGACAAACCAATGGAACACTCATGGGATCTCTGATATCAGGGTTCTTAGCAGAGACAGTAATGCAGAGACTCGAACAAATAGCTCTGCCAAGCATCCAACCCAAACTTTGGGTCCGCTACGGGAATGACACCTTTGTCATCACTAAACGAAACAAATTAGAGGAATCCTTCAAGACCCTTACTGGCTTAAAATTCACTAAAGAGGAGGAAAACAACAACAAACTGCCATTCCTAGATGTCACAGTAGAGTGAACAGCCAATGGGGAACTTCAAACCAGCGTCTACAGGAAAGCAACACATACAGACCAAATATTGAACTACAGAAGCAATCACCCCACCATCCTCAAACGAAGCTGCATCAGAACATTATTCCAACAAGTCATCACACACTGCAAAACACAGGAACTACACAGAGCAGAGGAAAATAACCTGTACAGTGTATTCAAAAAGAACAGGTACCCAATGAACACGGTCCGCAGATTTCCCAACAACAAACTCAAACAAGCAGACTAAACACTTCCAGAAACCCTAGCCACTCTCCCCTACATCAAAGACATCTTGGAAATGACTGCCAGACTATTCGGACCCCTTGGCATCATGGTAGCCCACACACCACCAACACTCTAAAACAGCAGCTAATGAACTTAAAAGACCCTATACAGACAATGAGCAAAACTAATATCATTTACAAAATACCGTGCAAGGACTGTAACAAACACTACATTGGACAGACAGGCAGAAAACTAGCCACCAGGATACATGAACATCAACTAGCCACAAACAACATGACCATCTCTCACTAGTATTCTTACATACAAATAAGGAAGTACACCATTTCTTCTGGGACAACATATCCATCCTAGGACAAGCCAAACAGAGACACACACGAGAATTCTTAGAAGCATGGTATTCCAACTGGAACTCTATCAACAAACACATTGACCTGGACCTGATTTACCACCCCCTGAGAAAAAGAACCGGAAATGACATCACCATAGAAAATTACATCACCAACCCGAAGAAACCAAAACATATAAATAGAAAGCAGGAATCGTCATCAGTGCTTTGTCTGGAGGCACACTGAAGATAATATCTAGTAAGGTGACGAAATGCCTGAAAATGAACCTTCAAGCTCAGCGAGCAAACCTACATCCAGAACCTCAACCTGAGCTATAAATCATCTCAAAAGTTGCTATCTAGTGTTTAAACAATTGATTTTCATCCCAACGTCTACACCCTCTATTTTAAACATGTCACTTTTGTTGGATCAGATTAGTTTAAGAATTCAGTCACAAAGTCAGATTCCTAAAGAGAGTAAAAATCAAATGCAAAATTAGTTCATCTCCTTGTAGATGTTTTAGGAATAAAGGGCTTAGGAACATGAGGCCTCCATTTGGCCCTAATAGAATGGTCAAGTATGCCCATAGATCATAGCTGAGCAGATCGTGGTCTTAATTTCACTTTCCTGTCTACCCTCTAATAACCTTGGTTTCTCTTCATCAAAAAAATCTAACAGACTTGAATAAATTCAACAACCCAACCTCCACTAAGTGAAAACAGAATTTCACAATAATCTAAGAAAGATTTTCCTCATGTCTACCATGAAAAGGAGGCATTGTTCTTAAACTGTTCTCTAGTCTTGTTTCCTATCACAAGACTAACAGGGAATACTATGACCTTGTGCATGGTAATTTGTATGTGCAATTTAATGAAGGACTGAAATAGACTGACATTCTACTATGTTGCAGGCAGCACACATTGGACCCAATTTGAAAAGGGAGTAAGAAACAATGTGTGTCAGCCCAAAAAAAATGTCAGAGTCCAAGGACTTGAAGGTCTGGCCAATTTTAATGACAAGGTTTCATTTAAATCAATTTAGGCAATCCATCCCGGATCAGTGATCAGTGGGGACTAACATCTTCTCCAGTTCAACGGTTCCTGCTTCTGAGATGATCAATAAACTCAACTAACTGAAGAGGGCCCAGAGAAAACAGATCGATAAATTGTGCACCATTTCAGCCCACTGTCTTCCTCTATACCGTTAAAAATCACACAACACCAAGTTATAGTCCAACAGGTTTAATTGGAAGCACTAGCTTTTGGAGCGCTGCTCCTTCATCAGGTGGTTCATCAGACAACCACCTGATAAAGGAGCAGTGCTCTGAAAGCTAGTGCTTCCAATCAAACCTGTTGGACTATAACTTGGTGTTGTGTGAATTTTTAACTTTCTACATCCCAGTCCAACACCAGCGTCTCCAAATCATTCCTCTACACCAAATATAATTTGGAGATGCACACACACACCGACCAACATGTACCTAAGTTTGTGGGGTGAATTTGTACTTGCAGTATTACATTTTACTTTGCTCAAAAACTGCATGAATCCATGTAAGATTCTGTAAATCTGTTTTTCAGATTAGAATCAGTCTGACCATTGTGACACAGACAGTGTCACATAGGGCACCTCACACTTCAATGCATTATCTGGGCCGACATGAAATCAACTGTTAAAGTTCACTTGAGAATGTAAGTTTTAAAAAAGGTTTTGCGATTTACATACGAAAGCACTGAAACCAACATGGTCATTCTAAAAGATGAGAGACTTAACAAACAATCCAGATCTTATATAATTTCAGTTACATCACAGTGTAAACTTGTGCTATAAATTCTGTGTCTTGTGATCTTATTCTTCACAACCACCTGATGAAGGAGCAACGCTCCGAAATAAACCTGTTGGACTATAACCTGGTGTTGTGTGATGTTTAACTTTGTACACCAAATATGGCATCCCAGGCAAAGCTGAACAAAGTTAATTACCTTGGTACAAAAACTGATTTGCTGATGGAAAGCTGCTTCTGACAAGGCCAGTATGCAGTCTGTCACAAGAGGCAGGTGAAGCTTGGAAAGCCAAAGTCAGAGATGGCATTTGGAGGTTTGTTCTTCCCATCAGTGCCTTGCTTCTGTTTTTGCCAATGTTCCTGAAGTTGTATTTTCACAAACAAACCATTTTTTGGTCAGTAACAAGCTATTGCTACAATTTCTTGTTAATGGAGAACTCACTGTAGTCCATATTAGTGCATATATAATATATATTACAACACATCAATTATTATGACCGAGTTTACTGTCCTCATTGTCAGTAGGATTTGTCATATGCAAGATGGAGACGAAAACTTAATTTTTTAAAAAATATGCTAACTGCTTAAGCTTTTATTCCTCATTCCATTAACATGTCTTTAAAATTGATTACAAATTACATCACATTAAAGAATACCCTAATGTCAAGTATAGGGCGGCACGGTGGCACAGTGGTTAGCACTGCTGCCTCACAGTGCCAGAGACCTGGGTTCAATTCCCACCTCAGGTGACTGACTGTGTGGAGTTTGCACATTCTCCGTGGGTTTCCTCCGGGTGCTCCGGTTTCCTCCCACAGTCCAAAGATGTGCAGGTCAGGTGAATTGGCCATGCTAAATTGTCCATAGTGTTAGGGAAAAGGGGTAAATGTAGGGGAATGGGTGGGTTGTGCTTCGGCGGGTCGGTGTTGGGCCGAAGGGCCTGTTTCCACACTGTAGGTAATCTAATCTAATCAAACTGTAAATTCACTGACCTTCCAGAACAGTTGCCTTGTGTTCCGGATGCAGTTTCATTTGAGATCCCCTCCGCCCTCGCCCCTCCCCAGCTACAGCCTGCTCTTCTCATTTGTTTAAATTCACTCAGAGCCAGGTTATAGTCCAACAGGTTTATTTGGAAGCACTAGCTTTTGCAGCACTGCTCCTTCATCAAGTGATTGTGTAGTATAAGATCATGACACACAGAATTTATAGCAAAGGTTTACAGTGTGATGCAGCTGAAATTATATATTGAAAAAGACCTGGATTGTTTGTTAAGTCTCTAAAAAAAGTCACAGAATCTTACATTAATTCATGCAGTTTTTGAGCAAAATAAAAGTAATTCTGCAAGTACAAATTCACCCCACAAACTTTGTATGTGTATGTGTGCATGTGGGTGTGAGGGGGGCGGGGGGTTATGAGTGTCTGTGAGACAGTGTGTGTATATGTGTGAGTGAGAGTGTAAAGGAGTATAAGTCTGTGAGAGGGTGAGTGTATGTGTGAGCATTATTCAGTTTTATCTTTCAGTTTTCCTGAATCTTATTGGAAGCACAAATTTCATCCTTCATCATCACTTCAGCATTTTCTTGGAGAAAGGCTCAATTGTACCAATGCTCTGGACAGTTGTAGGCAGGCGAAGAGATGATAGATTTCACACCATTTTTCAATCAAATTCGGATAGGCTTATTTTGAGGTGTTTTAACCCATTGAATGTTGTGACTGTAACCAACTTACATTAGACAGATTTTCTTATAAGTTTAAAAAGGAGCGTGACTAAATGTTTATTTTTTTATCATCTGAATGTATTCACACAGTGCTCACTCTGAAACACATGCAATAAAAAGGTGATTAGAAGGTGAAGAAGTAATATGCACTTAGACTTTCAAAGGAACTCCAAAATTTTACTGTTTCCTTTGACTCTTTTAAGATAGAAGCTTGAAATGTCCCTTATTCATTGACTGAAGAAAGGGCATTTGGAAGTTTCATTAATTAATTCATGGTGGTTTACTGCTATAGGTTTCTGGGTCTTTCTGTCAGTGCTTTGGAATCTCTGTAGCTAAAATCTGGGGTACTTTTTCAAAAACAAATAAGAGAATAATCCTACTTTTCGGCCTAGTGAGACTAGGCAGTCTCTTTCATTTTCTTGGCTGGGTCTTTCCCTCAGATTGACTGATATTCAAAACCTGTCTTAATGAATGTTCCTTATCACAAACTGGACTCTGTCAGTTAATCATAATATTGGTTTATCCATAGTCCACGCCAAATGACTTTCCACTTCTCTTCTCCGTTAAGGCCAACCACAAGCACCTTTAACGTATTAAAATATTCCAAGGTACTTCACAGGAACATAATGAAACAAAATACAACACTGAGTGAGAGAGGAGATATTCAGCCAGATGACCGAATGCTTGGTCAGAGGTAGCTTTTAAGGAGATTTTAAAAGCAAAGTAGAGTGAATCTCACCAATACTGGAGTCAGTTAAGACTATTGCACCAACCCTCCATTTTCCTAGCTGCAACAGAGCATCGTGCCTCTAACACAAATTACCCACAGGTGTAGAGATGATCTGGAAAATTGTTCAACACATGTCACAATGCCATCCCAAAATCACTCAAACCACTGCATTTTCAAATGTCACTGAATCCAAGTTATTGAACTTAAGTGCGAAGATGATGCTTCTCCATGTCATTGTAAACTCCTCCCATGCATAGGGTGGCATAGTGGTTAGCACTGCTGCCTCACAGCACCAGAGACCTGGGTTCAATTCCCGCCTCGGGCAACTATCTGTGTTTGCACATTCTCCCCGTGTCTGCGTGGGTTTCCTCCCACAGTCCAAATATGTGCAGGTTAGGTGAATTGGCCATGCTAAATTGCCCGTAGTGTTAGATGAAGGGGTATATGTAGGGGAATCGGTCTGGTTGGGTAGCTCTTCAGAGAGTTGGTGTGAACTTGTTGGGCCAAAGGGCCTGTTTCCACACTGTAAGTAATCTATTCTAATCGTATGACAAAATGGGTCTTTCCCTAAATATCTTGAAACCTTAGGTTCTCTTTCAATCAGTTCCCACATTCCTACACATCCCCCTATTTATTTCAATCTATGAGATACCTGGAAAATTTGGAGCACTTTCTGTATCTTGGGAACCCCCTCTCAACCAAGGTATGCATAAATGATGAAATTCACATTGCCTCTGAGATGCAATCTTTGCTGGCTGAGGAAAAGAATATTTCAGAATTTCAAACCCAAGTAAAAGTCATGGTTTACCCAGCAGCAGTGATTCCCATACTCCTATATACTTTCAGCACATCTGGTCAACCTTAAAGTACTGGAAGCAGACAGTCTAAGAACAGCTCCATTTTCCAGTATGCTCAGCATCAAAGTATTAATCATGCAGAGTCAGCTGTGCTGAATGAAGTTCGTTGCTCATACATCTGACACTAGACTCCCAAAACAAGGTTTTCTCTCAGAAAGTCACAATGTGGATACTCCTAAGACTACAGTGGAAATACATAAACGGATGTCCGAGAAGCATGCCTGAAGAGATCAAACATTCTCATTGATGTCTGAGGGTCTGTGACTTGCAGCTGACCAAAATGAAAAGTGAAACAATCATAGAATTCCTACAGTGTGGAAACAGACCACTCAACCCAACCGACTCTCTGAAGAGCATCCCCAGACTCACTCCCTCCCTTATCCCTATAACTTTGCATTTCTTTGCTAATCCACCTAACCCACACATTCTTAGACACTATGGACAATTTACCATGGCCAGTCCACCCAACCTACACATCTTTGGACTGTGGAAGGAAACTGGAGCACAGGGAGGAAACCCATGCAGACATCGTGAGAATGTTCAAAATCCACACAGTCACCCAAGGCTGGAATTGAACCTGGGTCCCTTGTGCTATGAGGCAGCAGTGATAACCAGTGAGTCACTGTATTGCCAAAAAAGCATGAAATGCATTGAGAGATTTTTCCAGGAGCAGGCAGAGGCAAAGTTGAAGCACCTTCAAATATGTCATCTGCCTAAACCTTAGCACTACTTGTGTCACGTGTCAGAGAGTCTGCAGACATTATTAATCATCAACCATGGAACCAGAGTAGAAACATGTCATCCTTAGTCTTGTTGAACCGCTTGTGAGGGAGAGATAAAAGAAAGAGGAAAGCAAAGCAGAGAGGTGAAGAGATGTAGGGATTGTATTCCATAATCTAAAACTGAAGATGTGATCATCAATGGTGGAGTGATTAACATCACAATGCTTGAAGGGGCAGAATTAGAGTAAAACCCCTTTCAAAGTACTATCCTTTGTATAATCTTTAAAATATCACTCCTAATAGCTCCTTCTTTGCCATGTCAAAATTCCATTTAATAAGCTCACCATAAAGTTTGTTGTATACTAACAGCACCTAGGTCTATAGTTTGGTTGACCCATCTTCTGTTTCTGTGCTGCCAAATGAGACACAGTTTCCTCTAATTGAACTTTAATGTACATTGAAGCATAGTCTTCAGCCCAGACCAGTGTCTATGCAATAGTCAACAGTTTGAGTTATAAAGAAAGGCTGCATAGGCTGGGACTTTTCGCATTGGAGTGTTGGAGGTTGAGAGGCAACCTTAAAGAAGTTCATAAAATAATGAGGGGTATAGATAGAGTTAATGATTGTTATCTTTTTCCAAAGATGGGGGATATCAAGATTAGGGGGCACATTCTTAAGGTGAGAGGAGAAAGATTTAAAAAAGACATGAGGGAAAATTTTTTACATCAAGGATGGTTCGCATGTGGATGGGGGTACACATATAACATTTAAAAAACATTTCAATAAGTACATGAATAGGAAAAGTTTGCAATGATATGGGCCAGGAGCAGGCAAGTGGGACGAGTTTAGTTTGGGATTATATTCAGCATGGACTGGTTGGACCGAAGGGTCTGCTTCCATGCTGTATGACTCAAATCAGACTTTAGAGTGTGTTGCTGGAAAAGCACAGCAGGTCAGGCATCATCCGAGGAGCAGGGGAATCGACGTTTCGAGTCAGAGCCCTTCATCAGGAATGAGGCTGGGAGCCACGGGGGTGGAGAGATAAGTGGGATGGGGTTGGGGAGGAGGTAGCTAAGGAGGTAGCAATGTCAGAAACCTATTCAACACTGATGAGCTTCCAACCTTACATACTTTCCAGTACAAAGATCACATACTTCTACTTCCATAGTATCCCCAGCTTCTGTCACTGCCTCAGTCTATCTGCCTTATCCACGAGTTTCTCACCTCTTCATTCAACTGTTCCAATACTCACTTGGTCAATCTCTCATTCTCTAGACCCCATAAACATCAGTACGGTCAAAACACCTCTGTTTGTATCCCACCTCAGGGCAAAGACTGCTCACCTTGTTCTTGCGGACATATATTATTTTCTGGTCCTCTGTAGCCTCCAATTTAATATTAATTATGATTAAATTATCCCATGAAATCACAAGTACCTATCTTTTTAACCTCCTCCAGTCGCAGAACATGACCAGTAAACTCTTTATTCTGCTGATGCTAGCCTTTTGAACATTTCCTGCATCCTTTATCACACCACTGGACACTTCCCTTCAGGCACAAGGACACACCTAGAATTCCTTTTTTAAGCTCTCCTCCTTCTCTGTTGCCCATTCTTCTTTCAAGTTCTTCCTTAAAACCCAATCTCATTCACCAAGCTTTTGGTCATCTCTCCTCAGATTGTTATTATGATCTTCTGTAATCCATTATCTGAACTACCATTGGTGGTATTCCTGTGAGATAGAATGGCAGTAATCACTCTACTAGTTACGACCAATTCAGTTGTTGCTAATAGTTATATCAATTAGCTAAACACATCAAAGAGTATTTTAATATCAATGCTTAAGCATTTTAAAAAGAAGAATAAAATCTAAATGTGTATTTGAAGCTGACTTTAAGAATTAATTTGCCAAACTAACTTTCCTTACGAAACAATTCAACTTTTCCCCTTTTCCTTAAAGGAAATTGGAATTAATAATTGGTAGATATTTTCATTTAGTAGACAAATTTAAGCCATCCACTTGGAGAGCTGTAAATATTAAATATTAATCAACAAACCACAAAGACATAATTTCTTTAAGCATGAAATAGCCTCATACAATGTTGAGAAAATCAGAAGAATATTTTTCTTCCAGTTTTTTAAGTGAGTAGAGAAATGAAAACATCAAGCATACGTTACATGTTACTCATAAAATAAAATTAACTGTAAGTGTTATTTTAAAACCGTTCTAAAATAGTGGAATAGGTAATACTCTGCCAGAAGCTCACTGTCTGCTTCACCCAAGTCTAACTTTCAATTTGTCATAGAGTCATAGAGATGTATAGCATGGAAACAGACCCTTCGGTCCAACCCATCCATGCCAACCAGATATTCCAACCCAATCTAGTCCCACCTGCCAGCACCGGCCCATATCCCTCCAAACCTTTCCTATTCATATACCCATCAAAATGCCTCTTAGTGGGCGGCACGGTGGCACAGTGGTTAGCACTGCTGCCTCACAGCACCTGAGACCCGGGTTCAATTCCCGACTCAGGCGACTGACTGTGTGGAGTTTGCACGTTCTCCCCGTGTCTGCGTGGGTTTCCTCCGGGTGCTCCGGTTTCCTCCCACAGTCCAAAGATGTGCGGGTCAGGTGAATTGGCCATACTAAATTGCCCGTAGTGTTAGGTAAGGGGTAAATGTAGGGGTATGGTTGGGTTGCGCTTCGGCGGGTCGGTGTGGACTTGTTGGGCCGAAGGGCCTGTTTCCACACTGTATGTAATCTAATCTTAAAAAAAATTAAAAAAACATCCTCTGGCAGCTCATTCCATACACGTACCACCCTCTGTGTGAAAAAATTGCCCCTTAGGTCTCTTTTATATCTTTCCCCTCTCACCCTAAATCTTTGCCCTCTAGTACTGGACTCCCCTACCCCAGGGAAAAGACTTTGTCTATTTATCCTATCCGTTCCTCTCATAATTTTGTAAACTCTATAGATCTCAGTCTCCGACACTCCAGGGAAAACAGCCACAGCCTGTTCAGCCTCTACCTGCAGCTCAAATCCTCCAACCCTGGCAACATCCTTGTAAATCTTTTCTGAACCCTTTCAAGTTTCACAACATCTTTCCGATAGGAAGGAAACCAGAATTGCACGCATTATTTCAACAGTGGCCTAACCAATGTCCTGTACAGTCGCAACATGACCTCCCAACTCCTGTACTCAATACTTTGACCAATAAAGGAAAGCATACCAAACGCCTTCTTCACTATCCTATCTAGCTGCGACTCCACTTTAAAGGAACTATGAACCTGCGCTCCAAGGTCTCTTTGTTCAGCAACACTCCCTAGGACCTTACCATTAAGTGTATAAATTCTACTAAGATTTGCCTTCCCAAAATGCAGCACTTTGTATTTATCTGAATTAAACTCTATCTGCCACTTCTCAGCCCATTGGCCCATCTGGTCCAGATCCTGTTGTAATCTGAGGTAACCCTCTTCGCTGTCCACTATATCTCCAATTTTGGTGCCATCTGCAAACTTACTAACTGTACCTCTTATGCTCGCATACAAATCATTTATGTAAATGACAAAAAGTCGAGGACCCAGCACCGATCCTTGTGGCACTCCACTGGTCACAAGCCTCCAGTCTGAAAAACAACCTTACACCACCACCCTCTGTCTTCTACCTTTGAGCCAGTTCTGTATCCAAATGGCTAGTTCTCCCTGTATTCCATGAAATCTAACCTTGCCAATCAGTCTCCCATGGAGAACCTTGTCGAACAACTTACTGAAGTCCATCTTTATGCAACATAAGAATAGGAACAGCCTGTTACACCTTTCAATATTATTATGGCTGATCTGTCTCTGCTGTACTTTTCCACCCATTTCCCTTTATTCCAGGAGAGATGAAAAATATTTCTATCTCAACATTGGACATACTCAATAATGGAGCATCCATGACACTCCAGGGTGGATTTCTAATGGTTGACAACTCTGTTAGTGAAGAATTTTCTCTTCGTCTTAATCTTTAATGATCAGCCCTTTTATTCTGAGCTTGACCTCCCTGTGGCAGAGATTTCCCAACTTCATTCAATGCACTCCTCTCTGTGATGCTTCTCTCTCTCTGCAAATCCCCTTTCTGCTGGTCATCTCTTTGCTGCTTCCCACTCCAGTGTACAGCTACAAGTTAGGTTAGTACAGGCTGCTAGTCATATTGCTTCTCATCAGAGGTCCAACCTAAGGCGAAGTAAGCAGCACTCAGTCTGAGCTGAAAATGTGTTGCTGGTTAAAGCACAGCAGGCTAGGCAGCATCCAAGGAACAGGAAACTCGACGTTTCGGGCATAAGCCCTTCATCAGGAATGAGGAGAGAGTGCCAGGCGGGTTAAGATAAAAGGTAGGGAGGACGGACTTGGGGGAGGGGCGATGGGGATGTGATAGGTGGAAGGAGGTGTGGGTGAGGGTGATAGGCCGGAGTGGGGTGGGGGCGGAGAGGTCAGGAAGAAGATTGCAGGTTAGGAGGGCGGTGCTGAGTTGACGGAACCAACTGAGAAAAGGTGGGGGGAGGGGAAATGAGGAAACTGGAGAAATCTGAGTTCATTCCTTGTGGTTGGAGGGTTCCCAGGTGGAAGATGAGGTGCTCCTCCTCCAGCCGGCATGATGTTATGTTCTGCCGGTGGAGGAGTCCAAGGACCTGCATGTCCTCGGTGGAGTGGGAGGGAGAGTTAAAGTGTTGAGCCACGGGGTGATTGGGTTGGTTGGTCCGGGCGTCCCAGAGGTGTTCTCTGAAGCGTTCTGCAAGTAAGCGGCCCGTCTCCCCAATATAGAGGAGGCCACATCGGGTGCAGCGGATGCAATAGATGATGTGTGTGGTGGTACAGGTGAACTTGTGGCGGATATGGAAGGATCCCTTGGGGCCTTGGAGGGAAGTGAGGGAGGAGGTGTGTGTGCAAGTTTTACATTTCCTGCGGTTGCAGGGGAAGGTGCCGGGAGTGGAGATTGGGTTGGTGGGGGGTGTGGACCTGACGAGGGAGTCACGAAGGGAGTGGTCTTTGCGGAACGCTGATAGGGGAGGGGAGGGAAATATATCCCTGGTGGTGGGATCCGTTTGGAGGTGGCGGAAATGACGGCGGATGATACGCTGTATACAGAGGTTGGTGGGGTGGAATGTGAGAACCAGTGGGGTTCTGTCTTGGTGGCGGTTGGAGGAGCGGGGCTCAAGGGCGGAGGACCGGGAAGTGGAGGAGATGCGGTGGAGGGCATCGTCGATCACGTCTGGGGGGAATCTGCGGTCCTTGAAGAAGGAGGCCATCTGGGCTGTGCGGTGTTGGAACTGGTCCTCCTGGGAGCAGATGCGGCGGAGACGAAGGAATTGGGAATATGGGATGGAGTTTTTACAGGGGGCAGGGTGGGAGGAGGTGTAGTCCAGATAGCTGTGGGAGTCAGTCGGTTTATAGTAGATGTCTGTGTTGAGTCGGTCACCCGAGATAGAAATAGAAAGGTCTAGGAAGGGGAGGGAGGAGTCTGAGACAGTCCAGGTGAATTTGAGGTCGGGATGGAAGGTGTTAGTAAAGTTGATGAACTGTTCAACCTCCTCGTGGGAGCACGAGGCAGCGCCGATACAGTCATCGATGTAGCGGAGGAAAAGGTGGGGGGTGGTGCCAGTGTAGTTGCGGAAGATGGACTGTTCCACATATCCTACGAAGAGACAGGCATAGCTGGGGCCCATGCGGGTGCACATGGCAACTCCTTTAGTTTGGAGGAAGTGGGAGGATTGAAAAGAGAAGTTATTCAGGGAGAGGACCAGTTCAGTCAGTCGAAGGAGGGTGTCAGTGGAAGGGTACTGGTTGGTGCGGCGGGAGAGGAAGAAGCGGAGGGCTTTGAGTCCTTCGTGATGGGGGATGGAGATGGCCGCAACTACACTGCACAGCCCAGATGGCCTCCTTCTTCAAGGACCGCAGATTCCCCCCAGACGTGATCGACGATGCCCTCCACCGCATCTCCTCCACTTCCCGGTCCTCCGCCCTTGAGCCCCGCTCCTCCAACCTCCACCAAGACAGAACCCCACTGGTTCTCACATTCCACCCCACCAACCTCCGTATACAGCGTATCATCCGCTGTCATTTCCGCCACCTCCAAACGGACCCCACCACCAGGGATATATTTCCCTCCCCTCCCCTATCAGCATTCCGCAAAGACCACTCCCTTCGTGACTCCCTCGTCAGGTCCACACCCCCCACCAACCCAATCTCCACTCCCGGCACCTTCCCCTGCAACCGCAGGAAATGTAAAACTTGCACACACACCTCCTCCCTCACTTCCCTCCAAGGCCCCAAGGGATCCTTCCATATCCGCCACAAGTTCACCTGTACCACCACACACATCATCTATTGCATCCGCTGCACCCGATGTGGCCTCCTCTATATTGGGGAGACAGGCCGCTTACTTGCAGAACGCTTCAGAGAACACCTCAGGGACGCCCGGACCAACCAACCCAACCACCCCGTGGCTCAACACTTTAACTCTCCCTCCCACTCCACCGAGGACATGCAGGTCCTTGGACTCCTCCACCGGCAGAACATAACAACACGACGGCTGGAGGAGGAGCGCCTCATCTTCCGCCTGGGAACCCTCCAACCACAAGGAATGAACTCAGATTTCTCCAGTTTCCTCATTTCCCCTCCCCCCACCTTTTCTCAGTCGGTTCCGTCAACTCAGCACCGCCCTCCTAACCTGCAATCTTCTTCCTGACCTCTCCGCCCCCACCCCACTCCGGCCTATCACCCTCACCCTCACCCACACCTCCTTCCACGTATCACATCCTCATCGCCCCTCCCCCAAGTCCCTCCTCCCTACCTTTTATCTTAGCCCGCTGGCACTCTCTCCTCATTCCTGATGAAGGGCTTATGCCCGAAACGTCGAATTTCCTATTCCTTGGATGCTGCCTAGCCTGCTGTGCTTTAACCAGCAACACATTTTCAGCTGTGATCTCCAGCATCTGCAGACCTCATTTTTTACCCGAGCACTCAGTGTGAAACAATAAAAAAACCCAAATTGTACAAAGTTAACTCTAGGCAAAACCTTTCCCCACTAACAATTAAGAAAGCACCTGTGGATATTGAGATTCTATTGCCATATTTGATGAAATTGATTGAACACCTTAATTGCTGCTTTTTACTGAACTTTCTTTCATTGGTAAGTTTCGGGAGACACTGGGTTTATGGAGCTCACAAGTCTACACAAAGAATAAGTCAACATATGATTGTGAGGATGCTGTGTGACAATAAGGCATTGACAAAATCCACCCATCACAAAGGAATGCCTTATTTGCAAAATTGTAGGTCACTCCCAGGATAATGCACAGATATAAGATAGTTTCTGAATGATAGAAATACTGTGGTTACATACATTATGATGTCCACATAGTAGATCACCCACCACCATATCTAGAGTAGAAAATATACATGCATTTGATGAGACACCTCCATTGGAGAGGATATGAATGCATTCCTATGGGCACCAGCTAATCCTGAAGAGCCAAAAGGCAGATCAGGGCAGGACTTATACACTTAATGATAATGTCTTGGAGAGTGTTGCTGAACAAAGAGACCTTGGAGTGCAGGGTCATAGTTCCTTGAAAGTGGAAATGCAGGTTGATAGGATAGTGAAGAAGGTGTTTAGTATACTTGCCTGTATTGGTCAGTGCATTGAGTAGAAGAGTTAGGAGGTCATGTTGCAGCTGTACAGGATATTAGTGTCACTTTTGCAATACTGTATGCAGTTCTGGTCTCCCTGCTATAGGAAGGATGTTGTGAAACTTGAAAGGATTCAGAAAACAGGGATGTTGCCAGAGTTGAAGGGTTTGAGCTACAGAGAGAGAGGCTGAATAGGCTGGGGCTATTTTCTCTGGAGTGTTGGAGGCTGAGGGGTGACCTTACTGAGAGTTATAAAATCAGGAGGGGCATGAATAGGGTAAATAGACAAAGTCTTTTCCCCAGCTGGGAGTGTCAAAAACTAGAGGGCATAGATTTAAGGTGAGAGGAGAAAGATTTAAAAGGGACCTAAGGGCAACATTTTCACAAAGGGTCTTGGAGACCATGTATGGAATGAGCTGCCAAAGGATATGGTGGAGTCTGGTACAATTTAACATTTAAAAGGCATCTGGATGCGTATATGAATAGGAAAGATTTGGAGGGATATGGGCCAAATGCTGGCAAATGGGACTAGATTTATCTAGGATATCTGGTCGGCATGAATGAATTGGATCAAAGGGTCCGTTTTCATGCTGTATATCTCTATATTTCTATGACTCTAAAAGGTTCACAACTTGACTGTGTCAATGGGCATCCTGTTACATACAGGAGCATGTGTTACAATCCAAAGAAACCAGTTGCCACCGCTGAAAAAGTGGAAATTATAGCTTACAGAGAAGATCACATGGCACAGTTGGAATAAGTGTCAGAAGGATATAGGAATCCTGTACATTACACTACAATGCAACACAAGAAAATTGGAACTGTGCACTTTATTCGCAATCAATGTTTGAGCCTGCACATGTCTCAACTTCAACTTCATCAGAAAAGTTAGAGGAGACTGACAAACCCCACCCCTCCCCAGGGAACAACTGGTCCAGAAGCAAACAACGTCAAACATTAGCCCAAGACAGTCTCTTGTTGACTAAACAGTCATAATGCAACAGCTGGAAAACTTCATTGGGGTTTCCAGACTCATAGGAATCCAACAGATGAAAGAGTCAGTGAGATTACTTCATGTTAGCATAAGAGAGCTGTTACATATTGCCAACAAAAAGGAAATCACATACTTCACAGGAGTGGTGAAAATGTTTAAAATGCTTTTTCTTCTAAAACAGAACAGTCTACACTAGCGACAGAAACAGTGTTGAATGAATAGTAATCCTTCAGTAACAGTATTGGGAAAGTAAGAATCACACAACACCGCGTTATAGTCCAACAGGTTTAATTGGAAGCACACTAGCTTTCAGAGCGATGCTCCTTCATCAGGTGGTAGTGGAGGGCTCAATCCTAACACACAGAATTTCTCGCAAAAAAAATTTAGTGTGATGTAACTGAAATTATACATTGAAAAATTGATTGTCTGTTAAGCCTTTCATCTGTTAGAATACAGTGATAGTTTCTTTCATGTGTAAATCACAAAACCTTTTTTTTAAAAAGTTGCATTCTCGGGTTAGCTGTTAACAATGGTGATAGCTAGACAATATGTTGAAGGTGTTGGCCTCCTGTGTCCTCTGCTATGCCATGATGTTTAGATTGGTTGTAATCTAAAAAGTGAGATAACGGAGTATTCGGAAAAGTTTACTTCATCAGTCAAACAATGATCTACCATTCAGAACTAAGGTCAGTAGTGCTCAAGTTTACTATTCTTTCAAGTTCAAAGAGAATGCATTCTGAAAGACTTGTGAAATGTCCAGACTGCCTGCATTTTGCAAGCAGATAGGGTGGTGAAGAAGGTGTTTTCTTTCATTGCTGAAAATGTGTTGCTGGAAAAGCGCAGCAGGTCAGGCAGCATCCAAGGAACAAGAGAATCGACGTTTCGGGCATGAGCCCTTCTTCAGGAATGAGGAAAGTGTGCCAAGCAGGCTAAGATAAAAGGTAGGGAGGAGGGACTTGGGGGAGGGGCATTGGAAATGTGATAGGTGAAAGGAGGTTAAGGTGAGAATGGTAGGCCAGAGTGGAGGTGAAGGCGGAGAGGTCAGGAAGAAGATTGCAGGTTAGGAAGGTGGTGCTGAGTTCGAGGGTTGGGACTGAGACAAAGTGGGGGGAGGGGAAATGAGGAAACTGGAGAAATCTGAGTTCATCCCTTGTGGTTGGAGGGTTCCTAGGCAGAAGATGAGGCGCTCTTCCTCTAGCCGTCATGTTGCTATGGTCTGGCGATGGAGGAGTCCAAGGACCTGCATGTCCTTGGTGAACATCTTCCGCCTAGGAACCCTCCAACCATAAGCGATGAACTCCAATTTCCTCATTTCCCCTCCCCCCACCTTGTCTCAGTCCCAACCCCCGAGCGCAGCACCACCTTCCTAACCTGCAATCTTCTTCCTGACCTCTCTGTCCCCACCCCCACTCTGGCCTATCACCCTCACCTTAACCTCCTTCCACCTATCGCATTTCCAACACCCCTCCCCCAAGTCCCTCCTCTCTACCTTTTATCTTAGCCTGCTTGGCACACCCTCCTCATTCCTGAAGAAAGGCTCATGCCCGAAACGTCGATTTTCCTGTTCCTTATATGCTGCCTGACCTGCTGTGCTTTTCCAGCAACACATTTTCAGCTCTGATCTCCAGCATCTGCATTCCTCACTTTCTCCTAATTTCCTTTCATTGGTCGACTGTTGAGTAGAGGAGTTGGGACATCGTGTAGTGGCTGTATAGGGCATTGGTGAGAGCACTTTTAGAATATTGTATTTAATTCTGGTCTCCCTTCAATAGAAAAGATGTTGTTAAACCTGAAAGAGTGCAGAAAAAATTTACATGAATGTTGTAGGGACTGGATGGAGAGGCTGAATAGACTGGGGCTATTTTCCCTGGAACGCCAAAGATTCAAGGTGATGTTCTAGTTTACAAAATCATGAGGGGCATAGAAGGGGACTAGCCAAGGTCTTTCCCAGTTTAAGGGAGTCCAAAATGAGAGGGCATGGGTTTAAGATGAGAGGGGAAAGATTTAAAAGGGACCTGAGGGGCAACTTCATGCAGAGTGTGGTGTGTGCATAGAATGAGCTGGCTGAGGAAGTGGTGGAGGCTGGTACAATTGCAACATTTAAAAGGCATCTATGCTTATAATTCTATATTGTGATGTTACACACGTGACTGCATAATGGGTTAAATATGGGCAAAATGTTTGGGAAGAGATGTTGTACAAGGTTTTGAAGGTATTGCTGTTCATGTTGCACTAATGTACTACACTGCCTAGGGATGAAGACAAGAGATGCTGCCTTAGCTTGTACAGGTAGCAAGTGCGCTTTTACGACATCCCAAGGTTCTAAAGATAATGGCTGATCAAATGAGGTTACTCTTATTGTTATCATGCAATACATCTTGTTATCCAAAAATAGTGGCTTTTCTGCAGATACTCTGCGATGGCGTATCCTCTACCATTAATCACTAGGTTGGTCCAAGACAAAGCATAGGCTGAAGGGGATTAGTAGCAGTGAACTACCTCAAATAACCTTTGCCCAGCACCAGACTGATGAAGATGCGACAAAGTACCAGGAGTGGTCTGGGAAAATGCCACAGTTTCAATGATTTATTTGCAAATTAGGATTCCATGAGAAGCTCTTCTGACTTGCCTGCCTCCCTCCCAACCAGCTTGACAAAGATCAGGAGTGTTGGGCTGCAGTGCAGCCAGAGATTTGGAAATGGCCTTTTCTAGTAACGGAAGAGGGTTATAATGTGTGTTTAACTGTGCACAAGTGAAAAATGACATTCTCCAAGCTGCAAAGAACACGGTGAATCCATGAACCTTTCTAAACATGCAGTGCATGGGACTGCTGCATGCAACATTTTCCATGCTAAATCATCAGTGCTGAAATGGAGGACTTCCATGTTCAGAGCCTTCCTTTGGGGACACCTGCAACATCTGGACAGAGACAGAATATTTCATGAGGGCAAGAAAGTGGAGGGTATATAGGAGCAGCCTGAACACATAAGTCTCTCTTCATATTCTTTCAAAAAACAAATTTAAATTAAACAAGTTTAAAAAAAAGCCCCTAAACATCCACTGTAACAAAAATCAATTCATCAAAGCAAAATTGAATGTAAATCAAAATGTTATTGGTGTCGGTAATGCAATCTTACCCTGGTGGTGCCCATTAATCAGGGAAGGCCACAAACACAGATGAAACCTCATAAGGAAGACACACAGTGAGTCTCATGACCCTGCAAATGTCCACTTCCTGGGTTTATTAATGGTGACCTTGGCCAGGTTCAGGAACAACCCACGAGGAGATATTGTTTCTGCTCTTGCCCTCCACTCACACTCAGCAAGAGGCTAAAGTGCAAAGAAAACCAAGCAGCAGCACCATCCCACCCTTAAAATAATGAAACATAGACTGCTACCTCACACTCCCTATGTACATTTGGAACATGAACTCCAGAAGGCCAAAGAAAAGACAGGCAACCTGGGAGCCCGTGAACCACTTTAAACAGCTATTGCACAGACTGCTCCATGGAAAACACTCCATTCTAAATGGCCAATGGTAAAGTGGAGAACACTTTGTCAAGAGTCACCCACCAGGAACTCCAGGCACCGCTGAATAGCAGGACAGAATGCTACAGTGGGTGCAGATGGTTGATAAGAATGAGGATGTGGAGGGTATGCAGCTACAGACTATAAGGAAAAGTAACTTTACATGTACTCAAGATTCTCAAAACAACCGTTACCTTCCAGCTGCATACCCTTAACCTGAATAAGCAATCACCATCAGTATTTTGCTGAGTTTTCAGCCTTGATTCAAGTTTTGAAAAGGACGTTGAACCCAGCACGGAAAGTGATACAACTTGAATTGTAGATATTTCTAATCAGCCTGTTCATGGCAGACCTCTGGAGCAGGTTGGACTCAAACCAGATCTTCTGGATCAGAGGTAGGGACATTACCACTACACACAAACTCCCTCACAACATGAACTAAATACATTAAGTTAATAGCACAGTGCTAATAGTAGGCATTCTTGCATATATTAGCTATCTAGTTTTATAAAACCAAATGTTGACATTAAAACAAATGTATACCTTTAATACCCATCTTTGCCCTTATTTTCTTTTGATGATATTGATTCCACAGGAAAAGCAGTAATCTATAACTTTCTTAATGGCCATTTTTCATTTGTGAGTTTGAACAATGAGCATCACTGAACTATTGAACCATATGGACCATGGCAGCTGAGCCCAATTTTATGTAATGACACCAGAACACACATAGGCTGGTGAATAACAATTGTAAACCAAGGCCTGCAATAATTTTTCTCCCCCTCAAAATCTAAGGCCATATAAGTCAAGCATTCTTTAATATTAAAGAAAATCCAATTTGTTCAGTTAACCACACTCACTAAATGTTGAATATTTTTTAATAAGAAGCAACCTAAGTGGCTCATTATGAATCATGTGATACAAACTAATTCCAAGTGAATATAATTGTTTATGTGCAACTGATAAATTTGTATGAATGAATACTGTGGAGTCCTTATTGCTACTTAATCTTAGTTTAATGACCCTGTTAATGCAGAGCACTTTAACAATTCTTGAAATTTTAAGGCTATGTATGATGACATTTGACCAACAGTTTTGCAGTTCTGAAGCTTGTGAAGGCTTTGCAGGTTGGGGAAATACAAGCAAGACTTTCCAGAATGACTCCAGGGCTCAACAGATTACAGTTATACAGATAGGCCAGAGAAGCTATAGTTGTTACCCTTGGAGTAGATGAGATCCATTAAAGATGTTTAAAATAATAGTCTTGATAGTGTAAATAAAGAGAAATTATTTACATTGGCTGAAGAACTGATAATAGGCATGTACAGATTTCAGATCATTGTCAAAAAAACTGGTGATTTAGCTGGGTCCCACTTCAGAAGGGTTCCTCTGCTTTGTGCTATTATAAACATCCAATACTTCTGAAAGTTCTGAAGTTTGGACACAATGTAATAATCATACAGATTCAAAAGGACAGCCTTTATGACACCATTGCTATATTTATTAGTCATCACAATGGTTCATTATTGATCCACACAGTTGTTAAATAACAGTATTTATGTTCAAAGTATGTAGCAGTTACTTAAGTATATGTGATATATTTAGCCTTTAATTTTAGTTTCTTCCACTGAATAGGTAATGCCTCCCACGAGCAGTCACCCGGAGCCTCTTTCTTGTGATACAACAATGCAGATGGCACCAAAATGTGTCAGAAACTTTGGCGGGGATGACAATCAGGTAACATCAGGTATATCACTGCACACCAAAACAGTAAGTGCATCTAAAAATGATAAGCTGACAAAATAAAAATGGGAGGCATGTTTACAAGTGTCTGCTTGTTCAGGTACAATAATTTGACTTTGAAGTGAGATATGTACCAGGAGAAAGTGAGGACTGTAGATGCAGGAGATCAGAGTCTAGAGTGGAAGAATCAACGTTTCAGGCAAGAGCCTTCATCAGGAATAAGGCTTCTGAGCCGAGGGGGTGGAGAGATAAATGGGAGGGAGGGAGCAGGGCTGGGGGGAAGATTGCTGAGAGTGCAATAGGTATACGGAGGTGGGGGCAATGGTGATAGGTTGGAGAGGAAGGTAGAACAGGTAGGTGGGAAGGAAGGTGGACAGGTAGGACAATTCATGAGGTCGGTGCCAAGTAGGAAGGTTAGAACTAGGCTAAGATAGGGGGAAGGGAAATGGGAAACCAGTGAAATCCGCATTGACGCCTTGTGGTTGGAGGGTCCCAAGGTGGAAGATGAGGCGTTCTTCCTCCAGGCATCGGGTGGTGAGGGTGTGGCGATGGAGGATGGCTTGTATGTCCTTGGCCGAGTTGGGGGGTTGGTGGCAGTGTTCGGTCACAGGGTGGTGGGGTTGGTTGTGTGCTTGTTCCGGAGATGTTCTCTGAAGCGCTCTGCAAGTGGGCATCTTGTCTCCCCAATGTACTGGTGTATCTGCGGAAGATGGACTGTTCCACGTAACCGAAAAACAGGCTGGCATAGCTGGGGCACATATGGTCCCCATAGCTACCTCTTTGGCATAGAGGAAGTGTAAGGATTCAAACTAAAAATTATTGAGGATGAGGACCAGTTCAGCCAAACGAATGAATGTCAGTGGAGGGATACTGGTGAGACGCTGGGAGTCTGACTGAATCCTCGCATTTCCACCAGACAAAAGGGGTGGCCATAGGTACCTGCTTGGGCTCCAGCTCTGCCTCTTTGTTAATTAAGTGGAACAGTCCCATCTTCCACAGTTACACCGGTACCATTCCCCAACTTTTCCTCCACTACATTGATGATTGTATTGGCGCCAATTTGTGCTATCACGAGGAGATTGAACAGTTCATCAACGTCACCAACACATTCCACCACGACCTTAAGTTCACCTGGATCATCTCAGATACCTCCCTCCCCTTACTGGACCTCTCCATATCCATCAACGGTGACTGATTCAACATGGGCATCTTCTACAAACCCACCAGCTCCTACAGCTATCCGGACTACACCACCTCTCACCCTGCCTCCTGTAAGAATGCTATCCCTTATTCTCTATTCCTTCACCTCTGCTGCATCTGCTCCCCAGAGGACCAGTTCCACCACAGGTCACACCCGATGGCCTCCTGATTCAAAGACCGTAATTTCCCCTCCCAAGTGGATGATGATGCCCTCCAGCTGCAACTGCAAGAAGGACAGAACCCCACCCCCACCCCCACCCCCGGTCCTCACCTTCTACTCCACCAACCTCCGTAGAAATTGCATCATCCTCCACCATTTCTGCACCTACAAATGGACACCACTGCCAGAGAGATGTATTTCCTTCCCCTCCCGCTTTCTGTAAAGACCATTTTCTCCGTGATTCTCTTATCAGGTCCACGCCTCCCACCAACCCACCCTCCCCTCGTGACAACTTGCCCTGCCACTGCAGACATTGCAAAGCCAGTGCCCACACCTCCCCCCTCACCTCCGTCCAAGGCCCCAAAGGAGCCTTCTACATCCATCAGAATTTTACCTGCACTTCCACACATGTAATTTATTGTATCCATTGCTCCCGATGTGGTCTCCTCTACATTGGGGAGACAGGATGCCTATTTACAGACTGCTTCAGAGAAAAGTCCAAGGGACCCGTACCAACCAACCCCATCGCCCTGTGGCCGAACACTTCAACTTGCCCTCCCACCGCCAAGGACATGGAGGTCCTGGGCCTCCTCCATCGCCACACCCTCGCCACCCGACGCCTGGAGGAAGAGCGCCTCATCTTCGGCCTTGGGACTCTCCAATCCCACAGCATCAATGTGGATTTCACCAGTTTCTTCATTTCCCCTCTCCTACCTTATCCCAGTTCCAATCTTCCAACTCGGCACTGCCCTCATGAACTGTCCTACCTCTCCATCTTCCTTCCCACATATCCACTCCAATCTCCTCTCTGACCTATTGCCATTACCCCCACCTGCATCCAGGTATCACTCTCAGCCACCTTTCCCCCAGCCCCACCCCACCAATTCATCTCTCCAACCCCTCGGCTCAGCAACTTCTTTCCTGATGAAAGGCTTTTGCCCGAAACGTTGATTCTCTTGCTCGTCAGATGCTGCCAGATCTGCTGTGCTTTTCCAGTACCCCACTCTCGACTGAGATATATATACCAGTCTGGGATATATACCAGGTACTGGGATTATGTCTGACATGCTGAACAGTTTATCCAACCCACACAAAGACCAAGTTAGTTGTTTTGATTGACGTATTGTTTTATTCCTTCATTGATGGCAATGAAATTGAAAATATTCAAAATGTTGATCTGTTATTTTCTGTCCCAAGCCATTGTGGACACTTGCAATTGATAACTGCCAAAGATAAGCAATTACAAGAGTTGTGAAAGTTCATTATCCAAAGATAGTCTGACTAGAATGGTCTACTCTTGTTCCTATTTCTTATTGTCTAATTTTGCGCTTTATAGTTAAGGGTTTGGACTTTAAAATCAGGGATCTCTTGATTCAACTATTGAGGATGTTGGTGAGGCTGAACCTGCCTGGAGTGTGTAAAGTTTTAGTTCCCATATTTTAAAAAATAAATGTACTTGCATTGAAGGCAATTCACAAGTGATTCATTTGGCTGATTCCTTGAATGAAGGGGTTGATTTATCAAAAATGGCTACAATGATTAGTTGTTTATTTGTTAGAGTTTCAAACAATGGGGGTGATTTTGCTGAAATATACAAGATTCTGAGGAGCTTAACAAGGTAAAGGTTGAGAAAGTATTTCCCTAGTGGGGGAACCTTGAACTAGAGGACAAAGAGACAGAATAAGGGGATAGACTTAAATCTGAGACACAAAGGAATTTCTTCTCCCTGAGGGTAGTGAATATTTGGAATCTTCTATGATAGAAATTTGTGGAAGCTAGATCACTGAAAGCATTTAAAGAGGAAGTAGATAAATCTTTGAAATATCGGGGAGTTGAGGACTTTGATGAGCAAGCATGAAGGATGTGTTGTGGCTAGGGGCAGATTAGCCTTCATTTATAGGATGGAGGGGCAGACCTGCTGGACCAAGTGGTCTAATCCTGCTCCTATTTTTAAAGTTCTTATATTTTTATGTCCATAAGTGCCTTGTTCATTTTTGCCATACAGAGGCGAACTTGGCACTTTCAAGGGCAAAAAACTCCCAACATCAAAACCATTACAACAAGATATCATACCCATGTTACACTGGAGACAGGTGGGTATTGAACACGTAAGACAGTGAACACCTGAATCCGTGTGTAGCCTAGAAATGAAACAGGATATTCAACAACTCATAAATGCATGCCAATCATACCAACTCCAGCAGTGTGGGGAGCCTCCACACAATATTCATTCACTCCTTGGATGACAGTAGGAACATGCAATCAGTCCAGATCATTCAAAACCCATGAAAGCATCATGATAACAATGGAACAGAAGCCAGATTGGACAAATGCCAGTGTCACCAATGATTCACAACGACAACGAAGGAAAAACTCTGGAGATGATGATGATTACTTGGTGATCTTGAGTGACAGTACCAATAATTAGATAACTGTGTTGCCAAAAATTGAAATAGAGAACAATGTGCATCTCTCCAGAGAGATACCATCACCAGATTAGGGTTAGTTGTCAAACTGAAGAAGTGAATTATATTGAGATTTGAAATGTTAGTCTTCTGATCCCAGTTTACCAAAATGAATAATTACCAAATTGAGTGTGCCTGAGGTCAACCACGTACAGGAAAATCCTCAGTATCCGACTCGCATGGAGACTGGGGAGGACTGTGGCCAGGACTGCTTATAAATACAATCAATGAAGTTTGTTTTTTAAAAGAAGAGAGAAAGAGAGAGAGTGAGGAGACCAGGTGATCAGTTCCCATAGTGAGGAAACCTGCTTCCATCAATCACCATTGCATGACAATACAAAACAATAGGGGAAACACATAATGAAAAGTTTATTGTATATCTGTTAAGGATAACTTTATATCTTTGACAAAGGGGGCAAATAGTAAGATATAATTTTATTTATACAAGTTAAAAAAAATTACATTATTTTGTCTCTTTAGAGAGCAGATTTTTCAACAATACAAACCTTTTTAGATGATTTCCAATTGTGTCCAAATTTGGAGGAAGCTTCAGTACCGACAGATCATGATGTGCAAAGATCAGTTTCTCATCATGCAGTTTTCAAAGATCCCAAATCTGCTGTGATGGATCCAGTTGCAAACAATAAAGGTATTTTATCACTATGGAGTTTGATAAAGGTACTTAAAATCTTGAATGTTTTAGATTGAATACATGGAGAAGTGTACATTTCCAATGAATGAAGAGTCAATTATCAAAAGGGTCAGATTTAACATTATTAGCAATCAAAGTAGTGGGTGGCACAAGGAAAAATGTTTTTATACTGATGAGTAGTTACAATGTGGGGCTAACTGGAATGCACTTTTAGAGAGCCAATGAATACTTCACTTCCCTCTGTGCCATACCGTACTAAGATGTTCTGTGAAGAATGGGTGATCTATTTATTAAATTCACATCTGATTCAGAAACAGATAGCAAAAGATTTGTCAGCCCTATGTTTTTGGGCATTTTGGTAGTGATTCATGATTGCTGGTTTTATTGGAGGGGGTCAGGTAAACATAGAATCTCTACAGGTGAATGCAGGCTATTTGACCCATTGAGTCCACACTAACCCTCTGAAGAGCATCCCACCCTGACCCAGTCCCCTACCCTGCATTTCCCATGGCTAATCCACCTAGCCTGTATATCCCTGGACAATTTAGTATGATCAATCTATCTCACCTGCATATCTTTGGATCGTGGGACGAAACCAGAACACTCAGAGAAACCCACAAATACATGGGGAGAATGTGCAATATCCAGATAGATGGTCCCCAAAGCTAGAATCTAACCTGGGCCCCGGGTGCTGTGAGGCAGCAGTGTTAACCACTGGGCCATTGTCCCACACCAAGCAAAGCTGGTGCTGCAACCTCATGGCTGTGTCTGTGTAAAGCAGGGACCTGACCAACTGAGAGGACATGACTTAACCGGCACTCTGACCATGAAGATAGGCTTAAAGGGAAGCTGTACTGAAACTGGAACACCAGGGCAGAGAGAGAATCCCAGGTGAAGGATGTGGTGCTGGATGTATTAGCAATAGAGGCAGATAGAATGAGAGATATTGTGGTTTTGTAGACATCTAGTAGCCTATGAACACCATCTTCAGAAAGGAGTGGATCTGGATGGCTTGTGAGCTCAGCACCCAGAGACTGGACCTTAGGATCTGATGAGTATAGTCAGAAGTCTTATTATATCACATGGGGCACCAGTGAATGCATCTTCAATGACAGCTCCTACACACCACAGAACCAGCTATTCATGCTGCTCAATTTGTCACACATCCACCTCTCACTCTGTAGCACTTCCCTATGCTTCAGACTCATACTAACATCCATCTACTTCATCTCACCCTCACATCAGGTGCAGTATATGAATGTTTGGCATGCCATAATTGTTAACAGTCAGTCATGGGACTATATATATTGTACAGCTGATGATACAGTGCGTTGGAGATGTCATTTGAAGATGGATTCACCTTTGAAGATGAAGAACCCTCTCTCTAGACATTGCTCCATTAAAATCCTTTTCATTCGAGAAAACCTTCCTTTGACAGTTTCACCAATTCTCGTAGCCTCAGTACATCTTTTTAAGAGGGCCAAGCTATTATTAGGAAGTGTAGACCAGCCATGCATTGTACAAACTATGGATACACATGGGCCTCCTGCTCAATAATTTTCAAGCCTGTTACATAATTCCTTTGTGTAAGGTCACTCAAAGATATAGAACAAAGGTAGAAAACTGAGTTGAGGTAGTTATCGGTGAACAGGAGCATGGACTACTTCTCTTCCTCTCTAATCCTATGTTCACTTGGTCACCCCTTTATCTAAGTGGTGATCACCTTCTCAGATGTGTCTTCCAGTAGGCTTTCTCTGTTAAGTATGTTGCGAATTGTGGTAGTTAGTCAGATTTTAATTGGAAGATTAATTAGTATCGCTGAGCTCATGAAATACTATTCCCTCACCGCGTGTGTGTTTGGGTGTTCTGTGCAGACAGAGTAGCCATATTGGAAATGGTGTCACATGCCTGGCTCCTGATCCTAAGCCATCCATTAGTTCTTATTTTAAAATAATACATTTTCAGATCAGACTAGTTTCCCAACCTCTGCTCATTAAAAGTTTAAGCTGCTATGCTTTACTCAGTATCTTAGATGTAAAAGAACATTATTTTTGGTTCCCTATTCACTGAAAATTTCCTCTCAAAAATTTTGTCCAAAAGCATGTTATAGCTTTGAAACATTAATGGCCCACAATGTAGCAAAAGAGAATTTATTAAAGTAAACCGAAAAACATAATCTAGGGGTAATGTTGAGACTGGTAAGCAGTGACAGAGAAGCTTATTCTGTTCAATTAATCTAGTCTGAAGATTAAACATTTGATGCATTATATAACATTCATGTTGCAACAAACTATTAGATAAAATGTAGTTAAGGATTGCAGTTTAGATAACAGCCCAGTGGTCAATATTTTGCTAATATTCAGCAGCGTGGAAAGATCTTCAAGAGAAGATTCAACAACTGGAAATGGAGCGAAAGCAAGCTGAGCAACACATGGAACGTCTGTGCAATGAATGTGTTCAATACATAAAGTTTTCAGGGCAACAAAACAGGAAGGAAGATATCGTCAACATTAATACTGAAGATATTAATGGTGAGTACACCTGAATTTTGTTTGCTGAAAATGTTTTGTCCTTTAATAAATTAGTTTAAATATAAAAATAATAAGAATGCGTTTTGGAGTGGAATAAGATATGTTTATCTATTATTCTGACTTATATGTAGGACCTTTAAATATGTCTACCTGCACAGTTAGGGTTCTGAAAGAGTTGAAGTCATATATAAACGAGTACAAGGAATAATCAAAAGACTTTTCTCGGCTAAGGCCCCAGTCATGCCATTTTGTCAAAATGTTACGCTGTCATCAAGCCTATGATCTCAATTTTGCTTGATTGACAGTTGGCTTTTTCTGGGATTTTTAAAAAAAATTCACTTGTGGGATGTGGGCATTGCTGGCTGGCCATGTTTGTTTTCTTTTTTCATCCCATATGTAAAGAGGAAGAGAGTTACTGAATAGCTATCGACAAATAACATGTATATGCATGAAACTTATCAAAATAATGCAAATGTTCAGTGAGATGAAAGAGGTTGCAAACAGTATACAGAGTTGTTTAATTGAAAAAAAATGGTTGGTGTGATGAGAAAGGACAAAGTTGAGAAAAATGACACAACTTATCCTTGTTCTGTAAGTGTTACCACATGAGAACAAAGTATAAGCACCTGTTATGAGGGTAAAAATTAAAAACAATTTTCATATCGGCCATGAGGTGATACATCGTCTCCTAGAGATTGGTTGAAAAGGAAACAGATATGGGGAAAAAATATGTGCAAAGTGCAGGAGAACAATGGAGGTGGTAGGGAAAAGTTGTCTGTTATGCAGAGAGGTAGACATGTTTGAATTTTGGAATTGGAACATGGAGAGTAAATATATTTACTTTAGAATGATTTTTGAGCTTCAAATAATATTAGCCTAGATTTGTTTTCTTATGTCTTTGTGGATGTGGTAAGACCAGCAATTCAAGCCATAGAGTCTTACAGCATGGAAACAGACCCTTCAGACCAACTAGTCTACACCAACCACGTTCTCAAACTAAATTAGTTTCACTTGCCTGTGTTTGGCCCATAGCCCTCCAAATCTTTCCTATTCATGTACCTATCCAAATACCTTTTAAATGTTGTAACTGTACATGCATCCACCACTTCCTCCTCCTATGATCTGGCATTTTAAATACTCATCCAGATGATGATCTGAGATAGATCTTTGGAGTAACAGAGGTAATAGTATGGAAATAAAAAGATAAGTCTCTGTATCTGATTGATATTTTAAATTATTAATTAATCCAAAGCAGGTTAAATAGGGAGACAATTGTTGGCTTAAACATTAAGTCAAATAGGATGTCAATTGTGAATTGTTGTAGAATTGCGGTAGGGGATGCTGTACCTTCATCTCACTCAATATTTGCATCACCTTGACAAGTTCCACACATGTACCTGTTGCTTGCATACAGCTATTCAGTAACTCTCTTCCTCTTTACATATGGGACAAGACAAGAAAAAGAACATGGCCATCCAGCAATGCCCACAACCCACAAGTGAATTGAAAAAACAGAAAAAGCCAACTGGCGATTAAACAAACTGGAAATCATTCCACACAAGAACCACTCTCTGCGTAAAAAAGTTGCCCCTCATGTCCTTTTTAAATCTTTCTTCTCTCACCTAAAAATATGACCCCTAGTTTTGAATTTGCCCACCCAAGGGAAAACACCCTTGCTATTCACCTTATCTATGCCCTTCATGACTATATAAGTCTCTACAAAGTCAGTCCTCAATATTCTACACCCAGTGAAAAATGTCCCAGTCTATTTTTATAATTCAAACAGTCCATTCCCAGCAACAACCTGGTCAATCTTTTCTGAAGCTGCACTAGTTTAATAATGTCAATCCTATTGCAGGGTAATCAGAACTGCACAGAGTACCCCAGAAGAAGCCTCACCAAAGGCTCACCTCAACCTGAAGTCCAACTCCTATACTCAAATTGTTGCCTGTCCCTAATTCCCCATGAGATAATAATATATGAAAACACTAATAATGATGGATAGATGCTTTTCACATTCATAGGTTTGCTTTTATGATGCAGGCATTAAAATATTTCTCCTAAATGGGTTAAAATCTATTTTAATCACAAAGCAGTTTGGCAAGGAATAATGGGTAAAGATTAGCTACTTAAAGCTGAGTATCCCAGATGGGGGCAACAATTGTATTTTAATTCTCTAATTATTTGATCTTTTAAAAAATACACACGACTTGTATCATCAAATCATTGTGTTAATTTTGTTGATGTACCATACCACTAGATCACCTGAACCTTTATCTGTTGAAATGACAAGAGACCAAGAGGAAAAAAACATAACAAAGCTGTGAAAACAGAATTGAAGAAGAATTTGGTGTTAGTCAATTAAACCTTTCAATTTGAATAAATAAAATAACATAATTTCAGAAATTGGGCATCTGCGTAATCAGGGTTTATAGTAATGTAATAGTTATTTTCAGTCTCAATGTTTTGAAAATACGTGAAAAGACAAAAGTAAAAAGAATAATTTATTAGGCTGTGATACAAAGATTAATAGAGTGTTCCTGAAGCCTTAATTCTCATGGTTTCTTTAAATTCATCTGTTCATGCATTAGCCACTGCAGATGACTGTTCACTTCTACAGAAACAGTTAGAATATATAATGAATGCTTTGAAGAATGGAGAGACTGAAACAAACCCTGTATTAGAGAGAGAGGTAAGGAGATTGTTGAATGTTGTGTGATTTTCCTTTTTGGAAAGATTTAATAATCTTATGAACTGAAACAAATTTTAGAAAATATAGTTGTTACCCTGTAACAAAATATTTTACATCTCAATATTCAATCTTCCAATATCATAACATTTATTCCACTAATTACAATCTATATCAATAACTTGGAGATGTGGACAGCATATCTGGTGGCTAACTTTGCTGATGACATCAAGCTGGGTAAGAAAGTAAGTTATCAAGAGGAGATACAAGTCCTGCAAAAAGACATAATGACTTAAATGAGTAGGCAAAAAGTTGGCAGGTTTAACGTGGTAAAATACAAACTTGTCCACTTTTGAAGCATAGAAAAGCAGTATACTATTAAATGGTAAGATCAAAGAACTCAGTGGTACAGAAGGATCTCAGTGTCCTAGTATATAACAAACAATTGGTTTGCAGGTTTAGTAAGTGATTAGGTAGGTAAATGGAATGCTAGTATTTATTGCAAGGGGAATGGAATATAAGAGCAGGACAGTTTTATTCCAGATGTACAGGGCTACAGTGAGAACACATGGGGCACTGTGTACAGTTTTGTTTCTTTATTTGAAAAATAATCTGTGTTAGAAGCAGATTCGTTCCTGGGACTAAGGGCTTATCTTTTGAAAAATGATTGAATAAGTTGGACCACTGTCCATTGGCATATAGAAGAATGAAGGATGATCTTATTGAAACATATATAAAAAAAAACTGGGGGGCTTGACAGGCTGCATTCTAAGAGAATGTTTCCCATTGTGGTAGAGTCTAGAACTTGGGGACAAGAATGAGGTCATATCGTCATACAGCAGGTTTCACCTTTAAAATGGAGAAGAGTCCTTTCTTTTTCACTTATAGGGCTGTTAGTCTGTGAAATGCCCTTCTCTGGGAAATAATGGATGCTGGATCATTGAACTCATGAGTTAGATATGTTTTTGAATCAGCCATGTTCTTATTGAACAAGTGCAAAAGACAGAATGACTTACTTGTACTCTTACGTCTTATGTTCTTGTTATTACATAATTGTTTACAGCCTAGATTACACAGCCAATAGAGTCAAATACTACATTTATGGATCACCTTAATTGATGGGCTCACCAGTAATTTTTCAAGTGTAACTACGAAATAGCTGTAGATTTTATTGTCACATGTACTCAAGTGTACAGAAGTACAGTGAAAAGTGTACAATGTCACCACACGTGGCATCAACTTGAGTACCAAAGTATCTGCGTATAAAATACATATGTACAATGTAGTAAGAGAAACAGAGTTAATAAGTTAAGCATTACTTCATAGGATGAGTAGAAAAATAAATACTGGCTAGCCAGTTTTGTCACACATCCCACCAGTGAATTAAAGAAAGCACAGGCATGGAATTTGAACCGGTGACTTTTAACAATAAAGGCCACAGCACAACCACTGAGCCAATGTTGCCATACCTCTTAATATTGGCTCATTTGTCACAACTCGATTTTTAAAGTTCTGTGGGGAAGCCACGGGGCATTTAGTCATGCTTGTAAATGTGGTTTGTAATTCAACTAAGTCTCAATTCTGCAGGGGAAGATATTTATGTACGTGAGATTAATAAACTTAAATACCCATCATATCATTCACTAGCTTTTTTAATTAAAAACTATAAGAAACCATCCACAGGAACTTCCTGCGAAGCTGCAAGTCGTGGCCAGCAGTGGCGCTGTGTGTGGAGGAGGGTGTCGCCGGGGAATGGGGGCCCTTCTCCGCTGTTCTTTCTTTAATGCCCCGGACGGGGCCTGGGAGAGAAACGTTGGTTGCTGGGATACAGAGGCCTGCTGTTGGAGCTGAAGCCTGGACCTCGGTTTTCGGGATTTTCGTCGTCTGTTTCTGCGGCTGCGAAGCAGGGAGCATTATTGCACGGTGGAAACAATAACAGAGCTTGAACTTAAGATGTGAGTAAAGCTGAATGAAGTAGCAGGGTTTTACCAGTGCTAACCCTGGGTGGAGGAGGAGCAACAACTGGAGGGATTTTTAAAACCCTCAACAGCCCTTTGTGGTGCAACCATAGAAACCAAACATAAGGAGCAGCAGCATCATGACTTGGTTCGATTCTATATAATATACACATTTCTGTTCAGCTGTTGAGTTCCTCTTTAAAAGAATTTTTGTGCCAAGACCAGGTTTGTCTGTGCTTTTTTTTGTCTTGGTGAATATGTAAAAGTAACTGAGCTAGTCCCGCGCCTTTGAGAGTTTTTTTTTCTCGGTTAGGTTGTAATTTCTGGATTCTGTATTTAAAGTCGAAGTTTAAACAAAAATCCATAAGAAATACGGATGCTGGCAAACAAACAAAAATTGAAATTGCTGGAAAAACTCAACAGGTCTGCAGTATCTGTGAAGAGAAAGCAGACTTAACATTTTTGAGTCCTATGGCTGTTTTTTGTTTTAAATTTGAAACGTTTGATTCGTAGATATTAGAAAATGTGCTGCGGGCACCGGATGCTAAAGCTGGGATGATTTTGACATCTTTGTTCATGTTCTCACTAACATTCATTGCTGTGACTCCACTTTTCGACAATCAGCTGTGCAACCAGACAGAGAGACTGCCATTTGGATTATACACAAATTTAATAATCTTTCTGACGATATCGTAATATAGTGCTAACCCTTTAACTGTTGCATTCATTCCATTTATGGAATGGAGAGTAGGAGTAACAATGAGTCTCTGAAACATAGCTTAAGTCTACATTCCTTTTGCAGAAATGCAATAATCTGCTATCTCAGATGCAATAGCCCATCGAGGGTTTTTGAAATGTTTTTAAAGATTGTAGGACCATTTTTGTACCATGATAGTTAAACTGTTGAATTGGTGAACTAATAGATTAGAGATCGTTCAGGAATTAGATGTTTTTACCTATCCATTTCACACACAAGCTTATTTCATTGACCAGGTAATGTTACTGCGATGACCCAGGTAATGCTGTTGCCACAATAGATCTTTGGTAAAAGGTAGAGTAAAGGGATTGGTTTTGCTCAGTTGGCTGGACTGCTCGTTTGTGTACAGTGTGATGTCAACAAAGTGGGTTCAATTCCCACACCAGCTGAAGTATTCTCCTTCTCAGCTTCTCCCCTTGTCTGAGGCATGATGGTGAACCACCAGCAGAAAGGAGCCCTATGGTCTAGTAAGACTATGGTGACTTTACTTTTTTGTAGCGCATGTGAAAAAAAAACTTGCTTGTTTTCTTATTTTCAACAGGTACCTGTTCGAATTGTGCATGTTTGACATTTGTACATGAGGGAGTTTCTTTAAACAAAAAAAACTTTTCTCTGGTTTCAGATAACACCTTTCCAGATCTTTGTAAAACCAGAAGCAGAATACTGCAGATGCTGGAAATCTGAAATAAAAAAACCAGAAATTACTAGAAATCTTTCAGAGACTGTCTACAGTTCAGGCTGATGGCCTCGCATCAGAGCTAAATGAGTAATAACAACCTCAAAACTGACAGTCCAAATCAAAATACTTTTTTTTAATAGTTCACTCAAGAAGGTATTGGCCACATGTGCGCAGAGATGGTAGACCTTTTAGGTTATTGTGTTGTATATGCATATCACAAACATATCTGCTGCTGTCCAAATTTGTAAACTTTCCATCTGAGACATTTGGATTATGATCAGCAATGGGAATTGTAACAGTGCTGAATGTTTGTTTCAGGTCTGTAATTAATTTGTGGTTCTGCTTGCAACAGCTCACTGAATATAGGTCAGGAATCAAACTTGGGACTATACTGGCCTATAATTAGTGCCATAATTAGTTACTGCAAGATAATTGGGCCAAATCTTCTGGTTTCTAAATTGGTGACTGGATTTGTGACTGAATATGAACATACGAAGTCTGTTATTGTCATGTCAATCATACCTATGTGGAACTAGCTAGAAGAGTTAGTGGCAATTCCTCTTATTCTGGGACACTCTACAATCATCTCTCACTCTTAGTTGGCATCAGATAGTCCTGTATTACTTACCTGGATAGTTACATGTTAAATGATTAGATTTAAACCTGGTGTCATTGCTTTGGTAGCATCACAATTGATCTGGTCCAATGACTGTACACAGAATTGGGTTGAATGGTACAGAAAAATGTCTTAACAGTGCAAAATTGCCTGTTTCACCAGGATCTGGTCTAATATTCTTTTAGTTCCCTAACCCTGGTTTTTTTTTATGTGTCATCTCTAAGTTTGGTAACAGGAACCTTCAACTGCCCAATTATTTGGGAACATCTGAATATCCTCCTCAAACTTTTCTCCATATCTTTTTTTTAAAGCCATTTTAAAACACCCTTCTTCAACCAAACTGCAGGTCAATTTATTTAATGCTCCCTCAGGGGGCATTAATGCTGCCCACTTATTTTATCATTCATTCTGAAAATATTCTCAACTTGGTAAACTTTCAATAAGTATTGTTTGTAATTTGATTCTAATGGGGATTTTCATCTCTTTAGATTATGGAATCTCTATCCAAATGCGAGTATGTAGGAAATCCACTTTCAAGCTGGGAAAATATTTTGTTGACTTCTTTTGATATCCAGCAGAAGGCAGTGCCTCATGTGACACCCACTGGATCAAGAAACCATGATGAGGCTAATGTGATTAGCCTGGCTTCCAACAGCAAAGGTATATTTATAGATGGGGAAAAAGGTTGTTAACATTTTTGAATGCATTCAAAGTATAAAATGTAGAGGACTATTTTACGAATATTTCAGCAGAATCAAATAATGTGGCAATGCTTTGTGTTTCCAGTTTTTCGGACCTGTGTTGTCATCTCTTATAGCTATCGGCAGCATGGAATTGAAATACTGTGTAATATTAATTGACCTCGAGTCTTTGAATGCTGGTGGCTCAGTGGATAGCTCTTCGGAGGGTCGATGCAGACTCAATCAACTGAATGATTTGATTTCCTTACTGATTAAAAATCTATCTTATCTCAATCTCAGACATACTTACTGACCCAACCTCAACAATCTCCTGCAACAAAGAATCCCACAAAATCTGAGATAAGCAATTTCTTCTCAGCTCTTTTAATGGGTGACCCCTTTTATTATTTTCTTTCACTCATGGGAATCGGGTGTAATTGGCTTAGCCAGCATTTATTGCCCATCCTTAGTTGTCCTTGAGAAGGTGGTGATGAGCTGCCTTCTTGAAATACTGCTGTCCATGTTTAAGATAGATGGTGTGGTGTCAGCCACATTCCACTCTTGGCGCACTTATTGCTTTGCACTGCCTCTGACTCTACTATTTTGGGCTCTTCCACTACCCAAGTGTCAATTTCAAAGGAAGTACGCACCCGGGTTGTTGGAATCTGAGTCCCTAGAACCTGAGCTGTTACTTCCCATGTAGACAGCACAGCATTTGCTACTTTCATTAGAGGCGCCAGCAGAAACAAAGAACCAAGTCTGAGCAAGGTGGAAAAATTCAGGTAGAAGGTAGAGTGGACAAAGTAGGTTTGGGGTGAGGGAAGGTTGAATTAGGTAGACTGAAGGGATGAAAGGGAGAGGTTGTCTGGTGATGGGTTTGAGGAGAGATGGGTTGAGTGAGTGGGGAATTTGGATGCTGTTGGAGGGAAGGGCAGAGCAAATTGGATTTCATAGGGAGAGAGGGAACAGTGGGCGAAGGAAGAAGGTGGATTTGGAGGGAAGAGATCTGGGAAGGTGGTATTGCTGAATGCATTTGTATGGGCTGATTACACTCAATGTGTAGGGGACTGAGAGGCAAGAGTCTTCAATGAGTTTTTTGGTGAAAATGGAGACAGTCGTTGAAATCTAAATGAGTAAACAAAATAAAAGTATTCTGAAAACACTTGTTATATTATTGTCTTATAATGATACTATACTCCTTTTTAATGCTGTGGTGTTGGTTAGTTTTGTTTTCCATCATATTAATTTTCAATAAATATTTGTTCATGGCTGTGAGCATTACTGGCAAGGACAGCCCTTTTTCCCCAACCCTATTTGTGCAGGAGAAGATGGTGGGAGAAAGTGTGGGCTGCAGATACTGGAGATCAGAATCAAAAATCGTGGTGCTGGAAAAGCAGTCAGGCAGGCAGCATCCAATGAACAGGAAAGTTGATATTTCGAACATAAGCTCTTCATCAGGAATGTATGGGGACCTAAGGGGGGCTGAGAGACAACTGAGGAGGGGATGGGGGCTGGGTGGGAAGGTAGCTGGGAATGCGATAGGTGGAGGTGAAGGTGATCGGTCAGATAAGTGGGTTGGATAGGTGGGAAGGAAGATGGATAGGTGGAACAGTTCAAGAGGGTGGTACCAAGTTGGAGGGTTGGATCTGGGATGGGGGGGGGGGGTTGGAGGATGGGGAGATGAGGAAACTGGTGAAGTCATAGAATCATAGAGATGTACAGCATGGAAACAGACCCTTTGGTCCAACCCGTCCATGCCAATCAGATATCCCAACCCAATCTAGTCCCACCTGCCTGCACCTAGCCCATATCCCTCCAAACCCTTCCTATTCATATCCAAATACCTCTTAAATGTTGCAATTGTACTAGTCTCCACCACTTCCTCTGGCAGCTCCTAACACACACGTACTGCCCTCTACGTGAAAAGATTGCCCCTTAGGTCTCTCTTATATCTTTCCCCTCACACCCTAAACCTATGCTCTCTAGTTCTGGACTCCCCGACCCCAGGGAAAAGACTTTGTCTATTTACCCTATCCATGCCCCTCATAATTTTGTAAACCTCTATAAGGTCACCCCTCAGCCTTCGATGCTGCAGGGAAAACGGCCCCAGCCTGTTCAGCCTCTCCCTCCAACTCTGGCAACATCCTTGTAAATCTTTTCTGAACCCTTTCAAGTTTCATAACATCTTTCCGATAGGAAGGAGACCAGAATTGCGTGCAATATTCCAACAGTGGCCTAACCAATGTCCTGTGCAGCTGCAACATCATCTCCCAACTCCTGTTCTCAATACTCTGATCAATTAAGGAAAGCATACCAAACGCCGCCTTCACTATCCTATCTGCCTGTGACTCCACTTTCAAGGAGCTATGAACCTGCACTCCAATGAGGTTAGATTGGAAAATAGTTTGAAGCACTGCTGTAATGTTTTGTTTTGTAAGTATGTAAACCAGCAAGGTCATGACTATATACACCAACTGCATTCAATGCTGAAATACTGAGGTCACTTCGGTGAATTTATACAAATGCATTTTTACACTGTCTTGACATTAATGGAAGGTATGCAAAGGGAGACTACTTGTTTTTAGTCACTTGAAGTCTAATGATTCCACCCATTTAAAGTGGCCCAGATGTATTTGCATTTCACTGCAGATCCTAAAAGTGCTATAATATGACATCATTCCTTGTCACAAATAATTTTGTGTGTGTTGTCTTGGTTTTTGTCACCTCTTCTGGTTACCAATTATAAAGCAGCCATTAATAGTTTATGTATATTAATTCTAAAAATCCCTTAATTTTGAACAGCTCCATTAAATCTTCACTTCCCTCTCTCCTGATCTAAAGGAACACCAATATATAGGTGACTTGCCACGGTGCACACATTCCTGACCTGACTCATTTTGCTGTTCCTTCACTGTCACTGGATCAAAATCCTGCAAGTCCCTTCTTAAAAACATAGTGGGAGTCCCTACAAGAACTAAGTGATTCAAGAAGGCATTTCACAACTTTTTCCAGGGTAATTGGGAATAAGCAATAAATGCTGGCCTAGTCAGTGATGCCAACATCCCGTGAATAATTTTTTGTTTTAAAAACATTATTGTGGCTACTCTGGTCTGTGTCTAGTCTGATCAAAATTACCCTTGTGACAACCATTCTGTGACTTCTTCAAGTAAAATTAATTCTAAATTTGGACTCTTGTGAAAGCTGATTTCCTCCTCAAAAGTTTAGGAGGAAGTGAGGACTGCAGCTGCTGGAAAGTCAGAGTCTAAAAGTGTGGCGTTAGAAAAGCACAACAGGCCAGGCAGCATTCAAGGAGCAGGAGAGTCGACTTTTCATCGGGAAGGGCTTGTGCTCAAAACATTGACTCTCCTGCTCCTCAGATGCAGCCTGACCTGCTGTGCTTGTCCACACCATACTTTTTGATTATCCAAAAATCTAGCCTACAGTAGAATGACAGGCATGATACCATGTCTGTTTTTCTCACTATTGAGTATTTTTCTCTGTTTCTAGCTATAGTTTCGGCTTTGAAAAATCTTCAGGAAAAGATTCGGCGTTTAGAGGTGGAACGTGCAGAAGCTGAAAAGAAAATGCAAAGTCTGAGCTATGAATCCGTTCAGTACACACATAGACCAGAGCGTGGAAAGGAAAATAACACTAGAATCGAGAAGGGAGTATCTAATGGTGAATGAGTAGTTTTGCTTTGTGCAATTGTTTTGGACTTAAAAATATTTTTATCACCAACTTCAGCCCGAAAATAAAGCAAAGCCATACTCCGTAATGCAACCAAGTTTTAAAATAAATCTATTAAAATGGTTTTGCATGGAAAGATAATTGTTTAAGGTCCATCTCTATTTGCCCACTTTGAAGGTAATAATAAGCCATCATTTTCAATTCATGTATGTGTGATAGAGATACTCATGCAGTTTAGTTAGGCACTGCTTAAGAGGTTGGTCTGTGCCTGTGTTCCTCACGTAATCTACTCAATTTTAACACTACCAACAATTGTGCAATGAAAATTAGCAAAGGGTGAAAAAAGAAACAGTGCCAACAGTCTATAGACACTGGTTTTAATAGATCCCTCTTGTTTCTCTGAGAATGCTGGAATAGCCTCTCTCTTTACCAATCCCCTTTTTCCCTCTCCCTGAAGCTAGATAAAGTGAAGAACTATTTCTGGAACTCCCTTTTTATCTTTCCCATTGAAGGCAGACAAGGTGATCTGCTCCGAACTTCTATCAGTTCAACCCTTCAGATGATATGTCTGAAGCTGAAAGTGCTAATTTTATTTTCTCCATTTGTGAAATTTGTCATTTTCCATAATGCTCCTTCTTATGTAGTGTCAATGGTTTGTTGTTATTTGGTAACTGATCACTTATGTAAATTGAGATTCGTAACATTGAGGAACTGGAGTATTCTTCACTTTTGCACATTTCTTTTTTAAAGCTTTTCTAGTATGACCCGTTCTTTCTTTATTTTATTATTTTTATGACTATCAAGTTTGTGCTGATGAATCAAGGTGTCAAGCTGCTGCTGATTCCCTGTGGCTAGCAATCCAACCTTTTACCTCTAACAAATACTTGACAGCAGAAACTGGAATATTCCAAAATCATAAGAAATAGGAACTGATGTAAGTCATTCAATAAATTTAATGACCTGATCTGATTGTAGCCTTAATTGCACTTTCCTACCTGACCCTGATCTGTTTAAGATTAGAGTGGTGCTAGAAAAGCCCAGCAGGTCAGGCAGCATCCGAGGAACAGGAGATTTAAAGTTTCGGGCAAAAACCCATCATCAGAAATCATTCCTGATGAAGGACTTTTTCCCAAAAAGTTGATTTCTAGGTTCCTTGGATGCTGTCTGACCTGTTGTGCTTTTCCAGCACCGCTCTAATCTTGATTCTGCTGTACCACTTCCACCTACCAGATCTGTTTAACTCAACCTTGAATATGTTTGATGATGCAACTTCCACTGCTCTCTGGGAAAGAGAATTCCAAAGATGACCAACTATGCAACAAAAAAAACTTCTTCCTCATTTCCTTAAATATGAAACCTCATATTTTGAAACTGTGCCCCTTGTTCTCGACTCTCCCACAAAGGGAAGTATCTAATCTGTCAAACCTTCTCAGCGTCTTGCGTTTCAACAAGATCAGCTCTCATTCTTCTTAAACTATGAAAGGAATAAGTCCAATTGATCTCTCCTAATTCCAGGAATCAGCCTAGTGAATCTTTTCTAAACTTCATCTAATCCAAGTAAATTCCACCTTTTTAAGAAAAAGTTAGGAGACTAAAACTTTTCACAGTTTCTGGGGGCAGTCTCTCAAGTTTTCTGTACTATAGCAAGAATTCCTTACTTCTATACTTCAGCCCCCTTGAAATAAAGACTATCATTCTGTTTCCTAATTACTTGCTGGCCTCTTGTGACTCATGTACTAAGACAGCCTGATAAGTCTGGAAATATATTTGGCAATCTGTCGTCTTTAAAATAAAATTCCACTTTTCTATTCTCTTTGCCAAAATGGATAACTTCACGTTTTCCCACATTATATTCCCATCTGCCAAACTTTAATCAACTCAATTAACCTAGCTCTATTGCTTTGTGCACTATTGTGTCCTCCTCAACTTTTTTACTACCTATCTTTGTGTCATTGGCAAATTTGGCCACAATACAATTCATCTAAATCCCTTGCTGGGGAATTCCTGATAAACAGTGAATTACTGATACTTGACCACATGGTTGAGACCGGAAACAACTGATAACATATTTTTTGTCTGAAAACCTGGCTGTGCAAGATGAGGGAATTGTCATAAAGCTGCCAGAGAACAACCTATGAAATAGGAGTGGGGGTAGGCCATTCAGCCCCTCAAGTTTGCCCTGCTATTCAACAAGATTGCGGATTCTTTATGTCCTGATTGCAACATGGCCCTCCCCCACCTATTATTGTATTATCAGAAAGTTTTGATACGCTAGACTTTGACCGTTCCTCCAAGTCCTTAATATAGGTAGTAAATAATTGAAACACTAGGATTGTGACCATTGCTACTTAATATCCTTCTGTCTCTTAGCCAATCCATCCAAAACATTATCCATGAGCTTCAATCTTGTGTACTTATCTTTTATATGGCACCTTACAAAGTACCTTCTCATAACATATCCGGGTTCCCTTTCATCAACTCTGCTTGCTATATCCTCAAAGAATTCTAACAAATTTGTCAAACATGATTGTGTGCTTTTGGATGGCATAGTTGTGTTGGTATGTTTTTCATGAGAGTTCACAAATTGCTGATTTTTGATAAGGGATAGCATTGTAGCTGTACTGAGGGAGGATATTTCCAGGATTACATCCAGGGAAATTATTTGGGTGGAACTGAGAAATAAGAAAGGGATGATAATCTTATTGGGATTGTAATATATAGGCCCCCTAATAGCGGGAAATTGACAAACAAATTTGTAAGGAGATCTGTTATCTGTAAGAATCATAGGGTGGTTATAATATGGGATTTTAACTTTCTAAGCATAGACTGGGACTGCCATAGTGTTAAGGATAGATGGAGAAGAATATGTTAAGCATGTACAAGAAAATGTTTTGTTTTAATATGTGAATGTACCTAGTAGAGAAGATGCAAAACTGCACCTACTTTTGGGAAATAAGGCAGGGCAGATGACCGAGGTGTCAGTGGGGGAGCACTTTGGGACCAGTGAGCGTAATTCTATTAGTTTTAAAATAGTGATGGGAAAGGATAGACCAGATCTAAAAGTTGAAGTTCTAAATTGGAGAAAGGCCAATTCTGACAGTATTAGGCAAGAACTTTCAAAAGCTGACTGGGGGCAGATGTTTGCAGGTAAAGGGATGGCTGGAGAATGGAAAGTCTTCGGAAATGAGATAATGAGAGTCCAGCGACAGTATATTCCTGTTAGGGTGAAAGAAAAGGTTGGTATGTGTAGGGAATGCTGGATGACTAAAGAAATTGAGGTTTTGGTTAAGAAAAAGAAAGAAGCATATGTCAGGTATAGACAGGAGAAAGAGAGAGAGAGTGAATTCTTCAAGTGTAAAGGCAGTAGGAGGGAAATCAGGAAGGCAAAAAGGAGGCATGAGATAGCTTTGGCAAATAGAGTTAAGGAGAATCCAGAGGGTTTTTATAAATACATTAAGGACAGAAGGATAACTGGGGAGAGAATAGGGCCCATCAAAGATCAGCAAGATGGCCTTTATGTAGAGCCACTTAAGATGGGGGCAATTATGGATAGTCAGCATGGCTCTGTGCTTGGGAAATCACGTCTCACAAACTTGTTTAAGTTTTTTGAAAAAGTACCAAAGAGGATTGATGAAGGCAGAGCGATAGACATGATCTATGTGTACTTCAGTAAGGCATTCAACAAGGTTCCCCATGGGAGATTGGTGAGCAAGTTTAGATCACATGGATAACTAGCCATTTAGATACAGAACAGGCTCAAAGTTAGAAGACAAAAGGTGGTGGTGGCGGATTCATTTTCAAACTGGAGACCTGTGACCAGTGGAGTGCCACAAGGATTGGTGCTGGGTCCACTACTTTTCTTCATTTACATAAATGATTTGGATGTGAGATTAAGAGGTATTGTTAGTAAGTTTGACACCAAAATTGGAGGTGCAGTGGACAGCGAAGAAGGTTCCCTCAGATTACGACGGGATCTTGATCAGGTGGACCATTGGATTGAGGAGTGACAAATCGAGTTTAATTTAGCTAAATGTGCGGTGCTGCATTTTGGGAAAGCAAATCTTAGCAAGACTTATAGTTAAGGTCCTAGGGAGTGTTGCTGAAAAAAGAGACTTTGGATTGCAGGTTCATAACTTCTTGAAAGTAGAGTCACAGGTAGATAGGATAGTGAAGATGATGTTTGGTATGCTTTCCTTTATTGGTCAGAGTATTGAGTACAGGAGTTGGGAAGTAATGTTGTGGCTGTACAGGACATTGGTTAGGCCACTGTTGGCATATTGCGTGCAATTCTGGTCTCCATCCTATTGGAAGGATGTTGTGAAGCTTGAAAGGGTTCAGAAAAGATTTACAAGGATGTTGCCAGGGTTGGAGGATGAACTATAGGGAAAGTTTGAATAGACTCGGGCTGTTTTCCCTGAGGCATCAGGCTGAGGGGTGACCCTATAGAGGTTTATAAAATTATGAGCATGGATAGGGTAAGTAGACAAGGTCTTTTCCCTGTGGTGGGGGATTCCAGAACTAGAGGGCATAGGTTTAGAGTGAGAGGGGAAAGATATAAAAGAGACCTAAGGCACGCGGTGTGAGTGTATGCAATGGGCCACCAGCAGAAGTGATGCAGGCTGGTACAATTGCAACATTTAAAAGGCATCTGAATGGGTATATAAATAGGAAGGATTTGGAGGGATATGGGCCAAGTGCTGGCAGGTGGGTCTAAATTGGTTTGGGATATCTGGTTGACAAGGACAAGCTGGGCTGAAGGGTCTGTTTCCATGCTAGCATGAATATGTGGTTGAATGATGGGGATATGGAATCATGACTGCTGCTCTTATGTAGCATTAAACCCCAATACTGATGTGATGATTGACCTGATTCTCTGTGGTACATAACAAGCAGGAGATATGCTTTTAAATTATGACATAATTTCCCTGCTGAGATTTTGAGGCTCAGCCGCTCTACAGGCATTAAAAAGATAAGGCAAAAATATCGAAACTTGGAGAAGGAAATTGAGAAATCCAGTGGTTCGTTAAAGAATGAAACAAAACTCCATTATTAAACCAGTTCTAGACAACTGTTGTTCTTTATTCAGAACTTGCCGTCCAACTGGCAAATGTTGAAGACCGCTGTTCACTTCTGGAGAAACAATTAGAATATATGAGAACGATGGTGGACCATACAGAAACGGAGAAGAACATTTTATTGGAAAAACAGGTGAATGTGGCAAATTACGATTGTCTTTATTTGGGTTGTGCATTGCATGTTGTTAAAAAATGGCTTCAAGTGTGCATCCAGAGCCATACTGTATATACCAGTCGCTTGTGACTTCATTCCCACAACTAATTGCGCCTCATGCAATGCATCCTGAGTAGGTTCCACGTTCTCTTCTACAAGCAGTTTGGGAGTGTATATCTGCTAGCATTTGTTGATAATCAGTAGACAGCGTGTATGTTGTATTACCTTCACAAATCTTTGACCGATGTATATTGACAAGAGAAAGCCACCAAACAAACAACGCTGATTAAGTGCCTTTATATAACATGTTTAACACAACAATACACCTCAAAACATTTCAAGAGCATTGTTAAAACATTTTGAGATATTTGGATAAATTGACCAAAGGCTTGGTCTTTTTACAGCATCATGTGTAGAGAGCTTAACTGATTATACTATGGTGGATTGAAAGACTTCACATTAATTGATAAAAGTTACCTGAAGAGATTTGTTCATGATTTGGAATTGTCAGAAGTAGAAACTCATTGAATCCAAAGCACTTAATTTACAAATAGAGGTTCCCAAAATTAGGCGACATGAAGTAAAAAGAGGTGAATGCCCTTAACAGACTTTGGAGGTAAATTATTCAGTTGAAAACATGGGTGATATGCTGATGACGGTTGATACCTTAAGAATATACTACTTGTAATTTGGTGATAGAAACATTAGTTGTATATAAACACATTTCTGGATATTTTTTCAAGAAATGGGCTGGGTGCTTCCACGAGTGATTTAGTGCTGGGTGGGTAGCAAAACTTCAGTAATGTGAAAGGGCACTTTTGGCTATCAGAACAATTAAAAAAAGGTGAATTTCCACTTCACATTTTCATTGCTGTAAGTGAATATGGAAGCAATTATTACATTTACACTTTTTAAAAAAAAACGTTTTGTGCTTTCATGTTAGAGTTATCCTAAAAATTCCATACCAACATTTTGAATGTACCTTAAATATAGTGTAACTTAGTACTTGGCCAGCAATGTCCTCTCAAGTTTACTGTCGCACTGAGAAGGATTTTCATCACTGTTTCCAGAGTGATGTTGGAGAATTAGTGGTGTTTTCCCACAGGGAGTGAAAATTAAAGGTTGTGTTCCTCTTCATATGCTATCCCCTAAGCCCAAGGTTGGCTTACTTCCTTTCAGAGTTGTGGGACCTGAGGTGACTAAATATTTTAATGCTAGATCTGCACATTCTGGGGAAAGTGATGTTTGAAGAAGTGAATGGTCAGGTGTTTGCACACACTTTCTGCTGTTTGCACTTGGCCTCCACCTGAGTCGGTGAGAGATGTTTGAGATGGTTGGCATCTTTACAGATGCTTCTTCTGTAGTTTGAGTTCCCTTGGACAAGGGATTCCCATGAGTCTTTGGGGAAATTGCATTTGTTTCTCTGAGGTTTTGAGAACATCTTTGAAGTGTTTTCTGTACCTCCTGATAATCACTTGCTGTGCTGAAGCTTAGAGTAGAGAACTTGCTTCAGAAGTTGTCAGGTATGCTGGTATTGTGGCCTGTCCAGTACAGCTGATTAACAGCGACCAGTGACTCGATGGGCATATTGACTAAAGAGAAGACAATGGTATTGGAGCATCTATCCCACTGTTGGATTTGCAGGACTTTCTGGAGACATCATTGCTGATATTTTTCTAGTGATTTGTGATGTTAGCTGTACATCGGCTATGTTTCTGACACACCAAGTAGGGCAGGTAGCACCATGCCATGTTCTGTAGATCATGACATTGATGCTGAGTTTGAGGCCTTTGTCATCAAACACTTTATTCCTCAGATGGCCAAAGACTGCACTAGATCACTGGAAGCAATGTTGAATTTCATCGTTGATGTTAATCCTTGGTGAGAAAAGGTCCCAAGGTATGGGAATTAATCAGTGTTGTTCAGTGGCTGGCTGGGGATCTTGATAGTTGGAGGGCAGTGTTGCACTGTGGAAGCAGTCAGATGGTCTTGGTTCAGGATTAGAGGCAATGCAGGTTTCACAAATACCATGGACATTATAGCTTTTAATTTCAAAACATCTTTTGTAAAATAAGTCTGCTGCAGCCAAAATGTGAAGTTAATTTAGTTGCTTTTTGGCAGAGACTTGTGTGGGGCTAATGGAATATCTCAACTGGAAATCATAGAATCATACTGTACAGAAAATGCTCTTTGGTCCGTTGAGTCTGTACCGCCAAAATTATGCTACTATCTACAATAATCCCACTTTCTCACGCTAAGATCAGGAGAAGCTCAAATAGAGAGAAATATAACAGGAAGTGTTAATGAGGGTGCTGATGGTCTTCTGTCCCTTAACAGAGAGTCACTTCTTGCAGAATTGTTGTCCTTTGTCCTTCCAGAAATATATAGAAGAAAGAATTAATAAAATGGACTGCAACACTAGGACTGTGTGAATTATTAGTAGAGTGTGGCGCTGGAAAAGCACAGCAAGTCAGGCAGTATCCGAGTAGCAAGAGAATTAACATTTCAGGCAAAAGCCCTTCATCTTTCCTGATGAAGGGCTTTTGCCCGAAACAACAATTCTCCTGCTCCTCAGATGATGCCTGACCTGCTGTGTTTTTCCAGCGCCACAGTCTCCACTCTGATCTCCAGCATCTGCAGTCTTTACTTTCTCCTGTGTGTGTATAATTAGCCTGATGTCCTAGTGTGCTGTGAAGGTTACAGCTCTGAGAACAGCCATTTAAAAACCTCTGCTGTACAGGTAAAAACAAAACATAAGTTCTCTTTCGTACCTAGTGCTGGAAACAAACTAATCAACAAGGCAGTCAAAAGAAAACAGTACAATAGAAGGACTCGGTTTAAGTGCTCGAAGCCAGTTACCTCCAGCCATTGTTGAAAGGGGTAAGAGCAGAAGAACCTCGATCAAGCAACCAAAGCCACAAATCTCCAAATCAACTAAGAAACTGCTACTGTCAATGTTATCAGTGATATCCAGTTCAATGGCCATAAGCTTCAACCATTTGCTCTTCAAGAACAATTCAAAGACTGATCATACACTTTTTAAAAAAAATCTTTTTGGACTCTCTGCAAATCTGTATGCAATGTGTTGTGTTGCTATTTCTTCTCATGTTTAATAACTAATGAACTAACTCTTATTTTATTAATTCATAAAAACTTAGTTAAATTGGCCCCTTTTTAAAACAAATTTATTTAGGTCTAAAGGCGGAGTGATTGGACCCATGGCTAGGTGGATCTCATTGAGATTTTGGTCCAGCTTAACAAACCCAATCAGGGAACCCTGGCTGACAGGAGATTGAGAGTCTCCTCATTTAGGGACAGGCTCAGGGTTGGCTGGTCAGAGCCCATGTACTGTAAAGCAAGGGTGATTCGATACCGGCCTCTCTGCATTTATTTAGGAAGAAAGCTATCTACAAGGGAAGCTTAATGGTTTGTAGTATCCTATTTGGAGCACTTACAATTAGGGGAACCTTTCCTGGAGACTGATCACAATAAGTGGAATGTTGTGGCAAAGAAGGTGGAGAAGAACATTGGTGTGATAACGTCACCTTGCTCAACCCCAGTTTGCACATACAGTGGCTCAGTTTCTGAGGATCTTGGCTTTAATGTCTTGCAGTAGGGGGAGAATGGTGACACATTTCTGTGGGAAGATAAATTTGAGGAGGATGATTCTGAATCCTTCCTAGTTTTCAGAGTTGAATGCCTTTGTGAGGTCGAAGAAAGCCATTTACAAAAAGTGCTGCTGATCTCTTACTTGCCTTGGTGTGAAGATCATGTACATTGTGCCTGTTGATGGATGTAATTTGCATTTCACTGAGAGGGGCAATTGGGAATTTGGCATCTGGCCTCACTTACAGCCTCATTTCATTCAGTATCAAATCTGTGTCCACAAGTTACTTAAAACATGAAATATTTCTCCTGACTTCTCTCCGGATCTTCTGTGACTTGTTTAAATTGATGAAATTTTGTTACTAATTCTAACCTGAAGAAAATAACTTTGTATTCACTCCATCAAAACACTTCAGAATTTTTGAACCTTCTATTGACTCTAGGATAATGTTTTTATTTGAAGAATCATTTGTTTTTCATTATGTCATTCTTTGACTGAGATCATTCTCTAAGTTGGCATATAGTACAATGCCATATGTTGCAAACTCGATTAGTTTTACTGAATGTTTTTTGGATACGTGTGCATGGAAAAGATTTCTCCATCAGCATGAGATGGAGAACAATATTTGAATGTATTCTTTTTATTATTCAATTTTCCATAATATTTATCTTGAAGTAAATGTATACTTTGACACCTAGACCTCACTGCAGACGGATAGGCACTGGAACCATGCAGAACTGCAATCAAAGCTTGAGAAACTGGAAATCCTAGAACAAGAGTGTTTAAAAGTCAATGCAACACAGACCAGAGCTGAAGTAAGTAATGTATTTTTACTTAAAGTCCAACAATAATATATAAGAACCAAACTGATTAACATGTTTTTAATCATTTTCCATTCCTTAAACTAATATTGGCAAATTCCAAAGTTAGCATTGGGCACCTCTTCAATGTCAACCTCCTAAAATTAAAGAGTTATGACCGAAGATTGGAGAAAAGTACCATATTATTTGAACATTCAAAGCCCTTTATGTTGTAGCAGAAGTTGTTATAAGATTTAGAAACTGGTGAGTATCTACTAATTTACCAGCATTTGCTAATCTGTTGTTGGTAGCATCCAATTGCAGTAGTTGAGCTCCTCTTCAGCAATGATATTCATCTGAAGTTTTTCAAATGTCAAGACAATGAAAAATGTAAATCTCCTCTATCTTTTTGGTTTTTCAGCAGGTCTCATTTGTTTTTTTGCAAAGTTCAGGGGAGCATTTTTATGAAATTGACTGACACTGCTTGAGCACTGGTCTCCTGGTGTGCCAATTGCTAACATATAAATAACAATGAGAATAGAGGAGATTTGTGCACGAATCTCAATGTGAATGAGCAGGTTGCCAAAATATAGTTCTGGTTTGTTTTGTTCTCTTTGCCAAAGAAACAAAAGACAAGATGACCACACTTGAAAAGGAGGTTTTCTTTTTCCAGTGTAACTTTCTATCGTGATGTGTTCAGTTTTAAATTCTAACACTTTTAGATTGCTGTAAATGTCTTTCAATTCTAGAAGAAAATTTACGAACTAGGACAGAAGCTTCAGGAAGAAGAACATCAGCGTAAACTTATACAAGATAAAGCAGCTCAGGTGAGTGGAGAAAAACAGATAAGTTTTTGATTTTCTTGTGAGGAGAGGTTGAATAGATTGGGCATGTACTCACTGGAGTATAAAAGAATGAGAAGCAATCTTATTGAAACTCACAAGGTTGAAAGGATATGTGTGAAAGGGTTGTTTCTCCTTACAAGAGAGTCCAGGACTAGAAGGCAGAGTTGCTGACAAAGGGCTCATACATTTAAGATGGCAATGAGGAGGAATTTCATCTTGTTGAAAGTGGTGAATGTATTAAATTCTTTACCACATAGGGTTGTTGAGGCTGGGTCATCAAGTGCATTCAAAGTTGAGATGGACACATTTTTAATCAGTTAGGGAATTGTAGATTGTGGTACAAAGACAGGAAAGTGGAGCTGAGGATCATTTGATCAGCAACAATTTCATTGAATGTTGGAACAGACTCAGTGGGTTGCCCTCCATAAGACAGTCCCTTCATACGTAGTATCAGCCTAGTGAACCTTCTGTAAATTGTCTCCAATGTTAGTATGCCTTTCCTTAGATAAGGGACCTAGAACTATTTGCAGTATTCCAGCTAGTGTCTGTCTAGTGCCTTGTATGGTTTTAGAACAGTCTCCCTACTTTTACATTCCACTTCCTTTCAAATAAAGGCCAACATTCCATTTACCTTCCCTGTTACCCACTGAACTTGGATTCTAGCTTTTTATGAATCAGTGATGAGGGGGTCCCAAATTTCCCTGTTTTGTACACTTTCTGACATCTTTCTCCATTTAATTAATATTCACCTCCTCTATTCTCCTTTCTGTCAAAGTGCTTATTTTCTGTATTTATGTACAATCTATTCCATCTGCCATGGTTTTGTCCATTCACTTAACCGTTGCATCCTTTTGCAAACTTTATTGCAGCCTCATCACTTGCCTTCCTATCAATTTTTATCATCACAAACTTCGTGCCAATTTTTCAGATTTCCAGTATTTGTGGTATTTTGTTTTGATCGTTTTTAAATTACTGCTTATGATGTCATATCTGCACAGAATGATTATGATATGATACTTAAAAATAACTTAAAAGTCAGAGTATTTTAAAAAAAAACAATTTTCAAATTTCCCCTCATCCTTTTGAACAATTTATTTCTGTAAATTTGTAATTCTGCAGTAGAGTTGTTGAAATGTGAAGAATGAAAACTTATAACAGAATAAATTGAATCTTATTCCAATTTTTTTTCTTTTTTGTTGGTACAAAAGAGGCTGTGTTTGCTGACCCTGCATGCGCATTAGCAGATGTGGCTGTGAAGGGGGAAGGACTGGACCAGATTGGAGTGGCTAGAATTTTCTCCCAACCCCTCACCAGCCCCATCCAGCCTCCACAGTCCCCACTGCCCTATCTATAATACAGTGCACGTCTGTCTCCGATATCTAATGAATAACTCATTAAAGGGTTAACTTGGACTTTGCTGTGCTCAGCCAGGTGCTGGTGTGTACCTTGCTGGTTAAGGTGCTTGTCCAGTGGACTGACCTTTGAAAAGGTGTCTTTGATCAGAGCTCATTGCTAGGTGCAGGGACTTGTATATCTTTGATTCAAAATTTGTCAGAGTTCAAACCTTATTGCTAATGTTGAATGTTTCTCAATCATACTTGGTTTCAGCATTTGGGAATTGATAGTGTGTAATGCACCTTTCTCATTCTAGTTTTCATGGCTTGTGTTTGCTTTTTTTATAACAATCCTTTTAGGAACTATTAAATGATTAATTATTAAATAAAATGTGTTACAGCGATTGAATTGTTCCCATGCTCTAAACATGGCTGTGGATGAGAGATGATATGATTTATGAATTCCCTACTGGGCGTATTAGGTCATGCGACAGCTCCATGTTTGAAGAGCTATTTAGTGTGTAAGCTATGTAGTACCATTTGCAAACATGTGGTTGTTTGTTTAATAATTGTTAAGCTGGCCAGTGAAAACCTGGAACTAAAATGAAATGAAGATTTGTTTAGAACATTGCAAAATCCTCACAGAATTTACTAATATGTCATAATTGAATATTTTAGAATCTAAATGGTGTACTGAAACTGTGTTGATCTCACTTTTATTATCCTTCCAAATTTTTGAAAATTCATCATGGAACAAACTGATATGTTTATAATGTCTAAATAATGGTGGCCAACTTAAATCTAGATTTCAAAAGTATTGCACAAGGCTTGAGCCCTTTAGAAACTCTATTTAATACATCTGTCTCTTTCCAGCTTCAGACTGGACTCGAAATAAACAGAATACTTATAGGATCGTGCTCTGTAAAGAAAAAGAAGAAAAGGAAAGACATTACAAAGGTGAGAGGCAGCATTGACTGAAATTATTTGTAAATAAAGGCAACTGTTACTGCATTTTTACAGCTTCAATTTCAAGCAAGTCTTTATAAATTGTTTTCACATGTTTAGATATTCCCTATGTAATAACCTATACAAGGACAGAAAAATAGATTCTTATTTATGTCCAGATTATAAGTCTATAAAGTTTAAATTTTAATTTGGATGTGACTAACTATATTAATCAACTTAGTAGAATTTTCTCATTATGGAGAGCCAGTTTTGTGCTTTGTGAGTAATCATGATTTATACAATGGCTTGTTTCAGAGCCAAATACATAAAGGTGGCAACAACGTATGGAGCCAGTCATGGCTGTACTATTCATTTTGATAGATCCACTAAAGGGTGCACAGTTGAATGTGGCACTTAGCCAATGTTATCCTGTTATTGTTAGATGAACAGATCTAGAGGAGCAAGTGATCTGTCAACAGAGGAATTGTGATCTTTCAAGGATTGTGAGAACTTGTGGAGGGGTAGGCCACTAAACCTTGTGACTACAAACAAAGCAATAGTTGGGCATGGGATTAAGTGGATGATGATATTCTGCATCTGCAGGAGCTGATGCAGCACACATGTAGAGAAGAGGAATGAGCGGCAGAATGCAACAAAGGTCATCCCCTTGGCACAGATTATGTCGAGAACAAAGCTACCTGAAAATGAGAGAGCATTGCAGCTGAAGAAGACTGCATCTAGTTCATATGTGAAAGCACAAAATTGCAACTCAAAAATCACTGCCCTATTTGTAATTTCAAATAAATGTGGCTTTGCAGGCATAGAGGGCATATATTTGTCTCCATCTCTTAATTCCAACAGTTGCAGAGCGCCATTAGTTGCAACCATGTGACTATCAAGACATTGAATGAACAGCCAGTGAGTTTCACCAAGTGGGAGGATGTTTATTCCCTAAAGATGTAACCATATATTCAAGAACTTTCTGCCTCACTAGTGTGGTCTCACTAATCTGATAGCTCCATTGACTTGGTCATTGTACGGTACTACTGAGTGCCACAGCTCCTCTTGCTATTACCAGAACTCTATGAATGTATTCTGGAGGGCCTGCGGCAGACCCATAGAAATGCTATAACCGAAGCCAACTGCTCACAAGATCACCACTGAGCATATCATCAGGCATCTGAAGATATAATTCCACTGCCCAGTTAGGGCATGCCCTTGCATTTATTTGTGCAAGGATCTTGAAGAGAATGGACCAAGTGGTGTCCTCATGTGTATGTATCAATGCTGCCAAATCTTCCACAGGCCTAGAGCCATCCCGCTGACACCTTCACCCACCTCCGATATTCTCCCTTCACCTAGACCCCTTCCTTTGGCCTTTTACCTGCACTTGACACTTTTATTGAGAATTGTTTATGCAACATTGATTGCCTTTATTTTCTGCTCCTCATGTAATTGAAACTATTTCCTTCTAACTTGACTACACTCCATGCTCTCAGATCCAGTCCTGACTTTGTCACCAAACATGCTGACTGGGTGGTACTGTTGTCTGGCATACTGATCTCTACATTGCGCTAGCTCTTGGACACCACCTACTGTCTTCCCCAGGACCATGGCACCACAATCGAGGGTCAGACCATTGTGTCCAAGACTGTCATCAACATCATCTCAACTGGGGATCTCCCTGCGACAACCTCCTGACTACTAGTCCCCCAGCTAGCTTCACCCCTCCCAAAAGACCACAAATAGGACTGCTTATACCTGCCCCATGGAACTTCTTCCTACCACGACTTTTTTTTTGTGTTCCCTCATCTAGTTCCTGCTCACTTACATCCACAATTCTCCTGATGCTTTATGCTGGTTTCAAAATTTCCAGTTTGCAGACAGCGTCTGCCTCCTCTTCACCATAGACATGTAATCCCTTTACCTGTCCATCCCCATCAACATGGTCTCAGGACTGGCTCAGAAGACCTGAGCCATCCCTATCCACTACCATCCCCCGTGAACCTAGCTGAGTTTGTCCTCACTTTGAACGTCATTTTTAAAATTCCTCTCACTTTTTCTTCTGGTCAAAGATGTGGCCGTGGGTACCCATGTGAGCCCGTGTTATGTCTGTCTCTCTATGGGGTCTCTTTGTGCTCCTTGACTTTGGACTGTATGAAACCTCATGGCATTGGTCAAACATGGGCAAGGAAAACTGAATATTATGCTACTCCCACTCCTCCCCAGCTGACGAATTTAATGTTGAACACCGCTTTGATAAAGTCCTGAGGGTAACAAGAATGCAGAATATGCTCTGGTGGGAAACTTCAATGCTAAACAGGATATATATTTTAGATTCCAGCATCCTTGGCAGTTGCTCTCATAAGTTTTAAAGATAAAGCTAAAATTCTCTGATTGTAAATAGTGTGCCTCTTAGCTTTTCTAACGATCTTTTACAAGGAATTGCTTTCTTTTCCAGAATGAGATGAGAAGAGAAAACTCGTGCTCGCCTCGTGTTTCGTCAGGCCATGCAGAATTTCCATTTGTTGCTGGCACTGTAAGTTTCAAAGAGTGAAGTTTTTGGTCAGTCTATTCTCGCATACAGAGAAGACAATGAAGCTTTGTTATTTCAAGCACTGGTGATGTTTGACAGAGAGTGATGTGAAGCAATCAATATGGTATTATACCCAGTTGTAAGAATAAGAGCTGAAAATGTGTTGCTGGACAAGCGCAGCAGGTCAGGCAGCATCCGAGGAGAAGGAGAATCGACGTTTCGGGCATGAGCCCTTCTTCAGGAATGAGGAGAGTGTGCCAAGCAGGCTAAGATAAAAGGTAGGGAGGAGGGACTTGGGGGAGGGGTGTTGGAAATGTGAGAGGTGGAAGGAGGTTAAGGTGAGGGTGATAGGCCGGAGTGGGAGTAGGGGTGGGGGTGGAGAGGTCAGGAAGAAGATTGCAGGTTGCTGACTGACCTGCAGCGCTTTTCCAGCAACACATTTTCAGCTCTGATCTCCAGCACCTGCAGTACTCACTTTCTCCTAGTTGTAAGAATAAGTTTGGCCGATTACATCTTACTATAGTCCATTTTCTACTAATGAATGTGAAATGCAGAATAAGTGGCAACTGTTTACCCGTGAGTAAATATATAATTTGGATTGGATTTTGCACCTCTAGAAGAGTGATGATGGAGGAGTGTTACGGGTTGGATGCACAAGTTTCTTTGCTCAACTTATAAATAAATTGAAAGACTTTCAAAAGAAGGAAGTAAGGAACTCTTGAAGTTCTATTTTAGGAGATTTGGTTACTGAGCAATGAAATGTTCACAGTATAGGAATCAAACCCATTTTCTGTGGCGCACCAAATGCTCATTATCCATGGGGAATAGGTGCATGGACTTCCTGTAGCTAATTTTAAAAAAAACTGTGGATACTGCTTCAATGTAACTCCTATCCACATGAAGGATCAAGTGATTAGACTGGACAAGTCAATGGGAAAAGCAATGGAGTCTGGGTTAACCTTGTGAATACACAGATCTGCGGGATAGCATTCAGCGGATAATGAGTGAGTGCATTGCACACTATTAGTACTTTGTTCTGATGAAAGCTTCTTTCCACCCCTCCCCCAATTAAAATTTATGTCATTAAGTAATTTTGCCCAAGTTAACTACATAAAATGAAATGGGTAGTAATGTCAGCTAAGACTACAGTACATGTCCCATATAGATGTTAAAGTTATTCTGCATTTGGAGTCACTGTGGTCATTGAAGTCTTATGCAGCTTATCAAATGTGTTCAGTTCTATGGAAGCAAATGTATAGAGATCCTGGTGTGAAGAAAATTGCTTTTTTTTTAACACATTCTCAAATTGCTCTGTTTTTGTGTTCAAGTCTGTTAGTTCCAGCCATTCTGTCACAGCAAATGTACAGAATGTTTTCCATCTGATGAAGCATTATAACACAATGAAGTTTGATGGAAGACAGAAACGTCCCATTGAAAGGACTGCTAAGAATTCACGAAAAATAACTTCTCATCCTGGCAGAGTGAAGAAAGGGGATCTACAATTTGTATCCTGTCCCTCATCCTCTTCACTAACTGATCTTTCTGAGCTTCTCTTAGCATTACAAGATGAGCTGGGCCAAATGAGCTTGTAAGTATAGAAATACAACTCTAGTCTAGAGAGCAAAGTACAGATTTGGGTGGGATGATCTCCAACTCCACCTTTTAAATATCTTTATTGCCTCCTAGACAATCATTTCTCTCCATTTGCCAGCTTCTCTATATGGATATGGAGTTTAAACATTTTTTTTCATCTAATGTTGAATCTATGCACCTTATATGAGAATTTTTGATAATCTCCAAACATTTTAGTGTTGAATTTAGGCACCTGTTGTTTAAGCACATTCTAATTGTGCATTTCTTTTGTTTTAGCTGGGTTTTGAAATCAAGTAGGGATGCATCTGTTTTTATTTTAGTATGATTTCTGAGCAAGCACTATGAACATTTATAACTGCGCTTGTGCTCCGTCTGTTTGTGTAAACATATTCTAGTTCATTGGCTTCCTATGCCAGAGAGTGACAGCTCTTGAATCATGGCGATAATTGAGAGTGTGGATCAAGGAGCCCTAGCAAAATTGGTATCAATGGAAATTAGGGGGCAAATACTCTGCTGGTTGGAGTCATACTGGCATGTTGGAAAAAGCTTGTGGTTGCAGGTTAGTCATCCTGACTTCAGGACATCTCTGCAGGAGGTCCTCTGGTTGCTGTCCTAGGCCCAATCATCTTCAGCTGCTGTGGTTCTGTTCACCGAGCTGGGAATTTGTGTTGCAGACGTTTCGTCCCCTGTCTAGGTGACATCCTCAGTGATTGGGAGCCTCCTGTGAAGCGCTTCTGTGATCTTTCTTCCGGCATTTGTAGTGATTTGTATCTGCCGCTTCCGGTTGTCAGTTCCAGCCATCCGCTGCAGTGGTCAGTATATTGGGTCCAGGTCGATGTGCTTATTGATTTGAATCTGTGGATGAGTGCCATGCATCCAGGAATTCCCTGGCTGTTCTCTGTTTGGCTTGTTCTATAATAGTAGTGTTGTTCCAGTCGAGCTCATGTTGCTTGTCATCGGAGTATGTGGCTACTAATGACAGCTGGTCAGCTATAATTATAGGACAAGCCAAACAGAGAACAGCCAGGGAATTCTTAAAAGGCATGGCACTCATCCACAGATTCAATCAATAAGCACGTCGACCTGGACCCAATATACCAGCCACTGCAGCGGACGGCTGGAACTGACAACCGGAAGCGGCAGATTCAAACCACTACAAATGTCAGAGGAAACATCACAGAAGCGCTTCAAAGGAGGCTCCCAAGCACTGAGGATGTCACCTAGACCGGGGACGAAATGTCTGCAACACAAATTCCCAGCTCGGCGAACAGAACCACAACAACGAGCACCCGAGCTACAAATCTTCTCCCAAACTTTGAAAATCTTCAGCTGCTTCATCAACGTCCTTCCCTCCATCATAAAGTCAGAAGTGGGAAATGCTACTGTGCAATGTTCAGCACCATTCGTAACTGCTTAGATACTGAAGCAGTTCCATTTCACATGCAGAAAGATCTGGACACTATCCAGGCTTGGGCTACCTGGTGGCAAATAACGTGTGCCACACAAATGCCAGGCAATGACCATCTTCAATGAGAGACTATCTAACCACCATCACTTGACATCCAGTGGTGTCACCAATACTGAATGCCTCAATATCAACATTAATCAAAAACCAAACTGGACTTGGCATTTAAATACAATGGTTACAAGAGCAGAATACTGTAGTGAGTAACTCGCCTCCTGACTCCCCAGGCTGTGTCCACTATGTGCAAGGCACAAGTCAGGAATGTACTGGAATGCTCCCCACTTATTTGGATGAGTGCAGCTCCAACAACACTCAGGAAGCTTGAAACCATCTATTTCAAAGCACCCTGCTTGATTGGCACCATGTCTGCAAGTATCCACACACTCCACGAACAATGCACCAGTATGAGTAGCCATCTACACGATATATGGCAGGAATTCACCAAACATCCTTTGACAGCACCTTCTAAACCCACAACCTCTTCCATCTAGAGGGACGAGGGAAGGAGTAAAATGGGAACACTACTATTTGCAAGTTCCCCTCCAGACTAGTCAACATTCTGACTTAGAAATGTATCGCCATTCCTTCACTGTTGTTGAGTCAAAATTCTGGAATTCCAGTCCACCTGCATAGTGATTATTGTAATTGTGTCTTTCTTACATGCCTTTTAAATCTCCTGATTGTATTTCTTCTCCACATACTGACTACTGCTAAGAGGCCTGTATAATCTTCCATTAGGGTCTTTTTTTCCTCTGTGGTTCCTCAACTCTACTCATGCAGATTCTACAGCTTCCAACTCTATATCACTTGCTGTCAGTTTACTTTCATTTCACACTGGCAAGGCAGCCCTGCCCCCTTTCCCTATCTGCTTGACTTATTGATAGGATGCATCTCCTTGGATATTTAGTTTCCAACCCTAATCTCCTTGCAGCCACATCTATGATACCCACAACATTGTACCCTCCAATTCCAATCTCTTCAACAAGCTCATTTACCTTGTTTTGTATACTGCATGCATTCATCTGTAACATGTTTAATTCTGTGTTGACGACCCCTCTTCACATAGTTGTCCTATGTCTGAAGATAAATTCCTAAGCCCTCCTTGTTCTATTACTTGTTCTGGAATCTTTAATAACCTCTGCTGAGCCCTTCCCCATAAGACTATAAAATATAGGAACAAACTTAAGCCATTCAGCCCAACAAGTTTCCTTTACCATTCTATCGTGGCTGATATGTTTCTCCCTGTAACCCTTGATCCCCTTACTTGTCAAGAACCAAACTGTCTGTCTTAATCAGTTAATGACTTGGCCTCCACAGTCTTCTGTGACAATGAGTTCTTTCTGGCTGAAGAAATGTCTCCTTATCTCTGCTCGAACGTGTAGTCCTTTACTCTGAGGATGTGCCCTTGGGTCCTACTGTCTCCTACTAATGGAAACATCTTCAACATGTTCACATTATCTAGCCCTCTCTGTATTCTGTAAGTTTCATTTGAGATTCTCCCTTCAACCTTTTAAACTCCATAGATTATAGGCCCAGAGTATTCAACCACTCCTTCATCCCTGTGATCATGCTTGAAATCTCCTCTGGATCCTCCTTAACTTTTTTCAATGAATGATACCAATGTCTCATGAATTTGAACCCATTTCTCCCATGCCAATCTTTAAAACACATTTTACCTCTTTAATCTTGTTGCCCCTGTGCCAATTGTGACTCAGGTACTATCTGGAGGTTATTATTTGGTTCTGCTTTTCAATTTAACCCCTAGCTGTTCATATTCCCTCCCCAGAACTTCTTTCAACCTATATCATTGTCCCCTATGTGGGCCACGGCTTAATCCTTTCCCTCCCATTCTAAGTTCCTGTGCAGTCCAGTTGAGGTATCCTGAGCCCAGGCACCGGGCAGGCAACATAGCCTTTGGGACTCTCGATCTTGGTTACAGAGAACACTATTTACTCTCCTGACTACATTTTTCTTTTCTCTTCTTCTCCTCCCCCCCCCCCCCCCCCCCCCCCCCCCCCCCCCCAATTAAATTGGCTCCCTGTACCAAGGTGCTGTGGTCCATTTGATCATCCACCCCACAGCTCCTGCTCTCATCCACACACACAGCAAGTGTCTCAAACCTGTCAGACAAACTCAAGGGCTGAGGGTCCTTCAGCATTATCTCCTGGATGTCTCTATCTGCCTCGCTCATTGTCGCACCCTCCTGTCCCTGATCACTGACTGAATTTGAGATAGTTAATCTAAAGGATGTGATTGTCTCTTGAAATGCAGTGTCCAGGTAACTCTTCCCCTCCCTGATACTTCAGTGTTTGAAGCTCAGACTCCAGCTCATCAACCCCTGTGAGCCAGCGTTCTTCAAGCAAACCAGCACTTGGTACAGGTGTGATCGCTATGAATCACATTAGGATCCTAGCCAACTCCCACAGCATGCAGTTACAACACATCGCTTGACCCTTTTATCTCTGTTTTATTTATCTAGTTCTTAATTGAGTTTTTAAATAATTTCCAACTGATGTTTTAGCTTATAACCTGTAAGTATTTCTCCTGTTTACCTTTGAATTGAAAGTAACGTATAGTTGATAGTCAGATTAGAAGCTATTACCACCCAATAAACTTATGGTTTTCCTGTGATGTTACTCTTTACTTTTTTGGTTCATAGTCAGCACAAAGCAAACTATGAACCAAAAAATCAAGCAAAAAGCACCTCCTCCGCTCTGCACAAAATTCCCCAAACTATATACTAACTTGGGCTGTGTCTCACTCCAGATGTGATTTCTCCTTCCTGACTGTGTGCAGCTTACTGATTAGAATTCTTTGAAGAGGTAATATGGTTGGTCTCATATATTTGGATTTTCTACTGGGCTTTGACCAGGTCTGACACAGTAGGTTTATGACAAAGGTTAGTCTGTATGGAGGCAAGGGATACTAGCATGGATGACATATTGGCTAAAGATTAGAAAGCTGAGTGTAAAAATAATTAATTCAAATTGGAAGTAGCATATTTGAATTTCACAAGCAGTGAATATTAGGTTAAATAATTCAATATAAGAATTGGAAAAAGGTACCAAACTGGGAGGTATGACTGACACTGAGGAACAATGCAATATCATTGAAGAAGGCATTGAAATCTTGCAAACCAGGGCCATTCAGTGGCAAGTAAATGGGAGTGGATGCACTTTGGAAGGAAAAACTAGAAAGGCAAATTGGATTTAGAAAATACAGAGCCAAATGGGAATGAAAAATGTGAACAACTCTTTAAAAGCAAAATCAGCAAAGGAAATATAAATGCTAACAATAGGGGTGTAGAATTCAGAAGTTGTGAAGTTATGATGTAGCTCCTCTACTTGGGCTAGAGCACTATATTCAATTCTGACCTCAACATCATCAAAAAGAATGTAGTAGCGCTGTAGGAAATGCAAATTTCAGAGCTGAGAGATAATGGCTATCAGGCAAGATTTAGTAAATGGGACCTTTTCTCTTTAGAAATTATGAATGATAAGACAGGGTAAAAATGGAGAAAATATTTCCATGATTTATGATTCTACCCATTGCTGCATGCAAAGCAAAGACTGTAAATATGAGATGATGACTAAAAATACAGTAGAAAAATTGGGAGAAATGTCTTTCCAGAGCGGCAAGTTTAAATGTGGAAACTACTTCAAAACCATATGCAGAATCACAAAAGGTTTGAAAGATATGTTGGGGTTCTGATACAAGTCAGTGATTTGCTGGGGATATCCAATTGAGGATTTGCTTTGCTTCTGTATGTAGTTAGAACTGAGTTAGAACCGGGCGGCACGGTGGCACAGTGGTTAGCACTGCTGCCTCACAGCGCCTGTAGACCCGGGTTCAATTCCCGACTCAGGCGACTGACTGTGTGGAGTTTGCACGTTCTCCCCGTGTCTGCGTGGGTTTCCTCCGGGTGCTCCGGTTTCCTCCCACAGTCCAAAGATGTGCGGGTCAGGTGAATTGGCCAAGCTAAATTGCCCGTAGTGTTAGGTAAGGGGTAAATGTAGGGGTATGGGTGGGTTGCGCTTCGGCGGGTCGGTGTGGACTTGTTGGGCCGAAGGGCCTGTTTCCACACTGTAAGTCTAATCAGTCTATTTGTCAATCTGTTTAATTCATAACTGGGCAATGCCAAATGTAAGAGCTCCTATCCTCACCTACATGCTGCAATTCCATACGATTGTTAGAAAGCATTAGGTTCCACATAAACATTAACATCCAATCTATCCCACCAAAACAACCCAATCTCTCCACTGGCTGTGATTGGGATCAGAAATTATCTGACATCCTGTATTGGATGAGCAGAGATTATTTGATTAACTATCGGGAAAACTGAAGCCCTTTGGCCTAGATCATCTAAGCAGCGGCAATGCTGGTTAGATTGCCAATGTGTACAAAGATTTCCCCCAAATGTATGTCTTTGTGCGTTCCTCTGGGGTTATTTTGACCCAGGTTTTCATAAAATGTGCACATCCCTCAGGGAACTCTGGAGCAATGAGAGTCGGGAAGACTCCACATGCCCTTTTACAGCACCAACTGCTGCATAGTTTCAAGTGTTAATTTTAGTGAAGTGAATGAGTGGATTGGATTGATTGGTGAGTGAGGTATTTAGTTTGATTAAATGATGGGGGTGAATTGGTAGGATTGGCGGGTTGTCAAAGTAGTCAAGTTGCAGGATAATTGGTCTGGTTGGTGGGGTGATAGACGAGTGGTTGAGAATGGAAGTCGCATCAGGCAGGGAGTTTGGGTGGACATTGTATTGGTGAGTCAGGGGATTCTGTTAGAAGTAGGGGAACAGGGGTTGTAGTCAAGGGTTAGGAGTACAGTTAAATTGTGGTTTTGGGGGTGGTGGGTTATCAGTTGTTTCAGTACCATTGCGACACGACTGTGAACCTCTGTGTTAATTAAACCAAACACCCAGAAAAGCTCACCTCACCTCGTAATTTGTTAAAAGATGAGTAATAGAGAACTCCCAAATTACACTATTTAAAGAAAGTAATATCAGTTTGTTCTTTAACAGTGAACCTTAAACATCAACTATTCACAACTCTAAGCACCCCTTTCTCTTAACTGCTTATTACCTGCCTGCAACTCTATAACAATATACTGTTCCAATAAAATACTTATTGAAGTTATATCAATTTAATTTCAAATCCATTTGGCAGATATCATTTCCGTTGTCTGTCTATCTTCCAGCTGAAGAACTCCCTGGGTTGTCGTCTGTCTTTTACTGCGAATGTGTTTCATATGAAACGGTACCTTTTGATAGAGTGTTTCAATCTTTTGGCTCTCGCTCTCCCACTCGATGGCAGTTACTCTCTCTGATTGTCAAAATGCCTGCATTTTTTAAACCCTAACATCGGATCATCTCATTGGTTTGATGTTGGCAAAACAATAAATTCAAATTTGATTGGGTTTTAGTATCCTGGGACATAATTTAAATTGATTGGTTAAATTCAAATTGTTGTCAAAACAGCAACCAACTCAGCTATCCATTTCACAGCCAAATGTTACATATTTTCAATTTATCAGTACACTCAGACTGTTATCTAGTCATATGATACAGGTGCTTGTAAGCGCTCAGTGTAGAACAACATTCACTTTCTCTTAAAGGCACAGTACACACCTTCAACTTCATAAGAGTACCCATGTGTTGGACTAGGTTTTAATCAAACAATACCTGCGTAAGCATGCTGGCAAGTATCAAGGATCTATTCAGAATCTCCAAATTCAGACATTCGTAGAGTGAGTCAGGAGATTTCCCATCAAAGTTTTAAATAATCCCAATTTAAACCTGTATAGCAGGATTTCCACAGGATCCTGACACACATTTTCACTCATGCATTTGGTTTCTGACAATCTAAAGACTGAAAGATTTAGTGCGTTGTCTTTGTTCCCTGCCTCAGCTGTGTTCTCTGAAATAACCAACACCTGTCCTAGTATCTCCTTATGTGGCCACATTTTTCTTGGTCGTGCCTCTGTGAAATAGTTTGGGAAATTTCAGTGTTAAAGGCTTTATATAAATGCATTTTCATCATTATTATTATTTCTTAACTTGAAAGTACGTGAAGGGTTTTGCTGGCTTGACAAGGTGGAAATTAAGCCAGTTGTTGTGGTGAAGATTGAATTCATGTAGATTGATTTTGCAAGTTACTTCAGTTTTGTAAATATTGCCAAATTCTGTGTTCCCAGTGAGCATCAAGACCTGCTAAAACAAATACAAGGTACCAAAAATACTGATGTCCGTGAAGATTTAGAACGTGAACTTGAATGTCTGGTAAAACGGATGGAGAAGAAAGGCGATCAAATTTCTAAACTCAAAAAGCACCAGGGCAATGTAAGTATCTGATTTTAAACAAGGATTCTTCGTATTCTCCAGTGACATACAATAATCTTGGTTGAATGGTTCAGATGCCAGTTAAATTACAGCTACTTGTGCTTTATAACGTGAACTGAACCCTGAGATTACAATGCTATGTTGAAATCAGAGCAAGAAAGCAATTTAATTTTTAAAAATTACAAAGAGAAACATCTGTGGAGCTATCCTCCAGCAGCTGCTGAGAACAGCAATAGAGGTCCATTTTATTCAATGTTTGATGTCTAAAATCGTAGAAATTTAATCTGAACAAGAAATCCCTAACAATGTCTAATATTTTAATAAATGTTCCATCTCATGTATGTCCATTAAATGGGGGTAAATATTGCCCCAGCCTCTTCTGTAAATATTTGTCAGAATTGATTTTTGCCCATGAAGTAAAATATGTTCATTTGGCTCAAATGCCTCATTGATTAAAAATTAACCAATTTGAAGGGTTTCCATTTGCTAATCAACTTTGGAAGAACTAACAAAACATTTCCAACTAATAAAATCAGTCTTCTTAATTTAGCTTACCTTGTTTCCGTCTCCTTATGCCTTTAATTAGCAAAAACTGAAATCAGTTTTAAAATGATTAATTGAGTTGAGCATCTACTGCTTTTGGTGGTTAATAATTCGAACCTTTACATGAATAAATATTTTTTAACTTCTCATCTGAAAGACCTGGTTCTGATTTTAACGTTATGCCTACCTGTGCGTAACTCTTCCAACAATGAGCAGTTTGACTATACTGTGTACTTTTTAAAAAAAACTTTTCTAAATCTCAAAGATGTTTGCAGCTAAAGTTTAAAATTCCAATAATATTTGGACCAGAGATTTCCACATCTTTGTAGTTTTTCAAAGATTAACATTGGTTTACTTGATCTGTACCAGTAGTATAAGATTACTTTGCAAGTTTCATCTTCATTATTGATATTTAGCCTAAAGCAGCTGACAATATTCAGCATTTACCATTTTAAAATGTTTTATATCTTTGGTTTCATGTGGAGCTTTTTTTTGGGGACAGGATTAATTTTATATCAGTTCCAGTAAAAAAACTTCTGATGACAGAACTTTAGTTATAACAATAACTTGTAGTTCTATAGAACTTTGGATATCTTTTATGTCCCAAGGTTCTTTTACAAAACCTGCATTGTTAGCAGTTGCTTTAAATTCGTTGTAACTGTGATGGTAGTGTGACACCTAGAGGGCAAATAAAGAGCATTGATTCGTTCAAAATTCAAATGCAAAATAACACATGGATTTAGTTTCTGTTTATTCAATTTTCCAGTGTGAGGACATCAACGTCAAATTATCAATGCATCCAATTTATTGCAGACTAAGGAGCTAATCGAATCTTTTTTAACTGATTTGTTTTTATTTCTGGAAGAGGAGATATCTGAAAAAAACCCTAGTAAATAGTGTCAGGAAATAGAGCAGATGCATTTACATGTATTGTACCTTTCACCTTGGCATTCCAAAGGGCTTTGCTTTTGAAGAATGTAGCCATTACTTGGTGGACAAACACTACAGCTTAATTACTTACAGCAGTGTACTAGAGTCTACAATGAGACAAATTCAGCTGAGCTGTGTTAGTCTTATCAGTTAAGAAATGAATATTGGCCAGAAAAGCTTTCAAATAGTACTATTAATCTTCAACCCATTTTTGTATTTGGAGCTTGGCCTAAAATCTCATTTGAATGATAACTTAGCTGACTGTACAGCATTTCCTTTGTCTTGTATTTAAATATCTGCCTACTTTATGTGCTCTTGAATCCACAATCTTCTGAATTAGGCTGCAGTACAATCACTGAGCTAACAGGAGTAATTTTCTTAATCCTTTCACATTATGTTATAGGTATTGGTTATATTTTTATAATTCAGTAGAGTTCAGATTCTATCTATAGTTTTAATATGTGATTTCAGTTTTTAAAATCAGGCAATAAAAAGCTGAAATCAAAATGACCTTGAATTGATCACATTGGTATGAAGATAGAATTGATTAGCTAATTATCGTTTTAAGACAGGAAACCTACTGTACTTTGAGATTTCAGTCCAGACTATGTGACTCCAGTCCCACAACAATATAGTTGACTCATAACTGACCTTTTGAAGTAACAAAGCAGGTCACACCATTATATTGAACACAGTCCATCCAGAAGATCACTGACCGTCACCACTTTGGTGACTAGCACTGGGCAATAATTGTCAGCCTTGCCAGTTATAACAGTATTTTTACTCCTGTTGAGACTTCCATTATTTTCTTCTTGCAACACAAAATAATTAAAAGCAATCATATGACTCAATCAGATACATCAGAAATGCTTTCATTATTTTGTTTCTCTATCTTTCAAAATACAGAAATGGAGGAGAATCATTGATGGTCAAAGTAAGAGGCACTAAGCCTTACCAAACCATCAGGCTGCTACCTCACTAGACAGGGACACCACCCCTGAGGTAGTTTAACTTGCAGGTCACCATGCCTAAGGCAATGGGAAAGGTTGAGAAGGAGAGTCCTTCATGGTAACCCCAGCTGGTGCGAGAATTGAATCCACATTGTTGGCACCACTTGCATCGTAAACTGGCTGTTCAACCAACTGAACTAACTAACCCCTTAACTAAATTCATTCACTGCTGAAATCCAGGAACGTATAGATGTTAAGGTGAAGAGAGATGTAGTCTGGAAGCTCTTACAGAAAAAATTTAAAATAATCTTGCCTGAGAAATTATTCAACTTCCGGTCTGTACAAGTGGTAAATTTGGCTTCATCCTTTCACATTATAGGCATTGGAGGATTATTTTTATAATCCAGTAGAGTTCACATTCCACTATATAGTTTTAAAACATGATTTCAGTTCTTAAAATCGGGCAGTAAAAAGCTGAAATCGAAATGACCCTGAATTGGTCACATTGGTATTAAAGTAGAATTGATTAGCAAATTATAATTTTAAGAAAGGAAACCTACTGTGCTTTGAGATTTCAGTCCAGACAGTTACAACATGGGGTAAACTCTTCTGCTTAATTTAAACCAGCAACACAGAAAAGATTTATCCCGTGCAGAAATCTGTGAAAATTCGAGAGGCCAGGAACTATTTAAAGTAAAAATTAACAAATTTATTTCTTAAAGTATAACTAACAACTATTTACAACTCCTTCCTCTCGCCTATCTTTTACTTTCCCCTCTACAATACTGATCTGATGAAAAAAAAATTCCGATTTAAGATTTACAAAACAAAATTTCTTATCTCAAAACCAGGCAGCTTTTAGTTCTTCTCTGTATTCTGGTTTTCTTTTCTTCTAGGGAATTCTGCTTCAAAGGTTACTGATTGATAAAGGTAATTTTTTTAAGGGAGCTATTTTTCAGGCAGTCTTTACATGCTGGTGGCTTGGCAGTTCTCCTCCCATCTGTTCAATCTTCCCTGGTCTTATACCCCCAAAGCATTGGATTGTGACATTTGGCTTTTAAGATTGTCAATATACTCAGTTCAAACCTAATTGGAGGTTGGTGTTTTTGGGTATAATTTAAACTGATTGGCCGAATTCGAATTTGTCTTTTTCTCCAGGCAACCAAATGTTACACTATATTTTTTTCAGAACAATTGGTGCTGTCAGGTAATTCTACTAGCTTTTAACTCTTAAAAGTACAGTACACCCACATCTTCATAACAAGACTATGTGACTCCAGTCCCACAACAATATGGTTGACTCATAACTGACCTTTTGAAGTAACAAAGCAGGTCACACCATTATATTGAATACAGTCCATCCAGAAGATCACTGACCATCACTACTTTGGTGATTAGGGATGGGCAATAATTGTCAGCCTTGCCAGTTAAACGCACATCCTGAGAAAATAAGTTACTTTGTAACAAATACGCAGCCAGTTATAAGACCATCTAACTTAGAAACTAAAATTGGATGTTGTTTTGTCTCAGTTGCATTAGTTATCTAAGAAACTAGAAACCCACAACCTATTTGCAACAATTAAATATATTTAGCAAAAGATTGCTTTCTATTTCATGGATTTTTAAATAGAACCTTTAAGTGATGCTGGTTACTAATCTTGTCAGTTTTTAAATGAATATTAATTCAGATTCTACACAAAGTAAATCTGATTAAATATCCGTGCATGGAAAATGTTTAGTTAAAAAAATCATTGCCCAACAATTTAATTTTATACTTTTTAGGTTGAGAAATTGAAGGTAAAAGCAAAAAACGTTATGAGGGAGATGGCTGACACAAAAAAACGAATGAAAGCTTTGGATGAAATGAAGGAAGCATCAGTTATACCCAAGGGAACAGAATTTTCAGTCAAAACAACTCCTGCTCCTGGCCAGAAAGGAAAAGAAAGCCTTCAGCTACTTAGGAATGCACAGAAACTGCAGCACACCCTGAGGCAAAATGACATCACATGGGAACAGTGATCACTGGTTCAGAAGGCAATGTCTGTATATTTGACTCTGATGAATTTAATTACTAAATTACTGTAGAGTAGCTTAATGAATTGATACATTTAATTGTGTTTTAATGTGATGCTTGTTGCTTTGAAATTGACTTGAAGCACTGCTGATAATCACATGGGCTCATGTACTCGAAATTTAACATTTTTTAAAATTCATATATTTTTCATCTATTTAAAATAATTTACAATGTGCATTTGGTGCAGCAATGCCCTTGTTGGGCAAATAGATTGAAATTGTCACCAACCTTTTGTACATGTTTGATTTACTTTTATATTCAAATTAATAAAACCTCTGGGTCACTTGTTGTGTTCTGCCTTCACTGTGTGCCTACATACTCTTTCTCATTTTGTTACCATACTGTCTTGTATTATATATAAATGACTAACTCATACACTTCAAAGGTCAGTTAATAGTCAATCGTGTTGATGGTCTACAGCCTTTAAGAAGAAGTGTTTTGTCTATGATGCTTTTAACTCAGCTACTAATAACATTTAACTGCAAGTTACAGTCGACTATAGGATGCTCCTTATCATTAAGTCTTCGGACCATCATTAAGGAAATGTTTATTTAGTGTCAGGAAATTTAATTAATGACTTAGGGGAAAAGAATACAATCTGGACTGGGTGACCTTGCTTCTCATAGTATGTAGAACGTTTAGTCCAACATGGCTTATTCCATTTCCAGTCTGTGTAATTTTACCCAGAGTTGTACAGGGGTGTTTGTGTTCGAGCTGCTACCTTTTTGATAAAATGTTAAACTTAAACATAGAAAATAAGAGTGAGCCATTTGGCCTTTCGAACCTGTTCTGCCATTCAAATGATTGTGGCTGATCCACTATTTTTTTTAATAGATATTTTTATTAGAAATTTAACATTTTAACAAATTTACAAAAATAAACAAAACTCTCAAGTACAAATATTGATATACAAATAAATCTTAAATATACAATAACCAAAATTTAACAAAAGAAAAATACCGAGAGAAAAAAAACAAAACTCAATTAACTACTAATCTAACCTACAATTAGCCAGAGTGTATAATTGAGTCACTTACATTTTTCAAATAAGAGAAAGTGAGAGGAAAAAAAAGTGGGGGAGAGAAAAAAAAACCCCAACGGTTAACATAGAAGTTGGATATTGAAATACATGCTTGGAATGTGTTAACATCATATATAACAAAACCCGTATTCGTGCGGGATTCCTCTCCCAAGGGGCCCCAGACCAGCCATGTTTGTAATCTCAATTAAATAAAAGCCCTTATTAGGATAGCCAAAATATCTGTATAACGGGGCTGCCATATTTTATAAAATAATTCGGTGTTTCGGTGCACCATATTTATAAGGAAGTCAAGGGGAATACATTCCATAATTAATCTGTGCCAATTTGAAAATCCAAAAATATTTTTCCCTTGTACAGAAAAAGAGAACAGAAAATAGTCTCTTCCTATTTGACATTCCAGGTGCACCACTTAACCGACTGATCAACCATAATCATCCGGGTAAATCCGAGACCCCTCGGGAGGGGAAACCCTATCCAAAACATCCCGAACGTAGGGCATATAAAATTCACAAAAATAAAGGTTCTCTAATACGCTCAACAGTATAATAAAAAAAACTGTTTCTAAATAATAAAAAAATTTAAAAACATATTTAAATGGAGATTATCCCCCTTGTTCCCGGGGGTATCACTTCTTTTCCAACGGTCCATCGTATCCTCTCCCAACCAGTGCCCCACCCTTGACCCAGGCGCTCCTTAATGGGATGAGGAGAATTCAGATATAATACAGGGCTAGAGTTAACAGAGCACCCTACCCCCCACACCTGGGTATATTTGGTAATATTAATACCATGTATAAACATATATAACTATAAAATTACAACTTCAACAAATAATAGTTAAATATAATAATATCAAATAGCAAGAGAAAATAACCCCGCTCCTAGAGACAAAAGTAAAATAGAATAAGGTCCCCACCAACATTAACTAACCCCCCCCCCAGCTTTTTTATATGTATATACATGCATACACACATACATACATATAAATAATAAAATAAAACAACCCTAAGGGGGGGAGAAAATCGTTAAATAGAGAGCAAATAAATAATTCCCTCTCCCCTCCCCCTCCAGATAATATTAAACAGTAAGATAAGAAAAAGAAAAAAAAGGGGGGGGATATAAACCAGAGTGGGGGAAAGGCAAACCAACATCCATTGTCTCTTACGATTTATCTAAGAGAGTCCAAAAATTCCTTAGCCTTTTCTGGAGATCCGAAATTATACACGGATCCTTCATGGTTAAAACATAACGTCAATGGGTAGCATAAGGAGTACTGAATATTTAAGTCCCTTAAACACTTCTTCGCCTCATCGAACGCCTTCCTCTTTCGAACCAGAGCTGGGGAAAAGCCCTGTAATAACATGATCTTGGATCCTTTATAGATCATGGCTTGGGGATCTTTTCCAAGATTTCTAGAGGCATCTAGGAATATCTGCCTCTCCCTGTAGCTCTGCAGCTGGAACAGGACCGGGCGGGGGCGCGTATTGCAACCCGGTAGGCCCATTCCACCCATACTTGGCCTGATCCAGTCTCCAAATTTAAAAGTTGTGGCAGCCACTGTTCAAGGAATGCTGTAAGCTGGCCTTTCTCTTCCCGTTCAGGAAGGCCCAGCAAACGAATATGTTTTCGGCGACCTCGATTATCGAGGTCATTAATATGATTCTCCAAGGTCTGGACTCGCTGTTCAAGAGTCCGGACCTGATCCACGGCCGATTGCACTGTAGTTTCGGAGGTCGCGGCCTTTAACTCTGCCCCTCCGACTCGGCGCTCGATTTCCTGGATGTCTCAGTCGTGCTTCTGCAGCGCGGCCGAGAGTGAGTCCCATTGATTTCGGGATTCTTCGATAAAGGCGTCGATTTTCGCATCCGGCTTGGAGATAATTTCTACAAGGCTTGTTACTGTAGGTAAGTCCCCCGGGGCGGCTGTGGACGCCTCTGCTGCAGCTGGAGAGGGTGGGGGAGGGGTTCCTGCTTGCTGAGAGCTGTGGGCTCTCTTCCCTTTAGTCATTTTTCCTAAAGATTAGATTATTTAAATTTAATACTAAACAACTAATTACATTAAATAAAAGCTATTTTAGATGATTTAGTGAGTGTGGTGGGGGTGGGTGACCCACTTTGCCCAAGTCTTGGGAGGAGCACTGTAGACTCAGATTTGCTGGGTCGCCGCCATCTTGGATCTCCCGACTATTTTAATGCTGCACTTCCATTCTCTGCATACTCCTTAATACCTAGTGACCTGGCCTCTACAGCCTTATGCAGTAGAGAATTCCACAGGGTTACCATTGTCAGAGTGAAGAACATAATAAGAACATAGATTAATTTAAAGAAATTTACCCTCCCCTCAGTTTTAAATGTGTCCTGAGACTGTGCCTCCTTGTTCTAGATCCTCCAGTTAGGAGAAACATAATACCTGCAACCACTCTGTTGAACCCTGTTAGAATGTTCTGTTTCAAAGAGATATCTTCTCATTCGTCTAAACTCAAGTGAATACAGGCCCAGTCAAATCAATCGATCCTCATGCAACCTGACATTTCAGGAATCAGTCTGGTGAACCATTGCTGCACTCCCTCTGTGGCAATTACATTCTTTTACGTAGGGAGGCCAAAACAGCGTACAAGATTCCAGGTGTCTCACTAAGGCCCCCATACAGCGGCAGACATCCTTGCTACTATACTCGAACCATTGTGTGATGAAGAGTAATTTACCATTTTCCTTTGTAACTGCGTGCTAGAATCAGTGACCACTGTACAAGGATGTCCAGGTCCCTTTGTACATCAAAATTTCCCAACTTATCAATTTAAATAATACTCTGCCATTTTGCATTTCCTTTCAAAATGGATATATTCACATTCATTCACTATTCTGCAATGTACTTGCTCATTTACTCGTCTAAATCATCTTGAAGCTTCTATGCATCTTCTTCACCTCCCAGTTGCATCTAGATTTGTATCATTAGCAAATATGGAAATGTTACATTGATTCCCTCATCCAAATTATTGAACTATATTGTGAATATCAGTGCCCCATTAGTCGTCACCTTCCACTGCAAAAATAAGGGCCCATTTATTCCTCTTTTGTTTATCATCTGCTAACCAATTCTTAATCTAAGCCAATATATTGCTCTCAATCATTTTTCATAGTTGCCCCAAGTAGGTCTTTATTCTGAAACTCCAAATGCATTACACGCAACGTTCTTCTTTATACTATTGAATCTGCAAAAAGACTGCAATGGGTTTGTAAAGCATGATGTTCCTTTCAAAAATCCATGTTGACTTAAAAAACATCCACAGGCTTAGACAAAGTGCCTTGTTATCACTTAGAGTCATAGAGATGTACAGCATGGAAACAGACCCTTCGGTCCAACCCGTCCATGCCGACCAGATATCCCAACCCAATCTAGTCCCACCTACCAGCACCCGGCCCATACCCCCCCAAACCCTTCCTATTCATATACCCATCCAAATGCCTCTTAAATGATGCAATTGTATCAGCCTCCACCACTTCCTCTGGCAGCTTATTCCATACACATACTCTGTGTGAAAACGTTGCCCCTTAGGTCTCTCTTATATCTTTCCTCTCTTACTCTAAACCGATGCCCTCTAGTTCTGGACTCCCCAACCCCAGAGAAAAGACTTTACCTATTTCCCCTATCATGCCTCATAATTTTGTAAACCTCTATAAGGTCACCCCTTAGCCTCCGACGCTCCAGGGAAAACAGCCCCAGCCTGTTCAGCCTCTCCCTATAGCTCAAATCCTCCAACCCTGGCAACATCCTTGTAAATCTTTTCTGAACCCTTTCAAGTTTCACAAAATTTTTCCGATAGGACGGAGACCAGAATTGCACGCAATATTTCAACAGTGGCCTAACCAATGTCCTGTACAGCCACGACATGATCTCCCAGCTCCTGTACTCAATACTCTGACCAATAAAGGAAAGCATACCAAATGCCGCCTTCACTATCGTATCTACCTGTGACTCTACTTTCAAGGAGCTATGAACCTGCACTCCAAGGTCTCTCTGTTCAGCAACAATCACTAGAACCTTACCGTTAAGTGTATCAGTACTGCTAAGATTTGCTTTCTCAAAATGCAGCACCTCACATTTATCTGAATTAAACTCCATCTGCCACTTCCCAGCCCATTGGCCCACCTGGTCAAGATCCTAATGTGATCTGAGGTCACCCTCTTCGCTGTCCACTCCACCTCCAATTTTGGTGTCATCTGCAAACTTACTAACTGTACCTCTTATGCTTCCATCCAAATTATTTATGTAAATGACAAAATGTAGAGGACCCAGCACCGATCCTTGTGGCACTTCACTGGTCACAGGCCTCCAGTCTGAAAAACAGCCCTCCACCACCACTCTCTGTCTTCTACCTTTGAGCCAGTTCTGTATCCAAATGGCTAGTTCTCCTTGTATTCTAAGAGATCTAGCAGAATCCAAAGAGCAGGAGAATCGACGTTTCGGGCATGAGCCTTTCTTCAGGAAGAAGGGGTCATGCCCGAAGCGTCGATTCTCCTGCTCTTTGGATACTGCCTGACCTGCTGCGCTTTTCCAGCAATACATTTTCAGCTCTGATCTCCAGCATCTGCAGTCCTCACTTTCTCTTTCTATGAGATCTAACCTTGCTAACCAATCTCCCATGGGGAACCTTGTCGAATGTCTTAATGAAGTCCATATAGATCACATCTACCGCTCTGCCCTCATCAATCCTCTTTGTTACTTCCTCAAAAAACTCAATCAAGTTAGTGAGACGTGATTTCCCACGCACAAAACCATGTTGACTATCCCTAATCAGTCCTTGCCCTTCCAAATACATGTACATCCTGTCCCTCAGGATTCCCTCCAACAACTTGCCCACCACTGAGGTCAGGCTCACCGGTCTATAGTTCCCTGGCTTGTCCTTACCACCCTTCTTAAAGAGTGGCACCACGTTAGCCACTCTCCAGTCTTCAGACACCTCACCTGTGACTTTTGATGATCCAAATATCTCGGCAAGAGGCCTAGCAATCACTTCTTAGCTTACTTTTTCCCTACTACTGATGTTAGGCTAATTATAAGACCATAAGAAACAAGAACAGATTCAGTTGCTCAAGCCTGTTTCACCATTCAGTAGGATTCACTTTTCTGGATGTAGTTTTGCTCATTGAGCTGGGAGGTTCATTTTCAGACGTTTTGTCACCATAATGGGTAACATCATCAGTGAGCCTCTGGAGCAAACCTCCATCCAGAACCTCAACCTGAGTTACAAATCTTCTCTAAACTCATTATCCACTTTTCTGTTTTTCCTGTAACTCTTGATTCCCCTTGATCTAGTGCCTATGTGTTTTAGCCTTAAATATACACAAGGACTCTGACCTCAGTTGTCTGTGGAATGGAGTTCCAAAGATGCACAACTCATTGAAACAATAACTTCCTCCTTGTCTCAGTCTTAAATTGGTAGCCCTTTATTCTAAGATTATACCCTGTGGTCCTCTGTTTTCACATGACTGAAAACATTCTCTCAGAATTTACCCTGTCAGGCCCCTTCAGCATCTTATATATTTCAATGAGTAGAGTCCCAACCTGTTCAGCCTTTGCTCAAACGACAAGCACTCCATACCAGGGATCATCTAAGTGAAACTTAGAGTCATAGAGATGTATAGCATGGAAACCTTCGGTCCAACCACTCCATGCCGACCAGATATCCCAACCCAATCTAGTCTCACCTGCCAGCACCTGGCCCATATCCCTCCAAACCCTTCCTATTCATATACCCATCCAAATGCTTCTTAAATGTTGCAATTGTACCAGCCTCCACCACATCCTCTGGCAGCTCATTCCATACACGTACCACCCTCTGCGTGAAAAAGTTGCCCTGTAGGTCTCTTTTATATGTTTCCCCTCCCACCTGAAACCTATGCCTTCTAGTTCTGGACTCCCCGATCCCAGGGAAATGATTTTGACTATTTATCCTATCCATGTCCCTCATAATTTTATAAACCTGTATAAGGTCACCCCTCAGCTTCTGATGCTCCAGGGAAACCAGCCCCAGCCTGTTCAGCCTCTCCCTGTAGCTCAGATCCTACAACCCTGGCAACATCCTTGTAAATCTTTTCTGAACCATTTCAAGTTTCACAACATCTTTCCGATAGGACGGAGACCAGAATTGCACGCAATATTCCAACGGTGGCCTAACCAATGTCCTGTACAACCACAACATGACCTCCCAACTCCTATATTCAATACTCTGACCAATAAAGGAAAGCATACCAAATGCCGCCTTCACTATCGTATCTACCTGTGACTCCACTTTCAAGGAGCTATGAACTTGCACTCCAAGGTCTCTTTGTTCAGCAACACTCCCTAGGACCTTACCATTAAGTGTATAAGTCCTGCTAAGATTTGCTTTCCCAAAATGCAGCACCTCACATTTATCTGAATTAAACTCCATCTGCCACTTCTCAGCCCACTGGCCTATCTAATCCAGGTCCTGTTGTAATCTGAGGTAACCACCTTTGCTGTCCACTACACCTCCAATTTTGCAAACTTACTAACTGTACCTCTTATGCTTGCATCCAAATCATTTATGTAAATGACAAAAAGTAGAGGACCCAGCACAGATCCTTGGGGCACTCCACTGGTCACAGGCCTCCAGTCTGAAAAACAACCCTCCACCACCACCCTCTGTCTTCTACCTTTGAGCCAGTTCTGTATCCAAATGGCTAGTTCTCCCTGTATTTCATGAGATCTAACTTTGCCAACCAATCTCCCATGGGGAACCTCGTCGAATGCCTTACTGAAGTCCATATAGATCACATCTACTGCTCTGCCCTCATCAACCTTCTTTGTTACTTCTTCAAAAAACTCAATCAAGTTTGTGCCACATGATTTCCCATGCATAAAGCCATGTTGACTATCCCAAATCAGGCCTTGCCTTTCCAAATACATGTACGTCCTATCCCTTAGGATTCCCTCCAACAACTTGCCCACCACTGAAGTCAGGCTCACTGGTCTATAGTTCCCTGGCTTCTCTTTATCGCCCTTCTTAAACAGCGGCACCACGTTTGCCAACCTCCAGTCTTCCGGCACCTCACCTGTGACTATCGATGATACAAATATCTCAGCAAGAGGCCTACAATCACTTCTCTAGCTTCCCACAGAGTTCTCGGGTACACCTGATCAGGTCCTGGGGATTTATCCATCTTTAACCATTTCAAGACATCCAGCACTTCCTCCTCTGTAATCTGGACATTTTGCAAGATGTCACCATCTATTTCCCTACTGTCTATATCTTCCATATCCTTTTCCACAGTAAATACTGATGCAAAATATTCATTTAATATATCCCCCATTTTCTGTGGCTCCACACAAAGGCCGCCTTGCTGATCTTTGAGGGGCCCTATTCTCTCCCTAGTTACCCTTTTGTCCTTAACATATTTGTAAAAACCCTTTGGATTCTCCTTAATTCTATTTGCCAAAGCTATCTCATGTCCCCGTGTTGCCTTCCTGATTTCCCTCTTAAGTATACTCTTACTTTCTTTATACTCTTCTAAGGATTCACTCGATCTATCCTGTCTGTACCTGACATATACTTCCTTCTTTTTCTTTGCCAAACCCTCAATTTCTTTAGTCATCCAGCATTCCCTATACCTACCAGCCTTCCCTTTCACCCTGACAGGAATATACTTTCTCTGGAATCTTGTTATCTCATTTCTGAAGGTTTCCCATTTTCCAGCCGTCCCTTTACCTGTGAACATCTGCCTCCAATCAGCTTTTGAAAGTTCTTGCCTAATACCATCAAAATTGGCCTTTCTCCAATTTAGAACTTCAACTTTTAGATCTGGTCTATCCTTTTCCATCACTATTTTAAAACGAATAGAATTATGGTCACTGGCCCCACAGTGCTCCCCCACTGATACCTCAGTCATCTGCCCTGCCTTATTTCCTAAGAGTAGATCAAGTTTTGCACCTTCTTTAGGAGGTACATCCACGTACTGAATCAGAAAATTGTCTTGTACGCACTTAAGAAATTCCTCTCCATCTAAACCTTTTACACTATGGCAGTCCCAGTCGATGCTTGGAAAGTTAAAACCCCCACCATAACTACCCTATTATTCTTACAGATAGCCGAGATCGCCTTACAAGTTTGTTTCTCAATTTCCCTCTGACTATTGAGGGGTCTATAATCCCAATAAGGTGATCATCCCTTTCTTATTTCTCAGTTCCACCCAAATAACTTCCCTGGATGTATTCCCTGGAATATCCTCCCTCAGCACCGCTTTAATGCTATCCCTTATCAAAAATACCACTCCCCCTCCTCTCTTGCCTCCCTCTCTGTCCTTGCTGGAGCATTTGTATCCTGGAACGTTAAGCTGCCAGTCCTGCCCATCCCTGAGCCATGTTTCCGTAATTGCTATGATATCCCAGTCCCATGTTCCTAACCATGCCCTGAGTTCATCTGCCTTCCCTGTTAGGCCCCTTGCATTGAAATAAATGCAGTTTAATTTATTAGTCCTATCTTGTCCCTGCCTGCCCTGACTGTTTGACTCACTTCTGTTCTCAGCTGTACCTGTCTCAGATCGATCTCTTTCCTCACTATCTCCCTGGGTCCCACCCTCTTGGAATTGCTTTCAATAAGGTCCTGGGGAGTGTTGCTGAACAAAGAGACCTTGGAGTGCATGTTCCTAGCTCCTTGAAAGTGGAGTTGCAGGTAAATAGGATGGTGAAGAAGGTGTTTGGAATGCTTTCCTTTATTGGGCAAAGCATTGAGTATAGGAGTTGGGAGGTCATGTTGTGGCTGTACAGGACATTGGTTAGGCTACTTTTGGAATGTTATGTGCCATTCTGGTCTCCCTCCTATTGGAAAGATGGTGCAAAATGTGAAAGGGTTCAGAAAAGATTTACAAGGATTGTAGGGTTGGAGCTAAAGGGAGAGGCTGACTAGGTGAGGCTGTTTTCCCTGGAGCATCGGAGACTGAGGGGTGACCTTACAGAGGTTGATAAAATCATGAGGGGCATGGATAGGGTAAATAAATAATGTCTTTTTCTTGGGGTGGGGGAGTCCAGAACTATAGAGCATAGGTTTATAGTGAGAAGGTAAAAATCTAAAAGAGACCTAAGAGGCAACTTTTTCATCCAGAGGATGGTGCATGAATGAGTTGCCAGAAGAAGTGGTAGAGGATGGGACACTTCCAACATTTAAAAGGCATCTAGGTATGTATATGAATCGGAAGGGTTTAGAGGGAGGTGGGCCAAATGGGATTAGATTAGGTTAGGATATCTGGCCGCCATGGATGAGTTAAACCAAAGAGTTCATTTCCGTGCTGTACATCTCTATGACTCTATGACTCTATAATACTTTTCCTTAAATAAAGGGACCAACATCACGCTCAGTACTCCAGATGAGGTCTGAACAGCACCTTGTACAATTGCAGTAAGACTTCCCCATTCTCATACTCAAATACCCCATAAAGAACATAAGACCTAGGAGCAGGAGTAGGGCGTCTGGCCCTTTGAGCCTGCTCTGACATTCAATAAGGTAATGGCTGATCTTTTCATGGACTTGGATCCACTTACCGTACTCTCACTATCGCTCTTAATTCCTTTATTATTCAAAAAAGCTTTAAAAACATGTATGAAGTAGCATCAAGTATTTCACTGGGCAAGGATTTCCATAGATATAAATTCCTGTGGGTGAAGAAATTCCTTCTCAATTCAGTCCTAAATCTGCTCCCTAATCTTGAGGCTATGCCCTCTTCTCCTAGTTTCACCTGCTAGTGGAAACAAGCACAACTTCTATCTTATCTCTTCCCTTCATAATTGTAAATGTTTCTATCAGAGACTCCCTCATTCTCCTGAATCCCAATGAATATAGTAAGTCTACTCAGCCTCTCCTCATAAGCCAACCACCCCAACTCCGGAATCAACCTAGTGAACCTCCTCTTCACCCTGAGTGCCAGTACATCCTTTTTTAAGTAAGGAGACCAAAACTGCACGCAGTACTCCAGGTGTGGCCTCACCATCATCCTGTACAGCTGCAACTGCTTTTAAACTCAATGCCTTTAGCAATGAAGGACAAAATTCCATTTGCAGTCCTAATTACTTGCTGTGCTTGCAGACCAACCTTCTGTGAATGATGCACAAGGACACCTAGGTCCCTCTGCGTAACAGCATGCTGCAAATTTTTACCATTCAAGTAATAATCCTTTTTAATGTTACTCCTACCAAAAAGGACAACTTCACATGTATTCCATCTGTCAGATGCCTACTCACTCAAAGTATCTATGTTCCTCTGCAAAGTTTCGCAGTCCTCTGCACACTTCGCTCTGCTACTCGTCTTAGTTTCATCTGCAAACTTTGACACACAATGCATGGTCCCTAACTCCAAATCATCTACAGAGGAACCTCGATTACCCGAATACCAATTATCCGAAAATCGGATTATCCGAAGGAAATCTCAAGGTCCCGATGGAATCATTACATCCAAGTGTTTCCAACAGTCATCGCGTCTTTTGTTGTCAGTGTTTAAACAGGCACCGTCTCCAAATGACTGACCTCCCGCCCTCTCTCTCTCTCCCCACACTTTCCCTGGAGTTCTACACAAGGGTGTACCCTAAACCCCTCTTCCTCCGATTAATCTCTCCAACATTGCCCTGTACAGGGCAAAGGTGGAACCTGTTAAAAAATTGCAATAAAACGTTGTGTGTGCGCACTATTTGGAGACTTACCCCACAAAGGCAACTGCAGCAGTCTTGTTGTTGGTGTCCAATCCAGCTGCCCCAGAGAGGGGGCGGGTGTGTACAGTGTTGGGGGTGGGGGGTGTGGTGTTGGGGGGGGTGTGTGCACAAGGTTGGGGGTGGTGTTGGGGGTGGGGGCAGTGTTGCACAGTATTTGGGGTAGGGGGCAGTGTTGGGGGAGGGTGTTGCATGGGGTTGGGGGTGAGGGGTGTTGCATGGGAGAGCAGTGTCGGATGGGGTTTGGTGCGGGACCTCACCCGCTGTGTCCTGCTACAGTCTCCTGAACGGGGAGCAGACTTTAAAAATTCTGAGCTCCAGAGGAAAGGCATTTAATCGATTAACCGAATAATTGATTAGCCAAACGAAATAGTGCCCTCCCATCACGTTCAGATAATCGAGGTCCCCCTGTGTATAATTGCAGTCCCAATACTGGTCCCTGAGGCACACCACTAGTCACTGATTGTCAGCCAGAATGCCACTCATTTATCCCCACTCTTTGCTTCCTGTTATTCAACCAAACCTCTATCCATGCTAATACTTTACCCGTAACACCATGCAACCTTATCTTATGCAGCAGCCTCTTGTTTGGCACATTATTGAAGACCTTTTGGAAATCTAGGTACATTACATCCACTGGGTCCCTGTTGTCCACCTTACTCATAATGTCTTCATAGAATTCCAAGAGATTAGTTAAGCCTGACCTGTGTTCAAGAATCCGTGCTGCATTTGCCCAATGGGACAATTTCTATCTAGATACCTTGCTATTTCTTCCTTGACAATAGACTCAAGCATCTTCCCCACTACAGAGGTTAAGCTAACTGGTATATAATTCCCCATCTTTTATCTGCCTCCATTTTTAAACAGTGGTGTCACATTTGCTGTTTTCCAATCTGCTGGGACTGTCCCAGAATCTGAGTCCAACATTTCATTAACATTTCTGATTACCTGCTGCATCTGTGTTTCATGTACAAGTACTCCAAGTCACTTTGTGTTGCAAATTTTTGCAGATTTCGTCTATTTAAATAATATTCTGTTCTTTTGTTCTCTCTTCCAAAATGAACAGCTTCACGTTTTTTCAATTATATTCCATTTGCTAACTCTTTGCCCACTTATCTACCAAACTATGTAATTTCTTGTTTTCTCCCCTTCTTAAATAGTGGGATGCAATTGCCATCCTCCAATCTGGACTGTCCCAGAATCTACAGATTTTTGGAAGATGACATGGTGACAAGGTGGCTCAGTGGTTAGCAATGCTGCCTCACAGCACCAGGGACCCACGTTTGGGATTCTGGCCTCGGGCAATTGTTTGTATGGAGTTTGCACATTTTCCCTGTGTCTGCGTGGGTTTCCTCTGGGTGCTCCGGTTTCCTCTCACAGTCCAAAGATGTGCCGATTAGGCGAATTGGCCATTCTAAATTGCCCACAATGTTAGGTGCATTAGTCAGAGGGAAATGGGTCTAGGTGGGTTACTCTTTGGAGGGTTGGTGTAGACTTGTTGGGCTGACGGCCTGTTTCCACACTGTAGGGAATCTAATCAGACAATCAACACATCTACAATTTCTATGGCTACCTCTTTTAGTACCCAGGGAGGCAGATTATCAGGCCATGGGGATTTATCAGTTTTCAGACCCATTTATTTCTCCAGAATGATTTTACTAATACTAATGAATTTCACCTACTCCTTCTTAATAGACTCTTGGTTACCTAGCATTTCTGCATCCCTCACTATCAACATCCTGTGAATTACTATTGACCAGAAGCCTCTGGCTGCAACAGCAGGCCAGAGGCCAAGAGTTCTGAGATGACTAACTCACCTCTTGTTTCCCTATTGCCTGGTCACCATCTAAAAGACAAGTCAGGTGTGTGGTGAAATGTTGTCTATATGTCTGAATGATTACAAATCCAACAACATTCAAGAAGCTCAGCACTGCCTGGGACTAAGCAGCCTGCTCGAATGGCATGTCATTCACCACCTTCAACATTCATTCCCTTCACCAACAATGCATAGTGACAGCAGTATGCACCATCTATAAGATGTTCTGCATCAATTCACCAAGGCTGCTGTGACAACACCTTTCAAACTTGTAACATCTCCCACCTGGAAAGATGAGTATCAGGTGCTTGGGAACACCACTACCTGTAAGTTCCCCTACATGCCTTATACCATCCTAACCTGGAATTTTATCTCTGTAACTTCACTGTCACTGGGACACCATCCTGGGGCACACTTCCTCCCAGCACTGCGAGTATTCCTACACACCAAGAAGTGCAGAAGTTCAAGTACAATGGCTCACCACCACATTCTCCAGGGTAATTAATGATGGGCACTAGTTGATGCCCACATTCAATGAATTAATTTAAAAAAGTTATTTGTTTCTTCCATTAAATTGCATTATCATGAGGCCAATGCCTTCCCCATTACTGTTTCTAGAAGTTTCTCCACCGCCAAACTTAAGCTGATTGGTCTGTAATTGCTGGACATATCTTTACAATCTTTTTTGAACAGGGTGGTAATGTTTGCAGTTCTATCGTCCTCCAGCAACATCCTGAATTCAGGAAAGATTGAAAGAAAATTGCCAGGCTTACCACAATTTTCACTCTCAGTTTCTTCAATACCCTTGGAAGCATCTCATCCATCCTGGTGCATAATCAACTTCAAGTACTAAAGGGATCGAGTTCCAGAATTTTGACTCAGTGACACAGAAAGAGCAATGATATATGTCCATGTCAGGGTGGTGAGTGGCTTACAGAGAAATTGTACGATGAGATATTCCACGTTTATAGAATCACAGAATTCCTACAGTGTGGAAGCAAGCCATGCAGCCCATCAAGTTCCCACCACCCGTCCGAAGAGCATCCCACCCAGACCCATAACCTATCCCTGTAACTTTGCATTTCCCATGGCTAATCTACCTTGCCTACACATCCCTAGATACATTGAGCTATTTAGCATAGCCAATCCACCTAACCACATCTTTGGACTTTGGGAGGAAACCCACACATACAGTCACCCAAGTCTGGAATCAAACCTGGTGCTGTGAAGCAACAGTGCCAACCTCTGAGTCACCATGTTGTACCATGTATCTGCTGCATTATCCTTCTAGTTGGCAATGGTTGTGAGTTTGGAAAGTGATGTCAAAGGAGTCTTGGTAAGCTTATGCAATACATCTTGTGAATGATACACACTGCTGCTACTGAGCATTAGTGATGGAGAGAGTGAATATTTGCGGATATGGTGCCAATCAAATGGGCAGTACTTTTTTCTTAAATATTGTTAAGGTTCTTGAGGATGTTAGGGAGTTAGAGTCGTAGAGCCATACAACAGGGAAGCAGAAAGCAGACCCTTCGGCCCCACTCATCCATGCTGACTAGGTTTCTTAAACTGACATAGTCCCATCTGCCTGCATTTGGCCGATATCTCTCTAAACCTTTCCTATCCATGTACATGTTCAAATGTCTTTAAATGTTGTAATTGCATTCTCCTCTATCACTTCCTCTGGCAACTTGTTCCATATATGCAGCACTGTGTGTGAAAAAGTTACCTCCTAGTACCTTTTTAAATTTTCCCCCACTCACCTTAAACCTATGACCTCTAGTTTTGTACTTCCCTAACCTCGAGAAAAGACCTTGGCTAATCATCTTATCTATGCCCCTCATGATTTTATAAACCTTTTATAAGGTCACCCCTCAGGCTGCTTTGCACACAGCCTATCCAGCTTCTCCCTATAATTCAAACCGTCCATCATTGTTCATCTATTTTGTGCCTTTTCCAGTTTAATCACATCTTTTCCATAAGAGGGCAATCAGAATTGTGTGCAGTACTCCAAATGTGGCTGATCTGACCTCCCAGTCACTGCCCATTTCAATTCCCCTTCCCACTTCCTTTCCGACAAAACTGTCGTTGGCCTCCACTTTTGCCTCATCTTCTGTCTGGGCAGCCTACAGACCAGAGGACTCAACATTGAGTTCTCCAATTTCAAATAACCTCCCTTCCCATCACCCAACTCCTTCCCAGCCCCTTCTCCCTCCCTTCCGTTCCTCTCATCGACCCTTCCTTCTTGCCACCAAAAGGATTCATTCCTCCCATTGACCAACCAGTCATACTCTCTACTTGTGTTCACATATGCCCACCTCACCACCCTGCCACACCCCCACCCCCTTTATCTATTGCTTCACCCACACCCACTCCTAGTCCTAAAAAGGGTTACTTACACCTGAAACATTGACTTCTCCACCTCTTGATCCTGCCCGGTTTGCTGTGTTCTTCCAGGTAATTGAAGAAACAGCTGAAGATATTGGGCTTAGACATTATGAATAAATGAATGATTTTATAGTCACGTGTATTTCACAGTAAGAATACAATAAAATACAGTGAAAAGCTTTCATTTCTCGCCATGATTCTTGTCCATTTTGAATAATTTAAGACTAACAAAAAAGGAGAGAAAAAAAGGAAAGATAAGCTTTAAAGAGGATCTATCATTTCAGAGCCAGCTTATCACCATTAATGATGCCTGCGCTGCCATCTCTCCCCCACCAATTCGCCACCGCCTGCTCTGGATCGAACCACTGCTATCTGGTGCCATCTTTCACTGCTGGGCTAACATTCCTCCGCCATTGCCTCAGCATGACCTGCACCGGATCAACCAATGGCAGAGTCATGTCTCTCACCGTCGGGCCCACCCCGTTGATGTTACTGTGATGCCCTTCTGCCACCACTTCACCACCACCTGCACCACACCCAACCACAACAAAGTTGCTGATCCTCAGGCACCAACTTTCGTGGCTGGGCCTAATTTGCCAACATCGCCGCCACCAAAGTAACAGCTGCTGATTCCAGTGTCAGGTCCCGTGTTTGCCTCGGAAAAGTAAGTAAGAGATTGCTCTCTTCTGCGCTGGGCCCATTTGAGATCCGTGCTGGGCCCACACAAGGACCATGGCTGGTCCCATTTGAGGTCCGTGCTGGGTTTGCTCGAGGTCTGTATTGGCCCACTCGTGGTCTGCAGTGAGCTCTCACCACCGCTGCTGCCACCTGAGCTCAGGACAAGAGGTAAATAAAAGTTTAGAGTGAAAAATATAAGGAAAGGAAGAAAAAAGTGTAAATGAAAGCAGTCACAGTGCATGAGTTCTGCATTCTCCAACACCATCTTTTTCTTGTGTTGCCCCAATGAACTCCTGCAAGTATGTCCTGGAGCTACGTTGATTGACCTCTAACTATCACAACCATCTTTCTCCCTTGTGCCATCACTATCAGTGAGTTTTCCCCCTCATTCCCATTGATTCTAGTTTTGCGAGGGCTCCTAGTGCCACACTCGGACAAGTGCAGCCTTGATGTCAAGGGCAGTCACTCTCACCTCATCTCTAGAATTCAGCTCTTTTGTCCATCTTTAAATCAGGGCTATAATGAAGTCCCTGGTGAAGCTAGAACTAAACATCACTAAGCAGGTTGTTGCTGAGCATGTGCTGCTTGATAGCACTGTTGGTGGCAACTTCCATCACTTCACTGATGATCGAGAGTAGACTGATTGGGCCGGAATTGACATTGGATTTGACCTTCTTGTAGACCAGACTTACCTGGGCAATTTACCACATTGTTGGGCAGATGCCAGTGTTGTAGCTGCACTGGAATAGTTTGGGTAAGGGTGCAGCAGGTTCTGAAGCTCAAGGCTTCAGTACAATTGATGAACTGTTATCAGTGCCTGTAAACTTTACAGTCTCTAATGACTTCGCTGTTTCCTGATATCACGTGGATTGAATTAAAATGGCTGAAGATTGGCATCTGTGATGTGGGAAGCTTCTGGGGGAGATCGAGTTGGATCACAAACTCAGTATGTTGGCTGAAAATCATTGCAAATGCTTCAGTCTTATCTTTTGTTGTACTGGTGATGTACTGGACTCTCCCATCACCAAGGATAGGGATATTTGTGGAGCTTCCTCCTCCACTAAGTTATTTAATGATCCACCATCGTTCATGACTAGAATATGGCAGAACTGCAGAGTTTAGATCTGATCCGTTGGTTGTAGGATCGCTAAGCTCTGAATATCACTTCAAGTCATAGAGCCGCAGAGTCATACAGAATGGAAACAGATCCTTCAGTCCAACTCTTCTATGCCTTCTGCTCTTTCTGCAGCACTCCGAAAGCTAGTGCTTCCAAATAAACCTGTTGGACTATAACCTGGTGTTGTGTGCTTTTTAACTTTTAAATGTTGTAACTATACCTGCATCTACCATGTCCTCTGGCAATTTATTCCACATTTAAACTGCCCTCTGTGTGAAATAGTTGCCCCTCAGGTCCCTTTTAAATCTTTCTCCTCTCACCATAAAGATATGTCCCCTAATTTTGAACACCCCCACCTGAGGGGAAAGGACTCTTACTATTCACCTTATCCTTATCCCTCATGATTTTATAAATCTCTTTAACCTATGCAAACAAGTGGTCCTGTTTGGTAGCTTCACCAAGTTCATACCTCATTTTCAGGTAAGCCTGATATACCTTCCTGCATTCTCCATTGAACCAGGTTTGATACCCGAGCTTGATACCCGAGAAGCAAATCTGTTACAGATGTATCTGCAGCAGACAGATTAGTGTGATCTCCAGCATCTGCAGACCTCATTTTTTACTAGTTGAGGATTAGGTCCAGTTATGTTGTTCTGGGGAAAGTAAGTGACTTGTATTTTCCTCACAACATTTTCCATCTGTTCTGTACTACACAGTTCCATGCCATTATTAGTGTTGGTAGTGCTTATCCATATTTCTTGAAGATTCACAAAAAGTTTGTGTCATTTTTCAAGAAATTAGAGAACACATCAGTGGATTCAGTGGGCTTGCCAGAAGGTGATTGACAAAATGTTGACAAAAGAGACAAGAGATGGTAACCGGAGGAATGTGTGATTAGGCATCCAGGAATTTGAACACAACAAAGGGAATTTTAAGATCAAAAGGATTGCTAGCCATTGTAAGTCAGCTTACAGACGGTAATAGGTGAAAGGGATTTGGTGCACGTTAAGATACCTGAGTTCTGGATGAGCTCAAGTTTACAGAGGGTTGTAGGTGGTGAGCCAGCCAGAAGGGCATGGAATGGTGAAGTGAAATAACAAAAGAAATGAAGAGGGTTTCAGCTGGAAATGGGCCAAGGACAGGAATAAGTGCTGTTATTGAGCTGGAATTAGATAAACTCTGTGATGGTGAGGTTGGGGAGTAGGAAGCCAGCTCCGGTATAAATAGGAGGTGTTTTTTTTTCCCCAACAGTCTAACCGGGACTCAGAAAGTGGCCAGGGAGACGGATAGTGTCGGTTGCTATGGCACAGCAATGGATAATGGCTTCAGTCTTCTCAATGCAGTATTTCAGAACGGTAAATGGAATTTCTCGGCATCTACTGCCGGTGTGGCACAAGCAGCTACTCAACTTGGAAAAGGCTTCAAATCCGTTAGATTAAAAAAATGCTGAAGGACAAAAGGAGGCAGATCATTATAAATTGTGAAATTTTCACCCAACCAATGTAACTGTGCAAAAGCAAAATACCGTGAATGCTGCAAGTTTAATACTTTATTTTCATTTGAACTTTGGAAGCCTAAACCCAGCTATTTGAATACCTGAAAGTGGGAATAATCTGACTGAAGACCATTTTTATACACTGTTCAGGTGCTGCATCTACCCGCTGATAACAACGGTGCATCAGGAGTCGCCTTCCTTCACTTATGTAACGTACGCGTTTCTATAGTTACAAATAGGCGAGTTTGAGGAGGGGCTGGGATAGTGAATGAAAAAACACTTACGCGTTACAAGGGCGTTAAAGGATAATGAGAGGGTAGATGCTTGAGAGATGAATTGTGCAAACACATCAAGCAAAAGCTGAGAAGATTGGATGACTGTGAATGTTGATACTGTCGTCCTGGTGATTCTACACACACCGTCCACTCCCCTTCCCCCTCATACATGGCTCCAACAAACACTCTCTCCGGCTAGACTTGCTCCTGGGGTTTTCACATCTGAGTGATTCAGCGCCCATCCAGGTTTGGAAAATGTTTTAGAAACAATTCTGGAAAACTTCTGATCGGCTAAGACCACGCTTAAGTGCTGCTTTGCAGCGTCCTATTATATTCCTGTGAAAAATTCAGTTCAGCACTCACTTCCCCATCTGGAAAGATGGGCTGTTTGGCTTCATTGACGTAGGAATTTGGATCGAGTCTACCTCAGGTAGACTCATTTTTCAAAAACCCAGGGCAAATAGAGGCTGCTGAATTTGACTGATCCTTTGATTGTAATCGCTTGTAAGGGTGAAGAACCATATAATAAATAGCTTTTTAAAAGTATTTTCAAATATGTCAAGAGATTTTACAGAATTATCTTGATGATCCTTTTCAACTCTGCGTCTAATCGGTTATATTTTGGTTTAAGAAATATTGAAATGTTCCCAGGTTGTTCAAAGGGTAGCAACACTTTCCTCAGAACCTCTGGATTCTGGTTTCAAATTCCATTCTAACACATGGTGACTTCCCAATTACAGTACTTTACACCCCTTTTTTTTTAATATAGATTATTTAACTACATTGAACCATTATGTTTGTGTTTTCCTGTTAGCCTGGTATTGGCGCTAGGTCTCCTGACTCTGAAACCACCGTATATAAAATGGTCACAATCTTAAAGCTTTACTCACATTATCTTGCTCACTCTGTGTGTGTGTGTGTGTGTGTGTGTATGTATGTGTCCTGTCCACTATCATTCCAATTGCAGAAACTGCATTCTGGCACCAGTACCCTTTGCTTTAAGGTGAGTTTTCAGCCCCTTTCCCAGGTGGAAGTCTCATTGTGAGGGAATGCCAGCCAGTGAATTTTGTCCTCTCTTCAATGCCACCCAGGTCCCAAGTTGGCCCCAGTATTGAGGAGCCTGATGGGAATTGCCAGGGGTGGGGGTTGCAGGGGGTGTGGGGGACGGGGGGTGTGTGAGGGGGGAGGGGTGGGGGAAGTGGAGACGTGGAGGTGAGGGCTTTGGGTGGGGAAATGAATGGGAGCAGTATTCAAGTGGTTGGGAGCAAGTGATCTTCCCTTGCCTGACGCTAGCTCTTACAGAGCTGAAAATGTGTTGCTGGAAAAGTGCAGCAGGTCAGGCAGTATCCAAGGAGCAGGAGAATCGACGTTTCGGGCATGAGCCCTTCTTCATTTACTGAAGAAGGGCTCATGCCCGAAACGTCGATTCTCCTGCTCCTTGGATGCTGCCTGACCTGCTGCGCTTTTCCAGCAACACATTTTCAGCTCTGATCTCCAGCATCTGCAGTCCTCACTTTCTCCAACCAGCTCTTACAGCTAAAGCTGCTGGGGATTCTGCCAGGTGTCCTACCTCAGTCCTTTACAGAGAAATGTCCAGCAGAGGTGGGCGAGGTCCTTTTGGCATATAATATTCTAATTAATGGATCAGCCATATCTTAATGAATAGTGGAGCAGGGTCAAGCAGGTGATTGGCCTATTTTTGCTCCTATTTCATGTGTTTGCAATAGGTCCAAGGATCCATCAGCCAAATGACACCACCCGTCCCTGTAAAGTGGAAGGGGAGCAAAAGGTCTAGATTTTTGGCACAGTAGTGAGGGAGAATTACACAATCAGAGATAGCACTTTTTATTTATTAGATCACAGCCGTCTCTATCTGTTGTGTTGGTGCTCCTCCATTTTGAACACCATGTAAAAGACACTCTGTAGACAAGGCCACAGAATGTACTCTGTTTAGGGGACTTCAATATCTACCATCAAGAGTAGCTTGGGAGCACAGAGTTTCTGATGGATATACTTGCCCCGCTGGGCATGCAATGGGTGATGAGAGAACCAGTGAGACAGACACACCTAGTTGATCTGCCCTCATCAATCTGGCCATCACAAATGCACCTGTCCATTATTAGTGGAAGTATCCACTACACATTAATTGTAGAAGTGCAGCTCTGTTTTCACACTGAGAATCCTGTCCATTGTATTGCCTGGCATGATCACTGTACTCGTTGAGGTAGATTCAGAGCACATCTGGCAGATTAAAGCTAAGCATCCATGAGGAACTATGGGCCAACAACAGCAGAAGACCTGAAAACATTTGTTACTGGAGACTTGTGTTCCAGAACCAACATGATTACAAGAAAGAAGAGAAGCAGGAAGCCACTTGACCAACTGAACCCACTCTGCTATTCATTTCAATCATGGCTGTTCTGATTGTTGCTTTAGCTGCACTGTCCTACCTGCCCCATAACTCCCTAGTTGAAAAAAAATCTGTCTCTGCCAACCTTGAATGTACTCAATGACCCAGTCTCCACTGCTCCCTGGGAAAGTAAGTTCCTAAGACCAATGATCCTCTAAGAAAACAAACTCTTCCTGATTTTGTCTTAAATGAGAAATTTCTTATCTTTAAACTATGCCCCACAGAGTTCTAAGTGGTCTATTAATGGACCTGTCATTAGGAATATCATGGTGTTATTTTGGCACTCACTGCCTGTTAGTGTAAGACAGTCCCATCAGTTCATGGAAGGGCATGTTGACTTTGACTCACCAATTCCAAATCAATATTCAAAATCACAACTTTTTGTCACATTCGTCTATAATGAAAAGATAAGGCCTTTTGCCACATTTAGTGCATATTTTGAGTTCTTGGGGAATGCCTGATATTTTTCAGGGTGAACACAGGAGTGTAATCAATGATGTAACCAATGCTTAGTTGCAAAAGCAAAATATTGGTACTTCAGTCAAAATTTTATCCTAATATTTGTTTGAACAGCACATTTGTCTTCTGCCCTTAAATAACTGTGGAGCAATGGGGGATCTGTACAAAGTGTCTGCTACACCAAGAGTCCAGGCTTTGGAGAAAGAACTGGCTGGAGATCTGGCAGAACTGAAGCAAGAAATTGAAGAAAATGAAATATTACAGGGGACATCTACACGACCTTTCAGGTAGCGTTTAGTCTTGTGTTGGTCCACTTAAAACATTTTAGGATTTGCACTGTAAAAAAAACTTCCATGTTTGCACAAATAAAGCAAGCAGGCCTGTTGGAGTAATGCCCAGTAGCACTGCACAGGCAGTGATAGGATGTGGAGCAGAGATCTGATCTCTAGCTATTTACGCAAAACAGAGTTAATTACATGGCGGGTTTCATGTGATACCTCAGGAAGCCTGAATGGAAGGGAACATCATTTATTGTCAAACCACCAAAACAAAGCTACTACTTGTGGCTTACACAGGCTCGTCCCAGCCTGGGATAAACAATTCTGCTGACCTATCTCTGTGTCTGCTTCCCTTTCTTTATTCTAATAGAACGATGTCGAATAGGAATGTGCAGTGAAACAGCAGCATGGGTTAAAGGAGTTGATGTGTAGTCCTATAATCTACATAGGTTAGTTCACCTGATTTAATCATGCTAATAGCTGCTTTTAATTTATTTATCCTGGGATCAGAATACTTCCATCATTAGTAAATGCTCAATGACCAAGTGTATTTGTTTTCTGATCAACTTGCTCTGGGATGTCATGACACATCCCTGGTGCAGATGGAGAAGGGCTCCTGACTCAGAGGTCAGGACACTATCACTGTGCCACGAGAACTCTTTGGGTCTGCTTTTTTAGTTAAATGTGGAGGTGCTATCACATGAAACTGAACAGTTTTTTATCTCCATCAAATCACCATGTCCACTTTTGTTTTTAACTATTAACTGCCAGCAGTAATTGCTGGTGTGGCCAATCAAGCAAAGCACATAAAGGACAATGCAAGCCATGGAAGGTGAGGGAGAGGTAGGGATAGTGGGAAGGTGAGGGAGAGGTAGGGATAGTGGGAAGGGGAGATGTCTAAATGGAGTTGGATGGGGAGATAAGCCACTCTAACCCCCACGATGCCAACCTCTCTCTAAAGGTGCTCCCTCTCCAAGGTCACAAATGTAGTCGTGGAAGAGGGGCAGGCTGTCAGCAGAAATGACTCCCTCCATGGCCTGCTTCCTGGGCCTGTTTATAACTAATGTGGCCAGGCCTAGGAGCAGACCCATGCGGATGTCCTCTGACTTGCCATTGGGTCTGCTTTCTATTTTTTTTACATCCAGAAGTGCTACCGCATACAACTGAATGTGTTTTTTCTTGCCATCACTAACTCACCTTGACTTCTTTTTGTTTTAACTATTAACCACCAGATAAATCACCCGGGTGGCCAATTAGACGTTTATATGCAAAGCCCATTACTTCTTTTTTTTCTGATCTTGTTAACCTATTTTCTAATCAGGTAGGTAAAAACAAGGACTGCAGATGCTGGAAACCAGAGTCTAGAACAGAGTAGTGCTGGAAAAGCACAGCAAGTCAGACAGCATCCGAGGAGTAGGAAAATCAACGTTTTGGGCAAAAGTCCTTCATCGGGAATAGAGGCAGGGTGCCTGCAGAGTGGAGAGATAAATGAGAGGTGGGTGGGGGTGGGGAGAAAGTAGCATAGAGTACAGTAGATGAATGGGGGTGGGGATAGAGATGATAGGTCAGAGAGGAGGTTGGGGATGGTAGCAAAGAGTACAATGGGTGAATGGGGTGGGGATGAAGGTGATAGGTCAGAGATGAGGGTGGAGTGGATAGGTGGAAAAGAAGATAGGCAGGTAGGACAGGTCATGAGGGCAGTGCTGAGCTGAAAGGCTGGAGCTGGGGTGAGGTGGGGGAAGGGAAATGAGGAAACTGGTGAAGTCCACATTGATGCCCTGGGGGTTGAAGTGTTCCGATGCGGAAGATGAGGCATTCTTCCTCCAGGCATCATGTGGTGAGGGAGCGGAGGTGGAGGCAGAGTGGGAGGGGGAGTTGAAATGTTGGGCCACAGGGCGATGGGGTTGATTGGTGCGGGTGTCCCGGAGAAGATCCCTAAAGCGCTCTGCTAGGAGGCGTCCAGTCTCCCCAATGTAAAGGAGACCGCATCGGGAGCAACAGATACAATAAATGATATTGGTGGATGTGTAGGTGAAACTTTGATGGATGTGGAAGGCTCCTTTAGGGCCTTGGATGGAGGTGAGGGAGGTGGTGTGGGTGCAGGTTTTGCAATTCCTGCGGTGGCAGGGGAAGGTGCCAGGATGGGAGGGTGGGTTGTTGGGGGGCGTGGACCATACCAGGTAGTCACGGAGGGAACGGTCTTTGCGGAAAGCGGAAAGGGGTGGGGAGGGAAATATATCACTGGTGGTGGGGTCAGCTTGGAGGTGGCAGAAATGTCGGTGAATGATGCGGTTTATGTGAAGGCTGGAAGGATGGAAGGTGAGCACCAGGGGGGTTCTGTCCTTGTTACAGATGGAGGGGTGGGGTTTGAGGGCGGAGGGGCGGGATGTGGATGAGATGCATTGGAGGGCATCTTTAGCCACGTGAGAAGGGAAATTGAGATCTCTAAAGAAGGAGGCCATCTGGTGTGTTCTGTGGTGGAACTGGTCTTCCTGGGAGCAGATACGGCGGAGGTGGAGGAATTGGGAATATGGGATGGCATTTTTGCAGGAGGTAGGGTGGGAAGAGGTATAATCCAGGTAGCTGTGGGAGTCGATGGGTTTGTAAAAAATGTCAGTGTCAAGTTGGTTGTCATTAATGGAGATGGAGAGGTCCAGGAAGAAATGGCGGGCTTGGAGGCCCTTGACCATGACCCCACCCTCCATCACCAAATCATCATCTCCCAGACCATACAGAATCTCATTACCTCAAGAGATCTCCCACCTACAGCTTCCAACCTCATAGTTGGAGAACCCCGCACCGCCCGATTCTACCTCCTTCCCAAGATCCACAAGCCTGACCACCCTGGCTGACCCATTTTCTCAGCCTGCTCCTGCCCCACCGAACTCATCTCCACCTATCTTGACTCTGTCCTATCCCCCTCAGGGGGATACATTCAAGACACCACCCACACCCTCCATCTCCTCCAAGACTTCCGTTTCCACAACCCCCAATGCCTCATCTTCACCATGAATATCCAATCCCTCTACACGTCCATCCACCAAGTCTCCAAGTCCTCCGTTTCTTCCTCTCTCGACATCCCCAACAGTACCCTTCCACCGACACTCTCATTCGTTTGGATGAACTTGTCCTCACCCTTAACAATTTCTCCTTTGAATCCTCCCACTTCCTCCAGATCAAAGGGGTAGCCATGGGCACGTGTATGGGCCCCAGCTATGCCTGTCTCTTTGTTGGCTACGTAGAACAGTCCATCTTCCGTAGTTACACCGGCACCACTCCCCACCTCTTCCTCCGCTACATTGATGACTGCATTGGCGCCACCTCGTGCTCCCGCGAGGAGGTTGAGCAATTCATCACCTTCACCGACACATTCCACCCTGACCTTAAATTTACCTGGACCATCTCTGACACCTCCCACCCCTTCCTGGACCTGTTTTCTTTTAAACTTTTAAACTAATTTCCTAAATTTTTAAAAAAAACCTATTTTTCTAATTGACCAGTTCAGGGAGATGTTATTACACGCCTTTGGAACAGGTGGGACTTCAACCCAGCTAGGCAGGCCATTGCTTGTTACCAAGGAATCTCATATCCAGTGAGGTCCACAAGAAGTTCATTAATGAGTCCCTATAGATCTTGGAGGGATTATCACATCCAGCATCATTGTGAAGTCATTTAAAACTTCCATCCACTGGTAAATTTGAAGATACCATTATAGTTTTTTCCTAATTCTAAACAATTAATGACCTAACTTTTGGCATCAAGGCAAGTGCAGGATACACACTTGAACAAGTTAGTTCAAGTTATAGCCAGGCAGGAGGCAAACAATTTTATCAGAGTTCTGAAGAAGGGTCACTGGCCCTGAAACTTTAATGTTGATTTCTCTTCGCAGATGCTGCTAGGACTGCTGAGCTTTTCCAATGATGGTTGTGTTTTTTTTTAATCAAAGAGTTATAGTGAGAGGGTGGGTAAGAGGAGCTGAGGCCACAGAAAGATCAGCCATGATGTTACTGAATGGCGGTGCGGGCTTGAAGGGCCAGATGGCCTACTCCTGCTCCTGGTTCTTATGTTCTTAGCCTGGCTCGAGCCAGAAATACAGATCCTGGTCATTCTAAAGTTGAAATCTTCTAGGAGAAAATGAGGACTGCAGATACTGGAGATCAGAGCTGAAAATGTGTTGCTGGAAAAGCACAGCAGGTCAGGCAGCAGGAGCAGGTCTCCTGTTCCTTGGATGCTGCCTGACCTGCTGCACTTTTCCAGCAACACATTTTCATTCTAAGGTTGAACCCATATATTATTCTGTATGGAAAACGATTCTCTACACTAATTAACAATCTTCTGGATTATAAATAGTTGGACCTTTCTGTAAATCTGAAGGAAGTAATGAAACAATGCGCTAAATGTTACAAGTTTCCTGTCTGTAATCCCCAGGGTTGTTTATCCCCATGTCCCTTGGTATACCACCCACTATTTGTTGTTCATTGAGCTGAACTCTGGGACTGACTGTGGCCCACCACCTGACTTACTTGGACCCTGACTGGGGACTGGCTCGACCCCTGATCACACTCTCTCTCACAGATGCCCAACTGACCATAAGTGAAATCCCATGTTTTTTTGGACTGGACCTGCCGGACTGACTGTGACGCACTTTCTGGGATGTAGTGACCCTCTTGGTCCTGAATGGATGACTGACTGCCTAATCCCCTGGACTATACGCATGAGTGAATGCTTCTCTTGTTACTGCATTGGGCCTCCTGATTGACAGCGGCCTCCCTGAACCACCCTAAGTACCACTCCCCTTCGACTTTGAGACATTGTCATTTGGTTGAGGTGCATGCAGTGCATTTACTGTGTAGGCTGCTGTCAGATGTTGTAGGTGTGCGATTGATGTAGGAAAGTATCATAGCCAACTGGCTAAATAGCAAGCAACACAGAAATACAGGGAGCCTTTGATATCTGGCTAAGGACTCAAGAAGGCAAAGTATCAGCACCCCAGGCAGTAGCAAGGTGAGTGGGCACTAAGACAGTGACTAGGCAGCCCTGAGATATAGCAAGGTCCAGTCTGTGAGCATGGTCCATGTCTCTGCATACGCACTAAGTATCTGTGCAGCAGCTTTTTGATGATAGTAGCTGGTGCACTCCGAAGTGCAGCTTTAAGTGCAGAACTGCATTGTAAGCAAATAGGAGATGTGTGATGATGATGCATTGAGGATAGTACATGTTGGATGCCAATGCCCGGGTGTGTGCAGTTGCTGCCTCTGGAGCGTACCCCATGATTTTAGTATGGGTTGACCAAAATTGAGGTCTGGAGGCGGATGTGGTGAGGTGGAATTTCCAGGGCCCTGCTCTGACTTTCACATCGGGAATTTCAGTGTTTAGATTTTCTCTGGTTAGTGGCTGTATGTTAATGAGGTGAGATTAGGTCACGATAAGGTCAATTGTGATTGATGTTAATAGATCTCATTTCAACGTCAGGGACTTGTTTGAAAATGCAACTATTTTATCTCAATGTCAAGAAGAAGTTTACTCATCATCTCATCTGAATGTCCAAAATTTTCCCCCCAGGGCTCATTGGTCAGGGCCTGGGAAGATTCTACCCAATATTCCGAAATTCTGGAGTAGAGCAGAATTGATGTTAAAGTCTTCTCAATGTCGCTCATGCCTCACAATGTAACATCATCTTACTCATACTTTGATGTGTTTCCCTTATTTTTCAGTTCCGTTTGTATACCAAAGGACATTTCTTATTTCAGGAAGGAACGTGAACTGGTCCTGAAGAAAGGTTTGAAGGTAAAATATTTGGTAATATTGTAGGAATCAGCATCTAGCAGGCTTGTGGGGAGGATGTTGCTGAAGCTGTCAGTGGCCCTTTTCAAAGTAGCTATTTGCAACCCTGTGCACAACTTCTGCTAACAGTTTCCTCTCCTGGGCTCAGTCCTTCTGCATATTCAAATGCCCCGACTAATGCTGGCCCTGTCCACCCCTGTCTTCATGCTCCTCAAAAGCACTCCTGAATAAATTTTCTTAAGAGACATAAAACCACGAGCTGCGGGTAAGCAGTTTTTCAATGTGCACCCTAAACATGTGCCAGGTTCCTGGGCAAAGCCATTTTGGGGAGTATGTGTGAAATTGGTCAACTGCTAGTGTTTTAAAAAGCTTAAATTTCCATAAATAAAGGACAAGGCACTCACAAGGAATATTCAAATTGGATCTCCCCTGGTTTCCCTTCTCGTGCCAACTCATGACAGAAAATCCTGTAGAATTTATCCCATATGCATTTTCAGCAACAATTTTTAAAAAAAATTGAATGTGTAAAATCATGAGGTGGAATATTTACACTAAATGTTGGAGTGAGTGTATTAGGTGGAGACCGGCACAACTACAGAGAAAACCCATCAAATGGAATGCCAGTCAGCTTATTAAGAGCTGACAGATGGTCGTGGATAAGTTTATTTCCTTCAACACCTCGTCCAATTTCTTTTTGAAATCATTAATCTTCTCTGTTTTCTTAATCCTCATGGCATTGGAACTAAAATTCCCTGTCCTAGATCTCCCAAGCACCTTTCTTGTGTACCATCCTTGCTCAAGTGTGGTGACCAAAACTGGACGCAATACTTTATCTGCAGTCTAAACTGAGCTTTCTAAAGTTTCAACATAACATCCTTGCTTTTACATTCAGTGCTGCTATTTATGAAGCTGAGGATGTTGTATACTTTGCTAACCATTTTTTCAAAGTCCCACCCTCAAACATCAACTCACATGTATCTTTCTGTCTCTGTTACCAATATTGCTTCTTCATGTTCCTTATTTTAAAATGCAACAACTTTCTGAATTAAATTCCAGCTGCCACTTGCCGGTCCATTTTGACATCAAATCTGTATCTTGTTGTATGCTGAATTTTACCACTCTTCCAAGTTTGGTACCATCAAATTTTGAAATTTTACTTTGTGTTCTAAGATCCAAGTCATTTGTTTAAGTATATTCAGAAAAGCAGTGTTCCTAGCAGCGATCCTTCAGCAACTTGCTTTTTTCAACGGGATCTTTTCAGAGAACATTTCTGTCATCCAGGGTTTGAATGCCAGTCTCCCATATGACAGGCAGCAATGCTGACTGGTAAGCAGTCAATAAAGTAATTGACTCAGTAAAATCTAATGCTTGATTATCAATCCCTTTGTAAGGATGAGATAAGAAAACAGGAAAAGACTGAATCAGCTCCCTGTTGCTATTCCAGAGGGATAATTGCGGTGTAGGTTCATAGAAATCCATGATTGCCCTGAAATAAAAGTTTCAAGAATTCAATCTCCAGTTCTCTTTCTACTTATTTTGGAAAAAGTAAGGAACTTGCAAATCATTAAAAAATGAGAGTGTCACCTTTTACCCCTTGCTGATGCAGAGATTGTGAGCTGGGATGTTCTGGAAACTAAAAGGGCTATCGATTCCCACAGAAGAAAATGCTGCAAACTGTTCTGGCTACACAAACATGATTTAAAGCTCCTTCTAACTTGTTTGAGAAAAACATATTCTGTTGACATGGAGGCCTTTGCGACAGGCTAAGGGTTTGAAAATAAAACTTTAATGTTCCCATAGAGGCCACTAATTAAAGAGAAATTTGAACAAGTGATTTACTGAAGGATTGAAACTATAGGATTCCATGGTTTAAGACAGAGAAGTGTTACAATGTAAGGATCAAATAAACCTAACATGACTGAATAAGCATCTTCTTAGGTAACTAATTATTCTTTGGATTAACATTCAAAGCTTAAGCTTCCTTTTTCATCGATGAATCTGTTCCCTGAGGAATTCTCAACTTATCATGTTCTTGAAGGTTATCCACTTTCCTGGGACTAACACCAAACTTTCCCAGAGCTACTTTGTAAAGTTTAGGAGTGTTCAGCTTAAGTCAGGGGTTCATTTGCAGGCCCTGTTGTTACGATCTCAGCTGATGTGAATCATGTACAAGTCAGGTCTGAGAGTGAAACTACCTGGTTGTTTGACCCTAACTTTGTTTTAACTTATTTCAATCCACGGAGTTCAGTTTCTGAACAAGTGGCTGCTATTGTACTTTTACCACACAGAATGAAATGTTTGTTAAACAAGACGAACTTGAGCTGAGCAAAAATGTTGGAAAGAGTTAATTACATACATCAGGATAGAATTTGAACACTCATTCTCTCAGCAATATCCTCAAAAACACCAAAGCCCTCGTGAATATTTACCACTACCTCCACACAAGGGTTGGCAAACCTGCAACCAGTGAATTTCTATGCATTCACTTGATGTTTCATCTTTAGCTGGCATCTCTCCTTGGATACCTAAAACAGACTGCAAACTAAACTCATTCTCACTTAAAGTGCAGAGCAAACACACACTACCTAAATAAGAACTGAAAGATGCTATAAATCAGAAACGAAAACAGAAATAGCTGGAAAAGTTCAGCAGGTCTGGCAGCATCTGTGAAGAGAAATCAGAGTTAACATTTCAGGTCAAGTGACCCTTCCTCAGAACTGATGGTATTTCTGAGCAAGAGTCACGCTACCCATAATGTTCACTCTGATTTCTCTCCACAGACGATGCTGGACCTGCTGAACTTTTCCAGCTATTTCTGTTTTTGTTACAACTTACCTAAACTCACTTTGCAGTAAAGTTGCAGGATGTCTCCACTCGGTGCATACACACACGCACACAATATACATAATGCAATACACACATGCGTGCACAAACACACAATGTATACAGACGCACGCACAAACACACAATGTACACAGACACACATGCGCACAAACACACAGTATACACAGACACACATGCACGAGCACACAATATATGTACGCACACACACACAGTCTGACTTCCTTCTGGGAAATCAGCTTGCATCTTATTCAGAAATGAACTGTTGAAATGTTATTTTGCATTATAAAAATGGCAAAAACATAACCCTCACAAGGGATGAATCTAGTCAATTTTAGGCACCTGCTGGGAATGAACACTATAAGATTTACCATTTCCTTGCAAATATGTCTTAGCCTTTTGAATTACAAGTAGCTTTTTCTGCAAAATGTTTTCAGCTTCAAAAAATCTGAAGAACAGAAGAAATAATGAACTACGACAGGTGGCTTAACATATTGGTGGTTCGTCAGATTGTACTGAGGATGGTGAGATGTGGGTTCGTGCCAGTAGTTTCTTGCACAGCAAGTTCTCAACCTCCACTGAGCAGTTGGTGGTTGAAACAGAAGGCAAGCACTTTTCCACAGGGCTTTGAGAAATGCAGAGCTTTATTAATATTTCAAAAAGTAGCACTTATCTACAAGGGATCTTGTAAAAAAAATGGATGTGCCAGGAACCTGGCATCAAGAAAAATTAGACATTATCCTTAATGATTAATTATAATTGTAATATAAATGCAGATAGTTCTTTAAGGTCTTTAAAGCAGCAAAGGATTTCATTTTGGTGTCTTTCAGAACATTGATAGGTCTGACCCATTTAAATAGAAACCTGTTTAATGGCAATTGCCTGTCCAGTTGTAGCACCAGCATTTCACTAATCCCATCTCTGTCAAGATGTAGACACCACACCAGCATCTGCGGTATGGATTACAAAAGAGAAAACTCCTAGGATACATTTAAAATGTTAATGTGAATTATTTATCATTGTACAAGATGTTACTACCAGCAAGTATTAATTGACATTGCAATTTAGATGTCATCTAATGTAGGGAGGTGTTGACCTAGTGGTATTATCACTGGATTATTAATCCAGAGACCCCGGTCATGTTCTGGGACCTGGATTAAATTTGAATTCAACTTAAAAAGAAAATATGGATTTGAGAGTTGGACGTTGACCATGAAACTCTTGATGATTGTTGTAAAACCCATCTGGTTCACTAATGTCCTTCAGAGAAGAAAACTGCAGTCCTTACCTGGTCTGACCTTACCAGTACTGAAGACCCACAACAATGTGGTTGACTCCCAGCTGCCCTCTGGGCAATAAATTCGGGCCCAGCCAGTGACACCCACATCCTGTGAATGAATTAATAAAAATTATCTATCCAGTTGCAGCACCAGTGCTGTAGAAGTTAGTTGTTCTAAGCTGTTTACTGAAATGTTTCAGAAGCGATCGTGTGTACACTTAAACTGAGCCTGTTGTCTCACAAGAAATCATCCTGTATCTTAGATATTGTGTAACTAAATAAAATGTAATATACTTTTTGACTGTTTATCAAGATTGAGCTTTCTTCTTCATGTGGAGATCCTTCCCTGGTTTTAATAGCTTAGACTAGTACCACCAAGAGAATTGGTGTTGGTGAATCGACCCAAAGCTTCTCAGCTCTTCCATTATAATCCTTATTTTTGGAAAGTAGAGATAATGCTTTATAATGTTGGGTGACGAGTTTATGTGGGCAAAATTGTCATAAGGATGGACATAGGCAACAATTAACAGGGAAATTATTGAAACATAAACTGAACAATGGAAAGTCTTGTGGTGCTGACAGCAAGTGTGTGCTGAACAGACTCAAATATAGTTACATTATTCTACAATATTTGCAGTACAAGACTTAATGGGAATTAATACATTCAGTAAAAAGCTGCAAATGTGTTGCTGGTCAAAGCACAGCAGGCCAGGCAGCATCTCAGGAATAGAGAATCGACGTTTCGAGCATGAGCCCTTCATCAGGAATAAGAGAGAGAGAGCCAAGCAGGCTAAGATAAAAGGTAGGGAGGAGGGACTGGGGGAGGGGCGATGGAGGTGGGATAGGTGGAAGGAGGTCAAGGTGAGGGTGATAGGCCGGAGTGGGGTGGGGGCGGAGAGGTCAGGAAGAGGATTGCAGGTTAGGAGGGCGGTGCTGAGTTGAGGGAACCGACTGAGACAAGGTGGGGGAAGGGGAAATGAGGAAGCTGGAGAAATCTGAATTCATACCTTGTGGTTGGAGGGTTCCCAGGCGGAAGATGAGGTGCTCCTCCTCCAGCCGTCGTGTAGTTGTGTTCTGCCGGTGGAGGAGTCCAAGTACCTGCATGTCCTCGGTGGAGTGGGAGGGAGAGTTAAAGTGTTGAGCCACGGGGTGATTGGGTTGGTTGGTTCGGGCGGCCCGGAGGTGTTCTCTGAAGCGTTCCGCAAGTAAGCGGCCTGTCTCACCAATATAGAGGAGGCCACATCGGGTGCAGCGGATGCAATAGATGATGTGTGTGGAGGTACAGGTGAACTTGTGGCGGATATGGAAGGATCCCTTGGGGCCTTGGAGGGAAGTGAGTGTGGAGGTGTGGGCGCAAGTTTTACATTTCCTGCGGTTGCAGGGGAAGGTGCCGGGGGTGGAGGTTGGGTTGGTGGGGGGTGTGGATCTGACGAGGGAGTCACGAAGGGAGTGGTCCTTGCGGAACGCTGATAGGGGAGGGGAGGGAAATGGCGGCGGATGATGCGTTGTATGCGGAGGTTGGTGGGGTGGTAGGTGAGAACCAGTGGGGTTCTGTCTTGGTGGCAGTTGGAGGAGCGGGGCTCAAGGGCGGAGGAGCGGGAAGTGGAGGAGATGCGGTGGAGGGCATCGTCGATCACGTCTGGGGGGAATCTGCGGTCCTTGAAGAAGGAGGCCATCTGGGCTGTGCGGAGTTGGAATTGGTCCTCCTGGGAGCAGATGCGGCGGAGACGAAGGAATTGGGAATATGGGATGGCGTTTTTACAGGGGGCAGGGTGGGAGGAGGTGTAGTCCAGGTAGCTGTGGGAGTCAGTCGGTTTATAATAGATGTCTGTGTTGAGTCGGTCGCCCGAGATAGAAATGGAAAGGTCTAGGAAGGGGAGGGAGGAGTCTGAGACAGTCCAGGTGAATTTCAGGTCAGGATGGAAGGTGTTAGTAAAGTTGCCATTCAGATCTGATACTGCCAATAGAAATTAAATGTGATGCGTGAACAAATTGGAACATGAGTCAGGGAGTGGTGAGTCTGTAGAACTCCCTGCTACAGAAAGCGGTTGAAGCCAAAAAATTGCATGTTTTCAAGAAGGAATTAGATACAGATCCAGGGGCTAAAGGGATCTCAGGGTTGGGGGAAAGTGGGGGCAAGCACTGATTTGGGTTATCAGGCATGATTGTATTCAATGGCAGAGCAGGCTTGAAAGCCTGAATGGTCTAATACTGCCCTTATTTTCTATATTTCAGAAAGGTGATGGCCTAGTGGTTATTTTTGCTGGACTGTTAATCCAGAAACACAGCTAACCCTCTGAGGACCCAGGTTTGAATTCTGCCACTGCAGATGGTGGAATTTGAATTCACTAAATATCTGGAATTGAGAATCTAATGATGACCATGAAACCTCTGTTGATTGTTGAGAAAAACCCATCTGGTTCACTAATGTCCTTCAGGGAAATCTGCCATCCTCACCTGGTTTGGCCTACATGTGACTCCAGACCCAAAGCAATATGGCTGGCTCTCAACTACCCTCTGGAATAGTCTAGCAAGCCATTCAGTTGTATGAGGTTTCCTTGCCCATGTCTAAACTGATGAGATTCCATGTGCCTCGAGTCAATGTTGAGGACACCCAGGGCAATTCCCTCCTGACGATATACCACCTCTGCTGGTTCTATCCTGCCTGTGGGACAGGACATATCCAGTAATGGTGGCATTGTGTCTGGAATATTGACTGTAAGACATGATTCTGTGATTTCAACAAAGAACTGAAACAGGACTGACCGCTTTGTATCGACCTAGGCAATGGAAACAAAAACAGCTACAGAAACAGCCCTGTCAAAATCCTGTTTACTAACATCTGGGGGCTAGTGCCAAGTTTAGGAAAGCTGTCTCACAGACTAGTCATGCAACAGCCTTGACATAGTCATACTCACAGAATCATGCCTTACAGTCAATGTTCCAGATACAATGTCACCATTACTGGATATGTCCTGTCCCACCGACAGGATAGAACCAGCAGAGGTGGCAGCACAGTGGTATATCGTCGGGAGGGAATTGCCCTGGGTGTCCTCAACATTGACTCGAGGCACATGGAGTCTCATCAGTTTAGACATGGGCAAGGAAACCTCCTGCTGATTACTGTGCACCATCCTCCCTCAACTGATGAACTAGTGCTCCTCCATGTTCAACATCTCTTGGAAGGAGCACTGAAGATCGCAAGGGTGCAGAATGTTCTCTGGATGGGGGATTTCAATGTCCACCACCAAGAGTGACTCAGCAGCAGCACTGCTGATTGAGCTGGTCGGTTCCTTCAGGACATTGTTGCTAGACTGGGTCTGCGGCAGGTGGTGAGGGAACCATCAAGAGGCAAAAACATAGTTGACCTCATCCTTAACAATCTGCTAACTGCACATGCATCTCTCCATGACAGTACCAGTAAGAGTGAGCACTGCACAGTCCTTGTGGAGATGAAGTCCTGCCTTCATGTTCAGGATAATCTCCATTGTGCTGTGTGGCAGTATCACCAATTAAAAGTGACAGACTTTGAACAGGTCTAGCAACTCAAGACAGGGCATCCATGATGTGTTGTGGGCCATCAATAACATGGAAATTGTACTCCAACACAATCTACAACCTCATGGTCCGAGAAATGTGGCCCCTAATCAGGCCACAGATCAACCTGCACTTTTCAATGGCGTTACCATCACTGAATCCCTCACTGTCAACATCCTGGGGGTTACCATTGATCAGAAACTCAACTGAGTCACCATTTAAACGTAGTGGCTACCACAGCAGGTCAGAGTCTAAGAATACTGTGATGAGTGACACATCTACCCAAAGCAGGACCATCACCTACAAGGCACAAGTCAGTGATGGAATATTCCCCACTTGCCTAGTTGAGCACAGCTCCAACAATACTCAAGAAGCTTGACACCATCCAGAACAAAGCAGCCGCTTGATTAGCACCATGTCCACAAGCACCCACTCCCTCCACCACTGACACTCAGTGTACTACTTACAAGATGCACTACAGAAATTCAACAAAGTTCCTCAGACAGCATTTTCTGAACCCACAACCACTTCCATCTAGAAGGACAGGGGCAGCAGATTCATGGAAACACCACCACCTTCAAGTTCACTTCCAAGTCACTCCCCATCCTGATTTGGAAATATATTGCCGTTCCTTCACTGTCACAGGGTCAAATTCCTAGAATTCCCTCCGTAAGGGCATTGTGGGTCAACCTACAGTATGTGGACTGTAGCAGTTCAAGAAGGCAGCTCAAGGGACAACTACGGACAGGCAGTAAATGGTGGCCCAGCCAGTGATGCTCCTGTCCCATGAGTGAATAAAGAAACCTCTATGTTCCCTGTAGAACTTAGACTCTCTACATCTTTCAGAAGTCTTAAAAATACCTTTCTGCAGAGCTGTTTGAATTACAATTTTTTTTCTCTTTTCATAGGTGGCTGAAGCAAAACCACTTTTAATTCAGGCAGATGTTATGCAGAGAGAGTTGGAGAGCTGTCTACAGCAGGAGTACACAGCTGATAGTTTACCTCTTCTCCTCCATCAGGTTATTTTTGATATATAAATAATATAAAGTGTTTTCCCAAACCTCTCTGTTTCCTTGCTGAAAGTTCCTTCTGTGTCTGTGGTACAGTCAATGGGCACCTGTAGCCCGTCAATACTTTAACAGAGGCCATGGCCTCTGTTCAGGAGTTGACTGCAGTCAGGTGAAACCTCAGCTCCGTGAACCTAACCTTTGTAAATAACTTCTGACTTTCACTCCAAGGGCTTGGCTTAGATTGGGAATCAAACTGGACAACCAGGGAAGAGCGTGAGAGGCCGTCCCATTCCTGAGTTGGTTGCACAGAAGGCCTGATTTGGGGCTTCGGCACTGTGTTTAAAGTTTAAAAACAAAGATTAAAGCAGAAAACATCATCCCTTCTCTTTCCCCTTCCCTCCTCATGCTATATCCATGCCAATTCATGCCCCATACCCACCAGTGGCCATTCATACCTTTTGTGACGAAGCAGTACCCTGTAACCATCTGGCGTGGGTCTTGTGCCTCTCTATGTCCAACAATCCATCTCAGTGGCGACTCATGCCCATGCTAGTCTACTATCTCCCATGGCCCTTCATCCAAATCATCTCCATAGCCTTTATGCCAACTCATAAGCCTCCCAGCCATCACTCTTTTCTCTTTGGTCTCCATGACAACTCAACCGTTATCTAGCCTGGGCATTAATCAGGAGGTATCCTGACATAAAATGTTACAATCTAATTGAAAATACACCTAATATGATTGAAATTGTTTCAAATAGTAACCTCGTCTTCATCCCAGATTTTACTTAATATTGATAAATTAGCCCCTAGATTTCATTTGAACTCATATTCCTGAATCATTAATCCAGAGTATGGCATAATTGTCCAATAGCATAACCACTGTCTTCCGTAGTCTGAATATTGACATTACCGCTGGAAAACTGTCCCGTATTTCATCAGAGAGGTTGCAAGCTTATGAATTAGATTAACTGAAAAAGAAAATTACTTTTGTCAGAGCTTTTCACTTTTTCCGGTAGTGAGATCATCATTCAGTGAAACAGTAAAGTATATTGAGTTAACCAGCACTGAGCAACCTAAATTTGGTCAGCTTTATTCCATTGCATAACCTGCATGTTTAAATCAACTGCTATTGTTTTCATCACATATCATTCTTGTTTCAGTTTTTCACAGATCGGATCCACCAGTTAGTGCAATGCAAGTATCTGCACATGCTCAGATGGAAACGATTTTGTCAGCATACAAGCATCAGTGAACAAATTTATCCACTATATAAGGTAAACCACAAATTGCAAACTTTGAATATATTCAGTAGCAGTGCAGACAGTCTCTACACAGAATCAGTCGGTTCTGGTATGATGCGACAGTTCTGTTCACTTCAACCCCGTATGTAACAAAATCGCGTAATAGCAACACCACCTAAACCAATGGGACCAGAATTGCATTGTATCCAACACAAGTAAGGAAAGTTCACATTCTACAAATAATTGTATAAATTTTTCAATCACATTATAGTCAATTCACGTTGAAGAAACACATGTTATAGCAGAACCGACGCTATAGCACATTCTGAGTGGTAGAAGTTCTTAAGTAAGAAATCAAATAATTACTTTGGTAGTGAACGATTTATTCATAGAATCCTGACAGTGCAGAAAGAGGTTATTTGGCCCATCGAGTCTGCACCAATCCTCTGAAGAGCATATCATACAGCCCCAGTCCGCAACCCTATCCTTGTAACCCCACATTTAGCAAGACCTAATTTACACATCTTTGGACTGTGGGAGGAAAGTGGAGCACCCACCTGCAACCCACACAGACACAGGGAGAACATGGAAACTCCACACAGACGTGATCTGGAGATGCCGGTGTTGGACTGGGGTGTACAAAGTTAAAAATCACACAACACCAGGTTATAGTCCAACAGGTTTATTTTGAAGCACTAGCTTTTGGAGTGCTACTCCTTCATCAGATAGCCCATCACCTGATGAAGGAGCAGTGCTCTGAAAGCTAGTGCTTCCAAATAAACCTTTTGGGCTATAACCTGGTGTTGTGTGATTTTTAACTTTACACACACAGTCATTCAAGGCTGAAATTGAACTGAGGTGCCTGGTGCTGTGAGGCAGTAGTGCTAACCACCAAGCTATCTTGAGCATTGCTAGTGAAAATGCCATTGCATAACAGTGCTTCAAAAATAATGTCTTAGCTATGAAACTCTTTAGCTTATCTCTAATGTATGACAAAATGCTTTATTTCAAAAATGTGCAAATTCTACTTGATAGCATGAACACCCCGTGATGATGTTTATCACCCCGTTGTTGATAACATAAATTATTCATTTGAGAGTAAAGGGTGATATAGCAATCCCCCAATTTAGCAGCACTTTAAAGTTTGATTTACTGAGTACACATAACATAGCAGAGGTGGTTTGCAGTTACCTCTGTTTCCCTCTGTCAAAAATACAAGACTCCAGTCTGCATTGGAATAGAAGCCACTTTTGTTTTGATCAGTGGCTAATTTTCCTCCCAGGATGGCAAGATACTTATTGATTAATCAAGTAATTTGACCATCTTAATTCATCCAACCAGAGCCACTCTCTGCTATCCTTGTATTGCTGCATCTGTTTATTTCTTAAAACATTTTCTGAGGTATTACTCCAACAAATTTGCCCCAAAGTAAATTCCAAATGTAGATGCTTCTTCGTTTGTAGAAAATTCTGCTGACATCAATCCTAAAGTTACCTTACTAATTTGAATTTGTGTCTATTTGTTCTGCTCTCACCATTTAATTTAAAGTAATTTTGTTGTGCAGCTCTAAGAGAACTGTTGGATATCTTCTTTACCGAATGAGAAGCCCAAGTCTTTCCTGCCTTCCCTCATAAGTCATAACCTTGTCAATAGAAATCAGTCTGAGTCTCTCTTCTGTGTTGCCTTTTCTTCAATGCTTCCTTTGTTCCTTGCCAACCAGCACTAGGCACATCAGTGAAGCTCATGTGGCCTTGAGCACCAAGTATATTTGAATGTGACAAAGTCTGGCTTTTGCTGGTAACAGTGACACACCTTCCGTCACGATCCTCAAGAAGTTTCACTTTTTCAAGATCTAGGCTGAACCTTCAGATCCCACTATTATTATGTGATTGTCTAGATATTAAAGTCACTTCTAAACAGATTGCTTAGTTACTCGTTGACTTATTAACAGTCAACAACTGATGTAAATGTGTTACAAGAGGTGGAATTTTCAGTTATAATAATGTCTAGGAAACTGACCCACAGTCATGTGAAGTAGTGCACAAAACCTCATGGTTGGTATTCTATGCAGAATTTTTAAATTGGTAGAAAATATTGAGGTACAACAGATCAAATTTTCCTGGCAGCAACATGAAGGTCCAATGTTAGAGCTTATGAGGAAATTATTGACTTTGGGTTGTCAGAGCTTACACTTTCTGGTGCTAGTATTTCTGGTGCTTGTAATTATTGGTGTAAACTGGGCTGCCTTGCCATTTGCTGCAGTCATCCTGAAAGCTATTGTCTTAGTTTTTATTTTCTCAACTTTCTAGAAACAAATTTCTCATATTATGAAGGAGTACGATGACGCTGTTCAGAGAGCTCGAAGGCTTTCAGCAGCTAGAGAACATTTTATAACAGATAAAGGGAGCGCCAGTAAGTTTGTGACCCAGGAAGATGTGATTATCTACCTTCAGTGGCTGGTGTGTCATTTGCACTCTCTGACAACTATCCATGACTATTTAAGGGTAAGATCACTAAAGAGGACGTAATGTCTATTCCACTACACGGTACTTGCATTCTTTCCAGGTGCATTTTGAAAAATGTTTCCACTTGATTTACCTGTATGCATTTATTTTAATGCTTCATATTTACAATGTTTATACGAAAAGAATTTCTCAACAATAAAAATGTATACACATAGTTTATAATTTCTGAGATAATTCAGTAAACTATCTAGAAATTTTTGAAATGAAATTAAAGTCTTTAAACTAACCTCTTTTACTTCTGCTTTAGTTGTGTCAGCATCACAGACTAAGATCTGTATTCTGCTAATGTTTCTAAGAGTAGATCGGGCTAAACCAGAGGCACTGATTAAAGGTGATGGGGTCTGAGGAAAAAGATCTTTTACGCAGTAAGTGCAGAGATTCCAGAATGCACTACTAAGGGTATGATTCATGCTTGGCAAGAGAATTGGATTATTATTTGAAGAGGAAGCATTTTCAGGTCAATGAGGAAAAGATAGGGAAGTGCCGTTGGGGAATTGTTTTTGAAAAAGCCAGCACAGATGAATGGGCTCTTTCTGTGGTGTAGTCATTCTATGATTCTACATTTTTAAATGTAAATGGGGAAAGATGGGAGGATAAAGAATGGAACATAAAGTTGATATGGACTATTTGGACTGAATGGCCTTGTTCTGTGCCTTATACCCATGTAATCAAATCAACTGCCCTGACTGATTCCATGTCAGCTCCAGGAATTTCTGGTTGCTATTGTCAGGAGTTGGAATTTCTTAGAAGGAACAGTGAGAAAAAGGGGGCAGAGGCAGTGGGAGCTTCCTTACACTGAGGCCTCCCATTTTCCTAGCCCAGAAGGTAACTGATGAAAGGTTGGTGACCAATACATTGAAAGCATCTTCCAAAAGGTCATGTTGTGAAAGATAGCTGGTCCTGGAGAGGTGGGAATGAGGTAGAGGGAGGCACCAAACAGTTGAGGTTGGGAGGAATTGGTGAGAGGCAGTTAGCGATTATTGCATTTCGTTAGATTATCCTATCTAACAATGACTCTCAGTCCAGCAACTTCCATAAGGAAAGAGAAGGAGTGAAAGCAAAAAGAAATTTAGGTGGGGTGACTGAGCAAAGATGAACAGGTTTTTCAAGTAACAAGAATTCTTGAAGACAACAAACATTCAATCCAGAAAGAAATCCATCTCATTACCCAAGCTGAACTGAATGGTCTGGTTCTAAATTCTCCACCTCTTGATGTCTCCTCACATTGCTGTGGAGCTGTGTCACCTATACCATGTCTACTCAGGATCCTGATGGTCCCTTCCTGATCCTTCATCCTTGACACTGCTTGGCCTTTTCATTGTGTCCGTGCTGTCCTTTTGCAAAGAACATAACAATCCATGAACTAATGTGCAGTTTGCTTACCTGTATGTTCCAGTATTGGACACTTCTCAACTGAATGACCACATGTAAGACTGTGCCTCAGAGAAAGGAGGCTTCAGATCTGTTTTCAACTTCTGTCAATGCAATGCCACTGGGCAAGGTCAACACCACAGAGGCAATGAATTGGCAGAAGTTGAAAATAGACCTGCAGCCTCTGTGGTGTCGACTTTGCCCAATGGCATTGTCATGGCACTAGAGCTGCCCACTTTCTGATTAAGGAGCCATTTCTGTCAACCTCATTCCCATTACATGCGATCTCCAGCTGCCCATGGCTTTTGAAGAATGATTATGTGATAATTAGAATGCAATTCAATGCCTTTAAGTCATTTTTGTAGAAATGTTGGGACATTATTTAATAAATGAACAGACACACAGATTAAAGACTCTAATTCCCCTAATATTGTAGGTGTTACAGTACCTGCCTATGTCTCACAATATTGAGGCAGCATCTGAGAAGCTTTCTGAAGCAGATGATGAAGATAAAGGCAGCACCATAACATTGCTCTCCTCCTTACGTACACCTACACGTCCCAGTACAGCTTTCTCCAGTGTCTCTGGATCAGCTGGTAAGGAATCAAATGTACGAAGAAGCCTACACAAAGAAGGTAGGGAGCCTGCAACCCTCATGTTCAAACAACCATCATTCATCAGAACTGACTGTGAAATGATAAATATAAGTTGCACCTTTAAGAGAAAGATAGGCTTAGTTAGAAGACCACTTCTTATCTCAGACTAGAGAGGTATGGTGAGTAGCTGTTGAAATGTAATGTTGATGATTGTGGGGTTAACCACTTCGGAAGTAACAGAGCTGCAGACTAATTCTTATATGATAATTGGGAAGTATTGGTGTCCTTGTCCATAAGGTTAACATGTTGAAAGTTAACATGCAGAGGTAGCAAGCAGTTAAGAAGGCAAACGTCAACCTTTATCACAAAAGGGTTTGAATGCTGGAGTGAAGATGTCTAACATCAATGATATAGAACCATGGTGAGACCACTTCTGGAGTTTTGTGCACAGTTTTGGGTCTCCTGTCAAAGGAAAGATATACTTTCTTACAAGGACTGCATGAGATTAATTTCTGGGATGATAGGACTGGCCTACACAGTGGGATTGAGCAGACTGGGGCTTTTATTCTCTGGAGTTCAGAAGAATGAGATTATCCCACTGAAACTGATAAACTTCTTAAGAGCTCAACAAGATAAACGCAGAAAGGATGCTTACCAGAGCTGGGGGAGATATGGAACATGGAACGTAGTTTCAAAATAATGGGCAAGCCATTTAGGACTGTACTGGAGGAATTTTTCCACTCAGAAATTAGTAAATTATTGGATATCTCTTCCTCATTGAGTATTTTCAAGATAGGAATGAATAGATTCCTAGGTACCAATGACATCAAGGGATACGGAGAAAAGGCTAGAAAATGGCCTTGAGGCATACTCTAGAAAAGGATCTCAAAGCATTGACAGGCCTACTCCTGCTCCTGTGTTCCAAGAGAATTTCCATTTGGGCCACTCATTACTAAGTAAATTTTACTATTTTGGTAACCTATGTTTAGGAATTAAGAGACCAATACTGACATTTGCAAATTGGAGCAAACTAGAAGAAGTAATTGGGGTGTGGGGGTGTGGTGAGTGTTGTTTGTTGAGAACATGGGATGGGACGGTGTGCCCCAACAACTTGTATCACCGATTTCAAAAAAAGGCGGGGGAGAATGTTCCACCTGGGCTGATAGGGGTGGCTGGAGTTCAGCACAGATAGATGTGAAGTAGTACATGTCTAAGGTAAGAGCAGGAAAAGGAAGTGCAGCTTTTGAAGCAGAGGATTTGCAGATTTCTAAGCCATGAAAAGAGCTGGAGCAAGCTATTAAAAAAAATGTTAAATTGAATCTTTGATTTTAAATCCCTCCATTACAAACATTTACACCACATGTTGCATCCATAAAGGCTAAGAGCATTGTGGAAGGTCCCCCACACCCCTCACTCTAACTCTTCTCCCTCCTGCCATCTGGCAGAAGATACGGGAGAGTTCAGTCTCTCACGGCCAGACTGTGCAACAGTTTCTTCCCCCAAGCCATCAGGCTCCTTAACACAATATGATCGGACTCTTTCCCATATGAAATTCTTGGCACAACTTCAAATTGCTGCTAGAAAAATATCTATAATTAACCTATAAGTTACTCTGTAACTTGCGTGTTTTGCACTTCTTATGCACTTTATGCCATGTACGATTGTGTAGTTTATGCTGTCCATGTAGCACCTTCTGTCCTGGAGGAACGCAGTCTCGTTTTACTGTATCAGTTATTTATGGTAAAAATGACAAATAAAAACTAGTCTACTCAACTAAATCAGATGTGATTTCACTTGTACCTGCTATGACTGAAGCAGAGGGTTGTTTTTGTATTCAGGTCCCTTTGTGACAAATGATAACCTCTTCTTAGTTTTCCCAGTAACTTGCTTTGTCTGCATTCTAGCCCTTTATGATTAATGCACTGGGATACCTCGACCTTTCTGAATTTCAGAGCCCTGCAATCTCCCACTTTAAACCAAATCATTCAGGAAATGCGGGCTTCCCTGGCTTAACTAACATGAGAAGCTGGTGTTGAGCGGCTGGTCTTGAACTGCTGCAGTCGATTTGGTGTCAGTACACTCACAATGCTGTTAAGGAGGGAGCTTTTGTTTCTGATTTCTCTTCACAGATGCTCCAGATTTGCTGAGCTTTTCTAGCATTTTCTGTTTTTGTGTCAGCGTTTAGGTAGGTCGGTCTGAGTGGGAGGAATCAGGTCTGAAATGAGGCGGGGAGGGTGGGAGTATGATGTAGAGTGGAAGAAGCAGAGTCAGGTCCTGTGACAAGGAAAGGGGAATGAATTTGACCGAGGGTTGTAGCATTAACCAGTTCTAGCACAACTGCAGTCAATGGGAATCGGGGACAAATCACTCCATTGGTCTGCTTCAATACCCAGCACATAGGTAAATGGTCATGGTTATTGGAGATCAGTCAACTCAACTCCAGGAAATCTCTACAGGAGTTCCTCAGGGTTGTGTCCTAGGCCCAACCATCTTCAGCTGCTTCATCAGTGACCTTCCCAGCATCATAAAGTCAGAAGTGGGGATGTTTGCCAATGATTACACAATGATCAACACCATTCGCGACTTCTCAGATACTGAAGCAGTCCATATGCAACAAAACTTTGACAACTTGGACAATGTCCAGGCTTGGTTCGATTAATGGCAAGTAACATTCAAGCCACACAAATGTCAGGCAATGATTTGTCCTTGGTGTCCAATGATATTACCATCCCTCAGTCCTCCTGTATCAACATACTGGAGGTTAGTAATGAGCTGAACTGGCCTAGCCTTTGATTTACAGTGGTTTCAACAGCAGGTCAGAAGCTGGGAATCTTGCAGTGAGGAGCTCACCTCCTGAATTCCCAGTCTACCAGGCATAAGTCAGGAGTGTAATAGGATACTCCTCACTTGCCTGGATTATGCAACTCCAGCAACTGTCAAGATGTTTGACGCTGTCCAGGACAAAGCAGCCCATGTGATTGGTATCCACATTCAGCCCCTTTGCCACTGAGGCTCAGTAGCAGCACAGTGAGTCATCTACAGAAATTCATCAAGCTCTGAAGACAGCAGCTTCTAAACTATCTAGAAGGACAAGGGCAGCAGATATTTCACTCCTGACATAGGGCTTTTGCCAGAAACGTCGATTTTCCTGCTCCTCGGATGCTGCCTGACATGCTGTGCTTTTCCAGCACCACTTAATCTAGACTTTGATTTCCAGCATCTGCAGTTCCCACTTTTGCCTAGCAGATATTTCATCTCCAAACCATTTACCATTCTGACTTGGAAATATTTTACCATTCCTTCAGTGTCACTGGGTCAAAATCCTGGAACTCCCTCTAACAGAATTGCGGATCTATCTGCACCAGATGGGTCAAGAAGGCAACTCATTCCCACATTCTCGAGGGCTGTTACTGATTAATAATAATAAATGTTGGCCCTGCCAGCAGAGCTGACATGCCCTGAATGAATAAAATCTAAAAAAAAAGCCTTCTAGAAATCTAAATACAGTATATTAACCAGTTCCCCTTCATATACAACTCATAATTATGTCTGCCTGAAAGAACGCCAGAAAATTGCTTACACATGATTTCCCTTGCACAAAACCATGTTGATTCTGATTGATTACTTTGACTTTTTCGAGGTTTTCAATAATAGCTTCTTTCGTTTTCCCTGTGATCAATGTTGAGCTAACTGGCCCATAGCTTCCACGTTTTCTGTCTCTGCCATTTTTCATGACCTTGTCATCTTTAAACTTGACTATTCCAATGTGGTGGTGATCAACCTTCCACACTTTATACTCTATAAATCTGTAATTCTGTTGTCCATAAGTCTCATTTACCCAACTGTTCCCATTTTCCTCATCTGAAACTACATCTTAATTTTAAAACTCTCATCCATTTTTACAATTCCTTCAAGGCCTCACTCTTCCAACTTCTGTAAACCCCTCTAGCTGCAAAATAACTTCAAGTCATTGGCACTTATTCATTTCAGCCTCTTGAGTATCCCCTCCCAAAGCCACTCGGTTTTCCCAACCTTTCTGTACTTCTTTATAATGCTCCTTAAAACCTATTTCTTTGACCAGTCTGCCATAGTGGCTGTTTATGGCACTTGCTAATAATTTTAACTTATGATGCTATCAAGTACCTTGGCATGTTTTATCTCTGTCAAGGGACTCTTTTCGTCACTAGATTCTATATCTTTTAACTGATAAAATTACCAAATCATGGGGCCAGTTGTACTATCATTTTGCTGAGGTCTATAAATTCACATTGCAACATCTATTACTTTTCCTCCAATTCTCATTCAGATATGTATCAACTATACTTTTTGAATAAGTCCCTTTGATCTCTTGGATTCTTCCATACTTGTACTCAAGAAAATTGTGAATGAACATTTTACCTTCACACCTCTCGTCCAGCTGCTGTGAGGTATTCCGCCACAAAATGGAAATGTGTCTTCTTCCAGGTTGAAAATCCTCTCACCTTTTGAACTGTTGACCCGTCCCACAATGCCTCCCTCTAATCACCAGTCTGATGCTCTCTACTTTTTCCCCCTGCATCTTTTTCTGCTGCAGCTTTCGACTGCTGACTTAACTCCCCCTGACAGGCCCCTAGCAATTTCCACATGAAATGTCCCACTCATTTTCCATTTCCTGTTGAACATTGAAGTCTCTTTTCGGGGAGCTGAGTCGTTAATGCTGGGGAATTGGAGAACAATATAGGGATCTCGTCACAAAATGTGCATTAATCTCCAATACTGGAGACATTGATGAAGGAGTCCTTTCACTGAGATCACAGCAGAATGCTGAGATCTTGCTTCTGCTCAGATGATCTCAGAGTTAGAAAAGAATCAAAAAGCAAGGGTAGTAGTTTCATAATTGTTGGTTAAGGTTGTTGAATATTCACAATAAGAATTAATGGGCATGCTCAGAAATAATTAACAATTTTCAACAACTTTGACAATTGCTTTATTTTATTCCTGTGTTGTAGACTCTATAAGTCTGTGTATCACAAGGTTATCATTGTACTGTACGTAATGTTGTAATTTGTAATGAGCAGTTTACAGTCATTTGGAAGCTGTAATGTGTGGTGTATTTCAATTTAGTGGTTTCATATAAGCTATTAAATGTTATTTCACAGCGTTAGTGCTATCACTTGGTAGCTGTAATGTGTAGTGTGCTTTAACCTGATCATTTCTGGGAATCATTTCAGGAAAAACTTCTATTCTCTTATCATCAGCTGGAGCCCATACCGTCTCGATCTTCAACAAATACTCCACTGTCACAGACTTTGAAGGTAAAGGTGAAGTAGAATTTAAACAAGTTGTGAAACTTCCATGTTACAATGTAGTGTCCTGATTATAGATCTACAGCTTGGGGACAATGTGAGGTGAGAATCACTGTGCTTGATGTCTTGCTGCATTTGACCTGGTGTAGCATGAAGAAGCCCAAGCAAAACTGGAGTCAATGGGAATCAGGATAAAAACTCTCTGTTGGTTGGAATCATTTCTGGCACATAGTTGTTGGAAACCAGTCATCTCAGCTCCAGGACATTTCTACAGGAGCTCCTCAGGGTAGTGTCCTAGGCCCAAATATCTTCAGCTGATTCATTAATGACCTTCTGTCAGATGGTCAGAAGTGGGAATGTTCGCTGATGTTTGCACCAATTGCAGCTCCTCAGATACTGAAGCTGTCCATATCCATATGTAGCAAATCCTGGGCGATATTCAGGTTTGGTTTGATAAGTGGCTTTACATTTGCACTACACAGTGACAAGCTCCAATAAGAGAGAATCTAACTATCACTCCTTGAAATGCAATAATATTACCATCACTGAATTCCCCAGAATTCATTGTTATCATTGACCAGAAACTGAACTGAAGCAGATAGTGGATTAGTGGTGCTGGAAGAGCACAGCAGTTCAGGCAGCATCCAACGAGCAGTGAAATCAATGTTTCGGGCAAAAGCCCTTCATCAGGACTAAAGGAGAGATAAGCTAGAGGAGGGTGGGGGTGGGGAAAAAGTAGCATAGAGTACAATGGGTGAGTGGGGGAGGAGATGAAGGTGATAGGTCAGGGAGGAGAGGGTGGAGTGGATAGGTGGAAAAGGAGATAGGCAGGTAGGACAAGTCCGGACAAGTCATTGGGACAGTGCTAAGCTGGAAGTTTGAAATTAGGATGAGGTGGGAGAAGGGGAAATGAGGAGTTGGTTATGGAGGCAGGCACTGAGGAAGCAAATGTGGCTGTGGTACCGAGCAGCTATATAGATACTGTGGCCAACGGAACAGGCCAGAGGCTGGGAATTCTGCAGTGAATAGTTCCAGTGCTTGTCTACCTTCTACAAGACACAAGTCAGGAGTGTGATGGAATATGCGTCTGGATGTGTGCAGCTCCAACAACACTCAAGATGCGTGACACCATCCAGAACAAAGCACCTGCTTGATTGATACCTCAATCGCAAGCTTGCACATTAAACTCTTCACAACTGACATTCAGTTGCAACAATGTGTAGCATCCGAAGGTGCATTGTAATAACTTATCACTGCCCCTTTAACAGCTCCTTCCAAACCTATAACCACTTCCTTTCAGAAGGATGGGGGAACAGATACCTGGCAGCACTACCATCTGCAAGTCCCACTCCTAACCACTCATCATCCTGACTTTGAAATATATCACCATTCTTTTGATGTTGCTGGGTCAACATTCCAGTGCTCCCTTCCAAAGCAGCAGTGTTAGTGTCTGTTTACCCACAAGACCTTTCATGGTTTGAGAAAGCAGATCACCACTACATTCTACAGGGCCACTAGAATGGGCAATAAACACTGACAGGCAGGGACACCCTGAAAGAAGAAAAGAAATTGAGCAATATTTATACCTGACTACCTCATCGCTTTCAGAAGGACCACTGTTTCAATTGAGTTTAGGATTTGGGACATCATGTTGAAGTTGTACAGGATGTTGGTGAGGTCGTTTTTGGAGTACTATATACAATTCTGGTTGCACTCCTATAGGAAAGATATTGTCAAATTGGAGAGGGTGAAGAAGAGACTTACAAGGATGTTACCAGGTCTTGAGGGCTTGAATTATAGGGAGAGGCTGGATAAGCTGGGGCTTTTTTCATGAGAGCATAGGAGGTTGAGGGATGACCTTAAAGAGCTTTATAAAATCATGAGGGGCATAGATAAGGTGAATGGCAAAGTGGAGTTCAAGACTAGAGGGCATAATTTTAAAGTGAGAGGAGAAAGATTTAAAGGGACCTGAGGGTCAACTTTTTCATGCAGAGGGTGGTTTATATATGGAATTAACTGCCAGAAGAAGTGGTAGATGCGGGTACAATTACAACATGTCGAAGGCATTTGGACAGGTACGTGAATAGGAAAGGTTTGGAGGGATACGGGCCCAAATGCTGGCAAATGGGACTAGTTTAATTTGGGAAACTTGATTGGCATGACGAGTTAGATCATTGGGTCTGTTTCCATGCTGTGTGACTCTATGACTCTATTTAAAAATGATCGGTTTCTCTAATCCAGCTGCTAGGGAGTATTCAAGGATCATGATCAAATAGAGAATGGGTGTTTGTCCTCCAAAAGCCATGTCTTTAATAGTTGGACACTAGCAAAGCTGGTTCAGTATCTTCCAACACACTTCTCACTGAGTCATCAGGATTGGAAACATTTCATCTGCAAAGTTGGCGGAAGCTGACTAGGTGAATGATTTTTAAAAAGTAAGTTGGTTAAGCTCTTGAAGGTGAGGAACTTACACTGTTATGGGCAAATGGTAAGGGTATGGATCTGAACACAAGTGCTCTTTTGAAGAGTCAGAACCAGACATAATTAGCTAAATAGGCTTCTTCAGTGCTAAATGTTTCAGCGACTGTCTGAGTATCTGTACAATGATGTCAGCAGCCTCAAAGAGTAAAAGCTGCCAATTGTTTTACCCTATGAAAAACCGAACAATGAATAAACTATTGCAATGATTTCTCTTTGTTGCAGACGTGTTTGATTTTGAAGTTAACCTTTGTCTTCCTGTACACAAGCTGAACATTGAAGAGTTTAAACCTCAGCTTCAGTACCTTCTTTGTCACTTTGGCATTGAATATGATGTGGATGATATCAAAAACACTGCTAATGAAATGGAGCTATTCACACTGGTAATCACATTCTCATATACCGTATTCAAGTTTCTCAAAGCCCTGGTGAGAAAAAAAAGGATCTTTTTCTGAGTGGCAGGCAATGACAAGTGGGGTACTGCACAGATCAGTGCTTGGGCCCCAGCTATTCATGACATCTATAAACGATGTGGATAAAAGAACCATAAAAGTAATATTTCCAAGTTCCCTAATGACACAAAACTGGGTAGGATTGGGAGCTGTGAGGAGAATGCAAGGAGGCTTTGAAGTGATTTTGAACAAATTGAGCGAGTGGGCAAACGCATGGCACATGCATTACAATATGAATGAAGACTCGCCATCTGAGGTAGTTTGGGCTCAGTTTAGAAATAGGAAAGGTAAGGTCATCCTGTAAGGAGTTTTCTACAAGCCTCCTAATAGTCCTAGAGACGTAGAAGAAAGGATTGCGAGGATGATTCAGGAGAAGAGTAAAAGTAATAGGGTGGTTATTATGGGGTCTTTAACTTTCCAGATATAAAGTGGGAAAGCTATAGCTCGAGTACGTTAGATGGGTCAGTGTTTGTCCAATGTGTGCAGGAGGGTTTCCTGACACAATATGTAGACAGGCCAACAAGAGGTGAGGCCATACTGGATTTGGTTCTGGGTAACGAACCAGGCCAGGTGTTAGAATTGGAGGTAGGTGAGCACTTTGGGGACAGTGACCACAATTCAGTGACTTTTACTCTAGTGATGGAGAGGGATAAGTGTGCACTACAGGGCAAGAGTTGTAGCTGGGGGCAGGGAAATTATGATGCGGTGAGGCATGACTTAGGATGCGTGGCTTGGAAAAGTAGGCTTCAAGGGAAGGGTGCAATTGATATGTGGAGCTTGTTCAAGGAGCAACTATTGAGTGTCCTTGATAAGTATGTACCTGTCAGGCAGGGAGGAAAGGGTCATGAGGGAGCCATGGTTTAATAAGGAATTGGAATCCCTTGTTAAAGGGAAGAGGGCGGCCTATGTAAAGATGAGGCGTGAAAGTTCAATTGGGGCGATTGAGAGTTATAAGGTAGCCAGGAAGGATCTAAAGAGAGAGCTAAGAGCAGCAAGGAGGGGACATGAAAAGTCCTTGGTTGGTAGGATTAAGGAAAACCCAAAAGCTTTCTATAGGTATGTCAAGAATAAAAGAATGACTAGGGTAGGAATAGATCCAGTCAAGGATAGTAGTGGGAAGTTGCGTGTGGAGGTTGAAGAAATTGGGGAGACACTGAATTAATACTTTTCATCAGTATTCACTCAGGAACAGGACATTGTTGCCAATGTGAATATTGAGTCACAATTAATTAGAATGGATGGCTTTGAGATATGTAGGGAAGAGGTGTTGGAAATTCTGGAAAGGGTGGATATAGATAAGTCCCCTGTGCCTGATGGCATTTATCCTAGGATTCTCTGGGAAGCAAGGGAGGAGATTGCAGAGCCATTGGCCTTGATTTTTATGTCCTCGTTGTCTACAGGAATAGTGCCAGAAGACTGGAGGATAGCAAATGTGGTTCCCTTGTTCAAGAAGCGGAGTAGGGATAACCCTAGTAACTATAGGCAGGTGAGTCTTACCTCTGTTGTGGAGAAAGTCTTAGAGAGAATTGTAAGGGATAGGATTTATGAACATCTGGATAGGAATAATGTGATCAAGGATAGTCAGCATGGTTTTGTGAAGGGTAGGTCGTGCCTCACAAACCTTAGTGAATTCTTTGAGAAGGTGACTAAGGAGGTGGACGAGGGTAAAGCGGTAGATGTGGTGTATCTGGATTTTAGAAAGGCGTTTGATAAGGTTCCCCATGGTAGGCTACTGCAAAAAATACAGAGGTATGGCATTGAGGGAGAGTTGGAGGTTTGGATTAGGAATTGGCTGGCTGGAAGAAGACAGAGGGTAGTAGTTGATGGTAAAGGTTCATCTTGGAGTGTAGTTACCAGCGGAGTTCTGCAAAGATCTGTTTTGAGACCATTGCTGTTTGTCATTTTTACAAATGACCTGGAGGAGGGGCTAGAAAGTTGGGTGAGCAAGTTTGCGGATGATACGAAAGTCGGTGGAGTTGTTGACAGTGAGGAAGGATGTGGCAGGTTACAGCAGGATATAGATAAGCTGCAGAGCTGGGCAGAAAGGTGGCAAATGGAGTTCAATGTAGCTAAGTGTGAAGTGATTCACTTTGATAAGAGTAACAAGAAGATGGAGTACTGGGCTAATGGTCGGATACTTGGTAGTGTGGATGAGCAGAGGGATCTTGGTGTCCATGTACACAGATCTCTGAAAGTTGCCACCCAGGTAAATAGTGCTGTGAAGAAGGCATATGGCGTACTGGCTTTATTGGTAGAGGAATTGAGTTCTGGAGTCCTGAGGTCATGTTGCAGTTGTATAAGACTCTGGTGTGGCTGCATCTGGAGTATTGTGTGCAGTTTTGGTCGCCATACTGTAGGAAGGATGTGGAGGCACTGGAACGGGTGCAGAAGAGGGTTACCAGGATGTTGCCTGGTATGGTAGGAAGATTGTGTGAGGAAAGGCTGAGGCACTTGGGGCTGTTTTCATTGAAGAAAAGAAGGTTTAGGGGTGACTTGATAGAGGTGTACAAGATGATTAGGGGTTTAGATAGGGGTGACCATGAGAACCTTTTTCCATGCATGGAGTCAGATATTACGAGGGGGCATAGCTTTAAATAAAGGGGTGGTAGGTGTAGGACAGATGTTACGGGTAGATTCTTTACTCAGCAAGTCGTGAGTTCATGGAATGCCCTGCCAGTAACAGTGGTGGACTCTCCCTCTTTATGGGCATTTAAACGGGCATTGGATAGGCATATGGAGGAAAGTGGGCTAGTGTAGGTTAGGTGGGCTTGGATCGGTGCAACATCGAGGGCCGAAGGGCCTGTACTGCGCTGTATTTTTCTATGTTCTATGTTCCATGTTCTAATATGTTTAAATGTGATATTATACACTTTGATGCGAAAAACAGAAAGCCTATTATTTAACTGGGGATATATTGGGAAGTATGGATCTACAAAGGGATCTGGGTATCCTTGGACACAAGGCAATGTGAAAAACAGGTAGATACAACAAACTATTAGGAAGGCCAATTATATATTGGCCTTCATGCAAGAAGGTTTGATTTTAGAAGTGGGGTTGTCTTACCGTATTTATAGGGGGCATTGGTGAGACCACACCTAGAATGAAGTGCTGGGCTGGTACCAAGGTTGCAGGTCTATACTATGAGGAGAGATGGATTTGACTGGGTGTGTATTCTCTCGAGGTTAGAAGGATGAGAGGCAATCTGATTGAAATGTATGAAATTCTAACACTGCTGGAGACAGTCTCAGGATGCAGTTTCGGCCATTTAAGATGAGGATGAGGAAAGGTTTCTTCACTCAAAGGGTAGGGAGTTTGTGGAATTCTCTACAAAAGAAGACTGTGGATGCCAAATCACTGAATATTTTCAAAAAGGAGATAGATAAAGTTCTAGATGCTAAAGGCATCATGGGGGATTGGGGAAAGCTGGAATATGGCATTAAGATAGAGGAACAGCCATGATTCGATTGAATGGCAGAGCAGGCTCGAAGGGCCAAATGGCCTACTTCAGCTCCAAGGTTCTCTATTTCATTGACATGGTCAGGTTAACAGAATGGGCTGACAGATGACAGCTGAAGTTTAACAATTATTGGAGGTCAATCATGCCAGTCCCTGGACATCTCTGCAGGAGTTCCTTGGGGTAGGTATTTTTAATCTTTCAAGTTTGTGGTGTGACATAATTGATGATTCAATAGATTCCTGCACCCCAACATTGATTACACTTCTGGAGACCTCAAGTTTGTAGCTTGCCTTCTTATCAGAAGTAACTCCCCTGTTCCTTGTTACATTAAGGGTTATCTCTCTATTTATAATATATATTCCCTGCAATTTACCTCTTTAAATCAGGACATTCCTTCCGTAGGCAGACTTAAGAATAATGCAGAGAATTTGAGAATTGTCTCTTCCTTTGACAAAATTCTGAGGCCTGAATATTCATTGCTGGGTTGGAGAGCAGAGCTGCCATAATTCCTGGCTTTGCAAAACCTATCAGTGCTCTTTCAGGTTGGTTTGATGTTTACAGGAATGGAGAGTGTGGGGAGGTGAACGTGGGAGTCATGGTGGGAGATGCTTGAGACAGTACAGAGTTTAAGAGGACAAGCTGCCTCAGTGCACCAGTATTTTCACAAGAATTAAGGGAACAGAATAAAAGAAGTTCGTCAACCTCCACAATCCCCTTACAATTTGTCCACACACTCCCCATGCCCTATTCATGCCAATCTGTGCTCTTCTACCCACCCCTGTTTGACCTTCACATGCTTTATGTTATCCAGTAATCCTCCACCCATAGCCCATGGCCTTTTCTGACTCTTACATTAACTTATTGCTACCTATTCCTGAAGAAGGGCTTATGCCCGAAACGGCGATTCTCCTGTTCCTTGGATGCTGCCTGACCTGCTGCGCTTTTCCAGCAACACATTTTCAACTCTGATCTCCAGCATCTGCAGTCCTCACTTTCTCCCCTTAGTGCTACCTCTTACCAACATGTACAACCTACCTACAATTCTTTGACCTAATACATGACCATGCCAACTCACTTAGTATCCATCACAGGCAGACCTCAGGACTCATGCTGGATTTGGTATCTATTGAAGGATTCACTGTTTTAAGAAATACTTTTAATCAAATAAAATCCTTTCACTATATCTAACATCCTTTAATCTCTTAAGAAAGCAAACACTGGAATTTATTGTTCCACTTCAAAGAGTCAATGGCCACAGGGAACTCTCAATCAAACTGTGAACTGAGCGGTCCCCCACTTTGATTATGGACAGTTGTGAAATTAGACATTTAGCACTAATCCAGCAACGAAAGCGTACAGCCTTATTTCAACCTGGCAGAATGAAAGATCATTTTTGTTTTCTAACACCGAAAACTCCTTTTATAAATTTTTAAAGTCCAGGCATCTTCAATACCTCAACAGCTTCACACCTCCTTTGAAAGATCTGTTTATTTTGTATTTCTTTTCTACAGCATTTGTTAATGGTTCCTTTTGACACCTTTATTTGACTACTTCTGTTGCCGGTTCCAATAGTTCTTACTTCTTACTCACATTCATGTTGACATTTAACAACCGTACCTCTTCCAAAAAAGCTTCTAAAGAGCATCTGACCTCCCCAAAAGTGTCCCAGGAGCACATCCAAAAGGATCCTCTAAACAACTGAACAATTCCACAAATTTTAGACTTGCCCCAGATCTAATCTACATCTTGGCTGGTGGGAATCAGATGTGACTGACAGCAGTTGCTGCCTCAAAAGCAGTCTCCATTGACTATGGATGTGCAATCTGGAACCAACTCCAATTCCCCAGCCACCCTGAAAAATGGATGGTGCTGTATTTGGAGGTGGGCAGTTCTAGATTCTAGGTTGGGTCATTTTCACAACGGCATAGAAACTCGCCTTCATTGTGAACACTCCACCCTGCTTCTTGGTCTGGTGCCTCTGTGAGCAAGTGTAATAGTCATTAAACATTCACACGCATTGTATCATTTTTCTGTTTTCCTTCAGAAGTTTCCGTGCTGTACATCTCTATGGCTCTAAGTCAACATACCTTAGCATTGGGAAAAAAAAAGCAGTCATTTTGTTCTTCAAGCTGGTAACACAATTGAGATAGAACATCCTTCTGAGGGAATTATCATGATAGAATTTGGCATGGACCCACATAAGGAGATATTTGTAGAGAAACCTGATCAGTGGAATAAGTTTTAAGGATCAGCTTGAAGAGTGATCGAGGAGAAAAACTGGGAGATTTGGGAGGGAATTCCCTAGGTTTAGGCTGAGGCAACTGCAGACATAGCTGCCATTGGTGGAGCATAATCTGGCATGTGCAACACACATAACTTGAATAGATATTGGCCGGTCGGTTATAGGGCAGGTAGGCATGGGCCAGGTGGATATGGGGTGAGTGGATATAGGGAAGGTGGATATGCTGGGTTGTTACAGGACAAGTGGAGGTTACTGAGATGGGAGGGGCATGACCATAGACAGATTTTAAAACACTGATGGCATTGCACAACCAGGAGGCAGTAGAGATCAAAAAGCAAGGGACTGTTAGGTGCAAGTTAAGGTTTGGGCAGCAAAAATTTGGAAGACCCCATTTTTACAGAGTGTAGGGTATGGCAGGCCCACCAGGAGAGCATTAAAATTGTTGAGTCTAGAATAAACAGGGACATAGCTGAGGATTTCAGTGCGTACAGGCTGAAACATGGTGGAGAGGGGCAGTTTATAGAGATGGAAGTAGTCTGTTCTTGGTATTGGAGATGATAAGGGAGCAGGAACTTAGGCTAGGGTCAAATAGGTCACCAGTGGTTTTGGGAACATATGTCAGTCTCCGAGAGTAGCAGGAGAAATGAACAAAGTTAGCAACGTGGGAATAGAGTTTGTGCCAGAGATGGTCACAACAGCATGTGTTAGGAATCTATGACACACTGTTGTAACCTTTATATATATAATGCTTCCTCTATTGTTTACTGTTTATCAATTAGCTAAGCTTTCTCTACTTGCTGTAAGTTATTTGATCCAACATTCATTTTCAGGTGAATCAGAAATTCAGGGGCATATTTAGCAAGGAAGAAACAATGAAGACTTTTCCAGTTTATGATGCTTTTGAGTCCAGAACAGAACATTGGGGAATAAAAGGTCCAAATATGGCCCTGAAGAAAGAAGCAAGTTGGATTCCATTTATAAAGGTACATGGAGTCTGTTTTGATTCAGTATGTGGGCTTCTGGGAAGAAAGGGCCATCTTATGAGAATCATTTGAGTAGCTTGGGCCAGTATTCTTTACAGGTTAAAGGAATAAGAGGTGATTTTATTGAAACATGGAAGATTTGAAGAGAACTTGACAGTTTAGATACTGAGAGAATGTTTCTTTTAGTGACGTCACCTAGAATCAGTCTCATAATAAACAGCCTCCGATTTAAGACTACCACATTCTGAGAGTGAAACGTTATTTATATATTATAACTAGATTTTGTGAAAGATAATGAATATGTTGACATGATATTTCAAGATCACAAGATATCCATGAACAAGGATTCTGTCAGTTTTGCTTCGCCTATGGAAAGAGTCCCTAAATGGCTTCATAAACTAGTTTAGATTTTTATTTCTGTTAATTTACATGTCAATCATTCTTTATATAAAAAAAATTACTTGTATCAGTTCTAAAGTTACCTCTTACTTGTGTGAATGCCTCTGAAGTTGATAATAATAATTCTACACCTTTAACAGTTAACTACACACACCATTTTCATGTACCTTTCTGTTTTATTATGGGGGATCCAGTAAAGTAGTGGTAATGTCACTGGACCAGTATTCCAGAGACCCAGATCGATGCATTGGAATGTTCACCATCGCAACTGGTACAGATTGAATTCAATACATCAATCTGGAATATAGGGCTAATCTCGGTATTGGCAACTATGAAGCTACCATTGATTGTTTATGGATCCTTTAGTGGTGCAGTGGTAGTGTCCCTACCCCTGGTCTGCGAGGTCTGGGTTCAAGTCCAGAGGTTTGTAATAACATCTGTAAATAGGTTGATTAGAAAATAGGTTAAATGTAAAAAAAAAATCAGGTTATAAAATCTCAACACCTCCAGGTTAACTTAGTAACCCTGACACCATGGTTTTGACCTTGGAGCTCCCTGTACTGCCTTTACTACTTCATGTCTTTTCTATTAACTAAGGCCCTGAAATTGACTCAGGATTCACTGTATGATCTGATAAGACAATTATACAATTTCTTTAATGAGCCCACCCCAAAGGTCCTGGATTCAATTCTATTCCAGAGCTTTTTAAAAAACAATCATTTATAAGACATGGGTGATTGGCTTGGCCAGCATTTATTGTCTGTCCCTAATTGACTTGCAGAAGGTGGTGGTGAGCTGCCCTCTTGAAAGGCTACAGTCCATGGCTGAAGGTAGACCTACAGCGCAATTAGGAAGAGAGTTCAAGGTTTTTGAACAACTCTCTAGTTCCACGTCAGGGATGGTGTGATGCCTGGAGGGAAACTTGCTTCAGCCAATAAAATACAAGGCTGATACTCCAGTGCAGTACTGAGGGAAAACAGCACCATTAGAGGTTCCATCTTTTAGATGAGATGTTAAACCAAGGCCCCATCTAACTGTCCATGACATAATAACCAAGTAGAGCAGGGAAGAATCCCTCAATCAGCATCATAACAAATATTAGCTAAATACTATGATGCCTAACCCAAGAGGCAGAAGCAGTTGATTATCCTATTGAACACCAATTCCACACCAATACCTAATTTGGCAACATCTGCAAACTTAACTACTTACCATTGAATTTCTGAATCCAGGCCATTTATATAAGCCTCTTGTGCGGTCGCATCTGGAGTATTGTGTGCATACTATAGGAAGGATGTGGAGGCACTGGAACGGGTGCAGAGGAGGTTTACCAGGATGTTGCCTGGTATGGTAGGAAGATCGTATGTGGAAAGGCTGAGGCACTTGGGACTGTTTTCATTGGAGAAAAGAAGGTTTAGGGGTGACTTGATAGAGGTGTACAAGATGATTAGGGGTTTACATAGGGTTGACCATGAGAACCTTTTCCCACGTATGGAGTCAGATATTACGAGGGGGCATAGCTTTAAATTAAGGTGTGGTAGGTATAGGACTGATGTTAGGGGTAGATTCTTTACTCAGCGAGTCGTGAGTTCATGGAATGCCCTGCCAGTAACAGTGGTGGACTCTCCCTCTTTATGGGCATTTAAACGGGCATTGGATAGGCAGATGGAGGATAGTGGGCTAGTGTAGGTTAGGTGGGCTTGGATCGGTGCAACATCGAGGGCCGAAGGGCCTGTACTGCGCTGTATTTTTCTATGTTCTATATGAATACATCAAACCTCTCTTTTGCTGCCATGAACATTTGTAATGATGCTGTCTCTTTATGAGGTTATTTTGTCTTGTTTTTTTTTGAAGAGAAGTTGTAAGGCCGCAGTGAAGACTTGTCTCTAATTATAAGGTAAATAATTTGTGAGGTCTTGGGTTTCTTTGGAGCAATAGAAGAAGTTTGAGTGTGGCCAGCTCTCATATACCCCCTAGGCTTTTTAATCCTTTTTTAGATTTTAGGCTTAGTTTTAAGCAGAAGCTCTTGAGGTCTCAGAAGAATTTAAAGCTTCCGTGAATGTGTTCTGGCTGCTACATTCTCTGAAATTTCACTTGATTTTTTTTCCCTCCTGGATTAGAGAACTGCATGTGAGAATCTATGTTTGAATTTGCCTTTTTGCCAAGGGGTGTGTTCATGGGATGTTACTATATTGGAACAGTTAATTAGTAATAAGTACTGTATCTATTATTCGATTAGGTTTTCCATTGGTTAAGTAATTCAAAATTCCTCTTTCCTTTGTTTGCATTTTAACTATCGTGTTTAAATAAATTGTGTTTTGTTTAACGTCGAGTCATTTGACCAGTTGCATTGCATCTGGAACACAGTATTTCATATCTATCTTAGAAATAAGAAAATGTTAGGGTTTGGGCTATGTTCATAAAATACTTTGAGGAGGTCTGGTCTGGTCCATAACACATTACAGAAGTATTTAATTTAAAAGATGAAAATAACCAATCTGTGTCTTGGCAATAAGAATAGAAAATACCAGAGAAACAGCATTAACATTTTTGAGTCCAAAATTTCTTCTTTGGAACTGAAAAAGAATCAATGGACTCAAAATGTTGACTCCATTTCTGTCTCCATAGATACTGCCAGACCTATTGCGTTTCTGCAGCATTTTCTATTTTTATTCCAGATTTCCAGCTTTGACAGTATTTTGCTTTTATTTAACATTTTCTCTGCAGGGTTTACTTATTTTTTATTCTGGCTGTGCATCCAGTACAGAGATGAAAGGGTTAAAGATTGTCTGCTGGACAAAATTAGTAAGGAGAAAGTGAGGGCTTCAGATGCTGGAGCTCAGAGTTGAGAGTGTAGTGCTGGAAAAGCACAACAGGTCAGGCAGCATCCAAGGAGCAAGTAATTCGCCGTTTCCCGCATAAGCTCATGAAGGGCTTATGCCCGAAATGTCGATTCTCCTGCTCCTCGGATTCTGTCCAACCTGCTGTGCCTTTCCAGCACTACGCTGACAATTAGTAAGGGACCATTTCAAACAATCATTTTACATAGTTATCTACTGAAATATAACAAAAAAAAGGGTAAATTGTAAGCAAGTCAAGTACAATATTTTGTAGAATTCCTACAGCATGAAAACAGGCCATTTGGCCCATTGAGTCTACACCAACCCTCTGAACAGCATCCCACCCAGTCTCAGCCCTACTCTACCTGCTTAACTACACATTTAGCATGGCCAATCCATGTAGCCTGTACATCCCTGAACATAATGAGCAATTTAACATGGCCAGTACACCTCGCAGAATTTCTACAGTGTAGAGGCAGGCCATTCATCCCTTCAAGTCCACACTGACTCTCTGAAGAGCATCCCACCGAGACCCTATCCCTGAATTTCCCATGGCTAACCCACCTAATCTGCATGTCCGTGGACACTATGGGCAATTTAGCATGGCCAATCCACCTAACTTGCACATCTTTGGACTGTGGGAGGAAACGAGCACCTGGAGGAAACCCATGCAGGCAAAGGGATAATGTGCAAGCTCCACACAGACAGTCATCTGAGGGTGGACTCGAACCCAGGTCCCTGGCACTGTGAGGCAGCAGTGCTAACCACTGAGCCACCGTACTGCCCTTCAATATAATTATTGGAATGTTTTCTTTGGAAAATAAAAACACATTCATTCTCTTAAATGGTAATATGAGAGGTAATATAAAATAGCTCATTCATAAAGTCAGGAAGAATGGGATACAGGGAGATTTGGCTGTCTGGATTCAGAATTGGTTGGCTGACAGAAGGCAGAGGGTGGTTATAGATGGAAAGTGTTGAATGGGGTCCCACATGGCTCTATTCTTGGGCCTCTGCTCTTTGTAGTTTTTATAAATGACTTAGATGAGGAGATTGAGAGGTGGGTTAATAAATTTGCAGATGACACAAAGGTTGGAGGTAGCATTGATAGTATCGAGGGCTATTGCAGGCTGCAGCGCGACATAGACAGGATGCAGAGCTGGGCTGAGCAGTGGCAAATGAAGTACAACCTGGATAAATGCAAAGTGATGCATTTTGGAAGGTTGAACTTGAATGCTGAATATAGGATTAAAGATAGGATTCTTGGCAGTGTGGAGGAACAGAGGGATCTTGGTGTTCAAGTATGTAGAATCCCTTAAAGTTGTCACCCGAGTGGATAGGGTTGTTAAGAAAGCATATGGTGTTTTGGCTTTCATTAACAGGGGGATCAAATTTAAGAGCCGCGAGGTTTTGCTGCAGCTCTACAAGTCCCTGATGAGACCATACTTGGAATATTGTGTCCAGTTCTGGTCGCCCTACTATAGGAAAGATACAAAGGCTTTGGAGAGGGTGCAAAAAAGGTTTACCTGGACTGAAGGGCCTGCCTTATGAAGAGAGGTTGACTAAGCTCGGGCTTTTCTCTCTGGAGAGAAGGAGGAAGAGAGGTGACCTGATCGAGATATACAAATTAATGAGAGGCATAGATAGAATCAATAGCCTGGATTGACTGGCACGAGGGATCATAGTTTTAAGACATTAGGAGAAGGGTATAGAGGGAACGTCAGAGGAAGATTCTTTAAGCAGAGAGTTGTGAATGCGTGGAATGCGTTGCCAGCTGTGGTGGTGGAAGCAGAGTCATGAGGGACACTTAAGTGACTGCTCCACATGTACATGGAAGCAGTGAGTTGAGGGGTGTGTAGGTGAAGTTATTTTATTTTACATTAGGATTAATCCTCGGCACAACATCGTGGGCCAAAGGGCCTGTTGTGTGCTGTATTTTTCTATGTTCTATGGTCTATGTTCTATAATCTCCAATGAATAATAACATTTAAAAATAGTTTACAGTGAGTAACTAAAAGGATCATGCAAGAAATTTTAAGTTTTAAGATTTTTACCGTAACAATAAGCTATAAACAACATTGGCAAACCATTATTTCAGTGGGCAGTTTAAACTATTAAAATTTAAACTATTAAAATGCAGATAATATCCCCAATTTAACTTTTAGAATGGCAAAGAATCCCCCTTTTGTATCTATTGTACTCTGTCCTTTAAGTGGACATCTCACTCTCTGGGAAGCAGTCGGAAATGAAAAATCTGAGAAAGAGACTGATAAGAGACAGCAAGTCTCTGTTGTTCACCATGCAGGATGTGGGTCAGAGTTCACATGTGGAATGAAGAAACCAAGTTGGTGAGATTTTAGGGGAGTTGGACAGTCTGCCTAGCTTTGGCTAAGTTAAAAATCACACAACACCAGGTTATAATCCACCAGGCTTATTTGGAAGCACTAGCTTTCAGAGCACTGCTCCTTCAACAGGTGGTTGTGGAGTATAAGATCTTAAGACACAGAATTTACAGCACAAGTTTACAGTGTGATGTAACTGAAATTATATATTGAAAAAGATCTGGATTGTTTGTTATTTCTCTCATCTTTTAGAATGACCATGTTGGTTTCAGTTCTTTCATATGTAAATCGCAGAACATTTAAAAGTTACATTCTCACTTTGGGAATTATGGCATGGAAATGGTTAATCAGCCATGATCGTACTGAACGGAGGAATAAACTGAATGGCCTGCTTCTCCCCCAACATCATGGACATTGTTTTAAATCCTGCTCACAGGCAATGGATCAGATTATCCAGATTTGCTACAGCTGTTTAGTGCAGTTTGTTTTCACATCAGTAATCCTGCTGCGTTCTGTTGATTAGATCAAACCGAAACAAGACCCTTGGCAGCAAAAAATCATGACGAAACTGAAGCAACAGAAGGACATGGATGAAATTCTACGATTGCAGTCCCAGATTTTTCAGGTAAGCTTCCATATTTATTAGGATGTTGAATTACAGCAAAAACTTGTGTTTGCATCCCATCTTTAACTTTAACATGTCCCAAGGAGGAAGATATTGTAAAAATGACCTGAAACATGTTCTCTGCCACAGGAAACTATTGAGGCCAAAACGTTGAAGACTTTTAAGAAAGCTGTGAAAGAACGATATGGGTCTTAGGATTAAAGGGACCAAAAGTCATAGAGATGCACAGCATGGAAACAAACCCTTTGGTCCAACCCGTCCATGCCGACCAGATATCCCAACCCAATCTAGTCCCACCTGCCAGCACCCGGCCCATATCCTTCCAAACCCTTCCTATTCATATACCCATCCAAATGCTTCTTAAATGTTGCAATTGTACCAGCCTCCACCACATCCTCTGGCAGCTCATTCCATGCATGTACCACCCTCTGCGTGAAAAATTTGCCTTTAGGTCTCTTTTATATCTTTCCCCTCTCACCCTAAGCCTATGCCCTCTAGTTCTGGGCTCCCCGATCCCAGGGAAAACATTTCGCCTATTTATCCTATCCCTGCCCCTCATAATTTTGTAAACCTCTATAAGGTCACCCCTCAGCCTCCGACGCTCCAGGGAAAACAGCCCCAGCCTGTTCAGCCTCTCCCTATAGCTCAAGTCCTCCAACCCTGGCAACATCCTTGTAAATCTTTTCTGAACCCTTTCAAGTTTCACAACATCTTTCTAACAGGAAGGAGACCAGAATTGCATGCAATATTCCAACAGTGGCCTAACCAATGTCCTGTACAGCTGCAACATGACCTCCTAACTCCTGTACTCAATACTCTGACCAATGAGGGAAAGCGTACCAAACGCCTTCTTCACTATCCTATCTACCTGTGACTCCACTTTCAAGGAGCTATGAACCTGCACTCCAAGGTCTCTTTGTTCAGCAACACTCCCTAGGACCTTACCATTAAGTGTATAAGTCCTGCTAAGATTTGCTTTCCCAAAATGTAGCACCTTGCATTTATCTGAATTAAACACCATCTGCCACCTCTCAGCCCATTGGCCCATCTGGTCCAGGTACTGTTGTAATCTGAAGTAACCCTCTTTGCTATCCACTACACCTCCAATTTTGGTGTCATCTGCAAACTTACTAACTGTACCTCTTATGCTCGCATCCAAATCATTTATGTAAATGACAAAAAGTAGAGGACCCAGCACTGATCCTTGTGGCACTCCACTTGTCACAGGTCTCCAGTTTGAAAACTAACCCTCCACCACCACCCTCTGTCAAGGACTGAGTTGGATGACCAGCCATGATCATAATGAATGGTAGAGCTGGCTTGAAGGGGCATGTTTGCAAGACACCTTAGTCAGCATACTGTCAAAGGTAGACTCTCTGTTTTCATCTCAGAATTTCAGCACTTGTGCCGAGAGTAGCGTGAGGTTATGCTGCTGTAACACAGAACACACTTGGAGTACTGTGAGCAACTCTGGACATCTCACCTTAGGAAGGAAATATTGGCCTCTGAGGCAGTACAGCACAGGTTTACAACATTGGGTGAGCTGCTTTCTTGAACATGCTGTGCAGTGTCTATGCTTTATGGAGCCTTGATATTAATTCCGCACAAACCATGGCAGTTGGTGTGTGTAGAAGCAACCACAGTCCTGTCCGGGAAGAAATTCCAAGTTTTTGACCTAGTAACAGTGAAGAAAGAAAGGATGATATAGTCCCAAGTCAGGGTGTTGTGGGACTTGGAGGGAATACTGTATTCTGGATTAGTGGTGCTGGAAGAGCACAGCAGTTCAGGCAGCATCCAAAGTGCAGCGAAATCGACGCTTTGGGCAAAAGCCAATACTGTAGGTGATGGCATTCCCAGGTGTCTGCTGCCCTTATTCATCCATATGGTGGGGGGTGTCACAAGTTTGGAGGAGCCCTGCAGGGTTTACTGCAGCCCATGCAGTGGATAGTATGCACTGATGCTACTGTGTGTCAGTGGTGGAGGGAGTGAATGTTTAAGATGATGGATGGGATGCCTATCAGGTTTATGACATGCTGCAGATTTGTTCCCTGTAATCTGAAGTAGCTTACGTTACTGAATTGCATTACGTAAGAAGCAGGCTGCTGTGGGAGATGACGGAGGAGTTCAGAGGGACTTTGACCCAATTTTTAAAGTCCTGTCAGGTCACAGGGGAAGTGCCAGAGGACAGCTAATTTTACAAGAAGGATGGCAGAGATAAACCAGTGAGAGACAAATACATGGAAGATGCAGATGCATATTGTGATAGACAAACTATTGGATAGCATTTTTAAGGGGAGAAGTAATCTTCACTTGAAGAAGGAAGGTTTGATCAGAGACAGTCAGTATGGTGTTATCAGTGGGAGGTCCTGCCTAACAAATTTAACTGAATCTTTTGAGGAGGTGACAAGGCGTGTAGCTGAGTGTTGTGAGGTTGATGGAGTTTGGATGAATTTCAGCAAAGCCTTTGACAAGTTCCCACTTGGGTGACTGTCAAAGAAGGTAAAGGTACATGCGACCCAAGGTAACTTGGCAAGTTAGATCCAAAATTGGCTTAGTGGCAGGAAAGAGATGATGGTGGTAGAAGTCTGTTTGTGCGATTGGAGCCCAGTGATGTACCACAGGGATCCATGCTGGGACCTTTATCTGAATGATGCAGATGAGAATGTAGGGAACTTTGATAAGTACATTTGCAGATGACATGAAAGTTAGCTGGGTGGTTGACAGTGAGGAAGGACAGAAGACACAAGAAAATTATAAATGGAATGATCAGATGAGCAGATCAGTGACAGGTGGAATTTAACTTTGTAAAGTTTGAGGTGCCAACCTTTGGGAGAAGTAACAAGATAAGGATTACTTGCTGAATGGTAAGTTACAAGGAAGTTCAATGAAACATAGATATCTTTGGATACTTGCCTTTGGATGCCTGTAGTCAGTAAGACGGGTTAATAGAGCAGCTACAAAGGTATATGGGGCACTTGCTTTATCAGTCATGGCATAGATTATTAGAGCAAGAAGGACATATTGGAACTGTACAGAACTGTGGTTAGGGCACAGCTGGAGCACTGTGTGCAGTTTTGGTCATCGCACTGTAGGAAGGATTATGATTGTACTGGGAGTGGGTGTGGAGATGATTCATCAGGATGTTGCCTGGGATGGAGTATTTCAGCTATGAAGAGAGATTGCGTAAGCTCAGGTTGCTTTACTGAGAGCAGAAAAGTCTGGGGCTTGGGGGAAATCCTGATAGAAATGGTGAAGATGGCAAGTAGAAAGCAGCTATTCACCTTCATTGAAGATTTAGAGAGGATTTGAGGAAGACCTTTTACACCCAGAGGGTGGTGGGAATCTGGAATGCACTGCCTGGAAGGCAGGAAACCCCACAACCTTCAAAAAGTACTTGGATGAGCTCTTGAAATACAATAATGTTCAAGACTATAGGCCAAGTGCTGGAAAATGGGACTAGTGTAGTTCGGGACACCACCCACGCCCTCCACCTCCTCCAGGATTTTCGCTTCCCCGGTCCCCAACGTCTTATTTTCACGATGGACATCCAGTCCCTGTACACCTCCATCCCCCATCACGAAGGACTCAAAGCCCTCCGCTTCTTCCTTTCCCGCCGCACCAACCAGTAGCCTTCCACTGACACCCTCCTTCGACTGACTGAACTGGTCCTCACCCTGAATAACTTCTCTTTTCAATCCTCCCACTTCCTCCAAACTAAAGGAGTTGCCATGGGCACCCGCATGGGCCCCAGCTATGCCTGTCTCTTCGTAGGATATGTGGAACAGTCCATCTTCCGCAACTACACTGGCACCACCCCCCACCTTTTCCTCCGCTACATCGATGACTGTATCGGCGCTGCCTCGTGCTCCCACGAGGAGGTTGAACAGTTCATCAACTTTACTAACACCTTCCATCCCGACCTCAAATTCACCTGGACTGTCTCAGACTCCTCCCTCCCCTTCCTAGACCTTTCCATTTCTATCTCAGGCGATCGACTCAACGCAGACATCTACTATAAACCGACTGACTCCCACAGCTATCTGGACTACACCTCCTCCCACCCTGCCCCCTGTAAAAACTCCATCCCATATTCCCAATTCCTTCGTCTCCGCCGCATCTGCTCCCATGAGGACCAGTTCCAACACCGCACAGCCCAGATGGCCTCCTTCTTCAAGGACTGCAGATTCCACCCAAACGTGATCGACGATGCCCTCCACCGCATCTCCTCCACTTCCCGCTCCTCCGCCCTTGAGCCCCGTTCCTCCAACCGCCACCAAGACAGAACCCCACTGGTTCTCACCTACCACCCCACCAACCTCCGTATACAGCGTATCATCCGCCGTCATTTCCGCCACCTCCAAACGGACCCCACCACCAGGGATATATTTCCCTCCCCTCCCCTATCAGCGTTCCTCAAAGACCACTCCCTTCGTGACTCCCTCGTCAGGTCCACACCCCCCACCAACCCAACCTCCACTCCCGGCACCTTCCCCTGCAACCGCAGGAAATGTAAAACTTGCGCCCACACCTCCTCCCTCACTTCCCTCCAAGGCACCAAGGGATCCTTCCATATCCGCCACAAGTTCACCTGCACCTCCACGCACATCATCTATTGCATCCGCTGCACCCGATGTGGCCTCCTCTACATTGGGGAGACGGGCCGCCTACTTGCGGAACACTTCAGAGAACACCTCCGGGCCGCCCGGACCAACCAACCCAACCACCCCGTGGCTCAACACTTTAACTCTCCCTCCCACTCCACCGAGGACATGCAGGTCCTTGGACTCCTCCACCGGCAAAACATAACAACACGACGGTTGGAGGAAGAACGCCTCATCTTCCGCCTGGGAGCCCTCCAACCACAAGGGATGAACTCAGATTTCTCCAGTTTCCTCATTTCCCCTCCCCCCACCTTGTCTCAGTCGGTTCCCTCAACTCAGCACCGCCCTCCTAACCTGCAATCTTCTTCCTAACCTCTCCGCCCCCACCCCACTCCGGCCTATCACCCTCACCTTGACCTCCTTCCACCTATCACATCTCCATCGCCCCTCCCACAAGTCCCTCCTCCCTACCTTTTATCTTAGCCTGCCTGGCACCCTCTCCTCATTCCTGATGAAGGGCTTATGCCCGAAATGTCGAATTTCCTATTCCTTGGATGCTGCCTGACCTGCTGTGCTTTAACCAGCAACACATTTTCAACTAGTGTAGATTTACAGCAGTTTTGTCAGTGTGTATTCGATGGGTCAAAGGGCCTCATTTATACTGGATAAAAGCAAATTACTGCGGATGCTGGAATCTGAAACCAAAAGAGAAAATGCTGGAAAATCTCAGCAAGTCTGGCAGCATCTGTAAGGAGAGAAAAGAGCTGACGTTTCGAGTCTAACTGACCCTTTGTCAAAGCTTTGACATTTTCTCTTTTGGCCTCATTTATGCTATGTGATTATATGATTCTTTGATGAAGTAGTTTTTTTTTTATGTTGGTGCTAATTGGTTAGTATGTGGAAAAAAACTCATACACAAAACAAATATCATATATATACAACATTTTGATCTCACATTGTTCAGTCAGGACTGGAAAGATTTTGAGTTTGAGTGCTGTTTTATTCCACTGGTAATGTGCCCCACCTTGTGGCTCACATGAGAACTGAGGAAATGCATTATAATTAGCAACAGATTTGACTCCAAATTTGTTAAGGGCATCATATTTCCAGAATCTTATGAGGAATTGCTTGCTTTGGGCAAATTAATCACACAAGTCTAAAAATTGTTACGAATAATTTTATGAGCATTTAAATAGCTCCTGTAAAATCCCTCATTTTGCTGCTTCTATTTTCAGTTAACTATTACAACAGCATAGAGATTGTACCAACAAGTAATCAAAGGTTTAACAATCTAAGTGTGGCTTCTGCTCATTCCTAATGAGGGGCTTATGCCCGAAATGTTGATTCTCCTGCTCCTCGGATGCTGCCTGACCTGCTGTGCTTTTCCAGCACCACACTCTTAACTCTGATCTACAGCATCTGCAATCCTCACTTTCTACAAGTAATCAAAGTGCTGGACTAATGATCTGATGACATGAGGTCTAATCACACAACAGCCACTAAGGAATTTAAATTTAGTTAATTAAGTGTGTCAGTGGTATTCATCAGATTGCTAGATTTGTCGTCAATAAACTAATTCACTAATGTCCTTTTGGCAAAGGAATTTTCTCTCCTTACCTGGTCTGGGCTACATGAAACCTCAGCCCTTTTTCTTTTTTTTCTTTTTCTTTTTTTTTAATTGACCCCTACATTACCGCCTAACTGCGGTAGTGCTTATTTTTCCCCCAGCACCCATGGTGTGTGTGTGCAGGTGTGAGACACAGTGAGAGACACAAAGTGCGTGAATCTTTATTCAATTTCCACCACCAGGAAGATAGGAAAACACCCGGGTGGCCAGTGACAAGCAGTGCCCTTCACATCAAAGAACAATGCTGTGTGATCACCCCAGCATGTAGTATCTGTGCAGGACAAATTATGACAGTATATCCTTTAAAACAGAGATGAGCACGAATTTCTTCTCTCGGAGGGTGGTGGATCTGTGGAGTCCTTTATGACAGAGAGATGCCGAGGCTGGGTCATTAGATATATTCAAGGCTGAGACAGACAGCTTTTTAATCAGTAAGGGAATCAATGGATATGCGGAAGAGACAGGAAGGTGGAGTTGAGGATTATCAGATTAACCATGATCTTGTTGTATAGCAGAACAGACTCAGTGGGCTGAATGGCCTTCATCTGCTTCTGCTTCTTGTGGTCTTATTGAGAGAGATCAGCATAGCAGCCCCAACCTGCCACCTCCAGTTCAACAAAGTATAGACTGTGGGTCCAAATCTCCAGAATGGGAGGTGAACCCATATCTTTCTGACTCAGAGTTTAGTCTGCGTCAGGGCTGACACACAATTATTGCTTTTAACTTTTGCAGTAGAGACAGGGGTTTGATTTTTACTGCCATTGCTTCTGGCTTCAGAAAACAAATCATCTGCTTTCTTGTTTTGCCAGTTATTCTTTAATCCAATGAAACAGACATCGTTATTTGGTTGAATAGTTCATTTGTCATGGTCAGTGTTTAGTTTTGAGTGTACATCATTCTTTGTGCTGTTTACAATGGCACCTCAACTTAAATCTAAGGCTATCCAACCTCCATCCATACAGAAAGCCATCTAAAAGGTGATGGGGGAAGTGGAGGATTTGGCGTTAGAATTAATCACTTTAATTAAAGAACAAACACCAGCAAAGGTGATGAATCAAATGGTTGCCTTTTGATCTATTATTTTTCATTTCTATGATGAAGAGAAATGCAAATACAGAAAAACATGCCCAAAATATGTCTGTCTGTACACAATGCTGGCTAACAGCCAGGGTAATTCAGGAAATATGGTTATTGAAATTATGTTCATTATCGTGCACTCTGTGTGAACTCCCTCTGAGCTCTCTGTGAACTCTATGTGAACTCAGATCAGCTGGCTGTGTGGAGACTTTCTCATGGTTTTTGACTGCACTGTATTTTATTCCCACTTTTGTATCATCTAGCTGCGTAAACTGCTGAGTCTCCATGCAAAACTGACAGCACAAAGGCAGTCTAGCTTATTAGGAAAAGTCGATACCATTTTAACTGTTTATATTTTGCAGTTTGATAGTTGGGAATTTCTTTGGCAAATGTTTTGTGTCTGTGTACTAGGTTTCTGACCCAAACCACGTGATGGATGTTCTTCGTCAGCATGCAGTGACTGTACATGAACCATACACAATGCAACCTTTGGCTGTTACTTCAGATCATGTGGGTCAACGCACAAGTTATATTTGGAATAGAATCTATGGAAATGCCAAGCTTTATCAAGTGAGTATGGAACTGAATTATTTGATTTGATCCACCTCTCCTATGGCTCAAGACCAGGTTTGGCCTTCAGTGAAGCAGATAGAAGATGATGGGGAAAATGGGCATAATTCAGTTTCCATTGAGTATTGGGCATTTTAATAAATCTTAATTAATCTTTGACAAATTCTTGTCTCTCAATTTTAATTACCATGTACTCTAATGCTGTGTCTTTGCATAGAAAGAGAAAGTACTATCCTTTCAGAACAGATGATTTAATCCAATTGGTCCAAACCACAGTTTCTGTATTACACAAATTACCTCCCATCTTAATTCATCTAGTCCTTTCTCTCTCATATATGTATCAAGTTTCCCCTTAAATACATCTATCCTAGAGGCACAAGTAATAAGGGTACAACTGTAACCATCAGTGACTTTAATTTAGATTGGATAAACTGAAGTTCACAGCTAGGACATTGGTCAGGCCACTGTTGGAATATTGTGTGCAATTCTGGCCTCCTTCCTATCGGAAAGATGTTGTGAAACTTGAAAGGGTTCAGAAAAGATTTACAAGGATGTTGGAGGATTTGAGCTATAGGGAGAGGCTGAACAGGCTGGGGCTGTTTTCCCTGGAGCGTCAGAGGCTGAGGGGTGACCTTATAGAGGTTTAAAAAACTATGAGGGGCATGGATGGGATAAATAGACAAAGTCTTTTCCCTAGGGTCGGGGAGTCCAGAACTAGAGGGCATTGGTTTAGGGTGAGAGGGGAAAGATATAAAAGAGACCTAAGGGGCAACATTTTCACCAAGAGGGTGATACGCGTATGGAATGACCTGCCAGAGGGAGTGGTGGAGGCTGGTACAATTACAACATTTAAGAGACATTTGGATGGGTATATGAATAGGAAGGGTTTGGAGGGATATGGGCCGGGTACTGGCAGGTGGGACTAGGTTGGGTTGGGGTAGCTGGTCGGCATGGACAGGTTGGACCGAAGGGTTTGTTTCCATGCTGTACATCACTGAGTCTATGACTCTAGTTCAGGTATAGGGCACACATTGACCATTTGACTGGCAACGATTCCCTCAGCTTCCGGGAGATGGGTCTGAAGAAGCCGTTCCTCTTCTGTGCTGCTGGCTGCTGTCAGGTTGGGCAGTGGCTGTGCACCTTAACAAGGCCCTGTGAATCCCTAATGTAAAGTTGGGATCACATTTAACAGGATTGCTGTGTAATTTGAGGCCCTTGTGTCAGATTCTGCCTGGAGTACCTGTATGAGAACCCATGGAATTTACTTCCTCTATGTATTCAGTAGTTTTAAAATTATGATACATTTTCTTTGAAGTCAAGGGCTCATCAAAATACACCTTTATCTCTGAACTAAACCACAGAAACTGAATTTGGCTGCAGTCTACAATTGGCAGCAAGATTGACTCTATGACTGTATGAGGCTTAGCCAGAATGCTGGGTTACTTGTCCAGTAATGTTAACCTAGGAATAGAATACCTGATGTGCATTTATTCATGTTGTGCTACTTATTAGGAGCCAAGATGTAAACACAATGGTTCGCCTGTGGAGATTAATGACTGGGAGGTGGAGAACACTTGTCAAAGCAAACGTGCCGCCAGTGTACTTACTTCTACAAAGAACAGAGATCAAGGGTGAGAAATATTCCCAAAACTAATTGTTTTATAATTCTCTAACTATTGATAAGCAAGAGCAGCATTGAAATCCGAGGTGAAGATACCTTTGTTATGGCATCTTCCTCAGTGTACCTTCTCTGGATATTCCTATGTCACATGACTGTCCCCAGTTGCATTGAACTGGTCTCTCATTATTCCAAGAGGTTGTCAAACAGCAATGTGGACACTTTTCAGCCTGTTGTGTCGGTGCTGGCACCTTGGTAAAGCTATACCACTAATATCAATGCTCTGACCTTTCCCCATAGCCCTCTCATTTTCTTTTCTCCCAGTCATTAACCCTTTATTTAAAAATCATTACTAAATTTGCTTCTGCCTTCCTTTAAGCATATTCCAGACCATAACACCTTGCTGTGTTACAAAGGAAAGTCTTTCCTCAGGCTGACCCTGGTTGCTTGCCACTTATCTTAAATTTGTGTTCTCCGGTCACCAGTGTTTCTGCCACCGGATAAAAATGTTGTCATATTTACTCCATCAGAACCACCTATGGTTCTGTCAAACTGTTTTAGCCTTCTCTGTTCCACCAAGCTTCTCAAAGACAAAATATTAGAGAAATAGAAACCTGAAATGAAAGTGGACAATGCTGGAAATGCTCAACAAGTCAGGCAGCTGAAGGTGTGAAAGTTAACGTTTTGAGCCAATGACCTTCAATTGGAAACTGAATAGGAAATAACTTCATGAATTTGATCAACTGGATGGCCTTATAGAGGTTTACAAAATTATAAGGGACATAGATCGGGTAAATAGGCAAAGTCTTATCCCCAGGGTGAGACAGTCCAGAACTAGAGAGCATAGGTTTAGGATGAGAGGGGAAAGATATAAAAGAGACCTACAGGGTAACTTTTTCACACAGAGGGTGGTGCATGTATGGAATGAGCTGTCAGAGGATGTGGTGGAGCCTGGTAAAATTGCAACATTTAAGAGGCATTTGGATGGGTATAAGAATAGGAAGGGTTTGGAGGGATATGGACAGGGTGCTGACAGATGGGACTAGATTGGGTTGGGATATCTGGTCAGCATGGACGGGTTGGACCAAAGGGTCTGTTTCCATACTGTACATCTCTAAGATCCTATGACTCTATAACTGAAAAGCAGGGATAGTGAATCAAAGTCAAGCCACAGGGTAGATGAGGGGGAGCAGGAGGATTTTGAGAGTCCTAATACGTGAATCACACAAAAATCTTAGCATCAGTAGTAATAGGGAAGGCATTTGGAATGCTGGCCTATAGTTTAAAAGGTTTGGAGAATAGGGAAGTCTTGCTAAGACTATAGGTTGATCCCTGGCAGGGAGAGATTTTCTTAGGAGGAGAGGTTGACTTGAGTACAGGTTGGGTCTGTACTCATTGGAGTTATTAATTGAGACTTACAGAACACCCTCCAATTTTCATTCATATATTATGGAATGGAAATCTTGTATCCATTATTCCTGGTGCTGTTGGGAGAAAGAATTCCTGCATGAAAACAAAATACTGCAGATGCTGGGAATCTGAAGTAAAATCAGAAAATGCTGGAGAAGCACAGCAGGTCTGGCCGCATTTGTGGAATGAGAAACTGAGTTAATGTTTACTCTTCAACAGAACTAGATCCATTATTAAAGAACTCCTACACCTTTAATAGGGTATCTAATCTTAACCTGTAACCATTAACATCCAATTGTTGCCCCATTCACTTTGAAAAGATGAAACCTTCTGAATTGCATGGTTTTGAGCTTTCGATCTGAATGAACACTGCAGAATTAAACAGCTCCAGCAGGATCAAAGAGAAGAATGCTGTTTGCTGTTCCTCATGGATTCAGGTTTTGTTTTGCACAGCTATAACTACACCGGCACGCTGCAGCTGCTGGGATTGGAGGAAGGAAACGAGGAGAATGTGAAAGATCCGGTGATGACAAAGGGGGCTTATCTGTCTCTCCTCTACCTTCGCCATTTGCGGATTAGAGAACTTCAGGTAACGGCTCATTAAGATCCAACTGTTGCCCCATTCACTTTGGAAAAATGTGGACTTGCGGCACTGTTTCTCTGTCTTGTGTGGCTCTGCTCCACATTTTACATTCAGCTGAATCCCATTTCACCAGAAAAATAAATTCACGCTCTACAAGAGTTAATTCGTTTGGCTGCATTTTGTGTAGAAACGTGGCAACAGATAATTGATGTATTGTTTTTGATAATTTTGGTAAATACCATTAACGTAAAACAGACAGGCTGGCATATGCAAAAGCCTGAAGGATCAGGATGTTGGTTGTAATCTATTACCAAGCCTCTTAATTCAGCTGCTGATTAAATTGAACTTTTGTGGAGTTAAGGTATTTTCTGTCATTTCATTCAGAGAGTCATCGAGATGAAACAGCATGGAAACAGACCCTTCGGTCCAACCCGTCCATGTCGACCAGATATCCCAACCCAATCTAGTCCCACTTGCCAGCACCCGGCCCATATTCCTCCAAACCCTTCCTATTCATATACCTATCCAGATGCCTTTTAAATGTTGTAATTGTACCAGCCTCCATCACTCCCTCTGGCAGCTCATTCCATACACGTACCACCCTCTGCTTGAAAAAATTGCTCCTTAGGTCTCTTGTATACCTTTCACCTCTCATCCTAAACCTAGGCCCTCTAGTTCTGGACTGTTCCACCCCAGGGAAGACACTTTGTCTATTTATCCTATCCATTCCCCTCATGATTTTATAGTCCTCTATATGGTCACCCCTGAGCCTCCAACACTCCAGGGAAAACAGCCCCAGCCTATTCAACCTCTCCCTATAGCTCAAATCCTCCAACCCTGGCAACATCCTTGTAAATCTTTTCTGAACTCTTTCAAGTTTCACAACATTCTTCCAACAGGAAGGAGACCAGAATTGCACGCAGTATTCCAAAATGTTTCTTTTGATCGTAGAAAAATTGAAAGTAGTATCAGGAGGAAGCCATTTGACCTTTCAACGATCTCCTTTTTAGAAACATTCAGTGTCTTAGTTTGAATTGATGATTTGGAGATGCCGGTGTTGGACTGGGGTGTACAAAGTTAAAAATCACACAGCACCAGGTTATAGTCCAACAGATTTAATTGGAAGCACACTAGCTTTTGGAGCGACGCTCCTTCATCAGGTGATAGTCCTGATTGACTGTCACCTGATGAAGGAGCGATGCTCCGAAAGCCAGTGTGCTTCCAATTAAACCTGTTGGACTATAACCTGGTGCTGTGTGATTTTTAACTTTGGTTTGAACTGTTTTCTGTGGGAGAGAATTCCACAGGCTCACTACTCTCTGGGTAAAGAAATGTCTCCTCATCTCAGTTCTAGATGGCCTCCCCTCGAACTTTAAACTGTGACTCCTGGCAATGGACATCTTAGTCATCTGCAACATTCTGTTCAGCCCTGTTAGAATTTTATATGTTTCTCTGCGATCATCCCTCATGCATCTAAATTCCAGCAGATATAGTGCTAACCAATCCAGTCTCTCTTCTTACGTCAGGAATCAGTCTGGTAAACCTTTGTTGTACTTCTTCCACAGCCCGGACATCCTTCCTCAGAAAAGGAGACTGCACACAATACTCCTGTTTTTGCTACCACAGTGGTAACCTCACTTTTATCTACATTATCCTTTATCTGTCATGTATTTGCCCACTTACACCATTTCAAGAATGTGGTGCTGGAAAAGCATAGCCAGTCAGGCAGCATCCGAGGAGCAGGAGAATTGACGTTTCGGTATAAGCCCTTCATCAGGAATGAAGTCCCCACTTTCTCCCACTTATACCATTTGTCTAAAACAAACTGTAGCTTTTCAGCATCCTCTTCACAGTTTATCCTTCAACCCAGCTTTATGTCATCTGCAAGTATGGAGTTATTTTATTTAATTCCCTCATCTAAATCATTAATATGTACTGTTAATAGCTGGAGTCCAAGCACCAGTTCCTGTGGTACCCTACTAGATACCAGCTGCCACTTGGAAAAAGCCCCATTGTTTCCTCTTCTTTGTTTCCTGTCTGTCAAACAGTTCTCCATCATTGTCAGTACACTACCCCAATCCTGTTACTGTTACTACAATCCTCACTTTCACCCAATCCTGTTACTGTTAATCACAAACCTTATGCTTTGGGAAAAGACTGTTTAAATATGAATTTGCTAACACTTAACTTGCTGTTTGCTATTTTGCACAGCCATTCTGCTAGGTGTTAATGTGCTAGTGATAACAGCTTTTTGTATTATGATCCTTTCCTCTGCAGCGAGTCTGTTTAGGAATACTGAACTACTTCAGATCCATTGAACGGACTCTGACTATCAGCATCTGTGGCCTGACCCTGAACAGGGACCGGTTGGTTCGCACTGCAGCAGACACGTGCTGGATAAATGCAGCAAAAGGAGGCCTGGGGGTTGGAGATGGCATGGGCTCACACTCTTATTTATATAACACGCCTGCAGATTACAAGGTATTGCATTAGCATTTCCCACTATGTTGCTTTCTTCAGGCATTTTCTGGGTTAACTCATTGGGAGGAGGGGGCAGACTTTGGGTCGTCTCTGCAGTGGAAGAATGCGCTGCCACTGTCCTAAATGTAGGCATTTCTCAGAATCTTACAGCACACAGAGAGGCCATTCAGCCCACTGTGCAGGTACCAGCTCTTTGAAAGAGCTGTCTGTCCAATTTAAAACCAGTTTTATCCACATGACCACGCAAGTTAATCCTCTGCAAAGTTCATCAACAGATACCAGTCATGGTTCATGCTAACCTTGAGAAGAGGGATCGCTGGGTGCAGGTTTCCTGGAATTTTGGTAGTTGAGAAAAGTAGAAGACAAGGGAAGGAAATATTCAAGGCAGAAGTGAAGCTGTTTCGACTCTTCCCCCACCTCCCTCTGTCACAGTGGACATAGAACAACTGTGACCCCACACTGTGCTACTAATAAATGCCCATAAGCACAAAAGGCCACTTTTGAGAGGGGGTGGCCCCTCTATGTAAGTGATAAGGGCAGGTAGTATGAAAGGAAAATAGTTGGGTGGGTTGGCACTGTTGAGGTACCTGCCACCCCTTCACCACCTCAGTAACTGGGTGCTGCGTGAGAAGGCCCATGGGTGATTATCTCACCCTGCCATCCCTCAAGTGGCCAATTACCACCCAGTGAAAGGCCTCTACCCATCTTGGCCCAGACTGTCTGTCTTCCTGCCATTCCTGGCTGCTTTCCTGACTGGTTGACCTCATGATGCCAAGTCTGCCAGGTTTTAGCCTCAATCTGGAGGAAATTGGGGCATGGATAGGGGTGACAGGGGTTGGCAGCTAATAGTCATCCCCTTGCCTTTGCCTTTTATTCCTCTGATACCCCACCCCCACCATGATCCCCACCTCAGGGTACCTCACACTCACTCCCCACCCTTGTCCAGCTCTTCATTGGCTGTGCAGCCTGGGCCTCCAGCCATGTTCTCCAGCTCCCAGTGTGCTGCACACCTGATTGGCTGGTAGCTTCTAAGAGGACAGGATTTCAGTGTCAAGGCGCCTGATAGGTGGAGAAGCCCAGAAGTCATTGATTTGCTCTGGATGCAGTTGGCTTTCTGGCTGGTGGAAGTCGGGGTTTCATCGCCCCCTCAAGTTGCCTGCTCCCCACACTTAAAGTCATAGAGATGTACAGCATGGAAATAGACCTTTCGGTCCAACTCATCAATGTTGACCAGCATTTGGCCCATTGGCTTCTAAACACTTCGTATTCATATACCCATCCTGATGCCTTTTAAATGTTGTAATTGTCCCAGCCTCCACCACTTCCTCTGGCAGCTCATTCCATACATGCACTACCCTTTGCGAGACAAAATTCCCCCTTAGATCCCTATCAAATATTTCCCCTCTCACCCTAAACCTATGCCTTATAGTTCTGGACTCACCCTAATCCAGGGAAAAGACCTTTTCTATTCACCCTATCCATGACCCTCATGACTTTATAAACCTCTATAAGGTCACCCCTAGCCTCTGTTGTTCCAGGGAAACAGCTCCAGCCTGTTCAGTCTCTCCCTATAGTTCAAACCCTCCAACCCTGGCAACATCCTTGAAATTCTTTTCTGAACCCTTTCACGTTTCATGAAATCCTTCCGATAGGAGAGAGACCAGAATTGCATTCAATATTGCAAAAGTGGCCTAATCAATGTTATTGCAGAGACTACCAGATCTTGGTCATTGATTCTGCAAGCGCACTTGGTAACAAGTGAAAAATAGTGGTTAGTCGAGCGGTGATGCAGGGGTTGTGATTTGGACTTTTGATGGGTTGGGTTAGTGACTACTGTTAGGCAGCAGCAATGATGAGTCAGCCCGATGCCGATAGGGGTGTGCATGATGTGGAGGCAGCTGCTGTGAAGTGTACCAGTTCGAAGGATCAAGACAGTATCAAGGATGGAGATAATGTTGGCATGATTGAGGAGAGCAGTGTCACAAAGTCAATGTTGCAGCTGAGGGAAGTGCACAGCAGGGCTGACTGGCCCAGGTGAGTCAACCAGTGGTTAATGAAATTAACCAATTTATACATATTGGAATTGGTGTGACAGGAAGCAAATGTTAATCGACGAGAATTGTTAATGTATGAAAAAATGTGATTGAGATTGCACACTGCTTGTAACAAGTTACATCATTCTGCCATTATCATACATCATGTTTTATCTCCATTCAGCCTCTTCACCATTCTTTTTGTATTTGCTATGAATCTTGATTTATTGCTCCCCAGTTTATTTTGTAAATCAATCCTGAATTTATGCCTTGGAAACACATTCACTAAAATGAAATATCATCTTTGTTGCTGTCTGCATTTGCTCTAGCTCCAGTTGCTCATGCTCCCTATTGATGTGTGAATTATCTGGAGTAGCTTGTTAGCAAGTGAGCTTGCTAGTTGTGTAGCTGCCTGAGGTGAGCATCTTGTGATCCTGACACAAGGGTACAGAAACATGCAGCACTTTAATCTGCTCAAGTTTAAAGTGTTGCTATGATAGATTTGGGACATCCTTTTCTCTCAGTTCCATATTCTACTCAGTGGCTTGATAATACGAACAGCAACTTGTAAAACTCTGGATGAAGGTTCAGAACAGCATAAAGGCCACTCTGTCTTTAAAATAAAGGTACAAATTGGGCTTACTTCCTTGTAGAAAGAAACAGTGTCAAGAGGGTACCTTATTGACCAATGTTTATCATCCTGCTTCCAGAGGTGTGTGACTGAATTTATGGAGTTCTCAGAGATTGAGAACCATGATGATTTCTACACAAGTGAAGAGGGTGTCATTCACACTCAGGATCAGCGAGGGATTTATATCGTCTATGATGTGGCAATAAAGGATCTAACAGAGTTAGAAAACCAGTTGCTACTCCTTGTGACCCAATATATTGAGAAAGGTAGGTGATGAATCATCGTGTGTGTCTCCCCTCCAGCTGTAATGACTCCCCTCACACTGCTTCTCTCCTTTAAAGGATCACTGTCTTTCCTGTGCAAAATGTTTTCTCACAAACCTGTAGGAGCAATAGCATTACTATTGCATGAAACCCTCACAAGTGAAATAGCGTCAGAATGAATCACAAAACCTGAGCATGTAAGAATGCATAAGAATGGCCAAATATATAACTTACCCACAAATATCCCCATTCTCATTAATGGGGAGTCCAGAACATCAGTGCAAAAGGTAAAGGCTGAAGCATTTGTAACAATCTTCAACCAGAAGTACCAAGTGGATGATCCATCTTGGCCTCCTCGTGATTCCCAACATTACATATGCTGGTCTTCGAACAATTCAATTCACTTTACGTGTTACCGAGAAATGGTTGGAGGCACTGGGTACTGCAAAGTCTATTGGTCCTGACAACATTCCGGTAACAGTAATGAAAAAGTGTCCTGCAAGATTTGTTACACTTCTAGCCAGACTGTTCAAGTATAGCTACATCACAGGCATCTACCCAACAAAGTGGAAAATTGTCCAGGTCCTGTCCACACACAGCTAGAGTATTGTGTGCAGTTCCGGAACCCACATTGTAGGAGGGATGTGATAGCACTGGAGATGGGGCAGAGGAGAGTTACCAGGATGTTGCCTGGCCTGGAGAGTTCCAGTTTATGTAGAGAGATTGGATAGACTGGGATTGTTTGCCTTGGAGCAGAGAAGATTGAAAGGGGGCATGACTGAGATGTATAACATTATGAGGGGCACAGATAGGGTAGAGACGAAGCAACTTTTCCCCGATGGACGATCAATGACTGGGGACGTAGATTTAAGGTGCAGAAGGTGCAGAGTGGATGTGGGGACAATCCTTTTCACCCAGAGGGTGCTGAGATTCTGCAACTCACTGGCAGTAAGAAACATTTAAGAAATATTTAAACGTGTACTTGCAATGCTAAGGTATACAAGGCTATGGGCAGACCTGATGGGCTGATGGGCCTTATTTTGTGTTGTAGATTTCTGCAACAAATAGCAGGACAAATCCCATTAATTACCAGCCCAACAGTCTACTCTTGATCATCAGTAAAATTAATGGAAAGCGTCATCAATGGTGTTATCAAGCATCAATTGCACAGCAGTAACCTGCTCAGTGACACCCTGTCTGGGTTCCGCCAGGGTCACTCAGCTCCTGACCTCATTACTGTCTTGGTTCAACAATGGACAAAGGAACTGAAGTCCAGAGATGAAGTGTGAGTGACAGCCTTAACACCATTTGACTGAGTGTAGCATCAAGGAGCCTGAGCAAAATTCAAGTCAATAGGAATTAAAGTGATAACTGCACTGCTTGGAATCAACACAGCACAGAAAAAGATGGTTGTGGTTGTTGGAGGTTGGTCATCTCAGCTCCAAGGCAGCTCTGCAGGAGTTCCTCAGGGTAGTGTCTTAGACTCAACCATCTTCAGCTGCTTCATCTGTGACCTTCCCTCCATCATTAGATCAGAAGTGGGTATTTTCGTTGATGACTGCACTATGTTCAGCACTATTCGCAACTCCTCAGATACTGAAGCAGTCACGTTCAAATACAAGATCTGGACAGTATCCAGGCTTTGGCTGACAAAGGACAAGTAACAATTATGCCACACAAATGCCAGGCTATGACCATCATGTGTAAGAGATGATCCAGTCCTTGACATTTAGTGGCATTACAATCACAGATTGCCCCATTGTTAACATCCTGCAGGTAACCATTGACCAGAAACTCAACTGAACAAGCCATATAAATGCTGAAGCTACAAGAGCAAATCAGTGGCTAGGAACCCTGCAGTGAGTAACTCACCTCTGTGTACAAGGGCCAATAAAATATGCTGGAAAAAGCACAGCAGGTCAGGCAGCATCCGAGGAGGAGGAGAGTTAATGTTTTGGTAAGGATCCTTCATCAGGACTGGGGAGGTAGAAGGGGGCTGAGAAATAAATAGGGTGGGGAGGAGCGGGGCTTGTGGGGGGAAGGTTGGTTGGATGGTGATAGGTGGACACAGGTAGAACATGATTGTAATAGGTCAGTGGGAAGGGTGGAGTGGGTAGGTGGGAAAGGAAGATGGACAGATAGGTCAGGTTAAGCGGGCAGAGCTGAGTCAGTAGGCTGGATCTGGGATGAGGTGGGGGGTGGGGAGATTTGGAACTAGTGAGTTCCATGTTGAGGCCACATGGCTGTAGGTTCCCGAGGTAGAAGATGAGGTGTTCCTCCTGCAGTTTGCTGGTGGCCTTTTCTAGGTGGTGGAGGAGACCCAGATGGGCATAAGAACAGGGGAGCAGGAGGGGGAGTTGAAACAGATGGCCACCAGAAGGTGGGGTTGGTTGATACGTAACAACCAGAGATGTTCCCCAAACTGTTCTGCGAGTTTGCGCTCGGTCTCTCTGATGCAGAGGAGACCACATCGAGAGTACTGGATGCAGGAAATGAGGTTTGAGGATATGTAAGTAAATCTCTGCCAGATTTGGAATGATCCATTGGGGCCTTGGAGGGAGGTGAGGGGGGAGATGTAAGCACAGGTTTTGCACCTCCTGTGGCAGCATGGGTACATGCTAGGTATGGAGGGGGTGCTGGTGGGGAGTCTGGCCCGAACAAGGGAGTCACGGAGGGAACAATCCCTATGGAATGCAGATGGGTTTGGGAGGGAAATATGTTTTTGATTGTGGGGTCTGACTGAAGGTGGTGAAAATGGCAGGCGATGGTGCACTGGATTTGGAGGTTAATGGGGTGGAATGTGAGGACCGGGAGATTCTATCCTTGTTGTGGTTAGGGGTGTGGGGTTCAAGGGTGGAAGTGCGGGAAATAGAAGAGATACGATTGAGGGCATTGTAGATCACGGGGGATTGGAAATTGAGATGTCATGGAGTGGAATAACTCATACTGGGAGCAGATACGGTGGAGGTGGAGGAAGTGGGAGTAAGGGATTGCATTTTTACTGGAGGGGAATGGGAAGAGATGTAGCCAAGGTAGCTGTGGGAGTCAGTGGGTTTGAAATAGATGTCAGTGTTGAGTCAGTTGCCAGAAACTGAGAGAGGTCCAGGAAGGGGTGGGAGGTATCAGAGAAGGCACAAGTCAGGAGTATGATAGAGTACTCTCCACTTGTCTGGACAAATGCAGCTCTCACTATTTCTAAATGACAACTAAGGATGGAAAACATATGCTGGCGAGCCAGTAATGCCTGTATCTCATGAACAAAGAAATTAAAAAATATTCTGAATGCTAGGGAAAGAATGTTACATGCAATATTGTAACCTAAATATTACTGAGGAGCAGAAAAGCCATCTGCAGTCATGACCTGGAGGTGTCGGTGTTGGACTGGGTTGGACAAAGTTAAAAATCACACAACACCAGGTTATAGTCCAACAGGTTTATTTGGAAGCACTAGCTTTCAGAGCGCTGCTCCTTCCTGACAACCACCTGATGAAGGAGCGGCGCTCCGAAAGCTAATGCTTCCAAATAAACCTGTTAGACCACAATCAGTGATGGCAATCAGCATTTATCATTTGAAATATATATAAAATGGGGAACATATCCTTTAGTTTAATTTTCTTTTATTAAATAGTTATAAAATACAGCAGCATTCACACACACTGTCTTACTGCTGAACTAATATTTCTGTCCATTCATTTTTGAAAGGTCAGAGGACTTGTCAAGGTTCCTCTGTGGGAGGGTCGCAGTGTGGGGATAATGATCTTCCAACCTGGGCCCACTTGACTGTCGATCGCTTTGCTGTTTTGTTTGATCTGTGGAGGTGTGAAGCAGCATTTCTGGAGAATAAACGACAGGTGAATAGATGAATAAGGTTCTGGGAGCAGAATCAACAGATTTCACTCTTGATGAAACAGGAGATAAATGAGATCATTGGATAAAAGAATAAACCATTTATTGTGGTCTTTGCATATTATGTGAGTAATTGAGAGCAGTGTTAAAGTTAACAAATCAATATGGAGATTGAGGAAATGAAAGCAGCTTATTGAGGTCTGTGCTATGTTCTTTATGGCCTGCATGATGCATATGTTGTCGTGTCCATATAGATAACATACAGTGCACAATACATACTTCAAAGAGGTTATGTTTTATTGTAGTGTAATAATTTAGTGTCTCAAATCTAAATTTTAAAAATGGCAAACATATTGTAAGACACATGAACACATACACATCAAGCTGAACCCTGGAGAGCTAAATTGATCAGGATGCCTAGAATTGTACTAATCTCCTTGTCCCATTCATGAAGAAAGGGAGGGCAGTTGGAAGAACAGCACAAGGAGTACCCAACATGTTGTTACCCACTGCCAGTGCTGGGAGCAAGGGGCTTAGTTGGCTAAGTTGGCTAAGTTGGCTAGAGAGCTGGTTTGGGTTCAATGCTTACCACTGTCTTCTCGTTCTCAGCCTGAGGTGTGCTGACAATCAGGTTATGGATGGGGGCAGGGAGAGTTTATAAGAAATGTTCATTTATGTCTGATAAGTTTTTGTCTGTTTTATTCAGCTATTGGACAGTTATTTTGAAGCCTATCAGCATGTTTTTGATGTGGAAGAGCGGTTTGCCTTAGCCCAAGTTATTGCAGACATCATGCACAAACGTCCACGGTTCAATTTGAGCAGTGAGTACTTTGTGAAGACCTATCAGGCTGAATGTACTTGTTTGAAGCTTCACTTACAACTTATAAGTGACATTTTGAACAAACAGGTGAGTGCAAGGAAATTGTTATCCCCATTCTGTAGAGTGATATTAGATAGTAAAATCTACTTTAAAATAGTGATTTAATTATATGTTTTTTAAATTCACTCTTTGGCCAGCATTTATTGTTCATCCCTAGTTACCATTCAGAAGGTGGTGGTGAGCTGCCTTCTTGAACTGCTGTAGTCCATGTGCTGTAGGTAGACCCCTATGGAAGGAATTCTGGGATTTTGACCCAGTGATAGTGAAGGAATGGAGATATATTTCCAAATCAGGATGGTGAGTGGCATACAAGAGAACTTGTAGGTGGTGATCTTCCCAGGTATCTGCTGTTCTTCTCCTTTTAGTTGGAAGTGGAAGGTGATCTTTGGTGAATGAGATGCTGACTTCTCTTACTTACTGAACTCATCCATTTCACCAGCTTCTCTTTTTCCCTATCCCAGATTTGGGGACATATGCAATAAAGAATTGATTCCCAAAAATTTGCTTTGTACGTACAAACCTCAAAGCTATTGGTTAATACCAAAATCTTCTGTTGTGAGCAACAAAATGGTCAATTTCTAAGAATGCACTCAAACTTTCTGAAGAACTGAAACTTAGTTGTGTTAACAAATGTGGTATTGTCCTGAAGACTGATTATCTTCAACAGCATGAATTATTCTCAGTGACCTTTACTAATAGATGCATAGACTGGCAAACCCAGGAATGACAAGCAGGCTGGAATAGAAACAAACCGGAGGAAAAATGGGATTCACATTTCAGTGGTAATTTCATACTTGACCAGTCAAATATGTCTCTACTGCAGCTAGGACCTACTGAAATTGTGGAAGATCACCTATAGAAGAAATCCATCAGAAGTGAATAATAGAAATTGCAATATTAGATTGGTAGCCTGAGAATTTTTGCCACTCGTCTTAGAAGGTTGGGAAGAAGCGAATTTTGAGAAGATATGTAGCGCAGGTTGCGGTTCTGGATATAGGTTTGCTCACTGCGCTGGAAGGTTTGTTTTCAGACTTTTTGTTACCATACTAGGTAGCATCTTCAGTGAGCCTCCGAATGAAGCACTGGTGGTGTAGCCACTTTCTATTTATATGTTTGAGTTTCTGAGAGTTGGTGACGTCATCCCCTGTGGCGATATTATTTTCTACGGTGATGTCATTTCCTGTTCTTTTTCTCAGGGGGTGGTAAATGGGACCCAGGTCAATGTGTTTGTTGATAGAGTTCCAGTTAGAGTGCCATGCTTCTAGGAATTACTTTGTATGTGTCTCTGTTTGGCTTGTCCTAGGATGGATGTGTTGTCCCAGTTGAAGTGGTGTCCTTCCTCATCCATATGTAAGGATGCTAATGAGAGAGGTCATGTCATTTTGTGGCTATTTGATGTTCATGTATCCTGGTGGCTAGTTTTCTACCTGTTTGTCCAATGTAGTGTTTGTTACAGTTCTTGCAAGGTATTTTATAAATGACATTAGTTTTGCTTGTTGTCTGCATAGAGTCTTCCATGTTCGTTAGCTGCTGTTATAGTGTGTTGGTGGGGTTTGTGGGCTACCATGATGCCAAGGGGTCTGAGTAGTCTGGCAGTCATTTTGGAGATGACTTTAATGTAGGGCAGAGTGGCTAGGGTTTCTGGACGTGTTTTGTCTGTTTGTTTGGGTTTGTTGCTGAGAAGTTGGCAGACTGAGTTCATTGGGTACCCGTTCTTTATTAATACACTGTATATGTGATTTTCCTAATCTCTGTGTAGTTTCTCTGTGCCGTAGTGTGTGGTGACTCATTGAAATAATGTTCAAACGCAGCTTCATTTGTTAATGTTGGGATGATTGCAAACAACATATATGGACCAAATATTGATCTACAAAAGGAATCTTCCGAACATCCACAAAATAACATGACCCATTGTCACTAGTATCCTTACATGAGGAAGGACACCACTTCGACTGAGACAACACATTCATCCTAGGACAAGCCGAACAGACATTTGCATGACAATTCCTAGAAGCATGGTATTCCAACTGGAACTCTATTAACAAACGCATTGACTTGGATCCCATATACCACCCCCTGAGAAAAAGAACCGGAAATGACATCACCATAGTAAATGATGTCACCACAGGAAATGACATCACAACCCCTCGGAAACTCAAACATATAAATAGAAAGAGGGCTACACCACCAGTGCTTCATTCGGAGGCTCACTGAAGATGTTATCTAGTATGGTGTTGAAACGTCTGAAAATGAACCTTTCAGCTTAGCGAGCTAACCTACATCCAGATTGGGAAGAAATTAGAGCTTTAACTACAGTCTGCAATTAGCTGCAAGAGATTAAAATTAATTAGAAAAGAATTCTAATATTAAATAAATTGGTTTCTGAAAGACTAGGACTTAATGGACTGGTGCCTTTTATTCTGCCATTTAAATTCTTAAACAACATGCTAGAAAATGCAGTGCACGAAACTATTACGTGATTAATCTTTTTAATGTCCTGGAATGGTTGAACCAAAATACTGTGTAGTATATTTAACAATATCTTAAGTAATTGTTCTTCATGCTCATCTGTAGCGTAAGAAAGCTAAAGAATTTTGTTAACAGGGTATGGACTGGTGAAGTAGCGATTTTAAAAATAACTGAATTTAATCTAGGAATTTAAAAAGTTTATTTTAAGAAAAAATAAAAACTTACTACGCAGAGGTAGACATTCAATCAGACCAGCATACCTTTACTGGTTTTTGAGAATAGGACGAGCCTTGCCACATCACATTTGGACCATACTCTGTAAATTCCTCCTCAGGTACTTTCTAAAATGATGTTTAGAAACACCTTCCATACCTTTTTGGAGATGTTACCAGATCATGACAGCTCTGTGAAAAAAAACTTCTCATTTCCCTTCGAGATCATTAAATCCATAACCTCTAGCTATTGATCCATTTTCCAAATGGAATATAAAAACCTATTACTTTGAAAACCTCAATGACGTTACCCTAACGTTTCTGTTCCAAGGAAAACAGTGCTAATATTTTTAAAGCTCCTTTTTTTGTTTTTAAGTTTTCCCCATTTGGCTTCATTTCTAAGATCCATCCCTCCACGCTGCTGTCATTTATTCTCTGATCAATATTGCATAGCCACCTCCTCTTTTCCCTCCTTCCTTGGCTCATCTGAAGACTCTGTATACCAGAATATTGAAATTTCTATGCCTTCTTGACTTCCTTGCTATCTCTTCCAACTTTATTTGTTCACTTCCCTGCTTAACCTTCTGCTAAGTTCATTTAAACCCTCCCCAACAACACTTGCAAACCCCCTCTGAAGGATTCTGGTCCCATTCCAGTTTAAGTGCAACACATCCATCTTATCCCACTGCCTCAGAAGTGGTTATGAAATCTGCTATTGCATTGGTGCAGTGCATATGAGATTGTTCATTGCGGATACTTACCCCATCTTAGTGCCATTCCTCCTTCACGTCTTGCATACCTCATATATACTCACTCACCCAAATCATGTACTTCCTAATTACACCTGGAAGTTGTTGAAATTCTCAACAAATAAATAAACAATTATCCATTCAAACTGTATTTGAAACCAATTTACTCCTCTTTTGAGCTCATAAAATTGCAATAAAACACGCAACCATTTGGGAGGGAGCTAATTCTGCTCAAGTGCTCATAAATCTGTAAACATAGTCAGCCAACCAAACAAAATTTTTCAAAATGTTTTAATTCTACTGATGTCTAATAAACCTGTCAATTAAACAAGGCAAACAATTTCCTTCAAAGCTAACTGTAAATAAGTCATGCTGCTGGAATTTGGTCAAGCATTTAAAATGAGATTCCTTTATACATCAAGCCCTGCTGAGCCCAATGCAGTCATGGCTTTGGCCAAATAAAGGGTGAGTTATCTGTATTGCTTTTTCAAAGGCTCAACAGATATCTATAGCTTAGATCAATAAAAAAATTAAAGGACAAAGTCTGGAGGGACATGGGGCCAGGCGCAGGCAAGTAGGACTCGTTTAGTTTGGGTATTATGTTTGGCATGGACTGGTTGGACTGCAGGGCCTGTTTTTGTGCTGTATGACTCCATGACTATGACACAGTGACCAGTTGACATTTTAATATCTGACGCTCAATTCTGTTAAATGCATAATAGCCATATATCCATGGAAGAAAGTACTGTGATGCATCTAATCAATGTAATGATCACTTACGTTTAAAAGGTGGAGCCCTTTGATCAAACAGCTGGACAAGCTCCCAGCTAGGGGTAATAAATAGCGCTAATGTTTGTGCTTCACAATTGCTAGGCAATTACCATTTCCAATGTGAGAGAATATAATTATCACCCCTTGATGTTCAATATTATTACCATTCTTGAACATCCAGCTGTCAGCATCCATGGAGTCACCATTGGCCCAATCAGAGGCTAGGAATTCTGGCTACATGTCTCCCCAGTGCCTAGCCGAGAGGGACAAGTCAGGAGTGTGATCTGGATGACATCAGCTCCAATGACACTCAAGAAGCTTGACCCCACCCAGGAGAGAGCAGTCTGCTAGACTGGCAGCACAACCACCATCTTCAACGTTCTCTCCCTTCACCATTAACATGCATAGCAGCCAAGGTTCCCCTGATAACACCTTCCAATCCACGACCTCTGCAACCTGGAAGGACAACGGTGGAAGATGCATGAGGAAACCATCGTTTGCAAAGTTTGCCTCAAAGCTATACACTATTCTGACTCGGAAGTATATTAGTGGTTCTTCACTGTCTTGGACATGAATTTCTAACAGCCAATTCTCCAAGGTGATTAGGGATGAATAATAAATGCAGGCCTAGCCACATCCCACACTTAATACATTACACCTGCAGCCTGTAACTTGATATTGGAAGAAAGCAACCCCATTTAAACTCACCTGTCTCAAGGTTTCTGCCAGGGTCCTTGAACTGTGTGACCTGATGTGGCTATAGGAACCACTGCACCTCCCTGAATATATCAAACTGGAAATTTAAAACTGGTGTTAGCATTTAAAACACTGAACCGAATGTCACTTTGTGTGAGTGTCGGGTCAGCATCTGTCACATTTCCTGTGCCAGTCAAAATGATGGACTGTGGGAATCTGATGAGAATTGAAATTTCAGGTCCGTGTCTCCATTGTTAGTCGTTTGCCCAAGCTTTTGGATGACAAAATCCATCTCCGAACAGAGCAGTAATATACAATGACACAGACTAGGGGAGATTGATGCTCAGAGAGAAATGGGGAAAGAAATATGGGAGGCCACACTGCTGATAAGATAGGGAAGGTGACACTTAGACAGGGAGACTTTGGCTCAGGTGGCCACACATTGTTTATAATTCATTCACAGGATGAGGCCAGTATTTATTGCCCATCCTCGGTTGCCCAGTGGGCACATTGCTATGGTTCTGGAGTAGGCTAGAAACAGGTAAGGAGGTAGTTTCCTTCCCTAAAGGATGTTGGTGAACCAGATTCTTTTTCCAACTATCGACAATGGATTCACAGTCACCATCAGACTCTTAAATCCAGATTTTTCCAGAAGTCCAGAGAAACCTATTATTGTACAGGACAATTAACCTAATATGTGGGAACTGCCAAGTGTTAATGCATACATAGAGCTAAGATGTACTGCCCTGAATAACATTATTTTGCCTTTTAAAACAGGACTGCATTTATGGCGAGACCTTTGCTAGGTGAAACAACGAATATACATGTGCAGGAAAAAAAAAGTGCTGCGGTCTGATGTTTTCATCTAATTTCATTCAATCTTGCTTCAAAGTTAAACCTTTCTATAGAACACATTCACCCCAGGCTGAACATTTTACAGTCTTTCCAGGGAAATTGCAGGGGGAGATCTCAAGCATGCTGGCCTTGATAACAAAAGGAATTCAGTATAGAAGCAAAGAGATTCTTCTGCAGCTGTACAGGGCCCTGGTGAGACCGCACCTGGAGTACTGTGTGCAGTTTTGGTCTCCAAATTTGAAGAAAGACATTCTGGCTATTGAGGGAGTGCAGCGTAGGTTCACGAGGTCAATTCCCTGAATGGCAGGACTATCCTACGTTGAAAGATTGGAATGACTGGTCTTGTATACGCTTGAGTTTAGAAGACTGTGAGGGGATCTGATTGAGACATATAAGATTATCAAAGGATTGGACACTCTGGAGGCAGGAAACATGTTTCTGCTGATGGGTCAATTCTTTGAAGAGGTGACAAGTAGGTTAGACCAGGGAAACCCAGTGGATGTGGTCTATCTAGACTTCCAAAAGGCTTTTGATAAGGTGCCACACGGGAGGCTGCTGAGCAAGGTGAGGGCCCATGGTGTTCGAGGTGAGCTACTGGTATGGATTGAGGATTGGCTGTCTGACAGAAGGCAGAGAGTTGGGATAAAAGGTTCTTATTCGGAATGGCAGCCAGTGTCAAGTGGTATCCCGCAGGGTTCAGTGTTTGGGCCGCAGCTGTTCACGTTATATATTAATGATCTGGATGAGAGGACTGGGGGCATTCTAGCGAAGTTTGCTGATGATACAAAGTTAGGTGGACAGGCAGGTAGCACTGAGGATGTGGAGAGGCTGCAGAAGGATCTAGACAGTTTGGGAGCGTTGTCCAGGAAATGGCTGATGGAATTCAATGTGAGCTAATGCGAGGTCTTGCACTTTGGAAAAAAGAATACAAGCATGGACTACTTTCTAAACGGTGAGAAAATTCACAAAGCGAAAGTACAAAGGGATCTAGGAATGCTAGTCGAGGATTCTCTGAAGGTAAACATACAGGTTGAGTCCGTGATTAAGAAAGTGAATGCAATGTTGTCATTTATCTCAAGAGTGTTGGAATATAAAGCACCATTGTGCTACTGAGTCTTTATAAAGCTCTGGTTAGGCCCCATTTGGAGTACTGTGTCCAGTCTTGGTCCCTGCACCTCAGGAAGGACATGCTGGCACTGGAGCATGTCCAGCGGAGATTCACACGGATGATCCCTGGAATGGTAGGTCTAACATACAAGGAATGGCTGAGGATCCTGGGATTGTATTCATTGGAGTTTAGAAGATTAAGGGGAAATCTAATTGAAACTTACAAGATAATACATGGCTTGGAAAGGGTGGACGCTAGGAAATTGTTTCCATTAGGCGAGAGACTAGGACCCGTGGACACAGCCTGAGAATTAGAGGGGGTAAATTCAGAACAGAGATGCGGAGACATTTCTTCAGCCAGAGAGTGGTGGGCCTGTGGAATTCATTGCTGCAGAGTGCAGTGGAGGCCAGGACGTGAAATGTCTTCAAGGTAGAGATTGATAAATTCTTGCTGTCACAAAGAATTAAGGGCTATGGGGAGAATGCGGGTAAGTGGAGTTGAAATGCCCATCAGCCATGATTGAATGGCGGAGTGGACTTGATAGGCCGAATGGCCTTACTTCCACTCCTATGTCTTATGGTCTTATGGGTGAGTCCTGAACCAGAGGACACAGTATAAAAGTAAGGGGTAGGCCACTTAGAACAGAGTTGAGGAGAAACTTCTTTACCCAGAGAGTGGTGAGTGTATGGAATGCTCTCCTCCCAGAAGGCTGTGGAAGCCAAGTCTCTGAATACTTTCAAGAAAGAGTTGGATAGAGCTGTTAAGGATAGTGGAATCAAAGGTTATGGGGATAAGGCAGGAACAGGATACTAATTGAGGATAATCAGCCATGATCCTATTGAATGGTGGTGCTGGCTCGAAGGGCAGAATAGCCTACTCCTGCACCTATTGTCTATTGACTTATCTTAATCTGTTCACATTCTCCCATCTTAAGATCATTAAAGCTCAGACTGCCAGGCAAAGGAGGGTGGTGGTGGAAGGGGACTCTTTAAGGTAGAGGTCTTCAGACTATCCTGATGGGGAATGGACACGTAGAGAAATGACAGATCAATGTTGGGGCCAGGAATCTGGATATGTGTGTGTTTAGGTATATGTGTGCATGTACAGGTTAATCGTAATGGCTATTTTTAATGACAGAGTCCTATCACCTGCAATACAAACACACACTACATTTAAAGAAAAGAGACATACCATTAATTGCACTCTGTTATCTGGTCCTGAACTAATCAAATCAGCTTACCTTAGGCCACTGTCAGTGTTGGTTTTCACCCACAAACTGACAGCAGCGCTTGTGTCATCCGATCTATAGTTTTTACTTCCTCTGTGCTTACTTCACCCGAACCTGGGGCTTCCTCTATGGAACTCAGTGAACCAGCAGGAGGTTTAGAGACTGTTTTCTTACACTGGACCATGTTTCAGTAGGTCAGTGCCATCAGTCCACATCACTAATTCCATCATCTGTGTATTTGAAATTTAGATGGATTTAGATGCAGGGACTGGGAGGAGAATCAGGCATGCTAGCAGGCACCAGTCGGACTGAATGGCCTGTTTCTATGTCATACATTCTGTGCCATATATCAACACTAAAACATTACCCTTTAACAACTCTTGCAGATAGATGAGCAGCGAGAATATGTACAGAGGATTTGGAGGGATGGTGGACGGACGGAGAAGGGTGTTGAATTTGGCCTACCCCTTAATATCATTGCTAAGCAACCAGTTGCCATTAACAACAGTTGGTGAGCAAAAGAAAAAAAAACTTCCAATATTTCATGTTTTATTGATTAAGCAAAGTGAAGTATCCTTTTTTGATTCATGGAATAATTGTCGATTTTATAAGACTTGTCATAGAGTCTGGTTATTTTAACTGGGCTTTTCTGCTTTAACTAGACTTTATTACAATAGTGGTAAGATATGAACTATCAATCCTTGACTTCCATCATTTGATTTCAGCATCTGGCACCTCCATGCCCTAAAATACCTCTAAAAAGAAATAAAAATACTGACTTAGAATTATCACAGCAATAAGTTGAGCCAATGTATGAAACAAATGTCTGAGCCAAAATTAACATCGCTATTAAAGGCATTCAAACTCAGATCTCCATCTCCTGTTTGATTTATAAGTAAGTTTCGCATATTGGAAATAAAATCTTGCCTGCACATTGTAGCCTAGGAGAACAATTAACCCAGACATGAGAATACACAAATGAACTGTGTTTTAAGCAACAGAGTAGCAGAAAGAGAAACATGGATTTGTACCTGCAAAACTGGAACACTCATTCTCTCTCTCCCTGTTTTCTCTCAGCCTCGAATAAAATAAATTGGAGAACCATCTGCTTACTGATAACCCAAAGATATTTGCAATTCATCATTTGGTAGTACAAACTTAATTACACATTAAAAGCCATGTTTTATTCAAAGCTTTTCACCTTGTACTTCTCAGGTCAACTCACAAAAATACCAACGTAATGGGAAATGGTACAATAGTTTCAAACTATGAGAAGAGTGCATTGATTGGTTGACAAGTGGATTGTGATTGGCAGATATGTTGCTATTGAGAATGCACCAGTTAGTGATGAGTGACAGTAAACTGATAAGATTTGTTGAAATTTAAACAGGGCATGTTGATTCTGATTGGTTAAGGTATAGCCTTGAGGAATTCCTTTACATTGGTATTCTAGCAAATTGTCCAGAAGAGTGCAAGTTCAAAAGCTTGATAAAATGTGTATTTTTTCAGCAATACCTGCAATACACAAGGCATCAATTAAATGGCCATGGTCCCAGGTTAGAATCTAACATATCAAGGACTCCACAGATTTTTAAATTGCACATACTTTATCTTCTTTGTTGGATGACACATTATCAATTTTTTATCACACTGGTGTTTTTGTGTGTGTTTTATATCACGTCTTTACTTGGGGTTAGTAAGTAAATAAATTCTTCTTCCTTTCATTCAACTTGTAAACTATGTATTTAATTGAACTGAGATAAGAGAGGAGCTGATTCATCCCTCCTGTGTCAAATTGCAAGTGTTTGGATGTAAGTTGAATAGGTTCTAATATTTGAAAATACCACAAAACACGGGACATAGTCATATCTTCACAATAATAAGACCTGTTATACTAGGAATCATTTGGTAGTAGCATGGTGGGGGATGCAACCTATTTGTCATATTGTGTTAGGACCAGACCCCAGGCAGAGTTCCCCAATTCATTACAGTTCCAAATGGAAAACCTCAAACTGTTGAGCCCTTAGGTGAGGAAGGATGAACCAGCTCCCCTTCTTTATACTCCCACACTTTTGGCTGGTTGCAACATTGATCCCTTCTCATTATCTCAGACCTGAATGAACTTATGCTTTAAAATGAATCAACTAAACCAGGCTTTCTTGAGTTAACAAAGAGTGAGTTCATTCACCACTAAAAGTGGGAAGAATTGGTAAAGCAATGCACATGTACAGATTAGAAATAAGAAGTGAGTCTAAAAGGATAAAAATTAAAAAAACATAAATGGATCAGTTTCTGAATTATTCTTCAAGAGCTTACCGTTGAATGTTGCGGCTGTTGGAGTGAAGGTTTCTGGTGAGACCTAGTACTTGTCAGCTCAATTCACAAGTATTGGAAGTTGAACAGTCTGTTTTGGAGATGTGTGGTTTTGTAGGCTGGCTGAGTTTCCTTTGTCCGGATTCCTTTTGACTCTGATTGAGATTTAGCGTTCAGGGTGGGAGAGAATTGTTATGATGTCCCATTTCCTTTATCTAACCAGTTTGTAGTGGTCGAACTTCAAACTTAGAACCATAGAGTCATACAGCATGGAAACAAATCCTTCAGTCCAACCTGTCCATGCCGACCACATTTCCCAAATTAATCCAGTCCCATTTGCCAGCATGTGGCCCATATCCCTCTAACCCCTTCCTATTCATGTACTGATGCAGATGCTTTTAAATGTTACAATTATACCATCCTCCACCACTTCCTTTGGCAGCACATTCCACACATGTGTGAAAAAGTTGCCCCCTAGGTCCCTTTTAAATCTTTCCCCTCTCACCCTAAACCTATGTTCTCTAGTTCTGGACTCCCCCACCCGAGGAAAAAGACCTTGGCTATTCACCCCATTCATGCCCCTCATGATTTTATAAACCTTTATAAGGTCCCCCCTCAGCCTCCAATGCTCCAGGGAAAAAAAGTCCCAGCCTATTTAACCTCTCTCTTTAACTTTAACTTTAACTTTAACTCTCCAGTCCCAGCAATATCCTTGTAAATCTTGTCTGCACCATCTCTAGTTTAGTAATATGCTTCCTAGGGAAGGGCAACCAGAAGTGTATGCAGTAATCTCAATGGGTCCTCACGCCTGTACAGCCGCAACATTCTCTACTCCCAACTCCTATACTCAATGAAGGCAAACCTTCCAAATGGCATCTTCACCACTCTGTCTACTTGTGACTGCACTTTCAAGGAACTATACACCTTTTTGGTACACATAAGACTGATGAAGGGCTCATGCCCGAAACATCAACTCTCCTGTTCCTTGGATACTCCCTTATCTCTTGTGCTTTTCTAGCTCCACACTTTTCAACAAAACTGTTCAGTTCCACGAGAATCTTCAGGTAGAACATAGAACATAGAAAAATACAGCACAGTACAGGCCCTTTGGCCTTTGATGTTGTGCCAATCCAAGCCCACCTAACCTATACTAGCCCACTATCCTCCATATGTCTATCCAATGCCCGTTTAAATGCCCATGAAGAGGGAGAGTCCACCACTGCTACTGGCAGGGCATTCCATGAACTCACGACTCGCTGAGGTAGAGATGAACAATCTATGTAAACTCTGTTGTTATGCAAAGGGATGAACACTAAATGTGTCTGAAGTTTGGGACATGGTCCACTGGCTGTTGAGTTGAGTGTCATCTGCACCTTCATTATCTTTGTATCACGAGAGATCACAGTCCAGTCTATTTGAACACTCGTTCAGTGTGACATCCTATCGGTCCCACACACAATGTTTTTAGATCTTCAGTTATCGTGTTCTGTAGCAGTTCACTTTTAAAAAACACCGTTTGGAATGAAGGGCTAATAACAGACATAATACTTCAGTGTCCAACCCATTAACATAACAATTACTTTAAGATGTTCACTTGGATTTTGATTTCTGTGTAAAGTACGTTAAGATAATGAAATGCTGTCGTTCTTCTGCTGATCTTCCAGTCCTGCCTTGAAAAGGATTTATTTGTTGGAATTTCATCCATCACTCGGACTGGCCTCTCGTATTCTGAATACACTAGAACGTGTTTACTGGGAGCTGCATCACATTTACAGACCGAAGACGGCTGATGAGTGCATTAGTCTAGAGAAACAAGTTCTTAATTTGGCATTAGAAAAATGGGTGGCCATGGAAAAGATCGAGTCATGCTATAGTCTCCAGGTTCAAAAGGATGTAAGTATAGAGTCATAGAGTAATAGAGATGTACAGCATGGAAACAGACCCTTTGGACCAACCCGGCCATGCCGACCAGATATCCCAACCCAATCTAGTCCCACCTGCCAGCACCCAGCCCATATCCCTCTAAACCCTTCCCATTCATATACCCATCCAAATTCCTCTTAAATGTTGCAATTGTACCAGCCTTCACCACATCCTCTAGCAGCTCATTCCATACATGAACCACCCTCTATATCTTTCCCCTCTCACCCTAAACCGATGCCCTCTTGTTCTGGACTCCCCGACCCCAGGGAAAAGACTTTGTCTATTTATCCTTTCCATTCCCCTCATAATTTTGTAAACCACTATTAGGTCACCTCTCAGCCCCCGATGCTCCAGGGAAAACAGCCCCAGCCTGTTCAGCCTCTCCCTGTAGCTCAGATCCTCCAACCCTGGCAACATCCTTGTAAATCTTTTCTGAACCCTTTCAAGTTTCACAACATCTTTCCGATAGGATGGAGACCAGAATTGCATGCAGTATTCCAACAGTGGTCTAACCAATGTCCTGTACAGCCACAACATGACCACCCAACTCCTGTACTCAATACCTTGACCAATAAAGGAAAGCATACCAATCACCTTCTACACTATCCTATTTACCTGAAACTCCACTTTCAAGGAGCTATGAACCTGCACTCCAAGGTCGCTTTGTTCAGCAACACTCCCTAGGACCTTACCATTAAATGTATAAGTCCTGCTAAGATTTACTTTCCCAAAATGCAGCACCTCGCATTTATCTGAATTAAACTCCATCTGCCACTCCTCAGCTCATTGGCCCATCTGGTCCAGATCCTGTTGTAATCTGAGGTAACCCTGTTCGCTGTCCACTACATCTCCAATTTTGGTGTCATCTGCAAACTTACTAACTGTACCTCTTATGCTTACATCCAAATCATTTATGTAAATGACAAAAAATAGAGGACCCAGCACCGATCCATGTGGCACTTCACTGGTCACAGGCCTCCAGTCTGAAAAACAACCCTCCACCACCACCCTCCGTCTTCTACCTTTGAGCCAGTTCTGTATCCAAATGGCTAGTTCTCCCTGTATTCCATGTGATCTAACCTTGCTAACCAGTTTCCCATGGAGAACCTTGTCGAACGCCTTGCTGAAGTCCATATAGATCACATCTACTGCTCAGCCCTCATCTATCTTCTTTGTTACTTCATCAAAAAACTCAATCAAGTTTGTGAGACATGATTTCCCACACACAAAGCCATGTTGACTATCCCGAATCAGTCCTTGCCTTTCAAAATACATGTACATACTGTCCCTCAGGATTCCCTCCAACAACTTGCCCACCACTGAGGTCAGGCTCACTGGTCTATAGTTCCCTGGCTTGTCCTTACCACCCTTCTTAAACAGTGGCACCACGTTTGCCAACCTCCAGTCTTCCGGCACCTCACCTGTGACTATCGATGATACAAATATCTCAGCAAGAGGCCCAGCAATCACTTCTCTAGCTTCCCACAGAGTTCTCGGGTACACCTGATCAGGTCCTGGGGATTTATCCACCTTTAACCATTTCAAGACATCCAGCACTTCCTCCTCTGTAATCTGGACATTTTGCAAGATGTCACCATCTATTTCGCTGCAGTCTATATCTTCCATATCCTTGTCCACAGTAAATACTGATGCAAAAAATTCATTTAGTATCTCCCCCATTTTCTGTGGCTCCACACAAGGCCACCTTGCTGTTCATTGAGGGGCCCTATTCTCTCCCTAGTTACCCTTTTGTCCTTAATATATTTGTAAAATCCCTTTGTATTCTCCTTAATTCTATTTGCCCCGTTTTGCCCTCCTGATTTCCCTCTTAAGTATACTCCTACTACCTTTATGCTCTTCTAAGGATTCACTCGATCTATTCTGTCTATACCTGACATATTCTACCTTCTTTTTCTTAACAAAACCCTCAATTTCTTTAGTCATCCAGCATTCCCTATAGTTACCAGCCTTCCCTTTCACCCTGACAGGAATATACTTTCTCTGGATTCTTGTTATCTCATTTCTCAAGGCTTCCCATTTTCCAGCCGTCCCTTTACCTGCAAACATCTGCCTCCAATCAGCTTTTGAAAGTTCTTGCCTAATACCATCAAAATTGGCCTTTCTCCAATTTAGCACTTCAACTTTTAGATCTGGTCTATCCTTTTCCATCACTATTTTGAAACGAATAGAATTATGGTCACTGGCCCCAAAGTGTGTCAGAGTAGGTAAACAAATTTGAGGTCGAGATTTACACGTTACAGTTAAAACATAAACGTAAGAATATAAGACCAGGAGTAGACTATTTAGCTTTTCTATCCTGCTCTACTATTCTATAAGATCATTACTGCTCTGCCTCAGGCATCAGTTTCTTTTTTGTATTAGCTCCTCATGGACTACAACTCCTCAATATTTCAAAAATCTAGCTAAAGGTTTAAATAATTGCAGTGATCTAGCCTCCACAACTCTCTGCGGTAGAGAATTCAGACATTCACTCCCCTCCCGGAGAGAAAAAAAATCCTTCACATCACAGTTTTAAATAAGTGAATGTGCCCTTAGTTTGAGATTCCCCCACTAGTGCAAATATCTTCTCAATATCCACTTTGTCAGGTCTCCTCAGAATCTTGTATGTTGAAATAAGGTCATCCCTCATTGTTGTTGGACCAGGCCAGACCCCCTCAGAACATTTGCTAGTTGTTTTAAGCAGGTGTAGTGTGGATATTGCAGGGGGCATGCAGCTGGGCCAACCACTTTGTTTTAAACAAACCAGAACTTATTTGCAAGATTACTGAATGAAGTATAAACTAAAGAGAACAGAATATAAAATAGCTTAACTATTTAAAAACCCAGTTAACACTATTGCAACTTAATGATGCTGTTCCAAATACTTGCAACATCCCCATAAATACCCCATCGGCAAAAAAAGTAAAACCAAACACAGGTTCTTACAGGAGAAATGTCAGAGAGAGAGAGAGAGAGAGGATCAGCATGGAGCTGTTTCTTTGACCAACAGCCTCAAAAACCAGACTGCTTACTAAAACCAAACCAAACCAGAGGGAAGCTGAGCTGGGAGAACTGGCCACTCTCCTTATATTATACAAGTACTTTTTAAGAAAAACTTGAAAGCCTGTTGTCTGAGGCAGTATCTGTTAGCTATGATCAAATTGGTCCTAAAACCCATCGAAACCAGACACCTCGGAACCTCTGTGTATATGACCTCGCTGAAAACAAAAACCAAGGATAATCTAATCAAGGACAATAAAGGAGCAGCATAGTTACATTGTTCAAAACAATAATGAATAAAGACCTAACCTGTTTAGTCGCTTGTTAACTGCTTCATCCCATGAATCAGCCCAGTGAATCTTTTTTGAACTGTCTTCGTTGCTAGTACATCCCTTCTCAAGGGGGACCCAAAGCATACACAGTACTTCAAGTGTGGCCTTATCAACCCCCTGTACCGTTGTAACAACACCTCCCTGTTTTTAAACTTCTAGTTTATATATCTAGAAGCATAAATATAAAAATTATATAAATATAAATTTTATATAAATATAAAACTGTTGCTACAGCTGTACCCAAGCCGTTGTCAGACCATTTCTGGAATGCTATGCTGTGTATACTTCTGGGCACCGTATCCTGTAACAATATAGTGGGAATTTTTCAGACATGGAGAAGCTGGTTTGGGTGTGTGGAAAGTTAAATCCCCTAAAATTGACATTGGATTGGGACTCCTCACAGCAGGAAAAGTTTCTTCAGTGAAACTGAAAGGTTGGGAAAGCTTTGATCAGTGAAATTGAAGAGCTGCAGTCATGGTCAGATGCAGCATTCAAGAGAGCATGGGATGGAATAGTGTGCAGGAGTGGGAGGACAAAGCAGGAGATTTGCACTGGATAATGATGCTCATTTGAAAGGCTGGTAGAGGCACGATGGGCCAAATGACCTCCTATGGTGCCATAATAATTCTGTGATTCTGAGAGGCTACTGTTTTCATCATTTCTTCCTCTCAGTACTCAACAGGTGATTGCCAATTTCTAACCTGCTTTACAATTCACTCCCCTCAAGCTGCACTCTATGCTGTTAGTCTTCACCATCCCAGGGAAGTACAGCATGAAGCTGTACCTTGCAGCTCTGCTGAACATCAGGAGCGCAGGGAGATACAGATCCAACTGTTTCAGCAGATGCAACACCATTAGCAGGCTCTGGTCACCTTCTCCTCTGCCACACACTGCACTGTAGGGCAGATGAGATGAACATAAAGATCCAACTCCAAGGTGGTGAGACCCCTACCACAAGCTGCATTGTTAGAGGATTTTCACTCTCACCATGGCTGAACATTAGTTGCTCAGAAAGCTTCGGTTTTTGAGACACGTTGTTGCTGACATCTGCAGCCTCCCAGAACACAACTTCTGTCCGAGTGGAGCTGGTGGATCTGCGCTACCATTGAACATCAAAGTGCCTGTTACTGGCCTTTTCCTGAAGTCATCCGCTGTCTTCTCTGGCAAGGAGAGTGTTAATAATTACTTACGTGGAAAGGAAGAAAGGACAGCATTTTGTGGAGGTAACTGTAAAACATGGATGTGAGAAGAGAACAGCCCGAGAGTGTGAGAGTTTGACTGTTCAGATGGGGATGTGAGGAGGGACCTGGAGAAAAAAACACAGGGACCTAGGAGCAGAAGGAGGCTATAGTGCCCTCTGATTCTGCTTCACCGTTCATTAAGGTCATGGCTGATCTTGCTGAGGTCTTCTCTCCATATTCATGTCTTTTCCACATGAGTTTTTTAACTATCAAAAATCTGTCTAACTCTGGTTTGAATCAGTTCAATGATGAGTAGAGAGCGTGTTGCTGGAAAAGCACAGCAGGTCAGGCAGCGTCCGAGGAGCAGGAAAATCGACGTTTCGGGCCGGAGCCCTTCATCAGGAATGAGGCCGGAAGCCTGTCTCCAACCTCGAGGTTTCTGGCCTCATTCCTGATGAAAGGCTCTGGCCCGAAAGGTCGATTTTCCTGCTCCTCGGACGCTGCTTGACCTGCTGTGCTTTTCCAGCAACACACTCTCAACTCTGATCTCCAGCATCTGCAGACGTCACTGTCTCCTAAGTTCAATGATAACCCTACCTCCATTGTTTTCTGAGATATAGAATTTCAGAGTGATCCTGGACATTCAAATCTGGAGCAGTATAGACCATACATTCCCTTAAAGCTTCTCCATAAGATTATAACTGATCTGACTGTAATCTCAAATCCACATTCCTGCCTATCCCTGATAAACTTTCACCTCCTTGCTGAACAGGAATCTATCTCCCTCAGTCTTAAAAATATTCAAGAATTCTACCACCACCACCTTTTCAGGGAGAGCGTTCCAGTTCTTATGGCCTCGGAGAGAAAATAAATTCACCTAATCTTTGTTTAAATGGGCGACAAGAGAAGTTTAATCAATGACCCTCAGTCACAGATCCTGCCATAAAAGGAAATATCTTCACATGCGTCTTGTAGGATTCCTCAGGGTTTCTTGTATTATCAGTCAAGTTTCTTCTTACTCTTTTAAACTCTAGCAGATAGAAACTCTCTGTCCAACCTATTCTCATAAGACAACTTGTCCATTGCAAATATTAGTCCAGTAAACATTCTCTGAAATGTCATTAACTCATTACCATCCTTCCTCCAAATAAGGAGACCAAAACTGTGCGCAGTACTCCACTTATGGTCTAACCTGTGCATAACCTTCCTACTTAATATTCAAATACCTTTGTGATTATTGATAACATTCTATTCATTTTCTTAAATACTGCCATACCTGCATTCTAAACCTTTGTGATCATAGATCATAGAATCCTTACAGTGTGAAAACAGTCCATTTGGCCCATCAAGTTCACACCAACCCTCCAAAGAGCACCTTTCATGCACTAAGACACCCAAATTCCTATGCATCTCAGAGCTCAGCAATCCCTCACCTTCTGAGAAATAAAGTCTCACCTCCATCTTAAAAGTATGCCCTCATATGGCGGCATGGTTGTTCAGTGGTTGGCACTGTTGTCTAACAACACTAGAGACCCGGGTTTGATTCCAGCCTTGGGTGACTCTCTGTGTGGAGTTTGCACATTCTCCCCATGTCTGCGTGGGTTTCCCAGGGTGCTCTGGTTTTCTGCCATAGTCCAAAGATGTGCAGGGTAGGTGAGTTGGCTGTGCTAAACTGGCCATTCGTGTTCATGGATGTATACATTGGGTCTGTTAGTCTGGGGTGAATGTAGAGTACTAGGGTGGGTTACTCATCGGAGGGTTGGTGTGGACATGTTGGGCCAAAGGGCCTGTTTCCACACTGTAGGGATTCTATAAAATTCTTATTCTTAAACTGTGTCAACTATCATCAAGTCATAGAGGTGTAAGCAGGAAACAGACCCTTTGGTCCAACCCAACCCAATCTAGTCCCACCTGCCAGCACCCGGCCCATATCCTTCCAAATACTTCCTATTCATATACCCATCCATATGCCTCTTAAATGTTGCAATTGTACCAGCCTCCATCACATCCTCTGGCAGCTCATTCCATACACATACCAACCTCTGTGTGAAAAAGTTGCCCCTTAGGTCTCTTTTATATCTTTCCCCTCTCACCCTAAAACTATGCCCTCTAGTTCTGGACTCCCCGACTCCAGGGAAAATACTTTGTCTCTTTATCCTATCCATGCCCCTCATGATTTTATAAACCTCTGTAAGGTCACTCGTCAGCCTCTGCTCCAGGGAAAACAGCCCCAATCTGTTCAGCCTCTCCTTGTAGCTCAAATCTTCCAACTCTTTCACAACATCTTTCCGATAGGAAGAAGACTAGAATTGGACACAATATTCCAACAGTGGCCTAACCAATGACCTGTACAGCTGCAACATGACCTCCCAACACCTATGCTCAGTACTCTGACCAATAAAGGAAAGCATACAAAACGCCTTCTTCACTATCCTATCTATCTGCGGCTCCACTTTCAAGGAGCTATGAACCTGCACTCTAAGGTCTCTTTGTTCAGCAACACTCTCTAAGACTTTACCATTAAGTGTATGTCCTGCTAAGATTTGCTTTCCCAAAATGCAGCACCTTGTATTTATCTGAATTAACCTCCAGCTGCCAATTCTCAGCCCATTGGCCCAGCTGATCATGATCCTGTTGTAATCTAAGGTAACCTTCGCTGTCCACTACACCTCCAATTTTGCTGTCATCTGAAACTTACTAACGGTATCTTTTATGCTCACATCCAAATTATCTGTATAAATGACGAAAAGAAGTGGACCCAGCACTGAGCCTTCTGGGACTCCACTGTCACAGGCCTCCAATCTGAAAAACAACCCTCCACCATCACCTTCTGTCTTCTACCTTTGAGCCAGTTCTATATCCAAATGGCTAATTCTCCTTGTATTTGTGAGATCTAACCTTGCTAACCAGTCTCCCATGGGCAACCTTGTTAAATGCCTTACTGAAGTCCATATAGATCACATCTACCGCTCTGGCCTCATCAATCCTCTTTGTTACTTCTTCAAAAACTCAATCAAGTTTGTGAGACATGATTTCCTACACACAAAGCCATGTTGACTATCCCCAATCAGTCCTTGCCTTTCCAAATACCTGTACATCCTGTCCCTCAGGATTCCTTCCAACAACATTGCCCAGCACCGACGTCAGGCTCACTGGTCTATAGTTCCCTGGCTTGTCCTTGCCACCATTCTGAAAGAGTGGTACCATATTAGCCGATCTTTGGTCTTCCTGCACCTCACCTGTGACGATTGATGATATAAATATTTCAGTATGAGGCCCAGCAATCACTTCCCCAGCCTCCCACAGAGTTCTAGGGTACACCTGTTCAGGTCCTGATTTATCCATCTTTATGCATTTCAATACATCCAGCACTTCCTCCTCTGTAATGTGGGCATTTTTCAAGCTGTCACCATCTATTTCCCTAACCCTCTAGTATCTACCCTCTCAAGGCCTCTGAGGATCTCAAATCCTTCAATAAGATCACTGACTTTCTAAACTCCAGTGGGTAAAGTCTTACCTGTTTTAACTTGCTTCAAATGATAACCTCTTCATCCCGGAATAGTTGAGTGAACTGATGAGTTGAGCTGCACAAGTGGTTGTTCTGAGGATTGCTGTCTAGCTGGCGAAGGCTGAGCAAGTTTGGGTCTTACCCCAGCCACCTTTGCTCCCCTCTTCAAGACTTGGGTCTTCAGTGATGGCCTCAAGATTGGAGGAGCCACAGTTATGTTACTCAGCTACTTCCATCCATACCTTTTTATTTGGAGCAGCTTCCCTCTCCTTCCTCTCCCTGGAGAACTTTTCCCAAAGATAGTCAGGCTCCCACGATGCCACAGTGGGACATCGAGGCAGGAGCCAGCGACCCAGTTGACAGCCTTCTCAGGTCTCCCCTTGCTACAGGTTTAAAAACCGATCTCCTTTTGATGCTTTATAACCCATTCTGGGCTTTAAAATGCAATCCCTCCTTGTATTGTCAGGAAACTGAAGTCAGAATGCTCACACTGGTTCAGTCAAAGAGCATTTACAAAGTCAGTTCAAGCCGTCAATGGTTTCCTAACCACTAATGGTCCCACCGTTTCAACAGGGACTAAGGTACAAATGTTTCACCCTTACTATGAAGGGAGATGTGCAGCACTGATTCACCAAGATAAGGCTCCAAGGCTTAAGTTATGGGGAGAGGTTACATACACAAAACCTTTATTCCCTGGAAATACACAGTTCAGAAGTGATTTGATTGAGGTTTTGCAATTTTGAAAGCATTGTTAGATTAGGTAGAGAGAGAAAGCTTTGCAACTAGTGTAAGTGTCTGGAACAATGGGATGCCCCTATCCAAGCAAAACCTGTCAGGAAGCAGCTCTTCACACTAGTAATGGTGAAAATATGGAATTCTCTCCCATAACAGCAAGTTTAGGATTATGTTAGCATGAACTGGTTGGACCAAAGAGTCTGTTTCCATACTGTTTGACTTATGACTACATGCTAGCTAAATTATTAATTTTAAATCTGAGCTGCATCAATTTTGCTCACTGATGGTACTAGGGAATATGCCGTAATACAACAGATCGGCTGAAACTTAATTAAATGATGAGGCTGAATGGCCTAGTATTGTTCCTACATTTTCTTAGACAAGTGAAGCTTGAAACCTTTTTCTCAACAATACAACAGTTTTTACTAAAGATACTTGATACTGTTGGTTGCATGGGGCTTATTCAGTTACATTGCAGAAAGTGACAGCTGGCACTGGCTAACCATACATTGGCATCCACAAGGGGGCTGGATAATGTTACAAATAGTGACAGCAAAGCTCCAGTGGCTTCAGCAATCATCCAACATCTGAGAGCATATTATTGCCGCAAGCAACATTACAAATGTTTTCTCTTGTGTAATATACAATATGGTTTTGTTCATTTTTTTTCTCTGGAATTACTTTGATGCACTTAACATTTTTTCAATTAAGCCACTGAGCCTTTGCATTGCTGGGAAAGAGAATGTGTTGTTTGACATCTTTATGATATGAACTACAGCAGAGAGTGTAATGAACAGGAAAAGCCAGCTTCACTGGGAGCTCTTTCATACCATTTCACCATTTTATGAAGTTGTTCTGTACATTATTAATTCTACAATGGAGAGGAGAACTGTTCCATATGGTAGCAACCTTATCTGACTAGGGAACTGCAGTATAGTAATGAGCTGGAGAGGGGAAGACTGCTGACATCTTCACATTCCAGTCACTTAATCTGAACTATCAACATCTTGACTCCAACAGCATTCCACCCCCATCCCAATATAGCATAAATGCTGCCCTTTGCACACTTCATGTCAGCTCTGATGAAGAGTCATCTAGATGCAAAACATTAGCTTGTTCTCTCTCTGTTGATGCTGCCTAACCCATGTGATCTCCAGCATTTTTTGTTTTCAGTACAGATTCCATCATCTGCAGTAATTTGCTCCTACTATTCTATTCAGTGTCACTCAGAAATAAGACAGATATAAATCTAGGTCCTTGTTGTTATTTGCTGAACAAATAGGAGGTAGAGGGATCAATATTAATCCTACTCACCTGTCAGAAACCTACTCAGAAACTGACCCTTAACTGTCACTGTAGAAAAAGTACTAGGGGAACAAGTGATGCTAAAGACCGATAAATCCCCAGGATCTAATGAGTTGCATCCTAAGCTATTAAAGGAAGTAGCAACTGAGACAGTTAAAATACTGGTTGTAATCTTCCAAAAATCTGGAAAAGTCCCAGAAGATTTGAAAATTGTTTACTCAATATAGAAGAAGGCAGCAAACAGGTAACTATAAGCCAGTTAGCTTAACATCTGTTATAAAGAAATGTTAGGGCCTGTTATAAACGATGTAATAGCAAAGTATTTAGAAATACAAAGCATGATCAAACATCAATCTATTACATGTATCATTCACAAAGCCATGCTGACTTCGTACAAAACAGAGTCAGCATGGCTTCGTGAATGACAAATTTAGTAGAATTCTTTCAGAAGGTAACAAGCAGGATAGATAAAGGGTAGCCAGTAGTGTAATATGGGAGAAAGTGAGGGCTGCAGATGCTGAAGATCAGAGTCAAAGATGCTGGAAAAGCACAGGCAGTCAGGCAGCATCCGAGGTGCAGGAGAGTCAACATTTTGAGCATAAGCTCTTCATTAGGAATGAGGGGGTGGCCCAAGGGGGCTGAGAGATTCTGGAATATACTTGAATTTTTGAAAATCATTTGTTAAGGTATCACATATTAGACTACTCAATAAGATAAAAGCCCATGCTGTCTGAGTAATTTATGAGCATGAATGAAGGATTGGCTAATTAATGAAACTTAGAAATTTGAAGGGGGCATTTTTGGGATGGAATCTGTAACTTGTGGAATGCCATAGGAATCAGTGCTGGGCTACGATTATTTACCATGTCTATTAATGACTTGGATAACTGAAGTGAATGTACTATATCTGACACAAAAGTAGGTGGGAAGGCAAGTATTGAGGAGTCCATAGCCCATTTCTGCTGCTACATTTCATGTTCTCGTTAGTCACCCATTTGTATTGTTACCCTGAAGGGCTTTGAGGAGAAATGAGACTCACAGCTTAAAGCAGGAGACCCATAGTGTTATGGAAATTCAGGTCCAATTGCATCAATGCTATTCACCTTGGAGGATGAGTGGAGAAGTCACTGTGGCTTTCTCCATCAACCTGAAAACAGTTCAATGGGGCTGAAGAAGGGCTTATGTCTGAAACGTCGAATTTCCTGCTCCTTGGATGCTGCCTGACCTGCTGCGCTTTAACCAGCAACACATTTTCAGCCCTTAACAGAAAGTCCAAATCTAGCTGTCCTGATGATTACTATGAGAAGTAGGATCCTCCGCACCCTGCAAAAAGAAAAATGACTTCTCATGTCTTTCTAAACAGTACCTGCAAGCTATAAATGAGACCTGGAAGTTAAAATGAGCTGAGTGAAAATTGACTGAAATTAGAATGAACTGCAATGAAGGCTAAGGAGTGTACAATATTTTATATTTTGCTCTGCAGTCATAACCCACCTCATAAATGCCAGATTCAAGTTGACCTCAGAATGTAAACACAGTTACGTAATGACCTTTGAGGAGATGGCAGCCAATTTGACTTTGACTTTCACCAAATTCACTCTGCCCTTGTTGCTTTGCGCTTCTTCTTGTTGCAGTTGTTTTCGGGAGTGTTCATCGATGATCCGCTCTTTGTCAGAGACGTTGGGCTTTCCTTCATGAAAGATTCAGGCGAAGTTGAAAGTAGACCTGGAGCAGCAAATCAAACCTTTATGTTGCACACATTCTGCAGGCTTTTGGAGATCATCACACTGCGCCATCGTTTGATAGAGGCTGCATCTGAAACTGCCTTGTTAGCTCGGTAAGCGCATCTCTTTGGATGTGACTGTCTTCGTTTCTGAGTGTATCTATTCCACGTTCCTTCCCTCCCTCATTGGTTCTTCCTCTGTGAGATTCAGGCAGTAAGCTTGCTGTCAAGTTTTTAACCACTGCCACTCTCACTCCAGTGAGTATGAAGTCACAGAATCACCAGAAGTGTTATGGTACAGAGAGAGGCTTTTCGGCCTGACATACCTGCACCAGCTATTGTCAAGTTCGGTGTGGGACTGGTTATCTAATTTGATTAAGTTAAAACACCGAACTGCGGATGGTTGAAAACTGAAAGGAAAACAGAAACTGCTGGAGGAACTCAGCAGGTCTGGCAGCATCTATGGTGAGAAAGCAGAGTTAATGTTTCTGGCCCACTAACCCTTCGTCAGAACTGACCTTGAAACGTTAACCCTGTTTTCTCTCCACAGATGCTGCTGGGCCTGCCAAGTTCCTCCAGCAGTTGCTGTTTGTCTTTCACTAATATGTTGGACTGTTTCCGCTCTTGAAAACCCTGAGTTTGTGGTTGAACCTGTGAACTGACTGTAAGGAATTCCACGTGTGAAGCAATGTGTTTTTTTTTAACTGAATGGTAAAAGTTCACATTAGTGCATTTCTCTTCAGGTTGCTCTGCCATGTTGAAAAAACTAATATGAATTAGCATCCTACTGTATTAAAAGCCAATGAAAGACCTACACATTTATCCTAATTACTCCACATTTGAATATTGATTATTAACAGATTAGATTCTGTCTTGTGTGCTGATTCTTTCTCTCATATTTGGTTTATTCAATATAGAGCCTGGGGATTTTGTTGAAACAGCCAGGGTGGTTTCCAGATCTTGGTAACTGAAATTGTGAGAATTTATTTTAAACCTGGTGTTTGCCGTAAGTCAGGATCCGTACCTGCAGAGGGAGACATATTTCACATGATGTGTGCTTCGGTTTTGGACATACTTTTATCAAAAGCTCAGAACGTCAATATTAAAATATTAAGATGGCTCAAAATCACTGAGTTACTCTTTCATTTTTGTATATCTGAGGTATAAAATGTGTTTCTGTAGAGTTTGAGTCACACATCATAGTAAGTGTGTGCTAAGTAAGTCTGGCCTCAGCTGGGCTATGCCGAGCAGAGATGCATTCAGTTGGATGATGTACAGACACAGAATGTTGAGGCATATCCATGAGTAATGGATGAGGTACAGCAGGCAAATGGAATTCTAGAAACTTCAGCTGGACAAAAAATGAGGAAAATATACGCATCAAACAAACCCAAAAGAACTGTGGATGCTGGAAAAACTCAGCAACATCTGTGGAGAGAAAATATACTCATCCTTTAAAATTTGCTGTTAGCTTAATATTTTAGCAAATTGCTCGTGTCTAATTTGCACCTCAGTTATTCCAGTAAACAAAGTTGAAATGTGGGATTGTTAAAAAAAATGATGTTTAAATTGTCATATATTGTTTATTCCTCGATTTTGAAAGGTTCTAAACTGGTTAGAATACATTAACCTCTGATAACGTTCCTGCTTTATTCCCAGATTATACAAGTCTGCTGCAATGCAAATGGGTTTCGAGGAATTCCATCTCTACTTGCGACCTGTACAGTTTGAACTCGCAGCCTATAAACAGAAAGCTGATCAGCCCCCTCCCGTATTCATTACAAGTTTGCTTGAAGACAGCAGTAATGTTGACAGGTAACACAGTCAAAGTCCTGCTTATAATCAGAGGAATAATAAATCTTATTGGTCTCAATGTCTCACTTGTATCTGTTGTAAGCATACCTGGGATTTTTTAACCTGTTATATATTTTCAACACTGGTGTTTCTTTAACCCTCCCTGACCCATTCTGCAGTGAATGCAGAGCTGGTGACCTAAGCTATGAGCTGTATCCCAGGATGCTGTGGGAGGCAAGTGAGGAGATATCAGGAACTCTGGCAATAATTTTCAGAGTTAAAAATCACACAACAGCAATCTAGGTTTGTTCAATATGTCGCACAAGTTACATCGCACTTTGATCTTTACTATAAATTCTGTCCCCTCTGATCCTGCTCCATCAGTTACCTGAAGAAGGAGCAATGCTCCCAAAGCTTGTACTTCCAACTAAACCTGTTGACTATAACCTGGCATTGTGGATTTTTAACTTTGCCCAGTCTAACATCCATATGCTCATCCATATAATAATTTTCAAGTCGTCTCCGACTACTGGAGGAGTGCCAGAGGACTGAAGGACAGATAGTGTGGTACCATTATTGAAGAAAGGTGATAAGGATAAACTGGAAAACCACAGGCCAGTGAGTCTATCAGTGACAGGGAAAAAAATTGGAAACATTTGAGGGACAGAATTACTTTCCACATGGAGAGACAAAGATTAATCAGTGGCTTAGCCCATGTAACCAAAGTAACTTAGAATACTTGTTTAGCATTCTTTTTTCTGATGCATTTTTTGGATATATGTCGAAAGGTTTCCTTTGATTTAGAATCATAGAATCTCTATAGTGTGGAAGCAGACCATTTGGCCCATCGAGTCCACACCAACCCTCAGAAGAACATCCCACCCAAACCCACTCCCCACCCTATCTCTGTAACCCTGCATTTCCCATGGCCAATTCACCTAACCTGCACATCTTTGGAGTATGGGGAAGAAACCGGAGCACCTGGAGAGAACCCGTGCAGACTTAGGGAGAACGTGCAATCTCCACAGAGAGTCGCCTGAGGGTGGAATGAAATCTGGGTCCCTGGAGCTCTGAGGCAGCAGAGCTAACCACTGAGCCACCGTGCCATACTAAAAATGCACCACCAATGAATAAACTAGGTAGAAGGATGTAGATCTTTTAACAAATCCACAGTTTATGAAACCTGCTTTGAACTTAATCCAGTTTGATGCATTCAGCACACAGCTAAATCCAGGCTATGTCACAGATGGAAAATTATGCTTGACTTCATTTTATAGCTTTATATTTATATCAAGATCATGGGTCTTTTTTTTAGTGCTTCTAAAGTGTCAGCCCAGAAAATTAAAGTTGCTTTTATGCATTCTTTTGCTGGTGTGGCCAACAATAATCCTAGTTTTATATGTTTAAGATTTTATGACTGAATAATTTGCCTTTAAAAATAAATCACTGGAATGGATTTTACTTTTGAGTGATGGCAGAAGTGGAGGTAGTTGAAGTCATTGGGAAATATCCAAGGTAATGGGAAAGGTCAAAATCAATAGAAAAGATATTTAGCCACCTGCTACATATCCACACAGTCTGCCACTATCAGCTTCTCATCACCTGCTCAATGTGAGATTCCAGCCTGTTCTTTCTCAATAAATAAAATCTGTTCCAATGTCAGGTGTCCCTCACAGTTCACATTAATTTCTTCATCCTTTGGTTGTTAATCTTTTTTCATTAACCTCTTTCTGTTGCTCCTTGTATTGTATAAGAATTGGAATTCAGGTTACTTTAGAAGAAAAGTTAAGGAACATTCTAATATTCTGAATGTTCTTCATAATGAAAGTGGGAAGAAATCATTTAGTTTAAACTGTGTTGGATGTGCCAGTACCACTTCTCATTAAAATATCTGAAACAAAATGGAAGCAGTATAGAAGAACATTAGTAAGTTCTAATTTACTTTTCATATAGAATTAGATAGGATTTGCAGTATAGTAACAGGCCATTCAGCCCCACATGTCCCTGCCAGGGCTTGAGTCTCCTGAAATTCTTGCTCACTTCACTTTATCAGCATGACCCATTATTCTCTGATTGTTCATTCTAATTTCACCTTAGCCTGTCCCTCTGGTAGTGATTTCCAGTTGTCACCACTCTCCAGATTGGGACACTTCTTCAGAATTTCCATTTGATTCAATGGTGATCATCTTATATCGTTCACCTCTGGTTTCTTTTTAATATTCTTCACAAGTGTTTTACTCTGTATTCACTCTGTCATTACCAGTGATAATTTAAAAAATCTTGAGAGGACCCTTTAGCCTTTGCTCTTCAAAAGAGAAGAAACTTGGATTGTTCACCTTGTCCTGGACATCAGATATCAATCAAAGAACTTGATAGGTGGAACTGTGCATTTTTGACGTCATCTTTGTAAATCTGTTTTGGACCCTTTTCAGAGATTTGAGTTACGTCCATAGTTTCAATCCTAGTTTGTTCTGACCTCAGAGATTCTGCCAACCGTGAGGCCTGAGGATTGGGGGTTGTATTGCAATTTGAGGCTGTACCATGATAAACCGTTCCTACTGTGGAGGAAGTCAGCAGATCTGGAACATCAGTGGGGAGAGAAATAGAGTTAACAAACTTGTAAGGAGATCTCAGCTATCTGTAAGAATAATAGGGTAGTTATGGTAGGGGATTTTAACTTTCCAAACATCAACTGGGACTGCCATAGTGTTAAAGGTTTAGATGGAGAGGAATTTGTTAAGTATGTACAAGGCAATTTTCTAATTCAGTATGTGGATGTACCTACTAGAGAAGGTGCAAAACTTGACCTACTCTTGGGAAATAAGGCAGGACAGGTGACTGAGGTATCAGTGGGGGAGCACTTTGGGGCCAGTGACCATAATTCTATTTGTTTTAAAATAGTGATGGAAAAGGATAGACCAGATCTAAAAGTTGAAGTTCTAAATTGGAGAAAGGCCAATTTTGACAGTATTAGGCAAGGACTTTCGAAAGTTGATTGGAGGCAGATGTTCGCAGGTAAAGGGACGGCTGGAAAATGGGAAGCCATCAGAAATGAGATAACAAGATTCCAGAGAAAGTATATTCCTGTCAGGGTGAAAGGGAAGGCTGGTAGGTATTGGAAATGCTGGATGACTAAAGAAGTTGAGGGTTTGGTTAAGAAAAAGAAGGAAGCATATGTCAAGTATAGACAGTATAGATCGAGTGACTCCTTAGAAGAGTATAAAGGAAGTAGGAGTATACTTAAGAGGGAAATCAGGAGGGCAAAATGGGGACATGAGATAGCTTTGGTAAATAGAATTAAGGAGAATCCAAAGGGTTTTTACAAATATATTAAGGACAAAAGAGTAACTAGGGAGAGAATAGGGCCCCTCAAAGATCAGCAAGACGGCCTTTGTGTGGAGCCACAGAAAATGGGGGATATACTAAATGAACATTTTGCATCAGTATTTACTGTGGATAAGGATATGGAAGATATAGACTGTAGAGAAATAGATGGTGACATCTTGCAAAATGTCCAGATTACAGAGGAGGAAGTGCTGGATGTCTTGAAATGGTTAAAGGTGGATAAATCCCCAAGACCTGATCAGGTGTACCTGAGAACTCTGTGGGAAGCTAGAGAAGTGATTGCTGAGATATTTGTATCATCGATAGTCACAGGTGAGGTGCCGGAAGACTGGAGGTTGGCAAACGTGGTGCCACTGTTTAAGAAGGGCGGTAAAGACAAGCCAGGGAACTATAGACCAGTGAGCCTGACCTCGGTGGTGGGCAAGTTGTTGGAGGGAATCCTGAGGGACAGGATGTACATGTATTTTGAAAGGCAAGGACTAATTCGGGATAGTCAACATGGCTTTGTGCATGGGAAATCACGTCTCACAAACTTGATTGAGTTTTTTGATGAGGGCAGAGCAGTAGATGTGATCTATATGGACTTCCTGGGAGACTGATTAGCAAGGTTAGATCTCATGGAATACAGGGAGAACTAGCCATTTGGATACAGGACTGGCTCAAAGGTAGAAGACAGAGGGTGGTGGTGGAGGGTTGTTTTTCAGACTGGAAGCCTGTGACCAGTGGAGTGCCACAAGGATCGGTGCTGGGCCATCTACTTTTTGTCATTTACATAAATGATTTGGATGCAAGCATAAGAGGTACAGTTAGTAAGTTTGCAGATGACACCAAAATTGGAGGTGCAGTGGACAGCGAAGAGGATTACCTCAGATTACAACAGGATCTGCACCAGATGGGCCAATGAGCTGAGGAGCGGCAGATGGAGTTTAATTCACATAAATGCAAGGTGCTGCATTTTGGGAAAGGAAATCTTAGCAGGACTTATACACTTAATGGTAAGGTCCTAGGGAGTGATTCTGAATAAAGAGACTTTGGAGTGCAGGTTCATAGCTCCTTGAAAGTGGAGTCACATGAAGATAGGATAGTGAAGAAGATGTTTGGAATGCTTTCCTTTATTGGTCAGATATTGATTACAGGAGTTGGGAGGTCATGTTGCGGCTGTACAGGACGTTGGTTAGGCCACTGTTGGAATATTGCATGCAATTCTGGTCTCCTTCCTATTGGAAAGATGTTGTGAAACTTGAAAGGGTTCAGAAAAGATTTACAAGGATGTTTCCAGGGTTGGAGGATCTGAGCTATAGGGAGAGGCTGAACAGGCTGGGGCTGTTTTCCCTGGAGCGTCAGAGGCTGAGGGGTGACCTTATAGAGGTTTACAAAATTATGAGGGGAATGGATAGGATAAATAGACAAAGTCTTTTCCCTGGGGTCGGGGAGTGGGCCGGGTGCTGGCAGGTGGGTGTAGATTGGGTTGGGATATCTGGTCGGCATGGACAGGTTGGTCCCTATCCCTCCAAACCCTTCCTATTCATATACCCATCCAGATGCCTTTTAAATGTTGCAATTGTACCAGCCTCCACCACTTCCTCTGGCAGCTCATTCCATACAAGTACCATCCTCTGAGTGAAAAAGGTGCCCCTTAGGTCTCTTTTATATCTTTCCTCTCTCACCCTAAACCTAAGCCCTCTAGTTCTGGACTCCCCCACCCCAGGGAAAAGACTTTGTCTATTTATCCTTTCCATGCCACTCATGATTTTATAAACTTCTACAAGGTCACCCTTCAGTCTCCGATGCTCCAGGGAAGACAGCCCTAGCCTATTCAACCTCTCTATATAGCTCAAATCCTCCAACCCTGGTAACATCCTTGCAAATCTTTTCTGAATCCTTTCAAGGTCCACAACATCTTTCTGATGCCTTTTGCCTTTTTTATTATATGCTGAACCTGCATACCTACTTCCTGCAATTCATGTACAAAAATGCCTAGCTCGTCTGCACTGCTGCACTTTGAATCTGCTTCCCATGTAAATAATAATTTGCACTTTTATTTTTTTCGGCTAAAATGGACAACTTTGCACTTATCCACATTAAACTCCATCTACCAGATTTTGGTCCATTCTCCTAATCTATCAATATCCATCTGTAAACTCTTTATGTCCACTTCACTGCTTGCTTTCTCCCCAATTTTAGTATCATCTGTGAACTTTGCTATGTTATTCTCTGTTCCTGCTTGTAGATCATTTTTATAGATTGTAAATAGTTAATGTCTGAGAACAGAACCACACTAATTACAGTTCGCCATCCAGAGAAGGACCATCTATCCGACCCTCTGCCTTTATCAGTCAGCCAATCCTCTATCCAAGCCAATATAATACCCTTAACCCCCCGGGATCTAACCTTCTGGATCAGTTTTTTATGTGGCACCTTGTCAGATGCTTTTTGGAAGTCTAGATGTACCACTTTTACTGGATCCCCGTTATCCACCGTGCTGGCTACATCCTCAATAATATGTGGCAATAACAGAGTTACATCATCACATACATCATCAACATTAACATATTCCTACTCATTATGCAACATCCACACTCTCTATATTATTTTTATAATATCGTGACTAGATTTACAAATGTGCTCTTTTCTAGGTTCAATGCAAGTTTAACAAAATCTTAAATTTTCAAATCTATTTCCTAGTAGTGAACCCTACTTTGTGGTTTACCTTTGTTATGGCCTTATTTACCTATATGTGTAATCTTTAGCAATTTGTGTATCTGTGCTCCTCCCGAGATCCTTTTGCTTCTCTACCCCATTTTGATTCTTATTTTCTTAGTAATACGTAAGCTCCTTTTTTTTTAACTGAAGGTGAGGTGCACACTCTGTAAGTTGATTAATCTTTCATATTTCTTTGTCTACAGATATGTCCCCTCAAGCTTGTTATTAGCAATCCAGGAAGTTGATGAAAATCACATAGGAAAGTTCAGTTTTCGCACCAAGGAAGCTGTTCTTCAGGTGAGACATTTGTTGGGATGCCAGGTAGACGATGAGCGAGCCTCCATGTGTAACCAGTAGATTGGAAGAAAAGGTGGAAAATTGGGTCCAATTTAATTGTGCTTCTATTTGAAGTGACACATTCCACCACTTTAGAAACAAAAACCAGGCAGTTATGTGCTACTCGTACAGATCCCCACAGTCTAGTTAGAGGAATGATTTCATGAGGGGTGCAGGTTTCACCCTGTTATGATCCCAGGTGATGGAACTACTGTACATTTCAAATCCCAAAATGATTTGGGATTGATCGATCACTTTTGTTTTCATTTAGTTACTTGACATGGGGATTAGTCACTGAGGTATATTTTCATGAGACTGTAAATTTTCTTTAACAATGGAATAATTTTTTATTACTCAAATATATTAAAACTGAGCTATCTAAACATAGCATACAGTTAAAATGCTCTTGAAACACACAGCAAAGCGAAATATCAATCTATTTTCCAAATCTATCCATTACTCAGGTCCAAAGAAATTAAGTCCCTGCATTTTGACTTTTTTGTGTTCTATCTTACTGACTCTTTACAAATTCTTTGTTATTGTTGTGTTTGGAACCAGATGGATCTCATTGAGTATAAAAGCCTTGATTGGGGCTGTTAACCTGGGCCAATCTGGAAGCCTTAGCTGACCAATGTAACCAAGCGTGGTCCCATGCTCCTGATCTTCGGGCACCCGGTGCAGAGGAGGGAGGGCAGGTCTGAAGACCTCCTCGTGGGTCTGCTCCTGGGCCTGACCAATCTGGCCATAAACAGGTCCAGGCAGCGGGCCGTGGAGGGGGTCGTTAGGGCCGACTGCCTGCCCCTCTTCCGCGGTTATGTTAGGGCCCGGGTGTCCTTGGAGAAGGAGCACGCGGTGTCCACCAACACCCTGGAGTTGTTCAGGGAGAGGTGGGCGCCACAGGGAGTGGAGTGCGTCATTTCCCCCTCCAACTCTATTTTGATTTAGTCCCTGCCCTCCCCTTCACTGTTTGATCACGCAGCATTGCCCTTTGTGAGGGGCACTGCTTGTCACTGGCCACTCGGGTGTTTTCCTATCTTCCTGGTGGTGGAAATTGAATAAAGATTCGTACACCTTGTGTCTCTCACACAAAAAAAGAAAAAAACAGAAAAGATGAAGAAAAAAAAGGAAAAAAAACGAATAACTAAGCGTGGGCTAGTGCCTATGGCCATGCTGGTCTGAAAATGCCTGATCTTGGTAGCTAAGCAGACTCAGGCCTGATTAATACTTGGATGGGTGACTGCTTGGGATACCAGGTGTAGTAGGCTTTACTGACGGTGGAAATTGAATAAAGATTTGTACACAGCATGGATGCTGGGGAAAAATATAAGCACTACTGAAAAAAAACATGTGATCAGATTTAGAGCCTCCTCAGTTTGGAGCGCTGGCTGGTGCCACAGTCAGTGTGTTGTTGGTTTTTGCTTTTCATTTGAAGGATGAGAGTTTTCTCTTTTTTATCCCCTTGTTTAGGGAAGACATTTGTTCTTTTGTTTTTTTTGTGCTGTGTTTGGTTCTTTTCATCCTTTTACTTTTGAGCTGTGCTCAGGCTGCCTGGGCCTTGCCTCCAAGAAAAAGGAAAAAAAAAGGAAAAAAGTGTATAACCAGGAGATTACATAGTGTGTGGCCAGAAGGTGTGGGAGGGACGGGGTGGGGGTGGTGGCTGTATTTTATGCACTTTTTAAAAAATGTAATTGGAATGTCTTATATGTACTTGTTACTGTTTTGCAATGATGGAAAGTGGGATTTGAGGTTTGTTCTCATTTCCTGAAAACTGGTTGAACGGTAGGTTTTGGGGCCTGACTTTTCCGTTCCTCTCTCTTGTAAAATTGCTGTTTCTCTGTGTACAGCTGTTAATGTTAACTGTTTTGTGAACTGTGTATTGTTTAATAAAATTTTTTTTAAAACCCGGAGATTAGATTCTCCTCAGTTCAGAGTCTGACTCTGAGCTGGGTGGCCATAGCCAGTTTATACATGTAAATAAAGGGTTTATTGATGATGAGATAATGGCCGCTGTGCAGTTATTTCAGTCATGGATTGTGGAGACATTTCTATGAGTCCATTCTACATCTGTCAACATGAATTTCTTATAGAGCTGGCGATCTAAACTTTCTCAGTCCAAATAACCTGCATATTTCTAACCAACCTCTCTTGGTTTGTATATTTCGCAATCTTCCGCTAAGGTGACTTGCTCCTGGGAGATAAATCCAACTTGCTTTTAAACTCGACCCTAGTGTATTCTGAAGTGAACTGAAACAAAACTAAATTCAGTATTTACCCTACCTGCCATAAACCCATCAGTATAAACCACAGGGAGCCGCATTCATCTACTTTCTGACAAAAGCTGGATTTAGTCGATTATTGTGGAAGGATTCTCTGACAATTGTTTTGAAGAAAACTCTTCACAGAAGCAACTCACAGCAATCTGCCTCTACCTGGAAATCCAAATTCCAAACATGATATTAATACATTTGAATTATACATCTTTCATTCCCCCCAGTGCCTGAACAAGAAAATAGCATATATTGTTTCTTCAAGTTGCTTGAATGTATTCCTTTGGATAAACACTGTGTGGGGCTGTTCAATAAAAGAGAATGATGCAATTGCTGCTTAATAGGAATTTTCCAGCCTTCCCCCATTTGATGATCCTCTAACATCACAAACAGGAAATAGAAATTAAATTCTACCATAGAAAGAAGAAAATGGTGCGTAGGCTTTAGCAGTTGTGGTATTTTGACAAGTTAAGTTCAGCTACTTCACACTGTGTCAGTGGAGGAAGTGAAATGAAAAAAATACTGAATCTAATACCATCAAACTGAGCTATTCCAGAAAGAAAAAAAATGAAATTGAAGTGGAGAGAAAACAGAAATTTGTCTGTTGCTAATTTCACTGTTAATGATTTTTTGCTGGCATGACAACTGTTAGCAGTTATTGGTGCATTCTGGGTACTGCTCCAGATGGTACGTTAATTCACGAGGGAAATCGTTACTAAAATGATATCTAAATAAAAGACAGTCAAGGTACAGTTCATGATGTCCAAAGTACTTGGCAGCCAATGACATACTTTTGGATTATTGACCTTAGTACTGCTGCCCCTTTCCCCGTTCCCCCCATTTTTTTTGTGTGTGAAGTGGTATGGGTCTCTTACACCGACGAGAAAGGTTCGTTGGCTGCATTAGCATTGAACACCAGCCTTGGTTTTGCACTTTTCTCTTTAAAGAAGGATGTGAACCCTAACCTTTGGATTGAGAAGCAGTCTATCACTGAGGTAAAGATGATACCTATTACAATCTTGGTGAGCTGAAGGGCCTAGTGCTGTGCTGGACTGCCCTTTGTTCTTTACATGATCTGCACTTGTTTTTCCTCTAGCAATTGCTACTTTTCTTGTCACAGACATTGGTAATGGTCTACAACTCTTTGTTTTCATCAACTCACCATTGTGTTACACACTCTCGTACATATGTGCATATTGAACTTGCTTCTCCACAAAAACATTGTAGCTAATCTTCCACCATGCTAATTTTCATCTTCGCCCACTATCCCTCGATCCCCTCATTTGTCCAGTGCTCAAAATCTAATGATCTCTGTCTTGAATGTATTCAGCAACTGGGTAGCTACAGATCTTTGAGGTATTCACAACTAGTTGTGGAAGAAAATTCTCCTCACCCCTAATCCTATGGCCCTTGTTCTAAATTCTTCAGTCAGTGAAAGCATTTTTTCAGCATCTACCCTGTCAAACCCTTTTAAAACTGTATACATTTGTTAAAAACAAAGAGTAAAATGACTAGCCTCCTACAAGTCAGCAGAAAACCAAGAGATCAGTGTAGTTCTGTTGGAAGTCGACTTTGACTTGGAAACATGGTGATGGCTGCTCACCGTATTGATTGCCATTCCTGTCTTTTGCAAGGTCGTTTCAGCATCAAAGCGGATATGATGAAGGTGCAGATATCACAATACTTTAAGACTGCAGTCTTGTCCAGTCTGTGAGCTGGCTGTGTCCCTGAGAACACTCTGTCCTGGCTGCAGCATACAGTCCTGGAAGTGATTCAGAGATATGCCATAAGGGTTCTGAGGCTGGAACATGTGGCTGATGCCAATGGAGTGTGCCCTGTGACCAATGTAGAGATAATTCACACCGAGTGGCAACCTGACTCCATGATTAAAAATCACATAACGCCAGGTCGAACAGGTTTAATTGGAAGCACACTAGCTTTCGGAGCGCCGCTCCTTCATCAGGTGGTCAGCCAGTGCTTCCGATTAAACTTATTGGACTATAACCTGGTGTAGTGTGATTTTTAACTTTGTACACCCCAGTCCACCACCGGCATCTCCAAATCATGAACCCAAGATACCTTTATTGCCCCTGTCTCCTTTCTGAAAATGTGTTGCTGGTTAAAGCACAGCAGGTCAGGTAGCATCCAAGGAACAGGAAATTCGACGTTTTGGGCCAGAGCCCTTCATCAGCCCGAAATGTCGAATTTCCTGTTCCTTGGATGCTGCCTGACCTGCTGTGCTTTAACCAGCAACACATTTTCAGCTCTGATCTCCAGCATCTGCAGACCTCACTTTTTACTCTGTCTCCTTTCTCCCTGAGTGTGGTGGGAGGTCACCCTTTTCTCTCCAACATGATGCAGCTGCGGTGGAATTCTTCTCCAAACATTTCGAGTGTCTCGAGGGAGTTGGAAGATGAACTCTCTCTCTTGTTGTCTGACACTCTTTCTCTCTCTTCCTTACCTGCAGTGGAGGGCTGTAATGATCCCTGCACCAATGGCCTTTCAGCTTGAAGATCCTGCACACTGTCTTTGATTGGACAGACAAGTGCACCCTCTGCCCACTGGCTGGCCAACTGATGAAAAATCCATGTCACAGCGCAGGCTTAGGACCCACACTGGACCCCAACATCAGTGTCACAAACCAAAATGCAAAACCGTGCCCCAGTGTCTTTATCTGTTAGTCCAGCAATACAGAACAAATTAATGTATCATTCATCTCCTTGACTATTTCTGAAACTTTGTGTGTCAATCAGCCTTTGTGTAAACCAAGACTACTGACTATATTAAAATAAAATCAATTACTTTGGGATTTGTGTGTTTTTTCTTCTCTTCTGCCCTAGCAGCCCCTAAAGATATAAATGGAGTAGTCTTTTCCAGGCAGCTGTTAAAATGATCCCTTTACAGTTGGGATTTTATTTTAAATCAGCCCATTCTGAGATGCTATGACACACCTCTGGAGTAGGTGGGACTTGAACCTGGGCTTCCGGAGATAGAGACACTAGCAATACACCACAACAGGCTCATAGTTACAAAAACAAATATCATTCAGCTGCCGAGGATGAGCTTACCTAGTGATGAGCCCAAAAACAAAAATTAAAATCAAGACTGTGATGGTCTGAAGAGGCGTCTGTCTGCCTGCCTTTTGGTGGATTGCCCCATTATCTCCCATTCTGCATGTCACCAGCACAGGCATATGAGTTAATACCCATCACCATGGTTACAGTGGAAATATTGTACACATTGCTGGGCGGATCTGTCTAAGTACTAACTCTGAAGGCAGGAGTTCTGTTCGCTGCTGCCTGGAACTGTGAGGGGTCTGTGTAATCTCTGTTCTCTTCCAATCAATGTGCTAAATGCTGGCAGTGCTTCTTATCATTAATCTCCACAGCATTTACTACATACACCTCGTTTCTGTTCCAGTTCCGCAGGAAGAGCCAATAACTGGAGTATTTAAGTGCAATTTGGCAGGAGGATAATGCTGGTGAAAACAATAATGACTCAGGCAGTACCGAAGCATGTGATACATCAGCAAAATGTAACATTTCGCCGGAGTTTGTGACTGTAAATTGGAACTGATGCAGAAATTGAGTTTATGCTTATTGTCAGAGTTGGCACTGCTCCTTCAGTCATTGTTCTGTACTGGTTTACTGTCTGTGACAGTTGGCATGTGGTCAGAGATCCAGTGCAGAGATTACCCCTAACCTCTTATGAGAGGATCTGTCATGTGATCTTTGTGATGAATGAAGTAATTAGGGAGAGTTTCCTCTCCTTATCCCCATCTAATGATCCACATCAGAGTGTTGTGCATGTTTGGACACTGAGCAATGCTATCTTGGCACAATACCAATGCTGAGTCATTTGGCAACACTCAGTGTCGAAATTAAAGCTTGAAATGATGGGAAGGTGCAGGGTTGATGGGCACTCTGCTGTCAGAAACACCTTGCAAGTCTTGCTTCTGTAGGCACTCAGGTATGTCTGCATCATGATTGGGTAGGTGTCCCTAAAAAAAAGCTCTTGTGATATTGCTGCTCCTGTACTTTGTATGAAACCCTGTTGGTCCTTCACACAGAGACAGAGGCTGCGTCCAGTATCATGAAACCTTTGACCCTCCCCTACTCCCCTAACCAGCCCTTCCTCTTTTTAGTGATGTAGTTTATTTCAATAGAAAGGGAGACAACCAAGTCCTGTGAGAGTTGCTGACAAAATGTGAGCCACAGAGATCTGTCCCCAACTGATAGGATAAATATGTACCTCTTCCCCAGCTCTTTGTGTGACAGGGTCAGATCAGTGCCTCAAGCTGGCACAGTGTGGCAGCCTGCAGGCCTTTGATAACATACACAGTGGATATTCCAGAGAAGTACTGGATGATGTCCATGTAACTGTCCAACTGTGAGAGAGTGATGAAAGTTGGAGTGGACAGAAGATGCAAGTTCATTGATTTCCCTTTCAGCTCAAGAAGAACAAAATTAATCACAGGGACATTTTGGGTGATTTGATAACTTTTGCCTCCCTCTTCCTTGTAGCTGCTGGTGAGGAACGGTGTGGATAACCTGCAGGTGGCCTTAGCCTGTCAGACAGTGCAGAAAAATTCCCTAATTGCGGCAGTGCAGCAGGCTCTGTTCTCTGTCAAGGAGAAAGCAGCCCATTCCCTGGATTCAAAGGTTTGAGAATCTCTTTTCGTGGACCTACCTTTCCCTTCAGGTTTGGAGCGTTGTTCCTGATGTTCGATTCTCTCAGTCTGGTTGTTGTGGACGAAGAATTGAAGTGTCATTCTGTGATTGGTAAAGAGCTCCTCTTCCACTCGTTTCCATTCTCGACTCATACAAAGGTTTCTCAACTTAGAGACATAGAGATGTACAGCACGGACCCTTCAGTCCAACGCATTCATGCTGACCAAATATCCTAGAAAAACCTAGTCCCATTTGCCAGCATTTGGCCCATATCACTCTAAATCCTTCCTATTCAATATACCCATCCAGATGCCTTTTGTATGCTGTAATTTTAATGTGTATTAATTAGGTTTCTTTCTCTGTTTGAATCACTTCCCATGTGGTCACTGTCACTACCTTTTCCTGTCTTCCTCCTTTTCTAAAGTGCTGTTGTTTTGATTTTTTTTCCCTCAAACTTCCAGAACAGTGCAACAGATTATAAAATAATAATTACTGCTCCAGAAATCGAGGAAATCAGCTCCAACACTAAAAAATACCTAAAAAAAAGCAGCTCCTACAGCTGCAATTTTTCCCATCCTCCATCTTGGATTACCCAGAAGGTTTGGTCCCCCAGAGGAACCCTCCAACCACAAGGGATGAACTCAGATTTCTCCAGTTTCCTCATTTCCCCTCCCCCCACCTTGTCTCAGTCAAATCCCCCGAACTCAGCACCGCCTTCCTAACCTGCAATCTTCTTCCTGACCTCATCACCCCCACTCCCACTCCGGCCTATCACCCTCACCTTGGACCTCCTTCCACCTATCGCATTCCCAACGCCCCTCCTCCAAGTCCCTCCTCCCTACCTTTTATCTTAAGCCTTCTGGACACACTTTCCTCATTCCTGAAGAAGGGCTCATGCCCGAGACGTCGATTCCCCTGCTTCTTGGATGCTGCCTGACCTGCTGCGCTTTTCCAGCAACACATTTTCAGCTCCCCCAGAGGAAGCCCATGTTTTGTATCTGCTGTCTCCATGGTACACAAGCTATGCCTTCAAGGCAAAGCCCTTGCTGAATCTCCATTACCCGAGTGAGTTGCTCGTTGATCAGTTCCTGGAGTATCTCTGATGAGCAATGGAATGGCCAACTGATACACATAACATTCTGTGTTTCGTTGGTGTGAGTGGGAATAGAGAGATATTTACGACCGAGCTTTGTTCTTTTTCCAGAAAACGGGAAATTCAAACAGTTCTCCGGACCCTCTGAAATAAGCTTCCAAGTAAAGTGTTCACTTAAGGGTTGAGATTCTTGGAGAAGGAAACCATTAGAAAGAAAACAAAGTTCTACAGATGCTGGAAATCTGAAACACAAACAGAAAATTCTAGAAATACTCAACACATCAGGCAGCAACTGTGGAGAGAAACAGACCTTTCATCACAACAACCTGAAAAGTTAATGCTGTTTCTCACACTCTCCCCAGATGCTGCATGGCTTAGAAGCATAGAATCTCTATAGTGCCATTCAGCCCCTTGAGTCCGCACTAGCCATCCAAAGAATAACCCATCCAGTCCCAGCAACCCCCCACCCCACCTGTGACCCTGCATTTTCCATGGCCAATCCACCTAACTTGCGTATCTTTAGCCTGTGGGAGGAAACCATTGCAGACACGAGGAGACCGTACTAACCCCACACAGGCAGTCACCTGAGACTGAAATCAAACCCAGGGCCCTGATGCTTTCAGGCAGCATTGCTAATCACTGAGCCATTGTGCTGTAACTTACGGAGTGCTTTCAGCATTTTCTATTTTAAATTCACAGAATCACAAATTATGGGTGCAGAAGGAGGCCATTCAGCCCATTGTGCCTGCTCAAATGGACTGGTGCTAAACCCCTCTGTTCTCCCCATTCGGAGAAATATATCTGGCCTGAGGCTATCATGTGATTGATTTTGATTCTCATTTTATAAGGATGGAACGACAAGTTACAGGGGTCAGGACAACTTGGCCAGTGCAAGTTTCTGTAGCACTGCGGGAGAATTGGACAGCCAACAACTCACCTCCTTACTCGGAATTCCCCGCACACTCGTAAATCGGAAGCAGCTGCTTTCTACCAAAAAAAGGTACGACTTGGTCACATTTCTGACAATATTTGTCTCTTGTTCCCTGTAAGTAAAGATGCAGGATCTGCAAGAAGCAGAGGCTGAGGGGTAACCTCATAGAGGTTTATAAAACCATGAGGGGCATGGGTAGGGTAAATAGACAAGGTCTTTTATGTAGGGTTGGGGGAGTCCAGAACTAGAGGGCATAGGTTTAAGGTGAGAGGGGAAAGATTTAAATGGGGCCTAAGGGGCAACTTTTTCACACAGAGGGTGGTGTACAGAGTGTATGGAATGAGCTGCCAGAGGAAATGATGGAGGATGGTACAATTACAACATTTAAAAGACGTCTGGATGGGTATATGAATAGGAAGGGTTTAGAGGGATATGGGCCGGGTGTTGGCAAATGGGACTAGGATAATTTAGGATATCTGCAGGTATGCACGAGTTGGACCGAAGGGTCTTTTTCCGTGCTGTACATCTCTGTGACACTAAGAAATATGCAAAACAATTGATGTGTGGAACCCTGCTCCCCCCACCATCAGTGCAGTGATGGTGATAGCACCCGCATCTAGATTGTGGCTTTGCATCCCGCAGAGCTTCTACTTGTGATTTTGTTCCTTTAATAGAAAGTCACCCTGTTAAGCTTGAACTTTCTATGGCTTGGCGAAGGGAGGGTAAGTGCGTGTCAGACGCGAGGAATTCTGCGGAGAGTAACTCACCTCACGTCTCCCCATTGACAAGTAAAAGTCAGGAGGGTGCTGAAATATTCTGCATTTTCCTGAATGAATTCAGTTACAGCAACACCAAGATGCTCGACAACATCCAGGATAGAGCACCCTGCTTGACTGGCCCCCCTCCATCAACTACAACTTGTACTCCCTCCACCACCGATACACAGGGGAAGCAGTGTGTACCGTCTACAAGATGCAACTCTGCAAATATCCTACAAACAAACCTTCCAAACCCTACCACTCCGAAGACCCTGGAGCATCATCAATTGTATGTCCCCCTCCAAACCACACATCATGCTGATATGGAACTAAATCACTGTTCCTTCAGTATCATTGGGTCAAACTCTTGCAACTCCCTTCCTCACAGCATTGTGGCTGTACCTACACCACAAGGATCTCAATGGTTCAGCCGGCAACTTACCAGCATCTTTTCAAGGGTAAGTACAGATGAGTAATAATTGCTGGCTAGCCAGGAACACCCATTTTGCATGAATGATTAAGAACAAATGACGTCTGCTGAGCTTCTGAATAGGAGGTTGTGCCGTTAATTAAGCTTTTAGCTGGTTCAAGCCATTCTGAACATTCCCCTTGGGTGTGGGCAAGGTGTTTGGGCAGCTGCAATCCTGAGACACTCACAGGGCCTGAGGCTGTTCATTCTGGAAGGTTCCTGCCTAACCAAGGAGTGTTTAGTTCAGTTAGCTAGACAATTAGTTGTAAAGCAGTATGATGTTAACACATGGGTTCAATTCCTATCACTGGCAGCAGTTAACATGAACCTCTCCCCTCACCTGAGGTGTGGTGGCCCTCAGGTTAAATCACCACCAGTTGTCTCCCCATGGTCTGATAAGACTTTGGTGACACAATACCAAAATCCTTTGAAGAGATAGCTGCCAGCACCAGTACTGTTGATGACTCCTTCTATCACTTTACTGATTGAGAGTAGACTGATGGGATGGCAATTGACTGCACTGGATTTATCTGCTTTTTGTGTACAGGACATACCCAGGCAATTTTCCACATCGTCTAATGGATGCCAGTATTGTAACTGTACTGGAACAGTTTGACTTGGAGAGCGGAACATTCTGGAGCACAAGTCCTCAGTACTAATGCCAGAATGTTATCATGGCTCTTTGCAGAATTTAGTGCCTCCAACCATTTTTTGATATCATATGGAATGAATCAAATTGACTAAAGACTGGCACCTGCGTCATTCTGGCCCTCTAGTGGATGCCAACACGAATCATCCACTCAACACTTCTGGCTGAAGACTGTCGCATGTGCTACAGCCTTATTCTTTGCATTGATGTTTGGGGCTCTTCCACCATTGAGGATGGGGATATTTGTGAAGCTTCCTCCTCCTGTGAGTTAATTGTCCACCACCATTCATGACTGGATGTGACAGGAGTGCAGAGCTTAGTTATGATCTGTTGGTTGTGAGATCGCTTAGCTCTGTATATCACTTACTACTTATGCTGTTTGGTATGTAAATGGTCCTTTTGGTCGTTTCATCAGGTTGACACTTCACTTTTAGCCATACATGGTGCTGCTCCTGGCATGCCCTCCATTGAACCAGGTTTGATCCCCTGGCTTAATGATAAAGGTTAAGTGGAAAGTATGATAGGCCATGAGGTTACAGATTGTATTGGAGTACAATTCTGGTATAGATCCACAACACTGCATGGGTATCTAGTCTTGAGTGGTTAGATCTGTTCGAAGTCTCTTCCATTTAAAACAGTGATAGTGCCACATAACACAGTGAAGGGTATTCTCAGTGTGAAGACAGGACTGTGCAGTGCTCACTCTTACTGAAGTTGTTATGGACAGATGGTTCTACAGCCAGCAGATTGGTCAGGATGTGGGCAAGTATGTTTTTTCCCTCACCACCTGCTGCAGGACCCAGTCAAGCAGCTGTATCCTTTAGGACTTGACCAGCTCAATCAATAGTCCTGCTGCCGAGCCACTCTTGGTCATGGAAAATGAAATCCCCCACTCAGAGTACATTTTGCACCCTTGCCAAATGTTGTTCAACTTGGAGAAGTACTGATTTGTCAGCCAAGGGAAGATGGTATATGGAAATCAGGAGAAGGTTTCCTTGGCCACGTTTTACCTGAAGCAATGAGACTTCATGGGGTCCGGAGTCAATGTTGAGGATACCCAGGGCATCTCCCTCTCGGGTCTATACCACTGTGCTGGTGGGACAGAACATATCTAGGGATGGTGATGATATCTGGGACATTATCAAGTATGATTCTGTGAGTTTGACTGTATCAGGCTGTTTCTGAACCATTCTGTGAGACAGTGCTCCCAATTTTGGCAAGTGGGTTAATTTTGGATTTGAGCCTGCAAGCTTTTAAAACTTTAGGTTCTGTTTGAACGCTGTACCAGTTGCAAAATCAATGTCGAAATGTTGTTGGAAGAGAGGTCAGAAATTCTCAGACGGCTTTCATCTGTAGAAATAGAAAGTGACTTTTAGCAGCCCTCTGCATAAGGTTTCACTTGCCATTTTAACATGGTAAATAAGCAACATTCAAGCTGTTTATAACACTCACAGCCAAAAATAATAATCTTTCGACTGGTATTGTTTACTTTCATGTTGGATGTGACCTTTGGAGGTCAAACACATCCATGTGTATCCAGATTGATATAGAAGTTGACTCGTTTGAGTGTAAAAGAGGGAGGGAGAGAGAAATTTTTTTTCAGAACATAGAACATTACAGCGCAGTACAGGCCCTTCGGCCCTCGATGTTGCGCTGACCTGTTATACCAATCTGAAGCCCATCCCACCTACACTGTTCCTTGTACATCCGTATGCTTGTCCAAGGATGACTTAAATGTAAAGTTGGCAAATCTACTACCATTGCAAGCAAAGCATTCCATACCCTTACTACTCTCTGAGTAAAGAAACTACCTCTGACATCTGTCCTATATCTATCACCCCTCAATTTAAAGCTATGCCTCCTTGTGCTCGCTGTCACCATACTTGGAAAAAGGCTTTTCCTGTCCACTCTATCTAACCCTCTGATTATCTTGTAGGTCTCTATTAAGTCTCCTCTCAACCTTCTTCTCTCTAATGAAAACAGCCTCAAGTCCCTCAGCCTTTCCTTGTAAGACCTTCCCTCCATACCAGGCAACATCCTAGTAAAATGTTATAAAAGAATGAAAGTACAGTACAAAAGTAAACCTATATAATACCAAAGAACTAGCAAAGTTGTCATGCGAGAGGGTATATGAGAAGATTTTGGTGACTCCTGCTTTGCCTGACTCTGTACCAGGCCTTAGGTGTGTTATAACCCTGCTTTAGCAGCCAATTAAAATGGCCCAATTAAACCTAGTACAACTCTTGTTCACCACTTTGGAGAAAGTGGTGGTGAGCTGCTCTCTTGCTGCAGTCTCTGGGCTGTAGGTGCGCCAACAGTGCTGTTGGGAAGGAGGTTTCAGAATTTTGACCCAGTGATACTGAAGGAATGGCGATGTATTTTTGCAACTCAGGATGGTGGTGTTCCCATGTACGTTCTGTGCCTTTGTTCTTTTAGGTGGTAGTGGTCGTGTCTAAAGTGCCTTGGTGAGTTGTGATATCGTGTGGATGGTGCACCTTGTTGCTGGTGATAGAGGGAGTGGATGCTGATGGCATTAGATGTGGTGCTAGTTAAAAAGGCATTATTACTTGGATGGTGTCCTGAGTATTGTCGGAGCAGTCTCTAGGCAAGTGGGGAAATCCATTTGAATTTTAAAGAATGACAGTTTTACCTCTCGTGTGCTATAGACTTAGGTTGGATCACAGTAACTTGTTCCATTGATGACTTTTTAATTGAATATTGATTAATGGAGAGGGCAAATATACGTCTGATAGGTTGAGCAGGTCAACAGGAACATTTATGTCACCCATCCCTTTCTGACACAGGCAGACTGTGGATTTCCAGGGTACTGTGCATTCTCCTTTTCAATTATACACAATTTTAGTTCCTCAGTACACTTAATTTTTAAATTTAATGTTCTCCCTTCTATTACTTATGGACTGAAGAATACATGAACGGATGCTCAATGTTTTTCTTCCCCATGTGCGCACATTGACAAAGAGATGTTCCCAAGAATTTATTTCCCCTGATTTGGTTTTTGCAGAGCTCCAGAGGCATTTGTTTCAATCCAACTGGAGAAACTAGGCCCCCGTGACATGATGTTGAATGAGTTTATTAATAAGAAGAGCAGCGCAGGGCCGCTGATGAAAAACCCTGTAAGTATTGACATTTCCTGCCAAGGATGTGGGCGTGACAAGAATAAAGGGCAGCAAGTCAGAAACTGGACTGAAAGCTTGCTGTCCCCATTCAACCTTGTGCTAATGAACTGTGTGCATCGTTCATAGTTTAATACAATCCAGAATGGAGACAGTAGACAGATGGCTAACTGGGGAAGCAGTTGTATTTAAATATTCCCAAGATGAGTACAGGCTTTTCATTTGCCTGAGTAGTAGAATAACCACTAAGTAGCTTACATCTGTCTAACCATCTGTTATCTTGTTCAGTGATGGTAAGCTAGTTTTCGATGAGTTTGTGAAGAGTGTGGGTTTTATAGTTCAGTAGGAAGGCATGTGGCGGCACGGTGGCACAGTGATTAGCACTGCTGCCTCACAGCGCCAGAGACCCGGGTTCAGTTCCTGCCTCAGGTGACTGTCTGAGTGGAGTGTGTACATTCTCCCCGTGTCTGCGTGGGTTTCCTCCCACAGTCCAAAAATGTGCAGGTTAGGTGAATTGGCCATGCTAAATTGCCCGTAGTGTTAGGTAAGGGGTAAATGTAGGGGTATGGGTGGGTTGCGCTTCGGCGGGTCGGTGTGGGTTTGTTGAGCTGAAGGACCTGTTTCCACCCTGTAAGTAATCTAATCTAATCTAATTTGGCTGGTGTTGTCCTAAACTAACCCAGTGCTTCACCCCTCCCTTTCCCATTGTCTGGTTTTGTACTTTTCTACAATCTTCCTGAAGCAGTCCCATTCCACACTTCAACAACCATCTTATGTTGGTGTGTTCAAAAACACTTGCTTTGTTCTCTTCCTGATCGTTGCAAGTTGATCACCTCTTATTACCTCTGCTAGCAGGAGAGATGCCTTTCCCCCACATTGATCATTTTATATAACTTCTTTATAAAAGGGTCTAATAAAGTCTCTTCTTGGCCTTTAAATGAGAGTGGTCAGGTTTGAACAGCTTTCTTGCTCCATTTGTTCCAAATTTCAAGCTAAATTGACCCTGCCATTACACAAGTTGGTGGTGCAATAATGGAATGAGCTGCCAGAGGAAGTGGTGGAAGCCAGAATGATTACAACGTTTAAAAGTCAATTACAATATTTAAAAGCCAGGTTATGCAACAATGCAGAGTGGCAGAGCGGAGGCTTATAGCCAAATTCGGTACCCATGAGGATGACCTCACCTGGGACCTTGGGTTCATGTCACACTACAGGTGACCCCACTACATTATACACTGTCTCACACACACACACACACACACACACACACACACACACTCTCACACAAGCACACATACACACTCACTCTTACATACTCACACACTCATGCAACGCCTCTGTTATACACAAGCTGTGTCTCAGGCGTGTGCGTGTGTGCACACAGACACACACAGACACAGACACACACATACTTCTGTCTCTCTCTGTCTGCCTCTCTCTGTCTCTGTCTCTGTCTCTCTCTCTCTCTCACACACTCTCACTCTCGCTCTCTCTCCTCTTTCTCTCTCTCTCTTTCTCTCTCTCCACTGCTACACACACACATATAAGTCTATGAGGTGAATTTGCATTTGCAGAGATTTGGAGGGATATGGGCCAAGTGCTAACAAATGGGACTAGATTAGGTTGAGATGTCTGGTCAGCCTGGTCGAGTTGGACTGAAGGGTCTATTTCCGTGCTGTACATCTCTATGACTCTATGACACTAAGTGATACTTGGAACAACACAGCAGCAACTCTGAACATAATGTTACATTGAGGAGGTCAGTTTGTTTGCTGGAGATGAGCACTGATGTTAACTTTGGATGTGTGACAATTCTGTCACCATTTTCATCTGGACAGCTGTGCCCTATTTCCCTGCACTTGGCCCATATCCTTCTAAATCTTTCCTATCCATGTATTTGTCCAAATGCCTTTCAAATGTTGTTAATGTACCTGCTTCAACAACTTGGGCTGGCAGCTCATTCCATATATGTACCATCCTCTGTGTAAAAAAGTTGCCCCTCAGGTTTCCTTTAATCTTTCCCATCTAACCTTAAACTGATGCCCTATAGTCCTCGATTCCCCAACCCTGGGAAAAGATTGAGTGCATTCACCCTATCCATGCCTCCCATGATCTTATACACTTCTATAATGTCCCCCCTTTGTCTCCTATGCTCTAAAGAAAAAAGTCCTGGCTTGTCCAACCTCTCCCTCAGACCATTGAGTCCTGGTGATATCCTTGTTAATTTCTTCTGCACTCTTTCTAGTTTAGTAACATCCTTCCTATAGCAAGAAGACCAAAACTGAATAAGAGGCCTCACAAATGTCCTTCATAACTGCAACAGCATTGACCATTCTTCTCTCCTCTCTAACACTCCTTGTAAAATGGTCTGTCCTTGTTAAATGGCCTGTCCTTGTTTGCAGCCTAATACCCCCAGTGTATCCGTTTTACATAACTTCAGAGTTTCGTCAGTGGGATGTAATCTCTCCATTGCATTTTGCTGGTGTTGGTTACCCACCAGGTTTTCCTTTATAGGAAGATAATAAAGCAATGTGACTAATTGAGCATTTATTTTCCACTGTATGACTTATGGTGATGGATGAACTGAACTATCCTTTTAGGTCAAATATGCTACAAAATGGTCAGAGTCCTGAATGCAGGCAATTTCCAGACTCCTCTCGTTTTAAGTAACACTTATCTTTTTCAGAACTTACTCTGTGCATAAGTCTTTTTCCCTCAGACTTAGAAAGAACTTGAAAATTAAGTTGGCGAGTGTAAAATTGGTGTGGCATGTTTATTGGAACTGTGCCTTGACTTATCTTGGCCAGCCCCTTTGAGGACATTGGATCTTTTTGTACACCTTTTAAGTTTTTGGTGTAATTAAAAGATGTTGCACCATTCAGGGCACGGCTGCCTGCTTTAAAAAGTTAGTCCAACTGCTTTACTTTAATCTCTTTGTGCAACCTCCTTACAGTTTCCAGTTCAACCAGTTAAACATTGGGGAGTCTTTTCTGTTGTTGATGACTCACACCTCCTACATCTCACTTCAAAGCAACACATAATCTGTCAGTGCCTATCTCTAATCCCAGGTCTCTTTCTCTCTCTGTTTCTCAATCTCTCTCACTGTCTCTCCAGTAGTGATGAACAAATAGGAATGATATTACCCAAGTACACTGTGAAGGTATAGTTAGTGTCCCTCAAGAAAAGGTAATGGGCTGGCAGCAAAGCCAAGAGGGTAGGAAGAAGTTCTACCATGTTGGTAACTGAACACATGGAGACAAATAGAGCAAGATGGACTCACACAAAAATGAGTCCTGTAAAAAAATCAAGGGCAGAGAGATGAATCTTACCCTGTTCTCCATCTGAGCTCCCTTGTCATTTAGGCTCATTGAGCTAGACCTAGAAAAGCATTTTAGAAACAGCACAGGCAAGGGTTAGAAGAACCTGACACTGAAATTATAGGAGGTTAAAAACAATGACTGCAGATGCTGGAAACCAGATTCTGGATTAGTGGTGCTGGAAGAGCACAGCAGTTCAGGCAGCATCCAAGGAGCAGCGAAATCGACGTTTCGGGCAAAAGCCCTGATGAATGGCTTTTGCCCAAAATGCCGATTTTGCTGCTCCTTGGATGCTGCCTGAACTGCTGTGCTCTTCCAGCACCACTAATCCAGAACTGAAATTATATGGTTCCAGTCAGTTCTTCTATAACATGATGATTGCATTCTTGTGCAACCCCATGTTATTGAAACATTGTGCTTTAGAAACAGCGATTAAAAATGTTGGTGATGTGATCACGTTGCAGCCAACACGCATAATAAAAGTTTATGCTGTGGAAACAACGTCCCCAATTTGTTAATCGCATTACAGCAAATTTGTGTCAACAAAACGTGCATCATAACAAAATGACCTGTATCACTTTAAAATTTTGTTTTCTTTTATATAGGAGGAAGTGGAAAAAATCAAAAGACAGTTAATTCTTGTCTACTGCCACAGGTATACTTTCTTCATTCAAGCTTGTTTCCTGGAGCAAGTAGGCAAATCTTCCTAATGGTCTGTGGTTGAGGAGCTGCGTGAAATTCAATCTGTTTATTGTTTGGAGAGAATGGAAGTTTCCAGTTCATTTTTGGATTGATATTTTTAAATGATTTCATGGTGTGCTGCACACTAAGCTCTACACAGCAGTAAATCATACAACATTTCTTGGAAATGTTCCTGATGAACAATTACTCAGTTCAAAATTGCCAAATGGAGGCCAGTTTTCATACCATTTTACAACCCAAATTTAATACTGAAATATAATGCAATATTACTCAATGTTTTTGAAGTCAGTTTCTTTTCAGTTCTTCCAGATATATGTCCATTGATTTTACTCTTTTTAAAAAGCAGCTAGGTCGGTTTATCTCCCAGGTTTCTTCCCTCTCGCATCCCTCTCCAGGCCACAACTTTTCTGCTGCTAAGAATATGATCAATTGGTCTAATCCCGGATTGTCGTTACATCTGCTTTTTGACTGGGGCTTACAGCACACGTGATTCCCTCTTCGCTTTTTACATGTAGAAATGGCCAGCTCCTACCCAATGGCCTGCACTCTGCATGCTGCAGTGGAGAACTGAATGTGTCAGTTTGTTGAAGCTGGTATTATTCCTGCCTGAATTAGGTGGATCTGGATTGGTTGCAGTACTGAGGAGGCCTGCATTGTGGCATCAATCTGCTGTCTGTCAGAAGAGACTGTAAAGTCCCATCTTCCATTTCCAATAGCTAGCTTGATGTCAAATATTCCATAACACGAGGCAAAGAAGAAAAAGGAAGTGCTTCTGATAACCTGTTTTTTTGAACCAATGTTCATTGATCTTTCATCTCAGTAGTCCCACCAGAAACTGCCCACCCTAATTCTGATCCTAATTCCTCTCACCTAAACCACATTTGAAGATGATTATTTTTGTCTTCCTGATCAACTGTGAAAACTGAGCTACCCACACATGTCTTATCCATCACTATGACCCTGTGTCCTCACCTCCACAGCATCATCTGCCTGCATTCCACCAACATCCCAGCAGTGGTGAAACTTTTGGGAAAAAAAGTTGAATAATTTAGAAATTCGGCTTTCACTAAAATATTTCACTAAAAGCTCCTTCCATGCTGTGGTAAAGAAATGTATTGCAGGCAACAACTCAGGACCTTGTTTTGTATTACCTCAGGTTTCATGAGCGTGTGTCACAGTGCTCTCTGCGAGGACAGATCATCGCACACTACAGGGGCCTACTGGCATTACTGCATGACTTCCCCACTACCAAGAAAACCTATTTTGTGTTGGGCCAGCCTCAAGAAAAGAAGGGAAAGCAAGACTCAGAGCTAGGTCTGATTTCTGATCCAAGGTTAGTGACTCTTGACCTCCTGCTAAAACAATAAAGTGAATTTTTGTGCACAATCAGCTTATTTTGCCATGCCTCATGTTCTGCAGCCTGGGGCCTAGTTGGTCATTTTTCTCAAGTGGGATTAGGCATTAAGCTGCACCAGGCTATTCGACTATAAGAGGATAACATCACGGTCAATAGCAACATCTGTGCACATGCAACTTATGGTGATGTTTAAGTTACCTTGAAATGACTAGAATAAGGAAAGCCTATGAAAAATAATTCCTTGGCCCAATTTTCGATATTTTATTCTCAATGTATATGGTGACTTCAACTGCACCACATTATTTTCATTCATTATCTTTATTCAAATTCTTGAATCTTTATTTCCCTCACTCAAGTTTTCCAAGTGCACACAATACCTTGACTGAGGTTGATTAATTGATTAATTTGTTGATTGATTGGTTTATTGTTGTCACAGAGATACAGTGATAAGTATTGTTTTGCATGTTACACAAGGCGATCCCTCATACATCACAGCATTGTAATATGCACATCTTGTACTTTATATGGAGTAGTTCCAAAAATGAACATTTTTACCAATAATTTTCTATAGATGATAGAGAGAGTCTGTTCCGAAGTCAGAAATAGGTTCTCTGATGACTCAGTAGATAAACATGCTGCTCTGTAGTCTTTAGGTTAGGAGGCAGCTACAGATCCCTGGTCTGTGCTGAGGAGGCTGATCTCACTTGGGATAGCTTTTTGGGCCCAACTGTTTGCCTACATAGAAATATAGGAATACAAAACCTAAAGTATCCAATTTCCTTTGTTACACAATTGGCAGAGGGCTGTGCCTTCAGCTGCTTTACTGTGGAATTGCTGACTTAAACCTATCTGTCTCTCTATCTTTCCTCCTCTGGTATGCTCCTTAAATCCTATTGGTCAAGCTTTTGGTCACCTGCTCATATGTTGCCTTAGTTTGTTTGATAATGCCCTTGTGAAGCATTCTGGGATATTTCACTACATAAAGGGCACTGAACTGCAAGTTTTTGTTGTTTTGTATGAAGAGTACCACTACAGGAATTTGCATCCAGTGCCTAATGTGGTCCTAGTCAATGGGATATGTGAAAAGGGCAATATTAATCACATCTCTCACATCACTCATCTACACTAACTCTATTTGTGTTTAACATTAACACTTTAGAAGACTGTTGTGCCCATGGTGTGTCCTCACTTCTCCATGAAGTCGATTCTGTCAAAAGCTGAGTCTCTGAGGTGGCGTTTGCTGTGATTGACTGTGTCAAAAACAATAGAACCACAGCAAACTCCACCTCAAAGACTCAGTTTTTAACTCTGTGATTGTAACCAGAGTATCCAACAGTTCTTATTTTCACATTTTCTTGATATAATAGATATTGATCCAATACTTCAAGGAAATGGGGTTGGCCATTTTGGACTGAGACAAAGAGAAATTTCTTCAGCGAGTTGTGATCCTGTGAAATTCTCTGCACTGAAAGCCAATTGAGGCTAAAACAATGAATGTGTTCACAAATGAGTTAGATATAGTTCTTAGGGCTAAAGGGATCAAAGGATATGGGGAGAAAGTGGGGACAGGGACTGAACTGGATGATCAGCTATGATCTTATTGAATGGGGATGCAGTCTCAAAGGGCCAAATGGCCTACTCCTGCTCTTATTTTGTGTGTTTCTATGTTTCCTACTCCACATTTCTCAAAGTTATGTTCCCCTTTCTGTCATTGCACACAGCTCCCAGTGGATAAATTGAGCAGGCAACCTGTTTCCAGTCTGTGCCACTGTTGAATTGTCCATTAGGAATTGTGTGGAGTTACTGCCCCTGGGATTCCTCATCCTCTTGCTGCTCTGCATGCCTTTTCATAGGGAAATGCATTGCCATATTGATTAAAGTGAGATCTCACTTCACGGGGTGGGGTGGTGTCGCATTGCCCCCTGCCTCTATGCTTAGCATCTTAAGATTCAACATAATGTCTGTTTTATCCTGAACAAAGTGGTACAGTTTACAAAGAATATACAGGGCTAAATTTGCCCAGTGCTGACATCAGAGAGCAGCTATCTCACAAAGTATGCATCTGACATGACGTTATCATGCTTTGGCATCAGCACGTATTTCTTTTTAATCCAGGAAACTCAATCAACGTCCTCGCAGTTTATTGTCCGCAGATGGAAGAACATTCCTTAATCTGTGGTTCATTCCTCACTATTCTGAAGTACTTATTATGTTTAAAACGCTGGAGGAAAAGGTGTGTTTTGATTTTCATCCAAACAGTATTTTTCTTTAGAGTTGGGATTTCTTCATCAATGCAACCATAATTCTTTTGACCTTCTTTCAATGGTTTCTACTAGATTTAAATGATCTGCAATTGAATTGTAGCATCTGTCTTTTAACTTTTGTTCTGCTTCCAATTGTTAATGTATTAATGTTGGAATCTCACTAAAAACAGAAGATACAAAGTAATAGTTTACAATCTACAATGATTCCATAAATGTGGACTTCACCATAGCAGCAGGTTACATGGTATTGTGCTTATCTGCTGAAATAATAGCCCAGAGGTTGTGAATTCAAATTTGAATCTAATAAATTAGATTCCTTACAGTGTGGAAACAGGCTATTCGGCCCAACAAGTCCACACCAACCCTCTGAAGAGTAACTCATCCAGATCCATTCCCCTACATTTACTCCTGACTAACATATCTCACACGATGGACAATTTGGCATAACCAATTCACCTGACCTGCACATCTTTGGACTGTGGGAGGAAACCAGAGCAAACCCACGCAGACACGGAGAGAATGTGCAAACTCCACACTGACAGTCGCCCGAGGCAGGAATCAAACCTGGGTCCCTGGCACTATGAGGCAGCAGTGCTAGCCACTGAGCCACCATGCCGCCCATATTCCATCATAGGAACTCCCACCAGACGTCTGACCATGGGAGTTATTCTGGATTAGTGGTGCTGGAAGAGCACAGCAGTTCAGGCAGCATCCGAGGAGCAGTAAAATCGACGTTTCGGGCCAAAGCCCTTCATCAGGAGTAGGGGCAGAGAGCCTGAAGGGTGGAGAGATAAGTGAGAGGAGGGTGGGGGTGGGAGAAAGTAGCATAGAGTACAATAGGTGAGTGGGGGAGGGGATGAAGGTGATAGGTTGGCGGGAAGGGTGGAGTGGATAGGTGGAAAAGAAGATAGGCAGGTAGGACAAATCATGGTGACAGTGCTGAGCTGGAAGTTTGGAACTGAAGCGAGGTGGGGGAAGGGGGAATTATTAATTACTTCAGTAAATGTTCTTCAAAGGAGAACCTACTTGGAGAGAACATTTTACCATTCGGTCACATCAGTCACAATAACTTGTGAACTACTTCAGTCAACTGCTCCTTTTGATGACTTACCTTTGATACTGCTGATTAAAACATTTTATTTTATCAACATGGTTACAGGTAAATTGTCCTTTTACATGAAGGATGTTTGGATGAGTATCACTGAAAGTGAAATATTGGGGTAATAAAATAGCTTTATTTTACCTTTTCACCGGATGAGGTTTGGCCTGCTTTTGCTGCCCATCCCCCATTGCTCAGAAGGCAGTTCCTATCAGAATGGAGTCACATATGGGCTAGACCAGGTAAGGAAGGCAAATATCCTTCCCAAAAGGACATATGTGAACCAGATGGGATTTTCCTGACCATCAGTCACCATTTAGACTCCAGATTTCCAGATTTTTAAAAAAATTTTTAAATTCCAGATTTAAAAAAAAATTGAACTTAAATCCTACTAGCAGGATTTGAATCCAGCACCCCAGAATCATTGGAGTAACAACTCAGTGATAATACCACTAGGCCATTACCTGCCCTATGGTATATACCATGCAGTGTTTGGGTGTTTATCTGCTAATAGTTTGAAAATGGACCTGTTTGATTCCTATTGCTCACCAGGTTTGTCGGAAAGCCTTGTACCAGACTTTAGAGATTGTGGCAGCACTTCACGACATTGTCTCATACTTGTGCTGTTTTGCACGGCTTGGAAACTCTCCTCCATTGGGACCTCAGAGTGTGCAGCCACTAGCCGCTGAGTGGGGAGGACTCGAAGGCATTGGTAAGCCTTAAAAAGAGGGAAAGTAAAAGACTTGCCGAGTGCAAAGATTTTGACCAGTGCTGCTTTGACAGCAATTGCCCAGAACACTTGGTTTGGCCCCCCAACAGCCCACTCTCCCGTCCTGGCACCTTCCCCTGCAACCGCAGGAATTGCAAAATCTGCACCCACACCTCCTCCCTCACCTCCATCCAAGGCCCTAAAGGAGCTTTCCACATCCATCAAAGTTTTACCTGCACATCCACTAATATCACTCATTGTATCCGTTACTCCCGATGCGGTCTCCTCTACATTGGGGAGACTGGGCGCCTCCTAGCAGAGTGCGTTAGGGAACATCTCTGGAACACCCGCACCAATCAACCACATCGCCCTGTGCCCCAACATTTCAACTCCCCCTCCCACTCAGCTGAGGACATGGAGGTCCTGGGCCTCCTTCACCGCCGCTCCCTCACCACCCGACGCCTGGAGGAAGAACACCTCATCTTCCGCCTCGGAACACTTCAACCCCAGGGCATCAATGTGGATTTCACCAGTTTCCTCATTTCCCCTTCCCCCACCTCACCCCAGTTCCAAACTTCCAGCTCAGCACTGTCCCAAGACTCGTCCTACCTGCTTATCTTCCTTTCCACTTATCCACTCCACCCTCCTCTCTGACCTATCACCTTTATCCCATCCCCATCCACCCATTGTACTCTTTGCTACCTTCCTCCACCCTCCTCCCTGATCTATCAACTCCATTCCCTCCCCCATTCACCTATTGTACTCTATGCTACTTTCTCCCCACCCCTACCCTCCTCTCATTTATCTCTCCACCTTTCAGTCACTCTGCCTGTATTCCTGATGAAGGGCTTTTGCCCGAAATGTTGATTTTCCTGCTCCTCGGATGCTGCCTGAATTGCTGTGCTTTTCCAGCACCACTCTAATCCTAGCACTGTAGCAGTAGACCACTCAGAAATAAAGGACCTTTATCATAGAAATACATGTCACGTTGCTTTTAAAAGGAGCAATTAAACTAATGGAAGGTGCTGAAGCAGATTGAAAAAATTGGCAAGGGGAGCAAAGCTACTTAGCCATAATGGTTGGTTTTAAGGTAGCAAAGAGAGGGGAAGGTGTCTAGAGAGCATGTCTGCTGTTCTGGGCCGAGGCAGCTGAAGGCTACCAATAGTAAAGTGAAAGAAATAAAACAAGATGCCATAGACTGAGAAAGTTACACTTCAGGAAGATAGAGTTAGAAGAATTCAAGAAGTATAAAGGAGCAAATCTCTGAAGGAATTTAACTACAAGGGGATGAATTTTCAAAGTGGGTTTGGGATCCTGATAACCAGGTAAATGTTATGTCCTGACCCTGCACCTGAACTGTGCGGTTCTCATGTCAGTATATTTAGATGTACATGTAACATCTGCAAGGTGTAGCTTGCCAAACCTTCCAAATAACACCTTCTAAACCTCTGCTGCCTAGAAGGGTAAGTGCGGCAGATGCATGAGATCCTCCAGTCTCCACAAGTCTCCCCTCCCCTCCCCCACCCCCTGCCAAACCACATTTCATCGTGACTTGGAGTTATATCACCATTTCTTCACTGTGACTGGATCAAAATCCTGGAGAAAATCCCTGCGCCTATACTACGTGGTCCGCAGCAATTCACGAAGGTTGCTCATAATCCACCTTCCTAAGGGCAATTAGGGAAGAGCGACAAATGTTGGTGTAACCGATAATGTCCACATCTTGTAAGAGAATTTTAATTAAAAAGCTGCTCAGGCAGCAGGCACTGTGTCCAATTAGAGATGCCAACTGCCTCTAGCTGAGAAGAACTGACAGCTCATGAAAGGACCATAACGTCATAGAGATGTACAGCACGGAAACGGATGCTTTGGTCCAACTTGTCCATGCCGACCAGATATCCCAACCTAATCCAGTCCCATTTGCCAGCACGTGGCCCAAATCCCTCTAAACCCTTCCTCTTCATATACCCATCCAGATGCCTTTTAAATGTTGTAGTTGTACCAGCTTCCACCACTTCCTCTGGCAGCCCATTCCTTACACTTCCATGGTTTTGTGGCTCAAGAAACCAGTACAGGTTTATAACTAATGTTTAAATGGCACCATTTAAGGCTAGCAAAACTTGTTATTTTCTTGAAATAATGATTATATGAAATGGAAAGCATACTGTGTATAATGGTAGTTGAATGGGGCAGTCATTAGTTGCTGCATCACAGTTAGAACATCGAACAGACCATGATGCCATTTTAAATTAATCCTATCTGTCTAAGCATGGTCCATATCCCCTCTAGTTCAATTGTGTGTATAAATGCCTCTTAAACATTGCTACTATATCCACATCTACTACCTCCCCTGGCAGCATAGAAACCCTAGTGTGGAAGCAGACCATACTAGCCATCCAAAGAGCATCCCACCAGACCCACTCCAAACTCCTGCCTTTCCCATGACCAATCCACCTGACCTGTCCATCTTTGGACTGTGGGAGGAAACTGAAGCACCTGACAGTAATTCAGGGAGAATGTGCAAATTCCACACAGTCACCTGAGGGTGGAATCAAACCCAGGTCCCTGACATTGTGAGGCAGCAGTGCAAACCACTGAGCCACCTAGGATTCATGTCCACAAGCCTAACATCCTCTGCATATGAAATGTACCTCGCACGTCTGCTTTAAGTTTTCCCCTCTCACCTTAAACCTATGCCCTCTATGATTTGACATATCCACCTGAACAGGTTCATGTAGATGGGGTATAATGTTGCCTAAGCTGAATAATTTTGCAGTGCCAGTCCAGGTCCCTAATGAGCATAAGCTCACAGTAGCACAAAGCCCCTAGTAGCTGGGATCAGTACCCTGGAAATTGGCAGGTTCCACTCGGAGTGAAAAAACTGGGAAAAAGATAGATGCTGCTGTGATTCAGCGTAAAGATTGCACTTTTGAGGACAATGCCAGGGCACTTACTGCTCCTATTTTCTATATTCCATGGTTGTCTCATACCTTTTGCTTTCTTCTAATTCTCTTAAATCTGAATCTTCTTGTGATCCTTTAATTTATTTTATTCCATTCATGCCCCTCGTGATTTTGGATACCTCTATCAAATCACCTCCCTGCTTCCTTTTCTCCCGTTCTGACCTCTCGAGTCAATCTGTGTAACTGAAGCTCCTCAGTTCTTGTAAAGCTCTTCTGCGCTCTCTCCAACACCTTCACCTCCCGTCTTAGGAGTGGTGCCCGGAACTGGATGCAGTATTCTAGCTGAGGCCAACTTGTTGTCTTACATAAATTCAGCATACCCTCCTTGCGTTTGTACTACAAGTCCCTATTGATAGAGTTATGAGTTATTAAATATCATGCTGTTTTGCTGTTTCCTATTGGGGCAGGTTCTGAGCTTCAGGAGATTCAGGCTCAGGTCGATGATCTTTCCAATCCACGAGACCCCGCCTCAGTCGCAAAGCTCCTCATCCTCAAAAGAGAGGTCATGTTCTTGCAGTTTGATGCTGCTGTTCGCCATTTAATTAGGTAAAGGACCTTTTCTAACAAATACTATTTGAATGGAAATGTTATTGCTGGTTAATTACTGCATGTTTTTTCCAGTTCTGGCCAAGTGATTGGTGCTGTATGTGGCCCTGGTAGGGTTGAAAGGGTTAATACTTGATAGCATGCAATAGCACCCCCCACTGTGCTGAGATCATGGTGAGAAAGGAAAGTAGGATCTCATGGAAGACAGAGCTAACGGACAACAACGGACACCCGAGCTACAAATCTTCAACCAGACTTTAAACAGAGCTAAGGCTAGGTCTTTGTAATAATTAGGACCTATTCTGCTGTGTTATTAGTCACAATGATGCAATAGACTACATTTTGTTTACCTGGCAACATTTTGTTCTTGGTAGACTAGATAGTATCCAACTCTCACACACAGGAGACCATGTAAATCCTGAAACTATTTTGAATCAACTTGGCTAGACATGAAATGTAACACCTTTGGGACTCAAACCAGACCCCTGGTACAGAGGCAGACTATCGCAGTGCCACAAGATCCCTTATTAGACTGGGACATTGGATTACTAGCTCTGTGACAATACCATGGTCCCCTATACATTTAGAAAATGCAGAAAGAACATGGTGGTCAGCATGGACCTAAAGATTTAAATTAGTGGCACCAATCCTAATGAGGTAAATGTGTTGGTACCCCAGAAGGTTGCAAGGAAGTGGATCCTGCTGATGCAGGGCACAGTCAATCCCTACAACCTGTTGGCAACACTTCAGCAGACTGGAGAAATCTGCTCTTCGGCACCGAGTTAGAGGCTGCAGCATGTGGTGATGGTTTGTGGGATTGTTCGCAAATCCTAGATCAATCTCAGAATGAAGAGCCATTAGGGGTTGCGTGAACCTAAACTGAACATTTCTGATACAGTGGGAGATGTTTAAACAGCACAGAAAATCAGTTCAGATTGGGCTTTCATCCCACAGCGGTGAAAGTGAGGATTGCAGATGCTGGAGATTAGAGTCAAAGTTAGAGTGGTGCTGGAAAAACACAGCAGGTCAAGCAGCATCCGAGGAGCAGGAAAGTCAATGTTTTGGGCAGGAGCCCTTCAGGAATTCCTGACGAAAGGCTCCTGCCCAAAACATCGATTTTCCTGCTCCTCGGATGCTGCCTGACCTGCTGTGATTTTCCAGCACCACCCTAACCTTGACTATAACCCCACAGATACCAGGTGGCACAGTAGAAAAAAGTCAAAAGAGAAACATGTCTAATCCAGGAACAGAGAGCCAGGGAACCCAGTAATTTAAAACAGATAGGCTTTGGGCAATTTAAAGAAGTGAACAACACTGGTTCAATTCAGGTAAATTTACTGCAAAAGACGGGAATCCATGATTGGATCTGCATTAGGCGAGACTCATTGTAATGGCCAATGATCTCACTTGAAATGTAGTCACCAATGTAATTACATTTAAATCAAAACAATCTAAATTAGATTGATATAACTTTAATGTAATGTAAACTTTAATTGCTCAGTGGGATGAAACCCACTGCTTATTCACAGATAGATATTTATATCAATGAAACAGGTCATGCTGATGTTGGACTGTGTGATGAGAACACCGCAGTGAGAATAAGATTTCTTCAAGTGGCCAGTCTGTTTAGCAAGAGCAATGCATGAAGCACAGGGTGTCTACTTCTGTTCTACCGGCAAAAGAAACTTCAAGCTCTTTACTACTTTGCTAAGCAAAGAAAAAATCCAGCATTAATCCATTCACAATCAGAGGCATTTCAGGGAATTGATTGAACATTTTTTTAAGTAATTAACCTCTCTCTGTCTCTATCTCCTTTTGTCGCTCCCATTCTCTGTCTCTGCCTCCGTCTCTCTCTTTCTTTCTCTCTCTCTCTCTCTCTCACACACATGCTGACACATGGGCTTACACCTAGTTGAACACTTACATCTACACAGACACTTACAGATACTCATATAAATAACACCAAATGTAATTTATTATTTAATGAAAACTGCTAACTCAATTAACATGAATCACTTGAAGTAGTCACAGTGACACAAGGTGGAATCGAACAGGTTTGAAGAGATATTACCCATTTGTAAAAATAATAGTGTAGTTTGTCTTACTCTCACCCTCATATCTGATTTGAATCAGCTACAGTTCCGTACTCAATTGTAAACTGATCATTTCTGTTTCTCTATGTTTTATAGTTTAGGGAAAGAATCCAAACTTAACCATGATCTGTTTCACAACTCCACCAACATCCAACTAAACCATCCCTAAAAGAAACAGGGAGGCTACTGTTTATATTTTATTGTGTTATATGAATGGTAGAATCATTTTGTTGTTGATTCACAATCAAAACATTAATATCCATCTGTCCTTTTTATCAATGATGCCAGATTGTTTATTTGTAACATCATGAGAGAGTTCAGTTAATATCCTGAATCACAACAGTGAACCTCAGGCAGTTTATACATGCCACCTGAGCCCAGAGATTAAATTCTGGCTTTGAAATTGCTTTAGTCATCTATGATTGTTTGTGCAATAGATCATTCCTTTTAGATGACTTTTTTAGGGTTTTTTTTTGCTGAAGGCAGTTTCTTTTTGTTTTGATTAGTATGTCCAGACTTTAATATTTTAATTTATAATGAAGGAATTAATGCAGTTTACTGGCAAATAATTTGCAATGCAAGAGATTACGTGTTCTTATATTTAAATTCTCTCTGTCGTGCACACATGACTAATTCTGCATTCCATCTAATATTTATTTCTTTTTGTGAGGAGATGCTATTCTATACCTCTGCACTTTTTTTTAAAAAAACACCATCAAATGGCCATTTCTTTTGTTTAATGCAATCGACCTGTTCAGAGATTTTCTTACACACCTGTAAAGTAGGTGGGCCTTGAACCTGGGTCATGCTGGCTTTGAAGCAGGGACATTACCACTATATTACAGGAGTCCTATCTATTATTTATTGATTATTGCCAGTAATGATAGTTACCTAGTACAAGTAATTGCAGTTATCTAGCCTACCATATGGATGTTTGATGTGGTCTGATTTGAATACTATTTGGTTGTTGATGCCCACAGTGTATTGTGGAATACTAACCTTCATATTCACTCATCAACCTTTCACACTGGCTGTGAATGAAGGCAGCTGAACTGAAAGTAGATATTGTATCTTCTTCGGTGCTGATAATTACCATTTTTATTTTGCCTTTTATTTACAGAGAAACTTTCTTGTCTGTTGGCAATGTGGCAGCATTTCAATCAGTGACAGACTCTATGTGTCAAGCACTGTCAACCATGAGTAACTCTGCAGACAGCAGCCTGTATGGATCATTGCTTACTCTACCAGCGCCCTTGGATGCCTGGAGTCACAAGGTCAGTATGTGCTGGGGATCAGCAATGTCTGAGCTGAACTGATCAAAATCAGGCAAAGATTGTTTTCAACAGCTCTACGTTGTTAACAACAGCATCAAGAATTGAACCAGTTGTGGCATAATCCCTGCCATCTCACATAAAATCGCATCGCATGTCCAACTTGGAGTCAGAACATTCAGTGAACTGGTCAATGTTGGTGCTTCATGTGAGTCTTCTCCCAACTCACATCTGTGGAGGCTCCTAGGTTCAAGTGCCAGTCCAGGATTTGAGCACAAAGATTAAGCTGGCACTGAGAGATTAAACTGAGGCAGCAAGTCCCATCTGGCTAGTCAGCTGGATAGAGAAATCCATTCATCTTTTGAAGAGCAGCAGGAGAGTTATTCCTGTTGCCCTGATCAATGTTTATACTTCAAACTGCAACGCAAACAGCAGGTTATCTTTTCATCATCACATTGCTGCCGAGGGGGGTTGGCTGTTGCAGAAATGTCTTCCACATTTCCTTCATTCTAACAGGGACGAGACTTCAAAAGAGACTTAATTAACTGGAAAGTGCTTTGAGACGTCCAGTGACTGAGTTAAGTGCGAGTTAAGTCCAAGTCTGTCTGCTACTCTATCAGCATTTCCTGTTACATTTTTGTAACTTCCCCTGATTAGTGTAGTGAACTGTAAAATAACAAAAGATGCCTTCTCAGAGCAGTTACAGCATGGAATAAGGCCATTCAGCCTGTCGTGTCTGCACTGGATCACCAAAGGAGCAACTTAGCGAAAGCCATTTCCTATTTGTTTTCTCATAGCCTTGGCTGTTCTTCCTTTTTAGCTAATAACCCAATTGCTTCTTAAATGTTCTGCCTCCAGAGCACTGTCAGTGTATTCGACATCCTGACCACTGGTAGATCACAAAAAGACTTTCTTCATGTCTCTATTTATTCTTAGATCTTAAATCTAACCCTTCTGTTTACCTATCCTTCTACCAATGGGAGCAGTTTTTCCCTATCTACTCTGTCCAGACCCCTCAAGATTTTGAATACTTCTATTAAATCTCCTCTTAAAAATTCTGTTCTTCAAGGAAGATCGTTCCACTTTCCAGTCTGTCGATGTGATGAGGGTTCCTCATCCCTGGAATCATCTTCAAGAATCTTCCTTGCACTCTTTCTAATACTTTCACATCTTTCCTAAAGAGAGGTGTCCAGAACTGAACCCAAATCTTTCATGTACTATACAGGTTAGATGTAACCTCCTTGGTTTTTACCTCTAACCCCCCTCTTAAAAAATGTTTATTAACCATGTTCTAGCGTGTCCTGCCACCTTCTATGATTGGTCCACATATACACTCAGAACACATAGTTTCTGCACCCCCTTTAGAGTTACACCCTTTAAATCATATTTCTTCTCTGTGGACTTCCTATCAAAATGGATTACTCCACTCTTCTCTTCCTCTTGTGCATCCATTCCACCATCTTATCAATGTCCTTTTAAAGTTTAACATTAGACAGTTCACGATGCTTCCAAGTTTAAGACCATTGACTAAGAGAGAGAGAATCTTTCATGAGGGTGCTTCATTATAGAAATAAAGCCAGAAAGCAACAAAAATGGTCCTGACAAAGGGACCTTGGCCTGAAATATTAACGCCTCCTCCCCCCTCCTCCACATGAGCCGCCTGACCCACTGAAGGTTCCTGGCATTTCCTGTTTTTGTTAGAGTTACAGCATCTGCAACATATTACTTTTTATACTTTGTAACTGAGCTTTTCTCCTTTGTTGACCCAGTATTTTCTGTTCCAGGCCTCTGTACTCTTTCCGTGGAGGACGTTCTTAGCAAGAGAAGGATTTGTCCCAGTGATGCTTGGCAACTTCCAAATTATTGAGTACGGGATGCAGGTAAAATCACTGATCCGGTTGCATTTTCTTTTATGGGAAGAGCTTCAGCCATTGGCTTTAGTCTTTATATTGTATCTTGGGATGGTACATTGTTGGAGATTTTAAGATAACAGTCTGGGCAATGCCATTGATGTGCAACAACATTGTGACTGGAAGGTTATTGCCATTGCAAGCACTAATTTGCTGCTGATCACCAAAGATGCCAGGGAGTCAGACAATGTGATGCTTTAGAGCTGGATGGTTATCAGAATTGTTACCATTCCTGTCTGATCCAGATCTGCCTGTGTAGACTGAATGATCATGACCGAAGTGTAGCTAATGCTGAGCTACTTGGTGTCTCTCTTTTGATGGAAGACGTGATACAGAGCGGGAGTGACCTATTGAATGAAAAGGATGCGGAGTCAAGTATTGACTCGGTGACGAAAACTCAGCAGGTAAGTTTTCAGCAATTACACTTTGTAAAATTGCAATGTTTTCCCTGTATAAATATTCATGACATGATTGGGACTAACGTTAGATTTGTACAATTGCTAGCCTCCAGGCAGGGTTTTGTAGAATTGAGGGTCTGCCACCCAGCTGCCACTTACAGCAGTTTGTGACTTCATTTTTTTTCTATATTATGTTACAGGGAAGCCACCCACCTTGTTCATACTACATCTATTTACTATCTACTTCTGACAACGAAGTGAACATTCTTAGTCCAGCTGATATTTGGATATTATAAAATACAATTTACTCTGAAACACATGAATTCACTTGGCTCAACCTTATGATTTTTGGTGTTTACCACAGGAGGATGCTGTTGAATTAAAAGAAGATGGAAAACAATCCTCAGACAGCAGAGTAGCTCCCTCTTTGAAAGCAAGGGACCCTACATCAGTGTTCATGGCTCTTAAATCATTCTTAATATTATGGAAACAACTTGAGGTGTTTAAGGAGGAATGGGGCAGGTTAAAGCTTAGCGTGGAACAAATCAACTCTGTGAGCCTCTACAAACAATTTTGCAAAGTTTACAGGTGAGGAGGATCAATGTGAATATATAACTCTATCCTTCTTTATAGTATCCTATTCAACAATGCAAATCATCTTCTGTTTCCAGAGTTTGCAACATATAGGTATGAACATTAGACTGGCAATTCTTTACCAACGAAGTTACAAATGGTCAATTGTTTCTTTACAGTCACTAGTTGTGAGGAAAGCTGATAGTATATCATCTTTGATTGTCATAGCTCTTTGTTTTTGTTTTAAGTGTGAATCCTATGAGACACAGTATCACTATGGTGCCGGTGGTGTTACATTGGTTGCTGCAATGGTGTGACAGACATTGAATGTACTCGAGGCTTCGAATGGAGATGCTTGTGTGGCAGTCCACTGCAGGGACAACTATACAGCACTAACTCACACTCACAGGACCATGAAGCACATGGGCATCCCATCAGAGAGCAGCAGTTCATTTATCTCCCTGTGGCACTGGAGACAAATTCTCTTGAGCAGCCTGTGAAAATGAAAGCACTATATAGATGCCTTGAAAATAAAATTGGATGTTGGAGGGGGTGTGGGGAGTAAATAGGTAGGGCTTCACTACGGGATTATGTTCTTCTTAGGCCATTACACAGCCATGAATGGGTATAAAGTGTTAAATGTTATGATAGGCAGTAGCTCCTTATGGCATAGAACTGCCTATCATAACATTTAATACTTTATACCCATTCATGGCTGTGTAATGGCCTAAGAAGAACATAATCCCGTAATGAAGCGCTACCTATTTACTCCCCACACCCCCTCCAAAAAATGTTCATTCATCCCACTTTAACATCCATCTCTCAATGGAAGAAAATTCCGGCCCGCCATGTGGTTTAACACCTTGAGGCTTTAGGAGAGTTTGATACAACACAATGACTTTCACTTCCATCGGTCACCATTTGAGTTGCAATCTCCTCTTTTGGTTACAATAACGCCTAGAGATGGACAGTCCAGAGATTCTGTATAAAAACCGAAAGAACTGCAGGTGCTGTAAATCAGAGACAAATGTTGAAATTCCTGAAAAAGCTCAGCAGGTCTGGCAGCATCTGTGAGAGAAATCAGAGTTAATGTTTCCTTCCTTAGGATTGAATTCTGCAGTCCTCTGGTGTTAACCCACCCGGAAACAAAGAGATGTGTGAATTCACTGGATGGATGGCCAGATTTAGTTAAATACTCCAAGGTCACATGATTTGCAGCAGTCATTTCATAGCGTGTCCCTGTCCAGTGTTTTAAAAAATTCTAACTGAAAGTTCATAATACGATACCCGTTTTGAGTAGGACATCCCAATTGCTAATGACTCCCTTTGTTGTATGTGTTCATGGTATATAGGGCATTGCTGGCTGGGCCATTATTTGTTGCTCATCCTTAGCTGCCTGAAGATATCACTCCTTCTTATGCCCAGGTCCATAAAAATTGGTAGTCAGGAGAAAATGAAAAGAACCTGGGAGAAAGTCCAAGGTCATCAGTTGCTGGAGAAGGAATGGTGAAGTGGATGGGGATAAAACTGTTATAATAAATGATCACCAGCCATTTGTGTTTGGAGCTTCCACATTGGACTGCAGCTAGGTTTAATTTTATTTGTTCATAGGATCACTGGCTGGCCCAGAATTTACTGCTTATCCCTTATGGCACTGTAGAAGGTGGTGGTAAGCTGCCTTCTGGAACAGCTGCAAGCATTCGGGTATAGGGACACCCTCAGGGTTTCGATCCAGTGACATTAAAGAAACAGTGACATACTTCCAGGTCACGATGGTGACTGGTTCAGAGGACAATTTGCAGAAGGTGATGTAAACATGTATTTACTGCTCGTCCTTCTAGATGGAAGAGGTTGTGGATTTGGAAGGAAATGTGAAAGGTGCAGAGATGTCTTTAGCCTACAAATTAAGTAGAAAAATCAGATCAACAGCAGTAGCCTGAATGAAAAGCTATTCGAATGCCTTCGAGATAATTTCTGACAGCATTGTGTTCTGGAACCAACCAGAGAGCATCTAGTCAGGTTGTATGTTTGCTCGCTGAGCTGATAGTTTTGTTCTCAGATGTTTCATCATCATGCTAGGTACCATTAATTGCTGAGCGTCCGATGAAGCGCAGGTGTTCTGTCCCGCTTGCTATTTATGTGTCTCGGTCTGTTACAGAGGGTGGTATCACTTCCAATTCGTTTTTCTGAGAAGTTGGTAAATGAGGTACAAATCTACGTGTTTATTGATGGAGTTCTGGTTTGAATGCCAGGCCCCTAGGAATGCCTGTGCGTGTCTTTGTTTAGCCTGTACTGGATGGATGTGTTGTCCCAGTCGAATTGACCAGTATCTGGTCAGCGTCAGTTAACAGATACTCAACTACAGGAGCAATCATCCCAACATCCACAAATGGAGCTGCATCATAACATTATTTAAACGAGCCCCAACACACTGCAGCACCCCAGAACTATGAGAATCCAAGGAAAAACACCTGTATAATGTATTCAAGAACAACAGGTACCCGATAAGCACAGTCTGCCGATTCTTACACAACAGACTGAAACAAGAAGATACAACATGCCCAGAGAGTCTAGCTACCCAGCCGTACATTAAAGACATCTCAGAGATGATGATCAGACTACTCCAGCCCCTAGGCATCATAGTAGCTCACAAACCTACTAGCACACGGAAACAACTCCTGATGGATTTAAAGAACCCCAGCAGAATGAACATTATATAGTAACTACCCTGCCAGGATTGCAATAAACATTACAATGCACAGACAGGCAGGAAACTAGCCACCAGGATACATGAGCACCAATTAGCCACGAAAAGACATGACCAACTATCACTAGTACCCATACACACAGATGAAGAGGGACACCAGTTCGTCCGGGACAATACATCTATCCCTGGACAGGCTAAACAAATACACACAAGGGAATTCGTATATGCCCGGCATTCAAACTGGAACTCCATTAACAAACATATTGATTTGGATCCCCTTTACCAACCTCTGAGGAAAAGAACCTGAAATGATATCATCCACTACAACAGACCAAGACACATTAATAGCAAGCGGGACAGAACATCAGCCCTTCATCAGAGGCTCACTGATGATGTTACCTAGTGTGGTGACGAAATGTCTGAGAATAAATCTACCAGCTCAGCGAACAAACTTACAACCAGATCCATAACCTGAGCTACAAATCTTCTCCAAAATCACACCACACCTTATTTTATACTTCGTATAATATAATGTGACAAGATTAATTAATAACCTCAGAGTAAAGGCATCCCTTGGTAGCAACGACAACAGTAATGATTGAATTTATGTCCAACTTAAAAAGAAGAAGGTTGGGGCTAAAACTACTATTTTAAACCTAAGTAAGTGCAACTACGTGGGCACTGCATGAGCTGTAGTAAACTTGCATTTGAGCTGTAAATAAGAGGGGGGATAGAGGGAGGAATTCAGCAAATTACCATTCTGAGGGAAGTGTTACTAAGCAAACTGCTAAGTGCCTTTGTTCAAATGAATTTCTTCCTAGCATTTTAAGAGGTGGCCAATGAAGTAGAACATGCCTTAGTGGAAAGTTGACAAAATTTCTTTGAACCAGGAAAAGTTCCATCAGATTAGAAAGTACACAATATGACCCCTCTCTTCAAGAGGAAAGAGAGGTAGTAAATGGAAAACTATAGGCCAAATAGCTTGATGTTTGTTGCAGAAAAAGTGGTTGAATCGATTGTTGAAGACATTATATCAGCCCTTTTAGGAAAATTCAAGGTAATTGAGAGGACCTCAGCATGGTTTTTGCCAAAGGAAAATCATGTTTAATAAATTTATTGGAATTCTTGGAAGGAATAACGAATGCAGAATAACGAACGAGGAGCCTGCATAGAGATGTACAGCATGAAAACAGACCCTTCGGTCCAACTCATCCATGTCAATCACATACCGGAATCTAATCTAGTCCCATTTGCCAGCATTTGGCCCATATTCTTCTAAACCCTTCCTATTTATATACCCATCCACATGCCTTTTAAATGTTGTAATTGTCCTAGCCTCTACTACTTCATTCCATACACGCACCACCCTCTGTGTGAAAAAGTTGCCCCTTAGAAATCTTTTTCTCCTCTTACCCTAAACCTATGCCCTCTAGTTCTTGATTCCCCCACCCCAGAGGATAGACCTTGTCTATTCACCCTATCCATGGCCCTCATGATTTTATAAATTTCCATAAGGTCACCCCTCAGCCTCCGACGCTCCAGGGAAAACAGCCCTAGCCTATTCAGCCTCTCCCTATAGCTCAAATCCTCCAATCCTGGCAACATCCTAGTTAATCTTTTCTGAACCCTTCCAAGTTTCACAACACACTTCTGATAGGAGGGAGACCAGAATTGCACACAATATTCCAAAAGTGGCCTAATCAATGTCTTGTACAGCTGCAACATGAACACCCAACTCCTATATTCAATGCTCTGACCAATAAAGGGAAAGCATATCAAATGCCTTTTTCACTATCCTATTGACATATGACTCTACTTTTAAGGTACTATGAACCTGCATTCCAAGGTCTCTTTGTTTGTCAACACTCCCTATGACCTGCCCATTAAGTGTATAAGTCCAGCTAAGATTTGCTTTTCCAAAATGCAGCACCTCACAGATATATAAATTAAACTCCATCTACCACTCCTCAGCCCTTTGGCCCACCTGATCAAGATTCATTGTACTCTGAGGTCACCTTTGTTGTCCAGTACATCTCCAATTTGATGTCATCTGCAAACTTACTAACTGTACCTACTATGTTCACATCCAAATCATTTATATAAATGTACTGTACTTAGATTTCCAGAATGGGTTTGATAAGATGCCACATCAAAGGTTTTTGGTGGAAAATAAAAACGTGTTGTGTCAAGAATAACATATTAACATGGATAGAAGATCAGCTGGCTAGCAGAAAACAGTGAGTATTTATAAATGGGTCTGATTGGTAGGATGTGGCAAGTAGAGTCCCACAGGGATCTTTGATTGGGCCTCAACATTTTACAATTTACATCAATGACCTCGATGAGGGGACGGGAGGAATTGGAGCTAAATTTGCAGATGACTCCAAGGAAGTATGTCATAAGGAGATTGCAGACAGATGTTGATTGGTTAAATGAGTAGGCAAAAATCTGGCAGCGTTATGTGGGAAAATATTTAGTTTTTTCACTTTGACAGGAAGAATGAGAAAGAAGAATATTACTTTAACTAAGAATGACTGTAATTTCAAGTCTCAAAACATTACTATGTAGTATATAATCAAAAAGGCTAATGGCATACTATTCTTTATTATGAGCAAAATTGAACATAATTTAAGGATATTATGCTTCAGCTATACACAACATTGATGGAAGCGGTTTTGATCTTCTTACTTAAGGAGGGATGTAAATGTATTGGAGACAACTCAGAGGATGTTTTCTAAATTAAAACAAAGGTGAGAAGGTTTTTAATCAAAAGAATTGAGTGACTTTGGAATTCTTTACCTTAGACGTCAGTGGAGTTGGGTCCATTAACCACTTTCAAGGCCGAGGTGGGTAAGTTTTTGTTAGGGCAGGTGAATCAAGAGTTAGCAGAGTAGATGAGAATGTGGATCTAGAAACACAAACACTTCAACCATTATCTTATTGAATGGTGGAGCAGGCTAGAGGGGCCAAATGGCCTACTTATGCTCCTGGTTCATATGTTTGCATGTGCTTGGTGAGTTGCTGCATTAATCCCCCAGTCATTTAGCAGTCTGTTTTTTATGAGGTATCAGATCGTAAGCTGAAAATGTGTTGCTGGAAAAGTGCAGCAGGTCAGGCAGCATCCAAGGAGCAGGAGAATTGCATTTTGGGCATGAGCCTTTCTTGCTGCGCTTTTCCAGCAACACATTTTCAGCTCTGATCTCCAGCGTCTGCAATCCTCACTTTCTTCTATCAGATCGTGCATCCACAAAACAGAGCAGATCCATTCATTTTAAGCTCTGAACCTTTTTTGAAACTTGCTCATTCATTGATTGCTAAACATGGTTTTCAAGAAAATCATTAAAACTGAGGACTTTGCCCTCCACTCTAGAATGGAAATCCTGTACCCAGTTTTGACAGTGATCACCGGTCAAATAGGCATGGAAGATGAGTACGAGAGAATGATGATGGACAACCAGCTACTACTCCCACCAGAGGGGACATCAAAAGCAGAGATGAAAACTCAACAGGTAAGTTGGATACATCAGAACAAAGGCCAAATCTGGTTTAAATTGTCTTCTTAAGGCATGTTTTTCCAAAGTAGGTCTCATAAACAGCTGAACATTTTGTGTAATCGTCATAGCTTTTAATTTAATTAATAGTTGCATTGCTGACTGGAAGTACGGCTATCTCCATACTTTATTGGCAGCTAATAGGCTCTGTACAGTGTCCCACCCTGCCACTGAAAATATTGTTGGGGATGATGGCAACTTCACACCCATTTTAAACTCCATGGAGTGATAATTGGGCAGAAGTCGGCCTTCCACCTCTCACTCAGGCGTAATACAGAAATCAAATGAAAGTTTAAATAACTGACCACCTTGTCTGCTTTTGTTTTTGTTGCAAGCTGCACAAAATTCTTGAAAGCATGGAATGTTACATGATCCATGAGCTTCAAAAGAAAATCGCAAAGGAGGTAACACTCGTTATGTCAGAAAGAGCCAGAGGTGAAGCAACTCTGCCAATAGGTAAAGAACGACATGTTCAGCGAAAGGCTGAGAGCTCTTCATTATACAGGTTTCTGTTTCGCCACCACATTTCTCTAACAGCTATCAAGTCATATTCTTTTATTTCTATCATCAACCTTATTAGAAATGCTACATGCATTCAGATAAAGAGTCTAGTAGGCTGGCATTCAATACCAGATTTTATTGAACTGAAGTTTCACTGTGGGTCACGGTAGGATTCAAACCAATGTCCTCAGAATATTAGCCTGGGACTCTGAATTACAAGTCAAGTAACATCAACGCCATCCACTTCCTCCCCATATCTGCAACAGCACTGCTGTAAGAAGACCAGAGGGGTTTTCCTCAGTGATTATAGCAATATGTATCCATCATTCAACATCACTAAAGATATTATAACACCACTGTTTGTGGGATCTTGCTGTGTGCAATTGGCCGGTTTTTTTTGCATGATGACGATTCAAAAAGTATTCCATTTGCTGTGAAATACTTTAGGAGGCTCTGAAACTGTAAACGTTGCTATACAAATGCATCTAACTTCTACCTCTCATTCTCCTCTCATCCTAGTACAATTACATCCTTCCCTTTCTCTGTGTTCTGGTTTCTCACCTGTACTGTTTACTGAAACTAACAATATCTGATTCATTGGATAAAATGTGATTATTTGATTCATGAATTCCTGCCTAATATATTCTCATTTTTAAAATTTTAATTGAAGAACACCCTATCAACATTAGATATCCACAGACTAAACCGGCCTGTTTTCTTCAAATCAATGGATATCAAAGGAACATAGAAACAGGAGTAGGCCATTTACGCCTTGAACTTGTTCCATCTTTAAATGAGTTCATGAATGATCTTTGCCCTACCTCCATACACCTGCCCATATCCCTTAAACAAAAAAAAATCGATTTCAAGTTTAAAAAAACAACCAGTCCAGCATCCATTGCTGTTTGTAGAAGAGAGTTCCAAATATCTACCACCCTTTGTGTTTCCGAACATCTTTCCTGAACAATCTGGCCCTAATTCTCAGACTATATCCCGTAGTACTGAAATCCCTAACCAGTGGAAACAGTTTACCTTTATCTACCCTATCTTTTCCAGTTAATAAAACATTGAATCTATTTACAGTGTCCTCTCCAGTGGCCCTTCTTGGTAATGAATACCATAATTTTTTCCCAGTTCTGCCTGACTTTCTATGACATATGTAATTTATGGCCCCTTTTACTGAAATTTTTCACCAGAGGAGCCAAACCAGTTGTTATTCATCCTAACTGATTTAGAAATGGTAAAAGATTATAAAATGTGATTATTTGGTTTATTAATTCATTTATAATAAATAAATAAAATTTATTTATTAATTTTAATTCCAATGAGTGGATTAGATGAGATGATTATGTTTTGGAACTGAAAGACAGTAGAACTAAAAATACCTGATTTGCGAGCACTGAAGATGTTTTAAACACTGTGGTTAAAAAAGGGGAAGAAATGTAATGTAAAAATTTACAATTCTTCTTTCTTCCAGATGTTTGGAAGCATTCAGCCATGACAGAAAATGTCTTGTTAGTCAGGCCTCAAATTGTTGAAAGCTTTGTTCAAAAATTGAAGGAGCATTCACAGGAGACTGATAAAGAGGTATAGAACCAGTTTGATTTGTCAGCTCTTTAAAAACTCAAAATAAATTGTGACTTTGTCAATTGTGAACTTGTTATCAAATGCCAGTAATAGGTCTTGGTTAACAAAGTCCTTTCATGAGCTAAATAGCTGTTCTGGTCAACATGGTTGATCTTGTAAAGTTAAAGCTCTTTTTTAGTTGCCTGAAGTCAGAGACAGTCATTATGTAATGCTGAAAATATCAGCTCTGTTCCATTGTTCTTTTGAACATTTAATTTGTAAAATATTCCAAATGAAAAATAAAGTTACATCTGTTTTCTTTTCATCGGGCTTTCAATCGAATGTTAATGAATTTTGGAGGAGTTGGAACTCAGGTAAATGAGAGTCTGTTGGTGAAACAATCTATGTTAGTGTAGAACATAGAACAGTACAACACAGGAACAGCCCCTTCGGCCCACTATCTCAATACTGACCATGATGTCATTAAGTAATCCCATCTGCTGGTACATGGTCCATTTCCCTCTATTCCATGCCTGTTCATGTGTCTGTCTAAATGCCTCTTAAACTTTGTTAATGTATCTGCTTGTACCATCACCCCGGCAGTATGTTCCAGGCACCTACCATCCACTATGTAAAAAAACTTGCCTCACACATCTCCTTTAAACTTTCCCTGTCTCACCTTTAACCTATGCCCCCTACTATTTGACATATTATCCTGGAGAAAAGACTCCGACTAACCACCTTAAACATGCCTCTCATAATTTTATATACAAGTTGCCCCTCAGCATCCGACATTCTAGCGAAAGCAATTCAAATTTGTCCAGCCTCTCCTTATAGCTAATACACTCCAATCCAGGCAACATCCTGGTAAACCTCTTTTGCACCCTCTCCAAAGCCTCCATATCCTTCCTATAGAATGCTGACCAGAACTACACACGGTGCTCCAAATACAGCAAGAGACATGTTCTGGATCGGATTGACTGTGTTAACCCTACACTGAGTGGACAGTCCAGTCAGGCAGTTACCCAAAACTTATCATTGCAGCCAATTTACATGAATTTCCCAATGAGTGGATTAGGTTAGAATTTTTTATCACTGTCTGCAGTGAGATTAAATGGAAAGAGGGGTTGACGAAGATGGCTCAGGTAAGGTAACCTGCGACCCTTACCTCAATAAATACAACTCCAGGAGAGTGTAGAGATAACAAAATATAGTGCAAGATACAATGAGATATCCCAGCATGCTCCTGGCCTTTAGTTTTGCTCTGTTGGGAAAGTACTTCAAGTTTAACAGATCATCCCTATCAAACCACTCAGTAGCAACCCACTCAGTTCCATTTTGGGTACATTTTCAAAAGTCCTCTCCTGCTGCTGCACAAACAGCTGGCTCTATTCCCCTGTGGTTGCCCACTGAGGTCACCAGCAGCTAATTTCCCATTAACCATGCTCTGTGCACACAGGTATACCCCTGAGAGCCGGGCAAAGTCTTTCAATTAGACCAAGACTAGAATGTTCACTTGGGTTGAGTGATGCCTGAAGGGTGACAGATTAATCTCAGTAGAATTGCAGTGTCATTTCCTGTCAGCGCATTACAGAATTGTTATGGCTCAGTGAGAGGCCATTTGGTCCATCTGTCTGCACGTGCTCTACAAATGAGCACCTTGACTTTGTCCCAGTCTCCTGTCTTTTCCCCTTAACCCTGCTTATTGTTTTGATTTAACTAAACATTTAATTCCATGGGAGTAGGGTATGGGTGGTTGGAATCAGAAGCCAAAAACCTTGCACACCATCTGTAGCATTACGATGATGCCTATGTGAAGCAAAACATTGCTGTGTGCTTGATGTTTGATTTGATGATTTTTGACAGATTACTTTCAGCAAAGACCATTTAAGAGACTGCCTTCTGTCTCTAGCCTGTGATGTAATGGGGAGAGAGCGCAGCAACTTTGAGACTTATTCCATGTGCTATGAAAACATACTTCGTCAGGAACACCAACTGCTTTACCAAAAGGAACAGGTACGGAACAGTCCATTTAACAAGAAAGATTTAGTCGTTGGCTGTTGACTCTGAAAAGTTTATGTTGTGACTATTGTTTTTGCAATGGCAATGTCACATTGATTTCACTTCAATTCCTTTTGAAGGAATATATTTGTGATAGCAATCAGAAGAAGCGATAGATTCGTCAGATTGGCATATGTCTGCAAGTACATTGTTGGTATATTTCTCTGTGTTTGCTTACATTCATATGTGTGTGAGTGTGTGTTTGTGAGATTGTATCTCAATATGGACAGGAAGCTGCTGGATGGCATTAATATATACTATTTTCTCTGGCAATATTATTATGTTTGAATCCTCTGGTGATGTGGGGAAATAGGTGATACTTACCTCTCTTAGTATGTTGGAAAAATATATTAATTACCATCATGGTGAACTGCTGCAGTACATCTTGAAGATGGCAGTGTCCCATTGTGCATTGGCGGTGGAGTGAATGTTTAAGACAGAGGACGGCCTACCACTGCGACAGACTGTGTTGTCCTGTCAAGCTATTTGTGTTGTTGGAGTTGCACCCATCCAGGCAAGTGGGAAGTATTCCATCACACTCCTGACTTGTGCCTTGTAGATGGTGGACAGGCTTTGGGGAGTCAGGAGGTGAGTTATTTGCTGCAGAATTCTTAGTCTCTGACTGTTCTCACAGCCACTGTATTTATATGGCTAATCCAGTTCAACTTCTGGTCAATGGTAAACCCCCAGGATTGGTGATAATAAGAGATTCAGTGATGATCGCAGTATTTGTCATGACCCTGTCCATGCCATTCATATGGTCAGTCAACTGTTAGTGAGCAATGACCTGTAGATTAATATAACTCATGCATTCTCCTTAAAGGTTAAATAGGTTGATAGTGAGGATTCCTCAGGATACATAAATAACATTATTAACATTATTATTATTGTTAAAATGTGTGATGTTCCTGTTAGAGTAACGGATAAGGCTGGTAAGAGTAGAAAACAATGGATAAATAAAGGTATTGAGGTTCTAGTCAAGAGTAAAAAAGAATAAGATATTAGATATAGAGAACTGGGATCAAATGAATCTCTTCAAGAGTATAAATGGTATAGGGGCATTCTTAAGAGGGAAATCAGGAGGGCTGTAAGGGGATATGAGGCAGCCTTGGAAGATAAGAGCATGGAGAATCCAAAGAGATTCTACAAGTGCCTTAAGACCAAAAGAACAACTAGAGAAAGATTAGGACATCTTAAAGATCAGTAAGATCTGTGTTAAATCTCAAGAGATCGGAGAGATACTAAATAAATATTTTGCCTCAGTTATTACTGTGGTGAAAAACATGGAGGGCAGAGAACTTAAGGAAATAAATATTGATGTTTTAAAAGCAGTCCACATCACAGAAGAGGTAGTGCTGGAAGTCTTAGAAAACATAAAGGTGGACAAATCTCTGGAACCTGATTAATTGTATCCCAGGATATTGTGGGAAGTTAGGGAAGAAATTGCAGACCCCATAGCAGAAATATCTGTATCGTCTATAACCACAGGTGAGATGCCAGAGGACTGGAGGGTGGCTAATGTTGTGCCTTTATTTGAGAAAGACTATGAGGAGAAGCCTGGAGACTATAGACCTGTGAGCCTGACATTGGTAGTGAGTAAGTTGCTTTAGGTAATTCTGAGAGATAGGATTTACATGGATTTGGAGAGACCAGGGCTGACAAGGGAAAGTCAGCATGACTTTGTGTATGGTAGATTGTGTCTCACGAGCTTGATTGAGTTTTTTGAGTTGGGACTTTTTTTCACTGGAGTGTAGGAGGTTGAGAGAGGTTTATAAAATCATGAAGTGCATAGATAAGGTGAATAGCAAGGTCTTTCCTTAGGGTGAGGGAGTTCAAAATTAGGCAGCATATTTTTGAGATGAGAGGAGAAAGATTTAAAAAGGACATGAAGGGTAACTTTTTTACACAGAGAATGGGTCATGTGTGGAATGTACTGCCAGAGGAAGTGGTGGATGTAGGTACAGTTACAACATGTAAAAGACGCATAGAATCCCTACGGTGTGGAAATAGACCCTTCAGCCCAACAAATCCACACTAACCATTCCAAAGAGTAACCTACCCAGACCCATTCCCCCGACCCTATATTTACCCCTAATAATGCACTAAACCCACACACCCCTGAACACTACGGGCAATTTAGCATGGCCAGTTCACCTAATCTGCAAATCTTTGGACTGTGGGAGAAAACCAGAGCACCCAGAGGAAACCCACGCAGACACGGGGAGAATGTGCAAACTCCACACAGATAGTTATCTGAGGCTGGAATCGAACCCGGGCCCCTGGTGCTGTGAGGCAGCAGTGCTAACCAGTGAGCCACCATGCTACCTATTAGAAACAGGCCCGTTGACCCAGCAAGTCCACACTGACCCTCAGATGAGTAACCCACCTTTATCCATTCCCCTACCCTATATTTACCCCTGACTAATGCACATAACCTACACATCCCTGAACACTATGGGCAATTTAGCATGGCCAATTCACCTAACCTGCACACTTGTGGAAGGAAATCAGAGCACCCGATGGAAAACCATACAGACATTCACTTAATATTGGAATTGAACCCGGGTCCCTGGCGCTGTGAGAGGGCAGTGCTAACCATTGAGCTACTGTGCTGTGACATTTGGATAAGTACGTGAATAGGAAAGGTTTAGAGGGATATGGCCAAACACAGGCAAGTGGGAACATGGTCAGCATGGAGTAGCAGGACTGAAGGGTCTGTTTCCATGCTGTATTACCTTGTAATGCTAGAACAGGAAATTAAGGATATTGAGATTAAAATGATTAGCAATAAATCCCAAAGAATACTTACAAGACCCCAATAAATACCTGTGATTTGTTATTGGGGCCTGTTGTTTGAGTTTCTTGTTGCCATGAAGTGGTTAACACTTGGAACCGCATCTGGTAACTGTGACAGTCTCTGTGGTTGAATGCAGGTAGATTTTGCAGGAGAGCAGATTGTGAGGAGAGAAGACAATTCCTGATTTCTAGTTCTGCGAGCATTCAGGTTTAGCTGCCCAGTTATATCGTCATGAACTCTTTCACAATGTCTCCGTCTCTTCCTCAATCTCTCTGCCTTCCTGGATGTTTCTCCCAGGAAGGTTCAAGATGGAATCTTATCTGGGCAGTTGGCTATTCTTGAGCAATTCTTAGCTGGTGAACTAAGATGGCTGCTGTTGCCAGGTGACCTGGAAAATTAAGTCATGCTCCATCAAAGATATTGGCATTTGAAGGCAGCTCATCTCCCACCCATGGTTCTTCTCACACTCTCACAAGGTCGTTACGATCAACAGAACTTGTTGTACAATCACGTGACCTGCAGTAGCCATGTTTTTAGTTTCTTGTATCTTACAATCAGATTACATGTTTTATCAGTAAAAGTGGTTGCCTTTAACAGTTTTTCTTTCTAAAAATTAGCCGACCATAACAGTACCATGACATTACATTGAATGTCAAGGAGAGACTTACATTCTTTCTGAATGGAGAAGCTCGTCATCTCAGATAGAATGGAAAGGGATAAGATTTTAAAACAACACAATTCAATGTTTTATCTAGGTATATGATTCCAACTTGAAATCCTGGGCTGCAGTGATCCAGTGGAAACCAGTTGTTTAATTGATGAACCTTATTATGTTGACTGTTAAAGAAGCATCCCTAAGTCACATACTAAAACTGACAGGAACTAAAAATGACCACTTCATGGTCATATTGATATCATGTTCATTATGCAGCCTTTATTCTTTTATTCTATCATTACTCTCTTCCTTTTTTAAACTTACTGTGAAAAAATATATAAAAACAACCTGGAATTAAAGTTTAATGATGACCATGAACCCATTGTTGATTGTTGTAAAAAAAATTCTGGTTCACTCATGTCCTTTACGGTAGGAAACTGCTTTCCTTTCCTAAACTGGTCTACATGTGTTTAGCTGACTCTTAACTGCCCTCTGGGTCTGTCCCAGCAAGACACTCAGTTGAATCCAAGGGCAACTAAGGATGGACAATAAATGCTGAGCAAACCAGTGATGCTCACAGCCCATGAGCGAATAAAGAAAACATTGCTGACTGACTGTCTACCTACTTATTGTATGTCTCAGCCATGTCGGTGTTCAGGCCCCAGTTGTTAAGCTGATTGATGAATTTTGTGGTTTGTTCCTGGGCTAAAGAGAATCTGCCAATCACAGAAATCATCTTGGGAAGAGGCAAATGTCCTACATACTGCTCTCCAATATGTTGAACATGGGAAGGAAAGGTTTTTCTCTTCGAAAGAGACCATGAATTTCTTGCGTAAAAGAATTCTTTGTTGCACAGAATCTATAATATCATACCTAGAAAGTTAATGTTCTGTACATTATTTTGTTATGATTTATTTTCAGGAAATAAAGGGAATGCAGAAATCCCAAACACCATCTACAACACTTAGCTGCCAGGTAAATAAACCTCCTTTTACTATTGTACAGACACGAAATACTGAGGATGTTGGGACTCTGAAACTAGAAACACAAATTGCTGCAAAAACGCAGTAGGTCAGGCAGTTTCTGTGGGAGGCTCGGGTTGAGTTGACCTTGGTTCATTGAGTATGGTGAGTGCATATTACTTGCAGACAGTCATTATTAATCCAGAATGGGTTTGGGTGATTAAAACCAGGTGGATCTTATTGACTGAGATCTTTGATTGGGGCTGTTAACCTGGGCCAATCAGGGAGCCCTGGCTGACAGGGGATTTTGGATTTGAGGTTTGTCCTCATTTTCCCTGAAAACTGGTTGAACAGTGAGGTTTGGGGCCTAGCTTTGCCGCCCCTCTCCCCTGTAAATTATTGTTTCTCTATATACAGCTGTTAATGTTAATTGTTTATTTGTAAACTGTAGTGTTTAATAAAATTTTAAGAAGGTGTAAACAGGAAAAAAAAATAAACAGGGGTTTAGAACCTATTCACTTGAGGGTCTGACTCTGAGCTGGCTGGTCGGCCTCACAACCAGTGTGCTCCTGTGAGATATAGCCAGGGGATTTAGCATTTCCTGAGATCTGAGGGCTGACATTGAGCTGACTGGCCATGCAGCCAGTGTGTATTGCTGTTGGTCTTTGTATTTGGGGGAACCTGATTCCTGAATTGGCAGGTCTTCACATTCAGTGTGTTCCAGGTGTATTTCAGTTCTCATTATAGAACTGTTGTTTCACTGGCTGGTTACAGTCTTTGTTACAGTGTGTGCTACTCTTTTTTTTGGCTTATTTTGAGAAAGGACTGTGCTGATTTTGTGGCATGGCTTAGCCTTTGCATTCTGGCTTTTAATGTCTGCACTTTCCTTTTGCGTGGCCCCTGTGAGCCAACTGCACCTTTCCAGATGAACTGTTCCTCCGTGAGTAGGCCTGGGCCTGTACGGGTGGACCAGGCCTCTGCAAAGATTGAACACCTGTATGTGTGCTGGGAGGTGAGTATTTGCTGCAGGCTGGAGTGGACTCTGCCTTTGGGCGTGGACTGTGCTTTCAGGCGTGGACTCTGCCTGGGTGCTGGAGACTGTACTGTGAGGATTTTGCAGGCAATGTGTAAAGTGTTTGCAATTGTATATTGTGGGCTCAGTCTGCTGTGAACCCTGCTGAACTAGACTCTTTTTTTTGGACTTCTCTCATTGTGCTACCTTAAGAGGACAGTCACTTGTGTGAAAATTCTGCATGTGTTCTATGTAGTGTTTGTTTCGAGAGATTTTGGGCACCTTATGGTTGTGTCCCTATTTCTCTTGTGTATTATTACCATTGTATTGTATTTTGTGTAACTATGAATAAAAAAAACAGGGGATTTAGAATCTACTCACTTGAGGGACTGACTCTGAGCTGCTGGCCACAGCTAGTGTACTGTGCACATTTAAATGAAAGGTGACTTGGTGATGGGACACCAGCCTGTGTAGAGTTATTTCAGTAATGGAAGGAGAAAACAGGATGTACCCAAACAGTTGTCTTTGAGTTGAGGTAAATATTTCTAGCATCATGCGTTATTTGGGCACTTTGACTCGTTTGATCCTGCCATTGAAGACTGAGCCCAGTATGTGGAAAGAATGTAATTTTTTTCCCCCAGCAAATGACCATTGGTGGAAAGCAACGAGTAATCCTTCTAACCGCTAATGGATCTGCAGCATTCTCAATTATAAGGGGCTTAACTTTCCCAGAGGTACGAGATACTAAAATTTTCCAAGAGTTGACAGAGTTGGTTAAGGAATATTATGACCCCAAACCTCCTCGAATTCAGAGATGCCATCGGTTTCATTTGGCAGCTTGAGATCCAGGGGAATCCTTATTGGGTCTTTTGATGAGGTCAGGATGATTGGCAGAGGTATTTAATTTTGGGTTAACCCTGAATGAGATGCAGAGAGACCATTTGGTATGTGGGATTAATGACGTCAGCAGTTGAAGGCCAACTGGACTTCAAACAGGCACTACAGCTGGCCTTGTCATTACAAAACATGACCAGTGGAGCATGAGAACTACTGGGCATCCCGATGGAACTGGGCACTCTCACCTGTCCAACTTAGCTTGGGGAACACCACATCATTGTGGGTAATTGAAGAGCCTCATGCAGGCATGTCTTGAACAGAGGGACCCTAGGCCAACCCACCGCAGAACCCCACAACAGTGCTGAGCCTTGGCCAAGTAGCCAAACAGTTCTTCAGGATCTGGGCTGGCAAGCCATTGTAGTTGCTGCTAGTATGCAGACTAAACACAGCATAGAAATCCTACAAGGCCTAACTTGAGTAAGAAAGTTCTGAGGCCGATTTCCAGGAAGGTGTCTCCCTGGAAAAGTCCATTTTTGTTTTGAACTTTCCAGGCACTCTTCTGGTCACCACTGGCAATATCCAACTGTGGACACAAAAAGATCTTATCTGAGCAAAACTAAAACAGCCAGTGTAATGGGGGAAGCAGAGGCCATCACAAACAGGATTGAAACCTTTCTGGATTCGGACAGACCAGATCACTGTTAGAGGACACCATATCACTATGGGGAGCAAGGGGGGATTGTCCCGAGTAAAGGTCACCACAGGATACTGGCTGAACTCCATCAAGGTTGCCTATGGGTTTCCAAGATGAAGATGTGAGCGAGATGTTATGTCTGGAGGTCAAGGTTGGATGCTAACATAGCTGCATTGGTGGGGGAATGCCCAGAGGGCCAACAAGGACAGAAATCGTCGCCGGTAGCTGCTCCATATTTGTGGGAATGGCCAGGTAAACCCTGGACTCAGTTGCATGTCAACTATGCCAGTCCTTTGATGGGCTCATGCCTCCCTGTGTCTGAGTCCGAGTCAGAGGAACTGGACCTGGGGTGAAAAGGTCGCAAGAGAATCTACAAGAGAAAGACCAGGCCTACATCCCCGACTTAGGTGGGGGGGGGCATGTAGTGATTGGGAGCAAGTGGATCTTATTGACTGAGATCATTGATTGGGGTTGTTAACCTGGGAGGCCTGACTGACAGATATAAACAGAAGATTCAGAATCTCCTCACTTGAGGGACTGACTGCAAGCTAGCCCCCGCCAGTGTACTGTGCATGTGTAAATAAAGAGTGACTTGGTGACAGGATACTGCCTCTGTGTAGTTATTTCAGAGTCTAAACTGGAGTATTTGCTAAATGGGGAATAATCGACTACTAGAGAGATTACTTGCCTCCCTAATCAAGCGGAGCTGATTCATGCCTGGGTTTTTAGAATAGAATCAAAGAAAAGTATAATACAATGCATTGTCATAACATTAAAGGCTATGGGCCTAGTGTTGGAAAGTGGGACTAGTGTAGATTTAGTGTAGCTTTGGCGGCATAGACATGGCAGGCCAAAGGCTCTGTTCTGTACTGTTATAATTCAATGAACACAAATAATTTGGAAAGGCCCTGCATCTTGGGATCAGTGATAAACTAGAGGCATTGCTTTTCATTTTGAGCAGCAAAGTGGCTCAGTGGTTAGCACTGCTGTCTCATAGCACCAGGGACCGAGGTTCAATTCCACCTTCAGGCGACTGTCTGTGCGGAGTTTGCACGTTCTCCCCGAATCTGCGTTGGTTTGCTTCCCCAGTCCAAAGATGTGCAGGCTGAGTGAATTAGCCATGCTTTAAAAACCCCCATGTGGAGTTATGGAGATAAGGTGGGGACTTGGGTCTGGGTGGGATGGTCTTTAGTGGGTCAGTGCAGACTCAATGGGCCGAATGGTCTCTTTCAGCACTGGGGATTCTATGATTCGGTGGACTGCAGCAGGAGCCTGCTTTCCCAACAATAACAACTGACAGGAGAGATCCAACAGGAATTGCATTGCTCCCTTCGGTATCATGATCTAGAGACACACCACTTGAAGTCTGACAGAAAAGTGTTTTAAAGATTTGAATGACTTTCTATTTCTTGTATTATTAATCATCTTTCCCCCATTCCACCCCCACTCCCTACACTGACACTCTCAGGGACATGGGAATTTTGGGAATGTGGAGGGTGGGCAGTGCCATGGATCTGGAATGAGTGAGTGGACGTGGTATAGCTACTGTCAGTGGGGGCTAGGAAACTGGAGGAGCCATTGGTGTCAGCAGTCTTGCTGTAAACAGGCTGGGGAAGCATTACCCTGTGGATGTGGGGTTTTTTTTGTAAATATATTTGTTTGCAAATTTTTTTTTAACTTTACAAACATATAAAATTATTGAAAAATACAATCAATAACAAATATGGATGTGGTTTTTGAGGCGAATCTTTAAAAAGGAACCAAGTACAGACTGTAACAGCCACAAACTCTGAGCTGCAGTGAATGGAGAGAGAAAACCATTGTATTGTTCTTCACACTGAAATCAAGCAACAGCAGATGAAGAGGCCGTTGTGTCTGCACTGGCCAGAGATTGGGAGAAAATACACAAATAGCCTCCCATTTCACCGTCCCTGCTCCATAGCTCTGCAGGTTACAACACTTCAGGTGGAGATCCAGGGACTTTCTAAATGTTTTGGGGGTTTCTGTCCTCACCTTAAAAACTGGATGGTGAATTCCAGGCATCCACCACCTCCTGGGTGAAAATTCTTTCCTCATGTCACCTCTAACCCTTCTACAAAGCAACTTAAATCTGTGACATCTGCTAATTCACTTCTTCTTCACAAGGGGGAAACTAGTCATAGAATTACAGAATCCCAACAGTGTGGATAGAGGCCATTCAGCCCATAGAGTTGGCACTAACCCTCCAAAGAGCATCTCAGTCCCATACCTTATCCCTGTAACCTGGCATTTACCCCTTGTTATCTGTCTAGCCTGCACATCCCTGGACACTAACCACTAAACCTGCACACCCTTTGGACTGTGGGAGGATGCTGAGCACTTGGTGAAAACCCCACACAGACACAGGGAGAATGTGCAAACTCCACACAAACAGTCATCTTGCTCACTCTATCTAGGCCTCTCAGAAATGTGGTTAATTTTATGGAAAATAACTCCCAGCCACTCTAAACTTTCCTCATAGCAGCAATTCTCAAGCCCTGGCAATGTTCTTGTAACTGTCCTCTGTACCATCTCCAGAGCAGTTAGATCCTTCCTGTAATATGGTGACCAGAACTGTGCACAGAACTCCAGCTGTGGGCTAGCCAGCGTTCTATACATTCCAGCATCGCATTCATATTATTTAAACAGAGAATGACTGCAGAATTCCAAGGTGCAGAGGGATTTTGATATTCGCTTCAATGAGTTACAAACAGGTAGTATGCAAGCACAGCATGTAATGAAGAAGGCCAATGGGATGCTATCTTTTAGAGATTGGTAAACCTGTGGAATTCTCTGCTACAGAAAGTAGTTGAGGCCCCAGAACATTGAATGCTTTGAAGAAGGCATTAGATATAATTCTTAGGGCTAAAGGAATCAAAGGGTTTGAGGAGAAAGCGGGATTGAGTCCGACGATTAGCCATGATCATACTGAACGGCAGAGCAGGTTTGAAGGGCTGAATAGCCTACTCCTGTCCCTATTTCGATGTTTCTGTTTGTATTACGAGAGGAATTGAACATAAAATTCAGGACGTTATCCAGGGCATTTGTGAAACTGAATCTGAAACACTTTTTGTTTAAGGAAGGTTGTGGATATGTTGGAGGCAGTTGAGCAGAGATTTACTGAATGACACCATGAACATGTGGGTTGTGTCCTGGAGATAGAGTAGACAGGATGGGCTTGTTTTCATTGGAGTTTCGAATGTCTTTGATAAGATCTTAAGTGTTTTTTAAAAGAAGGACTTGGAAAGAATGGTTCCTCTTGTTGGTCAGTCCCGACCTGGGAGTGGGCGAGGGGACACTGTATAATATTTCAAAATCTGTCTTTTTAGGAGAGAGATGAGGAGAATTATTTTCTCTGAGGTATGTGTGACTTTGGAACTCTGTGCCTCAGAAGATTGTGGAAGTGGGGTCATTAAATTACGTTTAGACAGAGGCAAATACCCTACCTGTTAGGCAGGGGAATCAAAGATATTTGGGGTCGATAAGAATGTAGAACTGGAAACACAAACAAAATCACCATCTTATTCGCTGGTGGAGCAGGTTCAAGGGCTGAATAGCAAACCCCTGCTCCTACTTCGCACATTCATGTCCCAGTTTAGATTCTATACCTCATCCAAAAAAGGCAAGCATTCCAAACATGTCTCTCCCCAATATGTCCTGTCATCTTCAAGGACCTGTATTCCAAACTCTTGCACATCCACTTTCCCTCTAACATCATCCCATGTTTTCTGTATCCCTTGCTTTTTTGCCTTTTCTGTATTTATTACCGCATACTTGTTTCGATTGAATTCCATTTGTCACTTTTCGGCCCACATAAACAAACATTTATCTCATTCTGGCGATAGCCAGAAGTCACACGACACCAAGTTATAGTCCAACAGGTTTATTTGATATCACAAGCTTTCGCAATGTAACCCCTTTGTCAGGTGAAGAGAGAGAGAAGCACACAGACACAGATTTTATAGGCAGAGAGATCAAAAGATCATAGAAATGGTGTGAGTGAAGTGTCAATAAGCTGAATAATAAAGTCTCTGCAGGTGATCAAGCGTGTCAGACGGTGTGAGTAAATTGTCAACAGCTGAATAACAAGTGAAGGGATAACCTATAATCTGATTAAATGAGGCAGAGAGATAATTACAAAAAATTAAAAATAAGATGGTGCTGGAGACAAGCCAAATGACTGGAATAATGAGATAGGTATAAAATTCGCACACCAAAGTAATAAGTAATCCAAAACTGTACAAACTAATTATGGTATAGAGATCTTAACAATTTATCAAGGTGATAGTGTCAAAACAGGACAGTAAGAAAGATTGTACAGATACAGAAGTGTGGTGGGGTCACATGTAGTGCGACATGAACCCAAGATCATGGTTGAGGCTGGTTGGGTATGGAACTTGGCTATCAGTTTCTGCTCAGCAATGCTGCATTGTTATGTATCTTGAAGGCCACATTGGAGGACGTTTACCTGAACAGCCTCTACCCAAAACATATTAACACAGACAAGCCCTGCACATACACTGGATCTGCTCAGATAAGGGAGAATGCAACAAACAACTAAAGAGTTTGAAGGATGCACTCATAAGAACGGGACATGAGGCGCAACTTATTGATTGCCAGTTCGAACATGCCACATTGATAAACCACAACGACCTCCTCTGAAGAGAGACACAGGATAGACCAGTAGAGTACCCTTCATCATCCTGTACTTCCCTAGAGCTGAGGGTCTACAGCATGTTCTTCACAGCTTTCATTACATCATCGATGATGACAAACTTCTCACCAAGATCTTCCCTACAGATCCACTTCTTGGCACGGTGGCACAGTGGTTAGCACTGCTGCCTCACAGTGCCTGAGACCCGGGTTCAATTCCCGACTCAGGTGACTGACTGTGTGGAGTTTGCACGTTCTCCCCGTGTCTGTGTGGGTTTCCTCCGGGTGCTCCGGTTTCCTCCCACAGTCCAAAGATGTGCAGGTCAGGTGAATTGGCCATGCTAAATTGCCCGTAGTGTTAGGTAAGGGATAAATGTAGGGGTATGGGTGGGTTGCGCTTCGGCGGGTCGGTGTGGACTTGTTGGGCCGAAAGGCCTGTTTCCACACTGTAAGTAATCTAATCTATTCTCACTTTCAAACAACCGCCAAACCTTAAACAGACCATCGTTCGCAGCAAACTACCCTTCCTTCAGGGCAACATTGACAACAACACCACAGAACCCGTACCATGGAAACCTCTGCAAGACATGGCAGATCATTGACATGGATACTACTATCACACTGGTGAACACTATCCACCATGTGCATAGCAGATATTCATGTGACTCAGCCAATGTTGTCTATCTCATACGCTGCAGGCATGAATGCCTGGAGGTGTGATACATTGCTGACACCATGCAGGCCCTAAGACAATGGATGAATGGACACTGCGCAACAATCGCCAAATAAGAATGTTCCCTCTCAGTTGGGAACACGTGCGCGATCAAGGACATTTAGCCTCTGATCCTCAGGTACTTATCCTCCAATGTGGTCTTCAGATACACAACAACACAGAATCGCTGAGCAGAAACTGATAGCCAAGTTCTGTACCCATGAAGATGGCCTCAGCTATGATCTTGGGTTCATGATGCAGTGTATATGATCCCACCACACTGTTCTGTAAATCATCCTTACTGTCCTGTTTTGACACCATCACCTTGATTAATCGTTATGATCTCTCTACCTTAATTAGTTTGTACAATTTAGGATTACTTATTACTTTGATTAGACTTCCAGCATGCAATTCTTATACCTATCCTGTTATTTCAGTCATTTGGTTTGTCTCCAGCATCACCTTATTTTTAATTTTTTGTAATTATGTCTCTGCCTCATTTAATCTGTCTGCCTCATTTTATAGGTTATCCCTTCATTTGTTATTCAACTGTTGACATTTTACTTGCACCGTCTGACACTCTTGATCACCTGCGGAGACTTTATTATTCAACGTGTGACTCACACCATTTCTATGATCTTTTGATCTCTCTGCCCTTGACCTCTCTGCCTGTAAATTCTGTGTCTGTGTACTTCTCTCTCACTTCACATGATGAAGGGGCTATGTTCTGAAAGCTTGCAATTTCAAATGACCCTGTTGGACAAGAAACTGGCGTTGTATGATTTGTGACTTTGTCCAGCCCAGTCCAACACTGGCACCTCCATATCATATTGGAGTTGAAAGCTATCCTTTTCACTGTCAATCTTTTATGTCATCTACAAATTTCCCAATCAGGCCCTCCCACATTTAATTCAAATCTTTAATACGTACAACAAAAGACCCACAGCGAACCCTTGGGAACATAGGTGGAGGCTGCTTTCCATTCACCAAAACATCCACCAACTATTATCCTTTGCTTCCTGTCACTGAGCTAATTTTGGATCCAATTTGCCCCATTCTCCTGTATCTCATGGTCTTTCATTTTTCTGACCCGTCTGCCACATGGGACTTTATCAAATGCTGTACAAACATCCATGTAGACAACATTCATTGCACTATCCTCATTAATCCTCCTTTATACTCCTAAAATAATGCACTTAAGTCACAAAGTCACAACCTTCCTGAACTAAACCATGCTGACTATCCCTGATTAATCTGTGCCTTTCTAAGTAACAGTTTGTCCTGTCCATCAGAATTGATTCTGATTATTTGCCCACCATCGAGGTATCACTGACTGACTGACCTATAATTAGTGGCTTATTCCTTGTCCCCTTTTAAAACAGTGTTGTTATGGGTATTGCCTTGGTGAAAATAAAATAAAAGTTGGGTGAATCGTAGAATTGGATTGGGAGATATATAGCAGAGAGGCAGTGAGGATCCCTTGTTGGTTCCTTTTGGGCATCCCAATACCAGGCCCTTAGCTGAGCAGCGGCTGGCTTTCTAGAAGCCCAGAGCATGGAACCAACTACCTGAGGCCTGTTGGCCAAGTATATTTAACTTGTGGCAAGCATGAGTATGACACACTGCAAACCTGACTGATAATCTTATATCAGTTCTTAGTCTAATTGTTGGCATGCTCAAGATTTTGAGAAAATGCTGTCCAATCATAGAGTCACATGTTATGTTCTGAGTTTTACAGGCAATGGGCTGGTTCACTCCAGCCAGTACTCTTACCTGCTGTAAACAGCCAATGGGATATATTGTTTCTTTAAGGGGCCTTTATACCTGGCATTTAATATTAATATTCCACATTTTGTACTTGTGCAGCAGGCAGGCTGTATCTTTGGTATAATAATAGCATCCTATTGTTGAAGAGCACTACTTATGATTCCACATGCATAGTAGCAGTGTAAAATGGCCAGCTTTACCTGTTTCTCAAACCTTTGTGACACCTTATCCTCCCAGCGTATTCTGAAATAGTATGGGAACTTCTCAGGACTGAAAGTGGAGTTCTTAGTCCCATTCATGAGTTCGTGTGGTACACAGTAATCAGTGGTCAGGGTAGTCAATGTCCTGCCTAATGATTTTGACTTGCCCTATTTCAGCATCAAGCTTGCATGGTGTGAAAATGGCTCATGCCCTATTTACCAAGTTGCTCACGATGACAATCTCATAGTCATGGATTGATAGGAATCTTAATGCATCATTAATGCATCAATTAACCAGTGAAGGTGAGCTTTCTGTGCAGGGTGACAGAGAACCCAATAGCAGATTTCTCAACTTGCACGACGAAGGAAGCAAGCCTGTTAGACTACTCCATTTCAAAGGTGAATGTCAGTATGGGATGGAGACCATAGAGGTGTGTCGGAAAAAGAAAATGCTTACATGCAACTGCAAATTGAAATATATAAAATGTACCATCTATATATTACAAATATGCAAGGAGTAGGAGAAGTGTTATTTTCCATCAAAATGTGTTTCTCATCATCGAAAGTGATGAAAGTGTTAGCGAAAACCCAGCCCACAGGGAATTCTGTGGTAGCACCATCTATTTGTTCACATAGTCTCATTAAAACATGAGTTTAATTATGCAAGTTGCTCAGTTCATAAGTTACAGACTCAGATAATGGCAGCACATCCAGCTTCTCGTGATACAGTGATCCAGTGTAAACATCTATGGCTTGAGTGGCACACAAGTGAATAGCTAGTAATGTCAAAAATACACAGACAGGGCATTCCTGTCGACATGCAGGTATTGTATCGTTTTTGTGAAGGGGAAACAATCCGTCACCGGGTGTTGTAGAAAACCAGGTCCAAACCGGTTGGAGCCAATTCGTATTGTGCAGAATTAGTCATGGATAAGGTATGGCAACGCAAAGAGATCATGTTTGTGGACATGGGGCAACCCAGACGTTTTGCCGGCATGCGTATTTTTCAGGATCACACCACTTTGTAACTATCAATGACTAACTGCCGAAATTACCAAATCCCTGTGTTGGTTTTAATCCTGTTTTTTTTTGCTCAGTTAGCTGACCTCAGTCATGAGATAATTATCGAGATCACAGCTCTGCGGGCAAAGCTGGCCAACCTGGAGGAAGAGAATGCGAAGCTGAAAGATGAGATCAGGAAAGAAGTGAGACAGGAATATGATGCTTTGGTCAGAGATCTCTTTGCATCCTGCTTTGCATTAAAGGTATGTGCGTGTAGCTAGACAGTAATGTCTTAAAATATTCAATCTATTTCTGTGTTCCTATCTCGGCCACAGCACCCAAAAAGATACTGGATACATTCCTAATTCAGCTGAGGATAGATGGATTTCGATCAGAAATTTGTTCAAAGGAAAATAATCAGAACAGTCCTGGTTTAGGATCCGGGCAGTGGAGTGGGATTTAAGCGAGAAATCACTCCTACATCATCTGAAAAGAGTGTAGATACCTACATAGAATTTACAGCCTAGAATCAAACCTTTGAGCTCAGTTGGGCTATTCCATTTTACACTCCACACACTGCTCCCACTCTATTTCATCTACCTTTATTTTATCCTTTTCTATTCCTCTCTCCTTTTACTTTTTATTTTGTCCCTTAAATGCATTTGTGCTTTTTGCCTCACTAACTCCTAGCAGTTATGTCTGCCTTGATTATATCTGCTGTTAATCAGATACTGTAGGTGTCAGAAGTTCTTAGTCAGTTGCAATCTCACGTAAAGTCATGAATTCAAGTCCCACTACAGGACTTGAGCATAAAAATCTAGGCTGACATTCCAGTGATCAGTGAATGAGTGCAACATTGTCAGACATGCCGTTTTTCAGATGAGACATTAAACTAACATCCCTGTGTCTTCCCTGGTGGATATAAAAGATCCCATGGCGTTATTCTGAAAAAGATCAAGGTAACTATCCCCACTATCTTGGACAATATTTGTTCCTGCATTAGCATTACAAAAACAGGGGTTGCACAATGGTTCAGCGGTTAGCACTGTTGCCGCATAGCACCAGGGACCCAGGTTCAATTCCAGCCTCCGGTGACTGTCTGTGTGGAGTTTGCACATTCTCCCTGTGTCTGCATGGGTCTCCTCTGGGTGTTCTGGTTTTCTTCCATAGTCACAAAGATGTACAGGTCAGGTGAATTGGCCATGCCAAATTGCCCATAGTGCTGGGTACCATAAGGACATAAGACATAGGAGTGGAAGTAAGGCCATTCGGCCCATCGAGTCCACTCTGCCATTCAATCATGGCTGATGGGCATTTCAACTCCACTTACCCGCATTCTCCCCGTAACCCTTAATTCCTTGTGACATCAAGAATTTATCAATCTCTGCCTTGAAGACATTTAGCGTACCGGCCTCCACTGCACTCTGCGGCAATGAATTCCACAGGCCCACCAGTCTCTGGCTGAAGAAATGTCTCTGCATTTGTGTTCTGAATTGACCCCCTCTAATTCTAAAGCTGTGTCCACGGGTCCTAGTCTCCTCACCTAATGGAAACAATTTCCTAGCGTCCACCCTTTCCTAGCCATGTACATCTTGTGCATTAGTCATTGGAAAATGGATCTGGGTGGGTTACTCTTTGGAGGGTCGGTGTGGACTTGTTGGGCTGAAGGGCCTGTTTTCACACTGTAGGGAATCAAATCTAATTATCTGGCCAATAGCAATTGCCATTTATTGGAGCTTTCTGTGCGTGAATTAGCAGCCATGTTTCCTGTAAGAACGTAAGAAATAGAAACTGGAGTAGGCCATTTGACTGCCTGAGCCTGCTCTGTTATTCTGATCCCCTTCCCACACTATCTCCATATCATGAATTTCCTTAATATGCAAAAATCCATTAGCCACTGTTATGTAAATATTCAGCAACTGAGTACCCACAGCTTTGAAGGTTTACAATCCTTTGAGTGAATACATTTCTCCTCATCTCAGTCCTACATGGTCAATTCCTAATTCTGTGAATGTGACCACGTGCTCCATTCCTCAGGCAAGAGAAATAGTTTGTCATCAGCTGCTATCAATCCCCTGAAGACCTTTATATGTTTCAATTAAGTCACTCTGACTCTTCTAAACTCTAGAAAATACAAGGCTGGATAAGAGATTCGGCTCATTGCAGGTATTGGTCCAGTAAACCTTCTCTGAACTGTTTCCAGTGCATTAATATCCCTCCGTAAGTATGGTGGCAGGTACTGTACACAGTACTCCAGATGTGGTCTCACCCATGCCCTGTATAACTAAAATGTAACCTCCCTATTCTTGCATCAGATCCCCTCACAATTAGCCCTAACGTTCTATTTGCTTGCCTGATTGTTTGCTGTACCTGCATACCAAACCTTGTGTGATTCAGATACTAGGCTACCCAGATTTCTCTGTAACCCAGAGCTTTTGTAACCTCTTATCATTTAGATAAGATGCTTCTCTTTTATTCTTCCTGCCAAAATGGACAATTTTACATTTTTCCATATTGCAGTCCATTGCCAAATCACTTCCCACTGATTAACTATCTATATTCCTTTGTAGGGTCCTCATATCCTCCTCACAACTCATTTTAATTAAAACGAACAGAATATAGGAGTAGGCCCTGTGGGCCTGTCCCCCATTTAATATGATGATGGCTGATTATCCAATTCAGTACCCTGTTTCTGCTTTCTTCCCATACCGTTTGATTCCTTAGTCTGAAGAACTTTATCTTAATCCTTCTTGAAAACTTTTCTACCTATCGTAATGTTATCAGCAAATTTAGCTACAATAGCTTTAAGCGCTTCATCCAAATGATTCATATAAATTGTACATTGTCAAAGCCCCAGCCCCAGTACCCACCCCTGTGGCACACCATTTATGATCTCCTGATAGCTTGAAAAAGATTCATTTATTCCTACTCTCTGCTCCCTATTAGCAAGTAAATCCTCGAACCATGCCAACATGCCATCCCCCGTACAGTAAGTTTTTATTTTCCACAATAAACTTTGATGAGGCATCTTATCAAATGTCTTCTGAAAATCTAAATACATTACATCCACTGGCTCCTCATTATCCGCAGCAGTAGTTAATGCTTGAAAGAGCTCCAATAAATTGTTAAACTTGATTTCCCTTTGACAAAACCATGTTAGCTCTACCTGATTACATTCAATGCAGAGAAGTTTGAGGTGATGTATTTTAGCAGAAAGAATACTGAAAGACAGTATAAAGTACTTGTTAAAATTCTAAAGGAGGTGTAGGAGCAGAGGTACCTGGGTGTTTCTGTGCAGATCTCATTGAATGTGACAGGACAGGTAGAGAGAGAAGCAAGTAATGCATACTCTATCCATCGATTTATCGACAAGGCATAGAGTACAAGAGCAAGGAGTTTATATAATGGTGATGAATTTATATAAGATACCAGTTAGACCTCAGTTATGGGCACCACATTATAGGAAGGATGTCAATGCATTGGAGAGAGCTCAGAAGCAATTCACAAGAATAATTCCAGGGATAAGAAACTTTGGTTATGAAAATAGACTGAGGTCATTGGGTGTGTTTAGATTAGATTAGATTACTTACAGTGTGGAAACAGGCCCTTCGGCCCAACAAGTCCACACCGACCCGCCGAAGCGCAACCTACATTTACCCCTTACCTAACACTACGGGCAATTTAGCATGGCCAATTCACCTGACCCGCACATCTTTGTACTGTAGGAGGAAACCCACGCAGACACGGGGAGAATGTGCAAACTCCACACAGTCAGTCGCCTGAGTCGGGAATTGAACCCAGGGTCTCAGGCGCTGTGAGGCAGTAGTGCTGACCACTGCGCCACCATGCCGCCCACCATTCTCCATGGAGAAAAGAAGATTACCAGAAGATTTGATTGAGGTTTTCAAAATCAGGCTGGACAGAGTAAATAGGGAGAAACTGTTCCCATTTGCAAAACAATTTAGAATGAGAGGGTATAGATTTACAGTGATTAGCAAAACAAGCAAGGGTGGCATGAGAGAAAAATACCTTCCGTACAAAGTGCACAGTTAGGGTCTGGAATGCACTGCCTGGAAGTATAGCAGAGGCAGATTCAACTGAGATATTCAAGGGAACACTGGATGGTTATTTGGATAAAATTATGTGCAAGGCTATGGGGAGAAACATTAGATTGGCACCAGGTCATGATGCTCATTCGAAAGGCCAAATGGCCTATTTATGCACATTAAAACTTCTGTGGTTCTATAATTTCCCCAAAGCTAATCTTGGTAATGGCGACCATGAAAGCCACCTGATGCCTTTTTTTTTGGGAAAGCTATTTGCCGTCCTTACCTGGTCTGGCCTATATGTGACTCCAGACTCGCAGAAATGGGGTTAACTCTTAACTGCTCTCTATATTGGCATGTCAGTCACTCAGTTGAAGGGACATTTAGCAATACTACTGATGCCCACATAACATTAAAGAGAAAATAATAATGAACGGTTTTCACTGTTGCTGTAATGGGAATTCTTGGCACATTCATAAAAACAGGGAAAGCTGGATGAATACCATATTAACATGAACAAAACGGTCTGTGAACTGATCAATGAAGTGAGAAGGACAGGGGTGGAAAACATGATTATCCTCAAGAGAAAGATTGGCTCGACAAAGAACGATGAAACCTTAAAAGAGAACTTGACACAGGTAAGCAACTCCGTCCACTCGCGATTTTTATCAGAAGATAAACTCTTCAAATTGTTCCTCAGTCCAAATGTGACCCCACCATTAACCTTGGGTTAACTTCATCTGGTAGAAAAAAAATTGAAACTAATGACACTTTGTTCCATTGCTGTTACTTTGCATCTGAACTCCAATCATAAAGTTACAAGAATCTAAGCAAACAGAAATAATTTCAATAATGTTAAAACAAGGAAATATTCATGCAGTAAAAAGCCTCAAAGCTGTGCCCCCTCATATGTATTTTTATCTATGAACTCACCTTGTTAAAAATATTTTCTCTAGTGCACTACGACCCAAAAGGAGTGAGGAGCCCCTTCTTCATTACTGTTGAAGTAGTTAATAGACCTGGTGTGCAAAATTTTGTTTTCAGAGCACAGAATATCCATTTCTTAAATACCTGAGGCATTGCTTCCAAAACTACTTTTCAGTTTTTTTTTAAAGTTTTGAAAGAATCACAGAATTGACATTTTCACTAACCTGATTTGGTTAATTTCTTTTAAATAATAGCTTTGCGATCAATGATTATAATAGACGGAACTCCTGACCTGGTAATGGTTTAATAAATTATTAATTTACTGATTAGGATTTATAAATGTTTCAGCTAATAAGTTCCAACAAAATCAGTCCAATTGACAAAAACTGGATTGGCATTTTTAACACTTCCACTCTCATTTCCTTTGGAGTTTATTTGTGAATCAAACTTAACCCTTTTGGAATCTATACCTCCCACACAGGACTTTGCAGTGTTATTTTTAAATTAACACTTTAATTCTGTATTTGTTATGATCTTATAATCTTGTGTTATGCCTTGTTGAATAATCTGCATTGAGATTCCAAACAGCAAGACAATAAAAAGAATTAAATAATTTTGCACCAATGAAGGGTTGCTTTTTATCCAAGAAAATTAAGTGATGCTTCCTATTGCATTTTCAATCTAATAGAGGAGAGCAATACAACTGACGAGTGACAGCGTAATTAGTCTAATTGTCGACTTTATTTTCTACCTATTTTCCTACTGAAATTGGATGAGTATATGAATAGAAAACATTTGGATGGATATGGGCCGGGTGCTGGCAGGTGGGACTAGATTAGGTTGGGGTTTCTGGTCAGCATGGATGGGTTGGACCGAAGGGTCTGTTTCTATGCTGTACATCTCTATGACTCTAAAAGCCAATTGTATATTCCTCACTGTTGCTGGACCATGGATGAGCAAGGACTCAAGCAAGATAAACATTCCCATAATCATTCTCTTACAATTACATTGGAAAACCATCTCTTCCCACTGATCCCAAAATAAGTCATTATATTTTAAATTGCTGTTGCACTTTCTGGATCAAATATGTTCCAAGGAACTGTTTCAGAGGGTTTGTCAGGGAGTTTTTCAACTTACGATAAAAGCAGTAATTCATAAGATAAACTTCCAACAGTGGGGTTGGGAACCAACTCATTGGAAAGGATCTTAGAGAAATGTCCTCATCTTAAGTCTTAAAGAGATTTTTGCCAGTCAACTAATTAGAGTTCTCAAATAAATGCAAAATACTGCAGCTGCTGGACATCTGAACTAAAAATAAGCAGTGCTGGAGAAACTCAGCAGGCCTACCAGCACTTGTGCAGAGAAAAACTTTTTGTGTCCAATGACTCTTCCTCAGATCCTGAAACTTTAACTTTGTTTTTCTCTCTGTAGACACTGCCAGAAATGTTGATTTTTTTCTAGCACTTTCTCATTTTAGACTAATTTCAGCATTTAACACTTTATCCCGGATGTGCATATGCACAGATCATTGAAGATGGGAGAACAGGTAGGGGGACCAGTAAATAAAGTATGTGGTGTTTTCAGCTTTATTAATAGAGGATAGAGTACAAGATCAGGGAGGTGATGATGAACTTGTATAACACACTCATTAGACTAGACCTCAACTGGAATATTGTGTACAGCTATGGGTGTCACATTATAGGAGAACGTGAGGACTGCACATGCTGGAGATCAGAGTTGCACAGTGTGGTGCTGGAAAAGCACAGCTGGTCAGGCAACATCCGCAGAGCAGGAGAGTTGATGTTTTGATGAAGAGCTTATGCTTGAAACATCAACTCTCCTGCTCCTCGGATGCTGCTTGACCAGCTGTGCTTTTCCAGCACCACACTCTTCAACAGTGCCACATTATAGGATTGATGCAAATGCATGAGTGAGTGAGTGCAGACACACTTCAGTTATGAAGATACTTTGAAGAAGTTCGGACTGTTCTTGGAGGGAAGGCTAAATGGAGATCCGATTGAGGTTTCCAAAATTATGAGTAGGCTGGACAGAGTAGATAAGGATAACCTATCTATGCTTGTAACAAAAAACAAGAATGAGAGGGTCTAGATTTAAAATGCTGTATAAATGAAGCAAGGGTAATGTGAGAAAAAATGTTTTCATACAACAAGTCATTAAGATATGGAATGCACTGCCAGGAAATGTGGTGGAGGCAGGTTCAACTTGGGCATTCAGGAGGGCATCAGATTTGTTTTTACAGTCATAGCCATAGAGTCATAGAGATGTACAGCATGGAAACAGACCCTTCGGTCCAACCCATCCATGCCAACCAGAAATCCCAACCCAATCTAGTCCCACCTGCCAGCACTCGGCTCATAACCCACCAATCCTTTCCTATTCATAGACCCAGCCAAATGCCTTTTAAATGTCACAATTGTACTAGCCTCCACCACTTCCTCTGGCAGCTCATTCATTCCATGCACGTACTACCCTCTGCGTGAAAAAGTTGCCTCTTCGGTCTTTTTTATATCTTTCCTTCTCACCCTAAACTGATGCCCTCTAGTTCTGGACTTCCCCATCCCAGGGAAAAGACTTTGTCTATTTATCCTATCCATGCCCCTCATGAATTTGTAAACCTCTACAAGACCACTCCTGTCCAGGGAAAACAGTATTGGTGTGAAGAGATATGGGGAAAAGGCAGCAGATTGGCATTAGATAATAGATCAGTGCTGACATGATGGTCTCCATCTGCACTGTAATGGTTCTGTGATTTGTCCGTTTTCTTTGATCTATTTGGGGACATCTGCTGTTTCTGGCGGTCAGCCCAATTTTTTGCAGTTCAGCTTAATATTGATGATTTATCAATCTCCAGATTACCTCAACAAATAGCAATCTTTTACTCATCATAGATCAGTTTTGAAGCAGGTTGTACTGAAAACAACAGAAAACAGATGCAGCAAAACATTAAAATAAATACAAGTAAAATACAAAACCATATTAATGACATATATTAGAAACACTATAAGGAAGAAGAGAGAGAGAAGATGTGAAAAGTGAAGGCAAGCAGAACAGGTATGAAATTATTACCTGAAAGGGGGCTGGAAATGTGATGGATTTAATGCTGAGAGAAAATAGGCAGGAGAAGCACATGGAACAGATGAGAAAGGTACCCAGAGCAAAACGCAAAGGCAGTGCTAATTGTGTAGAAAAGAGGTGTTGATGAAAAGTAGGTGTTCATAGCAAAAAATAGATCAGCTCTATTGAGATTAAACAAGACGCTTAATGGAAAGGCAATCAAAATTATCCTTTGCTCCATGCTACTTTCTTTGGGTAGGTGTTTTATCCCAACACAATAGATCCTTTCACCTGTCTCCAATACACTCCTTCCATCTGGACCCTCTGGCTGCTTACCTGACCGTTATCTCTTTATTGAGAACTGTTGGCGTGACATGTGCTGCTTTCATTTCTCTGCTTCCCTCACCCATTCTGACCTGTCACCCTCTCAGCTTACTGCACTTTGTTCTCTTAGGTCCAAACCTGATTTTGTTAAGGGAGCACATTTGGTTCTTTCACTCCAGAGATGAATGGACTGAGGATGGGCTGTGTAGATGTATTTTAATATTAAGGAATATTGAACTACAAATGACATTTATTGTAATAAGAGAATGATAACCATGATGGTTTTGTGATTTTATTGAAATAGAACCTGTTTGGGAGTTGCAAATGGGTTGGGGAGTCTTTGAAGAACAGAGTGAAAGAGGGAAGTTTTATTGCTATTTTTGTTTTCCCAGCAAAATCAGCTACAGTCCTTACGGGAAGAGAACAGTAAACTGGAGAGATTGGTTTGTCAGCTGAAAACGCTGAGCTGCTGGCGACAGACAGTAAAGCAGAAACAGTTCCAACGATCTTGCACTGCCTTGGAGCAGGTGAGGGAAAATGCTTTGAGAAAGCACAAAGTTTATAAATCGATAAACCTTGATAACAACATTAAAGCATTAGTAATGGTTTGATAATTAGCAAGGAGTGTAATTTTTACCTCTAGCATTTCACAGATCATCAGTGATCTGCCAGTAGCCATCTAAAACTTGAAGCCTTTTTACAGAATATTTATTTTAACCTTTTAAACAGTGACAATATTTGTTGTTTGTGGTCTGGAATTTGAGGCGTGAGAAGAAATTTGATCTATACTTAAAAATAAAATGCAGGGCTACAAAGAAGGAGCCGTTGAGTGAAACTATTCAGACAGATCTCTCAAAGAACCAGCATAAGCATAATGGGCTTACAATAGCTATCTTATACTCTAACATCTGACATTAATATGAGGTAAATTTGATTTTTTTATTATTTCATAGAATCATGAAATCCCTACAGTGTGGAAACAGGCTCTTTGGCTCAACAAGTCCACATCGACCCTCCAAAATGTAACCTACCAAGACCTATTCCCCTACCCTATTAATCTACATTTACCTCTGACCAATTCACCTAACCTGCACATCTTGGATTGTGGGAGACACAAGGAGAATGTGCAAACTCCACACAGACAGTCACTTGAGACTGGAATTGAACCCAGCTGCCAGGTGCTGTGAGGCAGCAGTGCTAACCACTGAGACTCTTGTTTTTTTAGATTAGATTACTTACAGTGTGGAAACAGGCCCTTCAGGCCAGTAAGTCCACACTGACCCGCTAAAGCGCAACCCATCCACACCCATTCTCCTACATTTACCCCATTGCCTAAGGCAAGGGGCAATTTAGCATGGCCAATTTTTGGACTGTGGGAGGAAACCGGAGCACCTGGAGGAAACCCACGCAGACATGGGGAGAACATGCAAACTCCACACAGTCAGTCGTCTGAGGTGGGATTTGAACCCGGGTCTCTGGTGCTGTGAGGCAGCAGTGCTAACCACTGAGCCACCGTGCCGCCCTTGTTATCGTAGCTCGGACAGCATTTATTGTCAATCCCCAATTGTCCTGTCGAAGGTAGATGTGAGCAGTTTTCTTGAAACATGGACATCCTTGGGGTACAGGGAGAACATGGTACTCTTTGGAAGGGCGTCCCTATATTCTGACCCAGTGCAAGTGTGGAAGCAGGTCATTCAGCCCATCAAATCCACACCAATCTTCCGGAGAGCATCCCACCCAGACTGGTGAATCTATAGAATACATTGCCACAGATGGTTATAGAGACCAGGTCATTGAGTATATTTAAGACAGAGTTAGATAGGTTCCTGAGTAGGGGGATCAAGGGTTATGGGGAGAAAGTGGAAGAATGAGGTTGAGAAACTTATCAGCCACGATTGAATGATGGAGCAGACTTGATGGGCTGAATGGCCTAATTTCTGCTCCTATATCTCTTGGTTTTAAAGTGCCTCCTGATTCTGTGGGAGCAATTTTGCTCTTTATTTGCCTCGCGATCTAGGTATCCTGAACTGACCACCAGATGGAAAATTAATTCAAGCAAGGGACAAGAAAAGTGGGCAAGGATTGAGGCAACCTGGTTCTGAACACTGCAAACCTGCAGAGGTTTCAGCTATTTCTCACCTGTCACCACATCAAGAACAGGCCTTTGAATAGAAGCACCTCTTTCTACCCTCCCTTCTCAATCAACTTTTGCTTGAAAAGCTAAATGAGAGCCGCTGGGACGAAATTGGCATCTTGTTTTTGACCAGTTGTCCTTTATGTTCACAGGAAGTCGTAAAAGTCAAGAAACGTTATCTCAATATTAAAATGCTGGCGGAAGAGGAAGTGCTTTTACTGCGTCAGCAACTCTCTGCCGTACAGAAAGCTCTGAGCAAGTCCCAGTCGGAGAATGATAAAATGAAGAAAGAACTGGAAAAAGAGGTATTCCCAGAACTCCATATCTTCTCGATCTTAGGAGCAGGAGTAGGCCATTTAACCTTTTGAGCCAGATCTGCCGTTCGTTATGATTTTTGTGACCTAAACCCACCTCTCCTTTCCCCTCCCCATCCTCTCCAACTCCTTTATCTGTCAAGGATATCTCTAAATCACCCTTGAATAATCCTCTTCTTTCCAACCTTTACAAACAACTACCATTCTACATCCTGTACAAATCAATAGACCAACCCCATTGCTAATAATAAAAGGAAAATATCTGGCCAAAGCAGCTTAAAGGCAGGCCTTGCAGTCTGTCTGCCATTTTGTACATTACAACAGTGGTACATGCAGCAGGTACACCTAAAGGCAACAAGAAACAGCCATTCTTATCTGATCTGGCCTACACTTGACTCCAGACCCACAGTCATGTGGCTGACTCTAAACTGCCCTCTGAGCAATTAGGAATGGACAATAAATGGTGGCCTAGCCAGGAACACCTTCATCCCAGGAATGAAATGAACAAAAATGTCCTTTTTTTCTATATTATGTGTAAAAGGTCAGAAAATATTAGTCTTTCGAAGAGTAAAATGTCTTGATAAGCAGATAATGCCCTCAAAGATGTCACTCATGGTGCCATACGACTGAGTTTTTGTTGACCACAGAAATGGCTGCTGAAGGAGTACGAGCACAAGGCTTCTCAAGAGTTGAAGAGCCGACAGCAGCTGGACAGTGTGAAAGCATCCAACATGGAACGACTGTTGAATGACATGGAGGAGAAGGAACAGAGGTTCCATCTACTAAGCACTGAGTTTGAGAGATCTTCCAAAATGGCTCAAATCCAGCACAATAAGATCGATAAGGAGATCAAACAGGTACAGTGTGACAAAAAAGCATCCTTCTGTACATCATGTCTTACAGAAACTGGTCCCAATGACAGCTGCAATGCTAACATGCATTGGTATGATATTTTTCTTAAGAGAGGAATAATATCCTCCTCATGTAACTCACAGAGCATTGGTTTTTTAAAATGAATTTATTTTATGACAGAATTCTGGATGCTTTCCTTGTCTTTTCCAGACAAGTACTGGAAACTGTATGAGTGCACATTAGTGAACATTTATTCATTAGCTCCTGTATTTGCAGAAACAAGGATCAGTAGGACTGCATTGGCACTTTCTTAAATAAGTACACAAGGAAAAGGAGTAGGCCATTCAGCCCTGCTCCATCATTCGATGAAATCATGGCTGATCTTCTATCTCAACTCCATTTTCTTGCACGATACCTGTCTTCCTTGATATTAATAATGTGTAAAAATCCATCCATCTTTGACTTGAATGTCCTCTATGACTGAGTCCACAGTCCAAAGAGTAAGGAATTCCATAGATTCACCACCCACTGAGTGAAGAAATTTCTCTTCATCTTTCTCAAGCTCATATTTTTTGTGTTTCACTTAAAAAATAATTAGCAGCTCAGCTTAATGGTTTAAACAAGATAAAGGGTTAGTTTATTACACAACTATTGCAGAGTTATTTAAGTAAAATGTGTTAAAAGTTATTAAAGTACAAATACAAACATTTTAAAAGTGCTTGATGAAGGGCTTATGTCCAAACTGTTGATTCTCCTGTTCCTCAATGCTGCCTGACCTGATGTGCTTTTCCAGCACCACACTCTTGACTACAAATATTTAAAGGATAAATTTATGAAGATGATAATCAGTCTCTAATTGCATTGCAGTCATAGATTGTTTGAAAATTCTCTTTCTGAAGTGTAAGGGTTGAATTATGCAGTCAGATTCGTCTTCTGCAGTTGGATAGTTGGAGGTTGCTCACACATTAAGCAGAATAGGTTCTGGGAATGGGTGAAGACCCCTGTGTTGTGTTTCATTGTTACACATTGCTGATAGTTACTGGTGGGATCCCGGTTCAGTCTCGCAGTCCTTTAGCTAGTTTGTCCTGGATGTCTCCCTTGCACATCAGATTCAATGGATCAAATGGCCTAATTCTGCTCCTATACCCTATGGCCCTGACTCCCTGTTGTGAACAATTTCTGTTTCAAGATCCTTTTTCCTATGTTCAAACATTTTATCAAAATCAAACAAAATGACTGCTTATGTAGACAAACCAAAGTGAGTAATATTGGAATTCCTCGCGGTGTCCTTCATGTCTTTTGTTCAACAAGATAGAAGCTTCATCCCAACAGTTCAATATACAATCTTGGATTCAATGAATTGTTTAATAAACCTTTGTGATTCACTCTTAAGCTACCACAGTCTGATGATTTGCCTTGACTGCAGTTGAATTCACAAAAGAAGTCATGTATCTTCTTGTAGCCCTTTTTTTAAGACTCTTTACACCCATTATAAAGACAGATTAGATTTCTCTACAAAACATATATCTACACATTTATAACAGTTGCCCATTGTATGAAATGTTGTTTAGGAATCTTGCTGTAAATAGCTTTGCTTTCTGTTATTTGTTAGGTACGCTGTAAGCTGGTCCAAGAGCGCAACTTGAAACTAGATGCCTTCCAACGAGTCAGTGAATTGCAGAACCAGATGAATGACTTTGAGGTAGCTTTGTCTCTAAGAGGCAGTGCTACAGGTAAAACAGTAGTGATGGATTATTTATCCTCATTTATGACCAATGTTATGTGCCTGTGATATCTGAATTGCAGCTTTACTCTCAAAATACATGCAACTAAGTGTATAAATAAATCACAGAAGTGCATTCTGCAGATATATGATATATCCTGGACCAATTAGATCCAGGCTTTCCAATACAATGTTTGTCCACAGCCAGCTGCTTTGGCTTCACTGAGTTCCCTACTCTAGTACAAGTACTTGAAGAAGAAGATTTCTTCTTAACCCCCTTTTTTTATTTCTTAACTTCCTGCTTCACGGTGATGGCATTAAATCAGGTTCTAACATTACCTGACCACTACCTCTCCTCACCATTTTCCTGTCTCTGATTTGTCATTATGCTTGAAGAGGCTGAAATTTCCTCCAACTAAATGTCAAAAGAGAAAAACAGGGAAATTACAGATAAGTCTCGCATTTTTCACAACTGGACATCTCAAAGCATTTTGCAACTAATGAAGTATTTACTGAATTGTAGTTATTATTCTCACGTAAGAAATGTTGCAGCCAATATAGAGATATAGCAAACTCCCACAAACAGCAATGCGATAAGGACTTGACAACCTCTCTCTCTCTCCTGTGATATTGATCACGGGATAAATATTGGCCTGGTCTTCAGGGATAACTCCCATATTTTTCTTCAAAGTACTGCACGTTGTCTTATATCCACCAGACTAAGCAGATGGGGATTCAGTTTAACATGCCATCCAAAAGACAGCTTCTGCAGCAATGTTGTGCTTCCTCAGTAATACAGTGCAGTGTTAACATTTATGTTGACATTGTGTGAAAATTGAACCTGGAAACTTGTGACTCAGAGGCAAGTGTACCCAACATCTGACATCGGGGATGAAAGAAATCATTGTCTTCAGCCTCCTCTGTAAACTCCGTTCCTTACAAAGCCATGTTCTGACTCTCACCATTCACTCATTAACCTTGTGCTCACTAAGCTTACGTTGGTTCGTAATCTGGCAATAGGTCAACTTTAAAATTCTCCTTTTTATCCTGAAATAACTCCATTATTCCACTCCCTGTCTCTGTATTCTCAGCTAGTCCTACAATCCTCTGAGATTACAGCACTCCTCCAATAGTAGCCTTTTGCATGTCTGTAATTTTAATTGCTCATCACTGGTGGCTGGGCCTTTGGCTGCCTATATCTGAAGCTTTGGAATTCCCATCCTATATCTAATCAATCAAATTTCCTTTTACTCCTCTAAAAGGCAATACAAGCATAGTCATTCCAACCTTTCCTTAGAAGAAAAACTGCCGATTCCAGACATAAGTCTGATAGAGTTTTGATCTGTTTCCTTCATATTTACATCCTTCCTTTAATAAGGTGACCAATACTGTACACAGCAATCCAGATCTGGTCTCACTAGTGCCCAGCTTAAATGAAGCATAACCTCCATACTTCAGAATTCAGTTTCCTCCTTAACCGGCCTTGCAACCTCATGTCCCAGGTTGCTGCCCCCAATTCCAGCATTGAGTACCCCACCTTCCTACAATAACAATATTCCTTGATAGCCATCAATGACAGTCAATCTGCTGAACCCTAGAACTGACTGTGCTCTCTTCCCCTGACCAATCTCCATGCATCTCCCTGACCCATGATGCAATAATCCTTAGACTGGTTACACTGAGTCTGCAGGAGTGACAGTGACCCACTCTCTGGACTGTTGTGAGACAGACTCCAGTACTTATCTTGACTGCCTCAAGTGGACATCTGATAGTGGATGGTGCTTTTGGTTGACTTTAACTCATTCATGGAACACTATTATCGTCCATCCCCATTGCTCTTAAGGTGGTGGTGAGCTGCCTTCTCGGACTGGGGTAGTCCATTTGTTGTAGGTAAACCCACATTGCTGTTAGGTAGGTAATTCCCGGATTTTGACCTAGCAATGATATATTTTCAAGTCTGGCTAGTGAGTCAACTCGGAAAGGAACTGATCATATGTTGTTGGCGTTTGGTGTAGTTGCGAGATTGATATAACACAGTATAGCAACATATCCATCTCCTTCATGGATGACCGCTGACAACAAGCTGCCTGGGTTTGTATCTGCTCTAAACTACAAGAGAGAGGTTTGTCTTGAAGCAGGAAAAAAGGGAGAGCAATGTAGGGAGAGAATTCCATGATCAGGCATTATGGAAAGCAAGACTTTTAGAATACAATAGAGTATTCTTTACTGTCATGTGTACTCCACTGTAGACGGACAGTGAAAAGCTTTTACAATGTCTGCCTCTTATGGCACTATCTTGGATTCAAAAGAGGAATAAAAATTGTTGCATTATTTAACAGAGTTAGAAATAAGACATCCTTAGAAGGATTGACACACAGTAAGGTAAAAAATTTCAAACAAACATTACATTGTAGCAGCTCAATGCAGGACATCCATATGTGGTATAACCACCTATAGTCTCCAGGGTGGAGAGATAAATCTCCACCCTGGAAGCTCCCTGCCTCTATTCCTGATGAAGGGCTTTTGCCCGAAACTTCGATTTTCCTGCTCCTCTGATGTTGCCTGACCTGCTGTGTTTTTCCAGCACCACTCTGATCCAAACAAAAGAAAGGTGACTGTTCTGGCTTGATACAGACACTCAATTTCATACAGAGACCTGTAGAGGAATATGAAAAGCACAAACAGATGCTGGTGAGATGGGATTACAGTAGAAACTCGATTAGCCGAATGCCAACGATTCGAAAACCGGATTATCCGAACAAAATCTGACAGTCCCGTGAAACTGTTACAACAAAGTGGCATTACTGATAATGGTGTCGCCATCACATCTTTTGTTAGCAACAGAGTGTAATGAGGATTGCCTGCACTGAAGATCTGAAAGTTTGGCATAAAAGAGGTGTTAAGGATACTGCTGCAACAATCTCAGTCAGTCAATTGTAGCAGTGTTAACATAATTCTAACCAACAATAGTTGGGTGGCACAGTGGTTAGCACTGCTGCCTCACAGCGCCAGAGACTTGGGTTCAATTCCCACTTCAGGTAACAGATTATGTGGAGTTTGCGCATTCTCTGGTTTCCTCCCACAGTCCAAAAATGTGCAGGTTAGGTGAATTGGCCATGCTAAATTGCCTGGTAAATATAGGGGGGTGGGCAGTAATCTAATAATAGTGTAAAGATCGGGTCTTTAGTTTAACTGAGGAAAACACGGGGGGGGGGAAGGTGCAATCACACAAAAAATGACATGCAGCAGAAAAGGTGTTAATGACGTTGATCCAACAAATTGTTGTAGTCTTGAAAACATTTTAACACATGAAAATGACTGACATGCTGAAGGATTCTAAACTGCATGACAAAATCAGTAGTGTCTTCATTCCCTCTACGACTTTTTCTGAGTTCGTACTGATGTAACTGATCTAGTTTGTTGTACATACTGTATTTACCATGTCTGTGAAGAGAAAGTGCACCACAGTGACAATTGAACAGAAAAGTGAGATTTTATAGCATCTGGATCATGGTAAAAAGGCATTGAGGATTGCACAGGAGTACAACATTGGGATAGCGACAGTGTCTGACATCAAGAAAGCAAGACCAGCGATTGAGAAATTCATCAGCCTAAGTGACACTGCAAATGCTCTATAAAGAAAATCCATGAAGCCAGCAAAGGATGAGCAACTCGACCAAGCGGTATTTTTGTGGTTTTCACAACAGCGTGAAAAGGGAATTCCCGTATCTGGCCTGAAGATACTGGAAAAAGCTGCCAGTTTTCATGAACGCCTCTACACCGGTGAGTCTGATCAGTGTATCATTGGGCTGGTTACAGCGCTTCAAACATTGTCACGGCATTAGGCAGCTCAGTGTTCTTGGGGAGCAGAAGTCTATGGATGACGGAACCGGAGAAGATGACAGACTAAAACTGCAATCCATCATTTGTGAAGGAAAGTATGAACCTGAGCAATTGTACAATTGTGCAGATGAAAGTGGATTGTTCTGGCGTGCACTGCCAGCTAAAACACTTGCATCCACCGCGGAAAAGCAGGGGTCAGGACATAAAGCACAGAAGGATCGGATCACAATTTTCCCCTTGTGTCAATACCACCAGCACTCATCAGTTACCACTTGTCTGCATCGGGCGGTATGCTAAATCTCTGGTACTTTAAGAACTGTGACAAGAACTTGTTTCCTGTAAGGTACAAAGCACATAATAATGCATTATTGACATATCCACTTTGCTCATCCAGGGTCCATGAAGATTTTGTATCTGCTGTCAGGTCACATTTGGCAAGCCAAGGACTCGAGCAACATGCCCTTCTGCTTGTTGAGAACATAGGGGCATACACTGTGAAAGGCAGCCAGTTACAATCAGCTATCAAGTGTTTGTTTTTCCACCCAACACCACTTTAAGGTTACGGCTGCTTGATCAAGGATTCATTGCAATTATGAAAAAGGTTACCACAGTGACATGTTGCATGCTGTCCTGGGTGAAGACAATACTGACAAAGGACTGTAGGAAATCATTAAGGCAATTACAGTCAAGGATGCTGTATTCATGATTGCTGAATCTTGGGACTGCATCAACATTGCAGACTGTTGGTACAATAGCTTGTGTATTGGGAGCCCTGCCTGTGAAGTTTACACCCGTCCAGAACAAAGCATAACCACTGACATCACTGAAAACTGCAGACAGCTGGGTTTAGGAGACTTTACAGAGACTAAGATTGATGCTTGGGTGAACTGTGACAACGAAATTGGAACAGAGAAACTCACCAATGATCAAATAGTCAACGTAGTCAGAGGAACAGCAGGAATGTGTGGATAGCAAGGAAAATCTGATACCGGCACTACCTCCCATCCCCATTAATGAAGCTATTGACAGTTTGCGACTTTGCATGGAGTAGGGTGAAGCACAAGATGAAGTTGATGCCGTTAAATTGATGCATCTTTGTCAAATGGTACTGTTTGCAAAGAGACAGCACTTCAAGCAACAGCAGCTGGATAATGTCTTCGGAAATAATAACCAACCTCCACATTAATGAATTCTTTTTATTGTACAGGTACAGAAAAAGTGATGAGTTGTAAAATGTTTGTATAGATTTTAGTGATCAGATGAAATTACGTTAAAAAGCATGCAAACAGTTATTATGGGCAGTGCATAAAATCAAATCAATTTATCGAATAATCAATTACCCAAATGAAAACCTGCCCGCCCAAGGACTTCGGATAATAGGGGGTCCCTGTAATTGTGATTTTTTTTGCAGAAATTTACAGAACAAGGAACTTTCAAGGGACACTGAAAGACTTTCACCTCATGTGAAAGGGAGAAGAGAGCCTATTTGATGAGTGACATAATATGCAAATGTGGCATGGGTTTTTGGTTGAGTTGGTTCATTAACAGGGAAAGTACCTTTTCTGTGTGTGGAATATCCGGAATCTACTGATATTTAGTTGATGTTGATTTTAGTTTACAACAAAAATCTTAAATTGAAACATTTTGTCACATTTATTTCAAAAGCTATTAGTCTCTGCAGCAATAGAATCACAAACGTACTCTGAAACAAAGATGCAAATTTTAAAAATAGTAATTAGAAGATAAGTACTTGTGAACTCTGGTAATACAGCTACAAAAACCATTGATTTACTTCATTTCCTTTTGGGATCTCAATTAAATCAATATGTAAAACAGCAGGTAAATGTCTCAAAACAAAAGCAGATTTTTAAAAAAATCATGAGTCTTTGTTGGTGCAAATGCACAGACAGCGAATGCAGAAATTTGCCAGTCATGCTCCTCCTGCCAAAGTAACGAGGAATCAGGAATACAAAGCACACCTTCACGACCTGTATTTGTAACAATTTTCTTATTTCTGAAATACTTCTACAGAGAACAGGAAGAAATTACCATCATACCTTTGTCGCAGTGCAAGCAGCTTCAGAAGTATTTTACCAGGTAGACACTTGCAAATAAATCTTCACCTAACTTATTTTAGTCAATTGTGCAGATGGGACACAGAGACAGCTGTAATTGGTCTGTGGGCTGATTTCTCCCTGGAATGACAACTTTTATTTACTACAGTTTATTTAGTAAAACATCAAGGTATCTCTGCAGTTGAACCAAAGATTTTGCATAAGCTACAAAAGATGGCCAAAGTTATCAAAGAGGTAGGTTTTAAGTTATGGAATTATGGTTATAACCCTTTGGAGGCTGTTGAATCTAAGTTTGCTCTCCATAGAGCAGCAGCAGACCCTCTGTGCCTTGATCCTGCACTGTCATTCAATAAAATTATGTCTAATCTGTTTGTGATTTCAAATTGCACATTCCCAGCTACACCACCTCCCCAAATAAGCCTGGACTCTCCGATCGACCTAGATATTCATCCACCTATCTTTAAAATGTTCAATGGACCTACACCTCCCCTGCCAAGGCAGGGAGTTTCAAAGCTGTATGACCCTCAGAGTCATAGTGATATAACAGTAACAGACTGTTCAGTCTAACCAGTCCATACCAAACATAATCCCAAACTAAACTAGTCCCACCTGCCTGCTCCTGGCCCATATATCCCTCTAAACCTTTCCCATAGTGTATTTATCCAAGTGTCTTTTAAACATTGTAACTGCACCCACATCAACCACCTCTTCAGGAAGTTCAATCCACACACCGATCACCCTCTGCTTAAAAGAAAAGAAATTGCCCACATACTTTAAATCTCCTAGCCTTGAAATTCTTCGATCCTAGAGAAAAACACTGACCATTAACTCTAGCTATAGCCTTCATGATTTTATAAATCTCTAAGATCACTTCTCAACCTATGCTCCAGTGAAAAAAGTCCCAGCTTATCTTTATAACTCATACCTTCCATACCCAGCAACCTCCTGGTAAATCTCTTTTGAACCCTCTGTAGCAGTGACTAGAACCAGACACAGCATTCCAGAAGAGTACTCACCAATGTCCTGTACAACTTCAACAAGACTCCCAACTCCTTTACTCAAAGGACTGACCAAACACCTTACCCTACACCCTAACGTTGTTTGTTGTACTGAAATGCAATACCATTTGATCGAAGATCCCTTTGTAATTTCTCATCTCTGTCCTGAGGTGTGACTCCTAATTTTGAAACTCCTTAGTCTGGAGACTCAAGAGGAAATATCCTTTGTAACCCCACCTTGACAAGGCCAATCAGGATCTTATACATTTCAAACAAGTCACACACCACAATTTTGAGTCCAGTGGAAACAAGCCCAGCCTGTTCTCATAAGCCAGATATCAATCTGGTTAACTATCTCCAATGCATTTACATTTTTCCTTAAATAAAAGGTGACCAACTTGCACACAATATTTGAGATGTGGTCTGCCCAGTTAGCTCTTTGCAGTTAATGTCAACAGCATGGAAACAGGCCCTTTGGCCCAACTCATCCATGCTAACCTGTGACTTCCTAAACTGAACTAGCCCCATTTGTCTGCGTCTGGTCCATATCCTTCTAAAGCTTTCCTCCACGTAATGTCCAAATGTCTTAATTGTTAATTGTTCTCCACTCCAGCACTTCCTCTGGAGGCTCATTCCATATACACACCACCCTCTGACAAAGTTGGTCACTAGGGTACTTTTTAAATTTTTCCCTCTCACCTTAAACTTATGACCTCTAGTTTTAGACTTCACTGCCCTGGGGGAAAAGATCTTGTCTATTCACTTTATCTACACCCCCAACAATTTCATGAACTAAGGTTTTTCACCCTCACATTCTCACTCCATTTCCTTTCAGACATCATTGCCCCTGCTTCCACTGCATTTCTAGGCAGGAAGCTCCAGGTTGTCATTACTTACGAGTTCCCTCACATCCCTCCAGCAACTTTCTCATCTACCTTATTGGACTTATCATACTCATGTACAATTCACTGTCACTGGGTCAAAATAGTGAAATTCCTGTCCTGATACCACTGTAGGTGTCTCTACACCCCATGGACTAGTGATGCAACAAGGCAGCTCATTATTACTTTCTAAGGGCAATTAGGGATGGTAAATAAATTCTGGCCTAATTATTGATGCCCACATCCTCTGAACAAATTTTTAAAACCTCCCAAACTCCTCTTGCTGTAGGAGACCAAGCCCAGCTTCTCAAACCTAACTTGTTAGGTTGATCACTGATCTTAAAGCATTCTGACCAATCCTCTCTAAGTCTTCTGAGGAGCCTTAGATCATCCACAAGGTATGGTGACCAGAACTGACGGTAATATTCTAGCTGCAGCCTAACTGGAGCTTGATAATTAGTTCAATATGCCTTTCTGCATTTTGAATGCAGCACCTCAGGGTACCTGAAGATTTTAACTCTTGCAATGTCTTCAAAGATGTCCTTCCTGCATTCCCCCTTTCTCTCCCCCCCCCCCCCATTAATGCACACTCCTTTAGCTGTACTATTACCTGTATTGCTTTGCTCAGTTATCTGCCACAATGCTTCATCTTGCATTTTCCTGTCGTAAATTCCTTTTCCATCAGTTATAATTCACACTGAGCACACATCCAAGTTTGATACCAGCAAATTTTGAAACATGACAATCAACTTCTATACCCAAGTTATTTACAGAGAAATTAGAGAATTACTTTGTTCCATTATCAGTCAAAGCTTCAGCTGCCTGAGCCAAAACTCAAACTCCCTCAGTCTGTGTCTCTATCTCACTCTCCCTCAAGACATTCCCGAAAGCAACATGCTGACCTAGCTTTTGATCATTTGTGTTAAGTTTTTTGGCATCACACTTTGGTAATTCCAATGTAAAGCTGTTCACCATGTTGAATGCCTTATTATATTTTGCTATAGTTAACTCCACAAATACTGGCACTCAAACCAAATGCTGTCAGCACGTACAGTTAATCCCCTTCTACACTGGTGCAGCAGAAATGCCTGGCTAGAAAGCAGCAGTCAGCAGGAACCTTGTGGGTTGCCTCCCTAATTTCCAAGCCTCCTTGAAGGAAAACCTAGCTAATCTGAATAGTTACAATCTAGTTTAAAACCTGTACTAAAAAGTTAAGAATTTGTAATTATGGGTGAAATTACCATGTAGATTAAAATGTTTAGTAGTAAATATGGATTCCGAACAGGTTAATCTTGCTTGACAATATCAAATGAATTTGGAAAACATACCTAGGTAGGAAGAAACTTCAGCATATACAGTATTCATGAACTTTGTGAAAACTTTAAACAAGGCAACATGGGGAAAGTTTAAAATGAATAAACTGGATTGACTGAATAAAAGATAAAATGGAATATAAAAATCAGGACAGCCAACTGAATTCATAAACTAGTTTAGTATGAAACAATAGGAGTTATGCAATTTGAAAAAGGTGCCTGTTTGTTGGTGCCCCACAAGTTTCAGTTTTGAGGTCACTTCTGTATACTGCGTAACACCGAATTGGGTCTTGTAAGTTGTGGAATCATACCAAATGATGTCAAAATAAGTTAGTCAATCTTCAGATAACTAAAGCAAATAACTAAAACTGAAGTGATACTGATGAGATGGGGGAAATTGCATTAAAGTGACTCAATGTACAAATTTGGAAGCTGTTTCAGTGCACTGCCTGTTGGTAAATCTAACTTTGCACTTCAGAGGGGCTTTAGGAATTCTGCATTTGTTTTACAATATAGTTCTGCTTATAATACTTTAATTGTAATAAGTAATGGCACAGCTGGAACCATTTACACTCTTGGATCCAGTGTTATTTGGTAAATTCTAGCTAGAATCACTGAAATACTTATGTACTGTTCACACAGGCATGGGATTACCAACTCCCTGTCACGCCCACTCCTCACTAATTTCTAGGGACCATCCTCAACGCTGTTTGACTACTGATTCAAAGACCACTGATGTGAGCAGAACGATTACTGATCGAGGAAGGAGGGTGCAAAGGCCAAAAACAGTAAGTAGCAGATTTGTTACAAACTTAGCCTGTAATTGCAGGATCAAAAATGGATTGATCAGTCCCACCCCTCATTCTAGTTGACAGGTTTTCTTTCACAGAATAAATGTAACTCGATGGAATTTTTAGAAAAAAGATAATTTAGCTGATGTGGTGGCCAAAAACCCAAAAGGAGGCAGATAGTGGAATTTGAAATCAATCGAGCATAAAGTGCTTGTGCAAGGAGAAAGATTCACTGCAAAAATCAGGCAGTGCAACATCTGATTTGATAGCTGCAAAAATCCCTCTATTTCCAACTCATTCCTAAACAGGAAAAGAGATCTAGATCTTTCAATAGCATAAAAATGGAGGATGTACATTCATTACTCCTGATCAAAAAAAGAATACTCACATACAGTCTGTTAAACAGAGATAGGAAACATGTTAAAATAACATGATTGAACAGCCAAACTTAGTAGCAGGTAAATCCTTCCACACTACAGAGTCAAGATTTAAATGGATCTGGATTACAGGTTTAGAACTATACTTGCTCTGGAAATTGAAATAATCAAAATGCCTTAATAAGTGCATTGATCTTTGAAAATGTGATGCTCAATTTTAAATAACACAAGTTTTAACATGGCCTAACAAACATTTACTGAAATAAAGGTTCCAAGCAGACTCCGCAACAAAGTGGTGGAAGCACTGTTGCCAGAATTGGAGGAACCAAATCACCATGATCTTCTCCTAGAACTGCAAGACTACAGATTAAATCAGAAATAACAGAGACACCTATCAACAAACTGCACAATCAAAATAGGAAAGCAGAAAAATCAGGACATGGGAGTGAAAGTATGTTTACTGTAGCCTAATTTTGCAATCCTTTTCTATGAAATTCTTGAGCACTATATCATGGAGATTTGCCCGATTCCAAACAAGATGCTATTATGCCAATCAATCGCTGTTACATTGATTGAAAATCTGACGGAGGATTGTGTGTTCTGGCTTCCTCACCATTACTTTTGGTCATCAAGGTTTGTTTTCCCCCCCCCCCACCCGCCAGTCAAGTCCGTACCATTCAGCAGACAAGACAGACTCGAACTGGTGAATGTAGTCTTTAATATTGGATCCAATAAAAATGTGCTGAGGGTATTTGGATTCAGCACCATTCTCAACGCTGTTTGACTACTGACTCAAAGACCACTGATTTTAGCAGAACGATTACTGATACAGGAAGGAGGGTGCTAAGGGCAAAAAAAAGTAAATTTGTTACAAACGCTTAGCCTATAATTGCAGGATCAATTGTAGCTGATTAAGATTTCTGTGCCAATCTTCACTGTGGTCAAACAGGAATGGAATGTTTTTTTTATTTGCACGAGGTTAACAGTTTCCAACTAATTAGCTTCTAATTGAAAATTAGAAATTTGAAATATCTCGCCTTCTGGTGACATTTGTAGCCATCTGACCGTTCCTCTTTTCTTCAGACAATGTTTTGAACACACTAGAATTTGGTACCACAGAAAAATCTTTGATAGTGGCCATATTTTATGTTTGAATCTTCAACCCCACTACAGACAAAGTTTATTCACTGATCCATTAAATAAAAAATACACAATAGTAAGAGTCCCAGAATGGATTAGGAAAACCAACACATCTTGCTGGGTGGGTTGTATTACACTGCATTCCCCACAGAAGCAGCTTTACTTTTGTAAGTGGCTAAAGCTCAAATAACTCAAGCAGCACGAAAGTAAAACATGAAATTTATTGGTTGGTATGGTTGCACATTCTGTTCAGAGATATTGTGGGGTGTAACAACACTTCACAATGTTACAGGTAAAGCAGACATCAAAAAAAACTTCAGCTTTTTACACATTACATCACACTTTGGCAAGTGAAGGCAGAGTTCTTAACAAAGCACTTCCAAAACAACATTAAACACGGTCTCTTTCTCAACTCCCCTGCCCTCCAATTACATACTTCAAGTCAATGGCTTACTAAGTATCCTTTAAGGCACTTTAACCTGAATTCAATTCTCAATTGCACAGCCTAGATACAGTGCAAATCTTGAGCACCTGAAACAAGAGGACAGTATACAGTCTGCAGCTGCAAAGTACTGTGTGGGTGCAGTGAATATTTCAGTGCAATAAATTAAAGCATGTGAAAAACAGTTCAGCAACAAGGCCCCTTGCAGCTGAATGCAATTTAGTCTGGTTATGCCCAAGTAGGTTACCCAAGTTCACATACTGTATATACTGCAGTTTAATGAAAGCTTTATCAATTTAATGCAAAGGTATGCAGCTGCGCAAAGAACAAAACGACAAGATAATCCCTTTGGTTTTAGATGACAGACAAAACAAATGCAAGTGCAGCAATGAGACAAGATAATGTCCATAAAAAGACAAGTTAGAGCACTTGAAATTAGCTTGGATATTACAAGATTTTGATGAAAGCAAATTTCAGTATTCAAAAAGTCACAAACAGAACACTGTCATACAAGAGATGTACAATTTAGCTAGTGCTGTTTGTCTGAAACATTCAAAAACTACTCCGGTTACCCACAAATTGGTGGCCAATTGAGCAGCACTCCACTTGCATTAAACCTGGAGCAAGTCTGATTTCTATGTAGCTTATTATATTCGAGAGGTGGGAGGGACTATAGAAAAAAGGAGAGAGAAACATTTTAGGTCACTTTCAAAAATTGACAATCTGAAGTTCTGATCCAGGAAGCAGTCGCAATGCATCCAACTTTAAAGCAGATGCAGCAGAGGCACATTTTCTCAAAGCTTTGGATTCAGCTTTGAAGGCGAGGGGAGGATTAATCAAAGTAGAATGTATCTTGCATTTCAAAAGCAAAAACCTCATTGGTTATCAAATAAAAAAAAGTCTGGGCAATCATTCTATCCATGTTCAAATTATCCACCTCAGACTAATAATTTTATACACCACCACTTTTTTAAAAACCCTGAATGCAGTAACTTTCCTGGTTATCATCCACATTTCAATTGCTTTCATTTTTAAGATGTACAAGAGCTACTGCTCCGTACAAAATAATTACTGCAAAGTTACTGTACACAACTGATCAAAATCATTTACAACGTAAAAGCACTTAACCAACCCAGAATTAAACACCATTATACTACACTTCAAGATTTAGAAATTTAATCTGAAATGATTGTCTTCCAATCTTCACACATCAGAACAATTTCAAGCTATGTTAAATTCTTCACATTAAAGTCACTGCAAGAGCTACCAACTTTAGCGATACTGTTCAAAGAAAATAAAATCCTTCTTGCATATAATCTGCTCTATTCTTCCACTTTACACAAATATGTAAACAGAATGCAGGTACAATTCACAATAATGCAGAAATCTTCAAAGTACCATAACATGCAGTATTTCACAAAAGGCAAAGGAGAATACGCGAACTAGGTTAAACTTTCAAATCTCCAACAGTAAATCCCAAATAAAAAAAAAAGTGGATAACGTGTTTGATTTAACACCCATTTATGCAAGGCATACAACCAAGATCACTTGAAAATGGAATTTGTTACTTTGGAGATTTGAACTAAGAGTGGCAGACTAAATCGGGATCTAGTGCAAATAATCCAAAACATGTAATTCACTTTGGAACGTTCACTAAAACATTTACATTACTGCAACAAATTAGTTATCAGCCCAGTTGGCAGCCCTGGATTGCAAATCAACCATTTTAACACTGAAAAATCTAAAAGAGAAATATTTCTTGAATAAAGAACTTGAGTTTATTTGACAGGGGCCCATATTCCAAGGTCAAAACTTTAGCAGGAATAAGGCCACATTTATTTAAGGCATGGCTGTTTTCCCTCCCCCAAATAAATCATGTGCCCATGTGTTCGGATCAATTAAAATTCACAAGCCTGTTGAACAAATGGCAAATCAAAACTTAAATCAAAAAGTTGAACCACATACACCATTAAAGATATGGCTAATTCTAAAGAATAGTGTTTTCTCCTGAAACTTAACCTACAGAGCAGACCAATGTGAGAAAAGCCAAGATATTGTGATCCATCAGGGAGGTGCTTAGAGCGTGTGGTAGTTCCTATCCTTGGTTTTGCAGAACTTCACAGCAAAAAAGATTACAGCTTGCAATCCAAGCACAAGTACAATTCCCCCGATGAAACTCGCTGCATCAAAAGTAGATTTCTTAGATGGCGGAGGTGGTACTAGAGTCGTCGCATTAGATGTACCTGCACAAAACAGAAAGTGTATCAGATAAAACCCAATGCTGCATACTTGAAAACTAAAGTAGAAGTATAATCTAGACATGGTCATTATACAGCGTGTAATTTGTGGAAGGGGGCAAGACCCTCAGTTGGCCTCCGGTACAATTGGCCAACTGGTTGCCTGAAGGCCAAGTAAAGGAAAGCAGGTGCAAGAGCAAAAGATTCCATCACACCACATAATCTGAGGAATCGGCATGCAAGATCATTTTGGAATTCAACAATAACGGAGCCATTCATCTATGGAAAAAGAAAGACATAGTAGCACAACAGGGTGACATTTCTAATAGTATGTCTATATTTTGGATAAAAGAAAGATACATTGCTAACTCAAAGCGAACAAGTAGATAATGGGCTGGGGGTTCTTCATTAGCACAGAAGGAAAGATTCTAAGGTTCTTCAGATATTAATGAGAATGAATACCAAGTCAAAGGGAGACATTAGGTTAAGTCAATAAGTTTGCTTAAACAGGAGATTCTGAGGGAGAATGTGAAAGCATAGAATCAAGGCAAATAACAACCTAATCAGGTAGTGTACAAGAAGTCAAGTCAGAGAAACCCAGTTATGGAGAACATTAAACTAGATTTCAGTTGGGACAAAGGAAAAAAAAAAGAATGATGAAGGCATTTAAAAACAAGAATGAGTGATTTGAGGGAATTGTAGGAAACAAAATAGATCCAACATATGAGACTTTGTAGCAGTATCAGACATAGATGAGCTCTAGTTTATGGACAACTGAAGGCTGTCTAGGTCAGGAGAAGAGTACAAGAGCCTCAAGAGACTTTTGTTCAAACTTGAAAGGAAATCTTAAAATACAAAAAGTTAATTGTAATCTCAGAAGCAAAACTGAATAGAGGAGCTAATACTCCATCTTGTTTTCAACAAATTAAACTGCAAATGTTGAAAAATGTGAATTCTAGGGAAGGGGTGATTTGTAATGAGAATAGTATGGGGTAGAGATACGTAATTAGTGCTTTGCCTCAAATTTCAGAGGTATGACAGCAATGATAACGGGACAAGTGTCTGACAGCATTCCTCTAAAAAAAACAACTGGGGAAGTCAAAAGGAGGAACAGAAGTGGTACCAACCAGAATCTCTCAATCCTTCCTGGACAAAGTGCTGCAAGAAGGCTAGTGTTGTGTTAACATCTCTCCAAAAAAGAGAAGATCATTAACTATTGAACAAACCAATCAATCTCATACCAATAGTGGACTAACTTCATTAAATAAAACAGATGATTCAATAGAAACAATATCTGGTGGCACAGGAGGTAACCATTCAGCCCACTGTCTTATCCAGCCAAAGGGAACAATCCAATCTGACCGCCTCATGCGCCGTAGACCTGCCGGTTGCAGCATCTCACCCACATGCTTCACTTGTTTTAAAAGAGCACAGTGGTCACTGTTTAATCATCCTACCCCTCTCTGGGTGAAACTATACTCTAATAGACAGCTGCTTTCAACTTAGTACTTTATGTCCATGCTTTTGGTTACTGACCCTTCTGCTAAAGGTCCCACCCATCCTCTTTTCAAAACCCTTCAATTTTATGTTCTTCAATTTAGCCTTTTGGTCCAATGAGAACAGAACTTGGCACTTTTAGTTACTATAAAGATCTGTATCTGATCCAAGATATTTATGTTGAGTCTTGCCAGAAGGCATACTAAAAAACAAATACACTATCCCTTTAATACCCATTGTTAGCTCAAAAACTTCCATCAAGTCAGACAGATTTCCCTTTTCCCTTTAAAAAAAGTAGACAGTTCTTTAATTAATACCCCTCTTCAAATAGGAGGGCTTTTACTGTGCTTCAATTTCCCTAATTAGCCCAGAGGGGTTAGGCTGATTGACCTCAGGCTATAGACCCCACTATTAAGGGGGTACAATGTTAACAACCTCATAATAAGCAACCAATTTATAAAAATCAAATCCATTGTGATGAAGTAATGGATAATGGGAGATACCCATAAAAGCAGTGACATTACAGGTAACGTGAGTATCGTGTCAATTCTTATTTCTGTTATTCCTTAGATTGCTGCATGACTCTTAAAAATTCCAATATTCATAAATCTTGATTTGCTTGTAGGTTTCCCCTGGTATTAGTTACTCCAGTGCAAATATACAGGAACATGGAGATATTCTTTTACCTCCAAGCAAGTCAATTTGAGAATACAAAATTTTATATTTACCTGTTGTTGGAGCAAGACTGGTGGCATTGGGTGTCAGAGGGCTCGAGTGTGTGACAGGAACTATGCAAACAGAAAGTAGTTAATAAACATTCACCATTTCAAAGCAGAGAGAGAATTAAAACTAAAAGCAATTTACAGTATTAACAGAACATTAACGGGGTTGCTCAGCCTTGCTATGGATATGTACCGGTGCAAGTTGTTCAAAGCAAAACCTATGGGAGTAAAGCGCTATTGAACAATTTTCAAAATCAAAACAAAGTAACTTGAACCTATTATGTTACTGACTCACTAGATCAATGTCTGTGTAAAGGAGGCAGCTTCTGTCAACCTACAGACTATGAACAAGACATGCCATTTTCCACTAACGAGAAAATATTAGACATTAACATTAAAATATGCCAAATATAGGGTTCGGAATTTCAAAATATATTTCATAGCTGTTTAAAAAATGTTAGATGATGTTGGATCAAACCTGGACTAAATCTTGGCCTTTTAAAGACTTGGCCAGTCAGACAATGTCATTTGAAAGTATTTGAGAACTGGAGATGTGAAAGTTACTTCTAAACTGACTGCAAGCATATGTATCTGATGAAAAAAAATATCACTCAGCTAAACCCTGGGTATGACTGTCCTTGGAAATTAAACTGAAAAGTGGCTAATTCAAGCAAATAAGTTTTGAAGAAACTAATGGGAACAGTCCAGATGGTTTTGTGAAGAAATAAACTGAACAACCCAATACTTTTTGAATTTGGAATAATTATTATGCTTTGTATTTAAAATTGTCAGGCTCACTGTATTAGGGTTGTCTTTGAGAAAGATCTCAACTAAAATAAGGATAACAATAAACAATTTGAAAATGCCAGAGTCTAGATTAAAGTGGTGCTGGAAAAGCACAGCAGGTCAGGCAGTATCCAAGGAGCAGGAAATAAAACCAAAGTTTCGGGCAAAAACCCTTCATCAGGAATAGAGACAGGGTGTCTGCAGAGTGGAGAGATAAATGACAGGTGGGTGGGGAGAAAGTAGCTTAGAGTACAATAGGTGAATGGGAGTGGTGATAGGTCAGGGGGACGGTAGAGTGGATAGGCGGAAAGGAAGATAGGCAGGTGGGATAGGTCATGAGGGCGGTGCTGCGAGTCTGTTTCAGGACACTGTTGAAGAGCTTCAGAGCAGAGATGACGACGTGGGGGTTGCAGTGAGAGAGAGAGACTCAAATTCTTGTAGAGGAGGAAAATTTCAGGGCAGGCATCCTTGCAAGAGGATTTGCAGTAGGGTTAAAATCATCCTCCCCTCTGACCTATCTTCAACAGTGTCCTGAAACAGACTCGCAGCACCGCCCTCATGACCTATCCCACCTGCCTATCTTCCTTTCCACCTATCCACTCCACCGTCCCCCTGACCCATCCCCACACCCATTCACCTATTGTACTCTATGGTACTTTCTCCACACCCCCCACCCCATTTCTCTCTCCACTCTGCAGGCGCGCTGCCTCTATTCTTGATGAAGGGCTTTTGCCCAAAAAGTCAATTTTCCTGCTCCTCAGATGCTGCCTGACCTGCTGTGCTTTTCCAGCACCACTAATCTAGACTCTGGTGTCCAGCAGTTGCAGTCCTTGTTTCTACCAATTTGAAAATGTCAGCAATCGCAAGAATGTTTGATTTCTGTTTCAGAGATATCAAAAATGTTATCTGACTCCAATGTTTCTCCAAGGGCCATATAGGATGGTGCCTATTGCATATATAAAACACGAGGAACTGATTGAGGTTAGGAGATAGAATTAGAAAAAGAACAAAACAGAAATATCTGACCACAGGAAGTCAGTATGTTTGGTATGATCTACAGGATAGGGAAAACTTACCTGAGACTAATAATTTGATAATTAAAAGGCACATGAGCAAGCTACCAACTTTCTTTTTTATTATGAATTGAATTTGGTAGTCTGATCACCACCCAAGGCACTGGAACCTGCTTGGGGAAAACGAACAAAGATCTTGAGACAGAACACCCGCCTCTGATCTTTTGTTAACATGACCTGAAAATCATGAATGAGACATGATATCAGGCACCAGTACTTGTGCATAGAAGTATCAGTTACATGTTGCTAATTTAAACTTACTCAGGCTCACCAGCACTTTGCAGGTCATACTTTTATGGCAGCTAGATGGCCTTTATCCCTTCCCTGTCCTTTCAAAGATATAGTTCATATACATATCTTCTACTTCTAAGCAGAGTGCATATCCAAAACTTGTCTATTGTCTAGCTTGCTTAATGTTTCCAGGGTTTTGTCTGTCTTCCACTGTGAAGGAATTGGCTTTTCTTTCAAGACCTTTGGTTGTTGCTCACTGACTCTGGAAAGTCCAACTCAAAAGACTTTCATCTCAAATGTATTCTAACTATTAAAAGAAACATTTGCAAAAATAGAGTCAGATCTTCGAGCAGTGCAGTATTTAATTAAATTAGTCTATGCATATTAAATTGATAGCATTCTTAATAGACTCAAGTTGCCCAGTTTTCATTTTGAATATTGTTCACATCGCTTACATCACAAATTTAAATAGTTATGGTGCAAGAACACCACTCTGCAAAAAGTCAGTTATACTTTACATAAGCTCTACAACAGGAATCACCTCCCTATGATCAGATTTAACCAGTTTTACAAAGCAGAGCACTTTAGCTCACTGTACCCAAAACGCCAGCCATACTGGTCTATCTAATTTTCTAACCAGATTATCACCAAAAACAGAATTGTTCTGAAGATGGGTCACTGGACCCAAAATGTTAAATCTGCTTTCTCTCCACAGATGCTGCCAGACCTTGGTTTGCCCAGAAGCAAAGCTTTTTGTTGTTTCTGGTTTCCAGCATCTGCAATTCTTTGGTCTTTTTGGTAAACTTAATATCATTGGCACCTTTATAATTCAGGATCAACTAATCAGACAAGAGTCAAGAAGAGTTTTGAAAAACTCTAATGGGACACAGCAAACAAATACTTCATTTATTTGCAATATTGCTGCCAGAATGATGGTAAGAAGAGTTAAGATATTTGTACAGCTGCTAAATATGAAAACCACTACACGCTACTAAAATATGACTTTTTGGACAATTTAAACTCATTTATTAAAAAAGTGTACTGCATTTGTTAATCCGTTGATTTTGGACCCATTACCAGTTTTCATACAATCAAGCAGATACAAATGTGCATTATGAATCTAAAGAGTGGAAATGGTATTATGTGGCACAACCTGGCTATGATAAATTGTGCCAGGACCAGGGTCACAGTCTATGTTTATGGGGTAGGTCATTTAGGATCGAGATGAGGAAAGATGCCTTCACCCAGAGAGTAGCGAGCCTGTGGATTTATCAGCAAAAGCAGTTGAGGCCAAAGCTTTGAATGTCTCCCAAAGTTAGATTTAGTTCTTAAAACTAAAGGCAGAAGATATGGCGCAAAACAGGAAAAGACTATTGTGTCAGATGATCAACCTTGACCATACTGAATGGTGGAGCAGGGTCAGGAGATCATACACCTATTTGTTACTATACACGACATTAACAGTGGTCAAAGTATCAAATTCAAAAAGCAAGATTTGATTTGATGAACACGTTATGCCTGCGTTGGCCAGCCAATTATTCGTAAACAAAATTTCTTGCATTGTCACATGATCTGAGTGAGCAGCAGTCCAGGCCTAGAACATAGGCCCCACACTCAACTAAAGCACATTAATTTCTAGCAAGTTCAGTAAAAAAAAACAGAAAACGCAAACGCACTCAGGTCTTCTGACATTGATTCTGTTCAGGTGAAAGATCTTGACCTGAATTAACTCATTTTCTCTTCGACGAGGCCAAAGCTGAGTATTTTCAGTACTTAAAATTCTACCCTTCCCAGCAAGACAACTCATTCCCAAGAATACTGCAATCATGCAAAATAACACCGCAACAAAATCTGACTAAGGACCATAGTTAACCGAAAGAAAGCCATCAAATCCTTCCATTACCTGAAGTAGAAGAGTTTGAAGAACTGGCAGTTGGAGCTATAGTTGCAGGGACTGAAGGACAAGAACAGCAAGAATAGCACTTAAAGCAGCAAGTACAGCTTGTATCAAGCAAGTCAACAAATTACATCTTACTATACAAGTCTCACATACAAAGGATTGATGTTGGATCACAATTACTCAAACTCATTACCTGAAGTGGATGTGTTTGAAGTTCTAGCGGATGAATTAGTAGTTGGACCTGCTGTTGGAGCTGAAGGATAAGAACAGTACAAAAAGCATTTAAAAGCAGTGAATACAACTTGCACAAGGTAAATAACATTGCATCATACTACTGAAGATACATTTGCACAGTACTTAAAGCTACAGTATGCTGGGATTTTCACGTTTTTTCTAAAATTCATTTCTCACTGAAGGCAAATTTTCATTATTCTTTCTCCAACCATTTTACAAAAGGCGGAATTAAAAGGATTCACCTTTATCTAGCAATCAAAAAGGTCAAAAGTGTACTTAATTATTAAGCTCTAAGTAACATATATGAGACAAAGCTGGAAAAAAATTAAGAAAATAGGTAAACTTGTTGCAAATGCAATTCAACAATTACTATTTGGAAGCACGGGGTGGAGATGAGAGTGGAAATATAGTCCACACAGTAAGTGCAAAACAAATGTCAGAGGTATATTGTATTTAAATGCCACTTCATGTTTTCAAGTTGGTAATACTTTTTGAAAGCATGACTGCACACAAAGAAAAAAGGCAATGAACTAGAATAGGAACAATACAAAAACAATTCAAATATTTGACCCACAGCTGAGGTACTGCATCAACTCAAAAAGCACTAGAAGTTATATAGAAATTAATTCACTCAAGCATTACAAAGAATATTAATACAAATTATTCCATCATCAAATGCACTAAAGCAGGTAGGTATGGGGGGGGGGGGGGGGGGGGGGGGAACCAACAAAAGTTAAAAAACATTTCACAGGTCAATGCATCAGTACTAATGTGGCAAAATTCAGATTTAGACAGGTACTGATGAATTAAAGATAGCTGAACTGCATATTTGTCTTACCTTCACATGAATCCAGTTTTGTGCAATTTATCGATGCCTCTGATGAATTGACACATTTCTCCACTCTATCTGGAACACATTAAAAAGAGGTCTATTATAGATTATATGCAGAATCACTAGTTTAAACAGGTTTCTGGTGTTTGTGATAACTTTTCATTACAGCAAAACAACTTAATTTCCATCTCTCGGCTAGCTCCCTTTGGCCCCCTTTTTATCCCCCCCAGTTAAAATTATTAACTGAGATGTAATTGATCTGCCATTGATTATTCCATTGCAAAGTACTCCACACCAGCACAATTGGAAGGTTTTCTAACCAAGCAGCAAAAGGATTGGCATCCAGAGAAAACTGCTTAGTGGCTTGAGAAAGATGGCGGAGATTGTCGGAGATTAACCTTCTCAGCATATTGGTGCTCTTTAGGGTAGAATCCCAACCACCTCCAACTGCTTGAGTGTTACAATTGACAAGTAGTAAAACTGAAACATTCACAAATACCAACTACACAATCGGAGCAAAGATGGTCAGTGGCAAGTGACTCATCTTTCCATGCCTCAAAGCCTTCCCATCATCTACCAGGTATGAGAGAAGACTGGCAATTTTTTTTTAAATTTATGGTAAAAGACCAGTCCAACTGAGGTGATTGAAACTGCATTGGAAGCTGGGCATTCTGAAATTGTTGAACTTTATTTAAGAATTTATTTGGTAGTCAATGAATGCTTTATTTATGAACACATGCAAACAAGACTGTCCTGCAGCAAAAATGCAAGGCACAAAAATGAAGGCCCTTGACATTAAACATAGATTTTAAAAGTTTCATGTGCCAATCAGCAAAAGAAGTTAAATTTAAAACAGAAATCCAAGCGGCTTCATTCTTCTCAATTAATATTTCCGAAGTATTCTAACTTGAGGACCTCTAAAACCAAATTATTTCCAAGAATGACATTTACTTTTTAACTCATCTAACACTTTGTTCACAGTACCTGCCAACATTTTCTTCATAGGAATTCTAAGACAAGGGGAAGCTTTTTAGCCATTGCACTAGCTCCACATTTTTCAACCTCACTGAACATTTAAACATTTCAGCTTTGTACTCTAATCTCACATTACTAATTTTTGAAATACAAAAAGCAGATTCAAATGAAGATACGAATGCTAGAGACCGAATTAAAAACACATGCAGTATCCACACAGCAGGCTGTGCAGCAATAGAAGAGGAAACGCTCATGTCGCACAAATCTCTGACAAAGGGTTAGATGATCTGAAACATTAACTTGGCTCACTGTCATCTGATGCTGCTTGATTTGCTTAAGAATTTCAATATTTTCATTTTTTACTGTATTGAAATAATGTTGAATTGATTTTCTCCACTTATGCTATTTAAAGTTTAACACCTATTGGCCTTTTCTTTAATTGTGTCTCTAGACTATGTTCAAGATTCACTAATTTTGAGGATGCCAGCTTGATACAAGTGCATCCTTAAATTCTGTTAGAATTTTCAAAATATGTGTTGCATCTTAACTGGAAGAGGAAATTTTATGTTTTCAATTGGAATCAGTCACCTATTTTTATTGGAATGAGATACCAATGGAAGCCTTAGACACTGGCTTAATTCAAATACTAAGAAAAGTTACTGCAGCAACTGCACTCAAGAATACAACTTAAAACAAGTCTTACCTATCATGTAACTCAAACTTAGGATACAGTTTATGTAAACCAATTAGAATTCAAATCAATAAACTAGTCTATTAAGAGTTCCTGCTGGTACTCACTAAAATATAAATCAGTTTTACCTTCACAGGCCATCCACAAGCAGGTCAAGTTGGCATTTGAGAGATTCGTAAAGGATGTACAATTAATACAGTCCTTGATATCGCCACACCTCTCTGGAAGGAAAAAAATTAGATGCTTTACACAGTGGTTTTTACTGCTGAGCATGAATAAAAAGCCTCCTCAGTAGCCACCTGTCTTTATTATTCCAGTATTCACACATATCTGAACTGAATTAACTATAGCAATAGTAGAAATAATGAAATCTGGTCAAATGTGACCTGCACGTTTACCTAATCAGTGCCAAAGATGAACATTCTTGAATCAGAAGACTACTGTTTACCAAAAGTCTCAAACTGAAGTTAGATAGTAAACAAATCAAAGGATAGGAACTCACTGCCGAACTGGGTGAAAGAGACAGAAATCAAGACATTAAAGCAGCAATTTAGATTACTTGAAATAGCATAGCATCCAAGGCTATGCACCAAACGCTGGAAAATGCCATGTTTTCACCATCCCTCCAGAACTACCCCTCTCTGAGGATGAAAGGTCAGTCCTCGGCTGAGGCCTCACCTTCATTCCCCTACGGTCTCGGATTAACGAGTTCAACACACGGCGAGACATCAAACAATTCTTCCGCCGCCTTCGCCCCTACTTCTTCAACCAGGCTTCTCGCCCACCCTCTGACAACCCCTTCTCCTGCCTCCAACATACCCCATCCACCTGGACACCCCGTGCTGGCCTCTTACCTGCCCTCGATCTCTTCATAGCCAACTGCCGCCACGACATTAACTGCCTCAATCTCTCCACCCCTCTCTCACCCACTTCAACCTCACCCTCTGAACGTGCAGCCCTCCACTCCCTCCGTTCCAACCCCAACCTCACTATCAAACCGGCAGACAAGGGAGGCGCGGTAGTAGTTTGGACCTTTACACCACAGAGGCTAAATGCCAGCTCCTACTGCCCCCTTGACCATGACCCCACCTCCCACCACCAAACCATCATCTCCCAGACCATCCATAACCTCATCACCTCAGGGGATCTCCCATCCACCGCCTCCAACCTCATAGTCCCACAACCCCACACCACCCGTTTCTACCTCCTGCCCAAAATCCACAAACCTGACTGCCACGGCTGACCCATTGTCTCAGCCTGCTCCTGCCCCACTGAACTCATCTCTGCATACCTCGACACGGTCCTGTCCCCCTTAGTCCAAGAACTCCCCACCTACGTTCAGGACACCACCCACACCCTCCATGATTTTTGCTTCCCTGGCCCCCAACACCTTATCTTCACCATGGACATCCAGTCCCTGTACACCACCATCCCCCATCACAAAGGGCTCAAAGCCCTCTGCACCAACCAGTACCCTTCCACTGACACCCTCCTTCTACTGACTGAACTGGTCCTCATGCTGAACAACTTCTCTTTCCAATCCTTCCACTTCCTCCAAACTAAAGGAGTAGCCATGGGCACCCGCATGGGCCCCAGCTATGCCTGCCTCTTCGTCAGATATGTGGAACAGTCCATCTTCCGCAGCTACACTGGCACCACCCCCCACCTTTTCCTCCGCTACATCGATGACCATATCGGCGCTGCATCATGCTCCCACGAGGTGGTTGAACAGTTCATCCACCTTCCACCCCGACCTCAAATTTACCTGACCATCTCAGACTCCTCCCTCCCCTTCCTAGACCTCTCCATTTCTATCTTGGTCGACCAAATCAACACAGACATTTACTATAAATCGACCGACTCCCACAGCTCCCTAGACTACACCTCGTCCCACCCTGCCCCCTTTAAAAATGCCATCCCATATTCCCAATTCCTTCGTCTCCGCCGCATCTGTTCCCAGGAGGACTAATTCCAATATTGAACAACCCAGATGGCCTCCATCTTCAAAGACCGCAATTTCCCTCCGGGCGTAATCGACGATGCCCTCCACCGCATCTCCTCTGCCCTTAAGCCCCACCCCTTCAATCACCACCAGGACAGAACCCCACTAGTCCTCACCTAACACCCCACCAACCTCCATAGACATATCATCCGTCATCATTTCTGCCACAAGGGATATATTTCCCTCCCCGATCAGCGTTCCGAAAAGACCACTCCCTCCGTGACTCCCTTGTCAGGTCCACAACCCCCACCAACCCAATCTCCACTCCCGACACCTTCCCCTGCAACCGCAAGAAATGCAAAACTTGTGCCCACGCCTCTCTTCTTCCCCCCCCCCCCCCCCAAGGGATCCTTCCATATCCGCCACAAATTCACCTGCACCTCCACACACATCATTTACTGCACCCGATGTGGTCTCCTCTATATTGGGGAAAACAGGCCGCCTACTTGTGGAACGTTTCAGAGAACACCTCTGGGACACCCGGACCAACCAACCCAACCACCCCGTGGCTCAACTCCCCCTCCCACTCCACCAAGGACATGTAGGTCCTTGGACTCCTCATCGTCAGACCATAGCAACACGACAGCTAGAGGAAGAGCACCTCATCTTCCGCCTAGGAACCTCCAACCACTAGGTATGAACTCAGATTTCTCCAGCTTCATTTTCCCCCCCACCCACCTTGTCTTAGTCCAAACCCTCAAACTCAGCACCACCTTCCTAATCTGCAATCTTCTTCCTGACTTCTCCGCCTCCATTACAGTCAGTCACCCTCACCTTAACCTCCTTCCACCTATTGCATTTCCAACACCTCTCCCCCAAGTCCCACCTCCCAACCTTTTATCTGAGCCTGCTTGGCACACTCTCCTCATTCCTGAAGGGCTCATGCCCAAAACATTGATTTTCTTGCTCCTGGGATGCTGCCTGACCTGCTGTGCTTTTCCAGCAACACATTTTCAGCTCTGATCTCCAGCATCTGCAGTCCTCACTTTCTCATGGAGGAAATTTGAGTTGCACTCAAATGGTAGAGCAGACTAGAGTGCCAAACAGCCTAATTCTGCACTTGTATCTTATGGTCTCACTGTTCTATATTCACTCCCCGGAGGAGCCTAACATGGCTGGCATTTGCTGTTAATAATTCTTGCCCACAAGGATGTAGTGTAGTTAAGGAGTTAAAGGTTTATTTTCCAACTCAGTGAAAATGAAATCTCTCTTCCACCTTAATGTGCTGAACCTGAAGGAGTTTAATTTTCAAACCATTGTTCCCCCCAATTAAAGAGACACTTCCTTCTCGCCCCCACTACAGTCTAATTAGAAAATAAACAACTCGGAGCTCCCACAACATTTTCAAACTGGAATCCCAAACTGATGCAGCACTTCTGGCAAAGACAGGGGAAACAAAAAGAGACACACACGCAAAGGCAGACTGAGAGAGAGAGAGAGAGATCCCCTCACCTCTCCCCCACCATTTTAGACACCAACTGGAAGAGGAACTTTCGCTGGCGCCACAGCCGGGTGTGTAGTAAGAGGCTCCAGGACCAGACTGACCACATTCCGCCAGCCTCCCGCCCTCACCCCATGCGAACACTCACTCCCCCGCCCCCCCCCTCCTCCTCCGGGGACGTGGCCCACTCACCAGGAAAGCCCACCCCGGCCTTCCCCACACAGCAGCGACAGCCTCCATCCCGAGCCGGGGTCCGCCCGGGCCTCGGTGGCGAGACCCGGGAACCTCCTCCTCGACGTCCGCCCGCCACTCCTCCCCCTCCCTTAAATGTAGGCCCCACACACACACCTGTCTCTCCCACCGCACACAGCCTCCCACTCCAGCACAGTAGGATGGCGGCGGATACCCCGCACAGTAGCGGCCAACGCATCACGACAACAGTAAAGCGCAGAGGGACTCGACACTCCAGCAGCGGCCTCCTCCACCAACAACTTCCGGCCGCTGCTCATATGACCGGAAAAGGCGGGGCCAGAGACTCGCGGCGCCCTTGCCAGCATTGGCCCCGCCCCGTGCCGTGCGATTGGCTCAAAGATGACCACTGCCTTGCGATTGGTTGGGAGGAGCCCTACGCCTGGTCTATTTTTCGCGATTGGCTGATAGGTGGTTCTCTGCTTTGGGATTGGCTGGGAACTTCCTCACTTTGATTGGCTGGAAATGCTCTCCTACCTTGTGATTGGTTGACAGCTGGTCCCTGCCCTTGCCCTGGAATGTGACAATAATAAATCAAATCAAATCAAAGTGTTTGTTCCGAGAAACAATGGTATCTAACGCCCAAAGAGGTGTGCAAACTGACGGGACTTTAAACAATAGGTGTGAAACCTGAGCTACTTTGAGAATGTAATTTCAAACAAGTTCTGGGAGTTACATATCAAAGAGCAGTAACCAGCATATCCCAGAGGAAAAGATGGAAGTTTTAATCTAAGATTGTTTACTGTATCACATCTCCATGACACTGGGCTCCTTTGGCTATAAATTCTCTGAGCGTGATCTTAACCTCCACAACCACCTGATGAAGGAGCGGCGCTCCGAAAGCTAGTGCTTCCAAAAAAACCTGTCGGACCATAACCTGGTGTTTTGTGATTTTGAAATTTGCGGGAATGGGTACTGCAGATTAGAGTCTAGATTAGGGCGGTGCTGGAGAAGCACAGCAGGTCAGGCAGCATCTTTCGGGATAACGCCCTTCATCAGAAATGACGATTTTTTAAAACTTTGACCACCCCAGTCCAACACCGGCACCTCCAAGTCCTGATTCTCAAGTTGGCCAAGTTTTTTTAAACCATAGGTGTGGAGTCTGTCTGTGTCCCAATGCTATGTCAGACTGACAAACCCTCTGTATAGTTTTACAGAGTGTTACCTGGATTTATGCAATGCTTGAGCAAAATAAAAATAAAATGTAATTCTGCAAAAACAAATTCACCCCATAAATTTATATGTGTGCACATGTAGGAGCAACAGATTAAGTGTGCATGTGTGTGTGTGTGTGCGTGTGGGTGTGAATGCACGTGAGAGTGTGTATATACATGTGTGGGATATAGGTAATTTAATGTTACTTCGGCAATTCTGCAATTATAATTGATTATACAAAAATAAATGAACTCGCATCAGTGTGTAATTGTTTCAGCCAAGAGCTGAGTCAACAAGAATGGGAACTATGCGGAGGAAATGCATAATTTTTTTTTGTATTAGCTAAAAATGTATGCAAGAAAGAAACGGGACTGCACAACAATAGTAGATATTACAGGCGACCAGATTAGATGCTGTGAAGAGAGGCAGTTAAAGTAGATATGCCTGTATAAACAATAGGTATAAACATCTGTTTCCCACTTTTACAGAAACACAGGAACAAACCCCAATTAAAAGAGTCTTAATGATAAGATGCTGAGAGGGGCAGCACAGATGGAGGGAGTAGATAATGGTAAGGCAAGGATGGGATGAGGTCAAACGGCCTTGTGAAGCCAGGAATAAGCATTTTATCACAGACAAGGCCGGATAAGACAAGAGATAAACAGGAGTAATGGGTACCGGTCTTAGGGAAGTGGAAGATGTAAACGGGGGGGGGGGGAAAACAATGAAATAAGAAAAAATATGTAGGAACCAAATTATATAAAAATCGAGTATTTGTTGAATTCAGTGTGTTTCGTCCCTGCCTTGTGGACATCACATCCACTTGCAAGTGTGAAATAAAGGGCACTACTGATTCAGATCTTGTCTCGGACTGAAATTATTGAAGTGAGTGAGCTTTGTTTCGCACAATTGGGGGCTGTCCGGGATGTTCTTCCATCGCTGGGGGAGTGGCTGGCCCTGGACGCTGGGAAGACGCCGTCCCGTTCCCCATTGAGGAGCGGTCTCGTGTCCCGGTTTGGTCCGTTCCCTTGGGCGACTGATACGAGTCCCACAAGAGAGACATCTGAATCAGTCAGTGACAGGAAGTTGATAGAAAATACGGCAAAAAGAGGCCAGGCAACTCTGTGCATAGACCAAGGTGAGAAAATTGACTTTTAAGTATTGCCTTGGTGGCCAGGATTGAGTTTTAGTAGTTAATAAGGGACAAACGAAGGAACTCAATATGGGTTGTGCCGTGAGTAAAGAAAAAAGCCTCCGGGAAAACAGAAGAAGAAAAAGGCAATGGAAATGGAGGCGGGGTCTCTTACAACATACCTCCAGAAAGTCCATTGGGCAGGATGTTGTGGAATTGGAAAAATAATACTTGTACAAGGGAAAAAGATGATTAAATATTGTTGCTTTGTATGGACTAAGGAATCCATTCTTCGTCCCGCCATCTTCTGGCCAAAGTACAGGTCGGACGAAGACTGGGTTTGTAAATATCTGAATTTATTTGTCAATGTGAGAGAGAGAGAGGGAATGAAAAGAGCTGTACAGCTGCTAGAAAGTTTAACCCTTTGTGATTTGGTTTGAATGCACATTTGTTTGTTGGTGATTGAGTGTTTGCGTTTTATTCCTTGGAGCTTGAGTTCCAGGACTGTTTTGAATCTGAGTTTTATTATGGAAACTTAACTTGATTTCTTTTAAGGTTAAGGATTCTATAGAGATTATGAAAAAAAAATGATGATAACTCTTGTTCTTTTTACTATCAGTTTCTAACTAATCTCTTTTATCTTTACATAAAAGCGATTTATGGAGGACAGTTGAAGTTTCAGTTCAACATTAGATTGTAGTAAAAACAAAATTCTACGGTTAATATCTGTGACCTTGGATTCGGCCATTGTTCATGCATTAGAAGTTTTTTTTAACTTGAATAGACAAATTCTTTTAAGGCAGCTCTGCTTATTTCACGACCTATAGTATTGTAATTGAGCAATGATTGGTCAGGACTACATAAGAAAACTAATTTTGGATTTAAATTAAGGGACTAAAACTGGGTGATTACAGTGGATTTCAAAATTGGGAACTGCATGCATTTTACATTTTAAATATTAAATACTGAATAAATGAGTGTAAATATATAAATATGTTTACAAGTTAGGAACAGGCTTTAAAGTTAGTCAAGCATGAATTGATGAATTGGTGTTTAAAGTTATGGGAGCTAGAAATATTGCAATATTTCTTAAAAAGAAGAAAAGAAAAGGGGAAGAACGTAACGACTTATCCCCTTTGGGAGGTACCAATAGGGGACAAAGAGATTGGGTTTGTGTGTGCCCCCCTCACCAGTGGGGAGGTCAGAACATTTAAAAAGGAAATGAAGGTCCTGGTTGAGGATCCGGTAGGGTTGTCTGAACAAATTGATCAATTTTTGGGGCCCAGTCTGTATACGTGGGCTGAGTTAATGTCTATTTTGAATATACGATTTACTGGGGAGGAAAGGGGACTTATACGGGGAGCAGCCATTAAAATATGGGACAGGGAACACCCGATTGGAGATGGGGATGCTGGACAGGGAGAGACGAAGTTTTCCCTCAGAGACCCCCTGTGGGAAAATCAAAACCCGGAGCATAGAGAAGAAACGAGGGAATTGAAAGACCTGATTCTAAAAGGAATAAGAGAGACAGTTCCAAAGTCACAGAATTTGACTAAAGCCTTTGAATTGAGACAGGAGAAAGATGAGACTCCCTCAGCTTTCTTGCAAAGATTAAGAGACTCAATGCGGAAATACTCTGGAATGAACCCTGAGGACCCAGTGGCACAGGGTCTTTTGAAAGTACATTTTGTGACAAAGGCATGGCCAGACATACAGAGAAAGATTCAGAAGATGGAAGGGTGGAGTGAAAAACCATTAGATGAATTGTTAAGAAAGGCACAAAAAGTGTTTGTAAAGAGAGAGGATGAGAGACAAAAACGGAAGGTGAAAATGATGGTAGCTACGGTTGATGAGGTAGTTAAGAAAAAAATGGAACCAATATTGAGCAACCGAAGCAGCATGTGGCAGCATGTAGGGCAGAGAGGAAAGGGGAGAGGGAGAGACAAGGGGGAGCATTTGATAGAGGGTTCGAGCGACAGGGGCAGAGATGGAGGTCTCCACAGGAAGGATGCTATTATTGTGGAAAGATAGGGCATTTTAGGTGGGAGTGTCCTGATCTACAAAGGGAAGAAAGGGCAATCCCGCTTATGAATTTTGATGAAGAATAGGGGTGTCAGGGGTTCCTGCCTTCAGGGACCTACCAGGAACCCTTGATAAACTTGAAGGTGGGACCCTATAGGGAAGAGTAGTCTTCCTAGTAGATACGGGGTCAGCATGGTCATCGCTGAATTTTAAACCAAAGAAAGTAGAAATGTCGACATGATCAATTACTGTTTCCGGGATAAAAGGGGAGGGATTTATTGTTCCAGTATTTGAACCTGTGATGATAGAAGGTCCTAAGGATAGGGTCACAGGGGAATTGTTGTATATCCCTGATATAGGAAGTAATTTACTAGGGAGAGACTTAATTATCCTCTTAGGACTGGAGATTGGAATTCAGGAAAATGAATTAGTTGTACAAATGGCAATGTTGACAGAGGTTATGGAGAGAGAGATAGACCCTATTGTATGGGCTAGGGAAGGGAATCGTGGAGGACTACAGATCCCTCCCCTTGAAGTAAATTTCAAAAGGAAAGGGGACATTGTCTGTGACCAACAATATCCCATTTCCATCGAAGGTAAATGAGGACTGCAGCCAGTAATTGAGGGACTGATTAGAGATTGAGTAAGATCCTCCATGATCACAATGGTTTAGTGTGATAGATTAAAGGATGCCTTTTGGGCTTGTCCCTTGGCGGAGGAAAGTAGGAATTTGTTCGCCTTTGAATGGGAGGACCCCAAGACAGGACGGAAACAGCAATCCCGGTGAACTGTGCTCCCCCAGGGGTTTACAGAATCCCCAAATTTATTTGGACAGGTGTTAGCACAAATATTGGAGAAATATAGCAGCCCAAAGGGGACTACCCTGTTGCAGTATGTGTACGACCTCGTAGTAACAGGAAAAAGAAGAGAAAGAGTAGTAGAAGCCACTGACAAATTATTGAATTTCCTGGGCCAGCAGGACCTGCGAGTATCTAAAAACAAATTACAATATGTGGAGCGAGAAGTGAAATACTTGGGACATTTAGTTAGTGAGGGAAAGCAAAAGATACCTTATCTGGGAATGAATAGAGAATTGCCAATTTCCGAAACTAAAGATTTGTTCTTAAAGAAGTATATACTGGGCTTGTCCTCCTCTTTGTCTTTCCTCAGGAAACAGGGTTTATTCGCACAGACTCCATCCCTTGAATTCACCGTTCATCCCATCCAGCTGGGAGATTGGGTCTTAGTAAAATCATGGACAGAGACTAAATTGCAGCCGGACTGGGAAGGGCCGTACCAGGCTCTTTTAACTACCGAAAGGCAATAAGGACGGCAGAGAAAGGCTGGACTCACTACACTCGGATCAAAGGGCCAGTGGAATCTCCAGTTGAGGAAGAAGTCTGGACAGCCGAATCAACGCAAGACCCGCTGAAACTCAGACTAAAGAGACTTTGAGTAACTGATTATACAGTGGCAACGCGAGAGCGGGATTATTTCTGTAGGATTGCATATTAAGTCGTTTTGTGCTTCAGCATGATGTTTAAAGTACTGTGAATGCTTAGAGTTATGATGCTAGCCCTCTTAGTATTGGGATTTTGTCAAATATCATTTTCATATGTATTATTAATGGTTCCTGAGTCTGGTAATCTACAAGTAATAGACGCTGATGCATGTAGCTTAGTAAATTGTGGGGATGTAGATAATCAGAGACAGTGCCGCAGCTCAGAGATACATCTTAAGTCCTATGGGGATGGCCTTGGGGATGGTACTTGGTATAATGGTCTCGTTACAGTATACTGGACCCCCTTCCGACTAGCTCGCGATTGTCCCGATAAAAAGTGTAACCCAATATACCTGACAATAAAGAAAACCACATGGCACAAAGCAATTGTGTGTGTGTGTGTGTGTGTGTGTGTGTGTGTGTGTGTGTGTGGGGGGGGGGGGGGGGGGGCACCTATGAGATATAATTAAATGAAACATTTGGGATAGAAACGAAAGCACATGGGCAGGATTTCGTGGGCTGTTGTTTTCGAATTAGTGTAGGACAGGGAAAACAGGCGGAATTACTGGATAATGAGATACAACCTTTCAACCCTCCCGCTGATCCTAAAGTAGTAAAAATTATAGAGGTAAAGGACTTGAAACAGACTATTGGAATAGAAACTGGGTACAGGGATGCAAATGCCTGGGTTGAATGGGTAAAGTATACTGTAAAAAGTCTGAACAAAAGCAATTGCTATGCATGTGCCTCCAGTCGGCCAGTGGCCCAGGTGGTTCCCTTTTCGCTCAGGTGGAAGCGAGACAGGAAGGGCATGAAATGTATGATAGCCCTGTATCAGGATGAGACTGCATGGAATGATAGGAATTGTACCTCCCTATCTCTGATGTTCCCTCCCTTGGAGAAGAAAGATGCACAAGTTTCCCCCACATTTTCCGCTGCAGTTGGAAATCACACGTTGTGTGTGTGTAGATGAGGCACAAGTCGGTCCAGAGATTTGGGGGAGCTGAAATTATGTACAGAGATTAAAAATGTTACCGAAATGGAGAAAGGAGGGAACTACTCAGCACTAAAAGTTCCCCAAGCGGATCTGTGGTGGTACTGTGGAGGCAAAATATTGAAACCCACCCTACCTCCAGATTGGAGAGGGATATGTGCAATTGTACAATTGACAATTCCATTTACCCTGGCATTTGAGAAGGAAAAGATAGTAGGGAAAAAGGGAAGGGATAAGAGATCCCTGTTAGACACTTCTTTCAATGACAGGATTTATCTCGATTCGGTAGGAGTCCCTAGGGAGGTACCTGATGAGTTCAAGGCTCGTAACCAGATTGCAGCAGGCTTTGGGTCAGCTCTCTTTTGATGGGTAACAATTAATAAAAATGTAGATTGGATAAATTACATTTTCTATAATCAACAGCGATTTATAAATTATAGAAGAGATGCAGTTAAAGGAATATCAGACCAGCTTGATGCGACAAGTAGGATGGCATGGGAGAACAGAATGGCCCTTGATATGATTTTAGCAGAAAAAGTGTGTGTGTGTGTGATGTTAGGAGGAAGCTGTTGTACCTTTATTCCTAATAACACTGCACCTGATGGTTCAATTACTCGAGCCTTCAGGGGATTGACTACCTTAGCAGAGGAACTGGCTGTGAATCCAGGAGTAGACACATCTCTCACGGGATGGCTTGAATCCTGGTTTGGAAGGTGGAAGGGGGTGGTAGTTTCCATCCTTACTTCCCTGATAGTAGTAGTTGGGGTATTGGTAGCCATTGGCTGTTGTATCATATCCTGTATACGAGGGCTCACCCAAAGACTGATTGAGACAGCCTTAGTGAAACAGATGCCCCTAAAAGGAACTCAGGCAGAAGAACCAAGATGGATGAAATCTCCAGAATGATGCTTGCAAATTTCGGGGGCGATGCTTAAAAGAAAAATGCAGACGATAACAAATAATAATTAAAGAAAAAGGGGAAATTGTGGGATATAGGTAAATTAATGTTATTTCTGCAATTCTGCAATTATAATTGATTATACTAAAATAAATGAACTCACATCAGTGTGTAATTGTTTCAGCCAAGAGCTGAGTCAACAAGAATGGAAACTATGTGGAGGAAATGCATAATTTTTTTTGTATTAGCTAAAAAAGTATGCAAGAAAGCAACGGGACTGCAAAACAATGGTAGATATTACAGGCAACTAGATAAGATGCTGTGAAGCCAGGCAGTTAAACTAGATATGCCTGTATAAACAATAGGTATAAACATCTGTTTCCCACTTTTACAGAAACACAGGAACAAACCCCAATTAAAGGAGTCTTAATGATAAGATGCTGAGACGGGCAGCACAGATGGAGGGAGTAGATAATGGTAAGCAAAGGATGGGATGAGGTCAAATGGCCTTGTGAGGCCAGGAATAAGCATTTTGTCACAGACAAAGCCGGATAAGACAAGAGATAAACAGGAGTAATGGGTACCGGTCTTAGGGAAGTGGAGGATGTAAACAGGGGGGGTGATACAATGAAATAAGAAACAATATGTAGGAACCAAATGATATAAATATCAAGTATTTGTTGAATTCAGTGTGTTTTGTCCCTGCCTTGTGGACATCACACCCACTTGCAAGTGTGAAATGACACTACTGATTCAGATCTTGTCTCAGACTTAAATTATTGAAGTGAGTGAGCTTTGTTTCTCACATATGTGTGCATGTAAGCTTGGTTAAGTGTGTGTGTGTGAGTATGATGGGTTAAGTGTAAGGAGGTATATGTGTGTGCATATGAGAAAAAGCTTGTGTATGAGGGAGTGTGTGTGTGTGTGTGTGTGTGTGTGTGTATATATATCAGGCACCTATTGTGTGACATGAACCCAAGGTCCCAGTTGAGGCTATTCCCATGGGTACCAAACTTTGTGATCAGCTTCTGCTCAGCCATTTTGCGTTGTTGCTTGTCCCAAAATCCGCCTTGGAGTATGGTTATCTGAAGGTTCGAGGCTGAATGTCTCAGACCACTGAAGTGTTCACAAACTAGGATGGAACAATCCTGCCTGGTGATTGTTGTGTGGTGTCCATTCATCTATTGTGATAGCATCTGCTCAGTCTTGCCAATAGACCGTGCCTCAGAGCATTCTTGCCTGCAGCTTATGAGATGGATCACATTGGTGAGTCACATGAGTACTCACTGCTTACATGGTGGGAGATGTCCGTCCATATAATGGTGTTACCCGTATCGATACTCTGACATGCCTTGCAGTGGTTAGGGTGTTGTCCTGAAGGTTGGGCAGTTTGTTTACAATCATGATCTGTTTAAGATTTGGTGGTTGTTTAAAGGCAAGAAGTGGAGGTGTGGGGAAGGACTTGGTGAGGTGCTCATCCTCATTGACAATGTGTTGCAGACTGCGAAGAACATGGAGTAGTTTTTCAGCTCCTGGGAAGTACCGGACAATGAAGTGTACCCTGTCGGTTGCAGCTCGTGTTTGTCTCCTGAGGAGGTCATTACAGTTTCTTGCTGTGATACATCAGAACTGATGGTCGATGAGTTGAGCACCGTACCAGTTCTTATGACAGCATCCTTGAACACTTTCAAGTGTCGTAGAGTCATAGAGATGCACAGCACGGAAACAGACCCTTCGGTCTATCTCATTCGTGCTGACCAGATATTGCAACCCAATCTTGTTCCATTTGTCAGCATTTGATCCATGTCCCTCCAAACCCTTCCTATTCATATACCCATCCAGATGCCTTTTAAATGTTGCAATTGTACCAGCCTCCACCACTTCCTCTGGCAGCTCATTCCATGCATGCACCACCCTCTGCGTGAAAAAGTCGTACCTTAGTTCCCTTTTATATCTTTCCCCTCTCACCCTAAACCTATGTCCTCTCATTCTGGACTCCCACACCCCAGGGAAAAGTCTTTATATATTTATCCTATCCATGCCCCTCATGATTTTATAAACCTCTATAAGGTTACCCCTCAGCCTTCATTGCACCAGGGAAAACAGCCCCAGCTTATTCAGCCTCTCCCTGTAGCTCAAATCCTCCAACCCTGGCAACATCCTTGTAAATCTTTTCTGAATTCTTTCAAGTTTCAAACATCTTTCCGAAAGGAAGGAGATCAGAATTGCATGCAATATTCCAAAAGTGGCCCAGTCAACATCACATTGAGTGGCAACATGACCTCTTAACTCCTCTATTCAATGTTCTGGCCAATAAAAGAAAGCATCCCAAACATTTTCTTCATTTTAAAGGTGCTATGAACCTGCGCTCCAAGGTCTCTTTGTTCAGCAACACTCCCAATGACCTTACCATTAAGTGTATAAGTCCTGCTAAGATTTGATTTCCCAAAATTTAACATCTCGCATTTATCTAAATTAAATTCCATCTGCCATTCCTCAGCCCATTGGCCCATCTGATCAAGATCCTATTGTAACTTGAGGTACCCTTCTTCGCTATCCACTACACCTCCAATTTTGATGTCATCTGCAAACCTTCTCACTACACCACCTATGTTCATATCCAAAACAAGGATTATGTCTGTAATAAATGCCATTGGTTGCAAATCCTATCAGATCAAATGGATCGGTTGGAGAGACAGACAGAGGCAATGAGGAATTTACAACAGCAAGGGGATGTAATGGAGTCATAGGAAGGGGGAAATGTCACAGATACAGTCACATAGATGGGTGAACTCCAGGAAAGGTAAGAGAGGTATTCAGCTAGTGCAGGAGTCTTCTGTGGCTATCCCCATTTCAAACAAGTATGCTGTTCTGGAAATTGTAGGGGGTGATGGATTCTCAGGGGTACATAGCACAAACAGCCAAGTTTCTGATATTGAGACTGGCTGTAATGCAATGAGGGGTGCGTTGAGTTCCAAGAGTTGTTAGGGGAGTCACTAGTCTGAGGTACAGACTGACATTTCTGTGACCAGGAGCAAAAAATCAGAATTGTGTGTTGCTTCCCTGGTGCCAGGATCAAGAATGTCTCAGAGAGGGTGCAGAATGTTCTCATGGTGGAGAGGGACCAGCAGGAGGTCATTGTACACATTGGAACCAACGACAAAGGATTCTGAAGGGAGATTACAGAGAGCTCGGCAGGAATTTAAAAAGGAGGTCCTCAAGGGTAGTAATATCTGGATTACTCCTGGTGCTACGAGTGAGTGAGGGCAGGAATAGGAGGATAGAGCAGATGAATGCATGGCAGAGGAGCTGGTGTATGGGAGAAGGATTCATATTTTTCGATCATTGGGGTAGAAGTGACCTGTACAAGAAGAACGGATTGCACCTAAATTGGAAGGGGACTAATTTACTCGCAGGGAGATTTGCTAGAGCTGCTCATGAGGATTTAGTTTAATACAATGGTGTGGGGGTGTGTGTGGGGGGAGGGTTGGGGGGGCACTCAGGGAGATATTGAGGAAAGAGATCAATCTGAGACTGGTACAGTTGAGAACAAAGGCGAGTCAAACAGTCAGGGCAGGCAGGGACAAAGCAGAGAACAAGGTAGGACTGATAAATTAAACTGCATTTATTTCAATGCAAGAGGCCTAACAGGGAAGGCAGATGAACTCAGGGCATGGTTAGGAACATGGGACTGGGATATCATAGCAATTACAGAAATGTGGTTCAGAGATTGACAAGACTGGCAGCTTAATGTTCCAGAATACAAATGTAGAGGAAGGACAGAAAGGGAGGCAAGAGAGGAGGCGGAGTGATGTTTTTGATAAGGGATGGCATTACAGCTGTACTGAGGGAGAATTTTCCCGGAAATACCTCCAGGGAAGTAATTTGGGTGGAACCGAGAAATAAGAAAGGGATGATCACCTTATTGGGATTGTATTATGGACCCCCTAATAGTCAGAGGGAAATTGAGAAACAAATTTGTGAGGAGATCTCTGTTATCTGGAAGAATAATAGGGTGGTTATGGTAGGGGATTTTAACTTTCCAAACATAGACTGGGACTGCCATAGTGTTCAGGGTTTAGATGGAGAGGAATTTGTTAAACATGTACAAGAAAATTTTCTGATTCAATATGTGGACATACCTACTAGAGAAGGTGCAAAATTCTAGGGAAATAAGGCAGGGCAGGTGACTGAGGTGTCAATGAAGGAGCACTTTGGGGCCAGTGACCATAATTCTATTAGTTTTAAAATAGTGATGGAAAAGGATAGACCAGATCTAAAAGTTGAAGTTATAAGTTGGAGAAAGGCCAATTTTGATGGTATTAGGCAAGAACTTTCAAAAACTGATTGGGCGCAAATTGTTTGCAGGTAAAGGGACGGCTGGAAAATGGGAAGCCTTCAGAAATGAGATAACAAGACTCCAGAGACAGTATATTCCTGTCAGGGTGAAAGGAAAGGCTGGTAGGTATAGGGAATGCTGGATGACTATAGAAATTGAGGGTTTGGTTAAGAAAAAGAAGAAAGAATATGCCAGTATAGACAGGATAGATCGAGTGAATCCTTAGAGTACAAAGGCAGTAGGAGTATACTTGAGAGAAATCAGGAGGGCAAAAAGGAGACATGAGATAGCTTTGGCAAATAGAGTTAAGGAGATTCTAAAGGGTTTTTACAAATACATTCAGGACAAAAGGGTAACTAGGGAGAGAATCGGGCCCTTCAAAGGTCAGCAAGGCAGCCTTTGTGTGGAGCCACAGAAAATGGGAGAGACATCAAGCGAGCATTTTGCATCAGTATTGACTGTGGAAAAGGATATGGAAGATATAGAATGTAGGGAAATAGATGGTGACATCTTGAAAAATGTCCATATTCCAGAGGAGGAAGTGCTGGATGTCTTGAAATGGGTAAAAGAGGATAAATCCCCAAGACCTGATCAGTTGTACCCTGGAACTATGTGTGAAACTAGAGACATGATTGCTGGGCCTCTTGTTGAGATATTTGTATCATCAATAGTCACAGGTGAGGTGCTGGAAGACTGGAGGTTGGCAAACATGGTGCCACTGTTTAAGAAAGAAGATAAGGACAAGGCAGGGAACTATAGACCAATGAGCCTGACATTGGTGGTGGGCAAGTTGTTGGAGGAAATCCTGAGGGATAGGATGTACATGTATTTGAAAAGGCAAGGACTGATTAGGGATAGTCAACATGGTTTTGTGCATGGGAAATCATGTCTCACAAACCTGATTGAGCTTTTTGAAGAAGTAACAAAAAGGATTGATGAGGGCAGAGCAGTAGATGTGATCTATATGGATCTTCAGTAAGATGTTCAACAAGGTTTCCCAAGTGAGACTGATTAGCAAGGTTAGATCTCATGGAATACAGGGAGAACTAGCCATTTGGATACAGAACTGGCTCAAAGGTAGAAGACAGAGGGTGGTGGTGGAGGGTTGATTTTCGGACTGGAAGCCTGTGACCAGTGGAGTGCCACAAGGATCGGTGCTGGGCCCACTACTTTTCATCATTTTTATAAATAATCAGGATGTGAGCATAAGAGGTACAGTTCATAAGTTTGCAGATGACACCAAAATTGGAGGTGTAGTGGACAGCGAAGACGGTTACCTCAGATTACAATGGGATCAAGGTCAGATGGGCCAATGGGCTGAGAAGTGCAGATGAAGTTTAATTCAGATAAATGTGATGTGTTGCATTTTGGGAAAGCAAATCTTAGCAGGATTTAGCCACCCAAAACATTCCCCTACATTTCCCTCTGACTAATGCACCTAACACTATGGGCAATTTAACATGGCCAATTCACCTGACTTGCACATCTTTGGACTGTGGGATGAAACCGGAGCACCCGGAGGAAGCCCACACAGACACGGGGAGAATGTGCAAACTCCACACAGACAGTTGCCCGAGGCGGGAATTGAGCCCGGATCCCTGGCACTGTGAGGTAATAGTGCTAACTACTGAGCCACCGTACTATCCAAGAGAGTGAGCTGCCAGAGGAAGTGGTGGAGGCTAGTGTGATTTAACATTTAAAAGGCATCTGGATGGGTATATGAATAGGAAGGGTTTAGAGGGAGATAGGCCATGTGTTGGCAGGTGGGACTAGATTGGGTTGGGATATCTGGTTGGCATGGACAAGTTGGACTGAAGGTTCTGTTTCCATGCTGTGCATCTCTATGACTCTATGATGTTGGCATATTGTGGACTATTACCTGGTGTTGTGTGATTTTTAACTTTGGCTACCTCAGTCCAACACCGGCAATTCCAAGTCATGGCATTACAGTGGTCCAGTTCACTAAGTTGGTTTTAGTATTGAGGGTTTTTCTTATGAGGAAAGGGTGAGCCGTTTAGGCCAAACTCATTGAAGTTTGGAAGAATGGTGGGCAGTGTTATTGAAACAGTTGTGTCACCCTGTGATAGGAAGGATATTATTAAGCTGGAGAGGGTTCCAAAAAGCTTTACCAGGTTTAGATTAGATTAGATTAGATTAGATTCCCTACTGTGGAAACAGGCCCTTTGGCCCAACCAGTCCACACCAACTCTCCGAAGAGTATTGTCAGGAATGGAAGGTTTGAGTTACAAGGGAGTCTGGATAAGTGTGGACTCTTTGCACTGAAACATAGGAGGTTGAGGAGTAATCTTACAGGGGTTTAGAAGAGCAGAAGAGGTATAGACAGGGTAACTGGCAGGTGTCTCTCCCTAGGGTGGGAGAGTTAAAAACTAGGGGGCATATTTTTCAGGTGAGAGGAGAAAGATCGAAAAAGGACATAAGGAGCAATCTTTTGCACAGAGTGGTTCATATGTGGAATGAACTTCCAGAGGAATTGTTGGATGCGGGTACAGTTACAACGTTTAAAAGACATTTAGCTAAGTACGTGAATAAAGAAGATTTGGAGGGATATGGACCAAGCACAGGCATGTGAAACTTGGTGAAATTGGGGTGGCACGGTGGTACAGTGGTTAGCATTGCTGCCTCACAGCACCAGGAACCCAGGTTCGATTCCAGCCTCAGGTGATTGTCTGTGTGGAGTTTGCACATTCTCCTCGTAACTGTGTGAGTTTCCTCCCATGGTCCAAAGATGTGCAGGTTGGGTGAATTGGCCATGCTAAATTGCCCGTAGTGTTAGGTGCATTAGAGGGAAATAGGTCTGGTTGGGTTACTCTTCAGAGGGTCGGCGTGGACTTGTTGGGCCGAAGGGCCGGTTTCCATACTGAAGGGGAATCTAATCTAGTTTAGTTTGGGATTATAATTGGCACGGAGAAAGTGAGGACTGCACATGCTGGAGATCAGAATCAAAAGGTATGGCACTGGAAAAGCACAGTAGGTCAGGCAGCATCCAAGGAGAGTCGACGTTTGGGCATCGGCCATTCATCAGGGAGTTGGGGAGAAAAGGAGGCTGACAGATAAATAGAAGGAAAGGTACTTGGAAGGCGATAGGTAGATGCTGTTGGGGGCTGATGGTGACAGGGTGGAGTGGAGGGTGGGAAGGAAGATGTACATAAGGGACAGTTCAAGAGGGCAGTGCTGAGTTGGAAAGTTGGGTCTGGGATGGACTGGGGTAGGGAAGATGAGGAAATCAATGTTGATACCGTGTGGTTGGAGAGTCCCAAGGCAGAAGATGAGGCGTTTTTCCTCCAGGTATTAGATAGCTACAATTTGGCAGTGGAGGAGACCCAGGATTTGCATGACCTTGGCGGAGTGGGAGGGGGAGTTGAAGAGGTCAACCACAGGATGGTGGGGTTGTTTGGTGCATGTGTCCCAGAGATGTTCCCTGAAATGTTCCGCAAGTTGGCATCCTGTCTTCCTAATGTAGAGGAGACCACATTGAGAGCAACAGACACAGTAGATGAGGTGTTTGGATGTGCAGGAAAGTCTCGGCCGGGTGTGGAAGGATCCATTGGCACCTTGGATGGAGGTGAGGGTGGGGGTGAAGGTGCAGGTTTAACACCCTTTGTGGTGGCAAGGGAAGGTGCCGGGAGTGGAGGGTGAATTGGTGGGGGTGTGGACATAACGAGGGAGTCACAGAGGGAATAGTCTCTGTGGAACGCTGGTAAGGGTGGGGAGGGAAATATATCTCTGGTTTTGGAGTCTGACTGTAAGTGGTGGAGGAGGATGTTGTGTTGTATTCGGAGATTGTATCTGGGGTGGAAGGTGAGGACCAGGGGTCGGAGGGTGGGAGGGGGGGAGGGGTTCTATCCTTGCTACGATTGGAGGGGTCGGCTTCAAGGGTGGAGGTGCAGGAAGTGGAGATATGCTGGAGGGCATTGTTGACCATGTGAGAGGGGAAATTGCAGTCCATGAAGTAGAAGGCTAACTGTGATGTTCTGGAGTGGAATGGAGGACAATTGGCATGGACTGGTTGGACCAAAATGTTTCTGTCAAAGCTGGGTCATTGAACAACTAAGATAGACAGATGTTTAATCAGTGAGAGTATAAAAGGGTAAAGGGGAAAGGTAGTAACATGGAGTTGAGGATTATCAGATCAACCATGATCTCATTGAATGTTGGAGCAGATTCGATGGGCTGAATGGCTGATTTCTGTTCCTACATCTTCTGGCGCTCACCTCCTCATAGCCCTTCAGGAAAGGAAATCTGCTGTATTTACCTGGACTGGTCAACATGTGACTCCTGCAACAGACTCTTAACTTCCCTATGAAATAGCACAGCATCCCACTCAGTTTAAGGGCAACTAAGGATCAGCAACAAATTCTGACTTTGCCAGTGATATCCATATTCTGTGAAAGAATAAGAGAGAAAGTGTTCCACTTAATGTTTGCAAAACAAATTAACACAGATCCTAAAATAACAGTGTAATTGGATGCAGGAACAGTGGAAGACGCTGCAGGACAGGATAAGAGAGTGGAAAGAGTGAGGACTGCAGACGCTGGCGATCAGAACTGAAAATGTGTTGCTGGAAAAGCGCAGCAGGTCAGGCAGCATCCAAGGAGCAGGAGAATCGACGTTTCGGGCATGAGCCCTTCTCAGGACTTCTTCATACCTGAAGAAGGGCTCATTCCCGAAATGTCGATTCTCCTGCTCCTTGGATACTGCCTGACATGCTGTGCTTTTCCAGCAATACATTGTCAGGATAAGAGAGTGGTCAATAAAACATATAGCATCCCAGTCTTTATCAATAGGACTGTAGGTACAAAAGCAAGGAAATTATGTCAAAGCTCTGTAAAACACCAGGTCCACCTCAATTGGAGCATTTCATACTTTTCTAAGTGGAGGTTGTTCTGCTATAACATGCGTATCTTCAGCACGTTTTGGCGAGAAGGCGATTGACGAATTGTAGATGTTGTTTGGATAATGCAAACTTTCTACTGAATGAGCGTAGTGATTTTCTATTAATGATCTTCTACAGTGTGATTTTCTTTAGCGTGAGGTTGTAGAAGAACACAGCTGTCATATTATTGCAGGACGACCTGTAATTAAAGGAAGATGTTGAGGCATTAGAGGTTGCAGAAAAGATTCTCGGGAATGATTCCAGAGGAACTTCAGTTTTGGAGAGGTTTTTCAGTTATGAAGAAAATTCTAAACAATAACAAATGCTGTCAGACCGACTGAGTATTTCTAGCACTTTCTGTTTAGATTTCAGATTTCCATCTGCACTATTTTGCTTTTATATTATTGGAGAAAACTGGAGAATGAAAGGCAAATGTAAGATTTAGATGAGCTATTTAAAAATATGAGTGTTCCAGACAGAGTGTTCTCACTGTGGGGAAGGATCGAAACCAAGAGGATACAGGTCTAAGGAAATAGCAACAGGAGAAAAATCTTTTACACAGCGTTGGGACGTGGAATGCATTGTGTCAGACTGGAGGTTTTCAAAAGAGAATTGGGTCAGTATTTGAAAAGGCAAAACGTGCAGGGCTTTGGGAGTAGGACTAGATGAATTACTTCTTTAAAGGACCAGCATCTACATGTCACACTGCATGACTCCTTCAGTGCCATGATTCTATGATTCTGTGGCCTTGTATACTATTACCACTGTTTTCTCACAAGTTATCCTTGTGACAAAGCGGGTTCCTGATCCTTTTCCTTATCTAACTTCCGACAGTGTCAGTGCAATGTAAAGGCAGCAAAACAAAACAGATCACAGAGAAGCCAATGTGAATGTGTTGCTACAATCCCCATGGAGAACCTTAATGTTTTAATGACAAATTCACCCAGTGACCAATTGAAATAAACTGTCCTACAAAGTTTCATGTTTTAAAATAAAATAAAATTAAAGTAAGTACCACTAATTTACTTTACATAAAAACACACACAACTACAGATCCTTTAAACTAAAATGCTTCACCCAATCTTCCCTTTTTCCTTTTTTTTTGACTATCCCAGAAAGACTTTTGCCGCTTTTGAGACTTTGAAGGTTATTCACTTTCATGAGACCAACTCCAAAATTTCCACAGCAGCTTTGTAAGGCCTGGGATTTTCCTGCTTGAGAATTTGCTGCATGTCATCGTTCCTGTATGTCACTTGAACAGAAAATTGGAAACAACCCGAGTGGAATTTGGCATTTGGAAAGCGAGATCGTCGTATTCCTGCCAATTTGTAAAATCACACCAGTTCAATGATAAAATGGTTGGCGAGCAGGTGGCAAAATTTTGAGCAATTCACCCACTCTTTCTGAATGCTGAACTAACAAGAGATTGGGGTTGTTTCCAATCCAATTGTCTGGAATCAAATTTTGCCCACGCCAATACAAGAAACATGGCCAATCAGATTTAAGAGACTTAGAAACAGTAGATTTAAACTCTGTAAGTGGGACTATACCTGACTAACCTGAACAGTCTGCTGAGACTTGGATTTTGTTGCAAATTTGACTTCTCGTAACATCTTAATCTGTATCAGGAAGGTTTGTCAGGGAAGGGAGCAAAATGGAATTGTTACCATCAACATTGAGCACTGACCAATGTGTGCTGGAAGTCTGTACATGGGATGGGAATTGTCTATCCTGTTGGAGGCAGCTTCTCCAGACAGGAGGAGGAGGAGGTGGGAGCTAACTGGCCAAGGGCAGGGGCACCATGAGGCACAGGAAGGTGGGAAACCGGCTGAACAGTGAGAGGAGTGAGCAGCAGCAGGTAGACAGAGGTAAGGGACCTCTAACCTGCCATCTGAGTGTACAGGGTCTGAATGTTTTGCCTTTAGATGATGGAGTGACATTGTCACCAAAGACTTTATCGAGAGAGACAGCCACATCTCTCTGAGACAGGCTCAAATAGTAAAGGTGGTCATTGGTCTTGTAACTAACAGAACTTCTTCACCTCTAAGTCATTCCAGGTTGCACGTGGAGACTTCAGTGGTATCCCTCAGCCTGTAGCAACACTGCATTAACATCATTGCCGAGGCCATGTAAAGGCATGTCCGTTATTATATACCATTTACATCTGACAATGCAAGTTGAAAAGAACTGGTATTGTTGCAACTCTGAGTGGTTTCCCATTCACACTTAACCTATCCAAGACCTGTCGCTGTAGCCTCATATCTTCTTCAGAACCTACTTTCCATTTGATCTTTATGTCACCAGCACATTAAACAAACATAACTTTGTTTCTTTCATTGAACATATTGATATAAATTATGAAAGATTGAAGCCCCAGCACTAATTTCTATAGCACACCACTCACTATATTTTGCCAACCAGACAATGGCCTATTTATCCTTATTGTTTATTTCTTGTTAGCTAGCCAATCTTCTGTCCATGCCAACGTGTTACCCTCTCCACCATAAGCTTTTATTTTCCAATAATCTTTGATGTGGCACCAAATGCCTCCTGGAGGTCTAAGTACAATACATTCACTGGTTTCCCTTTATTTACAGCACATGTTACTTCTTCAAAGAGCTCCAATATATTGTTTTTTCACAAAACCATGTTAGCTTTGCATGATTTCTTGTACTTTTCTATGTGCTCCATTATAACAGTGTCTGCATCAAAAAATAGGAGTAACAAAACAAGTGTTTTCTTCAAATATTTCAAATGAATGCAAGTTCTGAGATTGCAACTTGCTCACTCTCCACTCCAGTTACTTATCCATCTTGTGGCCAACCCCTAACTGCCTCCCTTCCACTCCAGCAACGAAACATTGAAACGCAGAGAAGCCAGGAGCTGGAGTAGCCCTTCAAGCCTGCTTCACCTTTCAGTATGATCCAGTCATATTCCTGTTTTCTCCCCATGCCCTTTAAATACTTTTAAAATCTTAAAAATTGTCGGTCTGTTTCTTGAATATGTTCAGTGACTTGGTTTCCACAGCTGCCTCTGGCCAAAATTCCAGAGGATCACCACCATCTGAGTGAGAAAGGTCTTTCTTCATCTCAGTCTGACCCCATATCCAGAAACTGTGTCCCCTGGTTCTCAACTTTTCAACTCAGGAAAACATCATCTTCGCATCTAATCTGTGTGGCTGTGTTAAGAATTTTATCCATTTTAAACAGATCCCCACCCATCCTTATAACATCTAGTGAATGCAGGCCCAGTTAAACCAATCTCACCTCATTGGACAGTCCTGCCATCCCCAGTATCACCAGTGTACCTCTACAGCACTCCCTTCATAGCATGTAAACCTCCCTTAGGTGGGGAGACCAAAGCTGCACATAATATTCCAGGAACCAAACCAGATATTGCTGGAAAAGCTCAGCAGGCCTGACAGCATCTGTGAAGAGATATCAGAGTTAACGTTCCAGTGATACTTCTTCAGAATCCCATAATATTCCAGGTGTGGTCTCACCAAAATCCTGTGTGACTACTTCTGAGCACAAATCCTCTTGCAATAAAGGTTTATATACCATTTTCCTTTATAATAGCTTGCTGCACCTGCTTATTTACTTTTATTGACTGGTGTACAAGTATTCCTGATGAAGGGCTTATGCCCGAAACGTCGAATTTCCTATTCCTTGGAGCAGCCTGACCTGCTGTGCTTTAACCAGCAACACATTTTCAGCTGGTGTACAAGTATGCCCAGGTACTTTTGCATGTCTGCACTTCCCAAAATGTCACCATTTAAATAACATCCTTCCTTATTGTTTATCATACTGAAGTGTATAACTTCACACTTATCCACATTGTACAGCGTCTGCCAAGTGATTTCTCATTCAGTCCACTTGGCTAAATGAGCTTAAAGCCTCCTTACATCCTCTTCACACCTCATAGTTCTGTCCAGTTTTGTGTTATCTGCAAACTTGGAACTGCTGAATGATCTCATCCAGGTCATTTATACATATTGTGGATAGTTGGGATCCAAGCACTGATCTTCATAGTATCTCATTAGTCACCGCTTGCTACTCGGAAAAAAACACATTAATTCCCATTCCCCATTACGCATTTCTTAGCTGATTCTCAATTCAAACCAATTTATTTTCTCTTATCCCCTTTAACATTTACCACTAATCTTCTATGAGAGACTTATCAAAAACCTTCTGAAAATTCAAAGATACCACATCCACTAATTCTCCCTTATCCTACTCATTATATCCATATAAATCTCGAGATGATTGGTTAAGCCTGTTTGCCTTTCATAAATCCATGCTGCCTTTGTTCAATTCCATTAATGCTTTCTAAGTGTTCTTTTATCTTGCCTTTTATAACAGACTTAAACATTTTCCCCGCTACATAGGTGAACTGGCTTATGTCCAACACTGTTTTTCTCTCCCTTTTTTCAAAAGCAAGGATCCATTTGTGACCCTTTAATCATTAGGAGCTGCTCGAGAGTGGATGGGGGCAGAAAGCAGGAATCTATAACCATATTTAACATGTGCTATAGGAACGGTGTTAGAGGCTGTTGTTAAAGACATGGGATGTTCAGGCATACTAAGTGGAGTTCTGTAGCTGCATGTTTCATTAGCACCTTTCTGGTCTTTGGCAAAACTCCCTGTCATGAACAGCAGGTTAATGTGAGTCAGCCAAATAATATTGCGCAGAGTGACCCACATAACATTAAACTCTAAAAGAGAGCATCAAATAAATCAATGGCGTTACTCCCATTGAATCCGTCACTGTCAACTGAGGCACCTAAGTAAGCACCTTCCCCACCACTTGCCATAGATAGATGGAAACACCACCATCTGCAAGATCCCCTCTCAGGTCTCACCATCCTGACTTGGAAATGTGGCCTCCAGCTGTTCACAGTTGCTGGGTCAAAATCCTGGAACTCATTCCCTCATGGCATCGTGAGGGTTTCTGCACCAAAAGGACTGCAGTGGTTCAAGAAGGCAGCTCATCACCACCTTCTCAAGGATGAGAAATAAATGCTGGGGACAGCCAGTGAGGCCCACAACCCATGAGTGAATGAAACAAGACATCATGTGAATGCAGTAACATTCAAATTAATACCGGAAGTAAGCCATTTGGCTCCTGCAGTCTGCTCAGTTTGTGTTTCACATTTCTATCTACCCTGAATAGACATTCATTCCCTTGGCTAAAAATCATTTATCAATTTCCACTTTAAAAAATATTCAATGACTCCAATTCCACCCCCTTCAGAGGCAAACAGTTGCAAAGTCACACAATCCCATAAGAGACAAAAAAAACCTCATCTTTGTCCTAAAAAGGCAGCTCCTAATTTTAAAAGTGTGACCCTTAGTTCTGGACTTACTCTCTAAAAGAAATATCCTCTCCACTTCCACCCTGTCAAGACAGTTCAGAATCTTATATATTTCAATCAAATCATTCCTCATTTGCCATTGTTCTTTTTCCTACTCATTGCAGGCATCAATCTCATAAACCTCCTCTGACCACCATCAATTTGTTTACATCCATCCTTAAATAAAGAGACCAAACTGCACAAATTATTTGAAACGTTAAAAGCCACACAACACCAGGTTAATAGTCCAACAGTTTTATTTGGAATCCCTGATAGCCAAGTTCGGTACCCATGGAGATGGCCTCAACTGGGCCTTGGGTTCATGTCACACTGCAGGTGACCCCACTGCTCTACACACACACACACACACACACACACACACACACATTCATAATCCCCGCCTTCCCCAACCCCCAGGCACACATACACATAAAAGTTTGTAGGGTGAATTTGTACTTGCAGAATTACATTTTACTTTGCTCAAAACCTGTATGAATTGTGTAAGATTCCGTAAATCCATTTTTTAGATTAGAATCAGTCTGGCCATTGTGGCACACACAGCCTCAGAGGGAAGTTCACACCTTCGATGCATTATCTGGGCCGACATGACACCAATTGTTAAAGCTCACTTGAGAGCGCAACTTAAAAAAAAATTTTGCGATTTTCATATGAAAGAACTGAAACCAACATGGTCATTCTAAAAGTTGAGAGACTTAACAAACAATCCAGGTCTTTTTCAATGTATAATTTCAGTTACATCACACTGTAAACTTTTGCTATAAATTCTGTGTCTTACAATCTTATTCTCCACAATCACCTGATGAAGGAGCAGTGCTTTGAAAGCTAGTGCTTCCAATTAAACCTGTTGGATTATAACCTGGTATTGTGTGATTTTTAACTTTGTTCACCCCAGTCCAACACCGGCATCTCCATATGTTTGAAATGTGGTCTCGTCATTGCCCTGTATAACTGAAGTGCAACGTACAAAAGTATAGGTTCTTTTATAAAAAACAAAGGAACTGCAGATGCTGGAAATCAGAAAAAATAAAGAAATTGCTGGAAACTCTCAGCAGGTCTGGCAGCATCTGTGGAGAGAAAGCATATGCCTTACCCTAAGAGCGGACTGCTGGCCTCAGCACAGACTCCCGGCCTCACCACAGACTCCCAGCATCAGCACGACCTCCCGGCCTCACCACAGACTCTCGGCCTCAGCACAGACTCCCGGCCTCAGAGTGCATTCTCGGCCTCAGAGCGGACTCCCAGCCTTAGAGTGGACGCCCAGCCTGAGAGCAGACTATTGGCCTCAGCGAGGACTCCCGGCCTCAGAGCGAACTTCCGGCCTCAGAGCAGACTTCAGCCTCAGCGCAGACTCCTAACCTCAGCATGGATTCCTAGCCTCAGAGTGGACTCCTGGCCTCAGCACAGACTCCCGGCCTCAGAGCAGTATCCCGGCCTCAGAGCAGACTCCCGGCCTCAGAGCAGTATCCCGGCCTCAGCGCAGACTCCCAGCCTCAGAGCAGACTCCCGGCCTCAGAGCAGACTCCCGGCCTCAGCGCAGACTCCCAGCCTCAGAGCAGACTCCCGGCCTCAGAGCAGACTCCCGGCCTCAGCGCAGACTCCCGGCCTCAGAGCAGACTCCCAGCCTCAGAGCAGACTCCCGGCCTCAGCGCAGACTCCCGGCCTCAGAGCAGACTCCCGGCCTCAGAGCAGACTCCCGGCCTCAGAGCAGACTCCCGGCCTCAGAGCAGACTCCCGGCCTCAGAGCAGACTCCCGGCCTCAGCGCAGACTCCCAGCCTCAGAGCAGACTCCCGGCCTCAGAGCAGACTCCCGGCCTCAGCGCAGACTCCCGGCCTCAGAGCAGACTCCCGGCCTCAGAGCAGAGTCCCAGCCTCAGCACAGACTCCCAGCCTCAGCACAGACTCCCGGCCTCAGAGCAGACTCTCGGCCTCAGAGCAGACTCCCAGCCTCAGCACAGACTCCCGGCCTCAGAGCAGACTCTCGGCCTCAGAGCAGACTCCCAGCCTCAGCGAGACTCCCGGCCTCAGAGCAGACTCCCAGCCTCAGCGCAGACTCCCAGCCTCAGCGCAGACTCCCAGCCTCAGCACGGACTCCCAACCTCAGCATGGACTTCCGGCTTCAGAGTGGACTCCCGGCCTCAGAGCAGACACCCGGGCTCAGAGCGGACTCCCAGTCTCAGAGTGGGCTCCCGGGCTCAGAGCGGACTCCTGGACTCAGAGCGGACTCCCGGCCTCAGAGCGGACTCCAGCCTCAGAGCGGACTCTTGGCCTTATGAGCCCTGAGGTGAAGCCCGTTGCAGTCTGCAGGCTGGGACCAGTATGGACTGAGTTGGAAGAACTGTTACTCCGATCTTTTTATTTCTTTATTTTTCTCAGCTATTCCTATGATTTTGTACATTTGTACCTAAGAATGGCATGAAGGTCTGTAATGTTGGACATTTTATTTATTTTGTAAATCTTTTCCTAAGAATTTGTAGTTAAGAATCTGTACCTAGGGACACTTGTATTTAAGGTGGTGCCATAAATGGCAACTTGTAAACTTTTCACAGGACTCGTGTGTTTATGTGACAATAAAGCTCATTCTAATTCTAATTGTATCCACCTGCATCCTTATGTCTTCTTCACAACATACTTCTCTACCTATTTTAGTTGTGTCTGCATGTTTAGTTACCATGCCTTCACTTGCCTGATCTAAGTAATTTTTACCCACTCAATCAACCTGTCAATAGTAGTCTGGATCTTCCTACAGTCCTCTTCACAATATCCTTTCCTACCTGTACCATCTCCAAATTTAGATGTCATGTCTTTGGTTCCCTCGAAGCCATTGATATAAATTGTGAAACGCGACGACCCAGCACAGATCCCTTCAGGACCTCACCCAGCATCTAAACTCAGCTCAACATCCTGTCAAACAGGAAAAGGTCCATATGAGTGTGCTTTCTGTTTACTGCCAGCTAGCCTATCTTCTAACCATGCTTCTTACCATGGATATAGTCACCCACGATATCATGAATTTCCATGTTGCGTAATAATCTTCTTTGTAGCATCTTGTCAAATGCTTAATAGAAATACATATTCAGTACAGCACAAAAACAGGTTCCCCCTTTTCCCACAGAGCCTGTTACTCCTTCAAAGAATTCCAATGAACTGATTAAACATTATTTTCCTTTCACAAAATGATGCTGACTCTTTCTGATTACCTTGAGTTTTTCTGAGCTTTATCCTCCTTAGTTATTAAATTTAGCACCAGCCTCATGACAGAGACCAAACTACCTGGCCTATAGTTTCCTTCCTCCTTCTTGAACAGAGCTGGTCTATTTGCTACTTCAGTCTGATTGAGCCTTTCTAGAATCTAGCGAATTTTGGAAAATTAACATCTATGCATCTACCACCCCACTTCTCATACAACTTTACAATGAAATCTATCAAGATCCAGAGATTTAGCAGCTCACAGTTCCATCAGTTTGTTCACAACCACTTCTCTAGGTGATTGTAATTTCACCAAGTTCTTCTATCCCTTTCACCTCCGACTTGTAGCAATATCTTAGTGGATGTTTCGACACTCTCTATAGTGAAGATAGAAGCAAAATAATTGTTCACTTCCATCTGATGTTTCCTTACTATCTACTACTAACTCCCCATTCTCATTCTCTAGAGTACAAACACTCACTTTACTTACTGTTTTCTATTTTAAGTACCTATAGAAACTCTTGCTATCCATTCTTCACAATTCTGGCTGGCTTCTTTCATGCTCTGATTTCTTTCTCCTGCTTAATCTTTTAGTCATCCTCTGTTTTTCTTTATTTTCTGCCCAGTCATCATCTGTGCTGTCACTCATCTTCACACAATTCTTTAACTTCTAATATTACCATGGATGATGGGTCCTCCTCTTAGAAATTTTCTTCATAGTAAGATATGGTTATTTAGAATATGCTGAAGTATCTTCTTACATAACTGCCGCTGGGTAGAGGATATTGGAAAAGCACCTCAAACGAATAAGGAAACACATTACTAAATATGATACTGAGCTTTATTGCAAATGTTATAAAACATACAAGTTGAGATGCGATGGCGAATCTATGTAAAAGAAAGAAAGATTTGCATATATATAGTGCCTTTCAAAGCCTAAAGGTTTTCTAAAACACTTCACAGCTAACCAAGTAAAGTACTTTAGTCACTATTACAACATAGGAAATTGTCTCCAGAATGTACATAACAAAATCTGACAGGGAGTATTATGATACCAACCTGAGTGATGTTGGGTCAAACTTGCCTGGTCTCAGGTAATTTCCTGCTCTTCGAAGTAGTGTCGTAGGGTCTTTTACAACCACTGGATTCATCAGACAAGGCCTCAGTTGAATCACTCAGTAAAAGATAACACCTCTGACATTGCAGCACTCCCTCAGTACTGCACTAGAGGTAGTGTCTGAAGAAAGACTTTGAACTCACAATTGTCCAACTCAGAGGCATTTTTCAAGAGGGATAGCCCTTTGGAGTGATACCTCTTTAGAAGATCAATAAGTAAAGTGAAGTCACATGATGAAAGGCTTTCTGCTCTACAGCACTCCCAGCGCAGTTATGTTTGAGATCACTCTGAACTGTATACATTCAGTTAGTAGTAATAAGCCCACCAGTTAAACATAATCCTAGTACCTTATTTGTGTTTCATTCAGCTAACCATGAGAATAATATTGTATGCTGCTTTTGGAATTTTTTTGTGTAAAAAGTAGAAGAAAGAAAGAGGAAACCAGCCTTACAAGCTTGAGGCCTAGGGGATCGATAAAAACAGAATATTACAACAAACCAGACATTCCCATAGAGCAGATAAGAAAATCAAATAAGATTTATTTTCAAACTGTGACGATAGGGTGGCATGGTGCCAATGTGGTTAGCACTGCTGCCTCACAACACCAGATACCCAGGTTTGATTCCACCCTTGGGTGAGTGTGGACTTGATGGGTTGATTGGCCTGTTTCCACACTGTAGGGATTCTATGATTCTATCTGCAGGTTGGTCAGGTTAATGCAGGCTGACAGTTGATTCAAACCTGTCCCATTGAAAAACTATTCCAAATTTGAATGGCCATCCGGAGTCAGACCTGTGTTAAAATATGAGGAAAATGCCTAAATTCAAGCAATTTAGGAACAGTGCACAACCAACAGAACAAGTTTTCAGCAAGTTTCACACTAAACAATAGAAAGGAATACTTAATAAAATGCTGCGAGCACTGAAAGAGTGCACAAAGTTCAATATAAATTGAAATGACAAACAAAGAGCAGGAAGATGGAGGCCAAATCCTCCATCATGAATTGGAAGGTCACGGATCTACAATCAAGTACAAACTTTTTAAACAAAGGATGTTTCATACACCAGGCATTTGCAGAACTGGCTAAAAACGCTGTGAAGATAGAGATTGTTGGAATGTTCTGATTGTGATTTATGAAATAATTACAAAAATAGATTGTTGATGCAAAAGGACACATTTCCCCTTCTCTGCCTTGTCTGATGTTACTGTAGCATTTATGCATAGAAATGACAAATACCACCACTGTCGCTGTTACTCTGGCAACAAATTGTGGGCCAATATGTGTGTGAGCTCATGTTTAACGTATACAATATCTGTAAGAATTGAAATTCAAGCAATATTTCATTTGGTTTATCAATGAACATTTATCTGACTGACATTTCAGTTCTTTTCATTGGCAGTCAGTTTGTTTCATCAGTAAAGGAAATATTGGAAACCAATACCCAGGCAGTAACCTGTGCTGAGAGCTGTCCACTGAGTATCTGTCAGTGAGTCTGTAATAATGTCAAGTAAATACAGGATTGTAATCATCTGTGGTGCCACAAATAGTTGAATAAACCAAACTCATTCACTATCTGGGATCACAAGTGAAGAACGACAACTTGGTTCAGGAGGGCAGTCACTGCTTATGGAATCAGTAGCAGCACATTCAGGAAGAAAAGCAGAAAACTGAAAAGCAAACATTATTCAACCAATCAATCTCAATCTCATACAGTTGCTATCTTACTGAAATGATGAGGAGTTAAATGGTTTTGCGCAGTGGTTACTTCAATAAACCTCAACTCACATCATTACATACGTGGCCCAATATTTCAACAAATGTTTTAAACAGGTAAGATTCTGCTTAGAATTGTATGAGTAAGGTAAGAGATCAGGATCAGTTGTTGAATCATCTTTGTTTTTCACTGTCCCATTTCATTAGTAACAATGAGATATCTAGTGTTTGTTCAGAGATAAATATTGGCCAGGGCTCAGGGACAATCCTTTGCTCTTTGCATAGGTCAAAGGGACGACTTGTGTTGAACTGAACAGACAGATGGGGCCTAGTTTTAAAAGCCCTAAAGGTGGTAGCCCTGACAGTGCAGCAGTTTGTCATGACTGCATTGCACTATTAGCTGGGAGAATGTACTCAAGCTTCACTGCACAACCTTCAGAGTCAGAGGGAAGAATATTACTCTTGAGGATAAAGAAGAATTTATGAGATGTCAACAAATGAGCATGCAACAACACTAAGGCCTATATCAGGGTTTCACTCGTAACTTTTCTCTGTAAAAGACTTATCTGTACTTGCCACAGAGTCTCACCATCCTCTCTAAATGAGGGTAACTTGTGGAACAGGAAGAGATAGTCTCAGTGAAGGGATGGTGATGTTACTCTTTGAATTTAAACAAAGTGATATCAGGTGGCCAGCAGTTCTCATGTGGATCGAGTAAGTGATAAACATTTTGCTTAGAAAACTTTCATTACTTGGTCTGTGGAACAACAGTACCAACTAAACAAGAGTGCATCACTTTCTGCGCAAAGCAAAGTTCCCTCAAGTGTAGGGATAAATTAAACATTGAGTCAGTTCACATCAGTGACACCCAAGGCCTCTCAGCTTCTGACCTCATTACAGCCTTGGTTCAGACACGGACAAAAGAGCTGAATTCCAGAGAGGAGATGAGAGTGACAGCCTTTGATATCAAGATTGCATTTGGACAAGTGTGGCATCGAGGATCCCTAACAAAACTGGAATCAGTGGGCATCAGGGGGCAAACTCTCTGGTGGTGTTATGTTATTCAGGTGGATATCCTCAATAGGTATGGGTTACTACCGGATTAAACTACAGTACCTCGGGCATATACCTGAGGCCGTTACCTGTCAAGTTTACCAGTGGTCCCTATTGACTGTATGGTCCTGATAGCTACAAACTCGGCTGGGTTTATCGCAGGTCTCTAGGTCCCTTCAGTTTATCCTTTCACCTAGGAGTGAGAGGGATTCACTTTAAGTCAATCCTAATGCCTTCTCAGCTAAGTTCTAGACTTAACATACCAACACAAAGGAAAACATATCTTATCAAATAAAGGTTCAGCGAATACGAAGTGTGTGGTGTAAAATATAATAGAAATTTATCACTATAATAAGTTGAATACTCACAATCAGATGTTTTCAGTTAATCACAATCGTTACAGCCTTTTTGAATGTTCTTAAAAGATACCTAGGATAAAAGCAGAGCTTAATACCTGAGTGTCCCAAATGGGATCTTCTTAGACTAGCGTGTTTCAGCTAGTTGGTTCAGATTGTATCTTTTTCAGGCTAGAATGCAGTGCCTCAACCGAGAATCTTTTAGGCAGGCGTATTTCAGCAAGCTCTTAGCCGTCCGTATGTTTCATCCGATCGGTCTGTATTTTGCACAAATGTGTCTTTTCTGCAAGCCTGGTGGTTCAGTGGATCTGCAGTTAAGCCGAGATGGTTGGGTGACTCATTGTCTGTGTTTCAAGACAAGAGTGAGTTCTGTCTGTTTTAGCTCTGCTTTTTATCCTTTACAGTCTAAGTTAAGCAATTACATCATTTGTTTAAAGAACTGGAATCTCAAACTGTGCCTCGGTCAGCATTGTTTAAAGGTCGCGTTAAACACTTAATTAGCTGAGAAAACAATAAGTAGCTGATAAGTAGCTGGTAAAGAGCAGCTGCCACGTAGTCATAGTTATACTTAATTGTTGCTAGGCTAAAATACAATAAAGAGTTAATAGCATCATTGTTGCTACAATATAATATAATCAGGTAAAATTCCACAGAAGAATCGAGTCTTTTCATGAAGAAGTAGACAGATCCCATGACACTAACGAGTTAATAGCATCATTGTTGTTAAGCTTAATCTTATACAATATAATATAATCAGGTAAAATTCCACAGAGGAATCGAGTCTTTTCATGAAGAAGTAATGGATCCCGTGACATCCCCCTCTTGAAAAGCGAGATTTCCCCATGTGTCTTTAAAAAGTTCAAATGATAGCTGAACAGAGTTCTACAATGATTGTTGTACCAATAGCAGCATGCATCAGGAATTTTTCGTTTTTCTGCGCTCCATTATTGTTATCTTCACTTTATTCATCAGAGGTGTAGTTTGTTGCAGTTGACGCTCTTATTATGAGAGCTATCGTGAGTAAAGCGGAAAAGGCAACATTAAATCAACGCATACATTTCATTTAATTATGCGGAATCATTCTGAGTCAGACTTCCCATGGCGGGTTTCATGATCAGATTCAGTTGTTGGGGTTCCGACGAATTTCATCAGTGGATTTCGTTTCCAATCATGTTGGTGGTCAAAGAGCCGGACCTCTGGTTTCCATGTTGGTTTTGGTTCGGGGCCTTGACAGCCATCTTGTTTCCAACTGTACCATGAGGTTTGTTGGACCATCCGTTTTTGTCTTTCATTCAGAATCCTCATTTCGTACCCATGGTAGTCTTTGAGGTCCTGTTTGCGGTCTCTTTCGCATGCCATGTACGGGGATATTTTGTGTTGTCTCCGGAGTTCCCTCAGGAGGCAGTCATTGTATCCAGGTGGGTTCTTATATTCTCTTTCCGTCCATTTCCAATCATGGGTCGGTGATGTATAAGTTACCACCGTTTCTATGGGTTTAAGTGACCATGTCCATTTTGACCATTCGGTTATCATATCGATTTGTGGATGAGGTAACGGTCTGTTGGCTTCTCTGGTTACGTAATTAAACACGTCTTGTTTTATGTTGGATCGGAGCATGTTTAGGTCAGTTAGGTTTTCTTCATTCCGCTTTTGTAGTTTTGCAACATAGTTCAGACAGTCCACAAAGGTATATTTTCCTATGGAGAGTATCATTAAGTGTTCAGCCAGGTTATGGCCTCTTCTACGGTCATACTGTACCATATATTCTTTTGAAAGGGGTGTTTGTCGAATGCGTTCCCCTTTGATCAAATCTGGGTCTGGCAACATCTTCGTTGGTTTGCATACAGAAAGTAATATGTTCATATTCAATTCTTCGAATAGCATTGAGCAAAATGTGCATATTAGTCTCTGTGCCTTTTTACGTCCATTACAATTTAAACATTGTCCAATGTTGTGTTCTTTTAGAACTGTTCTTGGCTCAGTCCACCATCCGTATTCCGTGTGGTGTTGGTTTCCTTCTTTCTAGTTACCCATTCTTTAATTTTTGGATATTGATAAAGGAATATTGAGGTTGTTTTTTTTTTGCATAGATGCAGAGGGTTTGTTGTGTTCCAGTAATGTAAGTTTTTGATTCCATTTTGGTACGCAGGTTTTCTGTGGTTTTGGTTTCTTCCAAGGTGGTAGCTGCTTGGACTTATTTTGTTTTTCCGGTTTAGCGTCACCCAGAGACGGGTCGCGTCTGTGTTTCAAAGGTTTGGTTTGGTTTTTGGTTTGGACAAACGAAGGTTTATCCTGGTTCGAGGTCTGTGTTAAGACCGAATGACAGACAATTAATGTTTTTAGAATCAAGTGAATGGTAGCACAATAAATGGCCCATTCTGGTTCGTAATTAAAAGATATGATTATGGTTGAGGAGATCAGTGTTAAAAACGATCCTCATTCTCCCTTAGTAATTCCAAATTTTCTTCATTTAAATTCAAAGCCAATCATAACTGTGAGAATTAGTCCTATACCAAGGGTCAAATGGACCCATTTATATTCTACCAAGCCCCAAAGGAGCTGGAGTCCTATCAGAATGTTTCCTCCTATAATGGATAGGTGGTGGCAGTAGGCGTCCCATAGACTTACGGGCATGACTACAGGGCTAAATTGTTCTTACCACACTGGTTCGAGGAATTCCCGTTTCTTCACAATAGTTCAGAGTTCCAAGTAAGTCTTGGTTTTGTTTTCCCAGGAAGTCTAGGACTTCTTGGTATTTGGTTGTGGTTTCATCCATGCTTGCCGGTCGAGGAAGCAGAATGTGGTTTATTTTCGTTCTGGAATCAATCCCTTGATTAATGGCTTGAGAAATGGCCAAATTACGACCACAACCACCCAGAGTAGGATAAGTCCCACTAAGAGCGGTGTATATTGTTCTAGGCCAAGCCATGATAGAATCCAATAAATCCAATCATAGATTTGCACCCAAATGTTTGCAGTAGTTTGTAATACTGACATAGTCCATGCATTAATATGCAAGTTATCATACCAATTTTTTCTTGATTCTTCTACCCATATTTTTATCTCTTCCTGTAGAGTTTTTTGGTCAGCCTTCCTTTCTTTTGATATTAGGTTCTGGAGGGTCTTTAGCTTCTCGTCATCCGTTGGGCCCGAGAAGGTTATCTCCATCCATTGCTTTTCTGAATAGATGGTTAGCATTCTTTCTAAATGTTCTAGGTCAGGTTTGGGTTTTTCTATTTTTAGATTAATTTTTTCTGCCGGGTTCTTATAAGTTTCTCTGTTTTGTCTCACAATTTTGCCATTACATCCGGCATGTCCTGTCGTAACATTAAATTCTCCTGACTGGTTTGTTAGCCAGGTATTTCCAGATGGGAAGTACTCTATCTGGCAATCTTTTTTAACATATTGAACCGTGTTATTATCACAGGGTTTTAATAGGATTAAATTAGAGAATTCGATCAGTTGAGGCTGATTGTTAATTTGAATACATTTTTCTTTTTTCAGCCACCCATTTTTTAGGCTTTGCCAAATTGGTTGTTTTATTTTAGTTTCGTAATTTTCGTTTGTGAGAATGGATTTGATCTCTACTAGTGAGATCTTTAGTTGCTGATCTTTGTTTTCCACGTGGGATATGTATACCCTTGAGGTTAAATCAGCTATTGTCCTGTTTTCTGTTCTTACGGTGTTATGCAACCATCGTCTAGTTATTACATTTAATTGATTTCTAAGGTCATTAAAGGAAATTTGCCAGGCTTGGTCTTTTTTGATTGTTATCACCTCTATTATTAGGTTTTTTGAGTTTTCCCATTGTATTTTCTGATTTTTGAATAAATCCTTAATATATGCTTCTGCCAGTTGTTGTCTATTATTATTATTATTATTATTATTATTATTATTATCATTATCGTTGCTGTTATTGCTTTTTTGATTTGTGGTTATCACCAGCCATCTATCAGGAGAAGATTGTTCCCAAAAGGTGGCATTCTGCTTTGTTTTGTAGCAGTACATCCTGCCCCAATGGTAGCAGTACAGAGTTGTATTTTCTACTTTTATTTCAGTTCCCTGTCTTTGTGGGTCTTTTAGGAAGTATTTTAATTTTTCCCAGTCTTGAGATACTGATTTCCATTTAGATGTTTGATTTTCATCTGGGTTTTCTGCCTCAGTGTTATACTTTTTGGTATTATTTTCATAGTAATTATCCTAAGGAACTTCATAAGTGTATCCACATTTAAATCTACCGTATTCTATATATACTACTTTTCCTGAGTTGGGAATTTTGCAGGACCATGGTCCATGGGTTTCATTTCTTTTTGCTCTATTATCATTTGGGCAGTTTTGGAGGAGAGCGGTATTGTATCCTGATGGACAATAACGTTGTGTGGCTTTATCGGTGCATCCAATTATATGGGTGTTATTTTTATAATAATAGTAACAGGATTCATTTGTTTGTCTCTTGTGGTTTACATCTTTCCATTCTTTCCATTGGGTCTCTTTAGGTAAGGATAATTCTGCTTCATACCCTAAGGCAAAGTGGTTACAGACATCTATATCTTGTCTGAATAACTTCGTAAAGTTTACTGGTTTCTTTAGTAATTCTCCTATTTCTTCTCTGGACTTGGATTGGTTAAAGATGGTAGGATCGCATATTATCAGTGTTTCGTTTTCTTTAAACATTTTCTTAAGGTAATAAGTTCCTCATCCTTGAACTTGCGTATTATCTTGTCCTAGTAGGGTGAGGTAAACCTGATCCGTGTCACCTGTGGCATTCCATCTTTGTCCTTGGTCACCTCCTTCTTGGTAGTGCCAAGTAGAGTTTGCATGTAATATTATCGGTTGGTGAGTGTTCATATTATTTAGGGGGTTGCCAATATTTGGATAGGAGCAGTTATAGTGGTTTTTCGATCCTGGACTCTGATAGTCTGAACGGTTATACGTTTTGTATAAACAGTAGAGCCATCTATCTCTCTCTGAGGTTTCTTCATTTGTTGTAACATTTTGTATACTATAAGATAGTAATTTGTCTATCCAATTTTGTATAAGATTATCTATTCTTTGATTTTGTTCTTGGTTTTCATTCCCAAGCTCCTGTTTTAAGACTATTATGTCTAAGGTGTACGTGTGTCCTATAATTTCTTCTCCTATTATTTCTGCTGAGGGTCTTGGATCTGTCCAATTTTCATATTTTTGAGCTTGCGCAACATTTATCGTAATTAGTCCTAACATTTCTAGGGCCATGTTAGATAGGGTTAATCCTCCTATTATTAGAGGCATTCCTGCTGAATTTGTCGAGTTACTGTTGCTGTCGGGGTTATTATCTGTGTTACATTCCAGGCTGCGCTTTATTACTGCCTGAAGTATCCATCCTATAGTTAGAAAGGCTAATACTATAAATAGTAGGGTGTGTTGAACTATATTACACTTAGAGCAGTGTTCTGCCGTGAGTTTCTTTTGTTTAATCGTCTTAGTCTCTTCTTTCTTGGGTTTTTTTTGAAGTTTAGGAGGGTTTTTTACTTTTGGTATCCTTTTGCCTTTCCCTAATTGTCCTAACTCCATATTGTTCTCTTTTTGTTTTTTGTTTCCTTTAAATATTGGTTTCCAATTTTTTTCATTTCTGCTGTTTACATCTCTCTTGGAAGTTAAAAATCCCTCCATTTGTTCCCTGTGTTTCTCTTCTTCTCCTAAATATACAGCCATCCAATCTGCCATGTTCTTAGTCTTTGTTAACTGGTCTTATATTATCTACAGATAAAGTCCTTTCCTTACCTTCCTTCCCGATTGTCACTATCCTATTTCCTACTTGGATTATCTGTTGAGGCAAATGATAGCGGGCTTTAAAGGCTCTTCCTGATTTATTTTGTTTTTTTCTCTTGTACCCAATCTCCTACTTTAGGTTGCCAAAATTTTCTGTCTTCTTGAATTTTCTGTTCCCTTTGTTGTCTTAATTCTTCTTTTTTAGTTTTTAGGAGATCTATCCATTCTTTTTTAAGTTTAGTTTGGGTTTCTATTTCAGGCTTATTTTCTGTATTCATTTGTACTCCATATCTCAAATAGTGCGGAGTTATATGGTTCTCTGCTCCTAAGAGATCTATGGGTGTGTTATTGATGGCCAGCTGCACCTCCTTCAACCATTGACTCCAACTACCACCGCGAGTGCACAATAATTTTGCCAAGGCTAGTTTGACATCTTGGTTTCTCCGTTCTACCTTTCCTGCCGATTCAGGATGGTAAGGTGTGCTAAACTCAAGCTGTATCCCATGAGCGGTACACCACATGTTAAAGTCCTGGTTTTTAAAGCCAGGTCCTTGGTCTGTATGAATTACTCTGGGAGGCCCGTTAGCGACCAGAATCAACTCACTAGCTTCTATAACATCTTGTGTCCTACAACTCTTTGTTGGGATCAGGGTGGTGAATCCGGTACATTCATCAATACATACTAGGCAATATTTATTCGGTCTTTTAAAGGGCTTTTTCCCGTGAGAGGTCGGCAATGGGCCGATAAAATCCATTATCCATTTATCCCCGGGCTCCATATTTTGTGAGCGAATAATTTTCGGTTCTTTTTTAGTTCCTCCCTTGATATTATATTTTAGGCAAGTTTTGCATTCATTACAATATCTTTTAACTTCTGCATTCATCCCAGGCCACCAGCATTTCTGCTTTAGGTGTGACTGAGTGGTTTTTATTCCTGGATGCACGGCCCCTAAGCCTTCGTGGGCCGTCTTGATAAGTTCTCTTCTCCCTTTCCTAGGGGGTATTATCTTAGCCTGTTCTGTGGTTTGATCTTTAAATTTGGTTTTGACTACCCCATCAGATTCTTCCCAGTAGTCCTGATTTTTAGGGTATCCTTTTACTTCCTTGCCCTGAAGTAAGTCTTCCAATTCTTTGTCCTGATTCTCTTTTTTCATTTGCCTAGTTATTACTCTTATTTAATATTCTTTTCCCAAACTTGCGGCTTTGGCTGCTCGGTCAGCTAGATCATTTCCTTTTTTGTGTTCACCTTCTTTCTGGTGTCCTCTGACATGTATTACTTTTACATTTGGGAGGTTTTCTTTTAATCTAGCTATTTCTTCCCATATTTGTCAATATTGTATGGGGTGATTCCTACAATCATGGAATTCTTTTTCACTCCATTTATCTAGTTCCTCGTTATAGCCTCTACTGGCATAAAAGCTATCTGTACAAACGAGAATTTGGAGTTCTGCAGGAAATTGGCTTGCTTCTTTTAAGGCTAATTCTAACGCCTTTACTTCTGTTTTCTGGGCTGAACCTCCCAGTGGTCCTTTTATTTCTAAGACCTTTTCTTCTTGGAACTCATTGTTTAGTTTTGTACCGATTACTATTCCTATTCCTGTTAATTTTTCTTCTTTACCTTGTTTATCCAGGCCTCTTTGGGCACTACCATCTGTATAGATGTACATATCTGGATTGAATTCAGTTTTTTCTTCAGTAGCAGCTAGTTTATATTTCGGTGTCCACCAAGTATCTGTTTTTCCTGTAAGGGGCCGTATTTCTATAGTGGGGTCAGCTAGTAGGATATCCCATTTTTCATACCTGGCCGAGTGGACCCTTTGGCTCCTTTCTATTTTTTGTTATTTGGATTGTAATTCTGCCAATTCCGTGAGGATTATTATCTTTCCTTCCCCTTGGATTTTTCTGATGGGTTCCACTGCTCTAGTTATGGCTACCCATGTTTTTTCTATTTTTGGGTATTTCCTCTCTGTTTCTGTAAAGTTTAAAGAGATATATTGGAAGGGTTTGTTCTGTCCTTGACTGGTTACTCTTACGGTGGCACTTTCTTGCCCTATAATTACTTCTAGTGTAATGTCTTTCCCTGGTTCATGCTTTCCCATGTTTTCTGCTTTATTTAATTGGTTGATTAGTTCATTTAGGTTATTTTGATCTTCTTCAGTCCATGAGAATACTTTCTCGGTTAGTTTTTTGCACAGGGGTTTAGATATTTCTGCATATCCTGGGACAAAGTCTCTGGCATAGTTACATATTCCTAATATTGCTTGTAATTCTTTAATTTTGGTAGGAGGTTGAATATCAGCTATTTTTTCACTGTATTCTTCAGTTAGTCCTTTCCCTTCATTGGTTAGTTCCACTCCTAAGTATTTTACCTTTTCTCTGGCGATCTGGGATTTTCTAGTCCAATTATATATCCCTTATGGTACAGGTGTTCCATTATTCTATGTAGGCAGGCGAAATGTTCTTCTAGGTCACCATGAGTGATATAAATATCATCTACATAGCATTCTATTTGTCCTGGCGGAGCTAAGTTTTGTACTGTTTTTCTGACTTCTGTTGAAAATATTACTGGGCTGTTTAGGTATCCCTGAGGGAGTCTGGTCCAAACTAATTGTCTCCCTAGGGTGTCTGTTATGGCTGTATATGGCCATTCTTCTTTTGGGATTGGATGACTCCAAAATCCATTTGATAAGTCTAGGGTAGTCTTATATTTCTCCCTTCTTAAGGTATTCAGTGTAGTCTGAGCTCCTTTAAAGTATGACGAGAAGGGCACTGATCCTGAATTCAAGTCTCGGTAGTCACAGACAAGTCTGTACTTTCCTGGCTTATCAGGCTTTGGTATTCCCATTATGGGTGTATTGTATGGGGATCCTTTTCTATTAGGACTCCCTGTTCCTCAAGTCTTTCTATGACTTTTTGGATTTCCCTAGCTATCTCTGGTTTGTTGATGCCATACTTCTTTTTGATTTTGAAGTGTCCCATTCCTGTGGGAGTGGGATCAATGTTTAGATTACCGCAATGGTATGAGTCTTTTTGCCAGATTTCCCAGTAAGTTTGCACTAGGTGTTTTATTTTTGCTCTGATTTTGGGGTTGCTTTCTTTATCTAAAATTTCTTTTAAGTCTTCTGTTCTTTTGTCTTCTGTTTGTTCTAGTAGTTTGTGTCTTTTAATGTCTTCCCATCCTAATATTACTGGTTCTCCCTGGTCTTTTAGACCTTCTATAATTAGAGCTTTAGTCTCTATTTGTTTTCCATTTTTTAGGATTAATTTGATTTTTCCTACATCTGCCCATTTTACAGGTGCTCCTATGCCCTGATAAGGTTCTGTTCCTACTTTGGTATGTTTAGTTTTTCTGCCAAACTTTTGTCCATTAATGACATTTCTGCCCCTGTGTCTAGCATTATTGTGAGCCATTGCTGTCTGTGGGGTTTATACCCCTCTATTTTTCCTTGTTCTTGAAGGTAGCATGGTTCTGCTGCTGTCTGTCTGGGTTTTCTCACCATCCCTGTCTGGTGGATTCTTTGCCCTTCTGTATTCCTTTCGTCCCCTTGTGCTTGCACTCTGGCTGATCCAGAGGTTATTGCTTGTCCCTGACTGTTTCTGGGTCTCAGGTTGTATCGTTCTTGTGGAATTTGTTCATTTGGAGGCCTAGGTCTAAAACTTTGTTGGGGTGGCCTATATTCCCTAGGTTGTTGTGGTTGCTGGGCTGGCTGTAGTGGAGGTTGGTATCCCCCTCTAGCTCTTGGGTCTTGATAATTTGGAATGGGGTTTCTCCCTAAATAGTTTGGGCTTACTCCTGGAATTGGTCTAGGAGGTAGCTGCTGTCGGGGAGGTCCCTGGTTTCTGGGTTGGACTTTTTCCACTACCTGAACCAATGGTTCATATTGGGGTCGGTATGTCCATGGTTTTCTTTGGTTTTGTTGGCGTCCTTGCGCCTTGGATTTCTGGGTTTCTGATTTAGGTTTTTCTGATTTCCTTTCCTTGGCTTCTGGTTGAGGTCCGTGGGGATTTTGTTTTCCTATTCTATCTAGGGATAGATTGAGGACTTCTCCTAAGTTGATTAATTCTTGTCTGAATACTTGCCATGGGTTTTGTCCCTGTCCTAGTGCTCTGTTTGTGGCTTCCCTGAGCCTGTTTGCATGGCCTTCGTTCTGGAATTGTCTGAATAATTGCGACCTGACTTGGACATAGTTTATTTCTAGATCTTCAGCGGATTGTGCTACCTGGAGCATTGTTCTCCCTGATTCCAGGAGTGTTTTGAATATCTTGTTGGCTGCTTCTGCCCTTTGGGTTCCATATACCCGGTTGTGGGCTTCATGGAGTATGGTAATTAGATTTATGGTGGTGTGCGGTTCCTGATCTAAAGCAGGACAATCCAGAGCTTTAAATAAATCTGAATTTTCTTGGGGGGTTAGTCCTTCCAAGAAGGCTTTTAGTTTTTCGAAATGTTGAATTATATATTTTATTGCTGCTCTGTCATCTGAGGGAAAGTCGTGGAAGCAGATTTTAAAATTCTTCAGTGAGGGATCATCGTACACACGGCGGGCTGCTACCGGTTGTGGTGCTTGTCCGGCTTGTCCGGGCCTGGGATTATTGATTAGCCATCGGGCTTTTTCTACAGCATGTTGCGCCACTAGGACTTGTGCTGCTACTCTATTTAGTTGGGGTATTTGGAGCACTCTGTCTGCTGCCACTATAATTTGCTGAGCTATATCTTCTGCCTAGGCATGTTCTGACATGCCTGGTACTAGCGGTACTTCTCTTCCCCTTAGGTCTGTTTCTCTTCTAATTACTGTTACCGTATGTTGAGCTGGTAGAACGCCAGCGGTATGCTGGTGGGCTGGTTCTAGGGGGTTTCCAGTTCCATCTGCTGGTATAAATCCATCATAGTGATGGTGAGTTCCGTCTATATATTCTATTCTGAACCTGTATCGGAGTCTTGCTGCTATGGGTTCTCCATTGAGTCTGTTTAGTCCTTCTAGGACTGACTCATCTGCCCTCAGTCTTACCTCCTGACCTCTTAGGTTAGGTGGGGAGACTATATTGTCGTTTCCTGCTGCGACTATTTCTGCCCAATCATTTCTAAAATAATAGGCAGGTATATTGGCCATTTTCTTTTTCTTTTTGAGGGGCTTTTATTTTTTTGTACTATTCGCTATATCCCTACAGAAGGAGTTTATTTGGTGACAAAGATAATATTTACACCGTGAGGTTCAAGATAGTGCAATCTCTCGAGCCCCACGTTGGGCGCCAATTGTTATGTTATTCAGGTGGATATCCTCAATAGGTATGGGTTACTACCGGATTAAACTACAGTACCTCAGGCATATACCTGAGGCCGTTACCTGTCAAGTTTACCAGTGGTCCCTATTGACTGTATGGTCCTGATAGCTACAAACTCGGCTGGGTTTATCGCAGGTCTCTAGGTCCCTTCAGTTTATCCTTTCACCTAGGAGTGAGAGGGATTCACTTTAAGTCAATCCTAATGCCTTCTCAGCTAAGTTCTAGACTTAACATACCAACACAAAGGTAAACATATCTTATCAAATAAAGGTTCGGCGAATACGAAGTGTGTGGTGTAAAATATAATAGAAATTTATCAATATAATAAGTTGAATACTCACAATCAGATGTTTTCAGTTAATCACAATCGTTACAGCCTTTTTGAATGTTCTTAAAAGATACCTAGGATAAAAGCAGAGCTTAATACCTGAGTGTCCCAAATGGGATCTTCTTAGACTAGCGTGTTTCAGCTAGTTGGTTCAGATTGTATCTTTTTCAGGCTAGAATGCAGTGCCTCAACCGAGAATCTTTTAGGCAGGCGTATTTCAGCAAGCTCTTAGCCGTCTGTATGTTTCATCCGATCGGTCTGTATTTTGCACAAATGTGTCTTTTCTGCAAGCCTGGTGGTTCAGTGGATCTGCAGTTAAGCCGAGATGGTTGGGTGACTCATTGTCTGTGTTTCAAGACAAGAGTGAGTTCTGTCTGTTTTAGCTCTGCTTTTTATCCCTTACAGTCTAAGTTAAGCATTTACATCATTTGTTTAAAGAACTGGAATCTCAAACTGTGCCTCGGTCAGCATTGTTTAAAGGTCACGTTAAACACTTAATTAGCTGAGAAAACAATAAGTAGCTGATAAGTAGCTGGTAAAGAGCAGCTGCCACGTAGTCATAGTTATACTTAATTGTTGCTAGGCTAAAATACAATAAAGAGTAAAATTCCACAGAAGAATCGAGTCTTTTCATGAAGAAGTAGACGGATCCCATAACACTAACGAGTTAATAGCATCATTGTTGTTAAGCTTAATCTTATACAATATAATATAATCAGGTAAAATTCCACAGAGGAATCGAGTCTTTTCATGAAGAAGTAATGGATCCCGTGACAGTGGTTGGAGTCATACCTGATACATAGGAAGATGATTGTGTTTGTTGGAGGTCAGTCATCTCAGCTCTGGGTCACCTCTGCAGGAGTTCCTTAGGGTAGTGTCCTAGGCCCAACCATCTTCAGCTGCTTCATCAGTTACATTTCTTCCATCATAAGGTCAGAACTGGGGATATTCGCTGATGACTGCACTATATTCAACACCATTAGTGACTCGTGATTCGTGATGCAGTCAGTATTCAAATGCAACAAGATCTGAACAATATCCAGGCTTGGGCTGACAAGTGGCAAGTGACATTTGCACCACACAAATACCAGGCTGTGACCATCACTAAGAAGAGACAACGTAATCATAACCATTTGACATTCAACGGTGTTACCATCACTAAATCCTCCGCAATTAACATCCTGGGAGTTATCATTGACCAGAAACTCAACTGGACTCATCACATAAACACAGTGGCTACAAGAGCAGGTCAGAGGCTAGGAATCCTGCAGTGAGTGACTCATCTCCTGACACCCCGCCCTCCACAAAGCACAAATCAGGAGTGTGATGGAATAATCCTCAATTGCCTGGCTGAGTGCAGCCCCAACAGCACTCAATAAGCTTGACACCATTCAGGACAAAGCAGCCAAATTTATGGGCACTATATCCGCAAGCAACCACTCCCTCCACTATCAATGCTCAGTAGCAGCAGTGTGTAGTATCTACAAGAAATTCACCAAAGATTTTCAGATAGCACCTTCCAAACCCATGACCACTTCCATTCGGAAGGACAAGGACAGCAGATATATGGGAGCACCACCACCACCTTTCAGTTCCCCTCCATCCTGACTTGGAAGTATTTCACTATTCCTTCACTATCACTGGTCAAAATCCAGGAATAACCTATCTAATGGCATTGTGGGTCAACCCACAGCAGGTGGACTGCAGCAGTTCAAGAAGGCAGCTCATCATCACCTTCCCAAGGGCAACTAGGAACAGGCAATAAATGCTGGCCCAGCCAGCGATGCCCATGTCCCACAAGTGAAAATATTAAAATGTTAATAGCCTAAACTGTGAGTTATTAGTCTAGGAGAGGTATTAACATTTATGGTGTTTATCAGAATACAAATTGATGCCTAGTCTGGTAATCAACTAGGAAAAAGGAACTCGTTCAAGGATAGTAAGTGGTACAGATATCACATAAAAGGTTTATCCCTCATGAAGAAAGCCTAGAGAGTCCTGATTTTCTTAACCAAGGGGTACCTGAAGAGTGTCCTTGTCGATGGAGAATACTGCTGAAAATGCGTTGCTGGTTAAAGCACAGCAGGTTAGGCAGCATCCAAGAAACAGGAAATTCAACATTTCGGGCCAGAGCCCTTCATCAGGAATGAGGAGAGGGTGCCAGACAGGCTAAGATAAAAGGTAGGGAGGAGGGACTTGGGGGAGGGGCGATGGAGATGTGATAGGTGGAAGGAGGTCAAGGTGAGGGTGATAGGCCGGAGTGGGGTGGGGGCGGAGAGGTTAGGAAGAGGATTGCAAGTTAGGAGGGCGGTGCTGAGTTGAGGGAACCGACTGAGACAAGGTGGGGGGAGGGGAAATGAGGAAACTGGAGAAATCCGAGTTCATCCCTTGTGGCTGGAGGGTTCCCAGGCAGAAGATGAGGCGCTCTTCCTCCAACCTTCGTGTTGTTATGCTCTGGCGATGGAGGAGTCCAAGGACCTGTATGTCTTCGGTGGAGTGGGAGGGAGAGTTAAAGTGTTGAGCCACGGGGTGGTTGGGTTGGTTGGTTCGGGCGTCCCAGAGGTGTTCCCTGAAGCCTTCTGCAAGTAGGCGGCCTGTCTCCCCAATATAGAGGAGGCCACATTGGGTGCAGCAGATGCAATAGATGATGTGAGTGGAGGTGCAGGTGAATTTGTGGCGGATATGGAAGGATCCTTTGGGGCCTTGGAGAGAAGTAAGGGAGGAGGTGTGAGCGCAAGTTTTGCATTTCCTGCGGGCCGCCTACTTGCAGAACGCTTCAGGGAACACCTCTGGGATGCCCGAACCAACCAACCCAACCACCCCGTGGCTCAACACTTTAACTCTCCCTCCCACTCCACCGAAGACATGCAGGTCCTTGGACTCCTCCATCGCCAGAACATAACAACACGATGGTTGGAGGAAGAGCGCCTCATCTTCCGCCTGGGAACCCTCCAGCCACAAGGGATGAACTCGGATTTCTCCAGTTTCCTCATTTCCCCTCCCCCCACAGAGTGGATAATGGAGTTATTGATTGACCTATCAAAGTGTTCCAAAAAGACCTCTTGTTAAAAAAAAGGTCACAGCATTGATTCCTTATTAAAGAATGACATGAAATACAAAACCACTGTAGCTGATAACAACACCTGTATGTATTATGTGTAGCAAAATGTATAGACACGGTAGTCAGGACAGAGAAAACGAGTCAAGATTGGTCAATTGCTGTCCACTGTGAAGCTGTCCTTTATTCCAAGAAATGTGCTAGGTTTGTGTACAAAATATGTAAGAAACCTGGCTCCAAAGATACAACCAGAGTTCCAACAAGGAAGAGACAGTGTAACGTAATGCGACAGCAGTAAGGAATGTGCCAGAGACTCATGTAAACAGAAATGCACAAAATTCACAACTAGACACCCCCAACTTAAAGCCCAAAGTGGAACAACATCTAATCAGAGAATGGACATTCATTTCACATTGTCAATAGAACACATTGTGCGGACAAAGTTAATAAAACATAAGCTTTTTGCCACAACCAACACTTTTTGCCCAATGAAACTTGGCAAACACAGACACAGAGCTAATATTGACTTGGATCTAGCTCAATTATCTAACAGTTCAGAGTCATACAGCCCACAATGGGAACATGTTTACTAGCACAGTAATGGGGTGTTTCCAGGCTAGCAACCTATCACTAGTGAAGTGCTGCAGGGGTCAGTACCAGTATCACAATTATTTACAATATATATAAATACCTTGGATGAGCAGAGTGCATGTCCAGGTTGTGGGTGAACAGAATGAATATAAATTTGGGAAAATGTAGCCATGGTGCACTTTTGGCAAGAAGAATAGGAGAGCTGAATATTATTTAAATGGAGAAAAGCTGCAGAAATTTGTGGCACTGAAGAATTTTGGGGAATGTGTATTAATTGTGCTTAAGCATTCCAGTTCAGCAGGTAATCAGGAGGCCAATGGAATGTTAGTCTTTATAACAGACATTTTGCTAGAAATATACAAGGCAGCAGTCAAATCGCAGCTGGAAAACGGAATAGTTTTGGTTTCCTTTCCTAAGGAAGAATATATGGCATTGAAAGCAGTTCAGAGAAGGTTCACTGATTGATTCCAGCTATGGAGGGTTTTCTTATGGTAGCGATTGAGCAGGTTGGGCCTGTAATCATTAGAGTTTTAAAAAATGGGAGGCAATCTTATTAAAACACAAGATTCATTGGCAGATAAATGAGGAGAGGTTGTCTCTACTTGTCGGAGAATCCAGGACCAGACAGCATAATCTCAGAGTAAGTGGTCACACATCAGTGGCTTGAGTAACAGTGCAATGCAATATCGAAGAAGTGCTGCACTGTCAGGCTGTCACTTTTAGGCAAGACATTAAACCAAGGCCTGATCATTGTGAGCAGTTCGACATAAGAATTTGCTTTAACCCCATTTAGATTAGATTACTTACATTAGATTACTTACAGTGTGGAAACAGGCCCTTCGGCCCAACAAGTCCACACCGACCCGCCGAAGCGCAACCCACCCATACCCTTACATATACCCCTTACCTAACACTACGGGCAATTTAGCATGGCCAATTCACCTGACCCGCACATCTTTGGACTGTGGGAGGAAACCGGAGCACCCGGAGGAAACCCACGCAGACACGGGGAGAACGTGCAAACTCCACACAGTCAATCGCCTGAGTCGGGAATTGAACCCAGGTCCCTGACGCTGTGAGGCAGCAGTGCTAACCACTGTGCCACCGTGCCGCCCTAATCCTTTTAAAGAGAAAAGGATTGCTCCTGGGGGCCTGACCAATATTTGTGTCTGAACACTAACTGTCTCATTGTTATGAATACAGTCGTAGAGTCATACAATCATATAGCACGGCACAGAGTCTTTGGTCCAACTCATTCATTTCGACCAAGTTTCCCAAACTTAACTAATCCCACTTGCCTGCATTTGGCCCATATCCATCTGACCTTTCCTATTCAGATACCTGTCCAAATTTCTTTTAAATGTTATAACTGTACCGGAATCTACCACTTCATCTGGCAGTAAATTCCAGATATGAACCACAATCCGCATGAAATGTTGCCCCTCAGGTGCCTTTTAAATCTTTTTCCTCTCACCTTAAAAATATGCCCCTTAGTTTTGAACTCCCTACCTGAGAGAAAAGTCCTTTGCTATTCATCTTATCTATGCCCTTTATGATTTTATAAACCTCTATAAAGTCATGCCTCAACCTCCTACACTCCAGGGAAATATATCCCAGCTTTATTCTGATAACTCAAACCTTTCATTCCCAGCAACATTCTCGTAAATCTTTTCTGAACCTTCTCCAATTTAATAATATGCCTCCCATAGCAAGGCAGCCAGAACTGTACACAATACTTCAAAAGTGCCCTCACCAATGTCCTGAACAACCTCAACATGACATCCCAACTCCTATACTCAATGGTCTGAGCAATGAGGACAACCATGCTAACCATTTTCCTAACCACCCTCTTTACCTGTGATGCAACTTTCAAAGAACTATGTGGCTGAATCCCTGGGTCTCTCTGTTCAACAACTTACCTTGGGGCCATACTACTAACTGGATTAGTTCTGCCCTTGTTTCTTTTATAAAAATGAAATATCTTGCATTTATCCAAATTTAACTCTATCTGCTACTCCTCAGCCCATTGATCAAGATCCTTTTGTAATCTTAGATAACTTTCATCACAGTTGACTATTTCACCAATTTTGATGTCATCTGCAAACTTATTAACCATGCCTCCTAAATTCTCATCCAAAGCTTTTATATAAAAGATAAAGAAAAGTGGATCTAGCACCTTTCCCTGTGGAACACCGCTGGTCATTTGCTTCCAGTCTAAACATCAACCCTCCAATGCCACTCTCTGTCTCCTTCCATTAAGCCAAATATACATCCAGTTGGCAAGGACTCCCTGAATCTCATGTGATCTAACCTGACTAACTAGCCTATCACGCAAAACCTTGTCAAAGGCTTTAGTGATGTCCATGTAGACAGCATCTACTGCTCTATCCTCATCAACCATTTTGATTACATCCTCAAAAATCTCAATCAAGTTTTGTGAAACACCATTTTCCATGTACAAAGCCATGCTGACTGTCCCAAATCAGTCCTTGCCTCTCCAACTGCATGTAAATCCTATCTCTCAGAATTCCATCCAACAATGTACCCTCCATCAATGTCAGAACTACTGTTCCTTAGTTCCCAGGGTTCTCCTCACAGCCCTTCTTAAATAAAGGCACAACATTAGCCACCCCCCAGTCATTTGGGACCTCACCCGTGGTTATGGATTATACAAGTATTTCTGCTAGGGGCTCTGCAATTTCTTCCATAACTTCCCCCAATATCCTGGGATATGTTTGATCAAGTCCTGGAGATTTATCCACCTTTATGCTTTTTAAGACCTCTAGCACTTCCTCTTCTGAAATGTGGACTGTTTTCACTATTGATTGCCCCAAGTTCCCTACCCTCGATTTCTTTCTCCACAGTAAAAACTGATGCAAAATATTTGTTTAGTATCTCTCCCATCCCCTGTGGCTCCACACATAGATGACCTCCTTAATCTTTAAGGGTCCCTATTTTCTCCCTAGTTGCTCTTTTGCTCTTAATGTACTTGTAGAATCAATTTGGATAATCCTGAACATTATCTGTCAAGGCTATATTATATCCTCTTATTGCCTTCCTGAATTCCCTCTTAAGAATCTCCCTACTCCCTTTGTACTCTTCAAGAAATTCATTTGATTGCAGTTGTCTATACCTAATATATGACTCCTTCTTGTTCTTGACCACTGCCTCAATATCTTTATTCATCGATTATTCCCTACTCTTACCAACCTTACCCTTCACCCTAACAGGAACATAATGCCTCTGAACTCTCGTTATCTCACTTTTGAAAGCCTTCCACTAGCCACTCATGCCTTTACCTGTGAACAATCTACTCCAATCAACTTTTAAAAGTTCCTGTCTCATAACATCAAAATTTGTCTTACTGCAATTAAAAACTTTTATTCAAGGCCTATCCTTTTCCATAACCATTTTAAAACTAATAGAATTATGATCCCTGGTCCCAAAGTGCTTCTCCACAAAAATCTCAATCTCTTGCCCTGTCTTATTTCCCAAAAGAAGGTCAAGTTTTGCTCCTTTCCAAGGAAGTACATCTACATATTGGCACGGTGGCACAGTGGTTAGCACTGCTGCCTCACAGCGCCAGGGACCTGGGTTCAATTCCCGCCTCAGCCGACTGACTGTGTGGAGTTTGCACGTTCTCCCTGTGTCTGCGTGGGTTTCCTCCGGGTGCTCCGGTTTCCTCCCACGGTCCAAAGATGTGCGGGTCAGGTGAATTGGCCATGCTAAATTGCCCGTAGTATTAGGTAAGGGGTATGGGTGGGTTGCGCTTCGGCGGGTCGGTGTGGACTTGTTGGGCTGAAGGGCCTGTTTCCACACTGTAAGTAATCTAATCTAAAAAAAATATTGACAAAGAAAATTTTCTTGAACACATTTGACAAATTCCTCACCATCCAAGCCCTTAACATATGGCAGTCCCAGTCGATGAAATGAAACGGAATGAAATGGAGCATCGAGAAACGAAGAAGATTCAGCAACTGATCTTGATCTCTTACCTTGCTCATACAACTCAAAATAAAATCTCATCTGTTCAAAATGTTTGTTGAACTATTGAAATGTAATGGAGGGAGTTGCAGTTTATTGAAGTAACCATTTTGAAAAACCATGTACCTCATCAGCTTTTCAGTAAGATAGCAACTGTATGAGATTGAGATTGATTAGTTGACTTATCTTTGTTTTTCAGTTTTCTGCTTTTCTTTCTGAATGTGCTGCTAGTGATTCCATAAGCAGTGACTGCCCTCCTGAACCAAGTTGTCGTTCTTCACTTGTGATCCCAGATAGTGAATGAGTTTGGTTTATTCAACTATTTGTGGCACCACAGATGATTACAATCCTGTATTTACTTGACATTATTACAGACTCACTGACAGATACTCAGTGGACAGCTCTCAGCACAGGTTACTGCCTGGGTATTGGTTTCCAATATTTCCTTTAGTTGTGAAACAAACTGACTGCCACTGAAAGAACTAAAATGTCAGTCAGATAAATGTTCATAAATAGAACAAATGAAATATTATTTCAGTTTTATATTTGAATCATGAGGTCCCACATAATGGCCTGCTAAATAACAGTGACACTATTGGACTTTGATGTAATCAATGTTTCTGTGATTTCAGACAAGGACAGATTTGTAGAGTTGCAAAAGTTATCATCTTAGTTACATCGCTCGTTCATTAAACTTGTGAAAATGATATCTTGTTGTTTGCCTAATTTTTGAGGTATGTGGATATTGATAAACTTGATAGGGTACAGAAAGGATTTACAAGGATGTTGCCGGGATTGGAGGTATAGGGAAAGTCTGAATAAGCTGGGACTGTTTTCCCTGGAGCGTCAGAAGTTAAGGGGTGGCCTTATAAAGGTTTATAAGGTCATGAGGGGCATGGATTGAAAAATAGTCAAGGTCTTTTTGCCAGGGTCAGGAGTCTAAAACTGGAGGGCATAGGTTTAGGGTGAGAGTGGAAAGATATAAAAGGGACCTAAGGGCCAACTTTTTCACACAGAGACTGGTACGTGTATGAAACGAGTTGTCGAAGGAGGTAGTGGAGGCTGGTACAATAACAACATTTAAAGGGCCCATGTTTAAAAACCTATGTCAAGTAATAGGAAGGGTTTAGAGGGATATGGACCAAATACTAGTAAATGGAACACGATCGGTTTAGGATATCTGGTTGGTGTGGATGAATTGGACAAATGAGACTGTTTCCGTGCTATACACCTCTAAGACTCTTTGAATAACCTTTTCTACTCATGTGGCTATTACAAAATAAAGATTCATGCACACGATTGTGTCTAGTACTTTGAAGGGTGTGGTAAGTTCAAGAGGAAACCAGCACTAATACGACATGAGAGGAGGGTGCTGCTTGGTTGGCAAGTGCACTTTGATTGACAGAAATGATATTCACAACTCCTTAGATGCTGAAGCAGTCCATGTCCAAATGCAAGAAAGCCTGGACAATTTACAGGTCTGGGCTGACAAATAAGTACTATTTGTGCCACATAAGTGCTGGGCAAAGATGATCTCAAAAAAGAGAAAATCTAACCATTGCTTGATGACATTCAGTGGTATTCCCATTGCTGAAGCCCCCATTATCAGCATTCTTGGGATTACCATTGATGACAAACTGAACTGGACCAGCCAAACAAATAGAATGTCTACAAAAGCAGGCCAGAGGTTAGGAATATCGTGATGATGCAAATACTTCCTGTCTCCCCAAAGCCTGCCCATCATCTAACACAGGAGTGTAATAGAATACTGCCCACATGTCTGAGTGAGTGCAGCTCTAACAACAACACCATCCAGGACAAAGCTTGATTTGCTGCCTATTCACCATCTTCAATGTTCACTGTCTCCATCACCAATTGACAGTGACAGCACTGTGTATCATCCAAAAGATCCAATATGTGTAATGCACCAGAGCTCTTGCATCAGCACCTCTACCACTCTGACCACGATAATCCAGAAGGACAAGTACAACAGATGGAGGGAAACACCAGGACCTGTGTGTTCCAAACCTCACACCATCGTGGTCTGGGATGATGAAACTATTCCTTCAATGTTGCTGGATCAGAGTCCTGGAACTCCCTTTCCTATCAGCTCTGTGTGTCTCCCTACTCCTCAAAGACTGCAATATTTCAAGAAGACGCATCATTACCACTACCTCAAGAGCAGTTAGGGAAAGGAACTAAATGCTCATTTTGCCAGTGACACCCACATACCACAAATGAAAATTAAATATGCAATTGCTTTTCTTCCTTAGTTTTATCCAAATTGATCCTGTCCTTGAGCCATCTGGGACATCTTCACACTCCAATGCTGCAACATTCTCCTCCACAAATACAGCCACACCTCCCTTTTTCTTTGGATTCCCTACTACTCAGGATAGTAACAACAGCACCATGAATTTATGTAGCACCATCAACGCCAACAAATGTTTGTCAGCATGTCATGGAAAAATAACCAGACAGGAAATGACAGGATGACCAGTTGGCCCAGTGCGAATTGGAATCATATCTGTGTTTCCTTTCCTCCTCATCCTGGGAAAATAAACTTTAAAGTCCTGCGTCAAAATGGAAAACACAATAAGCAGGACTTTGTGCGTTAAATGTTGGTGCAGATTGACTCCACGGCTGATTGACTCCCTAATCCCGCCAGTGAGAAGATCTCCCGGATTGAGCACCAAAGCAAAAACAGCTACTTCCATTCTGTCTGGGAGTCTTTTTGTTTGATCAGGAGCTTCCCCACTGATGCCCTCCTCTGCCTCAGGCTGGGCAGTGTTGCTAGAAGCCCAAACTCTGCAGGAAATCATGGAGTGGATGCCGTAGGGAATGATGGTGTGGGGGGAGAGGTTAGGGCGGTGACAGAGGTAATGGTAGGGGATTGACTTTCAGCAGTCACTCCCTCATTTCAACCCCTCCATTCCTTTCCCGACTCACCCCAAGAATAAGAAAAACCAATTAACTCCGCCAAGCCACCTGGTGATGGGTGGCCAGGCAGATTAATGAACAGATTGTCAATTGAACTGAATGTAATTGGAGATCCTGTTCCACTGTCAGTCTGCTCAAGTGTGAGATTGGTCAATGCAGCTGGCAGCTTAGATAATAGATTGCTGCTGCAAAACATAGTTAACACCTCTATGGGGCTTTAGCTAAGTGATTAAAGAGTTTTAATAAAGACCTGCCCAATCAATATTTAATTCTGAAAGCTATTAAAGTGCTGCTTCAATGATTTGTGTTTTCTGGTTGTGCCTTTAGGGTCAATACAGGGATAATTTATGAGTCTGCAACAGTAACATACAATTACCACAGTTGAGGGACACAATAATAAACTTCCTAATGGACAATCAATTGGGAACCGCTTCAGAGTATTAACAACTTATTGTAACTACACAGCACTGTGTGATTTACAAATAAAACCACCCAAGGCAGCTGCAGCTTCAAATGTGAGCTCCTTGACAGCTCATTTGTAGAAATATTACATTTCACCCACTCAAATTTGTGTAGAATGTTATGGAGGCGAGCAAAGGGCTTTAGTTCTTTTTGAAACTATACATCAATGTCATGTGGAAATTTTAATAGTGAAATAATGAGACTTTTCCAATCCATCAGACTTGTTTGAATAATGAGCCTGAGAATATGTCAATTCTTAACCATTCATCTGAAATTCAGCTCTCTGCTACATTCTGGAAGAATTAACCCATTCAATTTAAATCCATTAATATCACACATTACATAGTGCAGAGAGATTTTGGCTAATAACCTTAGTGCTAACTTTTATATCTTGGAGGGAATAACAGTTGCAGGCACGACATTATTCATTATCCCTGGTCAGTGACTGAATGTTCATTCTCTTCCCACCATGTGCAGCTCCCAAAAGGAATTGAACCTATTATATACCAACACTGCACAGCATAACTTTGGAGCCTAATCATCACCTTACGCCTGTGGTTTCTGTGTCTGCATGGTGTCTGTTTTCAGTAAGAAGAGTGTCACAGCCTTGGTCAAAGCTTTTCTCAGAAGCATCTCCTCAAATTCACTTAAATCAGTGCATCTCCCAGAGCAGGGCTGGTTTAATAAGTATAGTGAAAGGCTGGAAAAGACTCTGCAGGTCAGGCAGCATCTGTGGAAAGAAACTGAGTGAACAAATGTGCTTAAAGGCCCCTTTTTCAGAACTGGGGAGGTGCCAGAGAGAATAAAGAGGAAAATACGCAGTAAAGCGGCAACCAGGGGAGATTAAATAACAAACCAGTTCATGAAGCAATAGTCAAACAGAAGGGTCATAGTCATAGTGACCAAATGAGGCACAAATGCTACATAAAAATAACTATGAATGAAACATGCTGGGAAGAAAGAACCAAGACAAAGGCCAACTCAGTGAAACAAGGTTGGTGGGGTGAAGGGGAGTGGGGGGGGGGGGGGGGTGTGGAAAATGGGAGAAACAAAAGCCCAAGGATGGAGACGGAAGCTGTGATTTAAAGTCAATGAATTCAATGCTGTGTAATGGTCAACAAACACACACACACACACACACACACACACACACACACACACACACACACACACACACACACACACACACACACACACACACAGTCACAACCTCACACAGTCACATTCATGGACCACACATGCACTCATCGATCCATGCCCACACACATAATACAGATCCGATGATGGATATTATGAATTTTCTTATTTCCCTTCTGTACAATTTCCTTTTGGTTTATTCTAATGTTATCAGTGTTAATTGTACATGACAGATTATGCATAACTCGTAGACCATTACTGTTTTATTTCCCTCTTCCTCGCACTTTATTATTTCTCTGTTTTGACTATTAAAGTCAAATGCCATTGCTATGGACTTGGGACAATCATGGAATGCTCTTAGTGACTACATTTTCAGTTCAATTATCTAACTCACCTCTAAATGACTAATTTATTTGAATGGGCCATATGCAAACTATTTCAAAATATAATGAAACAAAAATCAAGAATAAATTGACTCTCAATGGTATCTGACCCTGAGCTGAGAACATCTGAACTCCGCCTGTTGCTATGTTGTGAGACTAAAAGTGTGTGCAAGAGAGCGCGCATCAGAGAATGTGTGTGCAAGATTGTGTTTGTGCAACAGAGAGTGTGTGTGAGACAGTGTGCACGATAAAACTGTGGTGCAACATGGAGTATGTGTGTGAGAGAGTGCATGTGTTCCTGAGAGAGTGTGTGCGCGAGAGTGTGTGAGAGAGCATTGCTGACAGTGTGTGTGTGTGTGTGTGTGTGTGTGTGTGAAAGTGCACAAGAGAGTGTGTGTGTGTGTGTGTGTGTATGCTAGAGAATGTGTGTAAGAGTTTGTGTGACAGAGTGTGTGAGACAGCGTGTGTGTGTGTATGAGACAGTGTGTGTGCAAGAATGTGACAGAATATTTGAGAGGGTGCATGAGAGTATATGTGTGTGTGAGAGTGTCTGCGTGTGCAAGAGAGTGTGTGTGTGTGTGTCACAGAGAATGTGTGTGTGAGAGCATGTATGTGAGAGAGTTTGTGCGTGAGAGGGTGTATAAGAGAGTGTACTTAAAAGAGAGAGAGAGAGATAGCGCTCTCTCTCTCTCTCTCTCTCTTGCACACACACATTCAGCCCCTCAAACCTGCTCTGCCATTCATAGGATCACGGCTGATCTGATATTCCTCACTTTCCTGTGTTTTCCCACAGCCGTTGATTCTCCAAATGGTCAAGAATCTATCTCTGTCTTAAATATACAAAGGGACTCTGCCCCTGCAGATCTCTGTGGCAAGGAGTTCTAAAGACTCACAAACCTTTGAGAGATGAGATTCCTCCCCATCTCAGTCTTAAATTGACACCCTTAATTCTGACACTATACCCGCTGGTCCTAGACTCTCTCATGAGTGGAAACATCCCTTCAGTATTTACCCTGTCAAGCCCCTTGATCCTATATGTTCCCTGAGATCACTTCTCATTCTTCTGACTTTCAGTGAGTAGTTTCCCAACCATATTTAGTTAGCTTTTGCTCATAACACAATTCAATCATACTGGGGATCATGTTAGTGAATCTTCTCCTAACTTAGCAGGAACTGGGGATTTATGCACCTTTATGTCCACTAAAACATCCAATACCTGCTCCTTACTCATCTTAATATGTTCCAGAACCTCACCACCCCAAATGAAATCTCCAGCCACAATAATTACAGATGATAAATATTAATTGAAGCCCTCACCCACATTCTCTGACTCGATACATAGGATGGCGCTTGTGGTCTCTAATTGGTCCCACTCTTTACCTGGTAATCAATCCTCTAACTCTTAGCAGACTTTTAAAATGTCTTGGAGTTTTCAATAATCCTGTTTGCTAAAGATATCTTGTGACTCTCTAATTTCTTTTTTAAGCAACCCCCTACACTCCTGAAAAGCCTCTTGAAGATCCTCTCCTGTTTCTAATCCTCTATACATTTATCAAGTTCTCAATGTCCCTTGACATCCAGGGTTCCCTTGACTTGCTGCCTTTGTCTTTCATTTTAGACAAACAGACTAGCACTGAATTCTCACTACACTATTTTAAATGTAGTCCTACCTATGAGTACGTGCTCCCAGCCTATGCTTGCCAGATCCTGTCTATTGATACAAAAATTGACCTTGCCCCAATTTAAACACTTTTGCACTAACTGCATCCCTTTCCATAATGATGTTATGGTCAATATCCCCAAAATGTTCGCCCACTGACACTGCAATCATTTGACCTGCTTCATTTACTCAGATTCAGTGTAGCACCACCCCATCTCCAACAGGACTGACTATGTACTGGCGCAGGAAGCTGTCCTGGATGTACTGTCAAACTTCCACTTGTCTAATCCTTTCACATCAGGGCGATCCCAGTTCATATTAGCGAAGTTGAAATCCCCGACAACTGTTTCTTTCACACTTTTATGTAATTTGCCTGCGTATTTGTTTCTTTATTTCCCTCTGACAATTGGGAGGCCTGTAGTATAACTCTAGTAATGTAATCACCTTTTTTTTTATTTCTAAGCCCTATGCAGGTGACCTCTAGGACATCCTCTCTCCCAGTGATGGGTTTACTTTATCAATAATGCAATGTTCCCAATCTCTTACACTCCCACCGTCATGTCTGAAATTTGTACACCTTGGAATGTTGAGCTGTCAGTTCTACCATTCTTTCAAACACATCCCAGTGATTGCAACAATCTCATATTCCCATATACTGGTGATCAATGCTGAAAGTTCCTCCGCCTCATCGGTCGAGTATCCTGCATTACTGAATGATGGAGAAGGCAGAGGGCCAGAGTGGTCTACTTATTCTATTAACATATTTAATATTTATCCCCAAAGTCTCATACTTTGTAGGATTAGTCTCATTGGTGCCTTGACTAACCTCCCTGATTTGGTTCTGGTCAGATTTGAAGAGGGAAGTTGGCTGTGATAGACTGGATAACTTCACAAAAAGACATGACAGTGGAAAGGTAGCACTAGTATTTTAGGAACAATCGTATGTATTGCAACAGTTATGCATTTCTTTCAGGTGAAAGAACACAACAGTAAAAGTTGCAGAATCCATGGCAAACAAATGAAATTATGGACAGTATTGGATCCAAAGAGGAGCCATGTAAAGTTGCCAGAAAATGAGCCTGAGGACTGGGAGCAATTTGGAATTCTGCAGAGGAGATCAAAGAGATTGATTAAGAAGAGAAAAATTGAGCATGAAAGTAAATTTGCAATATACATAAAGTTGTAAGAGCTTCTATAAGTATGTTTAATGAAAAAGACTGGTGAGGAGAAATATAGGCTCCTTACAGTTTGAAATAGGAGAAATGATAACGGGGAACAGAGAAATGGCAGAGCAGTTAAGCAACTCCTTTAGTTCTGTCTTTACTGAAGAAGCCACAAATAACCTGCCAGAAATGGTGAGGAAGTAAGGTCTGGTGAGAATCCCCTGGACCTTATCATTTAAATCCTGAGGAACCTAAAGGTGTTGGCTGTTGGGATAGCAGATGTATTGGTTGTCACATTCCAAAATGCTGGAACTTCCAGTCTCAGCAGATCAGAGGATGGCAACTGTAACCTCACTATTTAAAGAAAGATGGAAGTAGAGAACAGGGAATTATAGACCTGTTAGCCTAACATCATTAGTAAAGAATATGCTGAATTCTCCTATAAAATATATGATAACAGAACACTTAGAAGATACCAACAGGATTGGACAAAGGCAACATGGATTTATGAAAGGGAAATCATGTTTGATAAACCTACTGAAAACTTTTGAGCTTGTAACTAGTCAAATAAGATGAGGGGGAGCCAGTGGATGTGGTATATTTAATTTTCAGAAAGCTTTTGACAAGAGGTTATTGTGCAAAATTACAGCACCTTGATTGATGGCAATAAATTGACATGGATTGAGAATTCATTCATTGATAGGCAACAGATAGTAGAAATAAATGAGACTTTTTTGGAATGGAAGGCACTGATTACTGGGGTGAAAATGTGTTGCTGGAAAAGTGCAGTAGGTCAGGCAGCATCCAAGGAGCAGGAGAATCGATGTTTCGGGCATGAGCCCTTCTTTAGGAATGAGGGGTACACCTTGGAATTACTGATTACTGGGGTACTGCAGAGATCAGTGTTTGGGCCCCAGCTATTCACAATGTACATCAAATGTAATATTTCCAATTTACTGATGACACAAAACTGGATAGGATTTCTAGTGATGAGGAGGAAGTAAAGATGGCACTTTGGAAGTGTTGAATGAATGGGAAAATGTGCCATCACAACATAATCTCCCAATGTCTTTGGTGATGTTTTTGAAGAATATTAAGCTAGACTGTTCCCGGTATGACTGATCTCTTATTGCAGACTAGCAAGTCATCAATAGCTATACCAGAAATGGCATCTACCTGGCACAATGGAAATATGCCTGGGTTTGTCCTGTCCACTAGGAGAAAGTGAGGACTGCAGATGCTGGAGACCAGAGTTGAAAAATGTGGTACTGGAAAAACACAGCAGGCCAGGCAGCATCCGAGGAGCAGGAGAATCGACGTTTCGGGCATAAGCCTGTCCACAAAAAGCAAGGCAAATCCAACTTGACAGTCCTGTCCACGTCTTCTCCATCATCAGGAAAGTGTTGGATGGTGCCATTAACAATGCTGTCAAGTGGCACTTGCTTGAAGCTTATTCACTGACAATCAATTTGGGTTCTAACAGGACAGCTCAGCTGTTCACTCACAGTCACTGCGGTGGCACTGTAAAACCTGTGACCACACCTCCTCCCTCACCTCTATCCAAGGCCCTAAAGGAGCCTTCCACATCCATCAGAGTTTTATCTGCACATCCACTACAATATCATTTATTGTATCCGTTGCTCCCGATGCGGTCTCCTCTACATTGGGGAGATTGGGCGCCTCCTAGCAGAGCGCTTTAGGGAACATCTCCGGGACACCAGCACCAATCAACCACACTGCCTCATGGCCCAACATTTCAACTCCCCCTCCCACTCTGCCGAGGACATGGAGGTCCTGGGCCTCCTTCACCGCCGCTCCCTCACCACCAGACGCCTGGAGGAAGAATGCCTCATCTTCCGCCTCGGAACACTTCAACCCCAGGGCATCAATGTGGACCACCAGTTTCCTCATTTCTCCTTCCCCCACCTCATCCTAGTTTCAAACTTCCAGTTCAGCACTGTCCCCATAACTTGTCCGGACTTGTCCGACCTGCCGAGCTCCTTTTCCACCTATCCACTCCACCCTCTCCTCCCTGATCTATCACCTTCATCTCCTCCCCCACTCACCCATTGTACTCTATGCTACTCTCTCCCCACCCCCACCTCCTTCTAGCTTATCTCTCCATGCTTCCAGCTCACTGCCTTTATTCCTGATGAAGGGCTTTTGCCCGAAACGTCGATTTCGCTGCTCGTTGGATGGTGCCTGAACTGCTGTGCTCTTCTAGCACCACTGATCCAGAATCTGGTTTCCAGCATCTGCAGTCATTGTTTTTACCTCATTAATATGGCATCAGAGGCCCTAACAGAACTGGGGTGATGGGAATCAGATCAAAACTCTCAGCCAGTTGGAGTGCAAAGGGAGATGGTTGTGGTTGTTGGGAGCTGATCATCTCATGGAAACACAAATTCCACAAACAAATAAAAGGAAACTGTGGCTTTATATAGAAAAAAATTCTTTTCTGGACAATCAATTAGAACTTTTCTTTGGCAGGGCAGCTAAGAGGAAACCAGTGGACAATTTATATTTGGATTATCAAAATGACAATAGAAAAGGTGCCTCACATTCGAAGCATGGTTAAAAATATTAGCGAAAGCACGTAAATTGGAGGAGGAATAAACAGCTCATTTTTAAGTTGATAGATTGTTACTACTGAGCTGGTGAATGGACCCAGCCTTGAGCTGTTTTTACAATTAGTATACAGCTCAGATTGTGACTGCCTTGGCCACCAGTAAGTGCTGACATTTATACTCCACTGTAACCCCCTTTTATCTTTCCTCAGGTTCCCCTCCAAGCCACACACCTGCCTGACTTAGAAATGTATCACTGTTTCTTTTTACTGTGGCTGAGTCAAAGCCCAAACTGCCTCCCTAACAGCATGGCAGGTGTCCAACACCCCGGGAACAGCAGTGGTTCTCGAAAGTGGTTCACCACCACCATCTCCAGTTATGGATGGGCAATAACTGCTGGCCAGGATCTAGATTAGAGTGGTGCTGGAAAAGCACAGCAGGTCAGGCAGCATCCGAGGAGCAGCAAAGTCAACATTTCAGACAAAGGTTCCTGATTCCTGATGAAGGGCTTTTGCCCGAAACGTCGATTTTCCTGCTCTTTGGATGCTGTCTGACCTGCTTTGCTTTTCCAGCACCACTCTAATCCAGACTCTGATTTCCAGCATCTGCAGTCCTCACATTTGCCTAATAAATGCTGGCCAACCCAGTGATGTCTGTATGAATGAATTATACAGAAATCTAAATCTATCCATATACTATTTCCTTCCTATTCCTAATTTGCCTAGTTTTGCCTGAAATTATTTATAATTTACAATCTATATTAATGACCAAGATGGAGGAGCGGATTTTCTGTATCCTATTTGCTAATGATAAAAAGTTAGGAGGGACAGTAATGGTGAAGAGGTCTCAGAGTCAGGGATAGTTAAATGAGTGGACAAGAAGGTGGGGAGATGCACGGTACAAACTACAGAATCCAAAAAAAAAAGCAATGGCGAGAAGTTATTAAATGTCAGTTCAGAGGAATTTGTTATGATGTGGAGGTGCTGGTGTTGGACTGGAGTGGACAAAATCAGAAGTCACATGACACTGGCTTATAGTCCAACAGGTTCATTTGAAATCACAAGCTTTCAGAGTGCTGCTTTTTGTCAGGTGGACTTCACCTGATGAAGGGGAAGCACCCAGGCAGCTTAGAACATAGAAGGATACAGCGCAGTACAGGCCCTTCGGCCCTCGATGTTGCGCCGACCGAATCCTACCTAACCTATACTAGCCCAATAACTTCCAAATGCCTATCCAATGCCCGCTTAAATGACCATAAAGAAGGAGAGTTCACCACTGATACGGGCAGGGCATTCCATGAACTCACAACCCGCTGTGTGAAGAATCTACCCCTAACATCTGTCCTATACCTACCACCCCTTAATTTAAAGCTATGTCCCCTAGTAACACCTGACTCCATTAGCGGTAAAAGGTTCTTAGTATCTACCCTATCTCAACCCCTAATCATCTTATACACTTCTATCAGATCTCCCCTAAACCTTCTCTTCTCCAATGAGAACAGCCCCAAGTGCCTCAGCCTTTCCTCATAAGATTTTCCTACCATTCCAGGCAACATCCTGGTAAACCTCCTCTGCACTCGTTCTAAAGCTTCCACATCCTTCCTATAGTATGGCGACCAAAACTGCACACAATACTCCAGATGAGGCCTCACCAGAGTCTTGTACAACTGCAACATGACCTCAGGACTCCGGAACTCAATTCCTCTGCCAATAAAGCCCAGTACACCATATGCCTTCCTCACAGCACTATTTACGTGGTTGGCAACTTTCAGAGATCTGTGTACATGGACACCAAGATCCCTCTGCTCATCCACACTACCAAGTAGCCTACCATTAGCCCAGTAATCCATCATCTTGTTATTTCTACCAAAGTGAACGACTTCGCACTTAGCTACATTGAATTCCATTTGCCACATTTCCGCCCAGCTCTGCAACTTATCTATATTAAAATTACCTTACCCAAACAACTGATTCCTTTGTGTTTCCCAAGAGCTGCAGCAGATAGAGGAATTACTACCGTGACTCGGATTCGAACCGAGGTTGCTGCGGCCACAACGCAGAGTACTAACCACTATACGATCACGGCATCCCACAGATGAGAGCGCTAATGATTTCAAATAAACCTGACAGAAGAAATTGGGCAATTTCATACACAAAATGATTTTGTACATGAAACGTGCAGGCATGACAAACAATTGAAAAAGTGAATTGATGTAACTTGTTGCAATTATGCGGCATTATGGTGAGATCACACCCAAAAAGCTGCATAGTTTTCAATATCACTGGTGTTCATATCTAAGGAAGGGTCCACTTAATTTAGCGGGAATCCAACAAAAATTTAATTGTTTGATTCTTGGTACCAGATTGTTGTCACTTGTGGAGAAATTGAGCAGAATGTGCTCTCTGGAGTTTAGAAGAATGTAATGAAGAATGATGTCATTGAAACAAATAAGATCTCGACACGGCTTAACAGAATAGATGCTGAGAACTAAAACAGCATTGCCTCACAATAAGGGAGTGGCCATTTAGGATTGAGATGAGAAATTTCTAAACTCTGACGGTTGTGAATCTTTGGAATTCTCTACTCAACGTGAGAGTTCAGTCACTGAGTATACTCAAATCTGAAGTGGATAGATTCTGACATTCAACAGGAATAAAGGGACAAGATGATCAGGTGAAAACATGTTGAGGTCAAAATTAGGCACAATCTTATCAAATGGCAAAATTGGCTCAAGGGAATCATGGCTCACCCTGTTCCTCGTATATCTTTTACCTCAATCATGTCCTCTGACTCCACAGTGCGATCCCCTTTTTGGTCCATTATCAGCCCCATCCTTCCATCAACTACACTTGTTTGATTTATGTGTTTTTACATTAATCACCAACTATAAGAAATTAAGCCAGGCATAGGTCATATTGCACCTTGAATCAACTTTTATTTTCATTTATCAGTTATCATTGAATCATTAATCATTGAGTCTGCCCCAACAAAACTAATTTAACTCGACATTAGTTCCACTTTCCAGCATTTGGCCCATTGTATTGAATGTTATCAAATGTTCATCTGAGTATTTCTTAATGGTTAAGAGGTTTCCCACCTGAACTACCCTGCCCAGGCAGTGCATTGCTGATTTCTACCAACCACTGGGTGAAAATTATTTTTCTCAAATCCCCTCTAAACCTTCTGCATTTGCTTTAAAATTTTGCTCCCCGACCAACATTGACCCTTGAACTGAGGGGAATAGCTGCTTTCTATCAACCCTGAACATGCCCCTTATAACCTCAGAGGTTAAGGCGGCTATTTCTATCATGCTCCCTCTCTGCTCTAAAGAAAAACAACCTGGGCTTATCCAACCTCTATTCAGAACTAAACTGCTCCATGTGAGGCAACATTCTGGTAAATCTCCTCTGCATCCTTGCCAGTGCAATCACATCCTTCCCATAGTATGGGGGCCAGAATTGCACACGGTACTCCAGCTGTGGCTGAACCAAAGTTCTGTACAGCTCCAACAAACCTTCCTTTTCTCATAATCTGTGTCATGGCTGATAAACATAAGTGTTCCATTTGCCTTAACTACCTTATTATCTTGTCCTACCACCTTTAGGAATCTGTGGTCAAGGATCCCAAGATCCTTCTGTACTTTTGAGCTTCCTAGAGCCCTGTTATTTTTGAGTACTTCATTGTCTTTGTAATTTCTGTCATCAGCTTTGTTGTCTTCTGTTTTATGAACTGCATGTTATTTCCCATCAGACTCCTTTTTCAATTCTATTTTGAATGTCCATATTTTTACAAATCATCGCTTGGGAGTACAAAACTTGGTTATTACTGAAAAAAGACACATTTTGTTGCATCCAAGAATAATGATTCAATACGGAAAACTAACATTTATATTGAAGAGTTGCGTGGGAGGAGAATGTTGATTGGTTGGCAAGTGGAAATTGATTAGTCCCTGGTTACCATGGAGAATGCACCAGTTAATGATGATTGACAGATACACCAATCAGATTATTTAGCGCAGTACTTCAGGCAAATGGATGAAAGGCCTTAAGACACTTGTTCCTGAAAAATGCCCAGAATGCCTCAGATCAGCATGTTTGGTAATGTATCTCAAATGATTGAGTAACAGATTAAGTTTGCTGTTTCACCTTGTGGTTGAAACACGCTCGGTGTTTGCCACAAACAAGATGCTGCTGCCAAGTTAATAAGGTGCTCTTCCAATTAAACATGTAACGTGCTGGTATGGTGTCGGATATGTAATCCATATCTCCTAAAGGCTGATGGATTGTTGCAAACCGTGTACTGTATACCTTTTGCACTTCACAACAAACAAGACCTAGCCAGCTGCACTTGCAAACCCACAGCATAAATGTAAATATTGTTTTTCTCCTTGAATTGGTCTTCTTGTGCATTGTCCTGATGAGTAAAAGCTTAAACAGAATGAGTTTTTTAAACAGCAATATTATTGTCCATATTTTTAGTCATTCAAGGGGCTCCTTCTTGGATTCTGTCCCCACTCCCTTGTAAGAATGTGTGTAATCCAAAGGAATAGAAGGTTGATTAGGCCATAGCTGGAGTACTGGGTGCAGTTCTGGTCACCATTTATCAGAAAGATACGATAGCACAGGGGCACAGGAGATTTACCAGGATGCTGCCTACACTGGAGTGTCTAAGCTATGGGGAAAAGCCGAGATTATCCTTTTTTTGGAGTTGCAAATATTAAAAAGGGACTTGACAGAGAACTATACGATTACGAGGAGCACAGTCAGGGTGGATGGGAAGGCATTTTTTCCATTAGTAGAACGGTCAATAACCAGGGGACATAGTTTGAAGGAAAGGGGTAGAGACTAAGAGGAGAGATGAGCTGAAATTCATTATACCAGAAGATTGGAGGAGTCTAGAACTCACTGCCTAAAAGGGTGGTTGAGTCAGAAACCCTCATAACATTTAAGCAGTATTTAGATACTCAATTGCATTGCCATTGTCTCCAGGGCTACAGGTCAAAAACTGGGAAAAGAGGTTTGTATGGCCAGATTGCTGTTGACTGGGGCTGATACAATGGGCTGAATGGCCTCCTTCTGTTCTGTAAATATCTGTGAGTTTTTGAGTCTATGAGAGCTTTGGTTTTCAAATTGCACTTTACCAGATCTTAATTATTCTGAGCTCATCATGTTTTGGTCCATTTGACATCAGGATTCTGTTTGTTAATTCCTTTGAGTGTTAACTTCATCTCTGTAAACCAATGTAATATTTTGCAGAGATGTTACAATCATTCAAATGCTGGAACAGGGAATTGGCCCCCACCCACCTCAGAGCTATGTCAATATTTACATGCAGTACTTGGAAAAGTTTGAGCTGCAGTGCACTGGTGCGACATTTGCAGTTCATACACGAACCATCCTCAGGACATATCTGAAATTGACATTTATTAATGAAAAGTTGCCAAACACTGAACAGACTTGTATTGTGGCCACGAGACACATAATTGAAAATTGGGTCAAGCCTGGTCAAACTAATTTAATTCAAGTCTTTCACAGTTGGCACAGCTGCTGTTCTTGACCCCAATTAAAGTGCTGTAATTTAATGCATTGTTTCTTGCCTTATCAAAATAAAAGTCACATGGTGGCAAAAGAATGCTTATAATTTCTGGAATCTTGGTCCAGATTTACAGAAACGCACATTTCATATTGTGAGATGTTCAAAGCTCCAAACTATAGTTAATTATTCCTGCATCAATGAGTCAGGATTTGAGAAAGATTGTAATTGATTAATTAAGCCAGTTTCAACACCGCAGCAGCATCACACCAAACATATTGAGCCAGAATTTGCTGGGACTAACATAAGATATAAGTGGAGGCTCCATTGCTTTTTGTCATTTATATAAATGATTTGGATGTGAATACAGGGGGAACGGTTAGTAAGATTGCAGAGTGGTGGTGTAGTGGACAGTGAAGAATGTTACCTCAGAATATAACAGGACATTGATAAAATGGGTCCATGAGTGGCAGATAGAGGTTAATTTAGATCAATGTGAGGTGCTGAATTTTGGTAAAGCAAATCAGGGCAGGACTTATACACTTAATGGCAGGATTCTGGGGAGTGTTGCCAAACAGAGGCCTTGGGATGCAAGTTCATTGCTCTTCAAAGGTAGAGTTGCAAGTAGACAGGTAGTGAAGGAAGTGTTTGGTACACTTGACTTTATTGGTCAGTGCATTGAGTATAGGAGTTGGGAGGTCATGTTGCGACTGTACAGGACATTGGATAGGCCATTTTTGGAATACTGCTTTCATTTGTGGACTCCCTGCTATAGGAAAGATGTTAACCTTGAAAAGATGCAGATGCAAATTAAAAATACTATAAAAAAATTAAAATACTATACATGAATGCACAAAGCATTAGAAATAAGATGGATGATCTTTCGGAAATTGGCAGATACGATATTGTGGGGATAACAGATGTGGCTTCAAGTGGACAGGGCCTGGGAAATGAATATTCAAGGCTACATGTGCTATCGTAAGGACAGACTGACGGGCAGAGGGGTGGGGTGGCCATGTTGGTAAGAGATGATATTCAGTCCCTTGCGCGGGGGGATCTAGAATGTTGAGTCAGAGTGGATAGAGCTGAGAAATTCTAAGGGTAAAGTAACCCTCTTGGGAGTTATCTACAGGCCCCCAAACAGTAGTATGGATGTCGGATGTAAGTTGAATCAGGAGCTGAAATTGGCCTGTTGCAAAGATGTTACTACAGTTGTTATGGGGGATTTCAACATGCAGGTAGACGGGGAGAATCAGGATGGTATTGGAGAAAGAGACTTTGTGGAGTGCCTCCAAGATGGATTCTTAGAACAGCTGGTGCTGGAGCCGACCAGGGAGAAGGCAATTCTGGATCTGGTATTGTGCAACGAAACAGAATTGATCAGGGACCTCGAAGTGAAGGAGCCATTGGGAAGTAGTGACCATAATACAATAAGCTTCAATCTGCAATTTGAGAGGGAGAGGTTACAATTGGAAGTGACAATATTTCTGTTGAATAAAGGCAACTATGGAGCTATGAGAGAGGAGCTGGCCAAAGTTCAATGGTGCAAAACTTTAGCAGGGATGACAGTGGAGGAACAATGGCGGATATTTCTGTGTATAATGCAGAAGATGCAGGATCAGTTCATTCCAAAAAGGAAGAAAGATCCTAGGAGGAGGCATGGATGGCCGCGGCTGACGAGGGAAGTTAAGAAACATATGAAGTTAAAAGAGAAAAAGTATAACATAGCAAAGATAAGTGGGAAAACGGAGGACTGGGAAGCTTTTAAAGAACAACAGAGGATTACTAAGAAAGAAATATGCAGAGAAAAAATGAGGTACTAAGATAAACTGGCCAAAAATATAAAGGAGGATAGTAAAAGATTTTTTAGATATGTGAAAGGCAAACAAAAAGGTTAAAACTAAAATTGGGCCCTTGAAGACAGAAACAGGGCAATATATTATGGGGAACAAAGAAATGGCAGAAGAATTGAATTGGTATTTCAGATCTGTGTTCACTGGGGAAGACACAAGCAATCTGCCAGAGGTTACAGTGGCTGAAGGGCCTGAACTTAAGGGAATTTATATTTGCCAGGAATTGGTGTTGGACAGACTGATAGGTCTGAAGGTTGATAAGTCCCCGTGGCCTGATGGTCTACATCAGGAATGGATTCGATGGGCCGAATGGCCTTACTTCCACTCCTATGTCTTATCCCAGGGTACTGAAGGAGGTGGCTCGAGAAATCGTGGATGCGTTGGTGATTATTTTCCAGAGTTCGATAGATTCAGGATTAGTTCCTGCAGATTGGAGGGTGGCTAATGTTGTACCACTTTTTAAGAAAGGTGGGATAGAGAAAGCAGGAAATTATAGACCAGTTAGTCTGACCTCAGTGATGGGAAAGATGCTGGAGTCTATTATAAAGGATGAAATTACGACACATCTGGATAGTAGTATCAGGATAGGTCAGAGTCAGCGTGGATTTATGAAGGGGAAATCATGCTTGACTAATCTTCTGGAATTTTTTGAGGATGTAACTGAAGATGGATGAGGGAGATCCAGTAGATGTAGTGTACCTGGACTTTCAGAAAGCTTTTAATAAAGTCCCACATAGGAGGTTAGTGAGCAAAATTAGGGCGCATGGTATTGGGGGCAAAGTACTAACTTGGATTGAAAGTTGATTGGTTGATAGGAAACAAAGAGTAGTGATAAACAGCTCCATTTCGGAATGGCAGGCAGTGACCAGTGGGGTACCGCAGGGATCAGTGCTGGGACCACAGCTTTTTATAATATATGTTAATGATATAGAAGATGGTATTAGTAATAACATTAGCAAATTTGCTGATGATACTAAGCTGGGTGGCAGGGTGAAATGTGAGGAGGATGTTAGGAGATTACAGGGTGACCTGGACAGGTTAGGTGAGTGGTCAGATGCATGGCAGATGCAGTTTGATGTGGATAAATGTATGGTTATCCACTTTGGTGGCAAGAACAGGAAGGCAGATTACTACCTAAATAGAATCAATTTAGGTAAAGGGGCAGTACAGAGCGATCTGGGTGTTCTTGTACATCAGTCAATGAAGGTAAGCATGCAGGTACAGCAGATAGTGAAGAAGGCTAATAGCATGCTGGCCTTCATAACAAGAGGGATTGAGTATAGAAGCAAAGAGGTTCTTCTGCAGCTATACAGGGCCCTGGTGAGAACGCACCTTGAATATTGTGTGCAGTTCTGGTCTCCAAATTTGAGGAAAGACATTCTGGCTATTGAGGGAGTGCAGCGTAGGTTCACGAGGTCAATTCCTGGAATGGCGGGACTACCTTATGCTGAAAGACTGGAGTGACTGAGCTTGTATGGAGATAAGGCAGGAACAGAATACTGATTAAGGATGATCAGCCATGATCATATTGAATGGTGGTGCAGGTTTGAAGGGCAGAATGGCCTACTCCTGCACCTATTGTCTATTTACAAGGATGTTGCTGGGTTTGGAGGGTTTGAGCTATAGTGAGAGGCTGAATAGGCTGGGGTTATTTTACCTGGAGTGTTGGAGGCTGAATAGGCAGGGTTTAGAGGGATATGGGCTAAATATTGGCAAATAGGATTAGATTAATTTAGGATATCTTGTCAGCATTGGACCAAAGGGCCTGTTTCTACACTGTACAACTCTCTGACTCTATGACTATGATTCTAACTGGACTTGGAGAAGCTTCTTGCAGATAAAATTGTGTCAGAGTAGTGGGACAAAGTTAAAAATCACACAACACCAGATTATAGTCCAACAGGTTTAAATTGGAAGTACTAAGTTTTCAGAGAGCTACTCTTTCATCAGGTAGCTGTGGGGCAGGATCATAAGACACAGAATTTATAGCAAAAGATCTAAGAGAAAACATCCTTTCCACATCTACATTGACAAAATTCCTCAGGATTTTATATATTGCAATCAAGCCACCCTTACTCCTTCAGACTCCAACAAATACAAGCCTACTTTGACTAATGTTTCCTCATAATACAATCCCTCTATTCCAGGTTCTTATTCAAGTAAACCTTCTCTGAAATGTGATGTCCACCTTTACCTAAGGTAATGGTAAAGTTGCCATTGTCCCAGCAATGTCTCATTAGAGAGAGAGAGCTGACTGCTGGTAGTTTAAATTGTCACCATGCCTCAGGACCTTCACAGTAACCTCATATGATATGGGAATTGTACTGGGGCTGTTGTTACTCTGTATTGCAAACCAGCCATCCAACCAACTGAATTAACCAATCAATACTGTGCACAATGTCGAATTTCCTATTCCTTGGATGCTGCCTAACCTGCTGTGCTTTAACCAGCAACACATTTTCAGCTGTGATCTCCAGCATCTGCAGACCTCATTTTTTACCACAATAATCCAATGCCCTACATAATTGATATGTAACTTCTCTACTTCTGTATACATTTGCTGTTGTGATAAATAATAACTTACAATGAGCTTTCCCAATGACTTGCTGGACCTGCATACTGTCCTTTTATGATTGATGCATGAGGCGACCCAGATTCCTCTGCATGTTAAAGCTCTGTAACCGCTCATCAGTTAGGTGATGTTTCTTTTTTATTCTTTCTGTCAAAATGGACTATTTCATATTTTCCTATAATATAATCCATTTGTCACATATTTGCCCGTTCATGTAATAGGTATCTTATTCTTTTTATGTCCTCTTCACAACTTACCTTCCTATCTATTTTTGTATCATTAGTAAAACAGGTAACCATACCTTCTGACTCTACATCCAAGTCATTTATATAAATTGCAAACACTCGAGGTCACTGCACTGACCCCTGTGGCAGACCACATCTTGTCAATCTGAAAAAGCCGTCTCTCAGCAGAGTGTTAGCTAGCCAATCAGCATGCCAATATGCTGTCCCCTAACAGTGTGGCCTTTTATTTTCTATAATAACCTTTGATATGGAATTTTATCATATGGCTTCTGGGAATTGAAGTACAGTTCATTCACTGGTTCTCCTTTATGAACAGCATGATGTGTAACCCCTTTGAAAAACTCCAATAGATTGGTCAAACACAATTACCCTTTAACAAAACTAGGTTGAGTCTGCCTGAATGTCTTCACTTTATCCTAGTACTCTGCTCTAACTTAGAGTCAAATAAGAACTTTTTGTCTTTTGTCAAATGGTAAACGAGGTAGTCTCCTGCTTTCTGTCTCCCATCTTTATTAAATAGAGTAATTACATTTACAGTCTTTCAATCTCATGGAACCATCCCCAAATCAGAGGAGTTTTGGAAAATTAAAAGAAATGTAACAATTATCCCGCTAACCACTTCTTTTAAGATCCTGAGACAAAGTCCATTAGAACTCAAGCATTTGTCAGCCTATGGCTCCAAACATTTATTCAGAACAACTTCTCTGGTGATTGTGAGTTTTCTGAGACTTACCCCACCCGCTCCCTTCCATATTTTGATTTACCGCCTTTTGTGTGTCAATCACTACAAACTACCTTTAATTAGGCGACTTATTAAGAAATCTCACAATCAAATACTGAAACAATGATTGAAACCTTATTGCACATAGCAACCAAAGTAAGATCCCTCAAGTAAGCAAATTAAGCCTCACAACTCAGTTTTGTTATTATCCAATTAATGGTGGAATTTAGCTACAATGCTGACCAACAGTATCTGAAATGTCCCGGGTTTGATCCTTGTGCAGTGTTGTTCTTCGAAGTTCTGCTAAAGGAGAGTTATGAACCTGATTCTTATAAAATTTTCTTTCTTTTCAGTTTGTGGTGTGACATAATTGATGATTCAATAGATTCTTTCATCCCAAACATTGGTTACACTTCTGGAGACCTCAAGTCTGCAGCTTGCCTTCTGATCAGAAATAGGTCCCTTGTTCCTTTATGTATTTGGAATTGTCTGTCCATTTAAAATATAGCTTTTCCTGCAATTATCCCCTTTACATCAGAACATTCTTTCTGCAGGCAGATTTAATGGCCCATCTGTCATGTGGTAATAGGTTATCCAAGCAGTGTTAGCTTCTCCCTCTCAGGAAACAGTTTCTTTGTGCTGTGCCTTTGAAGAGATGGTTAATTCATGTATTTCCTCTAATGGCTTTCTAACAGTTTCTCCTTGTCCCTTTCATCTCAAGGAACAGTTTACTTCAGATGGAACTTTGTTGATTCTTTCAATTTATGAAGTTATTAAAGTTGCGAAGTCTATAGTATCAGACCCTGCTTCTTGGATGTTGCTTTTATCCTCTAAGGTGAAGATCAATACACATACCTGTTCAATTCATCTGCCACTTCCTTATTTTCTATTATTAATTCTACAGTCTCACTTTCGAAAGGCCATTCATATTGTTAACTCATTTTTCTTTAAATATTTAGAAAAGCTTTTAACGTTTTTTTATTTTTCTGCCTAGTTTTCTCTTATGTTCTAATCTTTCCATGATTATTAATTTGTGTGGTCGTTCTTTATATGGAGTATTATATATGGAGTAATTTTCTGACCTGTCACATGGCTTTGTACAAATATAGTACAGGTTTTAACTTTTAGTGCAATACTACCTTTAACATATCTCACTAATCGCCGTAGGTCTAACACTTGGAATTTGTCTTACTCATTGGAACGTATCCATTCTGTGTATTCTGAAATATTACTTTCAATGTCTACTCTTGCAGCTCTTTGACCCATTCTAATTTTCCAGTTCATTTTAGCCAGCTCTGCTTTCACACCCAGGATATAAATTTAAAAATATAGTCTCAGACTCACTCTTCTTTCCTTCAAATGGATATAAAATTCAGCCATATTATTGCTTCTGCTACCTCAGGCACCTTCACTGTGAGATCATTAATTAGCCCAATCATATTACACAATTACCAAGTCTAGTAACAGTCTGCTCTCTGATTAGCCCAGAACAGGCTGTTCCAGGAAATTATCTTAAAAACATTCTATGAACTCCTCATCTAGGTTACCCTTGTCTACTTGATTTTTTTCAGTCTATTTGTAGTTTAAAGTCTCTTATGATTATTGTGTGGCTTTCTGACAACCTGTCAGTAAGTCTTCCTTTATGTCCCACAGTTCTTTGTGGTTACTATTAAAGAACCTGTACATCACTCACACAAGCGACTGCTTGTCATTTCTATTTATCATGTCTACCCAAACTGTTGATTTCTTGAACTTAGGTTATCTTTCTTTACTGTGCTAACACCATCAGTAACTAACAGAGATATCCTTCCACCATTTTAGAGTCATAGACTCCCCTACCATAGGGTAAAGATCTTCGCTATTCACCCTATCCATGCCCCTCATGATTTTATTAACCTCTAAGGTTGCCCCTCAGCCTCCTACACTCCAAGAAGAACGTCCCAGCGTATCCAGCTCTCCTAATAACTCAAACCTTCCAATTTCGGTAACATCCTAATAAATCCTTTTTGTATCCTTTCCAGTTTAATCACATCCTTCCTTTATTAGGGCAACCTGAATTGTGCAGAGTACTCCAAATGTGGCCTCCCAACTCCTGTACTCAATGCTCTGGTGGATGAAGGCAAGTATCCCACAAACCACATTCCACTTCGCTCACACCAGTTTTTCAGTCATGCATTTGACCTCTAATCTGATATTCCCTGTGCCAATTTGCACATGGTTCAAATAATAATGCAAACCTTATGTCCTTTCAGATTCTGTTCTTGACACTTTGCCTCTCATACTTACTATTCATAACCTCCTCCATGTCCTATAGGTCACTGACACTGCAAGGACCCTTACACCTCCCACTGCTAGTTCTTCTCCAGCCTTGAGCAAATATTCCAAATCGTGTTGCCGCTGCAGACTTAAAAGAGTCCAGGTAACTTTTACTCTTCACCAAAGTGCTATAGTGTCCATTGTTGAACCTCCAAACTTGCTACACATGTTTGCTCTGCACCAAACTGGCAACCAGGAATCCCCACATAATGCAACTACATCACCTGTCTTGCTATCTTTAATGTCTTCTACGGAGTTTCTTAATTATTTTACTCAATTTTGTGTTTTATTATGTTTTTGTATGCTTCATTGACCTTCCATGAGGTGCTATCCAATGTGGAACCTAAGGAATAGACTATATCTTAGTCACTTGCTAGATATTTGTCAAATAACCAGGTTCTCTTACAGCAGAGTAAGAACCAATTCTTGAGGCTAAAAAGATTGAGGAAAAGCAAAAATAACAAAACACCTTTTTCCCTTCCTCCTGTGAACTCCCTAAATCACTTAACTTCAGCGATCAATCTAAATTACACACTGTGCAACTTAGTATTAAGTTGATTAGTTTAGTATGCTAAGAGAAAATACCAATTTGACATACTTAATGAGGATCTAGATTCAACTGTCTTTTCATTTAAACTGCTCTTTCACTGGAAGCATTGTTAATACCCTGCTTAAGGGATTGGAAACTACACAATTTAATGTGTAGATTTCAGTTTAATGCCATTATAAACTAAATTAGATTCTGTAGTGATTGGAACCAGGTTGACCTTGTTGACTACAAGGTCATTGATTGCATTTGTTAACCTGGATCAGTCAGGAAAGCCCTAACCAATATAACTGGGATCTCAGAATCTCCTCAGTTTGGGCAACTGACTCTGAGTTGGCTAGCTACAGCCAGTGTACTGTGCACTCGTAAACAGAGGGTCAAGAGTGTGGTGCTGGAAAAGCAAAGCAGCTCAGGCAGCAGCCAAGGAACAGGAGAATCAATGTTTTGGGTATAAGCCTGATGAATGGCTTATGCTTGAAACGTCGATTTTCTTGCTCCTCGGATGCTGTCTGACCTGCTGTGCTTTTCCAGCAACACACACTCAACTCTGATCTCCAGCATCTGCAGTCCTCACTTTCTACTATTAAATAAAGATTGACTTAGTAACAGGGTACTGGACTCTGTGCAGTTATTTCAGATTCATATAAAACAAAAATTAAGGCTTTATTACTCAACAACCGCATGTACTCAATCCTCGGAGTAATGAGCTCATTTTATTAGTGTGTAAATGGTCCAGCAAGTTGTTCAGTGAAAGAGGTAATCCAGGCACAAATCCTGGGAGAATTTGGCCTTATGCTAATCACAACTCACTCTTCACTTCCCTGGGAGTTCCAAAACATTCTTGCATTCATGCATTAATTAATAATTAAACTCAAAGCAGAAATTTAGGGCTGCCACTTAACAGCATAAGGACCTTTTGTAGATGAGTTTTATGTTCCTGCAAAATAACAGATTTGAGTTATAAGGAGAAGTTGGATAGGCTGGGACATTTTTCCAAGGTAAAAACAAAGACTACAGATGCTGGAAACCAGAGTCTAGATTAGAGTGGTGCTGGAAAATCACAGCAGGCCAGGCAGCACCCGAGGAGCAGGAAAATCGACGTTTCGGGCAAAAGCCCTTCATCAGAAGTAGAGCCTGGAGCGTAGGAGGCTGTGGGGTGACCTTATAGGGAATAATAAAACCATGAGAGGCATGGATAAAGTGAATAGCCAAGTTCTTTTACCAGGGTAGAAGAGTCCAAAATGGGATAGCACAGGTTTAAGGTAAAAGGGGCAAGATTTAGAGGAGACCTAAAAGGCAACTTTGTCATAGAGATGTACAGCATGGAAACAGACCCTTCAGTCCATCCCATCCATGCCGACCAGATATCTCAACCCAATCTAGTCCCACCTGGCAGCACCTGGCCCATATCCCTCCAAACCCTTCCTATTCATATACCCATCCCAATGCCTCTTAAATGTTGCAATTGTACCAGCCTCCACCACATCCTCTGGCAGCTCATTCCATAAACGTACCACCCTCTCCATGAAAAAGTTGCCCCTTAGGTCTCTTTTATATCTTTCCCCTCTCACCCTAAACCTATGCCCTCCAGTTCTGGACTCCCCAACCCCAGGGAAAAGACTTTGTCTATTTTCATGCAGAGACTGGTGCTTGTATGGAATGAGCTGCCAGAGGAAGTGTTGAGAGGAGAAAGATTTGAAAAAGACATGATAGGCAATTTTGTTTACACCGAAGGTGGTTCGAGTATGGAATGAACTTCCTGAGGAAGTGGTGGATGTAGGTCCAGTTACAATGTTTAAAAGACATTTAGCTCAGTACATGAATAAGGAATGGGAGGGATATGGACCAAGCACAGGCAGGCGGAACTAATTTAGTTTGGGATTATAGTCGGACCAGTTAGTCCTAAGGGTCTGTTTCTGTACTGTGTGACACAATGACGTTATTGTTCTGAGTTTTTTTAAAATATAAACTTTTAAAATATTTTTCTTACTTTTCTGTGTCCCCTCCTCTCTTTGAATTAAATCAACTTCACTTTCTCTCTCTGATTTGAACCTATTTCATTCTATTGGTTTCTCCATTGTTCGGGTTTTCTCCCCCACAATTTCTAATTCTCTCTGCTTAAGGAGTTGGACTCATTGTTCACCAAGTTTCTAGATGCTCCACTGCCCTTGCTGGGCCAGCAATTTGCAGCGCAAAGCTTTACTGAGCTGAAAAATTCAACACAAAGTCTAATTTGTGGGGCCATACCATGAGGTGTGGAAGGTCTGAAAAATCTGGGCTAATGACTTCAGGTCAAGCTCAGCTTTACATCAGTAATGATTCCCTGCAGCAAGAATTCAGTGCTTTAAATCTGGAGAAAAAGCAGTTCAGAAAAAATTTAAATGTATCAACGTAACAGAAAGCATTATTTTCACTTTCCTTCCATTCTATTTTGTTCACACAACATAGAAACATGAACACAATTCAAATGTGACTCGACTTCAATTAAATTTTGTATGTTTGGAGGTGGAAGGTATAATATAAATGCAAGTCCCTGTTTTCATTAATATTCAACATCTGCGTAATTCCACAAATATATTTTAATGTTAATGCATCACGATTGTCCCTCAACATAAGCCAGTGGTAGTTTCATTACTTAAATAACATGTCCTTAAGATAAAACTTAAATCAAAAAAAGAGTCTTTCTACGAAAGAGGTACGATATTCACCTTATCAGGCCTCTCTGAGCTTTCTCTCACCACCTAACTTCCCAGACCAGAACAATACCTTGTAGAGCAACTACTGGGCCTCTGAAAATGAACAGAAGATTATCATAGCAGCGCAGGGTGAGTGAAACCCCAGCTCACCTCCATCTTTCTTTGAGGAATTGTTTGAGATGGGAGCCTCAGTGTGAGGCAGTGTGGGGAGTGGTTTATGTCCGAGATGTGATGTGGGATCTTGCTTGTTAAATTAGGAAACAGAGAGGATTAGTATGCAAACACCAGCAACAATAATTTGCAGTCACAGATTGGGGAAATATTTTGCTTTTTTTCTGATGGAGTTTATGAAACTCATTCCCCAATTTGTTAGCATTGTCAATCTTCACTTTCATTAATATATAATTTACTGGAGAGTTTTAGAGATGCCATATTGTTTATGTCGTGCAAGAAAGCATGTCACTGTGAGGATAATAAATAATGGACAGGAAACCCATGTTATTTTAGATTATCAGAATACCATAGAATAGTACTTTAGCCAAACTACAAGAGTAACAATATTTAGGGAGAATAGAGACCACAATCTGTGATTTTACATTCCACTGTTGGTCTCTCGTTATATGTGGAAACTGATTCCAATTCATCGAGAACATCTGTGCCTGCTACCAGTTGCCTGTCAAAAGAAAAGATAAAATTTATTTCAGGAAAGTTTTTATTCTGCAGGAAAAGAATGAATGAATTGATGGCTATTTAAAGTAATTCATGAACACTATCTGAGAAAATCTTCACATATCTCCCGATGCCTTCTTAGGTAAAGATACAGGGAAAAGATCACTGTGGATCTTGTCTATCACTTATAGTCACATTTTTTTTCAAAATTCATTCATGGGGTGTGAGCTTTGTTGGCCATCCAACTTAAAACAATGGGCCAAATGGCTTGCTTTTACATTTTAGGGATTCTAGGATTCCTAATTGACCTTGGGAAGCCACTGGTGAGTTGACTTTCTGAATCATTGCTGTCTATGTGGTGGTGGTAATGCATCTACAGTGCTATCAGGGAGGGACTTCATGGATTTTGATTCTGAGACAGTGAAGGAGCAATGGTTTAATTCTATGTCTGGATGGTGTGTGACCTGGAGAGGAATTTTGCAGCTGGTGCTGTACCCATGTGATTTTTGTCCTTGACCTTTTCATTACCTTGTGGAATCACTACAGTCCCACAGGCATACACAACGCTGGTGGGAAGACAAATACTGACTTAGCAAAAGTGCTAGATCAATAAAAGGTTCAAGTCAGAACAGTGCGCAACTTGGAAAGGAACTCTCAGGTTATGCTGTTCTCAAGTGGCTGTTGAAATCGTTCACATAGAAGCTGACATTTGGGAAGCTGCTGCCAATAGACATCATGGTCATTGTTCTCCATTACAGTGTTTCTTGACTATCCTCTGTGTTTTTCACATTATTCCAGTGAGCACTCATGTAAATTTTGCTCTTGTTATATCGAATTTCCATTTCATTTCTATCATTTGCAACTTGATATGAAACTATCTTTCGTTATACAGTGTCCTAATCTAGTTCTTTTCCCAGTTCGTCAAATCTGAGCAGTCCCCATTCTTCCACAATCTTTACTTTCCATCTTAATATTGCAACCTTTGAAATGCAGGAATGGGATCCAATAATTCCTTCCATTTTCATTTATCACATCTTCTGTTTCAGTCTTTTCACACTTGGACATGCATTATTGGCCATGTACCTACCTGCGCCTTGGTATTTGAATTAAAATATAAGCTCATTCCTTTAAGTGAGTGAACACTCTTATACCATAAGCATTAGGTACAATAGGTGGAAATACATTTCTTTAGAGCCAAGTGCAGAAGTGGGTATAAAAGTAGGGGGATTCCCAATTTTTTCTACATGATTGCATTCTTCTCAGCTCACTGCACAGCCATGCTTGGGTAAAATGGGAAATTTTATGGGTAGGCTAAAAACCATCAGGACTTTCTGGATTCCAACAGCTCAGCACCATATTTAAAAGGAACTGGGACAGTATTTCACTCTCTGCAATGCAGCACATCATTCAACCTCTGCTCATCACCCCCAACCAGCCCAGAGATGTCAGTAAAAAAGCAGCAGGAAGGTGATGGCCTAGTGGTATTATCACTAGATTATTCATCGAGAGACCCAGGTTTGAATCCTGCCAAAACAGATAGTGGAATTTGAATTCAACAAAATCTGGATTTGAGTCTAACGAAGGCCATAAAACTAATGTCTTGTAGGGAAGGAAATCTGTTTTCCTTGCTTGGTCTGGCCTACATATGAATCCACAGTAATATGGATGACTCTTAATTGCAAATGTCCTCTGGGCAATTGAATACTGGCCTGACCAGAGATGTCCATGTCCCATCAAAAAGGGGCACATTTCACAATGATTCTAAAAAGGCAATAAATACCAAAAAAATGAACCTGAAGGTGGTGTCTCAATGCAAGGAAACTTGTAATTAGGTGGATGAATTAACTATGCAAACAGTTATTAATGGATATGATGTAACTGGGATCTCAGAGACCTGGCTCCAGGATGACCAAGGATGGGAACTCAATGTCCAGAGTTATTCAATCTTTAGGAAAGATAGTCAGAAAGAAAAGGGAGGTAGGGTAGCATTGCTGGTAAAGGAGGAGATTGACGCAATAGTAAGAGGGGACATCCTGGAAGATGTGGAATCAGTATGGGTGGAGCTGCGGAACACTAAAGGGAGTAGACATTAGTGGCAGCTGTGTACAGACCGCCAAACAGTAGTTGTGATGTTGGGGAGTGTATCAAACAGGAAATGAGGCGCATGCAGTGAAGATTATGGGTGACTTCAATCTATGTATTGATTGAATTAACCAAACTGGTAGCGATGTGATGGAGGAGGATTTCCTGGAACATATGAGGGATGGTTCCCTCATCTAATATGTCATGGAACCAACTAGAGAGTAAGCTATCCTTGACTGGGTATTGTGTAATGAGAGAGGATTAATTAGCAATATTGTGGTTGTGAGATTCTTTGGGGAAGAGTGACCATAAAATAGGGCAAAAATCTTCATTAAGATCGAGAGTCAGACAATTAAATCTGAAACTAGATCCTGAACTTAAAGAAAGCTAACTTTGATGTTATGAGGCACACATTGGCTAGGATAAACTGGTCAAGAATACTTAAGGGTTGACAGTGTATAGGCAATGGCAAACATTTAAAGAACACATGGATGAACTTCAACAATTGTACATCCTTGTCTGGCATAACAGTAAAACAGGGAAGTATATCAACCATGACTAACAAAGAAAGGCAGGGATAGTGTTAAAACCAAAGGGGAGGCAAATAACGAGCGATGAAGACAAATATTGGTCCCTTGCAATTAGAAGCAGGTGCATAATGGACCACAAGGAGATGGCAGATTAGCTGAACAAATAGTTTGGACCAGTCTTCACTAAGGAGGACACAAATAATCTTCAGGAAATGCTAGGGGACAGAGGATCAAGCATGAAGGAGGAACTGAAGGACATCCTTATCAGTCAGGATATGGTGTTGGGGAAATTGATGGGATTAAACCCCAGTAAGTTCCCAGCGCTTGCTACTCTGCATCCCAGAGTACTTAAGGAAGTGGCCCTAAAAATAGTGGACATATTGGTGATCATTTTCCAGTATTCCGTAGACTCTGGAAGAGTTCCAATGGACTAGAGGGTAGCTGAGAAAGGAGGGAAAGAGAAAATGGGGAATTATAGGCTGGTCAGCCTAACATCGGTGATGGAGAAAATGCTGGAGTCAATTATTAAGGATGTAATAATTGAGCATTTGGAAAGTGGAGACAGGATTGGTTCTAGTCAGCATGGATTCACTAAAGGGAAATCATACTTTACAAATCTTCTGGAATTTTTTGAGGATGTGACCAGTAGAGTGGACAAGGGTGAATCAGTAGATGTTGTGTATCTGGATTTTCAAAAGTCTTTTGACAAGGTTCCACACAGAGGACAATTAAAGCTCACGGTATCAGAGGTAATACACTGACATGGATAGAGAACTGGTTGGCAGACTGGAAGCAGAAAGTTGGAATAAACGGTTCTTTTTCAGAGTGGCAGGCAGTGATGAGTGGGGTGCTAAAGGGTTCAGTGCTGGGATTCTATCTGTTCACATTATACATGAATTATTTGGATGAAAGAATTGAATGTAATATCATCAAATTCACAGATGACACTAAGCTGGGTTACAGTGTGTGTTGTGAGGTTGCAGGGTGACTTGGACAGACTGGCTGAATGAGCAATACATGGCAAATACAATATAATGTGGATGAATGTGTGGTTATCCATGTTGGTTGCAAAATCAGGAAAGAAGATTACGATCTGAATGGTGGCAGTTTAGGAAAAGGTGAGGTGCAACGAGACCTGGATATCATGGTGGAACAGTCGCTGAAGGTTGGCATGTAGGTGCTACAGGCAGTGAGGAAAACTAATGGCATGCTGGCCTTCATAATGAGAGGATTTGAGTACCGGAGTAAGGATATCTTGCTGCCGTTATTTCGGGCCTTGCTGAGGCCACACCTTGAGTATTGTGCACAATGTGGCCACCTAGTCTGAGGAATGACATTCTTGCTACTGAGGCAGTCCAACGAAGGTTCACCTGACTGATTCCCGGGATGGTATGACTGATATACGAGGAAAACACTGGACCGAATGGGTTCGTACTCACTGGAATTTAGCAGAATAATGAGGGATCTCATTGAATCATATAAAATCTTGATGGGGTTGTACAGCCTAGATGCAGGAAGGATGTTCCCAATGTTGGGGGAAGTCCAAAACGAGGAGTCACAATCTAAGAATAACGGGTATGCCATTCAAGACTGAGATAAGAAAGAATTTCTTCACTCAGAGTTGTGAACCTGTGGAATTCTATCCCATAGAAAGCTGTTGGGGTCAATTCATTAGATATACAGAGAAGCCTCAATTATCTGGCACTTGATTATCTGAATTTTGAAATACACGGCAAGAGCGCAAGGTCCCGATGCTCGGCTAAACTATGTTACCCGGCATTCGATTAACTGAATGAAATACTCCCTGCTCATGTCCTTCAGATAATCGAGGTTCCTCTGTATTCAAGAGAGCTGAATGTGGCCCTTGCAACTAAAGGGAATCAAGGGGTAAAGGGTGAGGGCTGGAATGGGATACTAAGAACGCATGATCAGCCAAGATCATACTGTATGGTGGTGCAGATTCAAAGGGCCGAATGGCCTACTCCTGCAACTACCTTCTAATATTTCACGAATGAACATATTTTAAAAAGGCCCCACCATTCAGTAATGCCTCCCTAAAGGATCTCCTAAAGACAGTCCAGGAGAGCAGCTCTTTTCCCTATATACAGCAGTCGGAAGTCAGCCCCACAGATGATAACAGCCTAGACAGAGGTGATTACAGACATCAGAGTTCATGGGGATCTCAAGAGAATCTTATTTCATCTTTTTCATTATAACTGGGAGATGCTGCACATCTCAGAACGTCTCACCAAAGGCTTGCTTGAGAAAGGACACAAGCACAAAGGATGGGTGTTTGAGTTGAGCCTCCCTATTGAGTTCAGCCCCACTTGGTTGTCAAGGTCACTGGTGCCAGCCTGTGTGGCTGCATCACGTGGGCAGGCTTGTTGGCCTGGTCAGGCTTCACAACTTCACCATTCAACATCATCGAGCCAGACTGCATGTGGTTGAAACGTCTCTTGAGCTACTGAACATCGAGAGGCTTCACTCTTTTCACTGTAAGCATTTAACTCCATAAGCCAAACTGCATATGACTTTGACGCCTCACATACTGATCAATATCGAGATGGTTCCCCTGTTACACTGTGAATGCAGCAGTCTGGGGTTTGAATGAGTATGCACAGCATGCTGATGCATAGAGCAGGATCCTGACAATGAAGGGTGGAAAATCTAGTTCACCAGAAAAGTTTGGGGAACTTATCAGCAAATTCCCTAACCTATCATGGAGAAGCTGAATTTTGCCTCCCACACAATTAAGGTCTTCTGCCTGACCTTCTAAAAGCTCCTGGGGGACCTGGAAGAGAACTCCCAACATGTGCCCATGAATATTTGCATTTGTCTGTTCATGTGTTGTGTGAGGAATATTTGACAGCAGGACAATTCTGTGAACTTGAGACTCTCCTAACTTGAGATAAGAAACTTAACAGAAAAATTAGATTTATCAGATCTTTCATTAGAAATTAATTTGTCATAGAAAAATGTGCTAAAGAATAGTAAAACAAAGGTGACAAACTTCAAATTGAACAATATAGTTAACCATGGACTTATAACCAGACTGGGGAAGAGTTTCATTGTAGAGCACCATGTAACACAGGCATAACTCAATTCTCTGCCAGATAGGGACTCCCCAGTCTGCTCTCTGAACAGCATTCTTCAAAATAACACTGTGGAACATTTCCCCCACTATGTTAAACCAGCAATGTTCAGACAAAAGTGAGGAAAAAACCTGAAATACCAACCCAAAAGCCACAAACTTGGTGTTCATCCAAAGAGTTGGCTGCAGTGTGATATAGAACTGGCTTCCACTCGTATGCCGTCCCTTGTTAGCCATCCCAAGAATTCCTCTCTTGCAGTGAGAGATTGCAAAGGTCTCATCTAATAATAGAAAACACATCCTGGATATGAGTAAGTATTTCTCATACTGATAGTGATCAAAACAATGTCCGTTTGTAAGGATACTGAAAGCCAAGGTCCATACCCATCAGGACAGCCTCAACTGTGATCTTGGGTTCATGTTGTGCCACATGTGACCCCATCATTACTGTTCTGTGTAAACTCTTCCTTATTGTTCTGTTTTGACACCATCATCTTGATAACTTTTTTATCTCTCTACCTTAACTAGTTTGCATAGTTTTGGATCAGTTTGTTACTTTGGTTAGATGCTTGTCATGCAACTCTTCGACCTATCATGTTATTCCAGCCATTTGGTTTGTCTCTGGCACTATCCTAATTTTCACTTTTTTTGTAATTATTAATTGGATCGTAGGCCACCTCTTCACTTTCTATTCAGCTGTTGATACTTTACTCAATCCGGCTGACACTTTGGAACACCTGAAAAGACTTTCCTCACAACATTTGTATTTACCTTTTGACACTCTTAATTACCTGAAATAATCTTACCAATATTTCCCTGCAAGAGAATTCTGTGCCTGTGTGCTTCCCTCCATTTCACCTGATGAAGGAGCAGCGCTCTGAAAGCTTGTGCTTTCAAATAAACTTGTTGAACTATAACCTGCTGTCATGCGGCTTCTGACTTTGTCCATTTCAGTCCAACACCGGCACCTCCACATCATTTGTAAGGAGACATGTATTTTATTTGGAAAAAATAAACTGAACATGAAAGTTTGGACAACCGTGTTGCAATAAAAGAATCATTTTTTAAAAACAACTTAAAGCAGTTTGCTCATTGGTTACATAAAAACATGTAATGTTGGCTGAATCTGGACTTTGCTACTTTTGATTGGCTGGCACCAGGTACTTTTGGGTTGAACAAAAAGAAACTGCCCAACGACAGCTTTTGGATTGGCTTTAAGGGTTGACTTGTCACAGAGCTGTGAGGAGAGAGAAACTGGGCTCTTAGGCTTGCAGAAATCAAAAAGCCAGACCCTGCCCTCCCTTTGAGAATTAATAATAAATAAAACTCAAAGAATCTACGACACGAAAAACTTCTAATTCAAGTAAAGACCTAATCCAACTGACCAGCTAATGGATCGAGGACTGCCACAGTCAATAATAGTGTGGTACCATTGTTAAAAAATCAAAAATACTGGGAGAAAGTCACCTCATACCATCCCTGGGATTTTTAATTCATAGATTGTGTTCTTCTTGCTATATTTTCTACTCTTAATATATTCTGGAATATTACTTGTCTAGGAGAAAGTGAGGACTGCAGATGCTGGAGATCAGTCGTGAGTGTGGTGCTGGAAAAGCACAGCAAGTCAGGCAGCATCCGAGGAGCAAGAGAATCAATGTTTCGGGATAAGCCCTTCATCAGGAAAGAGGCTTGTGGGCCCAGGGGGCCTAGAGATAAGTGGGGGGGGGGGGGGGGGGGAAGATAGCTGAGAATGTGATAGGCAGATGAAGGTATTGTTTGTCTCTCTATCTGGTCAATTTTCTTTGTGAATGAATGTTTGGATTTAAAGAGGGTATAGTTTAAGTTGAATGCTGGGTTAACGTCCAGTGTGGAGTTAAGGAAGGGAGGGAGTTCTTTTCTCTCCAAAGGGCAATGGAAATATTCAATAGTCAGTTTTCTTTCTTTGGGAAAATGTAATAGAGTTATAGTCATAGAGGAAGAGATGTATAGCACCGAAACATCAGTCCCACTTGCCCATGACGACCAGATATCCTCGATTAATCTAATCCCATTTGCCAGCACCTGCGCCCACACCACCTCCCTCACCTCTATCCAAGGCCCTAAAGGAGCCTTCCACATCCATCAAAGTTTTACCTGCACATCCACTAATACCATTTATTGTATCCGTTGCTCCTGATGAGGTCTCCTCTACACTGGGGAGACTGGACGTCTCCTAGCAGAGCGCTTTAGGGAACATCTCCGGGACACCCGCACCAATCAACCACACCGCCTCATGGCCCAACATTTCAACTCCCCATCCCACTCTGCTGAGGACATGGAGGTCCTGGGCCTCCTTCACGTCGCTCCCTCACCACCAGACGCCTGGAGGAAGAATGCCTCATCTTCCGCCTCAGAACACTTCAACCCCAGGGCATCAATGTGGAATGCAACAGTTTCCTCATTTCCCCTTCCCCCACCTCACCCTAATTCCAAACTTCCAGCTCAGCACTGTCCCCATGACTTGTTCAGACTTGTCCTACCTGCCTATCTCCTTTTCCACCTGTCCACTCCACCCTCTCCTCCCTGACCTATCACCTTCATCCCCACCCCCACTCACCCATTGTACTCTATGCTACTTTCTCCCCACCCCCACCCTCCTCTAGCTTATCTCTCCACGCTTCAGGCTCACTGCCTTTATTCCTGATGAAGGGCTTGTGCCCGAAACGTCGATTTCGCTGCTCCTTGGATGCTGCCTGAACTGCTGTGCTCTTCCAGCACCACTAATCCAGAATCTGGTTTCCAGCATCTGCAGTCATTGTTTTTAACCATCCCCCTCTAAACCCTTCCTATTGATATACCCATCCAGATGCTTTTTAAATTTGTAATTGTACCAGACTCTGGCAGCTCATTCCACACGTGCACCAACTTTTGTGTGAAGAAATTGCCCCAAGGCCCCTTCTATATCTTGCCCCTCTCATCCTAATCCAATGCCCTCTAGTTCTGGATGCCCCCAATCCGGGGAAAAGACCTTGTCTATTTATCCTATCCATGCCCCTCATGATTTTATAAACCTCTATGAGGTCACCCCTCAGCCTCCAACGCTCCAGGGAAAACAGCCCCAGTCTATTTGGCCTGTCCTGTAGCTCAAATCCCTGGCAATATCCTGGTAAATCTTTTCTGAACCCTTTTAAGTTTCACAACATTCTTCTGATAAGAGGGAGACCAGAATTGTACACAATATTCCAAAAGTGGCCTAACTAATGTCCTATACAGCCCGTACTATAAATACTTCTTCCTGAGCAGCGAGAATCCAAAACTCTCACTTATGTGTACTCCATGTAGTGACATATGTCTCCCTGACTGGCAGGGATAGTCATTATACAAACATTATAGATAACATCTCACATCACACTCTGTAATAATGCTTCCACTATAAAACATTTTTGATGTTTTCTTTTTACCTTCAAATGTTTCTCCATAAATAGATATTCCACCATCTCCTCTACCATTAGAAATGTCTATGGTTTTGGGAAGAAAATATCAGAATAGAAGTCAGAATTTATAAACAGAAAAGGACAAAGTTTAAATAATTCTACTTCAAATATTATAATTGTGATTACTGTATGGTACAATTTGCTGCTTTCATATTTCTGGAATTAATTTTACTCATGCCATAGATGAGACATGTGCCATGTGGCTGTTTACAATCCTGGCTACTTTAACATGTGCAGATTTATGGTGCTTGGTGGAAAAAAAGAGTAGCTTTTGGTTCTCACCTCCTCCTTGAATCCAGGTACTCTTCACCAGCCTATGAAATAGACTTCCTTGGTAAGACAGCCGAATGTTTGTAGGTGAGAAACCTACCTCTCCTGTGCAAAGTGCCTCAAAATTTCTGCACGTCTTTGGACAGACATCTGTAAAAAGCTATCAATGTATAATCAATTAGTATCAGTACTTTGTTCACTGACTTTATAACTGCAATTGCGAATATGTTTTTCTCTCTGCAAGAAATAAAGAATTACGTTCACATAATGCATTTCAACACCTCAATATGTCCATTTGAGAAGCCAGACAGAACCTCAATTTCAAAAGCAAAAACAGAAGTTGCTGGAAAAGCTCAGCAGGTCTGGCAGTGTCTGTGAAGAGAACTCAGAGTTAATGTTTTGGGTCCGGTGACCCTTTCTCAGAACCGGAACCAAAACATTAACTCTGATTTCTCTCCACAGATTTTGCCCGAACTGCTGAGCTTTTCCAGCTACTTCTGTTTTTGTTTCTGATTTACAGCATCCGCAGTTGTTGATTTTTTTTCAGAACCTCAATTTAGTGCTTCTTCAGAAAGACAAAATCTCTGACAATGCAGTGTTCCCTCAGTTTTAGCCTCGTTCATTTGCTCAAGTCTCTGAAAGGTGACTTCAAGCCATGATGTTTTGAGTCACATCCAATATCAAGATCTTCATGACCTGAACCATGGAGACCTCGAAACGAGCTGGTTGATATTAAGATAAATGATCACACTGACACAATACTGAGAGCATTACATTTTGACCTGGCATTGCTGCCTTTATTCAGTGACATTTATTGAAATGATTATCTATACACGGGATAGGTTCAAGCTCAGCAGCAATGGTTTCAGGTCAACACCTAATACACTTTGATTGTGAAGGATGACCATCTGATTGTTGCTCTCATTCCTGTGGAACTATACTCTAGGAGGATCAGGACCTTCAGAATACGAGAGATAATGAGGGTAGATGTATGTCTGAAGCTAGGGAGAGGACTAGGTAACAACCTTTCACTACATTCCTTACCTCAAATAATAATCTCCCAATAGGTTTCTGATCAATGGAAATGTCCATGTAAACAAATGTGTGCTGCAGAAAATAGAGACAAAACATTAGACTAGTTAAATTGCCCTATGTTGAAGAAGATAACCAAGAGTTTGGCAAAGAACAATTTGGCCTGTTGTAGAAGTGATCATTATCAGTGAAACATATGGAGAGATAATCTAAAGGATAACTCAAACTGATTGCTGCCACATCAAAGTGTCTACAGCATTAAGATGGATTGAAAACCAGATAAGAAGCTGTTTGTTTGAAGTAACTGAAACAACAAAAAGTGACTGTCATTCTTGCAGCCAAGAATTGGTATAACTAGTAGAATAGAACTGTGTTAGGTTTATCACAGGAGTCACACAGCTCTGAGAAGCCCCCAATACAGGCAGTTGAGGTTTTGAAATGGAAGACATTTCAAGAAAATAGGATTAGGAATGGATAATGAAAAATGCAAATCCTGGAACTCTGGTAGGGAAAGAGGAAATGTATTGGAAAGGCAAACTACATGGACAACATTTGACTGCGATCTCAGTTAACAACCCTAGCATGAAGGTTTAATTTTGTCTTTTAGACGTTAATCGACCCAAATTACACATTCAATAGTTTTTAATTCCATGACCTGGAAGGAATTTAGATGTTTTCATGAAATCATAGGAATAAGAGTAGATCATTCAGCCCCTCAAGCCTGTTCAATGAGATCATGGTTGATCTGTGGTCTAACTCCATATCTCTTAATACATTTGCTTAACAAAATTTATCTCAAATTTAAATTACTAACATATCCTACATCCGCTGCCAATTGTGAAACTGAGTTCCAAACATTAACACCTTTTGTATCAAAGTGCTTCATAACATGTCAGGATCCTGAACAGTCTGGCCCCAATTCTCAGATGATGCTCCTTAGTTCCAGAATCCCCAACTAATGGAAACAGTTTATCTATCTTGTCTTTTCCTGTTAATATCTCAAAGACTTTGATCAGATTACTCCAAACCTTCTAAATTGTAGAGAAAACAGGCCTAAGAGAATGTTAAGGTCTCTCCTGTTGCCTCTCTACTTCTGGGATTTAAACAGCATTCATATTGAGTAGATTTTGGTCCTCTTTTATTTTTATCATTCTGATTTTTTTTCAATCTTCAGCCATGAATGGGATGGCTACTGAGGAGAGGGGTTTGCTCTGTGTGTCCTGGTGGTATAAAGAAAGATTGATATTTACCTGAATGTCCTTTAGGTAATCAGAATAAAACTCTTCAGCTATGGCATCATACAGAGCTTTCGGTCTGAAATCTACGTAGCCAAATTCATTTTCTGTCCACTTGAGGAAATCTTTCTCATCTCCAATAAGCTGGCCATTGATAAAGCACATGACATGGGAGGAGAAGCCCCACATGTCACCCTTGAGCTCCTGTAAAACAAGAACTGCTGTCTTTAAGTTCTGAAAATATGATATACTCATCATTAGATCGGCACCACCTTCATCAACTCTTAATTTGATTACAGATAACCAATTATTCAATGCTTGAATGTGCACTAATGCACATTTCTCTTGTCATTTTGAGTATCAAGTCATCCAATTGAAGCAATGTATAGAGCATAGATTCTCAGAGCAGAGAAGGCCATGCAACCTATTGTATAGTCTCATTCTTCACAGAGTCACTCTACCAGATATCAGTCAGAAACATACTTCTGCTCCCACACTTTTCCTTCCCTTCCCATGAACATGATAGGACCTCCCTTGTCCTCATCTTCCACCACACTAGATTCTGCCCTTCAGTGGACTATCCTTTACTCCAATGTGATGCTATCACTAAAATATCTTCCACTGTCAGATTTCTAAAGCAGAGTCAAAAAGTGTGGCGCTGGAAAAGCACAACTGGTCACGTAGCATCCGAGGAGCAGGAGAGCCAACATGTCAGGCATAAACGCTTCATCAGAAATGGGGGGGAAGAAACCCAGAGGGCTGAAAGATAAATGGGAGTGGGGTGGGGATGGGGGTGGGGAAGGTTGCTTGGAAGACAATAGGTAGATGAAGGTAGGGTTTATGGTGATGTGTCAGAGTGGAGGGTAGAGATTTCTAAAGTAACCAGTCACTGTAACATCCTCGTCCACTCCTCAGTAACCGTCAGTACTACCTCCCTTTCCTACAGCACTGTTCTGTGAAAGCACAGGAGACATACCACCCATCCTTTTATCCTTTTCTCTTCAAGACATCAGGAACTCCCTCCGATGCAGAACCCTGACCTTTTCCTACTTCTTTCAAATTGGTATATTATATTTGCTGCTCACATGGTGGTCTCCTTTGTGGTTTGTTAGATGTCTTATTAATGGCACAACTCACCCATATTTTCTTTTTTCTTGTTAATCTTCTTTTGTATTTTGGTTTCATTACCACTTTATCTGGACTTGAAACATAAAATCTTTATCTTTCAACCTCTCCTGATCTGACCCACTCAGAGAACTCCCCTCTGATTTTCTTGGTCCTTGCTTCCATCCTTGCACTTGCTTAAATCTATTATATTTTAAATTTTCCTATTTAGAAAATTTCACGCAGATGAACAAATATGAATTTGAAAACATTTGTGCATTTACTCCTATTTAATTTTACTATTACAGTTTTTAAAAAAATAATTCATGTAATGTTTGTGCTGCTGGCTAGGCTAGCATTTATTTCCCATCCCTAAAAGAGTCAAGCACATTGCTGAGAGTCTGGAGTCACACATAGGGCACACCAGGTAGGGACAGCAGTTTCCTTCCCTGGAGGACATCAGTGGACCAGGTGTTTTTTTTTTCCGACAATTGACAATCGTTTCATGATCATCATTAGACTCTTAATTGCAGATTTTTCTTAAATTTAAATTCCACCATCTATCATGAACCCAGGTCCCCAGAACATTATCTGGGTCTCTGGATTAATAAACTAGATTTCATACCAGGTCATTTGCCAAGCAGAGAAGTTGGGGAAATTTAAATTTAATTAATTAAGTCTGTACTCGAAAAATATATCAGCAATGATGGCCATGGAATGACTGGACTGTTTCAAAACCCATCCAGTTTTAAATAAAAACTCCATTCTATCCAGGCCTTTAAATATTCTGTAAGATTTAATTAGATCTCCCCTCATCTTTTTAAACTCCATTGAATTCAGATCAAGAATCCTCAATGCTCCTCATATAGCAAGCCCTTCATTCCTGGGATCATTGTTGTAAACATCCTCTGGACCCCCTCCAATGCCAGAACATCCTTCATGATGAAGGGCTTTTGCCTGAAACGTTGACTCTCCTGCACTTCAGATTGTGCCTGACCTGCTGTGCTTTTCTAGCACCACAGTCACAACTCTGATCTCTAGCACCTGCAATCCTCACTTTCACCTGGTTGATTTCAACTATCCTTCCTTAGATACAGGGCCCAAAACTGGTTACAATATTCCAAATGTGGTCTGACCCAGAGCCTTATAGTCTTAGCAGTATATCCCTGCTCTTATATTCTAAGCCTTTTGAAATGAATGCTACATTGCATTTGCTTTCCTGTCAACTGAATTTGAATCTGAAACTTCAGAGACTCCTGAACTAAGACTCTTAAGTCCCTTTGTGCTCCGAAGCCTTTCCCCATTTAGAAAATGGTCTGTGCCTCAATTCTTCCTCACACCTTCCTACATTGTATGCCATCTGCCACTTTCTGCCCAATCTCCTAGCCTGTCCAAGTTATTCTGCAGCCTCTCCGCTTTCTTAACATTACCTACCCCTCCACCTACTTGGTGTCATCTGCAATCTTAGCTACAATTCCCTCAGTTCCTTTATCCAGATCATTAATACATAAAGTGCATAGCTATGGTCCCAACACTCACCCCTGTGAAACTCCACTAGTCACTGGCTGCCATCCTGAAAAAGACCTCTGTATCCCCACTCTCTGCCTTCTGCCAGTCAGTCAATTCTCTACCCATGCCAGTACCTTGCCCTGAACACATTGGTTCTTATCTTATTTAGCAGCCTCCTGTGCGGCACCTTCTCAAAGGCCTTCAGGAAATCCAAATTGATCACATCCACTAACTCTCCTTTGGCTAACTTACCTACTACCTCCTCGAAGAATTTCAACAGATTTTTCAGGCATGAGCTCCTTTTGATGAAGCCATGCTAACTTAGCCCTATCCACATACTTTCAAGTACTCTGCAAACTCATACTTAATAATGGACTTTCAATCTTACCAATGACTGATGTCAGGTTAACCAGCCTCTAGTTTCCTGGCTTCTGTTTCCCTCATTTTCTAGTCCTCTGGGACGCTCCCTGATTCTAATGATTCCTGAAAAATCACCACTAATGCTTCCAAAATCTCCTCAGAACTCTGGAGTGTAATCTATCTGGCCTGGGTGATTTATCCACCTTCAGACCTTTCAGCTTCCCCAGCATCATTATCTTAGTGATGGCCACTACACTCCCCTCTGCCTCTGCCCCCGCACCCCCCAACTCTTGTAGTTTTGGTATGCTTCCACATATTGAAAACTGATGTAAAGTACCTATTCAGTTCCCCTGCCATTTCTTTATTCTCCATTACTGCTTCTCCAGCCTCAATTCTCAGTGGGCCAATGTCCACTGTTGTCCCTTTCTCATCTTTTACATACCTGAAAACAACTTGCAGTTTTCTTTTATACTTTTAGCTAGCTTACCTTCATATTTTAACTTCTGCCCCTATTGCCTTGTTTTTAAAGGCTTCCTAACCCTCTGGCTGCCCACTAATCTTCACCACATTGTATGCCTTATCACACATCACCAACTCTAGAATTCCCTGCTTTCTTGTTGGCTCTAGATAAATACCTTCTTTTTCTGAGTTAAGTACATATCCCAGGCAAATTCCAGAAGTGGGCTTATGACTGGCTCAGCCATATGGGAAGGATATGTCCGTTTCAGCTCCTATAAGAGGAAAAGATTTTCTTAAAATTTGTCTTTTCTATCAGTCTTTCATTCCACAATGAGAAGAGTGCCATATTCTCAGATGTGTATGTTTTAATTAAATTAACTTAAATTAACTTATAGGGAAAAATTGTTTACATTCACAACCTCCTAAGATCAGCTTTGAACTGCCTAGTTGAACTGCTCCTTATGCACCCTCAAATCAAATGAAATAGTTCCTTTCTGTACTTAATAAAAACATTAATCTCCTTAAAGACTTCAATTAGATCGCACCTTATTCTTCTACCTTTAAGAGATTATAAATTTATATTATGCAACCTCTTCTCATAATCTAAATAAAGCAAAAAAAAACTGCAGATGTTGGAAATCTGAGACAAAAACAGAAATTGCAGGAGAAACTCAGCAGATCAGGCAGCATCTACAGAGAGAGAAAAGCAGAGTTAATACTTTGAATCCAGTGATCCTTTGTCAGAACTGATATGTTATAACTTCACACATAAATCATAATTTGTCACTTACCCAAAGTAATTCTGGTTATCCCAGAGCAGAGTGCCAATTATTGTTACACTCTGGTTTGGGAGAAATAACCTTTAGTGTTAAAGTAGACAAAAGTAAGATCGAAGGGCTTACTAAAACAATAAAGTCACAATATTCCACAGTTTTGAACAAACAACTATACTTTACAAGTTAGAACAGCAATACAATCTACAACTTAATCCAAATACCCAGAACTAACATATGGCAAACAGAAATATCTTACTGTGAATGGACACACCACAGTGCACATCAAATATGACCAAGAAAGATGTCACAGATTTCTCAGTAACACCCCTCCAGACATTAATGGCCCAAGGTGTCACCAAATCTTAGTAAACTTCACAAGAGATTACAATTCTTCATTTTTGCTTATCTGGCTTTGAAAGAGTTCTCAAGAGCTATCCATTATTAACCGTCTCAACAAGTATCCCTGCTTCAGTTGATCACCTTCATTTCCTGGGTTCACACTCCCCTGAACTTTAAAAACTGCACTCCATATTTATTCACTGACAATGCCAGCTTTCGTTAATGGCTGTCTCACAGAGTCTCTGACCCAGACTATATACCTCAATTGTGTTTTCAGCAACACAGATCAGCAGTTCGTTTGCACAAGGAGCTCACTCCCTTTTTCCTTAGACATCCCTGGGCCGCAGCTACAGAGAGCAGTTCAACTCTTTTTAATTTTGCACTGGATCCCCAATGACACAGGCTTAATATTTTATTCCTTATTCCTGCTTTATTCCTGATGAAGGGCTTTTGCCCGAAACATCGATTTCACTGCTTCTTGGATGCTGCCTGAACTGCTGTGCTCTTCCTGCACCACTAATCCAGAACTTCATATTGTCTCGCCTGCAGTGAAGCTAAACATCAGCACCTTAACATGAAGAAACCATTTCTCTCTCACTCTCTCTCTGTGTTCCACAGTTCAATGACCTTAGTCCTTGCCTACAATCTTTTGAATTCCTCTTCTATGAGCTATTGAGTGACCCATTAAAAACCTTAGAACAAGCACGGTCTCTATCTGAGGTACAATTGAATGGTGCCACTGAGGAACTCTAAAGCTCAGTTTCAATGTGTCCTGAGTGGGTGGGGGAGGGATGCACAAAACATTATGGTCTTTCAAAGTGAGATCTGACCAGAACGTTTAGAAATAAATGAACCTCTAACCCTTTGTATTTCAGATTCACTGAGATATAATTTGACATTGCATTCTTTTTTTAAGCTACTTTTTGTCATTGTTCAATAACGAATAACAATTTTAGCAGCACGGTGGCTGAGTGGTTAGCACTGCTGCCTCAGTGCCAGGGACCTGGGTTTGATTCCAGCCTCAGGTGACTGTCTGCGTGCAGTTTGGACATCCTCTCCATGTCTGCATGCATTTCCTTTGAGTGCTCAGGTTTCCTCCCACAGTTCTTAGATGTCCAGGCTAGCTGGATTAGCCATAGGAAATGCAGAGTTACAGAGGTGGGATGGGGGATTGGGTGTCTGGTGTGCTCTTTAGAGGGTCAGTATGGACTCAATGGGTAGGATGGCCTGTTTTCCCCATTGTAGGGATTCTATGAATTTTTATACAAGAAGAGCCCTACATCATATGAACATAAAAACAAGAAACAAGAGTAGGCCATTCAGCCTTTTGAGTAAAAAGTGAGGTCTGCAGATGCTGGAGATCAGAGCTGAAAATGTGCTGCTGGTTAAAGCACAGCAGGTCAGGCAGCATCCAAGGAACAGGAAATTCGACGTTTTGGGCCAGAGTCCTTCATCAGGGCTCTGGCCCGAAACGTCGAATTTCCTGTTCCTTGGATTCAGCCTTTTGAGCCAACTTCACCATTTGATGAGATCATGGTTTATCTAATTTTAAATTTAACTCCACATTCCTGCATTTTCTGATCACCTTTCATCGTCTTGATAACCAAGACCTATCTATTTCTGTCCTAAAACTATTTAAGGATTCAATATCCTTTTTCTTTTGAAGGAGAAATTTCCAAAAACTCTGAACCTTCTGAGGAAAAGAAAAGTTTTTCTCAACTCTGTTTTAAATGGGCACCCCCTTATTTTTAAACCCCAGTTCTAGATTCTCCCACAAATGGAAACACCTTTTCCACATCCACCTAGTCAAGTCTCCTCAGGATTTTAGATGTTTCAATTAAGTCATCTCTGACTCCTGTAAACTCCAAAGAATGCAAGTCCAGCCTGTCTGTTCTTTCTTCATTCCAAGTATTAGTCTAGTGAACCATCTCTGAATTACTTATAATACATTAACTTCTTGCTGTATGGTGACCAGTACTACACATCGTACTCTAGATTTGGTCTCACCAATATCCTACACAACTGAACCTCTTTAATGCAATTCCTCTCACAATAAACCAATAAACATTCTATTGGCTTACCTTCTGCTCCTCTACAGTTCCCAGCTACTCATCATTTATCTTGATTCGGACTAGAGTGGATGACCTCACACTTTCCAGAGGTAAAGGACACTATCACTATGCCACAATACCCTCCAACTAGTCTGTCTTCCAACTCTTAACCAATTCCCCACCTATATTAGTAGATGTTCACAATCCCACATCATAAATTTTTAACAGCTTCTTGTATGAAATGCTATTGGATACCTTCCAGAATCTCATACAAATAAATCACTTAATTACTTTAATCACATCCTCAAACATTCATCTTTACAAATCCATGTTAATTGAATTCCATCAGCTCATGTCTAAATGTTCAATCACTCCCTTCCAAACAAAAGCTGCATATAACCACCTCCTACCCGCACTATAATAAATGTTAGAGTAAAAAATGAGGTCTGCAGATGCTGGAGATCACAGCTGCAAATGTGTTGCTGGTCAAAGCACAGCAGGCCAGGCAGCATCTCAGGAATAGAGAATTCGACGTTTCGAGCATAAGCCTTTTGGCTTATGCTCGAAACGTTGAATTCTCTATTCCTGAGATGCTGCCTGGCCTGCTGCGCTTTGACCAGCAACACATTTGCAGCTATAATAAATGTTAGCTTACTGTGATATCTTAGTTACTCTCTACTACTGTTCTTAAACAATGGAGTTACTTTGGCAATTTCCAATCCAGAAGGATTTCTGAATCAAGTGACTTTTGGAAGATAATTTCTACAGCACTTGTAATTTCTCACTTTTTAAATATTCTGAGCTGTGAATTTTATGAACTTGATGTCGCATCTATCTGTAGCTTCCTTATTTTTCCACAGTGTTTTAAAATTTACACTAAAACTAATAAGTTCCTCCTCTTGATTCATTTTCCATTTTTTGAACATTACTATAACCTTAGTTTTCACAGTAGAACAGATTTGATGAAGTTCAGAGCTGGAAAAAGCACACCTAGTCAAGCAGCAACTGAGGAGCGAGAGTTGATGTTTCAGGCTTAACCCTTCATCAGGATTCTCCAGCCACTTTTTATCGCCTCTGACTTCTCCAGCATCTGCACTCCTCACTATCTCAGAGTAAGGACAGAAACTAGTAGAAAGAAAATCTTTAGCAAACCTGTCATTTTGCAATTTTAAATTATAATATTGGGATACAATATAATATCCAATATAATACTGGATCACAATAAACACCAGGAATGAAGTTTTCCACATGTATTTGATATTAGTTAGTCAAATAGCAACATTTACAGCATCTAATGAAGGACAAACATGTGGCAGGTAGGTCAGAGCATGGGTGCTTTGCTGCAGTAGAGGCTGTTGAGAAAGGGACACAATCTAATTCTAAGAAAACATCATTTTTCAGTTGTTTCTACTCAAATGTGGGCATTAGAACTTAGAACGGAAAAATGACACTAGTATGACACACTTTATAGTCAGTAAACTTGACTTAGTCAGAATATCATGGCAATTTTAAATGATCAAATTCCCAATTCAACAAATTTTAGAAACATTGTTGTGAATCATTGTGGGGCATTTTATCATGATAAAGATACAAGGAATCTGAATTGTTTTAATATAAATTTTATTTCTAAAGTTTGAGAATTCACATATCAAAAGTAGTAATTAAGCATTGCCTTTCACAGGTCATTTAAATATGTGAGGTCAGAAATAAGGTTTCAAGGTTGCCAAAGTTCTCTGGCAAGCTGGAAGGTGGTTTGAAGTGTGTCTACTTCAACACCAGGAGCATCTGGAATAAGTTGGATGAACTTGCAGCATGGGTTGGTACCTGAGACTTCGATGTTGTGGCCATTTTGGAGACATGGATAGAGCAGTGACAGGAATGGTTGTTGCAGGTTCCAGGGTTTAGATATTTCAATAAGAACAGGGAAGGTGGTAAAAGAGGGAAAGGTGTGGCATTCTTAGTCAAGGACAGTATTACGGTGGCAGAAAGGATGTTTGAGGACTCGTCTACTGAGATAGTATAGGCTTAGGTTAGAAACAGGAAAGGAGAGGTCATACTATTGGGAGCTTTCTATATGCCACTGAATAGTTCCAGAAATGGAGAGGAAAGGACAGCAAAGATGATTCTGGATAGGAGCGAGATTAACACGGTAATTGTTATGTGGGTTTCAACTTTCCAAATATTGACTGGAAATGTTACAGTTCAAGAACTTCAGACGGGTCAGTTTTTGTCCAATGTGTGCAGGAGGGTTTCCTGACACAGTATGTAGACAGGGCAACAAGAAGCGAGGCCACATTGGATTTGATACTGGGTAATGAACCTGGCCAGGTGTTAGATTTGGAGGTAGGTGAGCATTTTGGTGATAGTAACCACAATTCGGTTATGTTTACTTTAGTGATGGAAAGGGATAGGTATACACCGCAGGGCAAGAGTTATAGCTGGGGGAAAAGGCAATTATGATGCGATTAGGCAAGATTTAGGATGCGGAAGATGAGGAAGGAAACTGCAAGATATAGGCACAATTGAAATGTGGAGCTTATTCAAGTAACAGCTACTGCCTGTCCTTGATAAGTATGTACTTGTCAGGCAGGGAGGAACTGGTCAAGGGAGGAAGCCATGGTTTACTAAAGAAGTTGAATCTCTTGTCAAAGGGAAGAAGGAGGCTTATGTAGGGATGAGACGTGAAGGCTCAGTTTGGGTGCTTGAGAGCTACAAGTTGGCCAGGAAAGACCTAAAAAGAGCCAAGAGGAGGCATGAGAAGTTGTTGGTAGGTAGGATCAAGGAAAACCCCGAAGATGTCTATAGGTATGTCAGAAATAAAAGAATGACTAGAGTAAGATTATGGCCAATCAAGGACAGTAGTGGGAAGTTGTGTGTGGAGTCCGTGGAGATAGGAAAGGCATGAAATGAATATTTTTCATCAGTATCTGCACTGGAAAAAGACAATGTTATTGAGGAGAATACTGAGATACAGGCTACTAGACTAGATAGTATTGAGGTTCACAAGGAGGAGGTGTAAACAATTCTGGAAAGTGTGAAAATAGTTAAGACCCCTGTGCCAGTTGGGATTTATCCTCTGATTCTCTGGGAAGCCAGGGAGGAGACTGAAAAGTCTTTGGCTTTGATCTTTATGTTGTCATTGTCTACAGGAATGGTGCCAGAAGACTGGAGGATAGTAAATATTGTCCCCTTGTTCAAGAAGGGGAGTAGAGACAACTCTGGTAATTATACACCAGTGAGCCTTACTTCGGTTGTGAATAAGTTTTGGAAGGGTTATAAGAGATAGGAATTATAATCATCTATAAAGGAATAATTTGATTGGGGATAGTCAACATGGTTTTGTGAAGGGTAGGTGGTGCCTCACAAACCTTACTGAGTTCTTTGAGAAGGTGACCAAACAGGTGAATGAGGGTAAAGCGGTTGATGTGGTGTATAAGGATTTCAGTAAAGTGTTTGATAAGGTTCCCCATGGTAGGCTATTGCAGAAAATACAGAGGCATGGGATTGATGGCGGTTTGGATCAGAAATAAGCTAACTGAAAGAAGACAGAGGGTGGTGGTTAATAGGAAATGTTCACCCCGGAGTTCAGTTACTAGTGGTGTACTGCAAGGATCTGTTTTGGATCCACTGTTATTTGTCATTTTTATAAATGATCTGGATGAGGATGTAGAAGGATGGGTTAGTAAGTTTGTAGATGACACGAAGATCAGTGGAGTTATGGATATTGCCAAAGGATGTTGCAGGTTACAGAAGGACATATATAAGCTGCAGAGCTGGGCTGAGAGGTGGTAAATGGAGTTTAATGGAAAAGTGTGAGGTGATTCACTTTGACGGAGCAACAGGAATACAGAATACTTGGCTGATGGTAAGATTTTTGGAAGTGTAGATGAGCAGAGAGATCTTGATGTCTATGTACATAGATCCCTGAAAGTTGCCACCCAGGTTGATAATGTTGTTAAGAAGGCATACGGTGTGTTAGCATTTATTGGTAGTGGGATTGAGTTTCGGAGCCATGTGGTCATGCTGCAGTTGTACAAAACTCTGGTGTGCTCACACTTGAAGTACTGCGTACAGTTCTGGTCGCCGCATGAAAAGAAGGAAAGTTTGGTAAAGGTTCAGAGGAGATTTACTAGGATGTTGCCTGGTATGGAGGGAAGGTCTTATGAGAAAAGGTTGAGGGACTTGACGCTGTTTTTGTTAGAGAGAATAAGGTTGAGAGGTAACTTAATTGAGACATATAAGATGATCAGAGGGTTCGATAAGGTGGACAGTGAGAGACCTTTTCCTCAGATGGCGATGGCTAGCACGTGGGGACATAGCTTTAAATTGATGGCTGGTAGATATAGGACAGATGTCAGAGGTAGCTTCTTTACTCAGAAAGTAGTAAGGGCATGAAATGCCTTGCCTGCGACAGTAGTAGACGCGCCAACTTTAAGGGCATTTAAATGGTCATTGGATAAATATACAGATGAAAATGGGATAGTGTACGTTAGGTGGGGTTCTGACTGGTTTCACAGGTCGGCGCAACAACAAGAGTCAAAAGGTCTGCGCTGCACTGTAATGTTCTATGGTCTATGTGTACTGATTCCTTGAATTATTCTTGTTTAGCAAAATCTAAGTACGTAATAGCCAGACTTCACAAAACAAACCCTTCAGGGTCAATGTCTAATTAATATGCAGTTATCCATTGTGATAGTAGGAGGAGAACTACAATTTAGCCTGAGTACCCAAGATCAAAGGAGAAAAAATGTTTTCTCTCTAGCTGTTAATATTTAACATATAAAACACTGAATCTCAAAATCTAGATGAAGAATGTAAATCCCTCATGGTATATGTTACCACATTAGCTCTCTGAATCTGCCTCTTTCTTTTAACAATTACCTAACTCACTAGAATATGTGATATTCTTAAGGACAAAAGGTTATCATGGAAGGTCACAGTTACATAGTTCAGCTGGATGCACTGAAGAGAAAAAGGAGGCAAAAGGATAAGGTAAGATTGAGGTCACTTGACACAAGATGGCGAGGATAAACCAGGTATCTCTTATCAAATTATTTTTAATCTTCCTAGGTTCACTTATTTTTTTTCTCTCTAGAAATGCAAACTTGAACCAGTTTCTATGTGTATGACCTTCTGAGGGAATGTATTTAACATTATTATTATTATCGTGTGACATGTTTATGCAACAGGTTCCAAGTTTTTAAATTGTGTGTATCCCTAGTTTTTGAACTAGTTATCAATCTGAACAATTTATTTATTGAGATTTTATCAATTTCCTTTATAATTTTGAATATTTTACGAGATTGCTTTTAGTCCTTTAATGTTTATCAAGATTTAAGTTCTTGAGATGTGGCAACATATATCTGCTGCCCTGTGCAACACCCTTTAAAATCACTAATGCTGTTCCAATGGGATTGTCACTAGTGCCAGGCAGTCAGACTCTAAGCTTTTGTGTGCAAACTCCATCACTATTTTGATTTATACTTCTCTAACACCAGCCTTGCTCTTGGAGTTAAAAATAGTAGCTTAATTCAAAACTATTCAGTAAAAAAAACTCTTTGATCACCTGTACAGCTAATAAGACTGTGTGAAATCTTGAATCTTTGAGGAGTCCCACAACCTCTAAGTGAAAGGGTGGATACATGCTGGATTACTGTCTGTCAACAAATATGCAGTTTCCTGGAAAATGGTCAAGGATTGATATATGGGAACTTTGAGCAAGTCTATAATTAAACAGTTATCATTTGATGAGGACACAACACAATTTTACCGTGTCACCAACACAAAACATTCACAATTAATCATTTGTGATGTCAGAGCAAAAACACCTTGAATCACAGACTTGACACAGCAACCTTTTCCAAACATCCAGGCATCTGATGACTCAGCCAATAACATCAACTTTTTTCCAACTCTTGACAGAAGTCTTTAAACTCAACTTTTAAGTTTAAAGATGTGAACCCAAGTTATAAATGTAGCGTTAGACGTTGCTTAGTCAAACATTGACTCAGAAACACTTGTTTTTAAGAACCTCTTTGCCCTACAGTACTGCTGAATGAAGCAATTACTGTGCTATTTTCTATGTGCCAAAATTATTACTGGCAAAATGTTACATTTGGTGCACACAACATGGTAAATTAAAGATCTTAGGAGTTATGCTGTTAGTCTCATAAATTCCGCCCACTGACATCACAGAGTCATAGAGAGGTACAGCACAGAAACAGACCCTTTGGTCCAAATCATCCATGCCGACCAGATATCCTAAATTCATCTAGTCCGATGTTCCAGCACTTGGCCCATATCCCTCCAAAGCCCTTTTAAATGTTTTAATCGTACCAGCCTCCACTACTTCCTCTGGCAGCTCATTCCATACATGCACTACCCTCCATGAAAAAGTTGCCACTCAGGTCCCTTTCCACTCTTACCCTAAACCTACACCCATTGGAAACGTTAATAGAGTTCTTGCTCATAATCTCAAAAGATGTTGCTGACTGAAAAGTAGATATCAATAATAAGGACATCGAATCACAGAAGTACAGAAGAAGACCCTTGGCCATCATGTCTGCACCAGCTCTTCAAACGAGCATCATTACCTCATGCTAATCTCCTGCTGTTTCCTCCATTTCCTTGCACACTATTTCTATCCAAATAACTAACCAATGCCCTTTTGAATATCACATCAAGGTGGTATAGTCCATACCCTAACTACTCACTGAGTGATAAAGTCTTTGCTCATATCACTCTCGTTCCTTTTGCACATCCCTTTAAACCTGTACCTTATTCTCGCTTTTATTAGCAGGAACAGCTTGTTCTTATCAACTCTATCCAGACCACGCACAAACCTCTATCAAATCACCTCTCAGACATCTTCTCTCTAAGTAATACAGTTCCAACTTCTTCAGTCTATCCTTGTAACTGAACGTTTTTATCCCTGGAACCATTCTTGTAAATCTTCTCTGCACTCTCTCCAATGCATTCATATCCTTCCTATAATAGGATGCCTATAACTGTACACAATAAACCAGCTAGAAGAAAGTAAGGACTGCAGATGTTGGAGATCAGAGTTGAGAGTGTGGTGCTGGAAAAGCACAGCAGGTCAAGTAACATCCGAGGAGCAGGAGAATCGACGTTTCAGACATAAGCGTCAATTCTCCTCCTCCTTGGATGCTGCCTGACCTGCTGTGCTTTTCCAGCACCACACTCTCAATAACAAACCAGCTGAAGTCTAACAATTGTCTTGTACGAGTTCAACATTGCCTCCTTACTCTTGTACCCTATGCCCCTATTAATAAAGCTGATAACAATGTCTGCTCCATCACCAAACCCCAACCACTCAATGCCTGGACGAAGAATGCCTCATCTTCCGCCTTGGGACCCTGCAACCACATGGGATTAATGTGGATTTCACTAGATTCATAATTTCCCCTCCCCCCACCTTATCTCAATCCCAAGCCTCGTACTTGGCACTCCCTCTTGATCTGTCCATCATCTTTCCCATCTATCCATTCCACCCTCCTCTCCAACCGATAACCTTCTCCCCATCTTCATCTACCAATTGCATTTTCAGCTACCTTCCCCCAGCCCCACCCCCTCCCATTTATAAGCATCTGCAGTCCTCACTTCCTCCAGCTTTATTAAACTGCCTTTAGCCTGTTCCAGCATCCAATGAGATCGTGGCTGAGCTGTGGCTTAATTCCACATTCCCCATATCTCATAATACCTTTGCTTAACAAAATGCTATCTATATCAGATTTAAAATTAATAACTGATCCAATATTCACTAAAGTTTGTAAAAGAGAGTTCAAAACATCTACCACCCTTTGTGCACCCTTGAAGTGCTTCCTAACATCTCTTTTGAACCGCATGGCCCTAATTCTTAGACTATGTCCCCTAGTTCTAGAATGCCCAAGCAATGGAAATAGTTCATCTTTATCTACCCTGACTTTACCTGTTAATATCTTGAAGTCTTCAATCAGATCTCTCCTTAACCTTCTAAGTTTTAGAGAAAACAGGCCTAATTTGTATATTCTCTCCTCACACCTTAACCCCTGAAGTTCAGGTAAACCTACATTGTACTCCCTCAGAAGCCAATATATATTTTTTAAGATGTGGTGTCCAGATCTGCTCACTGTGAGGCCCAAATGGAGTCTAACCAGGGTTTTGTATGTTGCAGCATAACTCCTGCAGTTATACTCCAGTCCTCTAGGTATGAAGATCAGCTTTTCACCAGCTTTCTTGATTATTTTCTGCACCTGTTTATGGCATTTTAAACATCCATGTAACCTAAACTCCATATCTGTTTGAACATGCATTGTATTTAACTTCATACCATCTCAAAAGCACAATGATCTATCATGTTAAGGGCAAAATGGATAACCTCACACTTTATTACATTTTTGCCCATTCACCTGGTCTATCAATATCCTTTTGTAATTTTATGCTATTGTCTAAATTGCTAGCTAACTTTGGGTCATCAGCAAATATGGATATATAGTTTCCAAGTTGTTAATAAATATGTGAATAATTGAGACCCTAACACAGATTCCTGTGAGACATTACTGATCACATCCTGTTTGTTTGAGAACCTACCCAATAGTCCTACTTTCTGTCACCTACCACTCAACCAATTTCCCAGCCATGTCAGGAATTTTTTTTTTATTTCAAAAAATATACTTCATTCATAAAATAATTTGATAGTCTGTACAATTGGTCATGCCATACATATGTCAACCTTTGCATACAGAGATCAGAATTTATCATTCATATATACAGGTTTGTATGTTTATCAATCATATATGCATAAATTTAACTGAGGCATCAGCAAAGTCCAAATGACTGCGTGTGCCCCCTGTTCTTCTTTAGGCAGGCAGATGTTACACAGTGGTCTTTCCCCACCGCGCCTTGGCAGCAGCTGCCCCAAGCTTCAACGTGTCCCTCAACACGTAGTTCTGGACCTTGGAATGTGCCAGTCTACAACACTCAGTCGGGGTCAACTCCTTCAGCTGGAAGATCAACAGGTTTCAGACCGCCCAGAGAGCGTCCTTCACTGAGTTAATGATCCTCCAGCCGCAGTTGATGTTTGTCTCGGTGTGTGTCCTGGGGAACAGACCGTAGAGCACGGAGTCCCACGTCACAGCGCTGCTGGACGAACCTCGACAAACACCACTGCATTCCTCTCTGGACTTCTTCTGCATAGGCACATTCCAGAAGGAGGTGTGTGACAGTCTCGTGCCCCCCGTAGCCGCTTCGAGTGCAGTGTGCGGTGCGGCTGAGAGTCCAGGCGTGCATAAAGGATCTCACAGGCAGAGCCCTTCTCACCACCAGCCAAGCCATGTCTTGGTGCTTGTTGGAATGTTCTAGCGATGAGGCATTCTGCCAAATGGCTTTGACAGTCTGCTCAGGAAACTGCTCGATAGGATCCGCCCTCTCCTTTTCCCAAAGGTTCTCAAGGACACTACGTGCTGACCATTTCCTGATGGACCTGTGGTCAAAGGTGTTTTTCTTCATAAACTTCTCCACGAAGGACAGGTGGTACGGAACGGTCCAACTACTCGGAGCGTTCCGTAGCAGCGGGGCCAGGCCCATCCTTCACAATGCCGGGGACAGATAGAACCCCAGTACATATTGACACTTGGTGTTTGCATACCGGGGATCCATGCACAGCTTGATGCAGCCACACACAAAGGTGGCCATCAGGGTGAGGGTGGCATTGGGTGTATTTTTTCCCCTGTTGCCCAGATCTTTATACATCGAGTCCCTTTGGACCCGGTCCATCTTTGATCTCCATATAAATTGGAAGATGGCCCAGGTGACTGCAGCGGCACAGGTTCTGGGAATAGCCCAGACCTGTGCCATGTATAACAGCAATGACAGTGCCTCACACCTGATAACCAGGTTTTTTTCCGTGATGGAGAGCGACCGTAGCTTCCATCTGCCCAGTTTTTACCTCACTTTGCTGATACGCTCCTCCCAAGTCTTGGCACACTCCCCAGCCCTCCAGAACCAAATACCCAGCACCTTCAGGTGGTTGGTCCTGACGGTGAAGGGGATCGAGGATTAGTCGGCCCAGTTCCCGAAGAGCATGGCCTCGATCTTGCCTCAGTTTGCCTTGGCTCATAAGGCCCGTTCGAATTGGTCACATGTGCACATGAGTCTGTGCACAGACAGCGGATCCGAGCAGAAAACGGTGACGTCATCCGTGTACAGGGAGGCCTTGACCTGCAGGCCTCCGCTACCAGGAATAGTCACCCCTCTCAGGCTCGCATCCTTCCCGATGGACTCGGCAAATGGCTCTGTGCAGCACACAAAGAAGGAGAGAGAGGGCAGACCTGCCTGACTCCAGATCTGACTGGGAAGCTATCTGATTCCCACTTCAAGAGGGACTACGTAGGTTGGAGAACCGTGAAGCCCATCTTTGAGTCCCCAGCAGACTGGTGGGAAACAGTAAAAGGGAACATCAAGCGGTTCTTCATCCTCAAAGATGTTCAGGAGGCGAGAGAGAGGCAGGGAAAACTGTCCCAGCTCCAGGAAAGTATGCAGAACCTGCTCCTGCTGCAGAGGATGGGGGTCAATGTCACGTAGGACCTCATGGAGGTGAAGGGTCAGCAAGCCTCACTCTTAGTCTCAGAGGCCTCCAAGATAATCTTCTGGTCCAGGGTCTGCTTGGTGGAGCAGGATGAGACGCGCTCACGTTTCTTCTTCCAGAAGGTGCACAAAGAGAGCTCCGTGCTCAGCAGCCTACAGGAAGAAGATGGCTCGATAACGTCATCTCAGGCTGACATCATGAGGATCAGCAAATCCTTCTACACCAGTCTGTATGACGTGAAGCCAACCGACAGCGCATCCTCCCAGTTGTTCCTGTCCTCTATCATGGAGGTCTTAAACGACAGAACACGGGAGAGGCTGGACCAGCCACTATCTCTGGACGAGCAGACCAAGGCCCTCGAGTCCTTCAAAAAGAATAAAACTCCTGGAAGCGACGGCTTACCAGTCGAGCTCTATTCCGCTCTGTGGGACTTGATTGGCCAGGACCTGCTGGAGGTGTATGTCAGTATGCTTCTGGCAGGTACCATGAGTGAATCCATGAGGAAAGGCATCATCACCCTCATCTACAAGCGGAAGGGGAAGAGGGAGGAACTTAAAAATTGGAGACCAATCTCACTGTTGAATGCGGATCACAAAATTCTGTCAAAGGTAATCGCCAACTGGGTCAGGTCTGCTCTGGGGTCAGTGATATACCCTGACCGATCCTGTGCTGTACTGGGCAGGAAGATCGCTGAGAGTCTCACACTCCTCAGGGATACAATCGCCTACGTGCAGGACAGAGGGTTGGACACTTGCCTGTTCAGCCTGGACCAAGAGAAAACCTTTGACAGGATGTCACACAGGTATATGAGAGATGTTCTCTCCAAAATGGGCTTTGGGGAGGAAATCTACAATTGGATCAGACTGCTCTACACCAACATTGTCAGTGCAGTCTCAATCAATCCACATTCAACAGTCCTTTTTTTTATTTCAAAACTATACTTTATTCATAAAATAATTTGATAGTCTGTACAGTTGGTCATGCCATACATACGTAAACATTTACATACAGAGATCAGAATTTATCATTTTTATATACAAGTCTGCACATTTATCAATCATATATCCATATATTTAGCTGAGGCGTTAGCAGAGCCCAAACGACTACATGGGCCCCCTGTTCTTCTTTAGGCAGGCAGATGTTACACGGTGGTCTTTCCCCACCGCGCCTTGGCAGCAGCAGCCCCAAGCTTCAGCATGTCCCTCAACACGTAGTCCTGGACCTTGGAATGTGCCAGTCTGCAACACTCAGTCGGGGTCAACTCCTTCAGCTGGAAGATCAACAGTTTTCAGACCGCCCAGAGGGCATCCTTCACTGAGCTGATGATCCTCTTGGCACAGTTGATGTCCGTCTCGGTGTGCGTCCTGGGGAATAGACTGTAGAGCACGGAGTCCCACGTCACGGCGCTACTCGGGACGAACCTCAACAAACACCGCTGCATTCCTCCGGACTTCCTCTGCATAGGCACATTCCAGAAGGAGGTGTGTGATACTTTCAACAGTCCACTTTTTTTTAATTTCAAAAATATACTTTATTCATAAAATACTTTGATGATCTATACAAGTGGACATGCTATACATATGTAAACATGCCATTTCTTTGCATATCAAAACAGAGTAATTGTTCCTATTTACAGGTCTATACAATTACATTTTTTAGCTGAGGCGTCAGCAGACCCCAAATGATTGCATGGGCCCCCTGTTCTTCTATAGGCAGGCAGGTGTTACACGGTGGTCTTTCCCCACCGCGCCTTGGAAGCAGCTGCCCCAAGCTTCAGCGTGTCCCTCAACACGTAGTCCTGGACCTTGGAATGTGCCAGTCTGCAACACTCAGTCGGGGTCAACTCCTTCGGCTAGAGGATCAACAGTTTTCGGACTGCCCAGAGGGCGTTTTTCACCGAGTTGATGATCCTCCAGGCACAGTTGATGTTCGTCTCGATGTGCGTCCTGGGGAACAGGCCGTAGAGCACGGAGTCCCACGTCACGGCACTGCTCGGGACGAAACTCGACAAACCCCACTGCATTCCTCTCCTGACTTCGTCTGCATAGGCACATTCCGAAAGGAGGTGTGTGACAGTCTCATGCCCCCTGCAGCAGATCTGAGTCAGGCAGGGCTGCCCTCTCTCTCCTGCCTTGTATGTGTCACTACGTACTGAGGTTCTACCTGTCCCTGGATTTGTGAAGGATGGGCCTGGCCTCGCTGCCACGGAACGCTCCGAGTAGTTGGACCATTCCGTTTCACCTGTCCTTCGTGGAGAAGTTTATGAAGAAAAACACCTAACAGGAATATACTTTCTCTGGACTCTCATTATTTCATTTTTGAAGCCTTCCCATTTTCCAGCCGTCCCTTCAGCTGCAAACATCTGCACCAAATCAGCTTTTGAAAGTTCTTGCCTAATACCATCAAAATTGGTCTTTCTCCAATTTAAAACTTCAACTTTTAGATCTGGTCTATCCTTTTCCATCACTATTTTAAATCTAATAGAATTACGGTCACTGGTCCCAAAGTGCTCCCCCACTGACACCTCAGTCACCTGCCCTGTCTTATTTCCCAAGAGTAGGTCAAGTTTTGCACCTTCTCCAATAGGTACATTCACATATTGAATCAGAACATTTTCTTGTACACACTTAACAAATTCCTCTCCATCTAAACCCTCAACACTATGGCAGTCCCAGTCTATGTTTGCAAAGTTAAAATCCCCTACCTTAACCACCCTATTATTCTTACAGATAACTGAGATCTCCTTACAAGTTTGTTTCTCAATTTCCCTCTGACTATTAGGGGGTCTATAATACAATCCCAATAAGGTGATCATCCCTTTCTTATTTCTCAGTTCCACCCAAATAACCTCTCTGGATGTACTTCCGGGAATACCCTTCCTAAATACAGCTGTAATGCTATCCCTTATCATAAACATCACTGTCCCTCCTCTCTTGCCTCCCTTTCTGTCCTTCCTGTAGCATTTGTATCCTGGAACATTAAGCTGCCAGTCCTGCCAATCTCTGAGCCATGTTTCTGTAATTACTATGATATCCCAGTCCCATGTTTCTAACCGTGCCCTGAGTTCATCTGCCTTCCCTGCATTGAAATAAATGCAGTTTAATTTATCAGTCCTACCTTGTTCTCTGCTTTGTCCCTGCCTGCCCTGACTGTTTGACTCGCCTTTGTTCTCAACTGTCCCAGTCTCAGATTGAAATCAATATCTCCCTATATGACAAAGATGGTGGACAGGAGAATGTCTGTGGATGTTAACCCATCTATGTGACTGTACCTGAGACTTTCTCTCCTTCCTACAACTGCCATCCAATACATCCCCTTGCTCTTGTAAATTCCTCATTGCCTCTAACTACCTCTTCAACTGATCCATTTGATCTGATAGGATTCGCAGTAACCCGTAAACTCTCCTTAAACTCCCACATCCAATAAGAAAAGCATATCACTCTACTAAGGGCCATTTTTGCTTCTTTCAATCTACAGACCCAGGAAATAGCACCTGTCTTATTCCTCTACAAAACGCTGCTTCAGGTTATATTATGGCTTATATTTTAAGTTTAATCAAGAGACATAAATCATTAAAATATACATTCAAGAAATAACTCACTCTACTCACTACTACAGACTTATTTTAAGGCCGCGCTTAAAATCCACTTATCTGCTTCTGTGCTGTAACCTTTCCCAAACAGGTCCCTCCCAGATCATTTGTGAATTTTACTGTTTTTTAATTTTTCCAGATGCACTCCGATGCCCAGCGATACATGAATTCAAACAGCAAAGGCCGTAACTGTGCAGATACACTGTGGTGTCAGTTCCTTTCTCTCTCTCTCTCTGCCTCCTGCACTGACCTCACCATGTGCTTCCTTTGTCTGTTCTTCTCCCTTTTAAAACTGCGGTTGTTCTGACTTTTTTTTCGCCAAAGTTCCAAAACAATGCAACAGCATATAAAACAATAATTGCTGCTCCTAGAATTCAAGAAAATCACCTCCAACACCTAAAACACCTCAATAAAGGAGCAGCTGTTACAGCCAGAAATTTTTCCCGTCCTCCATCTTGGATTACCCAGAAACCTGTCTTCAAAAAGATTAAATAAGATTTGTCAGGAATGACCTACCTGTCATGAATCCCTGTTGGCTCTCCCTGATTAACAGAAACATTTTGAGGTGATCATTTACCCCACCCATGATCAGAGACTCCAAGAAATTCCCCGCAACTGGTCTGAAAGTCCCTAGCTTTCCTCTTTAGGCCTTCTTAGAAAATGCATTTGCAATTTTCCAATCCAGAGGAATGATTCCTATATCCAGGGATCTCAGCTGCTAGTGAGCGTTTTCTGCTCTGACTTTTAAAATGGCTTGCTTCCCCAATTATTGCCTGTAAAAAGCTTTTTTGAGACTTAGTTTTCTGGTAGTTTCTCTGGAGGAGTTTCTTTTCAGATATTTGTCTACCATAGCTTCCTTTTTTTTCTGGATGCTAACTTTTCTTGAAGCTTTTGGATGATTTTTAAAAATATTCTGTAGTGATTATCACGAGGTCAGCCAGCTGGACCACAGAGAATGTGAGTTCCCTGATTGAGGCTGTTTGTCTGGTCCAATCAGGGAGCCTTGACTGACAGATAAAAACAGGAGTGTGTCACTGGCCACTCGGGTGTTTCCTTTCTTCCTGGTGATGGAAACCGAATAAAGATTTGTGCACCTCATGTCTAACAAACGAAGGAGTGCACACGTGGTGCCCACCAACACCCTGGAGTTGTTCAGGGAGAGGTGGGCACCACAGGGAGTGCAGTGCCTTATTTCCCCCTCCAACTTTATTTTGATTTAGTCCCTGCCCTCCCCTTCACTGTTTGATCACACAGCATTGCCCTTTGATGTGAAGGGCACTGCTTGTCACTGGCCACTTGGGTGTTTCCTTTCTTCCTGGTGGTGGAAATTGAATAAAGATTCATGCACCTTGTGTCTCTCACTGTGTCTCACACCTGCACACACACAAAAAAAACAGGAGTGTCAGAGGTTCTGTTCACTCTGAGAGCTGGTCCTGACTGACGGAGATGGATCAGTATCCATGTGTAATTAAAGGATGACTTGGTGACAGGATACCAGCCTCTGTTGAAATATTTTAGTAACCTTTTGTTGAATGTGTATACACACTTACATCACTTATGTATCTGAGTAAACGTGTGAGGAGATGGAACATGGTCCTCAGGTACACTATTATAGTGAAACCTGTTAACTGTGATTCTCCTTTAACAGATCAAGAGAGGAAAAAAAAGGAGTGCGTCACTGGCCACTCGGGTGTTTCCTTTCTTCCTGGTGATGGAAACCGAATAAAGATGTGTGCACCTTGTGTCTAAAAGAAGGAGTGCACACGTGGTGCCCACCAACACCCTGGAGTTGTTCAGGGAGAGGTGGGCACCACAGGGAGTGCAGTGCCTTATTTCCCCTCCAACTTTATTTTGATTTAGTCCCTGCCCTCCCCTTCACTGTTTGATCACACAGCATTGCCCTTTGATGTGAAGGGCACTGCTTGTCACTGGCCACTTGGGTGTTTCCTTTCTTCCTGGTGGTGGAAACCGAATAAAGATTTGTGCACCTTGTGTCTTTCACTGTGTCTCACACCTGCACACACACAACATGGGTGCTAAAAAAACAGGAGTGTCAGGGGTTCTGGTAAAAAAATGAATAAAAAGAGTAAAAGATAAAAAAAAGGAGTGCGGTTTGAGTGGCTGTCAGAGGGGAGGGCAGTGGTGGTGAGGGTGACTAGAGTCGAGGATGTGCTGGGTGGCGGGGGCCTGGGCTCTACGCTGCCACAGGATAAAGCGAGTGGGGCAGTAACAGATTGTGGCTACTGCCATTCAACGTCTTAAAATGGCGGTGTTCAGCCCCGAGATAGTGCACCAGTTGGAGGATGCTCAGGTGCGTGGTGGAATACCATCTGCGCTCACCCCTGCCCGGACAGAATTTCACATTGACCCCAAGATTCCGTACTTCCTGGGGGATCCTGTGCCCCACAACCTGAGCCACCTCCAGAATTTTAGTTTTACCTTTTTTAGGGACATAAAAAGGCAGGCCCTATATCGACTGCTGCTGTACACCGTTCACTTCTTTTCCCTTATCCACTCATTTATCACCAGATGGTGGGGTTACACAATGGAGGACTCTCTACGTGGGAATCCTTCCCCTCTCTCTCGGGGTTGTGGAGTGGAGGCTGCTGCACACAGCAGTTCCCTGCAACCACAGATTGTGGTGGCTCACAGACTCCCAGCCCAATTGCTTGTTCGGTGGTGCTGTGGAGTCTGTGGACTATGTATATATTGGGCGTGGACACTTGCACTCCCTTTTTGATTTTCTTAAAAACCTTCTCTGTTTTTGGTTGCACTTCAGTCCCACACTCTTGATCCTTGGGCACCGTGTGTGTGTGTGTGTGTGTGTATGGGGGCGAGGGGTGCGTGCGGGGAGTAGGTCAGAGGACCTCCTTGCATGTCTGCTCCTGTGCCTGGTCATAAACAGGTCCAGGCAGCGGGCCATAGATGGGGTTGTTAGGGCCAATTGCCTGCCCCTCTTCTGCGGTTATGTCAGAGCCCGGGTGTCTCTGGAGAAGGAGCATGAAATGTTCACCAACACCCTTGAGCTGTTCAGGGAGAGGTGGGCACCGCAGGGAGTGGAGTGTATTATTTCCCCGTCCAATTCTATTTTGATTTAACCCCTGCGCTCCCCTTCACTTTTTTCATCACACAGCATTTCCCTCTAAGAAGGGTACTACATGTCACTGGCGACTTGTGTGTTTCCTTTCTTCCTGGTGGTGGAATATAAATGAAGATTTACAAAAAAAATTATTAACAGGAACGTCAGAGGTTCTGTTCACTTTGAGATTAAAAAAAAAAGGAGTGTCATATATCCTGACACACAGAGTTGACTCTGAAGAGGCAGTACTAAAGTTAAGGACTGATCATGTGTAAATAAAGTCTGACTTGCTGACAGAATACCAGCCGCTATGGAGTTATTTCAATTCTTTTCTCCAGATGATCTCAAGTCTGTTTCTTGATCTTCACTACTGACATAATTTTCTAGGCAGTGAATCTTGTAGCTAACACTATATGTTCATGTCCATGTGCTCTCTGTGTTTTTCCTATAGTGTGTCATCCTAATATCCATCAGAGTGTTCCTTCTAGTCTTAATCTTCCTGTGATCTTTATTATATGTTCTAACTCCACTCACACTCTTATTTATATTCAGTTGCAACATTGCTCCAAGCTGCTACTACCCTTACACAACAGAATCCATCTACTTCAGGAAGTCTCAGTTATGTCTTTGGCACTTGCAGATTTGACAGTGATGATGCTCTCCTAACAAGCTTCCCAAAATCCAGAAAAGTCGGCACAACCTGAATTCTACTGCCTGTAAAATAAAAGCAATGTTCTGCAGAAGCTGAAGATTTGAAGTAAAACTAGAACCCGCTGGAAGTACTCAGTAGGTCTGACAGCATCCGTGGTGAGAGGAACAAAGTTAATGCTTCAAATCAAATATTACTCCTTTTCAGAGCACTCAGAATTGCCAGAACTGCACAGTATTTCCAGCACTTATTTCAGCTGTCAGAATTTTACTCCACACCAAAAATCCTTGACCCATCACTTCTGTAGTTACCTATGGACTCTTAACCACTATGTCAGAAAGTCAAACTTCAGATCCTCATGTTTAAATCTCTTCATGGCCTCACACTTGCGACTGTACTTTTTTCAAGACTTAATATGTTTGCTTCACGTTCCTGTTATTCTGGTCTCTTGAATTCTCCAGATCCTTTGCCAAATACCTGCCAAACCTTCATGTCATGATCTACAATCTGTAATTCCTTCCTACACTCTCTGGTGTTCACCTTTCTCTCTTCCTTTGAGTACTTCTTTAAAACCCGTCATTTTGATTTTATGTCACTCTTCTGAAGTCTCTGTCTCTTGTCAGACTACATTCTGGCAAAGTGCTTTGAGTATTCCTTGCTGCACTAAAGACTTTGAGTGAATGAAATTTTAGTAGTTCCCAGCCCAGCTTTTTATGCAGTGCCCATTCTGCTCCTTGTGTCTCAGTGCTGATTAATGTTACCAATGCAATTTCTACCCCACTCCATTGTTCTTTGCAATTGGGATATATTTGGGGTCAAAATAGTGAATTCTTTAGCAGTGACTTCTACTAAGGATACCATTGCATGATAGTGCACAAATATTAACTTTGTTTTCTGTCCACACAATGTATTAAATATTGCACATTAATCTTCGCCTGATTCCTGCATTTCAGAACAGAATCAAGCATTTCATGAGTAACCATTTTCACAAAAGATAGTTGCCCCAATGGATGGAAAATTGGTGTCAGTAAATACTTTTCCCTGTATTTGTCAGTGAAATGCCCATTTTCCTTCTTATCAGAAAACATTTTCTTGGTTCCAGGGAGAAAATAGGGAATTTATATTTGCCAGGAATTGGTGTTGGAGAGAGTGTTAGGTCTGAAGGTTGATAGGTCCCTGAGGCCTGAAGGTCTACATCCCAGGGTACTGAAGGAGGTGGCTCGAGAAATCATGGATGCGTTGGTGATTATTTTCCAGAGTTCGATAGATTCGGGATCAGTTCCTGCGGATTAGAGGGTGGCAAATGTTGAACCACTTTTTAAGAAAGGTGGTAGAGAGAAAGCAGGAAATTATAGACAGGTTAGTCTGACCTCAGTGATGGGAAAGATGCTGGAGTCTATTATAAAGGATGAAATTACGACACATCTGGATAGTAGTAACAAGATAGGTCAGAGTCAGCATATATTTATTAAGGGGAAATCATGCTTGACTAATCTTCTGGAATTTTTTGAGGATGTAACTCTGAAGATGGACGAGGGAGATCCAGTAGATGTAGTATACCTGGACTTTCAGAAAGCTTTTGATAAAGTCCCACATAGGAGGTTAGTGAGCAAAATTAGGGCGCATGGTATTGGGGGCCAAGTACTAACTTGGATTGAAAGTTGGTTGGTTGATAGGAAACAAAGAGTAGTGATAAACAGCTCCATTTCAGAATGGCACGCAGTGACCAGTGGGGTACCGCAGGGATCAGTGCTGGGACCGCAGCTTTTTATAATATATGTTAATGATATAGAAGATGGTATTAGTAATAACATTAGCAAATTTGCTGATGATACTAAGCTGGGTGGCAGGATGAAATGTGAGGAGGATGTTAGGAGATTACAGGGTGACCTGGACAAGTTAGGTGAGTGGTCACATGCATGGCAGATGCAGTTTAATGTGGATAAATGAATGGTTATCCACTTTGGTGGCAAGAACAGGAAGGCAGATTACTACCTAAATGGAATCAATTTAGGTAAAGGGGCAGTACAGAGAGATCTGGCTGTTCTTGTACACCAGTCAATGAAGGTAAGCCTGCAGGTACACCAGGTAGTGAAGAAGGCTAATAGTATGCTGGCCTTCATAATAGTATGCTGGCCTTGAGTATAAAAGCAAAGAAGTTCAAAGGAACATTCTATTTTGCTCAAAAAGCACATAATCTGCAGGCAGTCAATCCATGTAACATTTTATACATTTCTACTTTGGAAATTGAACCAGTCTGACTCAAGATTGGGATACAGACAGTCTCTAACCTCACACCTTTAATGCATTGTCTTTTTTTTATAAAACCTTAAGTTATCTCGAGAATGTGACTTAAAAGAAGTTCTGGGAGTTATACATTAATGAACTGAAACTTGCAATCCATTCTAAAAGATGAAAGATGTAATAGCTATCTCGGCTTGTTCAATATATCGTTTCAGTTGCATGACATTATAATCGTTTGTTATAAATTCTGTCTTATGATGCTCCACAGCTACCTGATGACGGAGCAGTGCTCTGAAAGCTAGTGCTTCCAAATAAACCTGTTAGACTATAACCTGGTGCTGTGAGCTTTTTAACAGAATTTATAGGCAGAGAGATCAAAAGATCGTACAAATGGTGGGAGTGGACTGTTGATATAGTGAATAAGAAGTCTCTGCAGGTGATCAAAAGTCAGACGTGTGAGTAAAGTGTCAACAGCTGAATAGCAAGTGAAGGGTGACCTATGATTCGATTAATTGAAGCAAAAGATAATTACAAAAATTGAAAAATAGGATGGTGCTGGAAACAAACCAAATAGCAAGATTAACATGCTAGGTATAAGAGTCACATGCTGAGGACCTAACCAAAGTAACAACTAATCCAAAACTGTATAAACTACATAAGGTAGAGAGGTAATAACCAGTTATCCATGTGATGGTATCAAAACAGGATATCAAAGAAGATTTTACAAATACAGAACAGTATGATGGGGTTAAATGTAGCGCAAAATTAATGACATTCCTTCACTGCTCAAAAAACATGTAAAATATTCAAGAAAGTGAAACAAACAAGGTGTAAGCTATAAAGCAAAATCTAATATAATGTGACAATGTAAAGTGGTGGAGGATTACACCACGACACATTCTGACAAGGTTCCACATAAAAGATTATTGCAGAAAATAAAAGCTGATGGAGTGGGGATACCAAATGAATTTGGGTAAAGGGTTGGTTGCTGGCAAAAAACAAAGTGTGCATTAATAATCCTTTGTTTGACTGGCAGGATGTGATGAGTGGGGTCCCTTTAGGATCTGTGCTGGGTCTTCAACTTTTTACAATTTGTACCCATGAGTTAAATGAGGGGATCAAGACTTGGGAGTTAAATGTTCAGTTGACACAAAGGTCAGAAAGAATGTATGCTGTGGAGATGACACTTTGTTATACATATTATTAGTGATTGGTGAAAATCTGGTAGATGGAGTGTTGTCTGGGAAAAGGTTCACTTTGGCAGGAAGACTAAAGGAAAGTATTATTTAAACAGGGAACGATAGCAGAATTCTGAGGTGCAGAGGGATTTGTATTCTACTGCATTAATGACAAAAAAAACATAGTAAGCAGGTACAGCAAGTGAAGAAGCAGCTGATGGTATTCTATTCTTTAATACCAGAGGAACTGAACATAAGACTAATGATGTTATGCTTCAGTTTCCAGGGCATTGGTGCAATCACATCTCAAGTACTAGGTGCAATTTTGGTCTCCTTAGTAAAGGAAGGATATAAATGTGTTGGAGATAGTGAAGGTGGTTTACTACATTGATACCGGAAATGATTGGGTTTTCTTACGAAAATATATTGGACGGGCCTTGTTTTGATTGCAGGTTTAGAACAGCGAGGGGTGACTTCATTGACATTTGGAAGCTGGTCTTGACAAGATAGGCATGTAACGGATGTTTTGTCTTGTCGGTGAATCTACAATTAGGGGATGCTGCTAAAATGTTGGCTGTGAATTTGCATAACACCACTTGCAGATGACACAAAGAGAAATATGACATTACAGGCAAGAGACAGAAAGCAGTAGTCAGTCTGAAAGATAGAGCTTCAAGTTCTGGCTAACTCCTGCTGCCCCCAACACAACCCCACCCCAATACACAATGCCAGCATTCCCTCCCACCTCCATCCCTGGTGCAAGACCTACCTCCGTTCCCACTCCAGATCTTTGCCTCTACTTCTAGCACAGTAATGCCCTGGCCCCCAGCTTCCCCCTTGCCCAGTGCCTATTGGGCAGCACGGTGGCACAGTGCTGCCTCACAGTGCCAGAGACCCAGGTTCAATTCCTGCCTCAGGCGACTGTCTGTATGGAGTTTGCACATTCTTCCCATGTCAGTGTGGGTTTCCTCTGGGTGCTCCGGTTTCCTCCCACAGTCCAAAAATATGCAGGTTAGGTGAATTGGCTATGCTAAATTGCCGTAGTGTCAGGTGAAGGGGTAAATGTAGGGGAATGAGTCTGGGTGGGCCGCGCTTCGGCAGGTCAGTGTGGACTTGTTGGGCCAAAGGGCCTGTTTCCACACTGTAAGCAATCTAATCTACGTGGCCCCTTCAACAGTAGTGCATTCACTGATGAGCACATGTGCAGAAGTGTCCTCAGGCCTGTTCTATCATGGTTAGCTGATGTCATGGGCCCCTGACTCTGAATGAATGGGGACTATTTTGACATTATGGATAAAGCCTTCTATTTAAAATTAGTGGTCACCCTTTTAAGTTGAGAATGAAGGGAATTGTTTCTCTCACTGTTGTGTGACTTTAGATCAGGAGGTGGTGGAAGTGGGATCACTAAATACTTTTAAGGTGGAGAGGGATAACTTTTTGTTAGCAGGGGAGCCAAAGATTTTAGGGGATAGTGGGAATGGGGAATTGTTCGGCACACAAATCAATCAGCAATGATTTTATAAAATAGCAGAGCAGGCCTAAGGGTTGATGGCCTACTAGGGTCCTAATTTGTATGTTTATAACACTCGACTTCCCTGGTTGATAGCGTATGTTTAGAGTGTGACAGTCAATATTAGGTCTACAATGAAGATCTGCATTCAATATAACGAAAACACGCACAAAGTCACCTGTTCTCACCCGGAGAAGTCTTTCCAAGCAGACCCTTTGAAATGGCTTGCCTCATATTGACCTCTATCCAATAATGAAATCGATAAAGTTTGTCCTTGCAGGAAAGCTTCTACAGTTTTTTCTAATTAAATTGTTTAATCAAGTGAATATTTTCTGTTGAAGTAGATCCCTTTCTACAGTCAGATATTACAACATCACACTCTCAACACTTTTCAGCTGGTCATAAAATGAAGTCTCATAGTTTATTAATTTTCAATTATAGTTTCGCCTGACAGATGGTAGCCTAGCAATATATGAAAAGCAAAGCTCAAGGTTATTTGCGAACAGCAGGAGGACACGGATATTAAATTAGTTTGAAACTCTCTGCCATCCATTTACTATTCATTGTAAACCACATATATTAAAAACACATCTTTTGTGTTAATTTACCATGTTAGATAAACTGAGATTCGAAACACAGTGCTTCTGACTGTAGATACTTGTGAATCCAAATTCTGGGGTGAGGCTTGAACCTATAACTTGGTCTCAAGGGCAATTATATTATCACTGGTTCCAAATGCTAACAATTTTCATTCTTCATTAGAAGCTTAACAATGGGCTTCTGTGAGGTGCTGCTGAAGGCCATTGCAAGCAACAGAACTGCATTCAATAATAACCTGTAACGTCATGGTATGCCATATCCTTCGCCTACCTATATCAGCCAGCCACAAAACTGAGTAAAAGCAAAATACTATGAATGCTGGAAATCTGAAACTCAGCAGGTCTGGCAGTATCTGTGGAGAGAAAAAACACAGTTAAGATTTCAAGTCTGGTATGACTCCTCTTTAGAAATCACATTGGACTCAAAAACATTAACTCTCTTTCTTATTCCGCAGGCGTTTTTCAGACTTGCTGAATTTCTCAAGCACTTTCTGTTTTTAAGCCAGAGGACTAACCCTACTTCAGTGAATGTAAAAGAGCGTGCCAGCAGCAGAATTAGGTTTAAAATATGAGATGTGAGTCTCATGAAATTACAAAAAAATCTAATACTAAAGCCTGGAAACAGCATGGCATAGAATGCATTTTAAAGACTAGTAACATATAGACAGGGCTTATTTCCTTCCTATGCATCTTCTCATCAGCCTCTTCAGAGTTGTTATTACACACCTATGACCTCTGAAACAGGTGAGACTTGAACCTCTTGGTTCAGATAGGGACACTATCACTGCCCTCAATGCCTCTAACAAAATTAGAGTAAATCAAGAGGAAGAGCCCTCTGCTGGATGGAGTCACAATAACACAACAGAAGATAGTTGTGATGTGGAAAGCCAGTTAACGGAATATCAAGCTGAAGAAGCTCACGGCTCAACAATCTTCAGCTGTTTCATAAATAGCATTCCCTTCAACTGTAAGTTAGAAGAGGGAATGTTCATTGATGATCACATAATTCAATACCACTTGCAACTCCTCACGTGATAAAACAGCCTGTGAAATGTTAGCTTGCTTTCTCTCCATGGATGCTGCCTGACATGCTATGATCTCCACTATTTTTTGCCCTCACTGTCTGTGTAGGGCAAGTCATACATCACATTCCATCTTGGGCTGATAAATTCATGCCACATAATGTCAGTCAATGACCAGCACCAAAAAAAGAGAATGTAACCATCTCCCCTTCAATCATTATCACCACTGAATGACCCATTCCCACAATTCTTCAATACTTTACACAATATTATTGATCAGAAACATAAACCAGCTAGCCATATAAATACTCATGGCTATAAAAGCAGGTTGGAAATACTGTGGTGTGTAATTCATCACCTGACTTCATAATACCTGCACACCATCTGAAAGGCACAAAGCCAATTGCCTGGGTGACTGCAGCTCCAATAATACTCAAGCAGCTTGGTACAAAACAGACTGCTTGATTGGTACACCACCCACAATCTTAAACTTTCACTTAATGTACCAACTCAACAAAGCTCCTACCACAGCTGTTTCCAAACCTGTGATCTATTCCACCTAGAAAGAGTTGGACAGTACACACATGGAACAGACAACCTTTAAAATTCCCTCAAAGTCACATAACATCCTGTCTTAGAACTATATTACCATTCCCTCACTGTTGCTACAACTCCTTCCCTATAACACTTTGGGTGTGTCTGCACCTTTTGGTGAACCTCAATGGTCCAAGAAAGCAAAACACTACTACCATCTCAAGGACAGTTAGGGATGGGCAATAAATGCTGCACAAGCCTGTAATGCTCACATCTCAATAATGTGAAAAAATGCAGCATTTTCATGTTAATAATTTTAGAAAGTAAATCACTTGACATATATATGCTAATTTTTATGTATTAAATTTTCACTTTTTAACTGAAGTAAAACCAGATGAGATTCTGAAACTGGTTCAGTCTATACACATAGGTTTCTTGCCTTTTAAAACAAGGCAATCCTTAATAAGCAAAAAAACATAGTAATCACCTCTGCTGCACATTTTGCCTGGTAAAATGCTGGATCTGTAATGCAACCGGCTACTTCAAGCTGCAAGTATGGAGACAGAGCCATGCTGAAAGGAATAGCTGTAAACAGACACAGTTTCTATGGAGACAGTCAAAGGCCTGTACAGAGAAACCTTCCTGCCTAAGCAATAGGAGCGACTAGTTTCAAACTGACTGCAGGAGAGCTAACATTTCAGAGGAAGACAAAGCTATGGTGTGAACAAGATTCAGCACACAAACCTGCAAACCTTCAAACTCCAGAGGAGTCACTATTAAACAGAACCAACTTGAGACACAGAACTACTGGAACATAATTGTGATACAAACAATATCACTTGTCATATTCTGGGTAATGCTGCCATCAAATATTGGCAGATTTGTTATTACCCGCTTTCATTTCTATCTATATATAGCCATATAGCTGCACAACACAGAAACAGACCCTTCAGTCCAACTTGTCCATGCTGACTAGATATCCTAAATTCATCTAGTCCCATTTGCCAACATTTGGCCCATATCCCTCCAAACTCTTCTTATTCATATACCCGTGTAAAAAATGAGGTCTGCAGATGCTGGAGATCACAGCTGCAAATGTGTTGCTGGTCAAAGCACAGCAGGCCAGGCAGCATCTCAGGAATAGAGAATTCGACGTTTCGAGCATAAGCCCTTCATCAGGAATCATATACCCATCCAGCTGCCTTTTAAATGTTACATTTGTACCAGCTTCCACCACATCCTCTGGCATATCATTCCATGCACATACTACTCTCTGTGTGAAAATGTTGCTCCTTAGGTCCCTTTTAAATCTTGCCCTCTCACCCTAAACTTATGCCCTCTAGTTTTGGATTCCCCCGCCCCAGAGAAAAGATCTTATCTATTTACCCTATCCAGGCCCCTCATGATTTTATAAACCTCTATAAGGTCACCCCTCAGCCTCCAACACTTGAGGGAAAACAGCCCCAGCTTATTCAGCCTCTCTCTGTAGCTCAAACTCTCCAATCCTGGCAACATCCTTGTAAATCCTTTTTGAAAGGCAGGATGGTATGTGACTTGGAGGGTAGTTTAAAGGTTGTGTGTTTCCATTTACATGCTGTCCTTGTCCTTCTAAGTGGAATAGATCATGGGTTTGTGCATGAGCTTTGTTGAGTTATTACAGAGGATGAGACTGGTGATACACTCTGCTAACATGCTTCCCATTGCTAGCTGAAGATGCCAACTTTACTATACTTGGGTGATTTAATAACAGGAGAAAGTGAGGACTGCAGATGCTGGAGATCAGAACTAAAATGTGTTGCTGGAAAAGCGCAGCAGGTCAGGCAGCATCCAAGGAGCAGGAGAGTCGACGTTTCGGGCATGAGCCCTTCTTCAGGAATTTCGGGCTCGTGCCCGAAACATCAAATCTCCTGCTCCTTGGATGCTGCCTGACCTGCTGCGCTTTTCCAGCAACACATTTTCAGCTCTGATTTAATAACACCCTAGCAAATGTCTTCACTCAACATCCACTTGGTTGGACAAAGGCAGGATATCCAGAAATAAATTATTTCAATAACTTGCATTTCAAGCATTTGGGGAGACAATGGCCTATTTATATTCGTAAAGTCACCATAATTTTACAGGAGCATAGGACTTGTTGCATTAGAAATGGCTGATAGTAAGATTGAGGGTCACCACACCTCAGGGAAGGGGAGAGGTTGAGAAGGTTGGATCTTCTAGGTAACTCAATAAAATTTGATTTATGATTGTCACATGTATCTCAATACAGAGAAAAAAACCTTGTTTTGTGTGCTAAAGAAACAAATCATATATTACATAGGTACATCAGGATAATAGAATATAATGTAGAATATAGTGTTACAGCTACAGAGAAGGTGCAGAGAAGGATGAATTCTGATGAAAGGTCTGTTCATAAGTCGGATAACAGCGGGGAAGAAGCTGTTCTTATACCTGTTGATATGCGTTTTCAAACTTTTGTACCTTCTGCCCCATGGAAGAGGGTGGAAGAGAGTATAATCAAGGTAGGAGGGATCTCTGATTATGTTGGCTGCTTTCCCAAGACAGTGGGAAACGTAAATGGAGTCGAGACGGACTGTTCACGATTCTGTAATTTTGTGCAGTTCTTGGACAAGAACAACTGCCATACCCAGCTATCCAGCATCCAGATAGGCTGGTTTGTAAGAGCATCTATAATAATTGGTAAGTCATTGCCAACATGCAAAATGTCCTCAGCCAGCTGGAGGAAGTAGAAGCACTGGTCTGCCTTCTTGACTGTGGCATTAGTGTGGATTGACCAGGGTGATATTTGCTCCTAGAAACATGAAGTTCTCAACCACGTCCACCTGAGCAACATTGATACAGACAGGGACATGTCCTCCACTCCACTTCCTGAAGTCAATGACCAGCTCGTTCATTTTGCTAACACAGAGAAGATTGGTGCCTCCATACCATGCCATTAAGCTGTCTATCTCTGTCTTAAATTCTGTCTCAAACAACTGTCACTGTTTGAGATCAGACTAACTACAGTGGTGTCATCACAAATTTGTAAATAGAATTAGAGCTGAATTTGGCCACACAGTCATGAGTGAATAAGAAGTATTGTACAGGGCTGAGCACACAGCCTTATGGGACACAGTGTTGAGGATTACTGGGAGATGATGTTGTCTGATTGCAGTCTGCAGGTCAGGAAATTGAGGATCCAGTTGTAGAGAGGGGAGCAGATCCTGGGTATCGGAATTTAGAGATGCTTTTTGTTGAAATTGTGATGTAGTAGGCAGGGCGAAAGTCAACAAATAGGAGTCCGATGTAAATGTCCTTGCTTTTCAAATGTTCCAGGGATGAGAGTAGGGCCAGGGAGATTCCGTGGACCTATTATGACCCCATAAGCAAATTGTAGTGGACCAAGGCAATCTGGGAGGCTGGAATTGATGTGTACCATTACTAACCTCTCAAAGCACTTTAATGATATATGCCAGAGCCACCAGGCAGTAGTCATTAAGGCACGTTGCCTGATTTTTCTTTGGTACTGGGATAATGGTCTTCTTGAAGTACATTGGAAGCTCATTTCATAGTCAGGAGAGGTTAAAAATATTTGTAAATACTCCCACCTGCTGGTCCGGGCAGGATCCGAGTGCATGGCCAGTTGCTTTCTGTGGATTACGCTCAAGAAGGCTGATCTGACATCTCTGACTGTGGGTACAGGTGCACTTGAGGCTGTTGGGTGCAGATGACATAACTTCACTGACCTTCTGTTCAAAATGAGCATAAGTACATTGAACTCATCAGGGAGGGATGTAGTGTTGTCAGCAATTCTACTCAATTTTGCTCTGCAGCCCATTATAAACTTTGACACAGTCGACTTGTGTTTGTGTGGTTAGTCTGGGGCTCTAGTCTGGTCTGGTGTGGTCTCTTGGTGACCCTGATGGCTCTGTGAGGTTCATACCTAAATTTCCTGTATAGGTCAGGGTCACTCGACTTCAACACCTCAGACTTGGACTTCAATAGGGAGTTGATCTTCTGGTTTATTCATGGTCTCTGGTTGAGAACACTCAGATTAAGTTCTTTGCCACACAGTCCTCTACACACTTACAGATGCAGTCTGTGATGGTACTGACATACTTATTTAGGTTGGCCACTGAGTTCTTGAATATGGACCAGGCTACTGACTCCAAGCAGTCATGCAGAAGCTCGTTTGTTACCTAAGAGCAACATGATACTGTACCAGATCCTCATGCTTCAGTTTCTCTTTGTAAGGCAGAAAAAGGAGCAGTCTTATGGTCTGATTTACCAAAATTCAAATGGTAAATGGAGCAATAGGCGTCTTTGATGGCTATGTAGCAATGGTCCAGGCTGCTTGGGCCTCAGGTGGGTGGAGCCGTGTGGTTGGTATCTTGGTAGCACACTGTTGAGGTTGATACTAGTGTCATACTGGAAAAGCACAGCAGGTCAGGCAGCATCCAAGGAGCAGGAAGAATCGATAATTTGGGCAAAATCCCTTCATCAGGAAAGGATGAAGGGCTTTTGCCCGAAGCATCATTCTTTTTTGCTCCTCGGATGCTGCCTGATCTGCTGTGCTTTTCCAGCACCACTCTAATCTTGATGCTGATCTCCAGCATCTGCAGTACCCACTTCCGCATTGTTGAGGATGGCCTGGTTCATTGTTGCTGTTGACTTCAATAAGGCCTAAGGTCTCAAGGTTATGTGTGGAGGTATATATTTCATCAACTGATACCATTAGACTATTAACCCAGAGACCCAGTTAATAATCTAGGTTTGAAATTCCCAATTTGAAATTGAATTAAATTTAAAAATCTGGAATTAAGAGTCTAATGATGACAATGAAACTGTTGACAATCATTGAAAAAAATGTCTGGTTCACTGATGTATTTTAGGGAAGAAACTGCTGTCCTTACCTAGTCTGGCTCCAGGCCCACAGCAATATGTTTGACTTTTAATTGTCCTCTGGGCAACCAGCGATAGACAATAAATGCTAGCGTCACCAGTGATGGCATAGCCCATGAATGAATTTAAAATGTTAACTTTGCTTCTAAGATTTTTATTATCAATACAGAGTTTTTACCTCAAAACATTATGATTTAAATATCAATGGCTGCAGAATATGGAATTTTTAAACTTTGGAATTTCAAATCTACTCTGTACTGGTGGATGAAAAACAATTTATCCTTAAATCCCTTGTAGCTGTGGTTGCACTATTTCAAACAAAAACCTGCGCAAGTATTCTGCAAATGATTTGATGTATTATTGTTACAAGTACTGCGATACAGCGAAAAACATTGTTTTGCATGCTATACAAGCAAATCATACCTTATATAAGTACATAAGGGTAATAGAACAGAATGCAGAATATAGTGTTACAGCCTCAGAGAAGGTGGTTAGTAAGTTTGCAGATGACACCAAAATTGGAGGTGTAGTGGACAGCGAAGAGGGTTACCTCAGATTACAACAGGATCTTGACCAGATGGGCCAATGGGCTGAGAAGTGGCAGATGGAGTTTAATTCAGATAAATGTGAGGTGCTGCATTTTGAGAAAGCAAATCTTAGCAGGACTTATACACTTAATGCTGGATCAGTGGTACTGGAAGAGCACAGCAGTTCATCCTTCATGAGGCTTTTGCCCGAAACGTCGATTTCGCTGCTCGTTGGATGCTGCCTGAACTGCTGTGCTCTTCCAGCACCACTGATCCAGAATCTGGTTTCCAGCATCTGCAATCATTCTTTTTACCTTATACACTTAATGCTAAGGTCCTAGGGAGGGTTGCTGAACAAAGTGACCTTGGAGTGCAGGTTCATACCTCAACACCGGCATCTCCAAATCATATCTCAGTAATGGTGACCACGAAACAAACATTGATTGCTGTAAGAAACAAACTGCTTCTCTAATATCCTTGCGGGAAGGAAATATAGAAGATAGGAGGAGGAGGCCATTTGGCCTTTCAAACCAGCTCCGCTATTGATCATGATCATAGCTGATTGTCCAACTCGTCAAGCTTAATCCTGCTTTCTCCTCATAATCTTTGATCCCATTTACCCAAAGACCTTTATCTAGCATCCTAACATGGAAATCTGTCATCCTAATGTGGTCAGGCCCACACAATACCTCAAATCCACAGCAATTTGATTATTCTTAACTGCCCTCTGAAATGGACTACCAAACCACTCATTTCAGAGGGTATTATTGATGGACAATAAATGCTAGCAATGCCAGTGATGCTTACATCCAGTGATGGTGCAAAAGGGGATAAATATAAGGCTCATCATCGCCTAGAAGTAGACACTGACAACTTTTTAAAATATATATATTTTTAAAATGTGCAGTAAAATTGCTGATTGCATTTTAATTAATGATCTTACAGAGAAAATAAAACATCCATGATTAATCTGTACTTTGGTTGGAGCTTTCTGAAAGTTATAATCCATTGCTCTTTTTGAATAGTGAAATTCAATGATTAATGTCAAAATGGACAAGTAGAATGGAAACTGAAAATGTGTTGCTGGTTAAAGCACAGCAGGTTAGGGCTTCCTGATGAAGGGCTCTGGCCCGAAACGTCGAATTTCCTGTTCCTTGGATGCTGCCTAACCTGCTGTGCTTTAACCAGCAACACATTTTCAGCTTTGATCTCCAGCATCTGCAGACCTCACTTTTTACTACAAGTAGAATGGAAACTCAGTATAAGAATCGGAGGTTAGAGGCACCCCTAGAAATATGGCACCTTTTCAATACTGAAGTAAATAGTTCAGTAGGTGGAAAAATGACTTGCAGAAAAATGTTAAGTTTAGTATACACCAGTGAAGTGCAGCAAGTATCAAGGAGGTTGCGGTTATTTTCCCGTGAGCATTGGAGGCTGATGGGTGACCTTACAGAGATTTATGAAATCAGGAAGGAGATGGATAGGGTGAATAGAAAAGGTTTTTTCCCAAGATAGAGAATTCCAAAACTAGAGGGCATTGGTTTAAGGTGAGAGGGCAAAGATTTAAAAGGGGACCTAAGGAGCAACTTTTTCACGCAGAGGATGGTGCATGTAAGGAATGAGCTACCAGAGGAAGTGGTGGAGGCTGGATGGATATATGAATGAGGGTTTAGAGGGATAATGGCCAAATGCTCGCAAATGGGACTAGATGAATTTAGGATATCTGGTTGGCATGGGTGGGTTGGACCGAAGGGTCTGTGTCCGTGCTGTCCAACTCTACAAAAAGAATCTTGAAATACATGTCACTCAGAATATACACCTTTACCATGCTATGTTAACTCAGCATTATTACAATTACTCTTCCTTGAGACTTTACCCAACCTGGTTGATTATCTGTTAGCACAAAACTGCAAGAATAAATATCTTAGTCAGGGCACATATTTCATTGAGGCTGAGGCTATGTGCAATGATCTGCTGTGAAAGCTCTGTTCAAATTTTGATAGTTAAGATGAATTGTACCACAGCTGCTGTGGCAACTCATAACATTCTAAAATAAGTAATTTTACTCTCTCCTCCAGTGTTAATGGACCCTTAAAAAATTCCAGAATTCAAATTCAGAATCAAAAACTACTAATTCCTTCCATTGACTCTATATTACGTTTTATTGAAATCTATCCATTAGTTTTGAGATATATTTACAAACAGAAGAAAAATCATTACCTCCCCTGCCTTCAAGTATAATACTCAAAATATTAGTATAAAATTTAGTTACTTGTGGGTTCCTTCAGTCTCAGTCAAAGCTAGTTGCCAGTGTCTGTTGAGGAGGGTAGGCTTTTATCTGTACTATTCTTTAATCGTTTCATTAGTATATGGTACAGAAAACTTATCTCCTGCAAAGGTGCTTCCCTTGTTCTCAGATGATCTCCAATGAGCCTCTCAGCTTCATCCTCTGGATGCAACCTAGTATCTTCTTTAAAGTTTCCAGAACTGAGTGATATAGAAATTGATTCAATAGCTTGATCACTTTTCTGTGAAGTTTAATTCACCTATATTAGCCTCAAGTTTACATTTTACTGGCTTGTACGTTTGTCCCATTAGCCTTTACCTAATTTGATAAAGTTGTTTAGTTTCATCGTCTTCATTCATTAAGCTATTATACACTTTGAGAACATCTTTTACATGCTCCTTCTCTGGGTTGAAATGAACATGTATGCTATTGAAGTTGATAAAAGCATCCTCTAAACTTGTTAAACACTGTTGGAACAATGTCTACATTTAGACATAGCAACTACTTTATTGGAATAGACAGAACGTATTCAACACAACCAAATTGGAAGCCAGCATCCCATTTTTGATTGATAACATTTCTGCCTATTATGGGTATTGATGGTAATGGTGCAGGTATTCCGATAGTATCAGGAAGGGAGGGAGTTTCAGATTTTTAATCTAATGATAATAAAGGAAAAATCATCGCTTTCCAAGTCAGGATACTCTATGACTGAAGATAAACTACCAGGGTGGCAGAGTTCCAAAGAACTTGTTCCTATCCTTCTAGACATCATGTATTTTGAAGGTTCTGTCAAAGGAAGTTTGGTGACTTGCTGCAATGCGTTTTGTAGATATTACATACTGCAGCCACAATGGAAGGAGGGAATGTTTATGATGGATAGGGCATCAATCAAGTAGGCCGCATTGTTCTGGATGGTGCTGAGCTTTTTTGGCATTGTTGGAGCTGCACAGACAAGTGGAGAGTATTCCATTATATTCTGACTAGTGCCTTATAAATGGACGGCTTTGAAGAGTCAGGAGGTTAGTCACTCAACACAAAAGTCCCAACCTCTGACTTGCTCTTGTAGCCAGTGCATATATAACTGGTTAAGTTTCAATCAATGGTGATCCCAGGATATTAATAATGGGGCATTCAACGATGGTCTTGTCACTCAATGTTAAAGGAAAATGCATGGACTTTCAAATTGAAGATGCTCACTGCCCAACACTTGCATGGCATAGATATTATTTGTCACTTAGCAGTTCAATGGTCTTCTTCAATAGCTGAGTTGTTGTGAATGGAAAGGAACATTGCAATCTATGAATATTTACACATTTGACCTCATATTGAATGCAAGGTCAATGAAGAAGTAACTGAAGGTGTTTGACGTAGGACCTTTGGAAGGCATATGTATAGGTCAATGAGGCAAACAAAAGGGCAAGCTCCAAGGATTACCTCAGCTGATTTGGGGACTGGTCAGTAGCAACAACCACCACACTGTCTTGAGACAACTGACCCTTTTCAGGATTACACCATAGAGAACTACACCATACAAGAGCTACGGAGACAGCTGCTCCTTGGTGGCAAGAGGTCTCAAAATTGATCTCATGTTCTTCCATTTAAAGAGCTGAGATCTGGAGAATTGAGAAATGGGAGCCAGTTCAGAATAACACACACAATGGTCTGACTGAAGAGAATTTGCATAATTCATTAAAAAATACTGAATTTGTTTCTCAAAGGGTATAACTGTGTTAAAACATCTGAAATACATAACAATGTCATTACCTAACACAGGTTACTCAGCATAGTAAATATTTTATTGATATTTTAAATGAGTAAACAAATTTAATAATATATAATTCATATTGATTTCAGGAGAAAATGCCATCCAAATAATCCCAGTTAAACATGCAAACCAATTATAATGTGTAATTGTGAATAATTTAGAACACTTAAATATTAACAAAAATGAATTAACTTAATTTTTTTCTGGCTCACCTCTGTTCCTTTCAGGCCCAGCTGCTTCTGTTCCACTCACCATCTGCAATGAAGAACAGCACTGCATTTGTATTTCATGGTTAGCAGAAGTTCAAGGTGCCTCACCAATCACCTCTCAAGGACAATTACTGATGGACAATAAATGTCAGTCTACCCAATGACACACATCCCATGAAAGAATAAAAATAACAGCAGTCTTGTTGGCCTGTTGTAAACTGCTAAGTCAAGACACCAAGGAGCATAGCAGATAGAGGGGAAATGGAAGGACAGAAAAGGAGTTCACTCCTCAATTACTCCACTTATTTTGTGAGATGCTCACCAGATAACTCCATCTCAGCATTTGAGAATATACTGGACACAAATTTGACTTGCACTGTATTAGCAGCAGCTTGGAATAACTGCAATGTGGCAATCAATATGTACTCTATCAAAAGCACATACATTTATTAAAAGAAGTTATAATTATTTACAATGTTTTGCTGCACAAAACATTTGGTCTGCAGATTGATCCACCGTCAGCAAATGGTGGCAGTATGCAAATTATAGTATTCTTCAATATTTATATTATAAAATATTCTGGATGCTTTGTATAAACATAAACTATTCAGTTTACACAACTGAGATGTAGCTATCAGAGATGCTAATCAACCACGTATTTGTGGTAACAAATTGAAGCCAATCATATCCTCAGGCACATAAACAAGATTGTGTGCGATATTTAAAGCAAAAAGTGAATTTATTTGTAAAATATGATCTCTTTTTCAGAACAAAACACACTGTAGTTTTAATTATATCCACAGCTTCATCAGAAGCTGAAGCATGAAAACAGAGAGCAGAAAGATGCAACTTGAGGTACTGTATCAGAAAATATATCTTAAAGTTGCAAAAGAAAATATTTCTAATAATGTTATTCCTGAGTGATGCAGTATCTTTTAAATGTTCATCTCCTAAAACAAAAGTTAGCCACATAATCATACAAGTACTTTGCATTCTGTGATGTGAATCATTTAGACACAATGAGTTGATGAGAATTCTAATATTTAAAATATTCATATTGACACAATTAAAAAACACTATAAAGGACAGCAGCAATTAGGAGGAGTTAATTTTGCTGTAATGCATTCAAGTTTAAGATTGGTTATGAAAAGGCACAGCAGAAAACAAATAAATGAAACATGAGCCTCTTCTGAACTAGTTGGGTGTTTTTAAATTTTTTGTGTTGACCTGACCAAGAGTGAAGCATGTTTTCAGGAAACTTGTTTAAAGAAAAAGTTAAATGAGGATACCAATCTTCAAATTGCATACCAAGAATATGCAAATCATTTCATTCCTCCTTTCCATTCTGATTTTGAGAATAGGAAGTAGAGGGGAAAGAAAATTCATCATAATATTATGTAAGATTGAAAATGGGAAACCTTCAAAGAAGTAAAAGCAAAGAGCAGAAAATAATTTGAAACAAATCAACTTTCAAGTGAATTCTTAAAATAGACCAATAGAGTGCTGTATTAAAGATAAGCTGTGACTGTGAGTATCACAGATTATGTGATAACCTTAGTTACATAATCATTATCCTATTTTCAGTAAACAGTTGCAACTACATTTTTGGATTTTTCTAGCTGTGTGTAACTAAGTTAGTAGTGTAAAGGTAAGAAACATTGTCTGCTTGCAATTGGAATGTTTGATCTGCAAGTGGCTCTCCTTGCATTTGTTGTGAAGATTGGTTCGCAGAGATTGTTTGAGTTGATGGATCAGAAACTTCTGCTGATCGAGCTTGTTGAAGATGCTGAGCTGTTTCCTGGTTCAAATGAACTGGCTGAGTGGGTTCCTGCCCAAGACTAATAGGCTGTGATCTCCCTTGTGTTATCTGCAGTTGTTGAGCTTGACCCTGGAGGTGCTCCATTGCCTCTTTCGTCAATGTGATCACATGCATATGGTCTGGGTGGCCTGGACATTGCTGGTTTCCCACCATGCCAATGGTTTGGATGTTGTCTGTTTGGCCAGGCTGAGCTACCAGAGTCAGGTTCTGCATCTGCTCTCCTTGCTGAGTCAGCAGAGCCAAATTTGAAGCCTGGTCACTCGGCAGACTCTGTGATCCCTCTGCTGAAATAATACGAATGCTCTGTCCATGGTTGGGCATGAAATTAATATTGTCAACATCATTTGTTACCACCAGCTGTATCTGTTGTTCACCTACAGTAGGAAGCTGGTACTGCTGCAGTTGCAAGATAGTCTTCACTCCTTCTGCATCCCCATTAGCTGGTACACTAATGATTTCACTGTTTTTCCTCTCCTTGCTGTGAATCTTCATGTGAGACCTAAGGTTGTCAGCTCGAGTGAATCGCTGATGACAAGTTGGACACACAAAAGGCTTGTTTCCTGTGTGCATGGCATCATGACGTCTTTTAGCACTTGGATCAGCAAAGGATTTTCCACATATAGTGCAGGTAAAGGGTTTTTCTCCCCTAGAACAAATATCGTACATTAATTTCCATGCACAAAATTTAAAAAACAATATTACTTTGTTTTTGCTAGGAATAATAGTATTTTGACACTAGACGGTATTAGATGCACTGCCTTTTTTGATATGTACACATAACCTACACTTGAAAATATAGGGAATAATTTTAATTGTTTGCAGATGACACAAAACATTGAGAAGTAGTAAACAGTGATTAAAAAAAGCAACAGACTTCAAGAAGATACAGAATAGCGAAATCGGCAGAAACATGGCAAACGACATTTAATGCGACCAAGTCACAGTGATACAGCATGGAATCAGACCCTTCGGCCAACCATTCCGTACCTACCATAATCCCAAACCATACTAGTCCCACCTGCCTACTGCTGGCCCATATCCCTGTAAACCTTTCTATTCATGTACTTATCCAAATGTCTTTTAATTGTTGTAATTGTATCCACCTCCACCACTCCCTCAGGAAGTTATTCCACATGTCAATCACCCTATGTGTAAAAGATTTGCCCCTCGTGTCTTTTTTAAAACTCTCTGCACTCACCTTAAAAATGTGCACCCTAGTCTTGAAATCCCCCATCCTAGGGAAAAGACAACTACCATTAACTCTCTCTATACTCATTTTATAAACTGCATAAAGTCGCCTCTCAACCTCCTACACTTCAGTGAGAAAAGTCCCAGCCTATCTTTATAATTCAAACCTTTCATACCCAGCAACATCCTGGCAAATCTTTTCTGAACCCTCTTCAGCTTAATAATAACCTTCCTATAACTGGGTGACCAGAACGGGACACAGTGTTCCAGAAGAGGCCTGATCAATGGCCTGTACACCCGCAACATGACTTCCCAATTCTTGTATTCAAAGGACTGAGCAATGAAGATAAGTGTGCCAAATACCCTTTTAAAACTCTATCTATATTTGACACAAACTTCAAAGAATTTTGTACTCGAATCCCTAGGTCCCTCTGTCCTACAACACTAATCAAGGCATTATCTTTAATTAGATAAACCCTACCCATGTTTGTTTTACCAAAATGCAATACCTCACATTTATCCAGATTGAACTCCATCTGCCATTTTTCAGCCCATTGACTCATTTCATCAAGATCCCTTAGTAATCTTAGAATACCTTCTGCACTGTCTACTCTGGCACCAATTTTGGTATTGTCCCCAAACTTACTAGCATGTCTTCTATATTTCATCCAAATCATTTACATAAATGACAAACAAAACAGGACCCAAAACCAATCCCTATTGAACATCACTGGTGACAGGTCTCCAGTCAAAAAGCAACCTTTCACCACCACTCTCTGTCTCCTGCCGTTAAGCCAATTATGTGTCCAATTGGCATGCTAACCCTGAATCCCATGTGACCTAACTTTACTAATTAAGCTACTATGCAGAACCTTGTTGAAAGATTTGCTGAAGTCCAAGTAAGCACTCTGTAAGGAAGAATGAGCACAGGCAATATAAATTACATGGTACAATTTTAAAGTGTGTGCAGGAACTGAACCCGCAGTGAAAATTCAGAACCAGATGGCTGGAAAACAAAAGCGAGGAAGTGAAGCTAAATTAACAATTCATTAGTTACACCTCAGATGGGGTAGTGTGACCAATTTTGGGTACCACACTCTATATAAAAGATGTTAAGGACTTGTAGAAGATGGAAAGACATTTAGTGTGCTGGAACCAAGAACAAAGGACTTCAGTTATATGGAGAGACTTGAGAAGTTGATAGTGTTCTCCTTAGAGTAAAGAAGATTAAAAGGAGATTCAATAGAGTTGTTCAAAACCACGAAAGAGTTTGATAAACAAGAAAGGATTTCCTGTCGCAATGGAATGCCGTAGACTTAAGAGGATAAGCAAAAATTAATCAAAGAGGAAAAGAGAACCTTAAAGGATGAGAGATTGAGGGAGAAAATTCCACAGTTTAAGGCTTTGGCAGCTGACAATGTGGTTGGCAGTGGTCCAGTGATTAAAATCAGAAATGGTCAACAAGTAGAGTTCAAGGAGTGCAGACAATGCAATGCAATAGGACTGGAAGAAATAACTTAGAGAAACAAAGAGTGAAGAGATTTAAAAATAAGGATGCATGAATGGCAAACATAGGTCAGTGAGCACAAGATTGATAGATGAACATGAATCAGTTGAGTTGATGCGAACTTGCATGACATGACGTAAATGTGCACATGAGGAGCAGAGTAATGGATGGCCTTGAATGTACTTAGGTTTAAAATGGGAGATTGGACAGGAACACATTGGAAACAGTCAAGTCCAGAGGTAATAAAGAGATGACTAAGAGATTTGAGCAGCAGATGAGCTAAGGCCGGCGAGGATTCAGGTGATTTAATTGTAAGTTTCAGAAATAAATTGGGTAGAGAGTTGAAATGGAAAATGACCAAATATATAGAAAAGTACAGAAAAATGGAATTTGCTGAGTAACTCCTTCAAAGAACTGACACAGGCAGAATGAGCTGACATCCAAACATACTGACACAACTAAGATAGAAAGTACCATTAACAGACTGTGCTGAAGAAGAAAGTTGTAAAAGGAAATGTATTACTAAATGAGTAAAGTAAAGGGACATAGAGTTCAATAGGGATTGGTGTGAGTCAACTGTTGTGGATCAAAGGAAAACAAATAGCATGTAACGTGGTAGTATAAAGAAGCAAAATGATTTAGGGGGTCTGAATGCTCTAATCATTGCAAGCTAGGCAACAGACAGAAAGCAATAAAATAGTTTAATGACAGAGAGGTTGGAAAACTAATGAAGGGGATGCTACATAGTTATATAGCCTTGTTCAATCCCACCTGGAGTAATTTGTTCACCTTTGGGCCTGGCACCTCAGTAAAGATCTTTCACATTCAGATTGGATGCAGCACAAATTCACTGAAACTGTACCAAGGCTTAGAGGATTAAATAATGAGAGCAGACACTTAGACTTGGTTTTTGTTCCCTTAAATAGAGAAGACTTGAGTATTTTAAATATTAACATAATCTGATAGAATGCATATCAATAAACTATTATTCAGTTGGGGAATTAAGAACACATTCTTTAAATCAATGAATGGCTATTCGACAGTGAAATCAAGATAAATTATTGCACTCAAAAGGATAGTAAAATCTAGCATTCTCTCCAAAAAGACAGAAATTCCAACAATAACAGCTTACAAGATTTTGATGTATTTTCATTAGGTAAGGGTTTTTATTGATGGAGTTCAAGTGCAAATCAGCTGTGATCAAATTTAATGATGGTCACACTTGAGTGCTGCAGGCCTTTTTCTGCTCAGTATCCCTCAGCCAACATAGTGGAATTGGGATCTTCCTACACACCAACTGACTACCATGTTTCTGTACAACAGCAACAAGGCTTTAAAAGCACATCATAACATAAGGCATTTTCGAATGTCCCCAGCTCATGAAAGGGGTTATAGAAACAAAAAGTATTTATTTGGTAAATAAGCTTCCTCTTTCTTCAACAGAGTAGTACTACAAGTTATGCTTAAATATGGAAAATGGGTTAATTCACTACAAGTGTCTTTTAATATTCAAATCATGTTAAAGCTTCGATATTCAACAGAATGTACCTGTGGATTCTGATGTGGGTCTGCAGGGTATTCTTTGCAGTAAAACATTTACCACAAATCTCACATGTAAATGGTTTCTCACCTGAAAGAACAAAAGGCAGGTCAACATTATTGTCATAGTTGGTTACCATGCCTCCATAATTTTCTGACAGGTGCTTCCCTGAAACAGTAACCTAAGTTTCATGCTGAAGAACATCCCGCCATTTCAAGCATCTACAGTTCATTTCATGAGTGCCAATGCTAATCCTTCAGTTTCTACACCTTTAAATGAATTTTTGTGCTCATCTAAATTGGAAATGCATCAAGATTCAATTGAGCATTCAAGAAGCCATTGGCTGGCGGTTTGCGGGGGGGGGGGGGGGGGGGCGGGGAAACAGAATATTGGCACTAGCTAACGATATTCTTATAATGAGGCATTCTGGGCAAAGTGGCTTCTTTCTGGGCTGTAATGCTTCTGTGATCCTGTGAAAATAATTGTCCTAATAGCAGAAAACAACAGTGTTGGTGTCAAACAGTTCGGTTTTAGTCCAGGATGAAATAAATCTGAAATGAAGTCTTTTCTATAGTCACAATAAGAGGATAACAACTGTCAAACAACCATGTACTTAATTCTCTGACACATATGGTGATTTGTTATTCCTTACCTTGCTATATTCTAAAACAACTGTCTTTAGTCACAAACTCATCCATTTCTTTCCATGTTCTATTGTCACCTCAACTCTAAAATAATATCCATAATTTGCTTTCCTTGTCAGCTACCTCCATTTATAAATATCTTTATCTCCAAGGTTCCTAAACACATTGCTCCATTATTACCTCTCTCCAAAGTATCCAGTTATATTTCCTCAGAGGACTACAACTGCTCTCATAAGGTCAATAACATCTTCTGTGACTGTAGGCATGCTGTGCCCCTGCCTCTTGTCTATGACCTTCATGCCATTGCTTGATCTTTGATCACTCCTTCCATTCTACATCCTGTTGTCTGTCGTCCACAATGTGGTATTTTTGTTTTGTTCTATCTATTTGTCCCAACAAGTCCAGCACATTTCTAGCAATAGTTTACATTGCACCTCCCTACAGTCATCGTTTAAGAACTCTTAAAATTCCATTCTGGACCCCTTCATTTCAATATTGACCTGTTGCCTTAATAATTATGCACAGATACATGATCACTTTTCATTTAGACACCATCAACAACCAAATATACATCCTGCATCCAACTTGAATTTTATAACTGATTTCTACATTACCAAACTGCTTATCTGAGAATATTCTCCAACAAACTATCGTGAAAAAGAAGTGAGATTTCTTTGGCTCAGACAAATATTCTGTCCCATTTCACCAAACTCTGCCCCATACTTGACTTTGTGCTTGTGTCCTGGTAAAACCAAAGTATATATAATCCTGTTATCCTATCATTTGTTGAGTTTAATTTCAAACTCCAGATTCATAATTGGTTTCTCATTTATTCCCACATTTTTCCAAAAATGTATTCCTGTGCTATCTATCTTTCACAGTGTACATTACCTGTGTGTGTTCTCATATGTTTCTTCAGCTGAGCAGCATCCATGAATTTACGACGACAGTGCACACATTCAGGCATAGACTGACCTGGCAAACAGGTAGTGGGAAAAATTACAACATTATAAAACAATATATTTTACAATCTATTGCTGTATATAAGCAAATTCATAGGGCTCTCTCCTAGAGACTCAAAGCTTTTACAATTCACAACAATGACTTAGATGAGGGAAGCAAAGACATGATAGCTAAACTTGCAGATGAATATAGATAGGTTGAGTGAATGGGCAAAAATCTGGTAGAGCAAGTACAATGAGGGAAAATACAACGCTATTCACATTGGCAGGAGGAATGAAAAAGCCAAGAACTACTAAAATAGAGAATTCAGAGCTCAGACGGAGCTAGCTGTTCTCATGCATGAGTCACGAAAGGTTAGTACGTGAGTACAGCTCATAATCAAGAAGGATAATGAGATGTTATCCTTTGTTACAAGAAGAATTGTGGATCATGGAGAGGTCCTGTGGCACAATGGTAATGTGTCTACCTCTGGGCAAGGAGGGTCAGACTGATATCCCATCTGGCTCGGAGATGTGGTATAGCACGTCAATACAAACTGATTAAAATACCATTGTGAACAAATTAACTGGGGGTTCTCGTGGTTCTGTAGTTGTGTTCCTATCTCTGGTCTGGTTTGAAGTCCTACCTGCCTCCCAAATGATAGGCCCATAAAGAGGCAAAATACTTCTTCAAAGAGCATAAAGATATACTCTGGTCTATTTAAGGGGCAAATAGCAGTCGCATTTTTAAATAAATCCAATTGTTTTGAATGGGTTTTACAGGCGTATAAAGAGTCACATGGCCCTTCAAGGGACTGTCAACTTATTAATTTTGTTTACTTATTTCCAAAGAAGTATAAAGAGATATTTATTGACACTGGTGATACTTGGACCGTTAAACGCCATAAATATGTAACGTTTCAATTTATAAATAAAACTGACTCGAGATTGACTTCTGATTTTCATTTTCACCAACTGACTGCTGGAAACCCAGCAGGGCCAAACACCAGATGACATCGGTTTAATATGAATGGCAAAAGAAGCAAGAGGAATAACTTGTGTAGACAGCAGGTGGTTAAGTCTGATACCTGAAAAAATTCAACTGTGGTCATCAAAAGGGAATTGGTTAATTATCTGAAGAGAAAAAAATTGCAGGACTATGGGGAAAAGTCAAGGGACTGTATGAAGTCGAGTTGCTCTCACAAAGACTTGGCACAGATATGTTAGGCTAAATGATCTTCTTCCGTACTATAACCATTCAACTAGTCCATGAAATAACTTGCTTTATTAAATTTTAATGAAGCTATTAACTCAAATGGTTAATATATTAAAAATTCTTATTCTGATTTAACAACAGTAATTTCTACTGTATAATGGACATCTCATCAAGGGTTGTGAAACACATAAATGTGATGTTGTAGACATTGTAAATCTGGCACCAGAATGTAATGGAAATTACTTGCAGTAATCCTTTCACAAATGAGTATTTCTCATGGCTATCTTTAATAGTACTATGGCTTATATTACTAGCTCCAGCTGCAGAAATCTCTATAATAACATCAGGTTTTTTTGGCACTAGTAACCTGCATGCACAAGTTTTAAAATAGACAGGGAAGGAGAACTTCTCTTAAGGACATTGCTTGGTCTTAAGACATGGCATAGCGAAGAAGAGGAAAACTAACGTGCAAAATAAGCAAAACTCTATTATTATCCCAGACCTGACCACCAAATTTATGGAATGATCTGGTTAGGAATCAGCAATTTTTTTTTGTTGAAAAGGTTTTTATTTTTTACAAAATTATAAAAGTATAAGAGGTAATACAATAATCTTATGTTACAAAAACATTAACAATAAACTACCTACTACTCTACAAAACAAAACCGAAACTATCATAAAGGTACAGAACAATCTTTCTATTTTACAATTTGATAAATAGTTGAACTTTACAAATTAGTTTAAATTAAATTATACTAAACTAACCTAACTTAGATTAGGTCAAATTAGATTAAATCAACTTAAATTAGCTTAACTTAAAATTACACCACCTGACGCACCCCGCCGAGACTCTCATCATGGCAGCATCAATTATTCTATCCGTATGTATTCAAGCTTTCTCCCCAAAAGGCCCCCAGACTGCCAAATCCGGGCTTCACATCTTATAGAATAGTTCTGTTTTCTGGTGCACCGTATTCGTAAGAAAATCCAGGGGAACGTGCTCCATCACTAATCTGCATCACCCCATGAGACCTGGTGGTTTTCTGAGGTCCAGGTCTCCTTGCACAATACGTGAGAATGCTGAATAAGCTCTTGCTGTATTCATCTAGTGAAGGCAAATTCGGCAGTCCCAAAAGAAGGGATACCAGGTCCACCTTAACTTCAATTCCTAGGATCTCCTCCACCTCATTAACTATGGCACCCCAGTATCTACGGATCTTATGACAAACCACAGACCACAGAGGGCGCCGGTGCTTGTTTTACATTAAGGGCATCCTGGAGATGCTCCTTTCCAGAATTTTGCTAATCGCTCTGGGGTCATATGGGCTCTGTGGAGAATCTTCAATTACATATCGAGATTTTTTTCACATTCTCCCATTTGTCCTCCCATGTTTCAGACGAAAGTTCTACTCCTAATTCTTAACTCCAGACTCCATAGAGTCTCAACATATCTTCCAAGGTGCATCCTCTCCGTGAATGATACAATGTACTGACCGAGAGAGTGCCCACGCACAGGAGCACTCTTCTCTCCATGTCGGGCTTGTAGGGCTGAGCTAAAAGCATGGTCCTTGTTTGCATATAATCCCTTATCTGAAAATAACGGAAGAGGTCCCAGCTGGGTAGCCCATATTTGTGACTTAGCTGGTCAAAAGACATCAGGACCTCTCCCTCAAATTGGTCTCCCAAACAGGAGAATCCCTTGACCTCCCATGCTTTAAGGCCAGAATTGATTGATCACAGCCTGAATCCTGGGGTTCTAACGAAGTGGGTAAACGGTGAAGTCTTATGCAGGTTGTTCTTGCCCTGCTGCATCATCCTCCATGCTTTCACCGTATTTATAATAATTGGGTTTCTACAATGCTCAAAAACAGATTTCACCCTATCCATAAACAGCAAATTAAGGAGGGGACACCTTGCCTGCGTGGCCTCGATATCAAGCCATATCGCCCTCGGATCCTTGCACACCCAGTCACTCACATAGGACAATAAGGCGCCTATGTGGTTTCGCTTAAAGGCTGAGAGATCTACCCCTCCATACCCAGTGTGAGTTGCAATTTGGTGAATTTAATCAGAGGGCACCTACGACACCAAATGAAGGATCCAAGCCATCCACTGAGTCTCTGCAGCACTTGTCTGAGCAACAACTGGAGCATTCTCCATGGGGTAAAGTAACCAAGGAAGAACATTCATTTTAATCAGGGCTATTTGGCCAAATCATGATACTGGTAACTCCTCCCAACACTGAAGATCTTGTTTCATCCTTTCAAATAGTTGCACAAAGTTAGTTGTATACAGCTGGTGGAAAGCAGGGGTAATAAAAATACCCAAGTAAAGAAAACCTTTTTGTGACTACCGGACAGGAAATTGTGCTCCACCCTCCAGGTCAGGCACTCCCACCAAGCCCCCCACAGGCATGGCTTCCGATTTTGTACAATTAATTTTATACCCCAAGAACATGCCAAATAAATTGATCTTTTGACTTTTCGGGTTAGCCAAAAAGAGAAGAACCTCATCAGCGTAGACAGTAATTTTGTGCTTTCCCATTCCTACTTCCGTAGCAATTATTTTAAAGTCCTGCCGAATAGCCACCATCAATAGTTCGATTACTAAAGCGAACAGCAGCGGCAGGAGAGGACAGTGTTGTCGGCTGCCTCTCCCATTCTAAAATTATCTGATTTTACGCTGTTTGTAAGGACTGAGCTACAGGGTCATTATACAGCACTGCACCCACCTAGCCAAAGTCGACCCATGGTCAAAGCAGTCCAGGACACCAAAAAGATATGGCCACTCCACCTGGTCAAACACCTTTTCTGCATTCAAGGATACCACCAAGCCTGGAACTGACCTCTGCTGACATACCTTTACTATAGTCAACACTCTCCTGATATTATTGGAAGAGCTATGACCCTTAATAAACCTGTCTGGTTTTCCTTTATGATAGTGGGCAGTACTTTCTCCAATCTCAAAGCTAGCATATCAGACAGGATTTTAAAATCTACATTCAGCAGTGAGATAGGTATGAGGCACAGTCCTCAGGATCTTTCTCACTCTTTAGAATAAGGGAGAAGAGGAGACAGCGGAATGCAGTCCTGGCTGGATGAGTGTTTGTACACACCCAATATTGGATCGGCCAATGGGAGCCTGTCTGGGCTAGGTGCTTTGCCATTTTGGAGCTGCCTTACCACCTCTGGCTTTTCTTGCATTGTTAAGGGTGCATTCAAAAGGGAGGCTTGCTCTGCATTTATATCTGGGAGGGCCAGTTTCTCAAACAAGGATTCCATCCTTGCTACTCCATCCTCACAACCCTCAGACTATTCTGCATAAAAAATAACTCTGCGTAAAATCTCCTGAATTTTGCATTAATTTCTTTAGACTAGTGAGTAACAGAACAAATTCTCTCCATAATGGACACAATGGACTGTGGGGCTCTTTTATTCCTGGTCAAACATGCCAGGTATCTACTTGGTTTATCACCAGATTCAAAGATCCTTCATTTCGCAAAGGAGACCTCTCTCTTCGCCGCCTGGGTAAGTACTAAATTCAGAGTAGCCTGGAGAGCCGTGACCCGCTGGAGCTTAGCCATAGACAGTCTATCATAATATGCCAATTCGGCTGCCTTCAGCCGGACCTCAAGCATATGTTGCTGTTCTCCTTTCTACCTCTTCCTGGTTGATGAGTATGAAATAATTAAGCACCTTAATAAACCTTAGTAGTCTCCTAAATTGATAGGTTACTGGCAGTAACCGAATTAATGTCCCAGAAGGTCCTAAACTCCCTCGTGAAGTACTCTATAAATGTGCTATCCTTCAGAAGAAATGGATCCATGTGCCAATGCCACGTTTCTATTCCAAAGATGTGCAGGTTAGGTGAATTGGCCATGCTAAATTACCCATAGTGTTAGATGCATTAGTCAGAGGGAAATGGGTCTGGGTGGGTTACTCTTTGGAGGGTCGGTGTGGACTTGTTGGGCCGAAGAGTCTGTTTCCACACTGTAGAGAATCTAATCTAATCATAACATCGAATCCAGACAGACCAATGGAACAAAGAACATATCAATTCTTATGCGGCATTTGTGTGGGTTGGAGTAAAAGTCCATTAGAGTGGAGACATCTCCAAACGTCCACCAACCTCAACTCCCCACGTAAGTCCACCAACCATCTAGATTGCTGCAAGATCCCCAAGAGACCGTTTGGCATCCTGTCCACCTCAGGGTCCATGAGACGGATACGTCCCTTCCTATAACCATGTGGCGCACCCTAAGAGCCATCAACTTGGAGAATACGTTGATTAAGAATTTAAGGGGGTACACGGCGGGGGGGGGAATATACTGTCTCCTATAAACTACTGAAATTTGAACTTCTCCGACTTGTACTTCTTTAAGTGTCTGCAATATTTAGTTAGATTCTCACTTCTGTGTCTGAAGAGACATTCAGGATGCCATACTCATTCCTGTGTATTAAGGCCTTGAAGATGATGAACCGCCCATGTTCATCCTTAACTTGGTCTATTATCTGAAATGGGAGGTTCCCCTATACTAGTATGGCCATTCCTCTGCTTTTAGAGTTGAAAGAGGAGAAGAATACCCTACCAAACCCTCCCTGCTGTAATTTCAAGTGCTTCTTGTCATTCAAGTGTGTTTCTTACAGCAGGGTGATGTCAACCCTCTCCTTTCTGAGGTTTCTTCTAATCAGGGAATGGCTCCCGTTTATGTTCCAGGTGCACCATCTAAACGAACCACTAGCCATAACTGCCCAAAGCAGCCCACGGCCCTCCAAGAGATGGAAGCTTACTCATGATGCTCTAAATGGAGAAAAAGCAGAATTTATAAAATCTAAAAACTACCACTACAAATACTACAAAAACTTAAAAACTAACCACTACTCTTAAATTAAGCAAACAAACATACAAACAACAAATAACTGAAGATTCCCCCTCGCCTATAGGAGGCATTCGTCTCAATCCCTACAACCATCATGGTTCCTTCCAGCTAAAGCCATGTCCAAAACCCAAGCACCACAGAGACAAAGAAAATCTATTATTTACACATGTGGAAATTAAAAGTGGACGCCCAACCCATCCCCTCCATACATCAATTCTATTTGTCCTTAATAAAAGAGATAACCATCCCAAATGCAGAGAAAACAAGGGAATAATAGGAATTAGTAAACAAAAGGGGGAATTTCACATCAAAGCAATGCTAAGCCTAAAAAACCAACAATCATGAGACCAAAGGATATACCGTTGTCCATAGTATTTTCTGATCAAGATCATCTATTTCAAAGAGTCTAGGATATCCCTTACTTTCTCTGCTGAGTCAAAGTTGTAAATAGACCCTCCATGGTTGAAGTGCAGTACTGCTAGGTACCTCACAGAGTATTGGATATTCAGGTCTTTCGTCCTCTTCCTGACTTCATCAAAAGATTTCCTCTCCTTGATTACAGCCATATAGAAGTCTTAAAAGAACATCATTTTCAACTTCTTGTGTACCAGGGACTGCGAGTCTTTTCCCAGCCTTATGGAGGCTTCCATTATCATTTGTTTCTCCTTGTAACATTGGAGTTTCTCTAGGACCGGGCAGGGATGCTGATCTGACCTGGTCTTGCGCATCGTGATCCAGTGGGCCTGCTCCACACACATTCAGCCTGACTCGACTTCCCAGCATCAGAAACTGGATGAGTCACTGCCAGAGGCTGACCAAGTTCTCACCTTTGTCATGTTCCGGGAACCCGATTGTCCATAAGTCCTTCCTTCTACCTTGAGAATCAAGTTCGTCGACCTAGACCAGCAGGGTCTGAAACTGGCTTTCCAGCCTTCGGATCCTCACCTCCGAATTCTCCGCCACGGTCTCCAAGGCTGTGATCCTTTGTTCGATTGCCTTGATGCATCAATCAAGCGTTTGGATCACCAACTCATGCTTTTGTAGCATGGTAGAGATCGGTTCTAGCACCAAATCGATTTTCTTTCAAAGTTTTACAAACTCCGAGACTAAGTTCTATTGCTTCATTGGGTTCCAAGGTACCACCGCAGGAGTTAGGGCTGCGGCTGTGGGTGTGCCCGGCATTGTAGGGGAGTGCCCTGCTTCTGTGACCCTCACACTCTCTTTCCTTTATTCATCTTTAACTTCTTCCCAAAATATTAGGAACAGCATTTGAAAGGTTCTAGGGCTTTTGTCTTATTTTCCTAATTTTCCTTATAGATGGCTAGTGAGGCGGGGGTAAAAGCACCACTTTGGTTATGATGTAGAGCCCAGCACAGCAGGTCTATCAGATCGCCGCAACCTTGGATCTCCCCAGCAACCTTTAGTTTTAAGTCGAGAAGAAATATATAAAACAGGAGTAGGTTATTCAGCTCTTTAAGCCCACTTGCTATTCAATATGATCATGGCTGATCATCTAACTCATCCCGTCTTCCCACTTTTTTCCCATACCCTTTGATCCCTTTAGCCTTAATAACTCTTCCTTGAAAACATTTTGGCCTCAACCACTTTCCATGGGAGAGAATTCCAGTCACGTCACACTCTGGGTGAAGAAATTTCTCCTCATCTCAGTCCTAAATGGCCTATCCTGTATCCTTAGACTGTGATCCCTGATTCTAGACTCTTCAGTTATCAGGAAGATCCATCTTGTCTTCACCCTGTCTAGTCTGGTTAGAACTTTACAGTTTGTTTGAAATTCTTCCTCATTCTTCTGAAGTCCAGTGATTACAGTCCTAACAGATTGATTCTCCATACGCCAGTCCTGCTATCCCAGGAATCAGTCTGGTATACCTCCACTGCACTCGTTCTAGAGCAAGAACATCTTGCCTCAGATATGGAAACCAAAACTGCGCACAATACTCCAGATGATGTTTCACTAAGTGAACTATTAGTAATACTCCAATTCTCCTATGCAGAGCTATTCAATTGCTCAAGTTCTTCCCTGAGTCTTCACTACACAAAATACACATAGTTCAGCTACCTTTAACAGCATTGTTTACAGAAGCAGTGCCTAGCATGGAGTCTACTTCAGTTCTTGTCTCTTTCTCTAACAAACATAACTTTTGAACTCCACTTCAGTGACTCCTGAACTGTGCTGAGTGACTTCTTGAGAACATTGTAATAAGCCTCTCCTAATGTTGGGCAGAGTTAAATACAGCCACCAAACAACTATTTGAACTAACTGTTCAATAAGCGTTGCAGCTACAGAATGCTGAATTGCTCAGTACAAAAAGTAGATACGAATAGGGGATTTCATTACAGTACTAAATATAAGAATACTACATTATAGAAGAAAATGAACTTAGAGAGTAATGTATGAAATACACTCAAACCAATCCTTTTTTCTGATGTCTACTTCTGAACAGTAACAAGGGATCAAGTTTAATTGATCAAATCCTTATAGGCTCCTCATTTTTATTTTCAAATCCTCCGTAACCTTGGCACTCTGTATTTCCATGATCTCCTCCAAACCTACTACGCTTTAAATAATTGCACTTCAGTTCTGACCTTTGCATATACACAACATACACAGTCTACCATGGTGGTGGTGGGGGGTGGTGGAGGGGGGTGAAACATGCATCAGCTGCTCATGATTTAAACTCTGAATTCATTCATTAAGTCATTTTGTCCCTCTAATGTGCGTATCTCCTTTAAGATGTTCCTTAAGACCTACCTCTAGTCCATGTTTTTGGTATCTATCATAACGGTTCTTTGTGCATCCTTTTTCTGTTAACTTTGTTTGGTAAAATTCCTGTGCCTTGGGAAAGTTTAAAAAGAAATGCTTGCATTTATACAGCATCTCACGTGACTTCAGGTATCACAAAGCCCATCACAATAATCGAACTACTGTTTAATTTGGTATGGCATAGAAAATATAGTAGTTAAACATGCATTCTTCCACAAAACTCTATGTGGTAATGACCAGATAGTGGGGAAAATACAGTGCCATGAAACCCAACTGGTTCACCAGTATCCTTTTGGAAAGGAAATCTGCCATCTTTAGCTGGTCTGACCTATAAGTGACTCCAGACTCACAGCTTTAGGTTAGGGATGGGCAATAAATGCCTGCCTAGCCAATGATGCCCACATCCTCTGAATGAAATCTTTAAAATCTTCTCTGTCCACTTAAGGCATCAGACAGGGTGGAAGATTAGTATTACATCTTCGACATTGTATTTTTACTTCTTTGACTCTTAACTGCTCTTTGGGTAATTGGAGATGGACAATAAATGTTGCCTTAGCCAGCAATGCCCACATCCTGTAAATGAATAAAAAAAGTTATACCTGTATGGACTCTGTAATGGCTCTTCAACTGTCTTCTCTGAGTAAAAAACTTCCCACACTGGTCACAATTAAAAGCTTTCTTTCCTAAAAATGGAAAAAAATATTTTTTAGTGAAGCCTTTCTGAAGAGATAGACAATAAAACAAGAGTCTTCCACAAAAATCAATGTGGTAATGACCAGATAGTGGGGCAAATACCGTGCCATGAAACCCAACTGGTTCACTAACTAATGGAGATGGAATGGCTGTCATGTGAAGAGAGGCTGGTTTGACCTGGCCTGTTTAAACTACAGTTTAGAGGGATGAGAGGGGATCTGATTGAAACATTTAAAATTCCAAAATGCTAGACTTCTACGTCAGCATACAATAACTGAATCGGCATTTGAGAGAGATAAACTTTCAGGGTTTGCCAGTATAGAGTCGGGAAAAGGGCTGATTGCTATCGTTACAGAGAGCTGACATGAACTCAATGAGCTAAATGGCCATCTGCTCAATTGTAATTAGGTTATTACTACACTAACATCACCTGATTCTGAGGTATCATGGAGCAAATCACTACAATGCAATGCACCATAATAGCAGTTTACCTATTAATGGTAATGTCCATTTTGTTATTTAAATTAGGCTTAAAAGAGAAGTTGCAGCGCAATTACCTGTGTGCAGACTCATGTGCTCCAACAAAGAGTGCTTGGTGGTCAATGCCTTTCCACAAACTGTGCAGTGATAAGGACGCTCCCCTGTATGCATTCGCTCATGAACCTGCAGCGTGTGCTTCTGTGAAAATCCTTTACCACATTCAAAACACTTAAAAGGACGTTCACCTACCACAAAAAAAATTGGAAGTGAATATTTAAGTCTCAAAATTTGTATCCAACCTTATGACAAAATTATTATGTGAAGCTTTTTGTTCCCCCCTCTCCCTCCTTAGGTACGTAAGAACAGGAGTAAGTCATTCAGTCCCTTAAGGCAACTCACCATCCAATTAGATCATGGCTGATCTGTATCTCAAAGCCATGCTCGGCTTTTACTTTCTCTTTCAATATCCTTCAGTAGCAAAAATCAGTCAATTTAAGGGCAGACAATGGCCTAGTGGTATTATTGCTAGATTATTAATCCAAATCCCAGATAGTGTTCTGGGGATGTGGGGTAAAATCTAGTCACGGCAGATGGTGGAATCAGAATTCAATAAACAAAATCTGGAATTAAGAGTCTAATGACAATCATAAAACCAATGTTATTTGCTGAAAAATCTCATTTAGTTCACTATGTCCTTTAGTGAAGGAAAGTGTCACATCCTTACATGTGACTCCAGACCCACAGTAATATGGGTGACTCTTAGCTACCCTCTGGGCAACTGGGTATAGGAAATAAATGGTAGCCCAACCAGTGGTGACCACATACCACAAATGATTTTTTAAAAAATCTTAAATGTTGTCATTTTTAATTGAATTTTAATTGCATCAACAGCTTTTTGAGGAAATGTGTGCCATATTTCCACAATCTGAACTGCTTCATGACATTACCACGCAGTTCTACTTCTAATTTTAAAGTCATGCTTCCTTGTTTGGTCTATCTTGCTGGAACTGGCTCATTTTCTACTCTTACAACCTCATTTGATCATCTTAAATATCTCAATTAGATGATCCAACTGTTTTCAAGGACAATTAGGGATGGATAACAAATGATGGTTTTCCCAATGATGCACCCAACTGATACAATACATTTTCAAAATGTTGGACTTAACAGTGATGCTCATACACAACAACAAATTTGAAAACTTCATCTCTCCAGCAATCTATTCAATTAGACCTTTCCTTTTAGTTTTCCTTCTGTACTGCCGTAACTTGGAGTAAAGATGGGGGAGCAGACTGAGTGAGTTGGTCTTGCAGAGAGCTGACATGAATAAGATAAACTTGAAAGGTTTACTTCCATGCTGTAATCATTCTATGACACAAGGTCATTGACCTGTAACTTTAACACTGTTCACTCCAGACCTGACCTGAGTATTGTACCCTAATGTTTAATTGTGTTAAATTCCTTGAAACGTCTAATATACAAAGTAATATCGTCCACAAACAACAAACAAAATAATCAGCAATCCCTTTTTGTGGATTGGTTATGAGATAAACATTGGCACAAAAATAAATAAAAATTCCTGATCTTATCTGCAGCACATGCTGCTCCCCATTACACTGGAGATTGAGCCTGTATTGGATTGACACCTGCTGATATGTTTTTGGCATCTCTCCACGATTGGAAGAAAGCAGCAGGAAATGACTGATTTCCTTTACATTTTAAGGGAAAAAGGAAAGCAGAACATGCAATTATTGGTTCTGAGACAGGAAAAATATGCAGATATTCATAATAAACTCAGATTACAAAGTTCTCTTTAAATATATGCCCGAATTTCAGACAGCTCAGTCTGCCAGAGTGTGAGAGAGAAAACAGGGGTGTCAAGTTGTTCTGGTTCACTGCATATGAAATGAACATAGGTGCTTGAGTTGAGAAGACTGAAACCATGGGGTCTGAAATGGGGGCTGGAAGATCTACCTAGCCTGAGCTAGAGAGAGAACCTCCAGAGGGCTGTCACCAAGAAAGACAGTTCTGGAGTTAAAGGTTCCCAGACTGGAAAAGAAATGAAAGCAAACCCTCAAGAACTAGTACTTTAAACTAGATTTGGGAGAACTGATTGTCCACTTGAGGGACATTATAGTGTATATCCATGGAGTAGGATTTTTGACTGAATGAAAAGCAAATGGAGAGCTTTGTTTGTTTAATCTACAAAACTGCTTTACCACATATTGTTCAATCAATGATGTTTTAGTTTGTTCAAGTAAAACTTGTACAATTTGAAATCTTGTTGTGAGATGTTTTAAGTTGGCCACTGAGAATTCAAATTTCTTTAAATTATTGGTCACTGGAGAGATCCAAGTCACAACCTCAAACACAGACTATCATCTTTTCCTCTGGCCATCTTTGTCTACTTTGACCATTCTAGCTTTTTATTACACACTGGAGTTAGAGTTTACTGGAGTTAGATCAACGTAACGTTATGTCAGGTCAGATTTCAAATCATCTTTATACCCCTTCTCTTTGGCTATCATAACTGTTACAACCGGAGCTCAACTCCAAACAACACTCATTCTATGACTCCCAAAACAATATACAGCCCAATCCTGATAATTATATTTTACAGCATTAAAATACTTCAAAAATTTAAATAATTCAGTTGAAACAATTGAAGTAGCAGAAAACTGGAAACATAGTGTCTAAAGTGAAAACAGTTTAAGAGGTAACACCAATTAAATTGGCATTGGAAAAAAAGTAGTTTATATGACAAAGGCCATCCATCTAAAATTACACTACAATTTTATAACCTCACATTCAGGGATATTTGTGCCCTTGCTTGAAGGCTGAGTTCCAAATCTCATGAGAGCTCAGAAGGGTATTGATTATTATACATTACCAATGTACTCAACTTTACTTAAAGTCTGAAATAAACAATAATATAGAAAGTTTCGTATTTAGTAGTACTGGAAAGAGAGAGCTGTTGGATTTATCGGTTGTGGAAGGAGTAGGAACAGCTCAGAGTTTATGTTATTGGTGAGATTCAGTTGTACATTAACACAAGATAACAGTGGGCCTGAGGGTTAGCAGCACCTGCTGATGGTTCCTTGGACAGAAAGTACTTAGGCAGGGAAACATGTGTTTTGTCACATCTAGGGACTGAAATTTGTTTTTTGTCAGCCCAAATGGTAGGTTTAAGCCTTATGCTATTAAAACAGGAATAAAAAATGGAAACAGAAGACAGTACTTTTCTCATTGTTTAAGAACAAATTTATGACATTGGACATACCACATAAATAATGGCCATTTTAATAAGCATAAATTGCAAAAATATTCAACCATTAGTAAAGACAAAGTTATAAATTTTAAAAACTTATAATATTGAAAAGTTCACATTTTCTTACAGGTTCTGAGTATGGGATTAGGGCACTGGGGAAAGGAATACCTTAACTTCTCTACGACTGTCATGCTGGGTGAATTACCCGTTTCAAAGATTCCCCAATCACAAAACTAAAAAGGCTGCTCATTGCTCACCTGTGTGTGTCCTTCGATGTGTGGCCAAGAAGTGATGATTTTTGAATACTTTATCACAGTCTTCACATCTAGCCTCCACATCCGGATACTTTCTCTTCCTCCCTCGCTTCTTCATTTCCTCCTGTTCCTCCTCTACTGTGCCAAGCTTGTACCCCATTAACTTAATAGGCCTCTGAATTCTACGGTTACTGTAGCGGCTGCGACCCACCGCCGTTAATTTATGTTCATAACCTTCTGTCTGTGAAGCTGCGTTAGCATCAAAACAGGTTTCTGGTTCTGAAACCTGATAGCTTTGACTCCCTTCACTGGTAATCTTATTGCCTGTTTTACAATGAGATTCATCTGTAGGTTCTTCTAATGTGCTCAGATGTTCTTGTGGGTCAGATGGAGTCCCACTGTCAGCTTCAGTCCTTTCTGTTTGCTGCTGTTCACATTTCCGGGGCCTTCCCCTTTTGCGTTTTGGCTTTGAGGGCTGATCCTTATCAACATTGGGATCCACAACTACCACTTTAATTCCATTGGAAGCTAATGATACCTTAACATGTAAGTGGTTGTCCTGATAGTCTGAATATGCTTTAATTAAATCATTCACTTTCAGAATCTCAGCAATGGTCACAATATGCTCAATAGACTTTTCAGCGACATTCAGACGACCAGTGTATATGAATTCCAGCACAGCACTGAAGGTATCTGCTGCCATTCCATTAAGCATATAGATACCTTGACCTTGCTGGCTTTCATCAGCAAACATCAGAGAGAAATATTCACTGCTAGCAGCAAGCAGTGCTTTGTGTGCTTTGAAATGAACATCCTCAGCAATTAAAGTGATGTCACACAAGAAATTTCTTTTTCTTTGTTCTTCAAAGTTAGTTAAAACCGTATCTTTGTGAGTCTTAGATTGAATGATGAGAGAAGAAGCAGGTAAAACAGCAGGCAATGTCTCATCCATCTTGATGGCACTCAATCAAACATACATCCCCATGTACCTACCAATGAAAGAACATGTAAATAGTCAGTATTTTTGATTCAGCAGTACAGATCCCAGCTGCCATTTGTGTTTTTGCTGATAACTATGTGGTATATTTTATGCATGTCATCTTCGATATATTCACATTTATGTTACTCTTACTTGATCACTTTAGTGTAATCACCAACAGTTCATTTCAGTGTTTTTCACAGCTTAACATGTTTTCCTGACATACATCAAGTTTGTGCTGGGCACCTTTCATAATTTAAAATGTCAGTCAGATATAGAAATGTGACTAAATATTCTGCTTCATGAAATTCTACTGATAACAAGGAAGATAAGTCATGTGTTCCTCAGTAATCCAGATGCTGACCAACAACGTTTACCTCCAGTTATAAATGTTAAGATAATGTTGAAAGCTTCCTATATAGTGCGCTGCAATCACATACCTACATCCCCTTGTCCAGCTCCCTCAAATACTGTAACCAGTCAGCTTCTAATTGCATTGTTCTATCCCTTAATTTTAAACATGTCTAATGCAATGTTGTTTCATTCTGAGTTCCAATAAAAACAGACCAATCTATTATTTGCCTACACAAAGTAACTTCCTCATCAGGAATTTATACCATCTCCAAAGGTTTCAGTATCTTATAGCATTCAGCCCGAAATACATCACTCCAATTGTGGTCTTACTACAGTTACACTCAAACTTATCACTACATTTGAATTCTTTAATCTTCCAATAAAACAAAATACATGGTTAAACTCCATTTCTCTGAATGGGTGTCAAACACACTACACATTGAAACATTTAGACAAAGCAGCCAGATTTCAATGCGTAATGCTGTCTTATATTGCCTTGACAACTTGCTCACACATGGAGAGGGAAAAGTACAAACAATTAATCCACTTTCACAGGCTTGTGATGTAAGAACGTTGAGTAAAAAGTTTACAAAATATGTTTCTCTGTATATTCACACATTTAAATCAATTTTAAAATTTGTCAATATTCATTTCACTTTTCCTTAAGTCAGAAACACTTTTAGGGGAGGACAATCTGCGATAGTCATCTGTATCAAATCTCAAAAAAAGTTCAAAGTTAATTCCTTAGAACTTCAAAACACGAGATGCCCTGACAAAACACAGCTTTTTGATTTATTCTATCCCAGGTAAAGTTCCTGAGAATTCACTTTCATTTAGCAGATAATACCACTGCACTAAAACCAACTTTTGCCTCTGTAACATCAATCCACCTCCTAGTCACCCAACTGCAGCATACTTATTGTTGAAATAAAACTGGACAGCAGTAACACTTGCAGCAATTTAGTACAACAACATCAGCAAGGTACATACTCTAGACATAGCAGACTTGCTAGCTCAACTAAAAACCTGATGAAGTGCTTATGCCCGAAATGTCGATACTCCTGCTCTTTGGATGCTGCCTGACATGCTGTGTTTTTCCAGCAACACACTCTCAACTGTGATCTCCAGACCTCGCTTTCTCCTAAAAATACAACTATATATTTAACAATTCCCATTTTTAAAAAATTAAAAGCATATATCTTCTTGCTAACAACTGCAACACTCCAATGCTTTAAAATTATCGCTGAATTTTCTCTGGTTGTTCTTCCACACTATCAACCACATGATAATTTTTTGTATCTGTCTACGCTTCACTCCATTCAAGGCAATGATAACCAATAAAGGTGTGCTCACAACAGTGAAGAATCACTACTGAGTGACTCTGCTTCCAGTCTTTTCAGATACCTTATGGAACATAAAACAGGAAGATGAGTGTTCAGAATCTTTTGAGAACTGCAAATATTTCACATTTATCCCTGGTCTGTTTTTTCATCACTTTATCCTTTTTTTCCACTTTATCATATGCTTCCCTTACTTTATCTTGTGTCTCCCTCTTTATATTGTACTTCACTTTATATCCAATCAATGGTTCTCTCTTTACATTTTTATCCTATATCTTCTCTATTCTTATCTGTCTTTATCCACTTTAGCCCATGTCTCCCCCTTCATGTAGAACATTTACAGCACAACAGGAGATCATTGTCTTTGTAACAGGCAAAAGAAAATAATCCATTCCTGGCCTGTAGCCCAGCTGAATACATTAGCTCAAGTGTATATTCCTCTGACAACTTTCACACGATTAACATAAGGGCAGAAGTACTGTCTAGTCTGACATTCAATGAGATCACAATCTGATAATTCTCAACTTCACTTTCCTGTCTTTCCCCTTGATTCCTCTAAAAATCCATCTATCTCAGCCTTGACTATACTTAATGACCCAGCCTTAACAGCACTCCACAGTAAAGAATTCTACAGATTCACAACATTTCTCATCTGTCTTAATTGGACACATCCTTACTCTGAAATTATGCCCTCTGGTCCTGGGCTGTCCCACAAGGTGAAACAACCATTCTACATTTGTCTTATGTAATCTCCAAAGAATCTTGTACATTTCAATCATGATATCTCTAAATTCTTCAAAACTGATCAGTTCAACCTATTCAATCTCTCCTCATAAGACAATCCATCCATCCTTGGTATCAACCGAGTGAAGCTTTTCTGGACTGCCTCCAATACTAGCATATTTCCATAGATAAGGGGCCCAAGTCTGTCACAGTATTCCTGCTGCAGTATGACTTGCGCCTTGATTTTTATCAAAGCTTCCCTATCTTTATGCTTTGTTCCCTTTGAAATAAAAGCCAATATTGCATTTTCTTTCCCTAGTACCTGCTGAACTTATATGCAAACTTTTTGTGATTCATGCATGAGGACTCCCAAATTACTCCAAGCTGTAAACATTCTGCAAACCTTCTCCTTCTAAATAATATTCCATTCCTATTGTACTTGCCAAAGTGCAGAACCTCACATTATATTCAATCTGCCAAATTTTTGCCCTTTCACTTAACCAATCCAAATGCGTCTGTAGCCTTTTTGTGCCATCCCTAATATTTGTCTACCCTAATTTTGTGTTACCTACAAACTTGGCTCTAGCATATCAACCTTCCTTGTCCAAGTCATTAATGTATATTGTAAATAACTATGGCCTCAGTACAGATCCCTATGGAATTCTACTGGTTGCACGCTGCTATCCTGAACATGCTCCCACTTATGCCAACTCTTTGACTTCTGTTAGAGTCACAGAGATGTACAGCATGGAAGCAGACCCTTCGGTCCAATCCATCCACGCCGACCAGATATTTGTGTACCTTATTAAATACCTTTGGAAATCCAAATACATTATATCCACTGCTTCCTGTGTATTCTGCTTAATTCAAGATTAAATATCATTTGCCAGTTTTCTGCAAACCTTGCCGATCCACTGATATCTCCATGTAATTTACTGTGTCCTTCCACACTATCAACCACATGATAATTTACACATTCCCCATTTTCTCCACTTCCTCATTCTCCTCTCTATTCCCTCCCCATCCCTCCCTCTCTCAGACCAACATTGCCTCCATTCCAGAATGACCTCTATCTGTACTGTAGGGAATTTGATTCCCTCCCTTTCCCTCTTGCCCTACTCAGCATCATTCTTCCAATCTCCCTCTCTTTCCCTCTCCCTCCCTTTTCTCCTATCTCTCTCTCCGTTTCTCTCCCTCTTCCCCCTTCTCACTATCTCTCACTTCCCTTTCTCTATCTAGCTCTCCCTTCCTCTATCTCTCCCTCCCTCATTTCCTCCTCTTCCTCTTTCCATCTAGCTCTCCTTTTCTCCTAGCTCTCCTTCCCCTCCCTCCCCCTCCTCCTCCACTTCCTCCATCCTCCTCTCCTTCTTGTCTCTCCCCCCTACTCTCCTCCCTCCCTCTCTCTCCCCCCCTCCCCCTCTCCCTCCCTCCCCCCCTCCCTCTCCCCCCCTCTCTCCCCCCCTCTCTCCCCCCCCCCCTCCCCCCCTCCCCCCCCCCCCTCTCTCTCCCCCCCCCCCCCTCTCTCTCCCCCCCCCCCCTCTCTCTCCCCCCCCCCCCCCCCCTCTCTCCCCCCCTCCCCCCCCCTCTCTCTCTCCCCCCCCCCTCTCTCTCTCCCCCCCCCCCCCCCCCCCTCTCTCTCTCCCCCCCCCCCCCTCTCTCTCTCCCCCGAGTTGCTGGGGTTTGAAGTTTGCGCCAAGGCCCCTCTCCTTTCACTGATTCTCAGGCAGAGAATTAAAAGTATTTTTTTCTGATGCGGAGTGTTTCCTGAACTCGGGGTTTGTGAATGTATTTACAGGATTAATGTAGGTGAAAGACCAGCCGAGTTTCTAAAGTGCGCGCAAAGCGGGGATCGGGTTAAAGGTGAAACGGTGGGCGCTCCGCTGCCGGGACCTTACCCTGCGGCACCAACAAGATGGCGGCGGCGGCACGGCGACTCGCGCGAGACTCAGCACGGAGCCCGCCTCTGACACCAAGAGGGGGCAGCAGAGAGCAGCTAGAGCTCCCCAATGGGTCTGAGCAAGTGAGAGCAGCTCCCAGGATAGCATAGCAACTCTGGCAGCTTTTGGGAACTGAAAACAAAGTTCATGTTTGGGCTCCAGTGGCCCTTCCTCAAAGCTCTGTGGATTTACTGAGTTTCTCCTGCATTTTCTGGTTCTTGTTTAAGTTTTGCAGCATCCGCAGTTCTTTGTTTTGTTCCAAGATAGCACATTGTCCCAAGATTAGAGTGGTGCTGGAAAAGCACAGAAGGTCAGGCAGCATCTGAGGAGCAAAACAAAACCGGCGTTAGGGTAGATGACCAGAAGCTTAGACAAAGAGGTAGATTTACTTAGCAATTGCATACCTTACAGATTTCTAGAAGAAGTAATATAAACAGAAATTGCTGAAGGAATTCAACAGGTTGGCAGCATCTGTGGAGAGAAAACAGAGCTAACATCTCATGTCTAGTGACCCTTCTTCAAAACTGTCAGTAGCTAGGAAAAGGTGGCGTTATGTGGAGGGCAGAAGATAAGAGGTCTAAGAGAATAGATGGTGCCTAGAGACGGACAAAGACGGACAGACGAAGGGACGGATAACGGTAAGGAGGGAGAAAGAAAAGTGGATAATGGGGACCATAAGTAGGTAAAAATGGATTTGATGTTCTGAAAGCAGCCCATGTCATGACAGGGCTGTGGGTGTGGGTGAAGGTCGTGGAAGGAGGTGTTCGGTCCTTCGATTTGTTGAGTCGTGAGGGCTGCAGGGCCACCAAGTGGAAAATGAGATGCTGTTCTTCCAGTTTGCTCTGAGTTTTGCTGGAGCACTTGCAGCAAGCCTGGACTGAGATGTTGGCCAGGGAACAAGGTGTTGTGTTGCAGTCTCCGGTGACTGGAAGCTCGGGGTCATTTTTTGCGACAGAATGTAGGTATTCTGCAAAGCATTCGCCCACTCTGTGTTGCATCTCTCCAATATAGAGCAGACCACTTTGTGAGCAGAGAACACAGCACACTAGATTGAGTGAAGTTCAAGTAAATTGCTGCTTAATCTGGAAGGTTTTCTATAGCCTTGAATATTGAGGAGGGTGGAAATAAACAGACAGGTGTTTCACCTTCTTCAATTACATGGGAAAGTGCCATGGGTGTGTTGGGAATGGAGGAGGACCAGAGTGTTCTGGAGGGAACAGTCACTGCAAAATGTTGACAAGGGAGGAAAGGGGAATATATGCCTGGTGGTGGCATCCTGCTGGAGGTGGTGGAAAAGACTGCTTATGATCCCTATGAAACTTCTTTGAATTTTAGAACTTGAACTCCTTCCTCTATGCCCTTTACCCACCCCATACCCTTGGCCCTGTCACGACATTGGCTGCTTTCAGTACAGCCAGCTCACTTTCATCTTTGTTCCCATTATCAGCTTTTCTTTCTCCCTGGCTTAGCATTGTCCATCCTTTTGTTTGTCTAACTGTCTTTTCCCCTCTGTCTCTGGGCTCCATCTCCATCTATCATCTACTCTTCACCCACCCTCCTTCCACCCAACCCCCTGTTTTCAGCATACATACCACCTTTCCTTGCTATTAATAGTTATGAGAAAAGGTCATTGGATCCGAAATGTTAACTCTGCTTTCTCTCCACAAATACTGTCAGAACTGCTAAGTTTCTTCAGCAATTTCTGTTTTTTGTTTCAGATCTGTAGCATTGCAGTTCTTTCACTTTAATTTCTCCAATAAAATAAAACAGACTTTCAGAAATAAGGGACACTTCTACATGCTGTGGAATTTTTAAATATACAGTTTTAATCACTTGTTCAGGCATGTTATTTCTGGAGCAGGAGGGACTTGAACTCAGATCTCTTGACACAGGAATGGCTAGTAAGAGAATGGAAGAGGCAGAAATGCTCAAGGTACTTAAGAAATATTTAGATGAACTCTTGAAACATCATAGCATACAAGCATCATAGTTAACATCATGGGCCAAGTGCTAGAAAACAGGAATAGAATAGATGTAAGGATGTTTGATGACCAGTGCAAACACAACAGGCCAAAGTGTCTCTTTCCATGCTGTGAAGGCTGTATGATCTGGGAGTGTTGATGGTGACGATGAGTTCTATGATCTGTCAGTGAAGGAAACTGCTTCCCAGTGAGTGTCAATGGAAAGAAATGAGCTCTACATCAGTAAATGCAGTCAGTGATGGCTACCTATACCTCAGTGACTTGATTTGGTTTGATTTGATTTATTATTGTCACGTGTACCAAAATGCAGTGAAAAGTATTATTTTGCATACTATCCAGGCAAATCATACCTTACATCAGTACATCAGGCAAATAGAACAGAATGCAGAATATAGTGTTCTACTTACAGAGAAGGTACAGAGAAAATTCAACTTTAATATATGCGAGATCCGTTCAAACTCCAATAATAATGGGGAAGAATCTGTCCTTGAATCTGTTCGTTGGTGTTTTCGAACTTTTGTATCTGCTGTCTGGCAGAAGAGTGTGGAAGAGGCGTCCTTAATTATGTTGGCTGCTCTCCTGAGGCAGCAGGAAATATAGACAGAATCAATGAATGGAAATCTTGTTTGAGTGATGGACAGGGCGACGTTCACAACTGTAATTTCTTGCAGTCTTGGGCACAGCAGTTGCCCAATAAACTTCACAGTGAGAATTGATGCTAATGAGAACTTATCTGATATGAGGAATCATGATTGCTTCTTGATGGCATTAGGCTATGTGTTTGTATAAGTGTGTAGCACACTAGGTGGCTGGCACCAGGACTACTGTATATGATGAGGTAAAAACAATGACTGCAGATGCTGGAAACCAGATTCTGGATCAGAGATGCTGGAAGAGCACAGCAGTTCAGGCAGCATTCAAGGAGCAGCGAAATCGACGTTTCGGGCAAAAGCCCTTCATCAGGAAGGGCTACTGTATATGACACCTGACTTCAAAGTGTAATACAGATTGACTTGAGTGACCAATTGAATAGAACCTAACATTGATGGTCACTATATGTATGATGTGGATACATGCAGACAAGGATCAATAAGCAATTGTTCCATAATGAAATCTCCACTTTCTCCTGTAGAGCAAGCTAATTCATAATTAAAAACAAAGGGTAAAGACAGACAGAGGGTTGCTGGGTCTCAAGATTCTGACCCGCTTTCTGTACTGTGCAAGAAGCCGTCTGGATAGTGGGAGAACAGAGTGGCTGAGCTTTAAGGTATCTAATCTGGTGCTGTCAGAAACATGCTGGACCTGTGCTGTGTCCATAGATTCTGTGGGACCACAACATTCGTTTTATTCTCCTTTACATATCCCTGCATTCCAGAAATCAGTTTTAGTGTTTGTATTTTTCAGAGTGTGTGTTTTTTGGATCAGATCCTAACTGAGGGATAATCTGAATCTTTAGATTTCCAGGGAAAATAAAACTGGAGTGGACATTAATGTGGTTTGGAACCATATAAAAGACCCTCAATTTATGAAGCTCTGTTGAGTTAGTGCTGCGGAGCAGGCAGGCTGAAGGAATATAAGGCTGGATTTGGAAGCAGAAACAAAGAAAAAATAAGTTGAATTTTCCCCAAAAAAGCTGCTAAGTATAAATTTTGGGGAGTTCCGTAGAGGGCTTCCCCTGTGAACTCTAGCGAGCTCTCCCACAATTCTCTGCAGCTTGCCTCATTCTCTATGCACTTGCTATGGTGCCCTTTTCTCTCTAAGATGAGCTCACCAGCTGCAGAACACTCACCACTGACAGGACCTCCTAGGAATTCTGGTGCTGGCAACATTTTTAAAACACAGCTATGTGTCAGGTCAAGACTTTCCATAGGTGGCAGTGGTCACACTACATTACAAATATATTATCACATTTGCAAGTAAATGCTTACTTTTCATCATTGGCTGTGTGATCATTTTAGCTGCAACTACAAGAACAATGGTAGAGATAGACTAGCCTTCCTTAGTGCCACCCATTGCGCTAACCCTATCTGAGTGATAGCTATCTTTTCCATAGCACCGATACTGACATGGAACTTTGTCAGGATTAAATGAGGGAACATCAGATGTTGTAAAAACTTCCATCTCTCCCTTGTTTGTTACCTCAACATTTATTAAACAGAATGAACCATTAAACAGCATTTGCATTTTGAATTATGCAGGGAACACTGGCATCAGCACCATTGAAGTATTTGCAATCACTGAAAGATAACGTCACACACCTGAGTTCCACTGAATGACATTCACGAGGAAGTCCTCCCCCTGTTGCTTTGGTCGACATGCTGTAGGATGCTGGAGGTGTTGTTCTGTTTGAAAAATATCCTCACCTTCTTTCTTGGCACAATGCTGGAGCCCTCACAGATCCCCATTGTCTATTCCATTGCCTTGGTGTGTCCTGCAGTTGCTTGGAGCAATGTCCTCTGGACGTTATTGGTTCAAAGCCCCAGACATGACCTGCATGGAAACCTGATGTGGAGGGGCCATCCTGTGGGCCTTGTTGGTCCCAGTGGTAGAAGATGCTGCATTTCAGAAATGCTGGACAGCATGACACTTTATTCAGATCTCCACTTTTGAACAGAGTATAGCACCACTGCTCCCTTTCATCTGCATAGCATTCCATGGAAGATGAGTGACGGTAGTTTTCCGGCATATTTGCCACATCATGAGGCCACCTAAGTTGGAAATTCCTCAGAAGGGGTTGACTCCACATTCACTGGAAACTGATGCTGGTCCTGGGCTTGCAGACACATGTGATCCTCACTTATTTGTGTAGCAGCCCTTAGTTCAGAGGCCACAGGAATGACCAAACTTATCTGCCTAAATCCATTAGTGATGGTTTCATTGAGCCCTTATCAGAAACAAAGCTTCTCAGTGAGGTGATACTTCAACAATTATTTACACATATTAGGACTTGGATCCCCTAACAAGGATATCTCTACGTGGACAATGCACATCATTGCCCTGATAGAGCTATCTATTGATGAAGCCTCTTGACACACATACAGCTGACTGGACATGCGGTAGCCGTACCGAGGACCTCTCCGCCATCTCCACAGATTCCAACAAAGGCTGAATGTATAAAAGGTAACTGTGTGGGTGTCTTATGGTCTTAGGTGTGAAGGGGACAGCTTCTGCACCTTGTGCAAGTGATAGGATCTTGAAAGGTGATTGCTACTTTAGTAACTAGGGTGAATCTTTCCAGGCCATAAGACATTGCTGATACCTGACAGCTTTTGGCAGAATTAATTAATAATGTTGACTGTTGTGATCAAGAGTTCTTGGAACTAGGAATTTTAGGCAACACATTAAGCCAATGCCTATTAAACTTATTATATTGTTAAAACCAAATTTGCAGCCTTGTGTGTTTCAGTGAAGACTCTCACATTAAACCTAAATAAACAAAATATGACCTAACAAGCCAGATTTCATTCTAGGATCTGACTAATGCAGGTGTAAGATCTGCTGGGATTCTCGGAGTGACAGCTTTCCAACTGACGGATAAAAATGATTCCACGGAATTAGGAAGGTATGGGAATTTATGCTATGTCATATTTGGGTCTCAAGTAATTGTCAACCCTCTGTTTCTGCAAACCTGAGACCAGTGTTGGAATCTTTCATGGCCCTGAATGAAATGGGTTATGCTGGGAAATCGGGGAGAATCCTGGGAGAAGTTCAGCTACACCTTCTGCAATGGCAGGAAAAAGAAGTTGCATTTTCCAACTAAGTTCCAGACATCAGGATGAGATTCTTGAGATAACGAGATGCCCATTAATGGGGATTATTGCTCATGATCATTGTCTCTAACATTGAATCTCACCTCGTTAATATACAGCAAATTATTATACTACTTGCCACCTCAATGGGGGCTTGTTTAGCATGATGCTCGCATACTTTTTACAGATTAGTGCCTGTTACCCTGGGAGCTGCCATAACCCCTATATGCTTGACAACTCTCATGTTCCTGCTGCTTCTCAAGGTCCAGGTGCCAACATGGATGTTTACTGGGAGACCTGGGATATTTTACTGCATCCATGGCTGTTGACTCTGTTGTGAAATTCCCTGATTGTGGCAGACCACAGATTCAACATAGCCTATTCTTCAACTAGGGCCATAATGGAGTGGGCAATAGGTCTGCTGAAAATGAAAGAAAAGCAGAGAATGCTGGAGAAACTCAGCAGGACTGGCAACATCTGTGGAGAGGGAAAGCAGAGTTAATGTTTCGACTCTGGTTGGCCTTCTTTGGAGTTCCAGTTCTGAAGATAGAGTCACTCGACCCAAAACTTTAACTCTGCTTTCTCTCTCCACAGGTGTTGCCAGACCTGCCGAGTTTCTCCAGCAATTTCTATTTTTGTTTATGTTTAGTTTTCCAGCATGTGGAGTTCTTTGTTTTATTTTGTTTATCTTGCTGCTGCATCTCTCCCAGAAGTTCCGTTCCTCTCTCCAATGGAGATTTTAATCTTCCTTCTTGTTCACCATCATTACTTTGTTGTTGCTCCTATTATTTGAAAAGGTATTTGCCAAAATTTGCTTCCACAGCCACATCACATTCTAAAGTGACTGCCTCTGGCTCAGACTCAACCCATATGGATTTGAATTGAAATTTCTTCATGTTTCAAATCCATCCAGCATCACAGATATCTCTATGATGTTCAGAGCACATCGGACAGTTGTTTTTGCTCCATTCTGAGATGCAGTCTCAGTGTCATGCGCTGCCATTTATTTTATATTCACTTGTGGGACATGTCCCTGGTTGGCTTGGAATTATTGTCTGTCCCTAATTGCCGTTGAAAAGGTGGTTGTGAGCTGCCTTCTAGAACTGCTGCAGACTATATGGTATGCGTTGACCTACAAATCCCTTAGGGCAGGACTTCCAGGATTTTGAGCCAGCAACAGTGAAGGAACGATGATATATTTCTGAATCAGGATGGTGATCGGCTTATAGAGTTATAGAATCATACACAAGAGAAACAGATTCTTTGGTTGCACCACTGCACACTGACCGTGTTCCCAAAATAAACTAGTCCCACCTGCCTGTGCTTTGGCCCACATCCCTCCAAACGTTTCCTATTCATGAGCTCATGTCTTTTAAATTAACTGTGCTGCATCCACCATTTTCTCTGGCTGTTCATTCCACACATTAACCTCTTTCTGTGTAAAAAAGATGCCCTCATGTCCTTTTTAAATCTTCTCCTCTCACCTTAAAAACAGTGGTTCATGGGTTTGGAAGATGCTGTCTAAAGATCGTTGGTGAATTTCTACAACGCATCGTGTAGATAGTACACGCTGAGCATCAAGGTAGACAGAGTGGATGCTTGTGGATGTTCAATCAGCAGGCTGCTTTGTCCTGAATGGTATCAAATTTCTTGATTGTTGTTGGAGCTGAACCCCAACCAGGAAGCTGCAAGTATTGCATCACACTCCTGACTTGTGCCTTGCAGATGATGGACAGACTTTGGGAGCCAGAAGGTGAGTTACTTGCCGCAGTAACACTAGCCTTTGAACTGCTCTTGTAGCAACTGTATTTATATAGTGAGTCCAGTTAACTTTCTGGTCAATGATAATCCCAAGTATGTTGACAGTGATGGTAATACCATTGAATGTCAAGGGCAGTAATTTGATCGCTTCTTATTGGAGATGTCATTGCCTGGCATTTTTATGGTATGAATGTTACTTGCCACTTTTCAGCCAAAGCCTGGATTCCATCCAGATCTTGATGCATTTGAACACGGATTGCTTCAGTATCTGAGGTGTCACAAATGGTGCTGAACGTTGTACAATCATCAGTGAACATCCTCACTTCTGACCTTATGATGGAGGGAAGGCCTTGATAAAGCAACTGAAGATAGTTGAGCTTAGGATACGATCCTGAGGAACATTTGCAGAGATGTTCTAGAGCTGAGATGACTGACCTCTAACAACCATCTACTTATATGCCAGGTATGACTGCAACCAGCACAGAGTTTGCCCATCGATACCATTGATTCCAATTTTTCTTGGGGTCCTTGATTTCAGATTTCTGGTAATAGATAAATAGCAAATGGGATAGAACACCAATGCTTCATCGGAGGCCCACTGATGATGTTACCTAACATAGTGACAAAACATCTGAGAACAAATCTATCAGCTCAGTGAGCAAATTTACAACCTGAACTACAACCTGAGCTACAAACCTTCTCCAAAATCTCAAACATTAACTCTGCTTTCTCTCCACAGATGCTCCAGAAATGTTTCTTTCAGATTTCTAGCAACTGGAGTTCTTTGTTTTATTTCACTGCTGAAGGTGAGGTTGATCAGATCTGGTAAAGCTCTTCAGTATACTCTAGACAGAGTGGTGTGTAATCCTAGCATGATGTGCTCTGCACAACTGAAGCAGGTAACAGGTGGATGTGATAAATGTGGAGAAACTAGGAGAGTGGGAGCAGTCTTCCAAGGAAGTGAATGGGGACATTGAGCAAGAGAAACATCACTTTTTATATGACAGAGCATAGCTGCATCAGGCCAGACAGAATTTCACTGACCCCAGCTGGGTGCAGTGATCACACATTGATAGTAAAATACTTGTTGTTCTTATGCAAACAGTTTGTTTTTATGCAGTGAAGAAATGCAACCTCTGTTGGTTTGACATCTGTTCACTTTTGGTTTCTGCAAATAAAAGTCAGTGTTATTATTACAGATGGCCACACAGTGTACAATGGTGAGATGCTGGGCTCTCATGGGCACTGGAGACAGAGTTGAATTGACTTTGAAAGGGTTTTAAGATGAGCTATGACTAAGGACTAGTAAGGTTTGTGGCCTGGTACTTAAATGTTATTGGTGTAGGCATCTGCAGTTGTAAGTGTGAGAAGCACTGGGGTTGTCCTGTGTTGACAGTGATAGGCAACTCTGGACTAAAAACACTTGACCAGGTGCAGAGTTGGGGTTCCAAAACTGCACTATTCCAGGATATCCTGGCAGTGGTGAGTTTTTCTTCTGTCTACGGGGAGAGTTAGAATCAGGTTATCATTGGGGAAAGGGAGTGCCATAGGGGTAGGGTAGGCAGTTAATGAGGTGAGTTTGGGACAATTAACTCATTAGGCCTTGAAAGAGAAACACTCCATGAAACTCAAGGAAAATGAGACAGTCAAAACATGGTAACTTTCAGTCTCATGTTTGTTAATTCAGCAATTCAAGGTAGATAACAGCTCTGACTCAAATATCTCCATCTGACTTTTTTCCAACCGTTTTATCTTTCTACACAAAATACCTTTGCTTCCAATATTTCCTCTATAAATACACATGCATTGAATTAGTTTTTATTGTTGTCTGCACATCATGCCATTGAAGATAAACCAATAGTTACTAGCATACCATTTATTTCAAGTAAATATTCGTTCTCAGTTTTAAATGTAATTTACGAGCAGAATAAAGCAAAAAAAGTTTGAAAATCTTTAGAAGTAAGAACGCAACACAAAGCCCGTCTACTAGGCAGGTGCAATATGAAACAAATCAATCACTCCTTTAGAACAGGAAAGTTTCATGGCTGTGATTCTCTGCAAAAAAAATCAAAGCTGGGTTAACATAGACAGGGAGTAAGTACTTAATCAGAGCAATTAAGGGAAGAAACAAAACAAACATCACTAGGCTGCTCTTACATGCCTTCTAGCTACTAATGAGGTAATAAAATTTGTAAGATACACAGGAGCAAGGTGATTGTCCACTTCTGTAAGGTCAAAGCTAATGCCATGGAGACAATAAATATAAAGAAAAGCAACATTGTGGACTATCCTAAAATGTATACAGAAACATCTTTAATTAACAGTGTAGCATTTACCATTTCTTGAAGAACTAACAGGTATTAAAGAATGTGTGACTCGAAGAAAAATGTTTGCTGGCTGATAGATAATTCAATTTCAAAAATAGTGACAGCTTTAGTGAAGGCAAATCTTCTTAAGGAACTCCAGTTACTGTAGGATCCAAGTTTTTGAGTGATAGAAACTTTTGTAACTTGTGATCAAAGTCAATAGGTCTATCTTTGGGCTCCTTGTACTTTCTGGTCATCTTTGATCCGAGGTAACGGATAAGTTCACAATGTTCCTCATACTGCTCCAGCTTCTTTCTGTATTTCTTTCTCACATAGTCAAAGCTGTTTGGATTGTATGCTGGAAACAGAAAATATATCTAAAATTATTTTTCTTTCTATAAATTGAAAATCATGGAAAAATCTAGTGAACAATTTTAACATATCTGGTTTAAAGTTGAAACATTGAACCGTAATAGGAAATATAATTGGAGAAGTTCTGGAGCTGAGGCTGAATAATGTTGTAACACCCACCCAGGGAAAATATTTGTGACTCATGATTAAAGACTTCTATTTATGGAAATAGGCCTCCTTTGTGAAAGTAAGTGAGTCACCTGTACCTCACAAAATTGGTTCCTGGATTTAAGACTGGCTGAAGATGTGTTGCTTGTTACAAATGTGGTAATTATTTTACGAAATAATCTTAGGAGCCTTGAGATAAGGACAATGATCATTTATTAAGTCAACGTTGGGAATGTCCACCTCAGAAAACAATCCAAGGTAGCACTTTAACTCAATGAGAATTCATCAGATATTGAAACATTGTAAGTCATGTAGACAGTATATTATTCAAATTTTCAAATGGTCTGTTTTAGATAAATACCTTATTTCTTACCTGTGGTCTCACCACTCCCTACCTTCCCAGGTGCTATCCTATCTCCTCTCCGAAGCCTGTGCTCCATTCCCATCTTGGACCCATTGCTTTGTCTTTTATGGAATGATAGAGGGGCTTCTCATATTCCATTTCTAAATCAGGCCTCAAAGTTAATGCTGGAGCAGCCACATTGCATTTTCACAGAAACTCTGCTGCATCAGCATCTGAGTATGTTTCTGCAATTTAACTATTTTTTTCTTTTGTAACCTGACTACTTTCTTGAATAAGAATACATGAAGAAATGAATCTTAAATGATTTATGTCATTATTGCATATGAAGTTAACAAAAACTCTCTCTCATTCTTATCCCAGCTGGAAATTCATGTGGATTTACAAGTTAACTTATGTCACACCCAAATTTCTCCCCAAAGACAAAGTAACTAGTTTTGATGGTAGATGTTCTGTGTGGCAGCAACTTTCAGCACCAAGCAAAAACTGATGGCTTACAACTATCAGACAAAAATGACAATCTTGAAGAAACAGCTGTAAAGGTACTTTTGGTGTGAGTTTAAGTTTCTCCAAAAGAAATTTAAATGTAAGTCCATTGTAGCAAATAAAATATTTTCTTATGCTCTGTCACCATTACAGGATCTCTTGAGTAATCGTGATTGACTCCAATATCCCTCAACTACAGATATAATTGATATACTGTTCCATATTAAAGAAAAGTATGTATCATTGTCAATGTGTTTCATTGATGAGGAATGATTCCTCGTAGCTTTGTTGACAATCAATGTAGAATTTGGAATCAAGTGTCTGTTTTATTTTTAAGATTCAAAATTTATGATTTACCATAAAGCTGCTGTGTGGCTCAAGTTTGTAATTAATAATTTCAGCAAATTTTCCGAAGATAAGAGTTGGGAGGTCATGTTGCAGCTATACAGGACATTGATTAGACCACTTTTGAAATATTGTGTGCAATTTTGATCTCCCTCCTATTGGAAGGATGTTGCGAAACTTGAAAGGGTTCAGAAAAGATTTACAAGGATGTTGCCAGGGTTGGAGGATTTGAGCTACAGAGACAGGCTGAATATGCTGGGCCTATTTTCCCTGGAGCATTGGAGACTGACGGGTGACCTTATTGAGGTTTATAAAATCATGAGCTACATGGATAGCGTAAATAGACGAGATCTTTTCCCTGGGTTGGGGGAGTCCAGAACTAGAGGGCATAGGTTTAGTGTGAGAGGGGAAAAATTTAAAAGGGACCTAAGAGGCAACTTTGAAATGAAATTAATTGAACTGAATTGAATTTATTGTCATGTGTACCGAGGCACAGTGAAAAGCTTTGTGTTGTGAGCAATACAGGCAGGTCACAGAGTTATGTAGCAGAGATATGTAAATAATAGGTATACAGTGGCAAAAACAAAAACACAGGTATAGGTGCATGTTAAGAGTTTGTGAGTCCATTTAGTATTCTAACAACAGTAGGGTAGAAACGTTTCGAAACTGACTGGTGCGTGTATCCAGGCTTCTGTATCTTCTCCCCGATGGTAGAGGTTGTAGAAAAACATTGCCAGGGTGGGATGGATCTTTGAGAATGCTGGCAGCCTTTCCTTGACAGCGGGCCTGGTAGATGGATTCTACAGATGGGAGGTTGGCTTTTTCACGTAGAGGGTGATGTGTGTATGGAATGAGGTTCCAGAAGAAGTGGTAGAGGCTGGTACAATTACAGCATTTAAAAGGCATCTGGATGCGTATATAAATAGGATGGATTGAGAGGAATATAGGCCAAGTGCTGGCAAATGGGACTAGATTAGGTTAGGATATCTGGTTGGCATGGATGATTTGGACTGAAAGGTCTGATTTTGTGTTGTACATCTAAAATGGCAACCATCAAAAATAGGTCATGAATCCAAATTAACAATTTTAATCACCAGAATGGGCAAGAATATATGGCTCTGAACTATGATAAGTTTCCAATCATATCTAGTACAATTTGTTACCTTTCAGATGATAAAAAATGTAGAGCAGTGCAGATTTCTTCACACTCAAGAAGGGATATTTTGGTTTCAGGCAACCTACAGCCGTCAATGCTTTGATTATTGATAATGCTGCACCCTACAATACATCAGTTTTAAATGATAAGTCTTTAAGTCAATAAGTTTTCTGTTTATATAGATCAAACATATCAATACACGCAATAACATTTCTTAAATATTTCCAGGATTTAAAGTTGCAGTGGTATTGTCACTGGCCCAGTAATTCAGAGTAATGTTCTAGGGATTTAGATTTGAATTCTAACACAGCAGGCAGTAGACTTTGAATTCAATAAAAATCTGGGTGACCATTGTTGTAAAAAAACATCTGGTTCATTAATACACTTACACGTGACTTCAGATCCATAGTAACGTGATTGACTCTTAAGTGCTCTCTAAAGTGTAATATTCAGTTGTATCAATAAAGTCTTCAAAACATGAAATCAGACAGATCACCTGGCATTGATAAGTAACCAAAAATGACAATAGCAAACTCAGCTTTTGGACTATGTGCCAAAATTGGGACAGCTATTTCACAAAGTAGACAAGCAACAGCCTGATATACTCACAAAGTCACTCCTCATACATCGTGTCCCAGACAACAACAACGGCATCCCTTGGACTGTCCTGCCAGTAGACCATCCTGACCTATCATAGGAGGTGGCACAATGATATACAGTTGGAAGGCAGTTGCCCTGGAAGTGGGTCAGTTTAGTTCAGTTGACTAGACTGCTGGTTTACAATGCACAGTAATGCTAACAACATAATTCCAACCAAACTAACCTCAAAACTCTGAGACCTAGGTCACTACTCTGCCCTCTGCAATTGAATCCATGAATTCCTGATCCACAGACCACAATCAGTGAGAATATGCAACAATATCTCCATGATAATCCTCAGCATCACCTCCAGGCAAGGCTGTGGACTCAGTCCCTTTCTATACTCCATTTACACTCATGACTGTGTGGCTAAATTCCATCCTAACTCCAGCTACAAGTTCACCGATGACACCAGCAATGTAGGCCGGATATCAAACAATGATGAGACAGATCTTTCCCTCAAAGTCAGCAAAATTAGAGAGCTGGTCATTGGCTTCAGGAAGCAAGGTGGCAGGCACACGCCTGTCTAGATCAATGGTGCCGAAGTAGAGATGGTTGAAGGCATCAAGTTCCGAAGAGTGATGATCACTAACAGTCTGTCCTGGTCAATCCACATTGACGCTATGGTCAAGAAAGCATAACATCGCCTCTATTTCCTCAGGAGGCTAAGGAAATTCAACAAGTCCATAAAGACTCTTACCAATTTTTACAGATGTGTCATGGCTTGTTATGGCAACTGCTCTGCCCAGGACCGTAAGAAACTACATAGAGTCGTGAACACAGCCCAGTCCTTCACACAAACCAACCTTCCAACCAGTAACTCCATCTATACTTCTCACTGCCTTGTGAAGGTAGTCAACATAAATAAAGGCCTCTCCCACCCCAGTTATAATCTCTTCCAACCTCTTCTGTCAGGCAGAAGATACAAAGGATTAACACATATACCAACAGAATCAAGAGCAGTTTCTTCCCTGCTATTAGATTTCCGAATAGGCCTATCAAATCTTAAATTTAATGTTGATCTTACTTCTTGTGCACTTTCTCAGCAGCCATAACATTGTTCACTCTGTTATGTTTCCCTAACTGTACCACCTGTACTGCACGCAAAGCAAAATTTTTCACTGTACTTAGGTACATGTGACAATAATAATCAAATCAATTCTCACAGCAGTTGAGTTAACATGAAGGACTCTCCCTCTCAACCTCTTCACTTGCCTAGGCATGGTGACCCTCAGGTTAAACCATTAAATGACTCTGTCTCGAATGACTATGGTAACTTTACCTTTGTCTCAACACTGAAAAGTAAGCTGCTGGTCAGAGTGAAGGAGACTGAGATGGAGTGAGTACAGTAATTGGAGGTTTGGGAATTTGACTGGTAAATCTTTTGCAAGTTTTACTATAGAAGTCAGAATAAGACTGAGAACAATAGTCTTTAAGAATGTTAAAATATTCTAGTTAAATAAATAGCTGCCTGTTAGTAGCAGTTACCTGTCAAGCACATGAAATTCCTTGATGAATTAAGTGTTGGCTACTGTCATAGGGGTCAAGGAGTGGGATGTTGTTCAGGTATCAGTGAGTGGGTTTGGGGCAATGTGGCCTGGAGTCCAGGAATAGGGCAATGTACTGGGGTTTGGAGGTCAGGGAGGGCCATTGCTCAGGTCTGGAGATGAAGGTGGGGCCTCACATTCTCTGACAAGTTCTGTTCATTCCTCTTCCTGGTCTGAGGACATAATTTCAGAATAAGGATTGCATGTTTCTAACCTCTGCCAACCTTTTGTCCTTCACAAATTTTACTAGTTGTGAGGTTAAAATAATTATCATAGACATTCAGCACCTCTTAGAATGTATTAGATTTTTTTTAGCTGGAGGAGTGATAACATCATTGGCTATATTCCCAAATGTATCGAGATGTGTACTTTGGAGCACAGTTTCTGGCTTAGTATCTAGTTCAAAGCTATTCTATACTTCAAGAATTGTTTTCTCAAAGATGTCCAGTTCTGTGTTTTATTTGGCCCATATTTGAAATTAAATCCTGGAAATACAATTTCAGATGCCATAGCATCCTAACATGGTTAAGTACAGACAATCCCAGATTGCAAATGGGTTCTGTTCTTGAGACCATGGAGAAATCAATTTGTACGCAAGTCAGAACATATTATAGGACAAGATAAAACAGATGTTTGAAAGTATGAGAAAATATGTACAAGTTGGATCTTTAAAATTAATATTAATACACTCCTGTGTGGGATCGTGTTCATAAGTAGGAATGTTCATAAGTCCAACATTTGTAAATTAGGAACTGCCGGCACTCTGTTTTTCATCTGCTCTTGATGGATTTATTAGTGACTGTGCAATATAATGACTAATCTTGGCTTTCTCTATAACTGGAAGTATCTTTTCTGCATTTACCTGATTGAATCAGTGCATAATTTTAAATCTGCCTTTGAATCATCTCAGCCTTTTCTACAGGCCAGTTCTTCTGGATAGTTATTGCCTTCAAACAACTGAAAGAATCCAATTAACTTTGAACAGAAACAGGCCTAGAGCCATGAGGATGGACTCTGGAGGTGAGATACTTGAGGAGAATGGAGTGTTAATAGCAGTGTAGAAATTGAGGAAGATGTGAAAAGATAATAATCCTCTAATACAGCATGTAAGATATCAATGGTGTTGACTTTGCTGCAGTTTCCATGCTGAGGATGTGCACAAATCTGATTGAAATGTTTGAACCGGCAGTAGTAAACGAGGTATCAATAATGCTGTAGAGAATTTTGATAATTCTAACTCAGCTAGGAAGTATTGAAATTACAGCTAATTCAAGAAAACATAAGACTTGACTTTAATAGGTCTATTCTGTTGATACTTAATATGGTAACTTGTTATAGTTTTTCAATGAATGCAAGTCAACATGAGTATGGGCTGATGCATTGTTGATAGTATCGAAAGTAGTCTTATATGCTAAACTGTCAACAATAGATTCCTTACTTGTTCCATGTATCCAAGCATTGGAAGTGAAGTGGGAAGAACTGGATCCTTTACTGGTGGAAGTTTATTTGGGAGTGTTAGATCCCAGTATTTGTCAGGAAGTCTGAAAGGAAGCAAAATTAAAACTGGTGACTTTAAGACATTGATGCTTTAATTTTCTGATCAGAATTTCCTGTGTTACTGGAATATCAGATGGTTGAGACAGAAAAATGCCAGAACCCTGCCAAGTTTGATCCCCATATCATTTTCTGTTGTAATTTACAACGGTCAAAGGAGGTGCTCACCCAAAGAGTAGCCTCTATAAATGGTAATGAATTGATACTATTATATATCACATTTCCTGAAATGTTTCCCTTTATATTAATGGTCATTGAAATAATTCCATTGAGGCCGGTGTCCTGTTACCAAGTCAGCCTTTGTTGATATATGCACAGTACACAGATTCTGACCAGCTAGCTCAGAACCAGTCCTTAGAGTGAGAAAAGTCCCTGAGACTCCTGTTTAATCTTTTTTTTCCTTTTTTTAAACATGAATAAGCAAAGTCTGATAAGGGCAATACTTATGTGAAAAAAATGCAGGGGGATTGACACACTCCTGCTTTTTTTGTTTTCCCCAGCACCCATGTTGTGTGTGTGCAAATGTGAGACACAGTGAAAGACATCAGGTGTATAAATTTTTATTCAATTTCCACCACCAGGAAGAAAGGCAACACCGAAGTGGCCAGTGACAAGCAATGCCCTTTTCATCAAAGAGCAATGCTGCATGATCAAACAGTGAAGGGGATAGCAGGGATTAAGTCAAAATAGAGTTGGAGGGGAAAATACTCCACTCCACTCCCTGCGGTGCCCACTGGTCTCTGAAAAGCTCAAGGGTGTTTGTGGACTCCGTGTGCTCCTTCTCCAGAGACACCCGGGCTCGGACATAGCCGTAGAAGAGGGGCAGGTAATCGGCCCTAACGACCCCCTCCACGGCCGGCAGCCTGGATCTGTTTATGGCCAGTTTGGCCAGTCCCAGGAGCAGACCCATGAGGACATCCTCTGACCTGCCCTCCCTCCTCTGCACCGGGTGTCTGAAGATCAGGAGCGTGGGACTGAAGTGCAACCAAAAACAGAGGAGAAGGTCTTTAATGAAATCAAAAAGGGAGTGCGAATGCCCACACCAAATATATACATGGTCCACAGACTCCACAGCGCCACAGAACAAGCAATTGGGCTGGCAGTCTGTGAACCACTGCAATCTGCGGTTGCAGGGAACCGCTGTGTGCAGCACCCTCCACCCAGATCCCCGACAGAAAGGGGGAGGACACCTGTGTAGAGAGCCCTCCGCTGGGGATCTCTACCAGTTTTCAGGGAAATCAGGATCACCTCACCTACCTGAACTTGGTATGTCATGAGATCAGACCTCCGTTGACCTTGCCTCATACCCATACAGGGCCATTTCTGTGGTTTTAGCGCCAAACTTTGTCCCCTGAAATAAACTATCTCTCTCACTTCGAGGAAGCATGTATCTGGCATTCCTGATGCCATTTCACTCTCACTCCTAGGTCTGGGAATTTTAGATTTAACCTGATCTGGAGTCTTCTCCCCATCAACAACTCTGCTGGTGCTATCCCTGTATTTGTGTGAGGGTGGTCTTGCAATCAAACAGGAACCAGGACAGTATGGTATTGATTGAAGCTGTAGGCTGTTTCCTTAAGCCTGCTTTCAACATTTCGACTGCTCTTATGACCAAAACATTGGATGATGCATAGTATGGAGATGTCCGAACATGCGGAATGCCATTCGACTTCAAGAAATACTTGAGTTCCCTGCTGCTAAATGATATCCCATTGTCCATGATCAATACTTCTGGGAGTCCTTGCATTGCAAAAGATGCTTGCAGCTGTTCCATTGTCATCCCTGAGTTGACAAATCAGCTTTATGCATGTCCAACCACTTTGAATGGGCATTCACAATAAGCCCATGTAAGGACTGGTGTGGTTGATGTGTAACCAGGTCCAGGGTTTACCCAGCCATTTCCCCACTCCCCAACCCTGGCCACAATTTGGGGGAGCTACTGCCCTTAATTTTTGTCCCTGTTGGCACTCTGGGCATTTCCCCACCAATGTGGCTATGTCAGCAACCAATCCTAGCTCCTAGACATAACCTTTTGCCAACATCTTCATTTTGGAAACCCTTGGGACGCCCAGGTGGAGTTCAGCCAGTATCTGGTGGTGACCTTTACTAGGGACCTTCACTCTTGCTCCCCATTATAATATGTTATCTCGTCTCGCTGATTCCAAAAAGATTTCAATTCTGGTTGTAATGGCCCTTTTGTTTCCACCAACACCACCAGCTGTTTTAGTTTTGATAGGATAGGATCTCTTTTCTGCCCACAGTCAGATATTGTCAGCACTGACTGGAAGGGTGCCTAGAAAGTTTAAAACCAGAACGGACTCTTTCAGGGGAGGTACCACTGATGGTGTATCTGCCAGTGGGAGGCAGCTCAAAGCATCCGCATTTGCTACTTGGCCTCCCAGTAGGTGTTCCAACTTATAATTGTATGCACTGAGAATAAGGGCTCACCGCTGAATTATGAAGCTATGGGCGGCACTATTTTGTCTTCTTTAAGTAGCCCGAGCAGGGTTTGTGGTCCATTAATATTATAAATTTATGTCCATAAAGGTATTGGTGGAATGTTCTCACTGCCAAAACTTCCTTTTCTATCTGTTCGTATTTGCGTTCAGTACCTGCTGAAGTCCAGGAAGCATACACTATCAGGCATTCCTCTCTGTAGGGTTACCAGTGAGCCAACACTACTCTTTGCCAGATGGGGAGGCATCGCATGACAGCAACATGGATTCGTAGTGTGCCAACATCTTCGACAACAAGAGTTTCTTTTTCATTTCCCTAAAGGCTACTTCTTGGTCATGTGACAATTTCCAAGGCTGACCTTTTTTCAATAGCAGGTGTAATGATGCCAAGATGGAGGTCAGGTTACATATGAATTTTCCATAATAATTTACTGAGCCAAAGAAAGACCTAAGCTCCAGTACAGACATGGAAGCTGGGGTACCAATGATCACCCTAATTTCATCTTCTAAAAGGTGTAACCCAGTCTTGTCAATTCTGTAGCCCAAGTAGGTCACTTGGGTGTCTAAAATACACATTTTTCCCTTCTGAGGCAAATACCTGCCTGCGAAAAATGTTTAAGTACTATGTCCAAGTTCCCCAAGTGCTCTTTATTGGTCTTTGTGGTTAGTAGCATATCATCCAGCTAAATGACAACCTGGGGTAGATTCTGTAAAATGTTCATCCACTGGAAAAGGGCACAGGTTGAATGATATCCCAAGTGGCAGTCTTGTATATTGATACAAACTCTGATGGGTATTATTTGTGGTCCACTTCTGGGACTCCTTATCTTGTTGCAGTTGCAGGTGTGCATGGCATGTGTCCAGCTTCATGAAAGATGGCCGCATGCCAGTTTTGCACATAAGTCCTCTACGCGAGGGATTTTGTGTTTATCCAGCTGTGAGAAATAATTTACTGTTTGCTTAAAATCCCCACAAAAGCGAACTGACATGTCAAGCTTCACAATAACCAGTGTTGCTGGACTGGTTTGATGGTTACTTTGCGTTCCAGCCTTCTGATTTCTGCCTCTACTTTTGCCCGTAAGGCAAATTGCATTGTGTGGGCCTTGTAGAATCATGCAATTGCTTCCTGGTCAACAGGTGGCCATGACTCCTTTGATAGTCCCTAGACCTTCCTGAAAAATGTCCAGATATATAAGTAGGACTTTGCTCAATCAGCCATTTTCTAATCAAAAAATGTTGAGCCAATCAAGGTGAATCTTTCTCAGTCAATTCTACCCCATCATGTTTGGGCCATAGCCGTTAACTACAATCAGAGATAACTGCACCAACTGCTTCTCATAGGAGACCAGAACCAAAGTTGTACCTTTAATCTGTAACGGTTCCTCAGTGTACGTTCTCAGCCTGCCCAAGGTCTTATGCAAACTTGAGGGTTGGAGTCCAGAGTGAATCTTGTTAAAGACTAACTCTGCAATCATTGATACAGCTATGGCTGTATCAAACTCCATTAGAACTGGGTAACCATTTAATCAGACATTTACTTTGATTGGTTCTGACTTGGATGTTGCTAAACAATTTTACTGTTCCAAACCAGTTGCAGGTGGACTTTCCAGAGTGTGCACTCTCCTGGATACCAGCCTATGAGTTCTCTTACTCAAGTCAGGCCTTATAGGCCTCCTTTGCTGTCTTGAGTCTGCACATTGGCAGTAGCACAATGGCTTGCCGGCTTGGATCCTGAAGAACATCTTAGCTATTTAGCTGAGGCTCAGCTTTATTGTGGGATTTTGCTGTGGCCTGACCTAGGAGCTCTCTGCTCAGGATGTACCCTGTGTGAGGCTCTGCGATTGCCTATACTCAAGTGGTGTTCTCCAAGCTCAGTCAGACAAGTGAAGATGTACACTTCCATTGGGATGCCCTGTAGTTCTCATGCTTCACTTGCTGCATTTTCTAATGACAAGGCCAGCTGCAGCATCTATTCGAAGTCCAGTTGGGCTTCAGCTAGTAGGTGCTTTTGCATGGTTACATCACTAATTCCACACACCAAACTGTCTTGCAGCATCGCATTCAGGGTTAACCCAAAATTACATGTCTCTGCCAGTCATCTTAACCTCATTCATGAAGAAGGATTTATGCCTGAAACATCAATTCTCCTGCTCCTCGGACGCTGCCTGGCCTGCTGTGTTTTTCCAGCACCACACTTTTCAACTCTGGTCTCCAGCATCTGCAGTCCTCACTTTCTCCTCGTTGATCTGAACCTTGTCAAAAATTCCGACCCAAATTCTTCTGGTTCTTGAAATGCTGATGAAAACTGATAGTGTCTCAGAATTTGAGGAGGTTTGGGGTTGTAATATTCCTGAACTAAATTTGTCAGCTCTTGAAAGGTTTTAGTGTCTGGCGCCACTAATAACCGAAAATACTGCGGGTCAGCAAGATGTTAGGAGAATTATCCTGCTTTTCATTTGCCCTAATGTCATTTGCCTGAAAACAAAATTGCATTCTTTCCACATACTGGATCAAACAAGTCAAGCTTCCTAAATAAAAGCATGGAAGGCACACAGTTGTACTTCACAGTTAAATGCTCGTGACCTCCAAACATTCACATTCTTTTCTGTCTTGCACTCTCCATCAACCCTGTCAGGTTTGAGATTCCTCACATTCTCACTTTATCCCTGAGCCTCAGGCCTCCAGCTTAGTTATACCAAGCATTGCCTAATCTCCCAAATGAAGCCAGGGTAGTGGTGACCATCAATGACTCCCTCACCTTCAGTACCCATAACCTCCATGTTCTGTTATCTCCAACACTTATACATTTTGCTTTCACAATTATTGTCTGTTCTACATCCCAGCATGCTGCCTCCCATTCTGAGTTCCCAATTTCTCCACCACAGCAGTGACACCCAATAACTCACCTTGACTTTCAGTGAACTAAAATGAATCAAGAATGACCACGTACACCCTGATCAACTAGGAGTGACAGCTATGTCTGATGTTTAAAAGATCCATGACTGATATCTGCTGCTCCACTATTGAATTATCACCAATTCCTAGACTGGTTACACTGGAACATGTTGGACAGGTTATGGTCATTCACTGCACTGAAATGATATTGACCCTCTGAATTTGGCTGACTGGTCATGCCCAAGCCTCTGGACTGAGATGAAACATACACCCTTGTCTGACAACAGTGGAACCCTGGGTGACAGTTCCCCTGGACTTAAATGAGGACTTTGAGGGATGGCCATTTGGTCATAGAGTCAGAGAGTCATACAGCATGGAAAGAGGCCCTTTGGCCCAACACATCCATGCGACTCAGGTTTCATAAAGTGAACTGTGTTTGGCTAATGTTGCTCTAAACCTTTCCTATCCACGTACATGTCCAAATGTCTTTTAAATATTGTTATTGTACCTGCCTCTAGACTTCCTATGCATGCATCACCATCTGCATGAAAAATTGTCCCTTGGGTCCCTTTTAAATCTTTTCTCTTTAATCTGGGGAAAAGACCTTGGATACTCACCCTATCCATGTCCCTCATGATTTTATAAAGCCCCCGGGAAAGAAGTCCAGCCTATCCAGCCTCTCCTCTTGTACAGCCTAACATTACCTCCCAACTCTTGTGCTCAGTGCTGTGACTGATGAAGGCAAGTGTGTCAAACACCTTCTTCACTACCCTACCTGTGACACCACTCTCAAGGAACTATGTACCTGGACCCCTAAGTCTCTCTTTACGACAACATTCCCAGGCTTCTACCACTAACTGTGCATGACTGTTTTTACCAAAATGTAACACCTCGCATTTGACATATATACAATGTGCTTGTTATATAAGGTGCTGCTACATGATATAGACGTGATATTGATGTTACATGGTGCCATACCGCTACATGTCCACCCTCTTGACTGATCTTGCTGGCTTCATGCCAAGTCTGTATGTCTTTATACTTTGTGTCTGCACTAAAAGGCAAGACTGAAATACCTTGAGCCTTTAAATTCTGAATGAAGCGCAATACACAAAAAAGCAAGGCAGAGATGCTGTGAGCATCCAAGTAGGCACAAAATGGGTTGGCATTAAAAAAGCAAGCTACCAACCTTGAAATACAGCTTGTTTTAATATATGAGATGGGTGTGTGTTTTGCATGCAAATTAGTCTGGTGGCAGCATTGAAATGGAAAGCGCTGGTGAGTTCCAAGGTGCAATATTGAAGTGCTGAGCTATTATAAGTTGGTCTGAGATGTGCCATGACAACATGCCGAGATTGATGCTTGGCCAAAACCAACCTGTATGGGTGGAGAGTACAGACAGTCACTGAGGTTTTGGGAAATGCTAGCCAAGATGGATGTCTGGAAAAGACACCGGTGAGCTGCAGTCACCAGGAAACTGCACTGACTTTCATTTTGGAAATTGGTGCTGTCAGGGAAAATAACAATGTGCATGCAAACTGGACCCTTGCTGTTCCCTAGTGAAATTCTGGCCACTGGAAACTTATGCAGAAAGTCAGACTTCTTATTCTCAATGTTGAGATACATTTTTTTCATTCTCACTGGATTTTCTCACCTGTCTTGCCATTGTTAATTTTATTTAGAGCCTGGGAAAATTCCACTGTAGATATGATTTTGTGAGTATAATAATGTCAGACTGTTGTTTAACCAGTCTGTAAGACAGCTCTCCAAATGTTAGCAAGGAGAACTTTGCAGAATTGACAGGTCTGTCTTTGCTAATGTCGGTTTTGATGCTGAGGTCTATGCCAGATCTGTCTTTGTTTCTTTAGTGGTTTGATCCAATGGAATGGACTGCTATTGCTGGAGTGCAAGTGGGTACTGCAGATGATGGGGGTTAGAGTCAAGATTAAAGTGGAGCTGGGAAGCGTCCGAGGAGCAGGAAAATCAACATTTCGGACAAAAGCTCTTCATCAGGAATGCTATTGCTGGAGGCCAGACCAATTAAGAATGGTAGATTTCCTTCCTTAATAGTAATCAATGGGCCAAATGGTCTTTGAGATAATGGATGGTAGTTGTCTTGATTATCTTTGCTAAGATTAGCTCTTATAATCGATAAGTGTCAGGCATGGATTAACAAGTGACAGCCAGCATAAGATTTAATGAAAGAAGTTCTCCAGGCAGCGGGCCGTGGAGGGGGTCGTTAGGGCCGACTGCCTGCCCCTCTTCCGCGGTTACGTTAGAGCCCAGGTGTCCTTGGAGAAGGAGCACGCGGTGTCCACCAACACCCTGGAGTTGTTCAGGGAGAGGTGGGCGCCGCAGGGAGTGGAGTGCATCATTTCCCCCTCCAACTCTATTTGATTTAATCCCTGCCCTCCCCTTCACTGTTTTGATCGCACAGCATTGCCCTTTGATGCGAAGGGCACTGCTTGTCACTGGCCACTCGGATGTTTCCTTTCTTCCTGGTGGTGGAAATTAAATAAAGATTTGTGCACCTTGTGTCTCTCACTGTAAAAAAACAGAGAAAAAAAAATGAAAGAAGTTCTTCAGGCAAATTCATGTAGAGCTTATCCTAGGTACCTATCCATTGGTTCATCAACAGATGAAAGTGAATACATAATTGATATGGAGTAGGGTAAATGGATCGTTTTTGGATTGGCAACCTCTAATCACTGGAGTGCCATACTGATCAGGGCCTCAGCGATTTATGATCAAGGACTTGGTTGAAGGGGTTGAATGTATATGAGTTATGTATATTTGTTAAATTTGCTTATGACATAAAAACATGCAGTAGAGTACATGAGAAAAATGTGGAAAATATCAACTTATCCACTTTGGCAGGAAGAACAAAACATCAAGACTACATTTAAGTTGAGAGACATTATAGAATTCTGCAGGACAGAAGAATCTGGATATCTTGGGACATGCATCATGAAAAGTTGGTATGGCAGGTGCAGCAACTTATCATGAAGTCAAATGGAATGTTGTCAGTTTTTGCAAGCAGAATGGAACATAAAAGTAGAACAGTTATTTTAGTCTATAAGGGCATTGAAGAGACCACATCTGGAGTACTCTTTATCGTTTTGCTATCCTTGCCTAAGGAAGAATATGATTGCATTAGAACAGTTCAGAGAAGATTCACTTAACTGATTACTAGAATGAAAGAGTTCTTTTACAAGAACTGGTTGAGGTACAGATTTATTGGAGTTTAGAAAAAGAATAAATTATTTATTAAAACATGTAAGATTCTGATGGGACCTGCAGTGTAGATGGTAAAGATGCATGGATGTTGTGGTAGAGACCAGAAATAAGGAACCTTAGTTAAAAATCGGGCATCTTCCATTTAAATTGAAGATGAGGGGTATTGTTTTTGCCTCTCAGAGTATTCTTAGTATGAGGAAATCTCTTCTCCAGAGAGCTGTGTTGGCAGGATCTGGAGAGCCCAAAGATTATAGCAGTAGACAGGAATGTGGAGTTGAAGTCATAAATAGGTGAGTGCGTGACAGAACAGGCTCAATCAAGTGAGTGGTCTACTCCGGATTCTTGTATAAACAATTGTTTATAAATGAAGTATATAAATGAGTGGTTGGTGGCAAACAGCAGCTACCAGCATCAATGGATAAAGCCGGAGAGGAATATTCTAACACTATGGTTAAGAAGCAAAAAGGCATGTTGCTGTCAGCCATTTGCTCTGTAGACCAACACTCAATTTGCCTCATCGTCTGGGACCAGTAAACCTCTCTCATCTTTTAAGGGTTGTATACTTTTTTCTGTTATTTAGTTTATGCATCATAATTTAAACAGTTGCATCTTAATAAGCTACTTTAAAATATACATGAGATCCACCACATTTTTTGCATAATTTGTGCTTCCCAAACTTAAATCTGACAGCTATCGCATAAATGTCAAAAGAATTTCACTTATGACCACCATTGACAAGACTCTTGTTGTACTCAAGAGTCTAACATTATGAGAATACGCAGCTCAACCAACAGAATACTTGCATAAATTCAGGATCTTAAAAATGTGTGAATAAATGTGCAGCTGTATCATTGAGCAAGTGTTCATAAAATTCTTTAACACCAAAATACAAAGTTTTAACAAAATTAAATAATTGAAAATAACAACATTGAGGTGAAAATATCATTCAGAAATGTTTACCGCATAAACTTTTCAAGTTGTTCCTCATCCTGAAAAAAGTATATTCTGTTTCTGTATTCAGCAGCATTATCAATGACTCCAGGGACCAATGCTTCATATCTGATAGAAGCACCAAAACAGCAGTTACAAACATTTCTCTGTTAAAACATTTTTTTTAACATCCTATTCTTTTTATCCTCAAAAATATTGGTTGGTTGAATGTACCTCAGTTTTCCATCCACAAATGTGACTGGACAGTAGCCCATAAATTCTGCCTGTTTAGGAAATCTGGCTTTTACTCCAGCTGCAGTAAGCCTTTTGGGTAGCATTTCAGATGTTGGAAGAGATTTAGAAGCTATTGGAGGTACAAATGCCTCTGGACTGTCCAAGAACATCTGAAAAATTGATAAAGCAGAGAAATTGAAAATTGAGTATTGTTTTATACTTCTCATCACAACATTAGCATGAATGTGTTCTATACGAATAGTACGAATATGGAACTATATATTTGAGATTATCTCTGAATGTCTCATTATTTTTCCTTTCATACTTAATATTGTATACTTTCATGCAACATTTTGTCCAAACTAGACTTCCACAGAATCAGTATGATATTTGTAATATGAAATGGATTTATGAAGATACCAATAATACCATGATACAATAAGCTGATACCATATAACAACTGGATCTGGTTTGGAGCTGCTTTTTTCACACCCTGAACTTTGAACCAGAAATCCAGATTGGACTCAGAAACCCTAATTTGTAAGTTACCTACTTAACTTGAGATCAGGTCAGCACTGGATTTTCCTGGATAGAAGCGTCTTGTTACAAAATCACAGAGCCCTTTCCAGGAAACACCAGAGCCAATTGAGGAGAAAATTATCATTAAAGCCATGACACCCCTCTCCCCCCTCCACCTCGTCCCCACCCCACCACACAATTCTGCAACAGTAACTGTCCTGTAATATGAAGTTTAAATGTCCAGCAGTCAGCCACATTGACCGCTACTGTGTGACTTAGTATACCATGTAAATGTGGTGGTAAGGTGAGCATTGTTTGGGGTTGGGGCTAGGAATTTGGGTACCAGGTTGGAAAATGAGAACGATGCCAGGCTGATAAATGGATAGAATGCTAGGTCAGTGAGTTATAGGATGCCAGATGTATGAGGCGTTTAAGGTGCAAGGTAAGTGGACAAGTGCTAAGAGTAGACCGAAGGGTCAAGTCAAGGGAGCTATCATTTTTGAGGTCTGGGAAGAAGGTGTTAAGTGCAGCAGGGAAGGTATCAAGTTGGGTTAGAGAGGTTGTCATGGTAGGTCAGGAGTATTTATCCCATTTGGAGGCTGCTGTTCGGCCAGGAATGTATTAGGGAAAATGATCCATAGTGTACCTTTAAAAGACATATCCATGATATCATCAATGCATTGTAGCAAGTCATCTGAGGGCATAAAGATCTCATAGTCCATGATCTAGTATGTAGTGATGAGATCATGGACATGCCTCTTAAAGATACTGACACACTAGCCATGAGACAAACAACAACTCTTGTAGTCCAACTCTGGCTACTGCTGCCAATGACACTGCTGGATCTACCTGATTGGCTAGTGCAGTTTTCTAAATACTGCCATTCAAAAAGTCCTATGCCATCATTTTATGAATGTGGAGAAACACCCTATAATTTAGACACATAATGAGGAATTTTGAAATATATTCTTTTCAGTTCTTGATTAATTTTCATTATTGGAGAAAGTGAGGACTGCAGATGCTGGAGATCAGAGCTGAAGAAGGGCACATCCCCAAAACGTCGATTCTCCTGCTCCCTGGATGCTGCCTGACCTGCTGCGCTTTTCCAGCAACACATTTTCAGCGGTAATTTTCATTATTATCTGACTGTAAGTATACTTACATCCAGAGCCTCCTTTGATGCCATTTTATAGTAATATCCTCGGAATTCTGCTGCAAATTCTAATGATGGATCAATAGAACAGTCTACGAGTTCTCCATGCAACTGAAGGCTAACAGGGCAATATTGCTGAAATGCTCCAAATCGAGACTTTAGTTCCTTGGGGGTGATACACAGACCAATAATAGAGGCAGCTTTACCTGTATGTGAGAGAGTATACAAATATGTATATTTTTCAAGATGGAACATTCTTTATCAAATAACATAATCACAAAATAAGCATTTATACAAAGTATCATCAAAAGGTTGCACTTTAAATATTAGAATCTAGTAATTATATAATACGCACCTATGTTTTGTCTTAGTACTACTGTTTATTGATCCTGAAAAGACAATTGATTAATTACTTCGTGAATAAAGAACAAAGAATGTTACAGCACAGGAACAGGCCCTTTGGCCCTCCAAACCAAACCAAAGTCTTACACAATTTTAACATGACCTGCCAACTCTTGTACCCGATACCCCAGCCAATGAAGGACAAAAGAGGAAAGATATGCATGGAGTCAGAGAAAATGGGTGAGATTCTTAATGAGTACTTTGAGTTGGTATTCACTGAGGAGAGGGACATGGTGGATGTTGAGGTTAAGGGTAGATCTTTGATTACTCTAAGTCAAGTCGGCATAAGCAGGGAGGAAGTATTGTGTATTCTAAAAGGCATTAAGGAGGACAAGTCCCCAGAACTGGATGGGTCTATTCCAGGTTACTAAGGAAAGCAAGAGAGGAAATAACTGGGGCTTCAATAGATATCTTTGCAGCCTCCTTGAAAATGGGGGAGGTCCCAGAAGACTGGAAAATTACTAGTGTTGTCCTCTTGTTTAAGAAGGGTAGCAGGGATAATCCAGGTAATTACAGACTTGTGAGCCTAACATCACTGGTAGGGAAGCTACTGGAGAAGTTACTAAGGAATAGGATATATACCCATTTGGAAGAAAATGGGTTTATCAGTGATAGGCAGCATGGTTTTGTACAGGGAAAGTAATGTCTTACAACCCTCAGAATTCTTTGAAGAAGTGACAAAGTTGATTAATGAGGGAAGGGATGGAGATGTCATATACATGGACTTTGGTAAGGTATTTGATAATGTTCCCCAGGGTAGGCTGATGAAGAAGATGAAGTCGCATGGGGTCCAGGTGTTCTAGCTAGATGGATGGAGAACTGGTTGGGCAACAGGAGACAGAGAATGGTAGTGGAGGGGCCTCAAATGGTGACCAGTGGTGTCCCACAGGAATTTGTGCTGGGACCACTGTTGTTTGTGATATACATAAATGATTTGGAGGAAGGTGTATGTTGCCTTATTAGCAAGTTGCAGATGACACTAAGATCGGTGGAATAGTAGATAGTGAAGGAGACTGCCAGAGAATACAGCTGAATATGGATAATTTGGAAAGTTGGGCAGTGAAATGGCAGATGGAGTTGAAGTCGCAGATAGATAGGATAGTGAAGAAGGCGTTTGGTATGCTTTCCTTTATTGGTCAGAGTATTGAGTACAGGAGTTGGGAGGTCATGTTGCGGCTGTACAGGACATTGGTTAGGCCACTGTTAGAATATTGTGTGCAATTCTGGTCTCCTTCCTATCGGAAAGATGTTGTGAAACTTGAAAGGGTTCAGAAAAGATTTACAAGGATGTTGCCAAGGTTGGAGGATTTGAGCTGTAGGGAAAGGCTGAACAGGCTGGGGCTGTTTTCCCTGGAGTGTCGGAGGCTGAAAGGTAACCTTATAGAGATTTGTAAAATTATGAGGGGCATGGAAAGGATAAATGGACAAAGTCTTTTCCCTGGGGTTGGGGAGTCCAGAACTAGAGGGCATTGTTTAGGGTGAGAGGGCAAAGATATAAAAGAAACTTAAGGGGCAACTTTTTCACACAGAAGGTGGTACGGGTATGGAATGAGCTGCCAGAGGAAGTGGTGGAGGCTGGTACAATTGCAACATTGAAAAGGCCTTTTGATGGGTGTGTGAATAGGAAGAGTTTGGAGGGACATGGGCCTGGTGCTGGCAGGTGAGACTAGATTGGGTTGGGATATCTGGTTGACATGGACAAGTTGGACTGAAGGGTCTGTTTCTATGCTGTACATCTCTATGACTCCAAATGCAAGGTGATGCATTTTGGAAGATGCAATTCCAGAGCGAACTATACAGTAAATGGAAAAGTCCTGGGAAAAATTGATGAACAATGTAGGTTAAGTTCAGATGAAAGATCACAGCCTGAAATGTAATCCTGTTTTCTCTCTTCACAAATGCTGCTGAGTATTTCCAGTATTTTCACTTTTTACTTCAGTTTACCAGCATGCATGGTATTTTTGAGTTTAGATTAGAGGAAAGATGGAATTTTAGAGTGACACAAACAAGTGTAATGAAGTATAATGAAGCAAAATTGATTCAATTTAGTGTAAGTTGGACAATGAATAAAAAAAATTAAGAGAAGCTTACCTTAAAATTAAAATTAAACAACGAGAGATCATGTATGGTGTTGTTTATAGGAATCAAACCATGGTGAGAAGCTAAAAGAACTCAAGTGAGACTCCAAGGAAACGGATTTTAAATTCTTAACAACAGAATTGAGGATGGCTCCAAAGTTCACTCCCTTTAGTGTTTTCTTTCTTTTCCCAATTTTCAACCAAAAATTAATAGTTTGTTTCGAGTTTGTGTATTGTTAAAAATAGATGATCATTCCAATGCAATGTTCAATTCCTAATTTATTTTGATACTCAATGTTAAAATCACAATTTTCTGAGAAGTACAGATTTTGAGAATTGTACTATTAAGCATGATAGCTCAGTGGTTAGCACTGCTGCCTCACAGCGCCAGGGATCTGCGCTTGATTCCGCCCTCGGGCAACTGAAGTTTGGAGTTTGCACATTCTTCCTTTGATTGCTTAGGGGTGCTCCAGTTTCCTCCCATAGTCCAAAGATGTGCAGGTTAGGTGGATTGGTCATGCTAAATTGCTCATAGAGTCCAGGGATGTGCAGGCTAGATTGGTTAGCCATGCGAAATACAAGAATAGGGTAGTGGAGTGGGTCTGTTTGGGATGACCTTCAGAAAGCTAGTGTGGACCCGTTGGGCTGCATGGCCTGCTTCCACACTCTATGGATTCTAAGCATGAAATCTATTGACTGATGGTGAATCATGGATATGTTAATTTGCTCTTCTTGTGCCCATGTACATATGATCTGATTTTGAACTCCAGATTAATTTATAATGAGTGAGTAGCAATATGAGTTAGAATGGAAACAGTAGCAAGGCATGAAGGCCAGAGGAGGTGTAGCGTGTAAGAAAAACGTGTTTCTCTCGACAGTCTTAACAGATTTAAACTGAACGTAAGTGATAAAACTTCTCTAGCTATCACCAAAGCCTTCTGAATGGTGAGCTGGCCACTAGGTCATGAAATGCTGGGCATCCAAACCACTATTTACCAGTATCTTCAAGACTTACAACACATCTTTGGTATGCCCGTGTTGTTAAAATCTGAATGTAGAAAAGTATATTATATCATATATTTCCCTTGATTCATTACTTTCTAAATTAGTTCCTTCTGCTCGCCCTTTGTCCATATCTCCCCCATTTAATGCATATTCATATGCTTATCGAAAAGTCCCTCAAATGCCCCTATTGTTTCTGCCTCCACCACGACTCCTGGTAATGCATTCCAGACTCCTATGACTCTGCATAAAAATACTTTCCCTTCACCTTAAACACGTTCCCCTAGCTTTAGGTATTTCAACCCTGGGAAAAAGATTCTGACGATCAACCCCCATCGATGCATCTTATAATTTTATAGACTTCCATCAAGTCTCCCCTCAGCCTCTGCCACTCCCAAAAACAATCTGAATTTTTCTAGCCTCTCCTAACCCTCTAATTCAGACAGAATCCTTGTAAACGTTTGCTGCATCCTCTCCAAAGCCTCCACATCCTTCTTGTAAAGTGGTGATCAGAATTGATTGAAATACTCTTCCACCACTCCTTCAGGAAGGGAGTTCCAAATACATACTGTGAGAAAAACATTTATCCCGACCTTTATCTTAACTAGCCAACAGCTCGTTTTCAGATAATAGCTGCCAGTTCTGGATCCTCTCACTAGAAGAAACATCCTTTCTAAATTCATCCTGTCAAGACTCCTCAGGATTTTACATGTTTCATTAAAATCACCATTTTTCTAACTCCATCATGACACAATAGAGGGTGGCACGGTGGCTCAGTGGTTAGCACTGCTGTCTCAAAGTGCCAGGGACCCCCGTTTAATTCCAGCCTCGGGTGACTGTGTGGAGATTGCATGTTCTCCTCATGTCTGCATGGGTTTCCTCCAGGTGCTTTGGTTTCCTCCTACATGTGTAGGTTAGGTGGTTTGGCCACGTTAAATTGCCCATCGTGTCCAGGGATGTCCTGGCTAGGTGGATTAACAATGGGAAGTGCAGGTTACAGGGATCGATTAGGGGCATAGATCTGGGTGGGATGTTCTTCACAGGATCAATGTGGACTCAATGGGCTGAATAGCCTCCTTGCACACTCGTAGGGATTCTTTGATTCAGGTACAAGCCTGACCTGTTCAACGTTTCCTTATAAGACAATCTCCCCACTTCAGGTATTAATCTAGTAAACCTACTATGAACTGTTTCCAGTTAATTTGCAACCTTTCTTAAATGCAGACCAATACTGTAAACAGTACTCCAGATATGGTCTCACATTTACCCTGCATTTCTGAAGCATTACTTCCTCAGTTTTGTACTTAATTTCCCTCACAATAAACAATCATATTCTATGAGCATTCTTAATTGCTTGCTATAGCTGCATATTAATCTTGTGATTGATTTATGCATAAAAACATTCAGTTCACTCTGCATCTTAGATCTTTGCAATTTCTAACCATTTTCTTTCTGTTGAAAATGATAATTTTACATTTTCCCACAGCTTACCACATTTGTCAAATTTTTTTGCCAACTCACTCACCAGAGAATGGCTGTTGCCTATTCTGTTGAGGTGCTGTGTGTATGTGTTGTTTCTGTCTGCTCTGTGTATTAATATATACATGTTCCAGTACACATAAATATACCACACTGTAAGCCCAATTAAGTTATAAACTCATTATCAGTGTAATTCTTTGAATAGTTAAGATTATTTAGTCCATTTCTCAGGGCAATGCCTTGATCAATCAGAATCAGCATGCTTGATTAAATATTTAAATAAAGCATGGCTGTTTCCTGCCAGTCATCATTTACTGATGCGCTCTCCATGGTAATGCCTCTACAATTCAGAGCTCACATGTCACCAAGTAGCATATTCCACTCATACTTATAACAAACGTTTACTGTATACTTTGATATTTTTTGCAAATTATCCTGTTGGTACAAGATGAAAATCTTTATCAAAATATGTCTTTTTTCAGCAGTACTTAAATTATATACAATGAAATGACTGTTGTAATACTTGAATATTTAAATTATTACTTAAATTCTTTTTAAAGTTCAAACCTACCTTCTTGTATTCTTTCTAGATATAGTTCAATCTGTTTCACACTGCTTTTAACAATTTCTAGGACTTTTTCCCACACCCACCATTTGCTATGCAGTGCATAAATAATGTGCCAGTTTTGATGCTCCACTTGATAATATTTCCAGATAGCACTAATCTCATGGGTATATGATGAGTTTCGAACAGTCAGAATTTGAGAACTGTCATGGAGTGGATAGGTCCTATCAAGTAAGAGGAAAAGGAATGTAACTGTCAATGCATATGAAGTAAAACAATAATAAAGTATGATATAAATTGATGTGATTGAAAATTGGCCATATCTAAATCTACTTTTCAAATAGTAGATATACTTGGAATACTTCAACAGAAAAATGAGGCTGTACTGTGGTGAAGAGTATTCCAAAATCTGCCTTACTATATCTTGTCTTTCATAGCACATTGCATGCATTGATGGCCCAGACCCCCTTGGTATCTGTCCCAAGGAAAGTTGTAAAAATGGAGTAATACTATAAAATTATTTGAATTTAATGCAAACATTTTTACAGTGATGACATTTACATTCTAGTGTTTTAGTGCAACAGTGAATTTGATACTCTGATCAAACAAATGACCCATAAAGAACCCTCTGTGTTAATTTCTTGTCTTGTACTCAGATATCTCCAGTACCTTTTTCCCTAATGGAGGCAGAACCTTTTTCTAGATATTCCACAGAAAATTAAATAAACCAGTAAATTGTAAATATGGCATAGATTAAAATTTAGCGGGAAAAACAAGGAAGGTTGTGGGTGTAATTCAATATTTCATGTCACAAAGCTCTGAACATTATTTGCCTAAGATAAGTACTTTAACTAGTGAATTTCAATCTAGAATATAAGAATAATAAGACAGCATGAAGATGATGTGTAGCAGCTCCAGAACAAAGGGGCTCATGTGATCCAAGGTAAATGCATTGCAGCAAATTTCTGCAGTTCAACAAATATCTGTCCAGAGTTATACTGCAGGCTCTGTGACACATCATAAGGAGGACAGTTATATAGATACTCCTGGAAGGCAGTCACACTGCTTAAGATTGTGTCATTTGGTTTGGTGCAAGGTTAGGGACAAGATAATGTGAGTGGTATGGGATCAAGAAAGTAGGGGGTCCTGAGACCTTGCAATTGTCCAACAGGTTCAAGATTCCTGCAGCCTTTAGAGACAGAAATGGGCCCTGTAGGGTGAATAAGTGAATTGACCATGGCAGCAAGGTATAGAAAGCTATACAGACTTCAGGGGAAACTGAATAGGAATGTAGTGATACTACACTCAGGACACAGTTCTGTGCAGCCAAAGGCAAGATATCAGAAGACTATGTTGCTTGTCCAGTATCAGGGTTTGGCACATCTGTTCTGGGCTGGAGAGAAACTTACAGTGTGATGAGGAGGATCTAGTGTCAAGATTCACATATGTACCAATAAAATAGATAGAACTCAGAATCAGATTCTGAATAGACAGTACAAGCAGCTAGGAACTAAATTTAGAAAGCTGAAACTCTAAGGTAATAATTTCTGGATTATTGCCTGAGTTGTGAAAAAAATTGGAGAAGAGTAAATAATATTAGAGAGTTAAACGTAAGCTGAAAAACTGTTTCATGGAACATTGGCAACAGAAATGGGAAGCTGGGAGGTGTACCTGAAACATGCTAGGACTAGGGTCTTGTCAATTTATAAAACTAGGATAAAGAGGGTTTTGAAATAAATAATAGAGCTGAGAGATCAACTGTGGGAAGATGTTATTAAGGAGACAGGACAAGCAAGAAAGCGTGGCAGCAAAAAAGGAATTGATAACCTAAGCATAGCAGAAAGGGACTGATGTACAAACTTAAGAATGCACAAATAGATAGGGCTATGAGGTTGCATAGATAATAAAAAATGTAGAACTAAAATAATTCTATTTGAATGCACAAAGCATTCACAACAAGGTAGATGAATTGATAGCACAATTGGATAAAAATGAATATGATCTAGAAGCTATTACAAAAACGTGGCTGCAGGTTTACGAAGCTTTGTAACTCAGTTACAGTGAAACAATAACAGCAAAGAGAAAAGAATGACTGAGGATCTTCAATTGAAAGATCAAGTTGCAAAATCAGTTGGATAGAGCTAAGGAACAACAGGTAGATAACATTGGTAAAAACTGTTTATACACCACCTTACAGAGATGGCAATATAAGGCACTCTATAAATCAACTCACAAGGGTAAAATAGGAATTATGTGGGACTTTAGTCTATATATTGATTGGGTAAATGCAAAAATCATAAATGCTGAGGAGGATGATAGACACAAAATGGTTTTTGAGAACAATATGTTGAAGAAGCATCTTTTAGATTTATTTTTGTGCATTAGGAATGCATTGATCATGAATCTTGTTGTAAAGGATCGTCCAGAGAAGAGTGACTATAATATAATATAATAGAAATTCACATTATGTTTGAAAGTGACATAGTTCAACCTGAAATTAGAATTTAAATCTAAACAAAGGAAAGTATGAAGGGATGGGTGAAAATTGGCTGCAGTAGTTTGGGAAGCAACATTAAAAGCTATCATGGCAGATGGGCAAAAACTAGCATTTAAACAATGAATATTGTCGGTGGAATTGTTGACAGTGAGGAAGGATGTGGCAGGTTACAGTGGGATATAGATAAGCTGCAGAGCTGGGTAGAAAGATGACAAATGGAGTTCAATGTAGCTAAGTGTGAAGTGATTCACTTTGGTAAGAGTAACAAGAAAATGGGGTACTGGGCTAATGGTCAGATACTTGGTAGTGTGGATGAGCAGAGGGATCTTGGTGTCCATGTACACAGATCTCTGAAAGTTGCCACCCAGGTAAATAGTGCTGTGAAGAAGGCATATGGCGTACTGGCTTTTATTGGTAGAGGAATTGAGTTCCGGAGTCCTGAGGTCATGTTGCAGTTGTATAAGACTCTGGTGTGGCCGCATTTGGAGTATTGTGAACAGTTTTGATCGCCATACTATAGGAAGGCACTGGAACGGGTACAGAGGAGGTTTACCAGGATGTTGCTTGGTATGGTAGGAATAGTGGGCTAGTGTAGGTTAGGTGGGCTTGGATCGGCGCAACATCGAGGGCCGAAGGGCCTGTACTGCGCTGTATTTTTCTATGTTCTATGTTCTAATATTAGTTTGCAGCAAATTTAATAAACTGATTTGGAAAGAGGAAATAAAATATAAACTCAAACCAATAAAAAAACATCAAAGTGCACTGTAAAAGCCTTTGTAGGTATGCTAGAAGGGAAAAAAAAATAACCCAGACAAATACAGGCTCACTGGAGGCAGAAAGATGTAAATTTATAATGGGGAATAAGGAAATGGCAGACATACTAAGCAATTACTTTGTCTACCGTTGCGGAGGAAGGTATGTAAAACCTCCCATAAACACTGGAAACACAAAGAACTAGTAAGAAAGAGGAACTAAAATAAATTATTATTCATAAAAAAAGTAACACTGAAGAAATACATGGAACTGAAAGATGATAAATCTTCTTAAGCAAACAAGAATATGTAAAGAGTTGGCAGTTGAGACAATGTGGTCATCATCCAAAATTATATAGATTGTGGAACAATTCCTATAGATTGTAAGTTAGCAAATGTCATCTCATTATTTAGGGAAAGTGGGGAATTTCAGATCTGATAACATGATATCAGTAGTATGGAAAAGGCTAGAATCTATTTAAAATAATGTGATAACTGGACATTTAGAAATAATAATAGGATTATTGTGATGTAAGATGTGTGATTACTATATATTAAAACATTTATTTTATAGAGTTTGGATTTTGAATGAATGGCATCTTGTTTTGGTTTATGTGTATGAGGTGGTTTAATAATTAACTTCTCAGTCTTCTTGGAGCCATGATTTCAAACCAATTTGTATCCTAGAACAGGTAACTGGGGCCCTCTTGGGGTGGAGATGAGAGTCTGTTTGTAGAGTAGGACAAATATTGAAAGGCATTGGCTTGCATCTCATTTGGAGGAGTCAAGAACTGATGTTTTGCTTAATAAAAACTTACATATAAGAAGGCTTTTGAGTTTTGGTTTGCACAAGACCTGGCAGGAGTCAGATGTTGGAATAGTTCTCCTGAAGAAGGGAGTTAGTTCAGAACACTTAGGTAATGACGATGCATGGGTTTACCACAAGAGTGATCTCAGTGAAGCATATACAATTCTTACAGGACATGACAGTGGAGATGGAGGAAGGTTTCCTCTGGTTGGGACATCTAGAACTGTGAGAGTATCAGCTATTTACGACATTTGAAGTTGAAATGAGGAGGAACCTTGTCATCAGAGGGTGACAAATCTTCAGAATTTTCATCCAAGCGGGTGTGAAGGCTTAATAATTGAGTATTTACAAGGCAGAAATGAGTAGATTTATAGCTATTAAAGGTATCAAGGGATTTCTGTGCAACAGGAAGTCCAGATACAGATGGAAATGTTGAGGAAGGATAGCCAGGAGCTACAGCAGCAAGTGGTGACTAAGAAAGAGGGCATGGGGCACAGCAGCTGGGTAATCAAATAGGCTCTCTCTTAAGGAAAAGATGTCTTTGGGAGAAGTAGGCCTTGTAGGATGGAGGAGAATTGATTCCTCAACCAGGTGTGAATCACAGGCTTAATGCACAGATTGGGTCTTTCTTGTTTAACCTTAATTTCCCTTCAGGTTAGCAATGACCTGATGCCAACAGAACTACAAACTTCTGCTTCATAATCTTTGGACCTTCCGTGTGTTCCATCTCTTGTCATTTGAAGATAATGCAGGAAAATAGTGTTGACATAGAAGATTAGCCACGATCCATTTGAATGATGGAACAAGGTCAAGCCCGTGATTGGCTTATTCCTGTTCCTATTCCCTACATTTCAAATACTCTATCCCAACTTAATATTTATGGTGACATTTCATAGGAGTAGTCACAGGTAATTTGTGTGTCTAAAGCATGTATGGCTTGTTACCTGTCTGGTGACTTGTTGTCAATGAGACCTCTTTTCAAAATCTCTTTTATATCTGCTTGCAGTTCTATAATTTTAACAGGTATTATTTTACAATTATTCATGAGATTTATTTGCTGTCTGGTCACTGGATAGCCATCTAGGACAAATCTGTAAAATTAAAATTTATAAAGATAATTGATTAAAAGTTTGAAATTATCTAAGTTGATAATATGCTACTTATATTCTAGGTGAAACATAAAGTAACTTAGAAGGGATATCAGTGGCATGGGTTTGGAATAGAGGGATGATGTTATGCTGACAGTGGCAAAAATCTCAGATCAAGACTTTGGTCAGGTCTGGGTTAGGAGATCTTGGAATCAATAGTCATGACTAGAAATGGCCATCAGGATCTAGTTTTGTCAACTAGTGTTGACTGTGATAGCACTAGTTGTTTTGTCCTTTTTGTCACCTTAAATTGCTTGTACCAGCCTTAGCTCAGGTGATAATATGATTGCCCCTTTGGAGGTTAAGTCCTTCTCCAAGACTTAAATTTTAACAATCTAGGCTAACATCTTAATAGAAGACTATTAGACTGTTAGAGATGTCATCTTTTAGAAGAGATGTTAAAGCACAGCCCTGTAGTTGTAAAAGATCCCGTGGCATGAAAGCAGTGGCCTGGCCAATATTTCGCCCTCAATTGTTGTCACAGAAACAAATTATCTGGTCATTATCACACTGTCATTTATAGAAGCATTATGTGTGTAATTTGTCTGATGCCTTTCCTCCATCGTAACAGTGACTATACTTTAAGCATTTCATCTGAGGAGTGATCTTATAGAGGTTTATAAAATCATGAGGGGCGTGGATAGGTTAAATAGGCAAGGTCTTTTCCCCAGGGTGGGGGAGTCCAAAATTATGGGGCATAGGTTTAAGGTGAGAGGGAAAAGAAACCTAAGGGCCAACATTCTCACACAGAAGTTGGTATGTGTATGGAATAACTGCCAATGGAAATGGTGGAGGCTGGTACAATTACAACATTTAAAAGGCCTCTGGATGAATAGGAAGAGTTTAGAGGGATATGAGCTAAATGCTGGCAAATGGGATTAGACTTATGTAGGGCATCTAGTCAGCATTGAGTAAAAAGTGAGGTCTGCAGATGCTGGAGATCAGAGCTGAAAATGTGTTGCTGGTTAAAGCACAGCAGGTCAGGCAGCATCCAAGGAACAGGAAATTCGACGTTTCGGGCCAGAGCCCTTCATCAGGAATGAGGAGAGAGTGCCAGGCAGGCTAAGATAAAAGGTAGGGAGGAGGGACTTGGGGGAGGGGCGATGGAGATGTGATAGGTGGAAGGAGGTCAAGGTGAGGGTGATAGGCCGGAGTGGGGTGGGGGGCGGAGAGGTCAGGAAAAGGATTGCAGGTTAGGAGGGCAGTGCTGAGTTCAAGGGAATCGACTGAGACTAGGTGGGGGGAGGGGAAATGAGGAAACTGGAGAAATCTGAGTTCATCCCTTGTGGTAGGAGGGTTCCCAGGCGGAAGATGAGGCGCTCTTCCTCCAACCGTCGTGTTGTTATGTTCTGGCGATGGAGGAGTCCAAGGACCTGCATGTCTTCGGTGGAGTGGGAGGGAGAGTTAAAGTGTTGAGCCACGGGGTGGTTGGGTTGGTTGGTCCGGGCGTCCCAGAGGTGTTCCCTGAAGCGTTCTGCAAGTAGGCGGCCCGCAGGAAATGCAAAACTTGCGCCCACACCTCCTCCCTTACTTCTCTCCAAGGCCCCAAGGGATCCTTCCATATCCACCACAAATTCACCTGTACCTCCACACACATCATCTATTGCATCCGCTGCACCCGACGTGGCCTCCTCTATATTGGGGAGACGGGCTGCAATATCGCCAGAACATAACAACACGACGGTTGGAGGAAGTGCGCCTCATCTTCCGCCTGGGAACCCTCCTATCACAAGGGATGAACTCAGGTTTCTCCAGTTTCCTCATTTCCCCTCCCCCCACCTTGTCTCAGTCGATTCCCTTGAACTCAGCACCGCCCTCCTAACCTGCAATCCTCTTCCTGACCTCTCCGCCCCCCACCCCACTCCGGCCTATCACCCTCACCTTGACCTCCTTCCACCTATCACATCTCCATCGCCCCTCCCCCAAGTCCCTCCTCCCTACCTTTTATCTTAGCCTGCCTGGCACCCTCTCCTCATTCCTGATGAAGGGCTCTGGCCCGAAACGTCGAATTTCCTGTTCCTTGGATGCTGCCTGACCTGCTGTGCTTTAACCAGCAACACATTTTCAGATGTAGTCAGCATTGCCAAGTTGGATTGAAGGGTCTGTTTTTATACTGTACATCTCTATGACTCGATGCTTTGAGAGATGCAGTGGTTGTGAAAGGTGCTGTGCATAAATTATTTGTTTATCCCTACCCAGACGTAAAAGAAACCTCTTGTTTATCTTTACCCAGAAGTATTGTACATTTCCTACTTGTCATTTTAGAACTGTCACATCTGAGACACAAATTTCTCAGCCATAGGAGAAAAATTTGGATAATCTATCTTGAGTAATTACTGTATAACAGAGCAAGTTGACATGGGGCTTTTAACATTTAATACAAATGTTAATACAAAAGTGTGACAGAAGAAGAAAGTTTTTTTCAGATAGATGAATAGAATTTAAAAATAATTGTAACATACCCTCTTGTGTTGCATATGACATCCATTAGCTTGAGTTCAATACATTTTATAACAAATTCATCTGGTACTACCAATCCTTTTTGCAGATGTTTCAAAATGTGAATAGCCAGCTCGGTTTTCTTCTGAGTGGCCAGAATGGTGCGAACAGCTTCTCCTGCTGAAATGCGTAGAACTCCAAACTCACTGACAAATCTCCTAGCCACTGTAACACAAACAATAGGTGTATCCTGTAAATATATAGAATAGGCTAAGTAAACAAATCTCCTGAAGAATCAAAACAAGCCAGTAACCACCTTGGAGCAAAAGTTATTACAACAAAGGAATACTCAAGATTTTTCCTGAAGTATAGTTATTAAAGGTAAATTTACACGAACCTGTGTATGTATTGACATAGTTGATAAGAAATTAAGAATCAGAAATAGGACAGGGTTATTCAGCCCTTTGAACTTGCATTACTATTCCAAAAGACAAAGGAACAGAAGTAGGTACATTGACTCTTCTCTGCCATTCAACAAGATCATGGCTGATCTGCTAACCCTCCATACCATTATCCTGCTTTTTCCCTATAACCCTTTCCTCCCTTATTGATTAATGACCCAGTCTCAACAGCCGTTTGTAGTAAAGAATTCCACTAATTCACTACCCTGTAGGAGAAGAAATTTCTGTCTTAAATTTATTCTTGAGATTATGCCCCAGTCCTAGATTGTCCGACATGGGACAACAATCCTGTCAAATTCCTAAGAATCTTTTTTGTTTCAATAATCTTCTATATTCCAATGAGTACAGACCCAACCTACTCAACCTCTCCTCATAATACAGTAACTCCATTTCCAGTGCCAGTTTAGTGAATATTTTCTGGATTGCCTCCAATTCCAGAATATCTTTCCTTAGATAATGGGTCCAATACTGTTCACAATATTCCAGCCATGGTCTGACCACTGTCTTATATAATTTTGGCAAAGCCTACCCACTTAAATTCTCCATTCTCTTTGAAATAAAGGCTAACATTACATTTGCCTTCCTGAATACCTGCTGAACGTGAATGCTAGCTTTTTGTGATATATATACAACAATTCCCAAATCTCTCTGTTCTGTACCTTTCTGCAGAATTCCTCCATTTAAATAATATTCAATTTCTTTCTGCCAAAATGCATAACCTTACATTTTCCCACATTATATTCCATCCGCTAAGTTTTGTTCACTTGCTTTACCTATCCATATTCCTCTGCAGTCTCACCATTTGCCTTATCCAATTTAATTACAACTGATCTTCTATATTAACACAATTTTTCTGCACCGTCTTCATGATCCTTGATGTACTTAATATGTAGAAACCTATCAATCTCAGCCTTGAGCATAATTGACCATCCTGGCGCATATAATTCCAAAGATTCACCTTTCTCTGAGTGAAAAAAAGATTGGAGCAAAAATTTGAATTTTTCTGATGACTGTTGACCTAACCATTTAATTCCTACTTTTAAAGTCGACAATCCCTCCAGCAATTATGGTTTAATGCTGGCCATTTTTTTAAAGGTTAAATCTGAATAGAACTCTGTGGCTCCATCTATCCAGTATTGTACTGTTAACACATCTGTGTTCTGTTCAGATACTGTAAGTTCACCACCTTATACCCACATATGACAGTACTGTCTTAGCTTGTTCTGATAGAACATTGAATCCCTTTCTATATAGCCCAAACAACACAGGCTCCACTTGTGTATTTGATGATTTTGAGGCTGAAAATGTTGTATTACTTGATTTGTGTTTAAAACTTGCAGTTAAACTCCAGATTGGTTAAAAACCCAATTATGTTTTGGACTGCAGTTTTAGAAAGTCGAACAACACTAAACATAAACAAAACTCAATTAGTTGGCCATTTTTTCCCCCTTAGAACATTGGGTCCTGAAATTTCAAGCTTCCATAAAACAATTCAGCCATTTTAACCCTTCTTGAAGAGACCAAAAGGATGATTGCCTGATTTAGGAATCTTGGGCACCCATCCATATTCTAAGAGTAGAACAGCGTTTTTGTGGTGCAGTAAGCCATGGTTCTCTGAGCCAGAAGCCATGGTTCAAGTCCCTCCTGTTCGAGATGTATGTCATAAAATCTCTGAACAGGGTGATTTTAAAACAAAGCTTTTTTGAGCAGCATGGTTAAGTGAGTGTCAAAAATGTATGTTACATCAATCTTGCCCTTCATAAATGAAGTACCTTCTCACTGATTCCACATATAAGTGTAACCATTAATATCACCACAACATTGATTTGGATTTTTCTGGAATAAAAATGATGATGCTATCAGCATTCAGTATTCTTATTGGATTAACCTGACAGTAATTTACAGCATTCACACAAACACAGATAAACCTGGATGTCCAGAAGTGGATGTCAGAGTTATCCTGTGTTCACATTGCACCAGATTAAAAAAAAACTGAGATAACTGCAAGAGCATAAATTTAGGATTAACGTTCAGCAGTTCCAAACATAAAATGGATGAGAGAGTTAGGGCTATTGTAGTCAAAATTAGATGTGTTTTTAACACCATAAATGATAGATAGAAAATATATTTATCTGTATATTTTGAAAAATAATTTTGTCTGTCAATTATTTCATTCTCTCAATCATAGTCATGGAGCGATAGAACATGGAAACAGATCCTTCAGTCCAACTTGTCCATGCCAACCGGATATCCTAAATTAATCTAGTCCCATTTGCCAGCACTTGGCTCATTTCATCAATTACACCAACACATTCCACACTGACCTTAAATTTACCTGGATCATCTCTGACACCTCCCTCCCCTTCCTGGACCTCTCCATCTCCATTAATGACGACCGACTTGACACCAACATTTTTTTACAAACCCACCAACTTCCACAGCTAGCTGGATTACACCTCTTCCCACCCTATCTCCTGCAAAAATGCCATCCCATATTCCCAATTACTCCGACTCTTCCAGGAGGACCAGTTCCACCACAGAACACACCAGATGGCCTCCTTCTTTGGAGACCACAATTTCCCTTCCCACGTGGTTAAAGATGCCCTTCAACGCATCTCATCTACATCCCGCCCCTCCGCCCTCAAACCCCACCCCTCCAACTGTAACAAGGACAGAACCCCCCGGTGCTCACCTTCCACCCTACAAACCTTCGCATAAACCAAATCATCCGCCGACATTTCCGCCACTCTAAACAGACCCCACCATCAGGGATACATTTCCCTCCCCACCCCTTTCTGCCTTCCACAAAGAGCGTTCCCTCCATGACTACCTGGTCAGGTCCATGCCTCCCAACAACCCACCCTCCCATCCTGGCACCTTCCCCTGCCACCGTAGGAATTGCAAAACCTGCGCCCACACCTCCTCCCTCCCATCAAAGGCCCTAAAGGAGCCTTCCACATCCATCAAAGTTTTACCTGCATATCCACCAATATCATTTATTGCATTCGTTGCTCCCGATGCGGTCTCCTCTTAATTGGGGAGACTGGATGTCTCCTAGCAGAGCGCTTTAGGGAACATCTCTGGGTTACCCGCACCAATCAACCACACCGCCCTGTGGCCCAACATTTCAACTTCCCTCCCACTCTGCAGAGGACATGGAGGTCCTGGGCCTCCTTCACTGCCGCTTCCTCACCACTCGACGCCTGGATGAAGAACGCCTCATCTTCTGCCTCGGAACACTTCAACCCCAGGGCATCAATGTAGACTTCACCAGTTTCCTCATTTCCCCTTCCTCCACCTCACCCCAGTTCCAAGCTTCCAGCTCAGCACTGTCCCCATGACCTGTCCTACAGGCCTATCTTCTTTTCCACCTATCCACTCCACCCTCCTCTCTAACCTATCACCTTCATCCCACTCCCATCCACTCATTGTACTCTTTGCTACTGTTATGTTATTCAGGTGGATATCCTCAATAGGTATGGGTTACTACCGGATTAAACTACAGTACCTCGGGCATATACCTGAGGCCGTTACCTGTCAAGTTTACCAGTGGTCCCTATTGACTGTATGGTCCTGATAGCTACAAACTCGGCTGGGTTTATCGCAGGTCTCTAGGTCCCTTCAGTTTATCCTTTCACCTAGGAGTGAGAGGGATTCACTTTAAGTCAATCCTAATGCCTTCTCAGCTAAGTTCTAGACTTAACATACCAACACAAAGGTAAACATATCTTATCAAATAAAGGTTCGGCGAATACAAAGTGTGTGGTGTAAAATATAATAGAAATTTATCACTATAATAAGTTGAATACTCACAATCAGATGTTTTCAGTTAATCACAATCGTTACAGCCTTTTTGAATGTTCTTAAAAGATACCTAGGATAAAAGCAGAGCTTAATACCTGAGTGTCCCAAATGGGATCTTCTTAGACTAGCGTGTTTCAGCTAGTTGGTTCAGATTGTATCTTTTTCAGGCTAGAATGCAGTGCCTCAACCGAGAATCTTTTAGGCAGGCGTATTTCAGCAAGCTCTTAGCCGTCCGTATGTTTCATCCGATCGGTCTGTATTTTGCACAAATGTGTCTTTTCTGCAAGCCTGGTGGTTCAGTGGATCTGCAGTTAAGCCGAGATGGTTGGGTGACTCATTGTCTGTGTTTCAAGACAAGAGTGAGTTCTGTCTGTTTTAGCTCTGCTTTTTATCCCTTACAGTCTAAGTTAAGCAATTACATCATTTGTTTAAAGAACTGGAATCTCAAACTGTGCCTCGGTCAGCATTGTTTAAAGGTCGCGTTAAACACTTAATTAGCTGAGAAAACAATAAGTAGCTGATAAGTAGCTGGTAAAGAGCAGCTGCCACGTAGTCATAGTTATACTTAATTGTTGCTAGGCTAAAATACAATAAAGAGTTAATAGTATCATTGTTGCTACAATCTAATATAATCAGGTAAAATTCCACAGAAGAATTGAGTCTTTTCATGAAGAAGTAGACGGATCCCATGACACTTAACGAGTTAATAGCATCATTGCTGTTAAGCTTAATCTTATACAATATAATATAATCAGGTAAAATTCCACAGAAGAATCGAGTCTTTTCATGAAGAAGTAGACGGATCCCATGACACTTAACGAGTTAATAGCATCATTGTTGTTAAGCTTAATCTTATACAATATAATATAATCAGGTAAAATTCCACAGAGGAATCGAGTCTTTTCATGAAGAAGTAATGGATCCCGTGACACTACCTCCCCCCACCCTCCTCCCTGACCTATCACCTTCATCCCCACCCCCATTCACCTATTGTACTCTATGCTACTTTCTCCCCATCCCCACCCTCCTCTCATTTATCTCTCCACCCTTTTGCCCGAAACATCGATTTTCCTGCTCCTCGGATGCTCCCTGAACTGCTGTGCTTATCCACTCTACACCCAAATCCCTCTAAACCCTTCCTATTCATATACCCATCCAAATGCCTTTTAAATGTTATAATTGTACCCACCTGCACTACCACTTCTGGCAGCTCTTTCCATACAAGCACCATCCTCTGCACGAAAAAGTTATCCCTCAGGTCCTTTTCCAACTTTACTTTCTCACCTTAAAACTAATCCTGCAGATTTGGACTCCCCACCCCTTGGAAAAAGACCTTGGCTATTTACCCTACCCATGCCCCTCATGATTTTATATACCGCTATAATGTCACCCCCTCATCCTTTGACGCTCAAGGGAAAAATATCCCAGACTATTCAGACTCTTCCTATAGGTTAAACTCTCCAATCCCGCCAACTTCTTTGCAAATCTTTTCTGCACCCTGTCAGGTTTAATCACATCCTTCCGATGGAAAGACAACCAAAATTGTACACTAAATTCTAATAGTGACTTCACCAATGTCCTATACAGCTGCAGCATGACATCCCAACTCTTATACTCAATATTCTAACCAATAAAGGCAAGCTAAATGCCTTCTTCACCACCCTGTCTAACCAGAGACTCCATTTTCAAGGAACTGAGCATCTGCACCCCTAAACGTCTTTGTTTGGCAACAATCCCCATGGCCATGTCATAAATTGCGTAAGTCCTGCCTTGGTTTGCCTTACCAAAATTCAACACCACAAGTTTATCAAAATTAAACTCCACCTGCCAGTCCTTGGCCCATTGGCCCATCTGATCAAGGTCCTGTTGTACTCTGAACTAATCTTCATTACTGTCCACTACATCACCATTAAAATAGGTCATCTGCAAACTTACTGACCATGCCTTCTACATTCACATCCAAATCATATATATAAATATAGAAAAGCAGTGGACCCAGCACCAATCCTAGTGGCACATCAATGGTCACAGGCCTCCAGTCTGAAAAGCAACACTCTATTACTACCCTCTGTCTCCTACCATCAAGCCAGTCCTATATGTATTTACCAACTTAAGTTTGAATTCTGTTCAAATCTAAATTATTTTTCCTGCTTTATATATCCTGTGGATAACAGCTCTGAAAGTCAGCACTGCTTGTCCTCTGCTATGAGCGCCACTTTGCTTCAAAATTTGTATGCATATGTTGGTCAGTATCACACTTTGTTTCATAATGCTCCTCTGAAGTGCTTTCAAATATTTCATTACATTACAGACACTATATTAATGTAAGCTGTTGTTGAGTGTAAAATACATTCATTTGCAGCAGATTGCATAATCTGGTATGATATATACAGTTAGATCAATAGATAGATGATTTACTTAAAGATACATAAAATAAAAATCACAGTTCTGAAATCTTTACCTACCTGTACTTTTCCCAGATTTTGGTGGTCCTAAAATGGCAATCTTGATGGGTATAACAGGCCGAGGTTTAGTCTGGGAAATATACTTGAAAGGATTTGCCATGAATTTGTTTCTGTTCTCCTTGGTAACAAAGTAATACACGTACTTGCGGTGGATAACAGGGAAGACATTTTGGTGCATATCAAGGATTGGTTGAATTGAAGTTCCTTTGCTTAACTAACAAAAAAAAATGTTTGTTTATTTAAAAATAAATTCATTCCCCATTAATAACACTTTTATCAAAAGTTGTTTCATTTGAAAAATATCAGCCAAAGGCATTCTTGAGTCACGTATTTTGCATGCCTGGCAAATTTTGTTGGCATGTTTCTTCAGTGTAGTTTGTAGTTGATAAATAAACTATAGTCAAGCAACACAAAATATGCAAATTCTTTTAGTAATTCCATTGATTTTGTGGTGAATCAAATAAGGAGAAATTACAGACTGAATTACCCTAAACACTGACTGATATCAGAAACGGCAACTTGGGAAAGTAGATATTGAGGAAAAAATATCTCAGGAGTTGAATAAGATGAGAATTTTGCTCTAACAGGCCTATTGTTGTACATTTACATCTGATTAGTATCAAATCTCATCTCATTTTACATGCAATCTCCTATTCTCCCATATGGTAGAGAGAAATTATAAGACAACAATTCCCAAAATGAAAGTTAGAGTGAGTATCTGGCAGTTCTAGCTCACCACTTACTTCTCCCAGCCTCAACCTTCATGAGCAGTCCTCAATATTGCAGAGTAGGCTTCAGAGGGACTGATTGCCTATACAGCTTGTCCATAGAGGTTGACATCCTCCATCCACCATCCTCAACATATCATCTCGGCACATCTCCAACATATTTAGAATATAGTTCACCATGTCAATAATTCACTAAGGATCTGGTACCATGCCACTACATGCACAGGGTCAAACACATATCTCAGGGCTGTTCATTTGATCTCTTAGTGCTCACTGACTTTGCTTGTACATGGATTCTCACACCATTTCTGCTTTGCTATTTAAGAGCTTCTAGTACTTCTGACTTATCTTTCCACTTAGCATAAAGTCAGGTAGCTTATCATAGTTGTCATCAGTGATCAGTCAAGGGGGTAGACAAGTTGTTGTGTAGCACTATCCTATGTTAAGTCACACCTTCAGCATGCGTCAGCAGCTTATTGCCATTTGGGATGTTCAGGGAGTCCTTATCACTACAGTCCAGTGAGCGGCCAGTCCTGCAGGTCCTGTACAATCAGTCCTGATATTAGTTATTTGGGGAGTCACACAGTGAGGGGTTTTTCCAAGTCAGCCACAAACAGGCCAGGCGAATCTGCTCACTGAAAGTTGGGGGTGGGTGCGGTTTATCAGAGGTCCCCATTGTGATGGGGAAGTTGAACAAGTTGATATGAGGTTTGGAGGCAGCATGCTGGTACACAGAAGTGGCAATATTGTGAAGAGAGACAACTGAACATACAAGGCTGAGAGATGGTAGTAGATTGGGCAACATGGGTTACTGCATTGACAGTCACCACCACCCTGTCCTCAATAGGGGGATGCAGTTGGAGTTTATAGGAAATGCAAAGAAAGGAATATGAAGTTTGAGGGGGCCCTAGATTACCAAGCTGAGTTTGCAACTCATCCTGTGAAGTGCAACCAAACTGCAAATGCATAGTGGAAATGGGAATTGCCTGTGGTCAGCCTGGGTGGACTCCACTGGATGGAGTAAGATTTTTCTTTCATTTCAGCTGTGGTCTCTACTTGAGTGAAATCTGAGACCTTTCCATGCCTTACTCAGGACAGATTCAAGACATCTGAAACCATGGTAAGTATATGTAAAACACATGCAGTATCCAATCCTGTGGGTTAAAAACCCTTGTTACAAGCAAGCTTGACCATGTCATTGAACATTACAAACTGGTCACAGTCGTCTCTGTGAAGCAGAAGCAATCACAGGATTTTAACTGCAGGACACAATTCATAACAATTCAAAGTTTCAGTAGGCTACATGAGGGCACGGAACTGATTGCCGCTCACTTTTAAGTCCAATTATTTGTGGCATATTCTTTAATGCTGCCTTTCTTGGGTTATGTGCTTGGTGAAGTGGAGGGGAGGGACAAGGTTTCAGTAATTCTTCTGTACTTAAAACCTCCTACTGTGTTTGCACACCGTAGCTTGTAGGTCATATACTGGGATAAGATACTATGTCAAGGTCCATGTTCAGGCAATCCATGGCCCTCCATGTTTCCATATCCTATTGTATGGAGGACAAAGTTGAACTGTAATTTGTGTTTCTTTCATTCATCTATGGCATGCTGGTGTTACTGGCCAGGCCAGCATTTATTGTCCATCTCTATTTCCTCGAGATGGTGAGGGTGAGCTGTCATGCTGAACTACTGCTGTCCATGTGCAGTATGCAGACCAACAATGCCATTTTGAAGAGACTTTCACAACTTTGACCCCAGCAACATTGAAGGAGCAGTGATATATTTTCAAATCAGGATGATGAGTAGCTTGGAGGGGAACTTTCAGTTGGTCTTGTTCCCATGTATGTATTGCCCTTGTCTTTCAAGATGGACGTACTTGTGGTTTGGAAGGTGCTACCTAAGGAGCCTTGGTGACGTTCTGCCAATGCATTTTATAGACAGTACACACTGCTGCTACTACCTGTTGGTGGTGAAGGGAATGAATGTTTGTGAATGTGGTGCCAATCAAGAAGGTTGTATTGTCCTGGATGATTTCAAGCTTCTTAACTGTTACTTGAGCTCCACTCATCAAGGCAAGAAGTTAGTATTCCATAAAATACCTGACTTGTATCTTGTAGATTGTAAACAGACTTTGCGGAGTCAAGAGGTAAGCTACTCACTGTAAAGTTCCTAGCTTCTGACCTGCGCTTGTAACCACTGTATTCAATTCAATTTCTTGTCAACAGCAACTTCAGTATGTTGACAGTGGAGTCTCATTGGTGGTAAGGCCATTGAATATCAAGGGTGATGGTTAGATTCTCTCTTGTTGATGATTATTGCCTGGCATTTGTATGGTGCAAATATTACTTGCCACTTTTCAGTCCTAGCCAGGGTGTTGTCCTGGTCTTGCTACATTTGGACATGGATTGCTTCAGTATCTGAGGAGCCATGCTAAACTTTGTGTAAACATCAACAAATACTCAGACTTCTGACCTTATGGTGAGTGGAAGGCCAATTATTAAACAGCTGAAGATTGCTAGACAGTCTCTTGAGGAACTCCTCAGTGACTTGGGACTAAGATGGCTGATATCCAACAACCATAAACTTTGTGCTAAATATTTCTCTAGTAGTGGTGTATTTCCCCTGACCTTGATTGACTTCAGTTTGCTAGAGGATCTTAATACCACACTTGGTCAAATGTTGCCTTAGTGTTAAGGGCAGTCACTCTCACCTCACTTCTGGAATTTGTTTCTGTCCATTTTTAAACCAATGCTGTAATGAAGTCAGGGGCTGATTGACCCTGGCAGACTCCAACCTGGGGGATCAATGATCAAGTTACTATTAAACATTTGATGACACCATTAATCACTTTACTGATAATCAAAAGTAGACTGAAGGGCAGTAGTTGGTCAGATTGGATTTGTCCTGTTTATTATGCACAGAATAAACCTGAGCACTTATCCACATGCCAATAGGAATGTTGTGTAGATGACTGTGCTATAACACAGCTCAAACAGCTTGGTGAGCGGTGCGACAAGTTCTGGACAAGTCTTCAGTACTATTACCAGAATGTTGTTAGGACCCAAGGCCTGCAGTATCCAGAGACTTTAGCTGTTTTGTGATGTCATAAATATTGACTTGAATTGGCACCTGTGATGCTAGGGATCTCTGCAGAAGACCGAGATAGATCATCCATTCAGCACTTGCGGCTGAAGATTGTTGCAAATGCATCAGCCTTCTCAGTGTCTGCTGCAAACACTGACTGCTTATATTACTGACCTATTCTGTTTCTGAATTTCCCAAAAAGGTTTATTAGAACTGTGACCAGCAGAGCAGGGTCATCATCACTGTGGATGCAGTGCATTAAAGGCACTGAAAGATTGAGGATGATATGTGCCAGCAAGTCCAGGAACAGCCCCAGTGCTGGTGGTGGTCAAACAGCCTTCACATGAAGAAGTCCCAGCTGAAGATCTCTTCAAGATATGGAGGAAGTACAGGAGGCCTAGATTCTACCATCCTTGATGCTATTTGCTCCAGATGATTGAGGTGTATTGTGATGTTGAGTGTGTGATTTACAAATGTTTTAATATAGTTTGTTTTTCAGTTAGGATGTTGGAATCAATGACATATGGGTTTTTCTGTGAGCCTGAAAAGTTTAATAATTAATTTATAAGTATTTTGTAACTGTGGTGATTCCATTTTAAATAGTGTGAAAAAGGTAGCCTCTCCCAGGACTGCTGGGTTTTTGTTTACATTAGGTTATGAATGAGTATCTTAAGTTTTCTGATGTAAGTTTCGGAACATTTTTTTCACATTTAGAGGAAATACCCAAAACTAGAAAATAAAAGATTTAGCTTTAATTTCAGTTTGAGCAATTCTGCAGAAATCTTTGATGATGATGGGTGCGTAAGGTAGTCCTTCCTGAGAAAAGGATAAAACAGATTGCCTTAGAGTAAAAGATTTAGCAATTGTTTCAGACCTGGAGTGTTTGGATAAAACCCTGAAGAGGTTATTTGAAGCTGACAATATTTAAGATCAGATGTATGAAAGTTTATCAGATTTTCCAGATTGGAAGTGGAAGTCATAGTTAAATTAAGCCTCCAGAAGTGTTAGAAAGGCAATTTTCATTGGTATGAATAATGTTCAAGGGATGTTTTTGGAATCTGTAACGGAGCACTTTTGGTGTTAATGGAATATATGTTACTATTTGTCTCAAAAGTTTAAGTTTTTGTTATATAAATATTGTCTGGTTTATTCCATTTTATCTTTTTTTAAACAATTTTTCATATGTTAAGTGGTGAAATAAATTCAATTTAGGTGCAATCACACTGGTATTGCTGAATTATTACTGAATATAAAGCAATGGTCAGTTTAAACAATAAGCCTCATTTTAAAATATTCAACTGTATTTTGCTGGGAAGTTTAATTAGCTGCTCAATTTATTCTGATGAGAGATACATCTTAACCTCTTTTTAGAAATGACGAATTGGATGGTACAGTTTTTTTTAAAGAGATTTAGTTTGGTAGAACAGCAACAAGAGTAAAACTCTGAAGAAGGGCTTATGCCCGAAACATCGAATCTCCTGCTCCTCGGATGCTGCCTGGCCTGCTGTGTTTTTCCAGCACCACATTTTTCAACTCTGATCTCCAGCATCTGCAGTCCTCACTTTCTCCTAAAACTCTAAGATAATCTTGTCCAGATATGGAGAGATTCTGGTCAGTTTCAGTGGTGATAAGATATTTTAGAAACAATAAGCAGGAAAAATGTTTACAGACATTAGGAGTGCAACAGAAACAGCTGATTAACAAAACCAAGGGTTATGAATAGGCATGGAAATGTCTACATTAGAATGGTGCTGGAAAAGCACAGCAGTTCAGGCAGCATCCGAGGAGCAGTAAAATTGACGTTTCGGGCCAAAACCCTTCATCAGGAATACAGGCAGAGAGCCTGAAGGGTGGAGAGATAAGTGAGAGGAGGGTGGGGTGGGGAGAATGTAGCATACAGTACAATAGGTGAGTGAGGGAGGGGATGAAGGTGATAGGTCAGGGCGGATGGTGGAATGGATAGGTGGAAAAGAAGATAGGCAGATAGGACAAGTCATGGGGACAGTGCTGAGCTGTAAGTTTGGAACTGGGGTAAGGTGGGGGAAGGGGAAATTGATGCCCTGGGATTGAAGTGTTCCGAGGCGGAAGATGAGGCGTTTTTCCTCCAGGCGTCGGGTGGTGAGGGAACGGCGGTGAAGGAGGCCCAGGACCTCCATGTCCTCAGCAGAGTGGGAGGGGGAGTTGAAATGTTGGGCCACAGGGCGGTGTGGTTGATTGGTGCGGGTGTCCCAGAGATGTTCCCTAAACCACTCTGCGAGGAGGCGTCCAGTCTCCCCAGTGTAGAGGAGACCACACCGGGAACAACGGATACAATAAATGATATTGGTGGATGTGCAGGTAAAACTTTGATGGATGTGGAAGGCTCCTTTAGGGCCTTGGATGGAGGTGAGGGAGGAGGTGTGGGTGCAGGTTTTGCAATTCCTGTGGCGGCAGGGGAAGGTGCCAGGATGGAAGGGTGGATGTCAGGGGGCGTGGATGTGACCAGGTAGTCACGGAGGGAATGGTCTTTGCAGAAGGCGGCAAGGGATAGGGAGGGAAATATATCCCTGATGGTGGGGTCAATTTGGAGGTGGTGGAAATGTCGGCAGATGATTTGGTTTATGCGAAGGTTGGTAGGGTGGAAGGTGAGCGCCGGGGGTGGGGGGGGGGGAGGGGTTCTGTCCTTGCTACGGTTGGAGGGGTGGGGTCTGAGGGTGGAGGTGCGGGATGTGGACGAGATGCATTGGAGGGTATCTTTAACCACGTGGGAAGGGAAATTGCGGTCTCTAAAGAAGGAGGCCATCTGGTGTGTTCTGTGGTGGAACTGGTCCTCCTGGGAGCAGATACGGCGGAGGCGGAGGAATTGGGAATATGGGATGACATTTTTGCAGGAGGTAGGGTGGGAAGAGGTATAATCCAGGTAGCTGTGGGAGTCAGTGGGTTTGTAAAAAATGTCAGTGTCAAGTCAGTCGTCATTAATGGAGATGGAGAGGTCCAGGAAAGGGAGGGAGGTGTCAGAGATGGTCCAGGAAAATTTAAGGTCAGTGTGGAATGTATTGGTGTGGTTGATGAAATGAGCCAAGTGCTGGCAAATGGGACTAGATTAATTTAGGATATCCGGTTGGCCTTCTGCGCCCTTAGAAAGTGACACAGCAAATCCTTTACTTACGAAGGGAGTCCTTGGATCACTGGCACACAGTACCCAATGAAGGACCCAGCATCGGGAAGGATAGGATGGTGAGGGTGTGGGGCTTGGAGGGCACAGCCACAGCCTTGTTCTTCTGCCACCCTCACTGCAAAAACCCTCCCTGCAAGCCATTCCTGCCCAAGTCCCTCAGTGCAGATGGTTGTGGGTACTATTCACTGGCAGCTCTCAGGGACCAAATTTCCATCCCAGGCTCAAAGATGTTTACAACACAGAAGAAGACCTTTTTGCCCATTGCTTCTGTGCCAGTTATCTGACTGCACTAATCCCATTTTCCAGCTTTCGGATCATAGCCCTGGAACCAATGGTAATGCAAGTGAATATCAAAATCCTGCTTAAATCCTTCAAGAGTTTATAACTCAGCTATCCTTTCAGGCAGTGAATTCCAGACCCTGCCATCATTTTGGTGAAAACGTTTCTCCTCATCTCTGTTCTTAGCCTTTCACCTCTTACTTTAAATTTTTGCCTTCTACTTACTGACCCTTCTACCAATGGAAAAAAATGCCTTCCTAGCTACCCTATTTATACCTCTCATAATCTTATACATCTCCACCATATTCCCTCTCGACGTTCACTGCTCCAAGTAAAAGAACCCCAGCCTACTCAAACATTTCCCATAGCAAAGACCTTCCAGCTCAGGCAACAAGCTGGTAAGTCTCCTCTGATCTCTAAGGTGCAATCATATTCTTTCTATAATGTGGTGACCAGAAGCACACATTACTTTTGTTGTGGTTTAGGCAGTGTATTATACAATTTCAATATAACCTTCCGGCTTTATTATTCTATGCCTGACTAATAAAGGCAAGTATTTCGTATTGTTTTTAAGCACTTTATGTACCTGCCTGCTACCTTCAGGAATCTACAGATATGCACACCAAAGTCCTTTTGATTATCAGTACTTTCTAGGGTCGTACCACATCAAATGCACTGTCATCATTAATGCTTCTGGTTATCTCCTCAAAAAATTCCTTAAAAAAGGGGCAGTATGGTGGCTCATAGTTTTGCTAAAGTGTTCAGGGATGTGTAGGTTAGGTGTATTAGCCTGGGGTAAATGTAGAGCAGTAGGGGAATGGGTCTGGCAGGTTACTCTTCGGAGGATCAGTGTAGATTTTTTAAAAGAAAGGGTGGCACGGTGGCTCAGTGATTAGCACTGCTGCCTCACAGTACCAGGAATCCAGGTTCAATTCCAGCCTTGGGCAACTGTGTGGAGTTTGCTCATTCTCCCCGTTTCCACATGGGTTTTCTCCAGGTGCTCTGGTTTCCTCCCATAATCCAAAGATGTACAGGTCTGGTGAATTGGCCAGGCTAAATTGCCCATAGTGCTAGGTACATTAGTCAGAGGGAAATGGGTCTGGGTGGGTTACCCTTTGGAGTGTCAGTGTGGACTTGTTGGGCTGAAGAGCCTGTTTCCACACTGTTGGTAAACTAATCAAAATTTGTGCTGACTATCCTTGATTAATCATAGTCTCTTCAAATGTAGGTATATTCCCTCACCAATCTCTTTAACTTCCCCATCACAGAGGTTAGACTGACTAGTCTCTAATTTCCCGGTTTAAACCTTCCTCCTCCTTTTAATAACATGATACTTTAGCAGTCATCCAGTCTTCTGGCACTTCACATGAGGCTACCAGGATTTGAAAATAATTGTGAGGACCCATGAATTCTCCTCCCTTGCTTCTCTCAACAGCGTAGGATACATCTCAGCCAGGCCTGTGGATTTATCCATTTCTTAGGCCGCTAAACATTTTCATACCTCCTCTCTATGAATGTTCATTTCTTCTAATATTTTACAGTCCTCAGCCCTGATGTCTCCACCCATCTATTTCAATATGAAGATTGACTAAGACATTTAGTCAGTGCAGGTTGGATGCTGTCCAATTAGTTGCTTTCTTATCGGTTGCATCAGGCCTACCATGGAAAGGCAATGTGGAAGTCCTGCAGGTTTTCTAAACAAGGGGCAAGACCTGCATCATTGGGACTGAACTCTGCTGAGTGAGTCATGGTAAGTCGATATCTTTCAGACTGGAGGAAGGCAGACAGTGGTGTTCCTCAAGGGTCAGTACTAGGAACACTTTTCATTATGTTGTGTATGTATTATCTTGAAATTTTACTTATATTTCCAAAGTCCGACAGGCTTACATTAGATAGGCAAGGAAAATCTAATCCCATTTGCTAATGATTCAAAGACTAGAAAACCCAAAATAATGGTTTTGGGAAGAGATACAGTGAGAATGTGGAAACTGACATTTTGAGCAGTGAGTAATAATATCCCAGACCCTGATGTTCATGAAGGTGGTGGAAGCAGAGGCTTTGAATAATTTCTTAAGGAAATTGGGCTATGGGATAGACTTCTTGTGGAACAGCGTCAGTGTTCCTATCTCTTAAATAAGGAGAATTCAGGTTCATAATCCTACTTATTCCAGAAGTGTTGTCTAGTTATAGGAAAGATATTATCAAGCTGGAGAAGATTCGGAAGAGATTTACCCAGATGTTGCTGGGTATGGAAAGTTTGAATTATAAAGACAGGCTGGATAGGCTTTTCACTGGAGCGTAGGAAGTTGACGAGTGACCTTATAGAAGTTTATAAAATCAGGAAGGGTACAGATAGGGTTAATGGTAGGTGTCTTTCCCTGAGGATGGGAGATTTTAAGACAAGGTGGCACATTTTTAAGGTGAGAGGAGAGAGATTTACAAAAGATATGAGGGGCAAATCTTACACAGAGGGTGATCCACATGTGTAATGAACTTCCTGAGGATGTCGAGTATGTGGGCACAATTAAAATGTTTAAAAGATTTGGATAAGTACATAAATCAGAAAAAATAGAGGGATATGGGACAGGAGCAGGCAGGTGGGACTAGTTTAGTTTGAGATTATGTTTAGCATGGACTGGTTGTACTGTGGGGTCTGTTTCCATGCTGTATGATTGTACAAGTCTACAACATATCTGAACACATTGATTTAAAAAACAATGGGGATGGAATAGTGGAATTTGACTGACGGAATTGCTATGCATAAACATCATAAACATAATTGCCTCATTCGGTGCTTTATTAACTCTGATTCTGTTCTATGCTGATTTGGAGAAAGTTTCTATGGAAAAGATCATGCTAAATCTACAGTTAGTTATTTGGCAGTACAGAACTTGAACATTGCTGAAAAAGAGACATGCTTTGTTGAAAAAGATTTGCAAGAATTCTAATGTAAGGGGGAAACTAGCATTTTTAAAGTACAAGAGAAGAGTGTTGATTGGTAAGCACATCTGATTGGTAAAGATGTTGCTAGTTAATGATGATTAGATTAGAATGGTGCTGGAAAAGCACAGCAGGTCAGGCAGCATCCAAGGAGCAGGAGAACTGAAGTTTTGGGCAAAAGCCCTTCATCAGGAATAGATGTCAGTTAACAACTGTCAGGTTTTGTTTAAATTTCAAACACAGAAAATTGACTATGATTGATTAAGACATTTCCCTGAGAAATTAAGTAGTCAGTGGCTGTCACCTATATTATTGTGTTGAAACAAATAATGAGCTTGTAATGTTCCTTTTGTCTACAAAGAACAGGACCCTATGTAGTATGATATGGTATATCCAGGAATGCCTAACTGATCATCCTAAATTGGTTGTCAGTGTAATTCTTTCTCCATTCAGGAATATCCAGCAAATGTTGTCCAATTGTGTTATCACACCTAATGTTGAACACTGCACAGTGAGTTTTGCGAGCATTGGCTGGCTGGATGCAGTTTGTATATTGCTTGTTGCAAATAGCTAAAGGGATATACCACCTGATTCAATCCACCAGTCTTTGGGATGTACAGCTTACAAACCTGGCATCACACCATCACTGAAATTCACACAGAATACTTATTTGTGTAATTGGCAGAATGTCTGTTTGACGTTCCAGCTTCATCCTATTCGTGGTGAACACCACTTGTGTAATAACTTCATAGTAGCAGCATTGAGTAGCTAGCTTCACCTGTTGCTCAAATGTTTGAGATAATTTACCCTTTCAGGGTAATTAGATGTACACTTTGCACTTTTCTGGGCCTGAATTGACCGTGTCAGATCTGTTCATGAATTTGTATGATATACAACAAGAAATAATTTGATCAGGACTGCCATTAACCCACACGATAGAATTGGTGAAGGCCTATTACCCTATTTGAGCACTACCCTTGTACAAATGATTTGGCCCGATTTGTGAGGTTGCCAATAAAGCCAATTTTATAATCCAAAGACTAGCAGATTGTAGTAGTGCTGAAAATGTGATACTGGTTAAAGCACAGCAGGTTAGGCAGCATCCAAGGAACAGGAAATTCGACGTTTCGGGCCAGAGCCCTTCATCAGGAATGTATCAAGCAGCATATCAGTTGTTAAGGGACAAGGGAAAAAGCAGGACAACAGAAGAGAAAACTGCAGAGAAAACGGCCAGTGATAGAACGTTACAGAGTCATTTGCTCCTGCATCTGCAGACTCTCTGTTAGTCTCATGGCTGCTACTACTAAATACTGTATATGTCAAAGGAGGAACAAGAAGTTAATTGAGGCAGAAAAATAGAGTATGAGAATAACCTTGAAAGAAACATCAAAGTAAACTGTAAGAGCTTCTACAAATATGTAAAAGGAAAAAATAGTCAATGCATACAAAGTTGGTTCTCTTACAATCTGAAATGAGAGGATGGATAAAGCAAAACAAGGAACTAGCAAAGCAATTAAACAACTACTTTACTTCTGTCTTCACAGAAGAAGATACAAAAACTTCCCAGAAATATTAGGATAGCAAGCATTTATTGTGAAGAAGAATTTGAAAGAGATTAGTATTATTAAAATAAATCAACGATGGAGAAATTAATGGGACTAAAGGCTAAAAAATCCAGGTAATAAAGGTGGTAGCCATGGAGCTAACAGATAAGTTGGCTGTCACCTTCCAAAATTTTGTAGGTTCTGGAACAGTCCCAATAAATTGGAGAGTGACAAATGTTAACCCATCATTTAAAAAAATTAGGGTGTGGGGAGAGAAGGGGAGAAAACTGGGAATTACAGTCTAACATTGTGGTAGCACAGTGGCTCAGTGGTTAGCACTGCTGCCTTACAATGGCAGTAGGTATAAATGCATCATTTTCAGAGTGGAAGTCAAATAGGTGGGGCTACAACTATTCACAATATATCAATGACTTGGATAAGGGAATTAAATGCAATGTCTTCATGTTTGCTAATGACATGAAACTAGCTTAGATTGTGAATAGCGAAGAGCATGAAAAAAAGGCTTAGGGTGATTGAGACAAATTGAGAATTGAAAATGTATAGTAGATGCAGTATAATGCAGCTAAGTGTGAAGTTGTCACTTCTTTATGTGATCTCTGGATTAACAGTTCTGCAGTAATACTACTAGACCATCTCCTCCCAATAGCACTATTCTACTTACCTCAACAACATCCCAGAGGCCAAAACTACTCAAAAGTTTATAAGAATTTGCCAATATCTTGTGAACCAGTCTTATATTCACTGGGAAACATTTTTCAAACAGGCTATCACGATTTAGCACAAGTGGTTCCACTTTCTGATTCAGCTTGTAGCGGACAATGTGAGGTTTGCGTTTTCCATCTATTACAATGCATGGTATTAAACTCTCTCTGAGTTGGTCCTGTGAACATTAAGAAAACAGCAATATCAAAAGGGGATAGGCTATTTACCTATATGTATAGCAGAGAACTGAGAAGTTCTGAACGAATATTTGATCAATAATTCTTCAACTTCAATATAATTTAATGTTTGACAATAAAACAAATTACATGCTTAGTCACTATGACCTCAGTTCTAGAATATTGCTGAAGAAAACAGATATGTTGTCAAACTTTTCATCTTGCATTCATCAGGACAAATTTCAAGAATACCAAATCTCGAAGAAACTAACAACTTATACCACCTTTGAAGAGGATGCTGATTGGTTGACAAGTGGGGATATCACATGGCTTTCCAGTTGTTTCAGTGTGAGGTTATGTAAAATTGGATGATGCCCAGTCCACTGTCTTCCCACTCAATAACAACTCACCCCATAATATGGTTCCTGTTAAAGAGCCAAATACAACTCTCACAAGAGCCTTCTAGCCATTATTATTTCCCATCTCTATTTTCACCTAAACTCAGGACATCCCTTTCTGTTGTGCTAATATTAACAGAGACATCATCACCACCACTCACACCTCCCCAACCCCCATCACCACGTTTTTTTACCTTCCTTTCCTTCCTAAATATCCTGTACCCTTTAAGAATCAGGCCCCATGCTATGTCATCCACAGCCATGTCTCTGTAATGGTTATGGGATTATACTTATTTATTTCCATTTGTGCTCTCAGTTCATCTGTTTTGTTTTGAATGCTATGTGCATTCAGATACAGGACCTTCAGTTTATCCTTTCATACTTCTTGTAAATTCTAATCTTCTCTGTTGGTTTAATTCTGAGATGTGCCTTCCCTATCCTTTCCTGTCATAGTCTGTTTCCATTATAATATCTTTCTCTGGCCAAGACTCTATACTTTGACTTATCACATCTTCCCAAATTTGATGCCACTACTATTTAGTTTAAAATCCTGCCCACCTCCATAGATATGTGGCTGGCAGCAACACAAGTCACTTCATGGTACAGGTATAGATCAACACGGATCCCACTTTTCCCAGTAGTGCAGCCAATGCCCTATAAATTGAAATCCAATTTTCTCACACCAGTCTATGGACCACGCATTCATCCCTCTAATCTGATTTGCCCTATGCCAATTTGCATGTGCCTCTAGTAATAATACTGGGACTATGATCTTTGAGATTCTGCTTCTTTATTTGACTTGTTATTCTTCATAGACTATGCATTGCCTTCTTCTTTGGCTGACCAATGTCACCTATTGTATTCATTGCTACCTTCTCCCTAGCTCCCCCACCACGCTCCCCCCTCCCCACCACCCCCCATTTATCTCTCCACCCTGGAGGCTCCCTGCCTCTATTTCTGATGAAGGGCTTTTGCCCGAAACATCGATTTTCCTGCTCCTCTGATGCTGCCTGACCTGCTGTGCTTTTCCAGCACCACTCTAATCTAAATAATGTCATTGGTACCTACATATACCATGATGATTGGATAATACCTTTCTCAATGCAATTCTTCTCCAGCTGTGAGCAGCTGTCCTGAAACTTGGTATTGGGCAGGCAATATAACTATCTAGACTCACTTCTTGCTACAGAGAATGGTGTTAATATCCTTACTATGCTGCCCCCTAATATCACATCATGAATTTTTGCTCCGAACTTGAATGACATCCTGTACCATGGTCAGTTAGTTCATCAACCTTTTCAGCCCTCACTCTCACCAGACATGCTGAAAGAATTTCAGAAGTGTTAGACAGTTGGAGCATTCTGTCTATTGTATCTGTAATGGAATTCCAAATGACCTTGCTATCCTTTCTTTATAATTACCCTTGTTTAAGTTCATATAGTTATTTCCAACCTAGTTTCTCACTCAAAATGAATGCTAAATGCTGCTATATTACAGCCACTATTTCCCATACATTTCAATCATAGAAGCACAGAAGTCTTGTAGTGCTTAAGGAGGCTGTTTTCCCAAAACGCTTGCACTCTTTAAAGCCTTGATTTTATTTAAGCAATGTCAGTTTGCCTGTAGATCAGGCTATAATCCTAAAATTGCCATCTTTGAAGATATTTTCTTTTAAATTAGTTCTTAACTGTTCAAAATATTTCAGCAGAAACCCCTATCAATGTTTCTGAATCTATTCCCTCTCACTCCAGGTTCTTCTCCATCCCAGAACCAGGCAGCCAAGACAACCTTTGGGACTCAAGGTCATAGCTGCAGAATAGACTAACATTTCCCCCTAATTACACTATACCCTATCACGACTACATTCTTATTATATTCCCACTCGAATGGCTCCTTGTGCTATGGTGTTGTGGTCAGTTCACTTTCCTACCTCCAATCCCTGCACTCATTGAGACACAGCTTGCAAGAATCTCATAATTGTTGGACAATTGCAGGGGCAGAACTTCCTCAAAAGCTTCCTCTTGGGTCTTATATTTGCCTCACCTACAATGCAGACACTCCTGAGCTTGATCACACCAAAGTGCTCACACACCTTGAAGTCTAGCAGCTCCCACATACCACAGTAGCAACACATCCTTCGACCACTCTATTAGTTCAGGACACAATCATAATCAGAATCAGAATCCTGCCATAGTTAGAACATACTAACACCATTAAAAAATGAAAACATGTTCATGCACATCAAAATAACAATAAATGCCAAAGATTTCCAATTTTTTTTCTTTTAAGATAAAACAAATAAGTAAGATTTACATAATTTTAAATTAAATCATCCCAAAGGACTTCACAGCTAATGAATTAGCTTCAGATTTGTGGTCATTGCCAGTTTACAAACAAATGTGGTGGATAATTTATGTCCAGCAAGATCCCACAAGTAAATATGAGATCACGATTAGATTATCTGTCTTTGCTGATTGCTAAAAAGAGCCACAAAGCTGAAGGATTTCATCTTGCACTTCTCAGGATTGGGGCCCAAGAAACCAAACTTTGAATGTGATCATTTACATACGAGAATCATGAGAAGAGGGTACTGATTGGTTGGACCATGGTTGGCATGGAGATGCAGCAGGAAATGTTCACAGTCAATCTTAGTTAGTTGATTAAATTGAGGCTATGCTTTATTGGTTAGGACATTGCCATGGAGAATGCAGCAGGAATTGGCTGTATCCAAACTCTTCCCCGTGTAATGCATGGATAATTTTGTTTAATTACTATCATCCAATGGTGAACGTTGAACACAGATTATTAGGTAAAAATTGGATCATCAGAATAAAGATTGGAAATACAAATTCATCGTATTTATGTACCCGAAGTATCTCTATTCTGTCATGATCTGCCTCATATTTTTCTCCAATTTCAGTTTTCATTCGTTCAATAGCATCCTCCTCTTCTTCATCCTCTTCATCTTCCTCTTCCTCCCCCACGCTAAACTCATCTGCTAATATTTCCTCAATGTTTTCCTCATCTTCTTCGTCAGTAGCCTCACTTTCATTTGAGGCTTGTTCAAATGTATACGCCTACAAAATCAGTACATAAATAATAGTTTAGACAAAAACGTAAAGTATTTCTTAGAATTAAACACTTTCAAATTTATATGATTAAACAAGATTCCATTGTGCAGTAGTAAGCCAGAGGCTCCAGGTTCAAGACTCATTCAGAACTTGATGGAAAAGGAAAGTATATTCCTAATATGGCGAAATAAGTTCAGCATCACCCTGTAAATACTCTAATGCAGGCAGTAAGAGCAGGTGAGATTCCTGGAAAGAAAATTGAAGCCTCCACCATGACAATTCATAGCTCTGTTACATAACTCTCCCTCAGGTTAAACCACCATTGGTTCTCTCTCTCTCTCTCTCTCTCTCTCTTTCTAATGAGAGAACAGTCCTATGGTCTGGTAAGATTATGGCAACTTGACATAGCACTTACAGGTGTATTCACAGCAACTTGACTCACTTAGGTGGTACACACCAGCCTGGTGCCAACAGCACAAGGTTAAATGTCTGTTTCAACTGGGGCTGAGCCAGGAAGCTGCTTCCTTACCCTACCCATGAGTTTAAAGCTGACCTGCCTTTTCGCAGACAACTAAAGAAGATGAATAAACAAATAAAAGATGCTGCAAATATGAAACAAAAACAGAAATCACCGCATCTGCAGAGAGAAACAGAGTTATTTTTTTGATTCTGATGACTTATCTTCAGAAGAGGATTCATATCTGACTTGAAACGTTAACTTGAGAGCGAATGGTGACAGCAGCCTCATTAACATCAGGAGATTAGAACATAATTTTACCTCATTTTCTTTCTTTTTTTCAGCTCGCTCTGCCAAAAGTTCCTGCCTTCGTTTTTCAATTTTTTCATCCTAAAATGCAGATCAGTAACAGTTGGCTGATGTCACATAAATTTCAGTAACAATTGGCTGATGTCACATAGTCAGATTTTTAAAACAACATTTTAAGGATAATTTTAAATCTGATCTCCCATTTTAAAGTTTCTACAAGAACAACAAATTTCAAATATATTTCAACAAATTTACATGACACTGTTGCAAGGATTGCATATTTTTATTCATGTGTTCAGTTAAAAAAAATTATAAAGTAATGCCAAACATATTAGAGAAGATTTACCTTTGATTACAAAGTGGGAACATACTGTTCATGAATTGCTTTTCACTTCTTTGGGATGGATGCTTTACAATTAATGTATTGCTTGAAGGCCAAAATGACCATGATTTTTGTACACAGCAACGGCCCAAAATAGTAAATTAGACAGGTGATTCTAAGAAATATGGATGTTCAATGGAAATGGGAGGAGGAAAATCAGGATTGAAATTTGTGAAGAAAGGCAGATTTAACAATGTGAGTCAAGAAAAGGGGATTTGAAACAAGAGAGGACATCAAGGAACTAAGTATCAAGAGATGGGAACACAGGTGGAAAAAGACTGAGTGCTTGAGGAGAATTGGAGATTGAACGATGACCAGGGAAGAGCACCTAGTCTTCCAAGTATCAGTGAGATTGGAAATGAATATGAGTGCAATTTATAAATCAAATAGAGAGCTCTTCTGGAACGTGACATCTCTGGGGCATGTCCAGTTTTCAAAACAGGGATGGAACAGAGAACCACTGTCAAATGAAAAGCTCTTTTGCAAGTTTGTTCACAGGGACTGGGGAGGGCATGGATGGGATTTTCAATTGTGAATTTGACAAAATTGAGTGGCATGTGCATGAAACAATGTATGAAAGCAATGACCATAAGACTGGACTACAGCACAAAACTGAGCCCAGTGACAGGGAGACAGTAATAAACAAAGTGGAAACTCTATGCAGCTGAATTGCTTCCATTAGTTCCATGCTGCTAGGGGTTTGGAGCTCAGAGAAGCCTTGGGAGTCATTCGTGACCCTTTGCTGTGAAGGTCTGAGGAAGGGTCACTGGACCTGAAATTTAGCTTTGATTTCCTCTCCACAGTTGCTGCCAGACCTGCTGTTGTTCCAGCAATTTCTGTTTTTGTTACTGATTTCCAACATCTGCAGTTCTCTCAGTTTTAATTATATTCCTTGATATGAAAAATGTTTTTTTCAGTTACTATACCTTTTCTGGAGAGGGAAAATTTATTCCTGAGGTGATAGATTGGGTGTAATGTCATTGGATTGAATGACAGAGGTCCAGGCTAAACTTTGGGGACATGTAGAATGCAGCATTATTTGGATAAAAGTCAATCAGACAGAGAAAAACAAAATCTTGAATTTGAAAAACAAAGAGCATAAGAAATGCAAATGTGAAGGCTTGAACCTCTTTTTCAAGAGAGAGCACTTAGTAAGAGATGTAAGAGTAGAGGCAGAAAGGTTTTTTCCATTTGTAGGCTAGACCAGGACAAGAGGACATAATCCCAGAATAAACAGTTGTTTACTTAAGACAGAGATGAGGAGGGATTTCTTCTCTGAGAGGATTACAAATCTGTGGAATTCTTTACGCAGAGGACCATAGAGACTGGGTGGCTAAATATACTCATGATTTAGATAGACAGGATTTTATTGGTAAAGGAATGAAGGATTTGGGGAAAAGGCAGGGAAGTGGAGTTAAGGATTATGAGATCAGCCACAATTTCATTGAATGGCAAAGCAAATGCAATTGGCTGATTGAGCTGCTTTTGCTCCTATGTCTTCTAGTCTTCAATTAAAAAAAACTCAAAAAGAATGAACTATTTAAAGAAATGCTGAGATTGTATGGTGAAAGAAAAGCTCATAGTTAAATTTGAAGAGTAGAGTTCCACTTCCAATTTTGATGGTAATAAGAAACCTTTGTTTAGTGCCTAAATTCACTGAGGACTGAATTGAGAAATGTTTAATGTCATTTCACAAAATGGCTACTAAGTTCAGGTGACCAAAGCAGACATGGACTCTTGTTTTGCAGAACATTTTGGTAGGAAAAGCGATGGATGTTTTTTCCAATTTTTTCAGTTAAATGTTTCATTAAAATTCTGCAGTACAGAATGCTTATAAACTTGCTTGTCAATTATCAATTAATATTTCAGACTTTAAAGAGAATACTAAATGAAATATTTGCAGAATTGGTATGGAGGAAGAAATGTATTACTGGTAGGTTCAAGCCTTGAAACTTGAAATGTATTTTGAGAACATGAGAGAGCTACTAATAATGGAAATACAGCATCATAGCAACCTTAGATCATACTTGGAACACTGCAAGGTTTCTATGATAAGGGAAGCAACAGATCTGATAGATGAGTATGATATATCACTTAGGCAGATGGGGGCAGTAGATTACCACTTGCAACTCCACAGGGAAACTGTGGGAAAAGAAAAGATTGTGTCTTCAGGGGGAAGACAGAAGTTGTTTCAGTCAATAGAGATGATTATATAAAGGAAAAAGAAACCGGTGTGCCTTTATCACTGTAAGATAGGGTATGTAAACATTAAATGAATAGTGGCTTAAGGAGTTTTTGGAAAAGATCCCATCTCTAAAGAAAATGAGTGTTAAAACAGCAAACTGATACAACTATTCCCTCAAAATCTATTAAAATGGTGAAAAGAGTTTAAGGCAGTCAAGAGATTTCTTTCTTGGTTTTAGTCAAAGTGTTTCAGGTTGTGGGAGGCTATAGACATTTTATTGCTAAGGGAAATTACTAAACAGTAATATTCTTTAGTCATTCATGAGAAGTAGGTGCTGCTTAGGTCAGAATTTATTGCCCACCAAAAAAAAGTAAACAAATTAGAATTTTGAAAGACATGAGAGCAATTCAGTCATTGATTATGGCTCTTAATGATTCTTTTTCCCAGGTGGCTTCATGAACAACAAAATATTAACATGGGGCATACAGAGAATTTATGAAGCTGTCCATTGCATTGTGTTAATTTACAAAGTGACTTAGTAAATTGAGCTTTTATTATGAGAATTAGTTCACCTGTGGAAATGGTAGATTTGATATTTGGTAATAATTTGGCAGGCACAAAAGGTAAGATCGATTGTAGCAGTTGCCCAGTCATGGTGAACTTGCACAACTCCCAAAGTACTGAGAGTAAACTCAAGAAGCTTACCATTGATGCAGAGGCAGGTGAACTACTTGAGGAGGCAAATATGAACATTTTAAGATTGACTATGAGAGCGACAAAACAAGCAGTTCAGCACCAAGCAAAGTGTGAGGAACTTTCTACATTACAATGCAAATGAGGGAATAAGATTAGAGTAAAGAACAAACTTTCACATACAAAACATGTGTTAGACAATAAGAGACAAGAAACAGTGACAGCTTTGGTCACAGGAAGTACCACACTTGAATGAAGATTTGAAATGTCAAAATATTTGGATGAAATTGTGGAGGAAGAGTCAGCAGGGAGAATATGAAGGTTGTGACACATCACTTAACAAAACTGAAAGACAATGAGTAAAGAGAGCAAAATGGCCTCAGTGCAGGTTTTATCCAAGCCCAAGATGGTGGCACAGTAGGAGAGTCCAGCAGAGCTCGTCTGCTCCATGTGTTCCTTTCCTTTTTTTTCTCCTCTCTTGTACTTTTTTTTCTCTTCTTTCTCCTTTTCTGCCAGCAGGCAGGACCAGCCCAGATCAGAATGGGAATGGCAATCAGTGGCTCAGATCTGAGTAGGAATAGCAGCCAGAGACCCAAAATGGAGCAGGGACTGCGGCCAGCAGCCCAAGGCGTGGAGACAGAGATCTGAGGCCCAGCCGCTGGCAGGCCCAGAATGGCAAGCAGCTTAGAGCAGAGCTAAGGCAGACAGTGGTCCAGACTGGGGGCTGCCAGTGACCCGAAGTGAGGATTGCCCGCTGCCCAGAGCAGAGCAGGGGACAGCCAGTGGCCCAAAGCAGACTGGGGATGGCCAGTAGGCCTGGAGCAAAGATGGCTACAGGTTAAGAACTGGTGGAACTCAGTCAGACCACATGGAAGCCCTTATACAAAGACTGTATTCAGTGCTGATTAATTAATGAAATGACAATCTGTCTTGAAGAAAGTGATTGAGGAAGACAATGTTGAAGCTGCTTCCTTTAAAAAAACTTGAAGCACTAACCAAACACATTTTTCCATCAAGAGAGAAGAGCAAAAGAAAACCAATGTACCTCTGCACTAAAGTAAGGAAATCTATTAGCAAGTCATTTGTTTCACATATTATGACAATGTTGTAGCTTTAAGAGGTTATTTTGTCCTTTTTTTTAAGATAGTTTTTAAGGCAGAGGTGATTGAGCAGTCTAGCAGGAACAATATACTAAACAGCTTGTGAAGCCTTTGATTTTTTTAAAGTTGGAACAATAAAAGCAGCCTGTGGTCAAACTCCCACAGAACCAGAATCTTTAGCTGAGCTTTCAGCAGTTGCTGTTGGGGTCTTGAAGAAGCGGAAGCTAATTTTTACCTCTCTTGGTTACAGCCAAAAGTTGGGGGTTCTCTACCTGCTACGATAGTTGGATATGAGACAATCTGTTAAGTTTTTCAATAGAGTTAAGTTGTTCCAATTTCTTCTTTATTTTGTTATATGTTTTAACTATAGAGGTTGAATAAAGTGTGTTTTACTTTAACAATTTGAACAATTGCATTGCATCTGTAACACAACACCTTACATTTATCTTTAAAAATAAGAAAACATTAGGGTCTAGGCTATCTTATAATATTTTGAGGGAGTTTGAATCTAGTCCATAACACTCTGCATGGTGGTTCAGTGGGTAACACTGCTGCCTTACAGTGCCAGAGATCTGGGTTCAATTCCAGCCTTGGGCAACCATCTCTGTAGACTTTGCATGTTCTCCCTGTTTTATGTGTTGGTTTCATCTGGGTGCTCTGGAGTTCCCCTTCAGTCCAAAGATCTGCAGGCTAGGTGGAATGGCCACAGTGAAATTGTCCATAGTGTTTAGGGATGTGTAAGCTAGGTATATTAGCATGGTAAATGTTGGGTTATGGGATGTGGTAGGGTACGGGGAGCAGATGCTCAGAGGGTAGGTATGGACTCGATAGGCTTAAAAGAATCCTTCCATACTGTGGGAGTTCTATGGTTCTATACTCAACCAATCTCCCCCCTATTGATATACAGATTACTGTTTGAAGGTTCTGCAGAAAATGTTAAAAAATGTACAAAATAGGACTATACGCTGGCCAAGTTATTTCTAAAGAAAACTTTATTGTACTTTAAGTACATTATGACCAATAAAAGATGTAGGTTCTGTCCAGTGTTTTATGAAAGAGTAAAGGAAAAATATAGACTGTGATAATGCTATTATGCTTAAATCCTATTATCCTTCTCACATGCATTAATTTTGTTTGATGAAGTTCTTATAACTCTGTAAATGCAACATGTGTAATTGGGAAGAAATGAAAATGTTGAATGAATACATAAGCCTTTTATTAGATATTTAAAATAATAATATCTTGAAGTCCATTGGAATTTTTTTTCATTTATTTATGAGATGTGTGCATTGCTGGCTGATCAGTATTTATTGCCATCCCTAGTTGCCCTTGAGGAGGTGGTGGTGGGCTGTCTTGATCCGCTACAAACCATGTGCTGTAGATTGACTCACAATGCCATTAGCAAGGGAACTCCAGGATTCTGACCCAGTGACAGTGAAGGAATGGATGATATGTTTCCAAATCAGGATGTTGGAGGAGAACTTGAAGTTGGTGGTGTCCTTGCTCTACATGGTAATGGTGCTGGGTTTGAAAGGTGAATTTCTGCAGTGCTTCCTGCAGATAGTAGCACTGGTGTGTATTGAGTATCAGTTGTTGAGGGAGTGGATGTTTGTGGATAAGGTGTCAATCAAGCTGGCTGCTTTGTCCTGAATGGTCTCAAGTTGAAACTGTGTCCCCCCCATCTATCACACTCCTGACTTCTGCTTGTAGATGATGGACAGACTTTAGGGAATCAGGAGGTGAGTTATATGCCACAGTACTCCTAGCCTCTCACCTGCTCTTGTAGCCATTGTGTTCATTGTAGCCAGAGTCCAGTTGAGTTTCTGGTGAATAGTAACCCCCATGATGTTGATATTAGGTGATTCAGTGATGGTCAAACCATTGAATGTCAAGGGATGGTGGTTAGATTGTGTCTTCTTGGAGATGGTGATTGCCTGATATTTGTGTGCCATGAATGTTAGTTACCATTTGTCAGCCCAAGCCTGGATATTGTCCAGATTTCAAAGAACATAGAACAGTACAGCACAGAACAGGCCCTTCAGCCCACGATGTTGTGCTGACCATTGATCCTCATGTAAGGTAAACCTAATGTACGAACCCTCAAATTTCTGTGACCATATGCACGTAGAGCAGTCTCTTAAATATCCCCAATGACCTCGCTTCCACAACTGCTGCTGGCAACGCATTCCATGCTCTCACAACTCTGCGTAAAGAACCCACCTCTGATATCCCCTCTATATTTTCCGCCAAACATCTTAAAACTATGACCCTTCGTGTTAACAATTTCTGCCTTGGGAAAAAGTCTCTGGCTATCAACTCTATCTATGCCTCTCATTATCTTGTACACCTCAATTATGTCCTCTCTCTTCCTTCTTTTTTCCAATGAAAAAGTCCGAGTTCAGTCAACCTCTCTTTGTAAGATAAGCCCTCCATTCCAGGCAGCATCTTGGTAAACCTCCTCTGAACCCTCTCCAAAGCATCCATATCTGTCCTATAATAGGGCGACCAGAACTGGACACAGTATTCCAAGTGCGGTCTAACCAAAGTTTTATAGAGCTGCAACAAGATCTCACGGCTCTTAAACTCAATCCCCGTTAGTGAAAGCCAAAACACCATATGCTTTTTTTTAACAACCCTGTCCACTTGGGTGGCAATTTTAAGGGATCTACGTACCTGTACACCAAGATCTCGCTGTTTCTCCACACTGCCAAGAATCCTGTCTTTAATCCTGTACTCAACTTTCAAGTTCAACCTTCCAAAATGCATCACTTCGCATTTATCCAGGTTGAGCTCCATCTGCCACCTCTCAGCCCATCTCAATGTCAAGCTGCAGCCTACAACAGTCCTATATACTGTCAACCATTGTGTCGTCTGCAAACTTGCTGACCCATCCTTCAATCTTCTCATCCAAGTCATTAGTAAAAATTACAAAGAGTAGAGGCCCAAAAACAGAGCCCTGTGGAACACCAGTCACCACTGACTTCCAGGCAGAATACTTTCCTTCCACTACCACTTGCTGTCTTCTGTCGACCGGCCAATTCTGTACCCAGACAGCTAAATTTCCCTGTATCCCATTCCTCCTGACCTTCTGAACGAACCTACCATGGGGAACCTTATCAAATGCCTTACTGACATTCACATCCACCACTCGACCCTCATCAACTTGTCTAGTAACATCTATAAAGAACTCAATAAGATTTGCGAGGCTTGATCTGCCCCTCACAAAGCCGTGCTGACTGCATTTAATCAAGCCATGCTCTTCCAGATGGTCATAAATTCTATCCCTCAGAATCTTTTCTAACACCTTGCAGACGACAGGCATGAGACTGACTGGTCTGTAAACGCCGGGGATTTCCCTATTTCCTTTCTTGAAGAGAGAAATTACATTTGCCTCCCTCCAGTCCTCAGGTACGACTCCGGTGGAGAGCGAGGATGCAAAGATCTTCGCAAGCGGCGAAGCAATCATATTTCTCACTTCCCAAAGCAACCAAGGACAAATCTGGTCTGGCCCTGACGACTTGTCAATCTTAATGTTTGTCAAAATTTTCAGCACATCAGCTTCCTCAATTTCTATCTGTTTCAGCATGCTTACCTGCTCCTCAATGATATAATTCACTACAAGATCCTTTTCTTTAGTAAATACAAAAGCAAAAAACTCATTTTGGGCTTCCCCTACCTCCTCAGACTCTATACACAAATTCCCTATGCTATTTCTGGTCGGCCCTACTCTTTCTTTGATCATTCTCTTATTCCTCACATACCTGTAAATGCCTTTGGATTCTCCCTAATCTTTTCTGCCAAGCCTTTTTTGTGCCCCCTCCTGGCTCTCCTCAGACCATTTTTGAGCTCCTTCCTCGACTGCCTGTAATCCTCTAGAGCTGAGCAAGACCCTTGCTTCCTCCACCTTATGTAAGCTGCCTTCTTTCTTTTGATGAGAAGCTCCTCTGCTCTCGTCATCCAAGGTTCCTTTATCTTACCCCTTCATGCCTGTCTCAGAGGAACACATTTATGTTCCTTAAACAGTCTCCACATGTCTATATTGCCCTTTCCATGGAACAATTGCTCCCAGTCCATGTTTCCCAACTCATGTCTGATATTAAATATCCTCCCATTGTGCCTGCTTCTCTCCTTCGCCATAGCTATGTAGAATGTGACGCAGTTGTGGTCACTATCACCAAAATGCTCTCCCACCGCAAGATCTGATGCCTCCCCGGCTCATTGCCGAGCACCAAATCCAAAATGGCCTCTCCCCTCGTCGGCCTGTCAATGTACTGGGTTAGGAAACCCTCCTGAACGCACCTTACAAAAACAGCTCCTTCCAATCTGCTCAAAGGAGATTCCAATCAATTTTGGGAAAGTTAAAGTCACCCATTACAACAACCCTACTACATTCTCACTTTTCCAAAATCTGCCGACCTATGCTTTCTTCAATCTCCCTGCTGCTATTGAGCCTGTGGTAAACCTCTAATGAGGTGACTGCTCCCTTTCGTTACTTTTGAATTTGGGATGTTTCAGTATCTAAGAAGCAAATGGTGCTGAACATTCTGCAATTATCAGTGAACATCCCTAATTCTGATCTTATGATGGAGGGAAGGTCATTGATGAATTAGTTGAAGAAACTATGAAGTTATTGTCAAGAAACCTTGGCTGGGGTGAAGCTTTCTTTCTCAAAATGAGTTAAATGTGAGGAAATCTAAGCTCTAGACAGCACTGTCCACCTGGCATGTTTTCAATTGGTGGGGCACTTAAAATAGGGCAAGTACACCACACAACACATTCCCTCCTACTTACAAACTCACTCCAATAACAGGTAGGATTGGCAGGCTCTGAAATTGGCAGTCGGCCCATATGCAAATCATAATTATGGTTCCATTGAGCTTTTCAAATTATCCTATACTGCCTGCACCAAAATGCAGGACAACATATTTTCAAAAGGACAGCAAGAAAGAGATCCTACCTTCAAGAGATGTTCTTTATTTATTGGGGGCACCCTGCCTGAATATTACAACCTCCCCTTCCTTCCTATCTAACTTTTGTGTCAGGAGGACAAACAGTGATTATCTAAACTGGATGGATTGCTGAGAAATTCATTTGATTAACTTTGGCTGTGTCTGCCATTTAATATACCATTTGTATGTTTGATCACAGTTTGCCTGTTAATTCATGATTACTTAATTTGTATGAAGTACAATATGAATATTAAACAAGGTGATGAAGACTGAGGTTACACATGATCGAATCATGAAGGAATGCAGAAATAAGGCTTTTTAACTGAGGATTTTTGTAATGTGTGATGCTTCTCATAGTAATTGAGGCAAATACTAGAACAGTTTTAAAAGCTCACATGATATGTACTTAAAAAGAATGTATTTAAGATTGAATGGTGGGCTGGAAGGATCATAGGAAAGTGTACTAATATTAGGGCTACATGACCTCAAATTCTGTTATTTTTCATCACCTATGACACTTCTACTTAATTGAGTTAGACAGCAGAGAGTTAATTACAAATGTTTAAGTTGAACGGAGTATAAAAAATGTGCTATGCGGGAAACAACACGTGCACAGTTGCTCAGTTTAGTTTAAAGCAAAGTTTGACTAATGAAATCAAGCTCTGATCGGCTCTGACTAGGGTTCTGATTTAGAGTCATGGTCCTACAGCATAGAGACAGTGCCTTTGGCCCAAACTGGTCCATGCTGACTAAAATATCCACACACATTAACCTTATTTCCCTGCACTTGGCCCATATCCTTCTAAATCTTTCTTATCCATGTATTTGCCCAAATACCCTTTAAAAGTTGTTAATGTGTCTGCCTCAACTACTTTCACTGACAGCTCATTCTATATGCGTACCACCCTCTGTAAAAAAGTTGCCCTCAGGTTCTCTTTTATTTTTTCCTCTCTAACCTTAAACTGATGCCCTCCAGTCCTCAATTCCCCAGCTCTGGGAAAAAGACCTATTCATGTCTATCATGATGTCATACACTTCTATAAGATCCCCCCTCAGTCTCCTACCTTGTTCAACCTCTCCCTATAACTCAGACTGTTGAATCCTGGCAACATCCTTGTAAATTTCTTCTGCACTCTTTCCAATTTAATAACACCCTTCCTATAGCAAGGTGACCAAAAGTGAACACAATACTCCAAGTGCAGCCTCACCAATATCATGTAAAGCTGCAATATATCTTCCCAACTTCTATACTCAATGCCCTGACTGATGAAGGCCAGTGTGCTCTGTCTCCCTGTGACTCCACTTTCAGAGCACCATGCGCCTGAACTCCAAGGTTCCTCTATTCCACCACACTCCTTAAGGCTTTATCATTCACCATGAAATGCCTACCTTGATTTGACTTCCCAAAATGCAAGATTTCACACTTGCCATTTGCCATTTCTCAGCTCACTTCCCCAGAAATTTCTGATAACCTTCCTCACTGTCAATGATATCTCCTATTTTAGAGTCGATTTAGAATTCCACCTATTTTGAATTCTTGGCTTCAGAGATAACCTGAGTTGAAACTAGAGTAGAAGGAGATAGATAAACAATTGGGGCCTTACAAAAGGGAACTTCGACTATATTTATAAAGGTTTCAGGATTATTATTATTTATAGATGAGATATTGAGGTGCTAAACTTTTCCTACCAATTGTGTATAGATTTCAGTAAATTATTTTGAACAGTTGGTTATGGAAAGAATAGAGTGTTAACTGTAATATTGACATTTATTGGTGCAATTTCAGTGAGTTTTTATTAGTGAATGGTGGAATCAAAATTTCTCCCATCTCTGGTTTCCTCACCCAATCTCCACCCATCTTTGACTCTACCTTTTCACTGCCCTCAATTTCCTTTCTTGCCTATTTTTGTATGGCTGCTGGTTCTCAAAAAAAACAGCTGCTGCTACAAAACTGCATTCTACAGAGACCGGTATCCTGTCACCAGGTCACCCTTTATTTACAAAGAAACAGTTCTTTACTATAGTACTACCTCATACAGTGACAGGCACCAGATTGTCAGTATCACGGATACTCAATCGTCTTATGTCAGCCAGAGCTCCCTGATTAAGCCAGATTAACAACCTGAATCTGGGAACTCATACTGTATGATGTTCAGCTGGCTGCCCTCATTACAATCACCAAGGGATCTAACTGGCATAACTTAAATGCAATAATATTTGCAGTTGTTACCTCATCAAATATCACAACACATGTTTCAAGGAATACCCGCAAGAGAAGTTACAATCCCTGTATAGGTTGTTCTGCTATGATGCAACAGTTGTGTTCCTCTGCAACCTCAAACTATAGAAAATGGTGCTGCAGAAAATTGCTAATAGAAAATCACTATACCCATTCAGCAGAAAGTTCACGCTATTTAAACAATGTCCACAATTTGTCAATCATGTTATGGCCAATTTACACTGACGAAACATGTGTTATGGCAGAATGATCTGGACATACTGATTGTAATCTCACCCTCGCATGGCAATCAAGTGCAGCAGCCAAAGTTAAACCTTTTTCTGGAATAACTGAGCATACTTGATCCTTCATTGTTTCTAGCTGTGAGGTGATGGACACTCCATCAGGAAGGTTAACTATATCAGACAGCAGGAAGACTAGTTATAAAATACTTAAATTTAGCACTTCAGTCGAAAGAAAGATCAATTTATGGCATGACTCTGGTTGATATTTCACAGCAAACACTACATAAAAACCCTTGGGGTAATATTCAGGTGGCTGAGTTGCAAAGTATACTGGCTGGTTGTGTTATCCCTCTTGTGGGAATGAGAAGCCACTTTGAATCAGACCTCATTAACATGCCACCAACCAGCTGAATGTCAGGAATGCCAATTCTACCAAAGTTCCTCAATTTGAAATTGGCTAGTCAGATGCTTTACTAGCTGGTAGAATGATAGATTCATGGGCAGAGCAAAGTGTGGCAATAGGAACTCTTAGCATCACCTGCCCATGATGCTTATGTGGGACCTTGTTCTCTTAACTGATAGTTTTTCTGCATCCATAGCTCCACCTAGTGGTCCTCCAATTTGCCTTTGGTGACCTATTCACATTATTGGAAGCTAATATGCAATGTTCAACGATGCTGCCATCTAATTATGGTAGGCAGCAGTGCAGACCAATGTCAAAGAACTTTACAGTTCTGAAGGAATTCCACCAGGTCTCAAAAGAACTGCCCAACTAGCCCCATGCTCCGGCCCTATCACTGCAGCCCTCTAAATTAATCACTTTCAAATATGCATCCAGCTCTCTTTTGAAACCTCCTATTGGGGGAATCCACTGCTCCCCCAGGAAGTGAATTCCAAATCCTCACAACTCTCTGAGTAAAGAAGTTTCTCCTCATCTCACTCCTAGCTTTCTTGTCAACAATTCTGACATTGTGACTCCTAGTTACTGACATACCAACTAGTAGAAACAGAATATTCTTCTTTATCCTGTCAAAATTGTTCATAATTTTGAACACCTCAATAAGGCTATTTCCTCCTGTTATAAAGGTGGTTCATTATTTAGAATTTTTGAGCACTCACGTTTAAAATTGTGTTCATTTAGATGTTTATGAAAATGCTTAGACATCTTTTTAAGCAAGATTAGTGGAAGGTCAAATTTTTTTTTAAATTCACTCTAAGTCAATTGAGTTAAGTTAAGTAAATCTGATAAGACTATGGAAATGCTGGAACCTGTTTACTGTAAGTCACATATTTGCGATTATGACTATCAGGAGTTGGTTTTTTGGAATGTTGCTTAGAGCTCAGTTGGTGTGTATAACCTACCCTTTGTTACATTGCCGAGAAAACCCCAAGGAAACCAATCAAAAGCTGGAAAGAAAAAAAACTTATACAGAAATCTGAGAAGCTTTTGGAATTTTTTTTACAACCACTGAATAAAATGGTTCTGACAAGATCTGATGACGATTACATGTGTCTGGTACACCGGGATGCTAGGCCATTAGCTGCCTGGACCATTTCATATTCTATCCATTTTTTTCCCATGAATTAACAATTATTTGGCTAACAATATTTTGTAAAGTTGACTTCTGCAGAGAAATTTTCTTTAATTTTTATTGATTGTAGATGAATGTGTATTTGTGTCAGGTTAATTAGGAGAGTATGTATATATATGTAATGATAATTTCATTAGACTAATAATCCAGAATCCCAAGTTAAAGCTCTGGGAACAAAGGATCAAATCTCACCAGGCAAACAAGTGAAATTTCAGAGTCAGAGAGGTATACAGCAGAGAAACAGACTATTCAGTCCAACCTGGCGGAGGTGGGTACTGCAGATGCTGGAAATTAGGCTTTTGCATGAAATGTCGATTTTCCTGCTCCTCAGATGCTGCCTGACCTACTGTGCTTTTCCAGCACCACTCTAATCTTATTCAGTCCAACTTGTCTGTGCTGAACTGATGTGCTAAACTGATCTAGTCCTATTTGCCAGCATTTGGCCCATATCCCTTTAAAGCCTTTCCATTCATATACTCTTCTGGATGTACACTTAAATGTTGTAACTGAATCCACCTCCACCTTCTCCTCTGGCAGCTCGTTTCATACACACACCGCCTTCTGCATGAAAGAGTGGCCCCTTGGGTCCTTTTTAAATCTTTCCCTGCTCACCTTAAATATGTCCCCTCTAGTTTTGGACTTCTCTAGCCTGGAAAAAAGACCTTGGCTGTTCATTCATTCTATACATGTCCCTCATGATTATATAAACTTCTATAAGGTCACCCTCAGCCTCCAATGCTCCAGGGAAAAAAGTTGTAGACTATTCCACCTTTCCCTATTGTTCAAACTCACCAATCCCAGCAACATCTTTGTAAATCTTTTCTGAAACCATTCAAGTTTAATATCATCTTTCCTTTAGTAGGGAGACCAGAATTGAATGTTGTGTTCCGATTAGATGTTTCAGCAAGAACAGAGATGGTAAAAGAGGCAGGGTGTGGCATTGTTAATCAAGGGTAGTATTACAGCAGCTGAGATAATGCTTGAGGACTCATCCACTGAGGTAGTTTGGACTGAGGTTAGAAACAGGAAAGGAGAGGTCACCCTGTTGGGAGTTTTCTGTAGGCCACTGAATTGTTCCAGGGATGTGGAGGAAAGCATAGCAAAGATGATTCTTGATAGGAGCGAGAGTAACAGGATAGTTGTATTGGGGGACATTTACTTCCCCAATATTGACTGGGAATACAATAGTTCAAGTAGATTAGATGGGTCAGTTTTTGGTCAATGTGCGCAGGAGGGTTTTCTGACACAATATGTAAACAGACCAACAAGAGGTGATGCCATACTGGATTTGGTGCTGGGGAATGAACCCGGTCAGGTATTAGTTTTGGAGGTAGGTGAGCACTTTGGCGATAGTGACCATAATTTGGTGATGTTTACAAATATCAATGGGCAGGGATAGCTGTATACCACAGGGACAGAGATGTAACTGGGGGAAAGGCAATTATGATGCGATTAGGCAAGATTTAGGATACATAGGATGGGGAAGGAAACTGGAGGTGATGGACACTCTTGAAATGTGGAGCTTATTCAAGGAACAGCTACTGTCAGTCCTTGATAAGTATATACTATCAGGCAGGGAGGTAGTTTTTGAGAGAGGGAGCCATGATTTACTAAAGAAGTTGAAGCTCTTGTCAAGAGGAAGTGGGAGGCTTATGTGAGGATGAGACATGAAGGCTCAACTAGGGCACTTGAGAGTTATAAATTAGCCAGAAAATATCTAAAAAGAGGGCTCAAATGAACCAGGAAGGGATATGAGAAACTGTTAGCAGAAGGGATCAAGGAAAACCGTAAGGCCTTCTATAGGTATATTAGGAATAAAAGAATGACGAGAGTAAGATTAGGGCCAATCAAAGATAGTCGTGGAAAGTTGTGTGTGGAATCTGAGGACACAGGGGAAGTATTGAATGAATACATCAGTATTCACGCAGTAAAAAGGGCAATGTTAGTGAGAATACTGAGATACAGGCTACAAGATTACATGGAATTGAGGTTGACAAAGAGGAGGTTTTATCAATTTTGGAAGATCTGAAAACAGATAAGACCCCAGGGCCGGATGGGATTTATTCTTGGATTCTCTGGGAAGCCAGGGAGGAGATTGTAGAGCTTTTGGCTTCGATCTTTATGTCATCATTGTTGACAGGAGTAGTCCCAGAAGACTGGAGGATAGTAAATGTTGTATCCTTGTTTAAGAAGTGGAGTTGTGAAACCCTAGTAATTATAGGCCAGTGAGCTTCAGTTGTGGGTAAGGTGTTGGAAAAGGTTATAAGTCATAGGATTTATAATCATCTGGAAAAAAATAATTTGATTAGGGATAGTCAACATGATTTAGTGAAGGATAAGTCATGCCTCACCCGGTTGTGGCACCACCGAAAGTTCCTCTTTCAGTTGGTGTCTAAAATGGTGGGGGAGAGGTGAGGAGATTTCTTGATCTCTCTCTCTCTCATTCAGTCTGCCTTTGCGTGTGTGTCTCTTTTTGTTTCCCCTGTCTTTGCCAGAAGTGCTGCATCAGTTTGGGATTCCAGTTTGAAAATGTTGTGGGAGCTCCAAGTTGTTTATTTTCTAATTAGACTGTAGTGGGGGCGAGAAGGAAGTGTCTCTTTAATTGGGGGGAACAATGGTTTGAAAATTAAACTCCTTCAGGTTCAGCACATTAAGGTGGAAGAAAGATTTCATTTTCATTGAGTTGGAAAATAAACCTTTAACTCCTTAACTACACTACATCCTTGTGGGCAAGAATTATTAACAGCAAATGCCAGCCATGTTAGACTCCTCCTGGGAGTGAATATAGAACAGTGAGACCCATAAGATACAAGTGCAGAATTAGGCTGTTTGGCACTCTAATCTGCTCTACCATTTGAGTGCAACTCAAATTTCCTCCAGGAGAAAGTGAGGACTGCAGATGCTGGAGATCAGAGCTGAAAATGTGTTGCTGGAAAAGCGCAGCAGGTCAGGCAGCAACCAAGGAGCAAGAGAATTGATGTTTCAGGCATGAGCCCATCTTCAGAAATGAGGAAAGTGTGCCAAGCAGGCTCAGATAAAAGGTAGGGAGGAGGGACTTGGGGGAGGAGTGTTGGAAATGCGATAGGTGGAAGGAGGTTAAGGTGAGGGTGATAGGCCGGAGTGGGGGTGGAGGCGGAGAGGTCAGGAAGAAGATTGCAGGTTAGGAAGGTGGTGCTGAGTTCGAGGGTTGGGACTGAGAAAAGGTGGGGGGAGGGGAAATGAGGAAATTGGAGAAATCTGAGTTTATCCCTTGTGGTTGGAGGGTTCCTAGGTGGAAGATGAGGCGCTCTTCCTCCAGCCGTCGTGTTGCTATGGTCTGGCGATGGAGGAGCCCAAGGAACTGCATGTCGTTGATGGAGTGGGAGGGGTGTTGAAGTGTTGAGCCACAGGGTGGTTGGGTTGGTTGGCCCGGGTGTCCCAGAGGTGTTCTCTGAAACGTTCCGCAAGTAGGCGGCCTGTCTCCCCAATATAGAGGAGGCCACATCGGGTGCAGCGGATGCAGTAAATGATGTGTATGAAGGTGCAGGTGAATTTGTGGCGGATATGGAAGGATCCCTTGGGGCCTTGGAGGGAAGTAAGAGGAGAGGTGTGGGCGCAAGTTTTGCATTTCTTGCGGTTGCAGGGGAAGGTGCCGGGAGTGGAGGTTGGGTTGTGGGGGGGTGTGGACCTGACAAGGAAGTAATGGAGGGAGTGGTCTTTTCGGAATGCTGATAGGGAAGGGGAGGGAAATATATCCCTGGTGGTGGCGTCCATTTGGAGGTGGTGGAAATGACAACGGATGATATGATGGGTGGGGTGGTAGGTGAGGACGAGTGGGGTTCTGTCCTGGTGGTGATCGGAGGGGCGGGGCTCAAGGGCGGAGGAGCGGTAAGTGGAGGAGATGCAGTGGAGAGCATCGTCGATCACGTCTGGGGGGAAATTACGGTCTTTGAAGAAGAAGGCCATCTGGGTTGTTTGGTGTTGGAACAGGTCCTCTTGGGAGCAGATGCAGCGGAGACGAAGGAATTGGGAATATGGGATGGCAGGGTGGGAGGAGGTGTAGTCTAGGTAGCTGTGAGAGTCGATCGGTTAATAGTAAATGTCCGTGTTGATTCAGTCGACCGAGATAGAAATGGAGAGGTATAGGAAGGGGAGGGAGGAGTCTGAGGCAGTCCAGGTAAATTTGAGGTCGGGGTGGAAGGTGTTGGTAAAGTGGATGAACTGTTCAACCTCCTCATGGGAGCATGAGGCAGCGCCAATACAGTCATCGATGTAGCGGAGGAAAAGGTGGGGGGTGGTGCCAGTGTAGCTGCGGAAGATGGACTGTTCCACATATCCCACGAAGAGACAGGCATAGCTGGGGCCCATGCAGGTGCCCATGGCTATTCCTTTGGTTTGGAAAGTGGGAGGATTGGAAAGAGAAGCTGTTCAGAATGAGGACCAGTTCAGTCAGTCGAAGTAGGGTGTCAGTGGAAGGGTACTGGTTGGTATGGCAGGAAAGGAAGAAGCGGAGGGCTTTGAGTCCTTCGTGATGGGGGTGTACAGGGATTGGATGTCCATGGTGAAGATAAGGTGTTGGGGACCAGGGAAGCGAAAATCATGGAGGAGGTGGAAGGCATGGGTGGTGTTCCGAACGTAGGTGGGGAGTTCTTGGACTAAGGGGGACAGGTCCGTGTTGAAGTATGCAGAGATGAGTTCGGTGAGGCAGGAGCAGGCTGAAACAATGGGTCGGCCGGGGCAGTCAGGTTTGTGGATTTTGGGCAGGAGGTAGAAATGTGCGGTGCGGGGTTGTGGGACTGAAGTTGGAGGCGGTGGATAGGAGATCCCCTGAGGTGATGAGGTTATGGATGGTCTGGAAGATGATGGTTTGGTGGTGGGAGGTGGGGTAATGGTCAAGGGGGCAATAGGAGGAGGTATCTGCGAGCTGGTGTTTAGCCTCAGTGGTGTAAAGGTCGGTGCACCAAACTACTACCGCACCTCCCTTGTCTGCCAGTTTGATAGTGAAGTTGGGGTTGGAACGGAGGGAGTGGAGGGCTGCACGTTCCGAGGGTGAGAGGTTGGAGTGGGTGAGAGGGGTGGAGAGATTGAGGCGGTTAATGTCGCGGCGGCAGTTGGCTATGAAGAGATCGCGGGCAGGTAAGAGGCCAGCACGGGGTGTCCAGGTGGATGGGGTGTGTTGGAGGCGGGAGAACTACCCCTCTCTGAGGATGAAAGATTAGCCCTCGGCAGAGGCCTCACCTTCATTCACCTAGGCTCTCGGATTAACGAGTTCAACACGCAGCGAGACATCGAACAATTCGTCCGCCTTTGCCCCTACTTCTTCAATCAGGATTCTCGCCCACCCTCTGACAACCCCTTCTCCCGCCTCCAACACACCCCATCCACCTGGACACCCCGTCCTGGCCTCATACCTGCCCTCGATCTCTTCATAGCCAACTGCCGCCGCGACATTAACCGCCTCAATCTCTCCACCCCTCTCACCCACTCCAACCTCTCACCCACGGAACGTGCAGCCCTCCACTCCCTCCGTTCCAACTCCAACCTCACTATCAAACCGGCAGACAAGGGAGGCACAGTAGCAGTTTGGCGCATTGACCTTTACGCCACTGAGGCTAAATGCCAACTCGTGGACACCACCTCCTATTGCCCCCTTGACCATTACCCCACCTCCCACCACCAAACTATCATCACCCAGACCATCCATAACCTCATCACCTCAGGGGATCTCCCATCCACTGCCTCCAACCTCATAGTCCCACATCCCCGCACCGCCCGTTTCTATCTCCTGCCCAAAATAGCAACATGAAGGCTGGAGGAATAGCGCCTCATCTTCCACCTAGGAACCCTCCAACCACAAGGGATGAACTCAGATTTCTCCAGTTTCCTCGTTTCCCTTCCCCCACCTGGTCTCAGTCCTAACCCTCGAACTCAGCACCACCTTCCTAATCTGCAATCTTCTTCCTGACCTCTCCACCCCCACCCCTACTCCAGCCTATCACCCTCAACTTAACCTCCTTTCATCTATCACATTTCCAATGCCCCTCCCCCAAGTCCCTCCTCCCTACCTTTTATCTTAGCCTGCTTGGCACACTCTCCTCATTCCTGAAGATGGGCTCATGCCTGAAACGTCGATTCTCCTGCTCCTTAGATGTTGCCTGACCTGCTGCGCTTTTCCAGCAACACATTTTCAGCTCTGATCTCCAGCATCTGCAGTCCTTACTTTCTCCTATTATGGAAGGAAGTTCTTATGAGGAAAGGCTGAGGGGACTGAGGCTGTTTTCATTGGAGAGAAGAAGGTTGAGAGGTGACTTAATTGAGGTGTATATGATAATCAGAGGGTTAGATAGTGTGGACAGTGAGAGCCTTTTTCCTCGGATGGCGAAGGCTAACACAAAGAGACATAGCTTTATATTGAGGGGTGATAGATTTAGGACAGATATCAGGAGTAGTTTCTTTGCTCAGGGAGTAGTATGGGCGTGGAAGAGCTTGTCTGCAACAGTAATAGACATGCCATCATTAAGGGCATTTAAATGGGCATTAGACATACACATGGATAATAATGGAACAGTGTAGGTCAGATGGGCATCTAATTAATTTCGCAGGTTGGCGCAACATCGAGGACCAAAGTGCCTGTGCTGTAATGTTCTATGTTCTATGTAAAAGTAGTCTCACCATTGTCCTGTAAAGCCGCAGCATATCATCCAAACTCTATGAGCAATGAAGCTTGCCAAATGCCTTTTTCACCACCCTATCTACCTGCGAAACCACCTTCAAGGAACTATGCACCTGCACCTCTCGGACTCCTTGCTTGGCATCCTCCCCCTCCCACTCTGCTGAGATATGCAAGCCCTGGGCCTCCTCCACCACTGCACCCTCACCACCCGCCTCCTGAGGGAAGAACGCCTCATCTTCCGTCTTGGAACACTTCAACCCCAGGGCATCAATGTGGGCTTCACCAGCTTCCTCATTTCCCCTCCCCCCACCTTAGCACAGTTTCAACCTCCCAGCTCAGCACCATCCTCATGACCTGTCCTACCTGCCAATCTCCCTTCCCACCTATCCGCTCCACCCTCCCCTCTGACCTATCACTCCATCCCCACCCCTATTCACCTACTGTACTTTTGCTACCTTCTCCCCAGCCCTACCTCCCCCATTTATCTCTCTACCCTGGAGGCTTCCTGATGAAAGGCTTTTGCCCGAAACATCGATTTTCTTGCTCTTCGGATGCTGCCTGACCTGCTGTGCTTTTCCAGCATCACTCTGATCTCAACACTCCCCAGGACCCTACCATTAACTGTGTGAGTCCTGTCCTACTTTGCCTTACCAAAATGGAACACCTCACATTTATCTAAGTTAAACTCCATCTGCCACTCCTTGGCCTGAATGATCAAGGTCTCAATGTAATCTGAGATAACCTGCTTCACCTGCCCATTATACTACCTATTTTGTTGTCATCTGCAAACTTACTAATCATAACGCCTATATTCATTTCCAAATTATTTATGTAAATGACAAAAATCAGTGGGCCCAGCACTGATCCTTGCAGCACACTGCAACTCATAGATTTCCAGTCTGAAAAATTCTCTACCACCCACTTTAAAGCCAATTTGCATCAACTGGGTAGCTCCCCCTGGATTCCACGTGATGCAATCTTGCTAAGCAGTCTACACTGCAGAAGCTTGTCGAATGCCTCGCTGAAGTCGAAATAAACCACATCTACCAAGCTGCCTTCATCAATCTTCTTTGTCACCTCTTCAAAAGACTCGATCAGATTCATGACACACAAATTTCAATGCACAAAGCCATGTTGACATCCCTAATCAGTCCTTGCCTTTTGAAATGCATGTAAATCCTGTCATTCAGAATCCCCTCTAACAATTTATCCACCATTTATGTAAGGCTCATTGGTGTATAGTTCCTGGTTTTTCCTTACCCCCTTTCTGAAATAGTGGCACTACATTAGCCATCCTCTAGTCTCTTGGCACCTCAATCAATGAATTGCTGGAATAATGGCATAAAAACACATCTGGTTCACTAATGTCCTTTCAGAGAAGGAAATCTGTTGCTCATACCTGGGTCTACACATGACTCCTGATCAACAACAATGCCGCTGACTCTTAACTGCTCTTTAAAATGGTCCTAGCAAGTCAGTCAGTTCAAGTGGCAATCAGGGATGGCCTCATCCACACAAATGAATTTAAAAATTTGTATTTTCCTTAAATAAGTCATGTTTTATAATAAATCATTAGTTCTATTGCTTGTTAAGAAGATGTGGTTGATGGATTTGAAATCAAAAACTGATAAATTAACAAATATAATTAGCTATTATATTAATATCTGGGTAAAACTTATTTTAATATATGTTTTAATATATGTTGCAACTAGTGAACCAGTGTGGCCACAGAGACAGGGCACTCCTCAGCTTTGGTCATGATACTAATATAGGGCATGAGTTAAAATGACCCCTGAGTAAACCTTCTGTAAAGGTTTAGGGGCGGCACGGTGGCACAGTGGTTAGCACTGCTGCCTCACAGCGCCAGGGACCTGGGTTCAATTCCCGCCTCAGGCGACTGACTGTGTGGAGTTTGCACGTTCTCCCCGTGTCTGCGTGGGTTTCCTCCGGGTGCTCCGGTTTCCTCCCACAGTCCAAAGATGTGCGGGTCAGGTGAATTGGCCATGCGAAATTGCCCGTAGTGTTAGGTAAGAGGTATATGTAGGGGTATGGGTGGGTTGTCGCTTCGGCGGGTTGGTGTGAACTTGTTGGGCCGAAGGGCCTGTTTCCACACTGTAAGTAATCTAAAGGTATTTAGTTCAACCTATGAAAAAATATAAATTAACTTAGGTCAGTGTGGTCTGATTATTTATAATTAATACATTACAAAAGTTTTTATTACAAGTAGTTCTTCTATTCATACCTTTATTTTTTTCTTTAATTCTTTTATTTTATTCTTGCGTTTGAGCTTTTGTCTGCGTTTTTCTCTCCATTTTTCAAGTTTTGAAGGAAGGATCCAATTTATCACATTACTCTCTTCAACCTTAATGAAAATGCTTGCATCTGGGAACAAACTATTTTTTATCAGGTACTGAACTTCCTCTGATGTAGTGGGAAACCCATCTAGAACAAACCCTGTAGATCTGAAAAATGCAAAGTATATCATAGACTTATATCATTACATATGCCAACACAAAGTAAGCTTGTATGTGACACCTGTGGAGTATAAAAGAGTTTCTCTATCAATTATCAACCTTTCATCTTCAAACCAGAAGTACCTTTCAGAAATAACTGTAAGTGGCAACTTTGCATTGACGTAAAATGATTTTGGATAAATCACGGCACTTGCAAACTTTGGGAGTCAGTTCTTTATCACGAATACACCAAAGCCAGGAAAGGTAGACTGTATTGATAAAAGTATCTCACACCAGTTTGAATTTTATTCATTAGAGGATATTTCTCATCAAATGCAAAGCCAAATTTAAAAATCAGTTTACAATTATTTTAATATTTGTGGAAGGCTAATGCTATTGAGATAGAAATGGAGCTGTAAATATTTATTGCAATGGTTTGATCTTCTTATTGGCTACAATGTTCTAATCCTCCTTGGATACAGGAGTGATGCTAAAGGATTGTATCATACCAAGCATTACAACTTTGTTCAAAAGATACACCCAGCTGCTGAAGGCTATTCAGTTTAACTTCTGTGATGAGAAGGCTTTTAGAAACAATATTCCTGGACAAAATCAATAATCACTTGTGAACATCCAGATGAATTAAGAAAAACCAGCATGAATTTGGGAAAAGACAAGCATGTTTAAATACATTCTGTGCATTTTTTATGAGGTGACAGAGATCATAGATGATGTTAATGTGATCAATGTAATATTGCCATCGTCTGACCAGACCATATGGCTGCTCTCTCATTGGAGAGAGATACCTGGCAGTGGTTTAACCTGAGGGTTGCCATACCTCAGGCCAGGAGAGAAGTTGAAAGAAGAGTCCTTCATAATAACCACTTAGCTGGTCTGGGATTCTGTTGGCATCACTCTGCACTGAAAGTTAACCAATGGGCCTCCAGGCAGCAACTATTCATGGGGCCTCCAGGCAGCACCAATGCAACAGGCCTCCAGGCAGCACACAACAACCTGCATTCAAGCCAGGCAATAGCACTAACCCTAGTTTGAGGGACCATTCTGATGTCCAGACCCCACTCTGCAATCTCCTGTACCTCTTTCAGGCAGCAGCAGGAGCAACTAATTTCCTCTTCCTGTCAAGCAGGTTCTTGTCTAAACTCACTTCTGTGTCCCAATGTAATGACTCAGGAAGCCCAGCTGGAAAAGAACATCATCCACCACTGAACAACAAATAGAGCCACTACTTGTGGTGTACAAAGGCTAGTCCCAGCCTGGGGCGAACAATTCTGCAGACCCTGGGTCTGATTTATAAAGGGCTCAGGTGTTGAGTTCCAGCTGGATAGGCCATTGCCTGTTACCAAGGCCCCTACATAGGCCTTGTAAGGGTCATCATACTCTGAGGGCCTTGGTGAAGTGAATGCCATGAAATTCTTTCACAGTCACCTTTGAACTGTAGATGGGAAAGTTCTACCCTTACATCTTAAGTAAATTGCACTTACTTGAATGGTTCTTCATTCCACCACTTTGGAATAAGGTTATCAAGGATTTCTGATGGCAGTTGTTCATCTTCAAGTAGGTATGCTTTCATTGCTTCTTCTTCTGCAGTATACTCCACTTCTTCTTCCTGGGTAATAATATTGAAATTATGCGAACAGTATCATGAACTAAATTACAAGTATTTATATGAGAAAACAAGAAATATGTGCAAGAATACATCATACTGCCTTTTGAGCCTACCCCACCATTCTATAGGATCATGACTGGCTTACTGTCTTTGCTTCATTTTTCCATCCACTTCCCATCCCCCTGAAATACCAAGCATCTGACTTGTTTCATTTTTAAATATAAAGCAAAGTACTGCAGTTGTTGGACATCTGAAAAAAAGCAAAATGCTGGAGAAACTCAACAGATCTGGCAGCACCTATAAAGATTGAAACAAAGCTAACATTTTAAAGCTTGCATGACTCTTCTTCAGAGCTGCACAGATGTTGCTAGGCCTGCTGAGTTTTTCCAGCATTTCTATTTTTATTTCAGCTTTAAGTATGTTCAACGATAGCATATTCACAACCTTCTGTGTTGGAGAATTCCAAAGATTCATAAGGTTTTTGAGTGCTACTCGTTGCTATTCATCTCAGGCCTAAATGATCAGAACTTTATCCTGAGACCATGCCCCTGTGACTGTGTTCTAGATTTCCCAGCCAAGGAAAACAACTTCTTAGTATCCATCACGTCTTAACTTTGTACATTTTAATGAAATCACTTCTCTAAACTCCAGGTAGTATAGGTCCAACTTATTGAGCAATTTACTCATGATAGGACTATGCTCCTCTCCCTGACACTAATGTATTATGTCAACAAGCAAGTATATCCTCTTTAAATATCAAGACTAAAACTATGCATAGTACTTCAGTTGTGTTGTTCACAAGACCTGTACAAGTGTAGCTCGACTTCCTTATTGTGTAGTCAAATCCCCTTGGAGTAAAGACCAATTTGCCTTGGGTACAAGTTTACCTAATCTCCTCTGAACATCAACTTTTACCACATGCATGCTTTAAAAAATATATTCTGCTTTTCTTTTCTTACTATCAAAATGACTAATGTCACACTTATATACATCATCTTATTATTCATGATGTGAAGGAGCTAGTGTCGGACTGGGGTGGATAAAGTTAAAAATCACACAATAACAGGTTACAGTCCAACAGATTTATTTGGAAGCCTTCAAGGCACTGCTCTTTCATCAGGTGTTGTGTGATTTTTAACCTTATTATTCATTCACTTAACATACATTTATCTCTTTGGTGCCCTTTTTTGTGCTACTCACAGGTTACTTTCACATCCAGCTTTGAACTGCATTACCAAAGTTGGATACACAATCCTCAGTCTCTTTACCCAAGTCACTAAATTGCCAAAGTCCCAGGACTAGACCTTTCAAGATCCCACCAACCACAGTTTTTCAACTTAAAAATGCCCCATTTATCCTTCCACTTTGTTTCTTGACCAGTAAACAATCCGATATCCACGCTATAGTCCCCAATTCCATGAGCAAAATATTGAGAAATAAGCCAGTCAACTGAGGGAAGCAGGTTCCTCAGGAGTTCGAGTTACAGCAACATACGCTGTTACATGTATGCTGTAGCCTGCAGTATGGCTGGTGATGGCACAGGCTCGAATCTATTTCCATCACGTGGCTAATCAGAAATCTCTTCCACTCTAACAGCCAACTATTGGCTTATCTTGAAAGGATTTTCAAGTTGATACCTCCTGTTTGGTCATGTTATGAATGAACTTTCCTTAGACATCAAGTCTAGGGAGATCAAAAATACCTACTCAAGGTACATCTACTAGTTCCCACTTATCTGCTCTACTAATCCTCAAAGACTGCATCAATTTGTCGAGCATGACTGCCTTTACAAAAAAAACATATTGACTTCTGTTCATGTTTTGTATAATCACATTGTTAAGATTGTTAATTTCACTACCTTTCTTGTTTTGCTTGACCCTACTCGAATTGTCTCACCTAGATTGTGGACATTAAAATGCAGATTTGATGACAGCGTTGAGGAACACTTCCATTCAATCATAAACATGAACCCAAGCTGCCGGCATCCTACCATTTAACTCTTTATTTAGGTCTGACGCTGACATTTTTGTCTGTAGCCGATTGCAATTGTCCAATGAAGCTCAGTCTGAACTTAAAGAATAGCATCTCATTTTATGATTATGCGGTTTGTAGCTTTCTATACTCAACATTTTGTTCCATAATTTCAGACTGTAGTGCTACGTGGGAGCGTTTAAACTAGAATGGTAGAGACTGGGAAAGAGCAGCAGGTCAGCAAGTGGAGGGATTGAGGGAAAGATAGATATTAGGACCAGTAAGTCAGAAAGTAAAGACAGGCAGAGATAGATAAATGAACATGATGGTACTAATGGGCTGAAATGTGTTTATTTCAAGGAATACTATAGGTTAAGCAGATGAGCTTAGAGTCGGGACCAATACATGTGACCACACTGTTGTAGTCGTTACACAGACTTGGTTGAGAGAGGGACAGGACTGGCTGCTCAACATTCCAGGATTTCATTGTTTTAGGCGAGATAGAAAGGAAGGTAAAAAGTGATGAAGGAGTTGCATTGTTAATCAGGGAGAACATCACATTTTCACTCAGGGAGGACATACTGTAGGGTCCATTCACTGAGGCACAGTATAGGTACAGGTCAAAAATAAGATGGTGCCATCACTCTGATAATATTAGACTATATGCCACCTTAACAGCCACCAAGACATCGAGGAACAAATATATAATCAGATTATGGAAAGATGCAATACCAACAAGGTTGCCATAATGGGTGACTAACTTCCCCGATATTGACTGGGACTCCCTTACAGCAAGAGGCTTAGATGAGGCAGAATTGGTTAAGTACATCCTAGAATATATGTGGATTGTCCAACTAGACGAGAGGCCATACTTGACCTTTTATTGGCTAATGAGCCGTGCTAGGCGACTGGCCTTTCAGTAGGAGAGCGTTTTGGTAACAGTGATCACAACTTGTTAAGTGTTAAGATAGTTTATGAATAAGGATAAGTCAGGACCTTACGGGAATGTATTAAATTAGGGGAGGGCAAATTACGTCATTATTAGGTAGAAGCTAAGGAGTGTTAATTGGGAGAAGCTGTTTTCAGGCAAGTCCACTTTCCACTTGACCACACAAGTTGATAGGGTGTGAAGAAGGCATAAGGCATGCTTGCCTTTATTGGTTGAGAACTGAATACAAGAGTTAGGATGTCATGTTGTAGGTTTATAAGACTTTGGTTAGGCCACACTGAAGAGTATTGCATTCAATTCTGGTCACCACTTTACAGAAAGGATGTGGTGGCTTTGGAGAGTGTGCAGAAGAGGTTTACCAGGTTGCTGCCTGGATTAGAGAGTATGAGCTACAAGGAGAGGCTAGGAAAACTTAAATTTGTTTTCTCTGGATTGGCAGAGGTTGAGCGGAGATTTGATAGAAGTCTATTAAAATATGGGATGCATAGAGATGGTTGATGGTCAGAATCTTTTTCCTAGAGTTAAAATGTCTAATTCTAGGGGGCATGCATTTCAGGTTAGAGGAGAAGTTTTTTACACAGACAGTGGTAGGGGAGACAATGGTGGAGGCAGATACAATGGAGGCACTTAAAGGACTTTGAGATAAGTATATGAATATGCAAGGAATGAAGGGCTATGAAGCAAAGGGATGAGTTTAATTTGGCGTCATGTTTGACACAACAGAATGGCCAGCAGGGTTCCTATGCTGTACTGTTCTATATTCTGATCTCTGTTCTGCCATTCTGACTTCTTATTTTTGCTTTCAGATTACTGTTATTCATTATTAGAACAAAGAACAATACAACATAGGAATGGGACCTTTGGCACCCTCACCCCCAACCTGTGCCGACACATTATGCCCTTCCATACTAAAACTGTCATCACTTGCAGGATCCGTATCCTCTATTCGCTTTCTATTAATGTATTCATTCAGTTATTTCTTAAATACTGCTATTGTGTCTGCTTCCACCACCTCCGCTGGCAGCACTCACCATCCTTTGTGTAGAAAAATTGCCTCACACATCTCTTTTAAACTCTCCCCCAACCCTGGGATGGCATGGTGGCTCAGTGGTTAGCACTGGTGCAACATAGAGCCAGAGACCCACCCTCGGGCAACTGTCTGTGTGAAATTTGCACATTCTCCCAGTGTCTGTGTGGGTTTCCTCCGGGTGCTCTGGTTTCCTCCCACAGTCCAAAGATGTGCCAGTCAGGTGAATTGGCCATGCTAAATTGCCCACAGTGTTAGGTGCATTAGTCAGAGGGAAATGGGTCTGGGTGGGTTACTCTTTGGAGGGTCAGTGTGGACTTGTTGGGCCAAAGGGCCTGTTTCCACACTGTAGGGGAATCTAATCTAATCTAAAAAAAACCCTCATCTTGAATCTGTGTCCCCTAGTAACTGACCGTTCCACCCTGAGAAAAAGCTTCATATTTTCCACTCTATCAATGCCAGTCACAATCTTATAAACTTCTATCAGGTTGCCCCTCAACCTCCTGAATTTCAGTGTCATTTATTTCTAGACTCATTATTGGTTAACTTTATTTGTCCTATTACCATTCCCCTTGGCTTTGCCCCACAAATTCTGTCATTTAATGTTTCCTGACTTCTGTTTTATCTTCTCGTGTTGTTGTTTTTTCTAATATTTATCTACTCATAATCTACTCATAATACTTATAAGTTTTCACCATTTGTAAATTTTCTAAATTCTGATGACAGGTGACAATCTGAAACATTAACTTAGTTTCTCTCTTCACAGATGCTACTTAGCCCACAGTGTTTCAAAATTTTCTCTGTATTTCATACTTCCAGCAGGTGCAGTATTTCGCTTTTAGAAAATCTAACCACTTTCAACTGCATTCAATTGCTGAATACTCGACCACCATTAACATTCTTGAGATTTACCATTGACAAGAAACTTAACTGGACCAGTCATATCAATACGTGACCACAAGAACAAGTCAGAGGCTTGGAATTCTGTGATAAAGATTTGATATCCTGAAGAATATCCTGAAATCTTAGAATATATTTTTTGAAGACTGAACACCATCTGTAAGGCACAAATCAGGGGTGTTCAAGCATTCAAGAAGTTCAACATATCAAGGCAAAGCAGCACACTTGGTTGACACTTGCTCAAGCACTCAGGCACTGTGGTTGAGCAATAAATGGCTTTCCAGCAAGGGTCATGTCCCATGAACAGACTAGCATTTGTTTCTATTTTTCAGACTTCCATTAGCCATTAAGTCTACATATTCACATCTGAGCAAAATAGTGCTGTGATCTCATGCTTATGCATAGGCATACTACTGGAAATTCTTAGACAGAAATCCCTGGTGGAAACTGTAGCTGACTTCATCTGTCTTGAGTCAACTGGTACTGAGGCCAAAGGTTGCTCTCTAACTGAGGTTTCCTAACTCAGTGCAGATAAGAAGTCTATTTTCCAATGTTCTTTGTTAGGTAGTTTAGTGTTAGGTTGAGTGGTTCCTCTTTGTATGAGGTCATTCGAGAACATTAGAGTATATTTTTAAATTAATGTGAATTGGCATTTTAATATTTATTTCTATGGAAAATTATTGAGTTGTACCTCTGGTTTTTCATTTTCAATCTCAATATTTTCAGCTGGTTCACCCTTTTCAAGTGCTGCAATGGTTGCTATTTCAACTAGTTCTTCTTCTGTTGGTTCATCATTATATTCAGGCCCAATCTTTTTCTTAGTTTTAGGAAAAAGTAGCTCCTGAAGACACTCAACGAACTGAATGTGAAAGATGTTGAATTTGTTTGCCAACCATCTGCTATTGATTGTTTTACCCGATCCTTTGGCCCCAAACACGAATAATCTCAGTGGAGGTGGCTGTTTAAAAATAAAAGACATATTTTCATGGGCATAATAGTGATTCTTTTCATATACAAACATTGCGGCTTGCATCTTGTTAATCATAGCATTAAACAGGACAATAAAGAGAGGTGGTAATATTGTGATAATGTCATGGGACGAGCAATCCAGAAGTCCAATCTAATGATCTGAGGACATGGATTTGAATCCCATAGTTCAAGTGAAAAGTTTGAATTCAATACATATAAAGTTAGCATAATGGTAACCATTGGCAACTTTTGTAAAATCTCATCTGGTTATGGGGATCCTAGCATCTTTATTAATTATTGCTGCCTAAGTGTTCCAGTGGTTGAGAGTCCTTTCAGTTACTTACATTTTACTGCAGCCAGTTGCTGCTGTGAAACTGGAAGAAGATTGGTCCACTAGCTTTGAGAATGTCAGCATCTGCTCTTAAATGCACGTGTAATGTGTTTCTAAGTTGGTGTTCATATCAAAAACACAACAAGTTAACTGTTGCCCCTCCAGCAGCAGGTTTGAAACAGTCCTGGTTCTTGCTCCCCAGCCTCAAAATAGAATATCAGCACTCTAAATCAGTAGCTAATTTGCAAGTATCATATGATGCCTTTAAATATAGCATAAATCAACATGTGAAGTCCAGATCCCTAATTTCAATACATTACCCTCCCTTTCCACTTAGAATGCTGATAGTGTACACTAAAGCTACAAATACAAGTCAAAATTTGAGTGATGCATTTCCCAGCAGAAATGTTTGGCTGCAACGTGCCCACCATATTAGAACTTAGTGGGTCAATTAGCATTCCGAAAATGTGCACCATTCCTATTTATAAGCCACAACATTCAAAGCATCCTTGACAAAGATTAAAGTTTTTATTTCATTTGCTTTATTTATTTGATTTGATTTAATGTTTAAGAAGACAACAAAAGATAATCAATAAATGCTGACCTTGATAGTAATGTCTATTTCTCAAGAACTAATTAAAAATAAAGAATATTATTCAATGGAAAACCACCACATCTGTGGGTATACACTTATAATGAACATAGTTTCAAGACCACAAGTTATTGAAACTGGACCAATGTAATCCCATATAAAGACTAGATTAAGTGACATGTACATAAATACTTTCAATTACTATAAACTGTATTGGTTAATTTTCCTACAGCTCATGGCATTTCTCTTTCAACAATTATCAAGGAGAAACCGTGAAAATTAGAGAAAGGCAGTTGACAGAGATTAGGGATGTCAAATGGCTGACGTTAAAGTTGGTAGTGAGAACATCCTCACAGTTTGTTTCATTTATTTTATTAGAGTCATAGATTCATAGAGATGTACAGCATGGAAACAGACCCTTTGGTCCAACCCTCCATGCCAACCAGATATCCCAACCCAATCTAGTCCCAACTGCCAGCACCCGGCCCATATCCCTCCAAACCCTTCCTATTCATATACCCATCCAAATGCCTCTTAAATGTTGCAATTATACCAGCCTCCACCACATCCTCTGGCAGCTCATTCCATACATGTACCACCCTCTGTGTGAAAAAGTTGCCCCTTAGGTCTCTTTTATATCTTTGCCCTCTCACCCTAAACAATGCCCTCTAGTTCTGGATCCCCAACCCCAGGGAAAAGACCTTGTCTATTTATCCTCTCCATCCCCCTCATAATTTTGTAAATCTCTATAAGGTCACCCCTCAGCCTCCGACACTCTAGGGAAAACAGCTCCAGCCCCAGCCTGTTCAGCCTCTCCCTGTAATTCAGATCCTCCAACCCTGGCAACATCCTTGTAAATCTTTTCTGAACCCTTTCAAGTTTCACAACATCTTTCCAATAGGAAGGAGACCAGAATCGCACATATTATTCCAACAGTGGCCTAACCAATTTCCTGTATTGCCACAACATGACCTCCCAACTCATGTACTCAATACTCTGACCAATAAAGGAAAGCATACCAAACGCCTTCTTCACTATCTATTCTACCTGCGACTCCACTTTCAAGGAGCTATGAACCTGCACTCCAAGGTCTCTTTGATCAGCAACACTCCCTAGGACCTTGGCATTAAGTGTATGAGTCCTGATAAGATTTGCTTTTACAAAATGCAGCACCTCGCATTTATCTGAATTAAACTCCATCTGCCACTTCTCAGCCCATTGGCCCATCTGGTCCAGGTCCTGTTGTAATCTGAGGTAACCCTCTTCGCTGTCCACTACATCTCCAATTTTGGTGTCATTTGCAAACCTACTAACTGTACCTCTTATGCTCGCATCAAATCATTTATGTAAACGACAAAAAGTAGAGGACCCAGCACCGATCCTTGTGGCACTCCACTGGTTACAGGCCTCCAGTCTGAAAAACAACCCTCCACCACCACCCTCTGTCTTCTACCTTTAAGCCAGTTCTGTATCCAAATAGCTAGTTCTCCCTGTATTCCATGAGATCTAACCTTGCTAATCAGTCTCCCATGGAGAACCTTGTCGAACGTCTTATTGAAGTCCATATAGATCACATCTACTGTTCTGTCCTCATCAATCTTCTTTGTTCCTTCTTCAATCAAGCCATGACTTCCCACGCACAAAGCCATGTTGACTATCCCGAATCAGTCCTTGACTTTCCAAATACATGTACATCCTGTTCCTCAGGATTCCCTCCAACAACTTGCCCACCACCGAGGTCAGGCTCACCGGTCTACAGTTCCCGAGCTTATCTTTACCGCCCTTCTTAAAATTACTTAATTGGTAGATTAAAGAGAATTAAAATTAATACAATGACAAAAGTTATTGCTAAAACTAAAGGTTGTCATTTTTATAAATATATGCAAAATAGGCTGGATGAGTGAAAAATAAAATTTCATTCAAGCATTTCAACAATAGAAATGTTCTATTTCTGGAAATGGAATCAAAGATCATTACCTTTAGAGGCTCATTTGCATTTATATATTCTTCTGGATTCTTTAAAAACTCATCTCTAGCAGTTGGATGAGAAAAATAATAATATTTTTCTCGATATTTAGCACCACAATCTTGATCACCTGGATAAAGGACTGTTTTTTCTTTTAAGGCCACAGGACAATAATGTTTACTTTCACCCATCTGTCTGTTCTTTCGTTGGGCCAAATCTTCATTCTGGAGGAAATTGAAATGATGTTTCAGTTTTGTACCACTTTCACAACAACCAAATGACAATGACTTCACTATTTATAATTTACCAATATTTGTTCAATAATAAAAGTGATCAGAATGTTTTATTAATGTTTTAATACTACATTTCTTTATGTCCTCCTCTAAATTAAGTAGGGCATTGGTACAATTTGGAAAGATCATAATGCCATCAGGAACTGATCAATATATTTAATAGGGATCTGGTGCTTTTCTGCACACCAGAAGACAAAGAGTGTTTGCTTGCACATGTGCGCGCACGTACGTGCGCATGTGTGTTTGGTTTTGTTGAATACACAATATGGTATTTATTGATTAACTACAAGTATTCAGACATTACATGAATATGACCTGCATTAATATGGAGAATGTTAGGAATATACCAGCCTCAGGTCTGTGTTCTGTAGTTCTGCTTGTCCTTTGAAATACCTGTGATATCATCACAGTGGGTAGTGCTGACTGCAGTTTATCAAATATTGATCCTTTCACACTCATATAACATATTACCTCACAATTCTTTTCTCTTCAAAGTTATAATGTTGTACATTTACTTATATATTTACAGTTGCCACTACCCAACCTCCCCCCAAAGTCTTCAACTTTACAAATTCAGATGGTCCAGAAGTTCCATCATTCTTCCCAAACATGTTCTATTTGGACCTGGAAAGAATCACAGATTCGCATTATGATGAGTTAAAGGTTAACTTGGACTGTCCTCCTGATTGTCTGAGGTCTGTAGTTTTATTCTAAGCCAGAGGGTTTTTGACTTCGTGCATTTCTTTTGCAGATGAATTTCTATTCTTTATAGTAGCAAGGTCCTTGCTAAAGTAGTTATACATTCCTTTCAGGCAAAAGAACTCATCAAGAAAATTGACCCATTATGGTTTAAAATGCAAATTAAGGATAGCATAAGATTCAAAGAAGATTTGTATAAAGTCACTAGAAAAAGTAGCAAAATCACAGACTGAAAGCAGTTCAGGATTCATTAAAGGAGAACCAAGAGATTGACTAAGAGTGGAAAAATAAAGTATGTCCTACCATAGCAATTTCAAACATTACTTGCAATATCTTCTTACAATATTTGGGCAGTACCAATGCCTAAGAACACCTATCCATTCCTTATTTGCAGGTCTATGGGGGTGTCGCCATTTCCTCATCAGAACTTTGTTTCAATATAATAACACTCCAGAACCCCTTCAGATTCAGCCTCAGCTTCAGTGTGAGCTTCCTGTGCTACATTATTCAATCCTGGATTTGCTCTCTGAAGACTTGCCAAATACTTCCTTTGAATTAATCACTTATTTATGGCAAGTTTCAGCTACTCTATTATCCATTTATATTTTACCTTGACTACTGACGATGGACTTGGTTTAACCATTGCTCTGATGACTATACATGTTGGAAATATACCTGGAACCTGGTCCTGTAACTGTTCCAACTCTTTCACATCAGATTGGCTTCCTAATTATAGGCAAAGCTAGCAAAAGCTGACTTTACAGGCAAAGTCAGCTTTACTTCAGCCAAATTATTACCTTGAAGTAAGCCAACTCAAATTATGGCTAATTTCCTAACAATTCCTACTACATTGTTCTGGACAACAAGCCATATTCTAATTTTATTTTATACAATCAAAGGGGGATATATTCCTCATTTATACTATCTACTATCACTGCAGTAGCATGCAGTGAAAGAGTCTAAGTGGCGACTATATCTCTTAATATAATCATGTGTTTAGCAATGTATTTGAAGAAAAAGGGATTACCTTCCTATTTGACAGAAATTCTGCATGCCTCTCATCTACTCTATTCACCTCTCAGTTTTTACCTCCAGTTTCCTGGTTGTAATCAAAGCAAAAAAAAAGTTTCCATATCATTTTTGTTTTGAGTTCCATTTTCAAATTCACAGTTACAAACCTCAATAAGTCCATGCACTTCACTTGCAACTCCAAGCATTCTGAATAAAAACAATGGCTACTTGCTTTCCAATCATTCTTCCCTTCTCTATCCTCAATTCTACAGGGGTAATGGAAAAAAAGTTTAATTTTATGGATCAGCTCATAATCACCAGCCATTACTGCTGTCTATCAGTTGCAACCTTCAAGTCTTTAACCTGAGTTCTTATTCCAAAATGTTATGAGTTTTTAACTTTCTTGAAAAAATAATCTCGGTGATAACTTTGTACATGGTTTAAACTCCAACACCTTGCACCCATCTGTCAAAATTACTTTGCTTAAATTTTCAACTTTACATAAAGTTGCTAGAAAAAGTAGCAGACCGGAAGCAGTTTAGAAATCAGCAAAGGAGACCTGGGAGGTTGATTCAGAGGGGAAATATAGAGTATGAGAATAAATATGCATGAAACATTAAAAAATGGTATGTAAGAACTATAAGCATGTAAAAAGTTAAAGATTAGCAGACAAATGGAGACTCCTTATAGTCTGAAACATATTCCTACATGCTCTACTTTACAAATTTTACGTGCTACAAATAATATCTCATTATAATACTTGGGCGACACCACTATATAAGAACTACTATCTATTCCTTGTCCATAGGTAAGTATGTGAGGGTGTTTCACATACTCATCAGACCTTTGTTTCTAGTATAATAATATTCTGAACCTCCTTCAGCCTTAGAATCAATGTGAGCCACCTCTGCTAACTTACTTAACTTTGGATCTGCTCTCTGAGCCTCAATTAATGAAGACTTGCCAAATACTTACTTTGAATGAACATCTTCATTTAGTTCTATTTTACCTTTTACAATCAAACTGGAATATATGCCTCACATCCTTTTAATTTCCTTTCAGCATCTGGATGTAAGTTTGTCCAGATTCTTTCTTAAATAACAAACTTTTGCCTCTATACTTCAGGAACTAACACGTGTGAACCCAGAATAGTCTGTTCTAATGTCATTATTCTTGGAAACCTTCTCAGATATTGAAGCATATTTGTCAATTTATTTTCCATGAGCAGAGTCCAATTTTCCATCAGCCACTTCATCTAGTTTCCTATATTCTGAGCCTGTGCCCTTGGGTCTTAATCTCTCCTACTAGTGAAACATTTGCTCCCCATCTATTTGACCCTAAAAGGAACAACCCGAAATGGAACATGATGGGTCTGAACTCTCCATTTCCTTTCTGAACACCTCTCAACTGTTATTTTGTATATTTTCCTACAAGCAGTCATTCCCAGTCTAATTTGGCTAGATCCTTTCTCTGTTTTGGCTCCTTTACTATATCACACTATGTCCCTATTGTACTAACATTCTGTCTCCCATCCCCCTCCCAAACTAGTTTAAATTGTAATCAAACTGTTTTATCCCATGAAAAGAAAGAAACATGTATTGCTAACTTATAATCCTAGAACTTAAATTCTGTTCACCTTTTTTTAAAATTCCCATACTCACAAATATTCACTCAAACAATTAAGACAAAGCACAAAAATTATGGATGGGATGGAACAAAAAGGTCAGTAAAGCACAGTCCTGGCAAGAGTCTGTACTACAGATGTTAATGAATTATTTTCGTTTGGATCCTTTTGAACCCTATTCATGGTTAAGATTTTCTCTTTCACTGTCTCTGAAGGTATTTTATCGCTTTTCTTTCCAACAAGGGAATTCACAGAGAAAGCTGTTTACAGGATAATTAAGAGTAAGAATAGGTGCCAGGAAATCTTTTGATATTTCTTGACAGGAAAGAGAAATTTTGGAGTTTTTTCTCCTTCACAGGCTGGACATTTTTGCTATATTGACCAAACACAAAGCGGTTCCACTTGCCCAGGAACCAATCAAGAGGTTGTTATTATGCTGAGCATGCAACTAATCCCCAATGGAAAACCAATCAAAAGATGAGTGAAATTGCTCAGGCACACACCTAGGAGCAAACACGTGGTGCATTGTCACCTACTGCTTGAAAAAGGCAACATTGTAATACAAGTCACTCATTTTTAAAACTGCAACATCTCCTTCCACAGCTTCCTTAGTTTAAATCAGTACTTTGCCCGGTTTTTAGTCCACAGTCGAAAAAATAAAAGTGGTGTTTCAAGTGGATGATCAGCCATGAAGAAATTGAATAATGGAGCAGGCTTGACGGGCTGAAGGCTGACAGGTTAAGCCCCACTCCCTGCAACTGGATCCTCAGTTTCCTGACCTAGCTCTCAATGCTGGCAAAATCAAGGAACTCATTATTGACTTTTGGCGGGATGATACTCATGTCCCCCCTACACATTAACAGCACAGAGGTGGAATGAGTGGAGAGTGTCAAGCTCCTGGGAATGGTCATCAACAACAAGCTTTCTTGGACTCTTCATGTGGACGCACTGGTTACAAAGGTCCAACAATGTCTCTTGTTCCTCAGGCAGCTGAGAAAATTTGGCACGATAGTGAATATCCTTGCGAACTTTTACAGGCCACAATCAGTGAAGACTGGGGACAATATTGCATCGTCACTAACATTCAACACTGGAGACCCCTAAAGGTGCGTACTCAGACCTCTACTGTACTCAGTGTATAAGGTAAAAAATGAGGTCTGCAGATGCTGGAGATCACAGTTGAAAATGTGTTGCTGGTTAAAGCACAGCAGGTTGGGCAGCATCCTATTCCTTGGATGCTGCCCAACCTGTTGTGCTTTAACCAGCAACACATTTTCAACTGTACTCAGTGTATACCCATGATTGCGTTGCCAAATACCAGACTAAAGCCATTTACAAGTTCGCTGATGGCAGCACCATAGTCAGTCGAATCTCATATGGTGACGAAACAGACTACAGACGGGAGGTGAAGACCTGGAAAAATGGTGTACTGAGAACAACCTAGCTCTCAATGCAAAACCAAGGAACTCATTACTGACTTTTGGCGGGATGATACTAATGTCCCCCCTACACATTAACAGCACAGAGGTAGAATGAGTGGAGAGTGTCAAACTTCTGGGAGTGGTCATCAACAACAAGCTTTCTTGGACTCTTCATGTGGATGCACTGGTTACAAAAGTCCAACAATGTCTCTTGTTCCTCAGGCAGCTGAGAAAATTTGGCGCGACAGTGAATATCCTTGCCAACTTTTACAGGTGTGCCATCGAGAGCGTTCTGTCACCAATTGGTATGGCAGCTATCCCATTCAAGATCAGAGACGGTTACAGAGAGTGGTGAACTCGGCCCAGACAATCAAAAAGGCCAACCTCCCATCTATAGAATCCATCTCCCAGGCCTGCTTTCAAGGAAAGGCCTCTAGCATTCTCAAAGATTCATCTCACCCTGGCAATGCTTTTTTACAACCTCTGCCATCAGGGAGAAGGTACAGAAGCCTGAACATATGCACCAGCTGGTTTCGAAACAGTTTCTACTCTACAGTTGTTAGAATACCGAATGGACTCACAAACTCACAACATTCGCCTGTACATGTGTTTTTGTTTTGCTGCTATTTACCTATTATTTACTTATCTATGCTATTTAACTATGTGGTCTGACTGTATTGTTCGTAAGACAAAGCTTTTCACTGTGCCCCGGTATACATGACAATCAATTCAAATCAAATCAATTCAATTCAAATCAATTCAATTCAATTCAAATCAAATCAAATCAATTCAAATCAATTCAATTCAATTCAGTTCAAATCAATGGTCCACTCCTGTTTCTGTGTTCCAATATTCCTTTATACCCACAATTACTTCACAAGCAGAACTGATTTGCAATTGATAAGAGTGCAATGAACATACTGTGATTTACAAGTGATAAATATTCTTTGTATTAATTCTTGCCTGCCATAAAGTCTATTAAATGTTGCATCAAACAAATAGTTGCTGCATTTTTTTAGGTAAAGTACATTAATGGCTAAAGGGGGTCCTGTAGATGTGGCATATCTGGACTTCCAAAAGGCATTTGATAAGGTGATGGACAAAAGGTGAGTATGCAAAGTAAGGTCACGCAAGGTTGCTTGGATTAGCTTGGGTTGGTGAATGAATAGAAAGCAAAGAGTTAGGTTAAATGACTCTTTTTCTGGTTGACAACATGTGATTAGTAGGATTCCACAGAGTTCAGTCCTTGGACTCTAACAATTGACAATCTATATTAATGACTTGAATGAAGGGATAGAATGTAAAATAGCAAAATTTGCAAATTGCACTAAAATAGGTGGGAATGTAAGGTGTAATGAAGAAATAAGAAATTTGCATGGATAGGTTAAGGTTAGGTTTGGTGAATGGCCAAAATTTAGCAGATGAAATGTAACATGGATAAGTGTGAGGTTATCCATTTTGGTCAAAAGAATAAAAAGACAACTTATTATTTGAAAGGAGAAAAACTACAAAATGTTTTGGTGCAGACAGATCTGAGTATGCTCGCGAATGAAAACTAGTCATAGAGTCATACAGCACAGAAACAGACCCTTTGGTCCAACATATGCCAAACATAATCCCTAACTAAACTAGTCCCATCTGCCTGCTCCTGGGCCCATACCCTTCCAAACCTTTCCTATTCATGTCTCTGTCCAAATATCTTTTAAATGTTGTAATTGTACCTGCATCCACTTTCTCAGGAAGCTTAGTTAAAAAAAATTACCTCACGTCTTTTTCAAATCTTTCTCCTCTCACCTTAAAAGTGTGCACCCTCGTCTTTAAATCCCCCATCCTAGAGAAAAGACAACTACCATTAACTCTATCTATATCCCTCATTATTTTATAAACTTCTATCAGATGGCTCTGAACCTCTTACACTCGAGTGAAAAAAGTCCAGCCTAGATAACCTTTCTTTATAACTCATGCAGATCCAGCAAGAAATAGGGTGGACAAAGAGAATTTTGACATTTATTGACAATTGGTAATATTATTTGGCAATAAGGAATGGAGTATAAAAGTAGGGAAGTGTTGTCGCAATTGTACATTGCATTGGTGAGACTGCATCTGGAGTACTATACAGTTTTGGTCCACTTACCTGAGGAAGGGTGTAATTACATTGGGGAGAAAGTGAGGTCTGCAGATGCTGGAGATCAGAGCTGAAAATGTGTTGCTGAAAAAGTGCAGCAGGTCAGACAGCATCCAGGGAACAGGAGCTTCGACGTTTCGGGCATAAGCCCTTCTTCAGGAATTCCTGAGAAAGGGCTTATGCCCGAAACGTCAAATCTCCTGTTCCCTGGATGCTGCCTGACCTACTGTAATTATATTGGAGGCAGTTCAGAGGAGGGTTCACTAGATTAATTCCAGAGGTGAAAGGTCTGTTTATTAGGGGAGATGGAGCAGTTCTGGCCTACATTTGCTAGAATTGAGAAGGATGAGAGGAAACCTAATTGAAGTATATAAGATGCTAAAGATCATTCCTCTAGGGGGGTGAGAGGTCATAGTTTTAGGCTAAGGGGTGGCAAACCTAAAACAGATATGAGGAGGAAATGCAAAGCATCATGCATCTGTGGAATTCACTACCCCAGGGTGCAGTGGAAGCTGGGAATCTGAGTAAACTGAAGGAGGAGATAGTCAGACTTTTAATTAGTTGAAATGTTATGGGGACTGGACACGAAAGTAGAATTGACGCAGAGATAACATCAGCCATAATCATATTAAATGGTGGAGCAGGCTTGAGGGGCAGAATTGCTGATCCCTGCTCCTAATTCTTATCGTCATGTTCCTCCCACAACAATAACTCAACAAAACAAAATGAAAAAACAAACATTTATTTCATGCTGGTTCACTAAGTGCACAACCTAGGCTTATTGCTGGATTTGATCAGGAATCAATGAAAATTTTTCTTGAAAACAATCTGTTACTCTTATAATTTCAAACAAGTTTTCTGACTGCTGTATTAATCTTTGCTGTTCATCAAGGCATTAAAGTTATAATCCATTGATGTAAATTTGTATGCAGTTTTTAAAGTGGCAAAATATATGTTTTTTGCATTAAGTTACATAATGAAAAATGTGAAAATTTTAGGAGTAATATCAAAATGAATAACCAATTTTACAATACACTTACTTCTTCTTCCTCTTCTTCATTCTCCTCCTCTTCTTCTTCAGCTTCCTCTTCTGCTTCTTCTGTGAATACTTCAGCATCTTCTTCTTCTTCATCAAGGTCTGCACCGGATAATTCCCAGCCATAGTACTTGAAGGGTTCTGTAACAGTTTGCAATCAATTTGAATTTAAAATTAAAAATGTTTGTTTGAAATACCTTTACCTCATGTGCAAAAACCATTGGACGTCTCAAAATTTACCTGCAAATTCTGTTTTATGATGTTACTCTGAGTAACAATAGAACCGAGTATGAACAATGGTTCTGAAGCAGAACTTTCTGCAGTAGTTTTTCTGAAATAAGTGAAAGAATTCAAAAGGCTTTTGACTTAGGTTTCTCATCAAGAGCATCAATTGTTCTCACAAATCTAAGAGACGACAGGGGTAGTGGCAGAATGAAGAACGTTGAATTACACTCTTGATTTGTGCCTTATGTCTATAACAGAGTGACTACTTAGATGACAGTTTTGTCGTTGTGAGGGATTGAGTAGTTAAGTAAGATTTTTGTTTACATAGGAGATTATTTGAAGGTATTTCTATATTTTGATTTTTTTTGTATCAATGAGTGTTTCTTTTCAAGAGTGTTATCATCAATAAAAATTTTCATGGATGTAAATATGCCTCCTGAGGTATGCCCAAGATGGATAAATGAATTGACAATGAATTAGCATTGGGACTATGAAGGGCAAATTGAATAATTGGGTGCACAGGGAGCATGAAGGGATGGGTAGATAGGCATAGATGGCAAGGACCCATTGTATTCTGGGATAACCTTCTTCACTGTCCATAACAACACCAATTTTGGTGTCATCTACAAACTTACTAACAATACCTCCTATGTTCACATCCAAGTCCTTTATATAAATGATGAAAAGCAGTGGACCCATCACTGATCCTTGCAGCACACTACTTGTCATAGGCCTCCAGTCCAAAAACAACCCTCTATCACTATTCTCTGTTTCTTGCTTTCAAGCAATTTTGTATCCAATTGGCTAGCTTTCCAGGATCCCAGGTAATCTAACATTACTAACCAGTTTACCAAGCTGAACCTTGTTGAATGTCTTCCTGAAGTCCACATATATATCTAGCACTCTGCCTTCATCAAATTTCCTTGTCATCTCTTCAAAAAACTCAATCAAGTTAGTGAGACATGATTTTTCATGCATAAGGCTATGCTGATGATTCCTAATCAGTCCTTGCCTTTCCAAATGCATCTAAATCCTGTCTCTCAAAATTGACTTCCACAATTCACCCATACAGTTTTTCCTTACAGCTTTTCTTACATAACGACACCACATTAGTTAACTTCCAGTCTTTCGGCTCCTTACTCATGGCTATCAATGATACAAATACTTCAGCAAGGGCCCAGTAATCTCTTCCCTAACTTCCCACTAACTTCTGGGAAACACCTGATCAAGTCCAAGGGATTTATCTACCTTGACGCGTTTTAAGACCTTCAGGACTCTTTGGCAATATGAACTCTTTTGAAGACATAACTATTTGTTTCCCCATGTTCCCTGGTTTCCAAGTCTTTCTACACCATAAATACTGATGCAAAATATTTATTATCTCACCCATCTCCTGTAATTCCACACAGAAACAGCCATACTGACCTTTAAAGGGCCCTAATCTTTCACTAGTTACTCAATTGCCTTAAATGAATTTATAGAATCCCTTTGCATTCTCCTTAACTACATCTGCCAAAACTATCTCATGACCTCTTTTTTCCCTCTTGATTTCCCTTTTAAGGATATTCTTACTTCTCTTATACTCTTCCAGGGATTCGCTTGATCTCAGCAGTCATTGCCTGAAATATCCCTTCTCCTTTTTCTTGACCAGAACCTCAATTTCTCGATCCATCCAGCATTCACTACACCTACTCCTTTCACACTAATGGGAACACTTGTCTCTGAACTCTCATTATCTATTGATTAAACTTAAAATATAAGCCATAAGTATTAATTTAACCTGGAGCAATATTTTGTAGAGGACTAAGACAGTGCTATTTTCTGGGTCTGTTGATTGAAAGAAACAAAAATGGCCTTTAGTAGAGTGATATGCTCTTCTTGTCAGATGTGGGAGTTTAGGGAGAGTTTACGGATTACTGAGGAGTATATCTGCAATAAATGTCATTGGTTGCGAATCCTATCAGATCAAATGGATCGCTTGGAGAGGCAGTTAGAGGCAATGAGGAATTTACAAGAGCAAGGGGATGTGATGGATGGCAGTTATAGATGGAGGTAAAGTTTCAAACACAGTCACTTAGATAGGTTAACTCCAGGAAAGGTAAGAGAGATAGGCAGGTAGTGCAGGAGTCTTCTGTGGCTATCCCCATTTCAAACAAGTATGCTGTTTTGGAAAATGTAAGGGGTGATGGATTCTCAGAGAATGTAGCACGAACAGTCAAGTTTCAGGTATTGAGACTGGCATTCTGGTATTGAGAGGTATGTCAGGTTCCAAGCAATCAATTGTGTTAGGGGACTCTCTAGTCTGAGGTAAGACAGATGTTTCTGTGGCCAGCAGTGAAAGATCAGAATGGTGTGTTGCTTCCCTGGTGCTAGGATCAAGGATGTCTCAGAGAGCGTGCAGAATATTCTCAACGGGTAGGGGGGCCAACAGGAGGTCATTTTACACATTGGAACCAACGACATAGGAAGGGAAAAGGTTGAGACTCTGAAGGGAGATTACAGAGAGTTAGGTGGGAATTTAAAAAGGAGGTCCTCGAGAGCAGTAACATCTGGATTACTCCTCGTGCTACGAGCTAGTTAGGGCAGGAATAAGAGGATAGAGCAGATGAATGCATGGCTGAGGAGAGGGTGTATGGGAGAAATATTCACGTTTTTGGATCATTGAAAGCTGTTTTGGGTAGAAGTGACCTGTACAAGAAAGATGGATTGTACCTAAATCGGAAGGGGACTAATATACTGGCAGGGAGATTTGCTAAGCTGCTCAGGAGGATTTAAACTGGTAAGGTTGGTGGGGGTGGTGTGTGAGACCCAGGGAGATAGTGAAGAAAAATTTCAATCTAAGACTGGTACAGTTGAGAACAAAGGTGAGTCAAACAGTCAGGGCAGGCAGGGACAAGCAGAGAACAATGTAGGACTGATAAATTAAACTACATTTATTTCAATGCAAGAGGCCTAACAGGGAAGGCAGATAAAGTCAGGGCATGGTTAAGAACATGGGACAGGGATATCATAGCAACTACAGAAACAATGAATCAGGGATGGACAGGACTAGCAACTTAATGTTCCAGGATACAAATGCTACAGAAAAGACAGAAAGGGAGGCAAGAGAGGAGGGGAGTAGCATTTTTGATAAGGGATAGCATTACAGCTGTACTTTGGGAGGACATTCCCGGAAATACATCCAAGGAAGTTATTTGGGTGAAACTGAGAAATAAGAAAGGGATGATCACCTTATTGGAATTGTATTATAGACTCCCTAACAGTCAGAGGAAAATTGAGAATCAAATTTGTAAGGAGATCTCAGTTATCTGTAAAAATAATAGGGGGTTATGGTAGGAGATTTTTACTTTCCAAACATAGACTGGGGCTGTCATAGTGTTAAAGGTTTAGATGGAGAGGAATTTGTTAAGTGTGTACAAGAAAGTTTTCTGATTCAGCATGTGGATATACTGACTAGAGAAGGTGCAAAACTTGACCTACTCTTGGGAAATAAGGCAGGGTAGATGACTGAAGTGTCAGTGGGGGAGCACTTTGGGACCAGCGACCACAATTTTATTAGTTTTAAAATAGTGATGGAAAAGGATAGACCAGATCCAGAAGTTGAAGTTCTAAATTGAAGGAAGGCTAATTTTGACAGTATTAGGCAAGAACTTTCAAAAGCTGATTGGGTGCAGATGTTTGCAGCTGAAGGGATGGCTGGAAAATAGAAAGCCTTCAGAAATGAGATGAGAGTCCAGAGACTGTATATTCCTGTTAGGGTGAAAAGAAAGGCTGGTAGGTGTAGGGAATGCTGGATGACGAAAGAAATTGAGGTTTGGTTATGAAAAATAAGGAAGCATGTGTCAGGTATAGACAGAAGAGAGCGAGTGAATCCTTAGAGTATAAAGGCAGTGGGAGAATACTTAAGAGGGAAATCTGGAGGGCAAAAAGGGGACATGAGATAGCTTTGGCAAAGAGTGAAGGAGAATCCAAAGGGTTTTTATAAATACATTAAGGAAATAAGTGTAATTAGGGAGAGAATAGGGCCCCTCAAAGATCAACAAGGCGGCCTTTGTGTGAAGCTGCAGGAGGTGGGGCAGATACTAAACAAATATTTTGCTTCAGGATTTACTGTGGAAAAGCACATGGAAGATATAGAATGTAGGGAAATAGATGGTGACATCTTGAAAAATGTCTATATTACAGAGGAGGAAGTGCTGGATGTCTTGAAATGCATAAAAGTGGATAAATCCCCAGGACCTGATCAGGTGTAACCTAGAACTCTGTGGCAGGCGAGGAAAATGATTGCTGAGCTTCTTACTGAGAAATTTGAATCATCGATACTCACAGGTGAGGTGCTGGAAGACTGGAGGTTGGCTAATGTGGTGCCACTGTTTAAGAAAGGTGGCAAGGACGAACCAGGGAACTATAAGTCAGTGAGCCTGATGTCGGTGGTGGACAAGTTGTTGGGGGAGTCCTGAGGGACAGAATGTACATGTATTTGCAAAGGCAAGGACGAATTAGGGGTAGTCAACATGGCTTTATGCATGGGAAATTATGTTTCACAAACTTGATTGAGTTTTTTGAGGAAGTAACAAAGAGGATAGATGAGGGCAGAGTAGTAGATGTTATCTAAATGGATTTCAGTAAGGCGTTCAACAAGGTTCCTCACGAGAGACTGGTTTGCAAGGTTAGATCTCATGGAATACAGGGAGACCCGCCATTTGGAGACAGAACTAGCTCAAAGGTAGAAGACAGAGGGTGGTGGAGGAGGGCTGTTTTTCAGACTGGAGGCCTGTGACCAGTGGAGCACCACAAGGATCGCTGCTGGGTCCACTACTTCTCATAGTTTATATAAATGATTTGGATGTGTGCATAAGAGATATTGTTAGTAAGTTTGCAGATAACACCAAAATTGGAGGTGTAGTGGACAGCAAAGAAGCTTACCTCAGGTTACAACAGGATCTTGATCAGATGGGCCAATGGGCTGAGAAGTGGCAGATGGAGTTTAATTTAGATAAATCTGAGGTGCTGCATTTTGGGAAAGTAAATCTTAGCAGGACTTATACACTTAATGATAAGATCCTAAGGAGTGTTGCTGAACAAAGAGACTTGGCATGCAGGTTCATAGTTCCTTGAAAGTGGAGTCGCAGGTAGATAGGACAGTGAAGGCAGCGTTTGGTATACTTTCCTTTATTGGTCAGAGTATTGAGTACAGGGGTTGGAAGGTCATGTTGAGGCTGTACAGGACATTGGCTAGGCCACTGTTGGAATATTATGTGCACTTCTGGTCTCCTTCCTATTGGAAAGATGTTGTGAAACTTGATAGGCTTTAGAAAAGAATTACAAGGAGGTTGCCAGGGTTGGAGGATTTGAGCTATAGGGAGAAGTTGAATAAACTAGGACCGTTTTCCCTGGAGCCTCGGGGGCTGAGGGGTGACCTTATAGAGGTTTTTAAAATCATGAGGATATAGATCGGATAAATAGACAGTCTTTTCCCTGGAGGAGTCCAGAACTAGAAGGCACAGATTTAGGGTGAGAGGGGAAAGATATAAAAGAGGCCTAAGGGGCAACTTTTTCACTTAGAGGCTGGTACTTTTGTGGAATGAGCTGTCAGAGAACGTGGTGGAGGCTCGTACAATCGCAACATTTAAAATGCATTTGGATGGTATATGAATAGGAAAGGTTTGGAGGAGTATGGGCCAGGTGCTGGCAGGTGGGACTAGATTGGGTTGGGATAGCTGGTCAGCATGGACTAGTTGGACTGAAGGGTCTGTTTCCGTGCTGTACATCTCTATGACTCTATTTCATTCTTAAGCACTCCTTTACCTGCAAATAGCATTCCTCAATCGACTTTTGAAAGTTCCTGTCTCATACCGTCAAAATTGGCCTTACTCCAATTTAGAACTTTAACTTCTTCAAATAAGGCCTATTGTTTTTCATAACTATTTAAAACTCATAGAATTAGGATCACTGGTCCCAAAGTGCTCCCCCACTAATACTTGCCCTGTCACATTTCCCAAGTATTGCTTCTTCTCCAGTAAGTACATCCAGATATTGAACAAAATGTTTTCTCGTACACGCTTGGTAAATACCACCCTATCCAAGCCCTTAACACTATGAAAGTCCCAGTCTATGCTGGAAAGTTAAAATCCCCTACCATTACAATGACATTTTTCTTACAGATACCTGAGATCTCCTTACATCTTTGCTTCTCAACTTTCTTCTGACTACTGGAGGTCTATAATCACAATAATGTGATCATCCCTTTCTTATTTTTAAGTTTCACCCATATAAGGTCAATGGTTGATCTCCCAAGAATACCCTCAAGTATAGCTGTAATGTTCTCCCTCACCAAAAACGGCACTTCCTCTTTTGCTTCCCTTTCGATCTTTCCTTTCACACTGCACGGTGGCACAGTGGTTAGCACTGCTGCCTCACAGCGGCAGAGACCCAGGTTCATTTCCCGCCTCAGGCAACTGTCTGTGTGGAGTTTGCACATTCTCCCCGTGTCTGCATGGGTTTCCTCTGGGTGCTCCGGTTTCCTCTCACAGTCCAAAAACATGCAAGCGAGGTGAATTGGCCATGCTAAATTACCCATAGTGTTAGGTCTGGGTGGGATGCTCTTCGGAAGGTTGGTGTGGACTTGTTGGGCTGAAGGGCCTGTTTCCACGCTGTAAGTAATCTAATCTAACCTATACCCAAGAACATTAAACTGCCAGTCCTGTCCATCCTAGAGCCATGTTTCTATAATAGCAACGATATCCCAGTCCCATATTCCCATCCATTCTTTCAGTTCGGCTGCCTTATCTGTCAGGACTGTTATGTTGAAATAAATGCAGTTTAATTTATCAGTCTTACTTTGTTCTCTACCAAGCTCATGTCTTCCTTGACTATTAGACTTGCCCTCCTTGTCTATTGTACCAGCCTCAGCTTTTTCTCTTTTCTCACTATTGCTTTGGTTCCCATCCCCCCATCACTAGTTTAAAGAACCCCCTCCTCCCACCACCAAGTAGCACTTGCAAACTTCCCACAAAGATACCAGTCTCCTTCCAATTCAGGTGGAACCTGTCCCTTTTACACAGGGTATTTGTACCCCTGAAGAGGTCCCAACAGTCCAAAAATGTCAATCCTTGCCCCAGCACCAGCTCCTTAGCCACACATTCACCTGCTTTATCTTCCTATTCCTACTCTCACTAGCCCGTGGCACTGATAGTAGTCCAGATATTACTACACTCGAGGACATACTTTTAAACATTTTAACGTACTTTTTAGTGGGTGGCACTGTGGCACAGTGATTAGGACTACTGCCTCACAGCGTGACAGAGCTGAGTTCAATTCCCGCCTCAGGCGACTGACTGTGTGGAGTTTGCACATTCTCCCCATGTCTGTGTGGGTTTCCTCCGGATGCCCCGGTTTCTTCCCACACTTTAAAAATGTGCAGGTTAGGTGAATTGGCCATACTAAATTGCCCGTAGTGTTATGTAAACGTAGGAGAATGGGTCTGGGTGAGTTGCACTTCAGCGGGTCGGTGTGAACTTATTGGGCCGAAGGGCCTGTTTCCACACTGTAAGTAATCTAAAGTAACCTTCTTCATAATGTACTATATTTTCTAAGCATAACCTCATCTCTACTCACAATCAAAGAGCTGTCCCATCCTGTTATAATCTTCTTCTGGTGGGGCAGAAGATACAAAAGCTTAAAAATACTTGTACTAACAGGTTCAAGAACAACTTCTTCCCCATGTTATAAGACTCCTGAATGGACCTCTCAAATTTTAAATTTAATTTCAATCTCGCTCTTTGTACATCTTCTTTGCAGCAGTAACATTGTACTCCTTGTTCTGTTCTTTTTCCTATGTACTTTGCATGGTATGATCTATTCCATTCTCTCAGTTCTTCCGTCTCTGTCGCATCTGTTCCGATGATGCCATCTATGACAAGGGTGCCTCTGAAATGTCCACTTTCTTCCTCAATTGAGGCTTCCCCAGCACTATAGTTGACAAGAACCTCAGCCAGATCTAACCCACCTCCTGCACTTATGCCATCTCCCTCTTTTCACTCCCACAACAGCAATAAGGTTCCCCTGTCGTTACCTACCATCCCACCAGCAACCATGGCAAAAGTGAGGACTGCAGATACTGGAAACCAGATTTTAGATCAGAGTGGTGCTGGAAAATCACAGCAGGTCAGGAAGCATCCGAGGACCAGGAAACTCGACGTTTTGGGCAAAAGCGCTTCATCGGGAATAGAAGCAGGAAGCCTCCAGGGTGGAGAGATAAATGGGGTGGGGAGTGCTGGGGAGAAGCAAACCAGCAACCATGTCCTGAGGATATTTAGCCACTATTTCCACAATCTGCAGTGGGAAGCCGCCACCAGACCCATATTTCCCTTCTTTCCCTTGTCAGCTTTCCACAGGGATTGTTCTCTATGGGACATGGGACACCCTGGTCCACTCCTCCTACATTTCCACCACTCCCTCACAGTCCAATGACACCTTCCTTTGCAACCACAGAAGGTGAAACAACTGCTGGTTTACTTTCTCCCTCCTCAGTATCCAAAGGCCCAAGCACACTTTTCAGGTGAAGCAGTGTTTTACCTCACTTTGCACAGTCTAGTCTGTTGCTCACAGTGGGGAAAAGAAGCCTACACTGGAAGGCCACTTCACAGTTCTGTCTGCAAAAAAAAAACCCTGTGCTTCCAGTTGCCTGCTACTTCAACACTACCTTGTTCCCTGGCCAACATCTCTGTCTCAGGCTTACTGCAGTGTCCAGCAAAGCTTAGCATAAACTAAAAGAACAGCACCTCATTTCTTGCTTGGGAATTTTACAGGTGTCTGGACTCAATGTTGTGTAACAAATTTTGGACCTGAGCTCTCCCATACACTTATCCCAATCCTCAAATACAAGGCCTTGTTATTGCACACAACCCATTGTTACCTACTAACAGTTCCCACTAACAGCTATTCACCCCCTGGGCCTAATCATTATCCACTCCTTTGTCCAAATTTCCTTTTCATTCTTTGGGCTATATCCCTACCTATCGTTTGCTCCTCATCCCCTCCCTGACCCTATTATTTGCATTTAAAAAACAACACTTTCCTTCCATCTTCCCTCACCCTAATCTCTTGTATAAAAATAAACATTTTCTTTGCTGTCACTAAGGATCACTGGACCCGAAATATTACCTCTGATTTCTCTCCACAGATGCTGCTGGACCTGCTGAGTTTTTCGAGTATAACTGTTTTTGTTTGTTTTCCTTACCTATGTCATTGGTACCAAAGTGCACAACGATCCCCTGCTGGTTGTTCTCCCCTTTCAGAATATTCTGTACCCTCTCCGAGACATCCTTGACACTGGCACTAGGGAAGCAACAAACCCATCCTGATGTCAGACTGATGGATGCAGAAACATCTGTCTGCTCCAGACTTCAGAGGACCCTATTATAATTGAACACTTGGAATTGACATACCCCTCATTACAGTACAACCAGTCACAGTACCAGACACCTGGCTGTTGGTGCTATATTCCCCTGAGAGGCCACCTCACTCCTACAGAAACATGACTTAGGTAGTGTCTCCCACCTATTCTTCTCCTCTAACCAGAAAAAAAAGGGTTTTGTGTGCCGGATTAGTAGATAACTAGTCTTTTTTATTCTTTATTTTTCAACAGTCCCTTTGGGAAATTAGGATGGTGGGACTGGAGGTTAGGGCAGTTGAATGTTCCTTCTGCAGAATGTGGGAGGTAAGGTTCACCACTCGTGTCCCTGCTGACTTCATCTGTGGGAAGTGACCCAATGCCAGCTCCTCAAAAACCGTGTTAGGGAATTGGAGCTGGAGTTGGATGAACGTCGGATCATTTGGGAGGCGAAGGGGGTTATTGAGATGAGTTACAGGGACCTAGTCACATCTCAGGTACAAGAAAAAGGCAGATGGGTTACAGTCAGGGACAGAAAGGGAACTGGCAGACAGTGCAGGGATCTCCTTTGGCCATTCCCCTCAATAACAAGTATACCATTTTGAATACTGTTGGGGAGACAACTTACCACGGGTAAGCCATGGGGTGCAGGTCTCTGGCAGAGAATCTGTCCCGGTTGCTCAGAAGAGAAAGTGGGAGAAGAGCAGAGCATTAGTCACTGGGGACTCCATAGATAGGGGGGCAGATAGGATGAGAGACTCATGATTGGTACGTTGCCTCCCAGGTGCCAGGGTTCGTGATGTCTCGGACTGTGTTATCAGCTTTCTTAAGGGGGAAGGGGAACAACCCCAAGTCGTGGTCCACTTAGGCATTATGACATAAGTAGGAAAAGGGATGGGGAGGCAGAAATTTAGGGAGCTAGGCTGGAAGCTTAGAGCTAGAACAAACAGAGTTGTTATCTCTGGTTTGTTACCCATGCTACGTACTAGTGAGGCAAGGAATAGGGAGAAAGAAGAGTTGATCACATGGCTACAGGGATGGTGCATGAGGGAGGGTTTCAGATACCTGGATAATTGGGGCTCATTCCTGGGATCTCTACGAACAAGATAGTCTACACCTGAACCAGAGGGGTACCAATACTCTGGGGGGGGGAGGGGGCGGGATATTTGCTAATGCTCTTCAGGAGGGTTTAAACTAATTCAGCAGGGGGTGGGAACCTAAATTGTAGTTCCAGTGTCCAGGAGGTTGAGAGTAGTGAGGTCAGAAATAACGTTTCCAGATCGTAAGAGTGCACTGGCAAGCAAGAAGGTGGCTTGAAGTCTACTTCAACGCCAGGAACATCGGAATAAGGTGGGTGAACTTGTAGCATGGGTTAGTACCTGGGACTTCCATGCTGTGGCCATTTCAGAGACATGGATAGAGCCAGGACAGGAATGGTTGTTGCAGGTTCCAGGATTTAGATGTTTCAGTAAGAACAGAGAAGATGGTAAAAGAGGGGGAGGTGTGACATTCTTAGTCAAGGACAGTATCATGGTGGCAAAAAGGACATTTGAGGACTGCTCTACTGAGATAGTATGGGCTGAGGTTAGAAATAGGAAAGGAGAGGTCACATTGTTGGGAGTTTTCTATAGGCCTCTGAATAGTTCCAGAGAGGTATAGGAAAGGATAGCAAAGATGATTCTGGATAGGAGCGACAGTAACAGGGTAGTTGTAATGGGACATTTAACTTCCCAAATATTGACTGGAAATAATATAGTTTGAGTACTTTAGATGGGTTAGTGTTTATCCAATATGTGCAGGAGGGTTTCCTAACACAGTATGTAGACAGACCAACAAGGGGCGAGGCCACATTGGATTTGGTACTGGGTAATGACCCTGGCCAGGTGCTAGATTTGGAGGTAGGTGCACACTTTGGTGATAGTGATCACAATTCGGTTATGTTTACTTAAGCGATGGAAAGGGATAGGTATATATGACTGGGCAAGTGTTATTGATGGGTGAAAGGCAATTATGATGTAATTAGGCATGATTTAGGATGGGAAAGGAAACTGTGGGGAATGGACATAATTGAAATGTGAAGCTTATTCAATGAACAGCTACTGCGTGTCCTTGGTAAGTATGTACCTGTCAGGGAGGAATTGGTCGAGTGAGGGAGCCATGATTTACTAAAGAAGTTGAATCTCTTAATAAGAGGAAGAAGAAGACTTATGTCAGAATGAGACATGAAGGTTCAGTTAGAGTGTGTGAGAGTTACAAGTTAGCCAGGAAAGACCTAAAGAGAGAGTTAAGAAGAGCCAGAAAGGGATATGAGAAGTCCTTGGCAGATAGAATCAAGGAAAACCCTAAAGCCTACTTTAGGTATATCAGGAATAAAAGAATCAGTACGAATGGGGCCAATTAAGAACAGTTGCGGGAAGTTGTGCATGGTGTCTGAGGAGACACGGAAGTGCTAAATGAATATTTTTTGTCAGTATTCACATTGGAAAAAGGCAATGTTGTCCAGGAGAATCCAGATATAGAGGCTACTAGACTAGATGGGATTGAGGTTCACAACGAGGAGGTGTTAGTAATTCTGGAAAATGTGAAAATAGATAAGTCTCCTTGGCCAGATGGGATTTATCTTCGGATTCTCTGGGAAGACAGGAAGGAAATTGCAGAGCCTTTGGTTTCGATCTTTTTGTCGTCACTGTCTACAGGACTACTGCTAGAAGACTGGAGGATAGCAAATGTTGTCCCTTTGTTCACGAAGGGGAATAGAAACAACCCTGGTAATTGTATACCAGTGAGCCTTACTTCAGTTGTGGGTATAGTATCGGAAAAGGTTACAAGTGATAGGATTTATAAAGGAATAATTTTGATTAGAGATAGTGAACACAGTTTTGTGAAGAGTAGGTTATGCCTCACAAACCTGACTGAGTTATTTGAGAAGGTGACCAAACAGGTGGATGAGGGTAAAGTGGTTGATGTGCTGTGTATTGATTTCAGTAAGACATTTAATAAGGTTCCCCATGGGGCTATTATGCAAAATACAAAGACATGGGATTAAGAGTCATTTAGCGGATGGTGGTTGATGAAAAATGTTCAGCCTGGAGTTCAGTTACTAGTGGTGTACTGCAAGGATCTGTTTTGGTGACAATGCTGTTTGTCATTTTAATAAATGATCTGGATGAGGGCATAGAAGGATGGGTTAATAAATTTACGGTGACAGTAAGGTTGGTGGAGTTGTACATAGTGTCAAAGGATTTGTAAGTTACAGGGGGACATAATATGCTGCAGAGCTGGGCTGAGAGGTGGCAAATGGAGTTTAATGTGGAAACGTGTGGGGTGATTCACTTTGGAACCAGCAACAGGAATACAGAGTACTGACTAATGGTGAGATTCTTGGTAATGTAGATGAGCAGTAAGATCCCGGTGTCTATGTACATAGATCCCTGAAAGTTGCCACCCAGGTTGATAGGGTTGTTAAGAAGGTGTATGGTGTGTTAGTTTTTATTGGTAGAGGGATGGAGTTTCAGAGCCAGGAGGTCACGCTGCAGCTGTACAAAACTCTGGTATGGCCACACTTGAAGTACTGCGTACAGTTCTGGTCACCACATAAAAGGAAGAATGTGAAAGATTTGGTTCAATGTAGAATTACTAGGATGGATTGCCTGGTATGGAGGGAAGGTCTTATGAAAAAAGGCTGAAGGACTTGAGCCTGTTTTCACTACAGAAGGTTGAGAGGCAACTTAATTGAGACATATAAGATGATCAGAGCATTAGATAAGGTGGCCAGTGACAGCCTTTTTCCTCAGATGGTGATGGCGGGCATAAGGGGATATAGCTTTAAATTGAGGGGTGATAGATATTGGACAGATGTCAGAGGTAGTTTCTTTATTCAGTGAGTAGTAGGGGTGTGGAAAGCCCTGCCTGCAACAGTGGTTGACTCACTAACTTTAAGGGCATTTAAATGGTCAGTGGATAAACATATGGATGAAAATGGAATAGTGTAGGTTAGATAGGCTTCAGATTGATTTCATAGGTCGGCGCAACATTGAGGGCTGAAGGGCTTGTACTGCATTATAATGTTCTATGTTCTGTCCAAACAGCATACTTGTTTGAGGTGGGGATGGGGCAGGAGACTCCTGCTCTACCTGGCTAGCTCTTCCACCATTCCTAACAGTCAACCATCCATCAACTGTATGTACAGTGTCTCAACCTTCCTGAAACTGCCATCCATCACGTCCCCCATGCTCTTGTAAAATTCCTATTGTCTCTAACTACTGCTCCAACCAATCCATGCGGTCTGATATGGTTTGCAAACAAACACAATTCCTGCAGATGTAGTCCCCATGAACATTCAAAATCTCCCTGATTTCCCACATTTGACAAGAACAGCACATCACTCGACTAAAAGCCATCTCAAATCCTTATACAATCTGCAGTCACAGGAGATACCTAAAAGTAAACACACTATATTTTGCTCAAAAATGCAGAGTTAGCACAGTCTTCCTGCTCAAAAACACTGCTCTAGGATAACTTAGTACCAATCTTTAATTTTAAAAGTTAATCAATAGAAAGATCACACTATAAACATAAGTGTCTTTGCCTTACTCATTATTCTAGTTTTACAAATAAAAATTAAGATTTTGAAATTTTAAAGGTCTTAAAAATCAAACACTTGGCTGATCAGGCTCAAAAACCTGTTTGTCCTCTTCTGTAGTTTTAGGTAGTGATTCTTTTTCTAAATTAATGAAATCTCTGCAGCTCTGAAACTTCCACATCAACTATGAACCTTCTCTTCTTGTTTGTTGTTTTATTAAAACTCATTCTTCAGAGCCCTTGTGCAATTTCTCAGTCTGACAGCTATGAAACTACATTTCTTAGCTGCTTCATAAAAAGCTGATCTCCAAAACCTATGCAATTCCTCAGACTTGCTGCATGGTCGCTCTCCTGAAACTCTTTCTCCTTCCTCTCTTTTAAGGTATCTTTGTTTTTGATCTTTTTTCAAAAAGTTCCAAAAACAGCGCAACAATTTGTAAAATAAAAGCAATTACTACCTAATGGAAGGGAGTAAATCCAGCTGAGCACTGACACAAACCTCAAAACAACAGTAGCTCTCATTGCCATGATCTCCTGTTCACCATTTTTTTAGATCATTTCACAGGAGCATAATGGTTTGCCCTTATAATTCCCAGCCAAGTAATGCAGGCCTCAAACCTTCCCATGATTTGTATCCTACCCCGCACTCTGGACCCTCGTCCCAGAGTTCACTGCCTCCGCAACTCCCATGTAAATGGTCTTTATTGAAGAAATCTCTGGTTATGTGGTAGGAAGTGACAAAAGGTCATCTGTCATGTACAGAATGGTAGCCCCTTTTCCTAAGTAAGGGCAGTTAACAGTCAACTACATTGCTGTTGGACTGCAATCATATGTAGACCAGACCAGGCAAGGAAGGTATGTTTCTTGAAAGACATCGATGAACCAGATGGCACTAGTGCCAATTTATACAACAATTAATGGTTACTATTGCTGAAAAAATCTAATCAAATCTAAATTCATTAGTTTATTAAATGTATTAATTATATTTAAATTTGACCAACTACACATCCTCTTGCTATGATCCAAATTTTGAGGTCCAGTTCTCTCCAGATTTGTGTTTCTAAGTATTCTGGAGTGAGATAATGTATTAACCTCATTACAGAAATCTTGGGTTATTTGAACACTGATGAAGATATTAGTCACTTACTAATTTCTTGTATACAATTATTGAAGTACAAGAATATCAGTCAATGCAAAAATACATGCCCTCCATGCAATGATAAATATTTCCTATTTACTATATACCATTATTGCACTATTGTAATACTAAAAATAATGTAACGTTTAAAGCATAGTGAAAATATCTTCTTGTCATAATAGAAAAAACTTCACTTACTTTCCATAATTTCAACAGCTTCTGTTAAAAGAGCATCTGGAGTTTTCTCCGCAATCTCCAACATTTTATATACAGTTGTGCTAAGCACTACTTCAATTGCACTGAAGCTATGCATATAATCAGAGACAATCTTGCGATAATGATCCATTTCGGGACTTTCTGGATAACCTCCCTCAGGAACCACAGGTAATGTGATTTCTAAATTTCACAATGAAACATAATTCAATTTACAATCACAAAAATTTATCATCTTATAATATTTTTAAGAAAAATGCTTTTAGTGAGTTTTGTAAAATATCTACCAAAGAATCTTAACTATGTCTAATTTCCAAATTGTACTCTTGAAAAGTTACCAACCAATGCTTTGTTTTTCATTGGTGGCATCATTGGCAAGACAGTATTTATTCTAGTTGTCTTCATGATATTGGATGTCAACTACACAAAGTTGAAAAAAGTAAGAACAGAAAATATTGGAAAAACTCAGCAGGTAGGTAGAAAAAGCACAATCATTGATCTGACATGTTAACCCTAGTTTATTTAACATTTTCAGCCACCTCAGCATTTTGCTTTGTATAAGTGTAGTAACAGAATCACTTGTAGGCTAGATGGGTAGAGTTGGTAGTTTCTTTTCCCTAAAGGACAACTGTGAATCAGTTGGGTGTTTCCTTGTTATATTCAGGTACTAACAATGCTAATTTATAAATATTTGGTAACTTAAATAAATTAACTTTTATAATTTGCCATATTGAAATTTGAAATCTGACTGCTCGTCCATTATCTTTATCACAAGATTAAACATTCGAGCTAGACAGAATTAAAACCATTTTTGGATGGGTTCTTTCACTGGATGTGGTGAGTGTTAAGAAGGCCAACAATTTTTTGTCCATTCTGAACTGCTCCTGAACTGAGTGATTTTCTAGGGCATTTAAGAGTCAAACAAATTGGTAGGGTCTGGAGTCACATTTAGTGCAGACCGGTTAGGAATGGCAGACTTCCATTCAAAACGGATGTCAGTGAACAAGATGGGTTTTTATGACAATCATATTACTAACACTAGCTTTCAATTCCAATTCATTAATTTGAATTCAAATTCCATCAGCTGACACAGTGAGATTTGAACACATATCTCCTGATCATTTGCCTAGGTCTTTGAATTTTAAGTCCATTAACATTAACATGTGCCATCATCCTCTTCCTGTACCTCTCACACTTATGACCTGAAGCCAGGTGATACAATTTACATAAATCTCAAGGATGCATACTTGGGATAGCTGGCTTTTATCAGGGTATGCAAAACCTGGCAATCATCAACGCAGGAAAGTAATTTCAGGATCCTTTTGCTAACAATCATGATCGGGGTGAAAAAAATTACCAAACTAAACTAAGACTAGAATTCTTCCTATGGCTCCAAATTTTAGCTTCTTTAGTTTTAAAGTGATGCAACAGTCTTGGCACCATCATACACATTATTATTGAGAAGGCCTCTTGCTCAAACGTCAATTCTTCTGCTCCTCGGATGCTGCCTGACCTGCTGTGTTTTTTCAGCACCCCACTCTCGACTCAGATATGAATAGTTGCAACAATTGGTGAAATGGAAGTGGCTTACTAATTTATTGACAAAAAAAACTTTGTATTACATACATTTATAACACTTAAGCCAATCGATTGTCTCAAGTTGAAGATGGTGAATATTTTAGGTTTTGACAATCTAAACACAGTTATTATCATAAATAGTAATTGAAATGGATAGAGAGAGATGGGGTGGCAATAAATTAATTTCTTTATATACTGAGTAACAATTTGTAAACTTTCATAAGTAAAATTAGGAACTACACAACATTCACAGCTCTAGAAAATCCATTCTATGATAAAGTTCACTACTGCATTTATCTAAATTAATTCTATCTATCTTCATTTCTCAGGGTATTGCCATTGCAATCAGTCAACCTATCTGATTTAAAATTAAACAAAGCTTTGCAGTTAACTGTTAGCCATCATCTATCTGGTTCATTCTCCATAGTAAGTCTCTCCCAATCAGAATCTATTTCTAAACTAAACAGCATTGTCTTCTCATAGAATATAAAAATGTTACTTAACCATTACGTTAGTATTTCATGCAAATTATTCTGATGAGCTTCAATTAAATGTAACATTTTTTCCTTAAATATTCAAGTTCTGTACTACTAAATGACTGGATGGTGAGATATGCTTTGGAGGAGATAAACTTAGATTAGATTCACTACAGTGCAGAATCAGGCCCTTTGGCCCAACCAGTCCACACCGACCCATTGCCCTCTGACTAATGCAACCAGCACTATGAGCAATTTAGCATGGCCAATTCACCTAACCTGCACATCTTTGGATTGTGGGAGAAAACTGGAGCACCCGGAGAAAACCCATACAGACATGGGGAGAATGTGCAAACTCCACACAGACAGTTGTCCGAAGCTAGAATCGAACCTGGGACTCTGGTGCTCTGAGGCAGCAGTCCTAACCACTGAGCCACCGTGCCACCCCTTTGGTTCATCAAGAACACTTATTTAAAATCTTTACTTTATGGATTTTGAATAACCCTGAATCTGATTTGTTGACAGCAAGCTTTCCAGTTCCTTTTCAAGACTCATCAATGTTCCTAAAAGCTCTTCTTTCAACTCATCAGCTAGAATTCCATTCGAAGACCTGTGCTGAATGGTGCATGATATTTTAATATAATTTATTAAAAAGTTTGAATTTTAAACTAGTGACATGTGAGTTATTGTTTGTGTCTAGAAAGGGGGTTTAATTATTAACTTGTAAGCATGTCTCTGACAATAGTGATTTTTGGAAAAAGAGAATGTGAGACATAGTTCCTGAAAGTTATTGGGGATTTGTTTATAATGGGAGAGTTTTATGAAAGAACAAAGTAAACAGTGTAATTCATTTGTTTTCTGTTAAAATATCTGGAATTGTGTTCTTTTGGTTTTAGAGAAACACAAAGAGCTTGCTTTCAGTTTTGCATAAGTCCTAATTGTAAAACAATTTCTCCTGAAAAAGGGAAATGGTTTAGAAGTGTGAAGAAACTACTCAGGTTACCTAAATGCAAGGAGTTTAGTTTAAAGATTCCACATCAGAAATGTGTGATTAAGACTCTGAAAGGGTTATTTGGAACTGTGAAAATCTAAACACATTTGTATAAATGCTCAGGAAGAGGCTAAAGGCTTTTCATGACCGAGAATAGAATCATCTGTTAAATTAAGCCCTATTGATGTGATAGTGAAAGGAATTATTTTTGGTGTACTGCAAAGGAGTACTGCAAAGGAGTTCTGTTCGTATTGTAATATGTGTTCAAAATTTTTAAATACATAAAATATGTAAACGGATTAATTTATTATTTTCCTTAATTCCCTTTGTGTAATAAACTTTTATTTTATTGGTAAAAGTAAATCTGCAATGTGTGTATGTGTTTCAGTGGAGGATCACCACATTGAACCACAAAAGGCAAAATGATCTGTCAAACCAGACTGCAGTATGGATCTGGCTTATCCAGTAAAAATGTCAGCTGTGATCATAATATAAAATACCACCCCACATTAACAAAGTGTTTTCTGTAAATTTTCTTTTATTGCCCTCTATTTTAAAATATGACTGTTTTTGAATTATGTATATGGAAGAACATTTACTTGAGTCCAATTTGTCATAAGCTTTTCAGAACTTCAAACAAATTCACTGCCCACTTAAATATCAATGATAAGTACATTTTTGGCACCAAAGACCTGATAGGTTTTACCAATGTGGCATTTTTATTTGGATTGCTTTTTTTGATAGCATTTTCATTTTATAATAAAAGAAAACAGAACTATTACTAGATTGACTGACCAGGTTCAGGTTCTATTTGAGTTTCAGGTACAGACGAGTGTTCCAACTCTATTGCAGGCTCTGGCTTAATTGTAGTTTGTTGATCAGATGCAGTTTGATCTGTTTCTGCAGAGGTTTGTGCTTCAGAAATCTCAATGTCTGATTTAGATTGAGCCAGCTCCTTCATTTCCTCATCAGCTATAATTGAAATGCATTATTTGGGTGATAATGAGGCAAACAAGATCTTCTTTCTCTTCTCTTATTTTTGCAAATTTGTAAATCAACTAAACTGTTGGCATTTAGCTACAGTTAATGGGAAACATTGTAAGCTAATATATTAAAGACACAAATTTATCAATACATTTACAGGTAGGTTGTTTTCATAAAAATTCCAAATCTCAGCAAATTGTGATGGCACACAGGGGCCCATTTGACTCATTGTGTCCCTGCAAAGCAGGCATTTCTAAATAGTAGCAGCTATGGTGACTGTGGGGCAGAGACTCCATAGGACAGGAAAAGGCAGGGTTGACAAAGATAAACTACTTCCATAAGTTGGATATTCTTGAACTAGGGGGCTTAGTCTGAGATTAGGGTCAGGTCATTCAGGAGAGCTGTTAGGACACACTTCTACACATAAAGGGTGATAGAGGTTTGGAGCTCTCTTCCACAAAAGGCAGTTGATGCTACAACAGATGTTAATTTTAAATCTGAGATAGAAAACTTTTGTTAAGCAAAGTATTAAGGGATATGGGGCAATTCTAGGCATATGGAAGTAGGCCACATATCAGCCATAATCTCACTGAATGGTGGAATGAATTTTGGAGGTTGAATGGTCCATTTCTATTCCTATAGGTCTAAGTTCGAATAACAGTCCTGAGTTTGACTCCATATCTCCATAACATGGTCATGCACATTGTTTTTCTGGTTTTGGTCATGAGACCATACTTAATGTAATCATCTTTAAGGCTAGGTCACAGCCTTCAACACAGCGGCAAATTGTTGTTGAGAAAAAATATTGTGGTCTGTTCTCCTACTCTTCCTCTTCACTTGTCCCATGCTCTCACATATTCATCTGCTTCTACACCACTGATCTCACTTCTTTACAGTCCCTTGCCTCACCACACTCATCCTCCTTATCCCCATCACCCTCCTTCCCTCCCTGCAAGGAGAGGGCAAATTTCACGCCCCAAAATGGACCTCAAATACTGCTGTACTGCACTCCCATCCTTTGCAAATTTATTTCCTTCAATGTCTATCCAACTGCCTGAAGAAATTGTCACTCATCTCTGTTTCCAATTACCCTTGGAAGTGGCAAGTTCCAGGTCACACTGCATATTATGGAAAAATAAATTCCTCACAGTAACCCTGTACCTCTTGCTCAAATCTTTAAATCTTTGTCCCTTGAGCCATCAGGCTACAGGAAAAGGTTGAATTTATCTACTTTGTCGAAACCAGTCATAAATTAATTCTCTATACTTTTTCTTGCCTTAAGACTTGCCTCAACATTCTTTGCTATTTTCTTCTTTATTTTTAACAATCAGCCCATTGCTCTTGAGTGCATAAAATTAAGACATGTATTTATCTCCCACCTTTGTACTAATCTTCAAGCAATTCAATTCACTCTGCATGAGATCAAGGAACAATAGAAAACACTGGATACAGCAAATGACTTTGGGCTGTAGATGAAGTGCTAAAGATTTGAGCTGCAGAATTTACATTGTCAAGCTGTCCCAGTACAGCTAAAACACAACGTAAAAAGAAATGTCCAGCATATGCCTGTTCACAAAAAGAAAGAAAAAGCCAATCAGGCAATTATTGCTCTATTTGCCCACTGTTAACCATCAGCAAAGGTGTCTCGACAGTGCTTTAAAGTGGCAAGTTGCATTTTGTCAGGACCGCTCAGCTGCATATCTATTATAGCTTTGGTGCATTTCTGGATCAAGTACCTTAATTCCAGAGGTGAGAAGGGAGTGGCTGACCATGATATAAGACATGTGGATTTCCAAAAGTTGCTCAAGATGGCTACTCCAAGTAAAAAGTACTGGGGTAGTATGTAAGCACGGATAGATGATTGGCCAACCAATAGAAGACAGGGAGTTGGGATCAGAAGGAATGTTTAGGATTGCAACATTTAACTAGTACTGTGCCATTTGGATCAGTACTGGGGCCACAATTATTGACAAGTTATATTAATGACTTGAATGAGGCAAGTAAATGTGCACTTACAAAGTTTGCAAATGATGCAAAAGTAGGTTGGAAGCTGAGTTATGAGGATGACACAAAGATTCAGCAGAGAGATAAAGACAGGTTTAAGTGAATTGGCAAAAACCAGGCGAATGAAATGTAATGTGGGGAAATATGAGGTTATGCACTATGGCAGGAAGTATAGAGGATCTGAATATTAGTTAAGTTGAGGAAAATTGCAGCGCAGAAGGATTTGAGGATTCTAATGCAAAAGCCACAAAATAGTTACCTTACGGGTACAGCAGGTAACAGGGAAGGCAAATGGAATGCTGGTCTTTATGTCAAAAGGAGTGGAGTATAGACACTATAAATAAAACTATTTAATGCACTAGTTAGATAGCAAGAATACTGTGAACACATTTGGTCTACGTTTGGAAGGAAATCATTAAATTTGACAGGGTACAGAGAAGATTTACAACAATGTTGCTGGGACTAGCGGGTTTGAGCTATAGGGAGAGACCGAATAGCCTGGGGCTTTTTTCTCTGGAGTGTAGGAGAGGGAGGCGCGACCCTATCGAGGTTTGTAAACTCATGAGGAGCGTAGATAGGGTGAATAGCCAAGTTCCTTTTCCTCAGGTGGGGGTGCCAAAATAAGAAGATGTAGATTTAAGGTGAGAGGAGCAAGATTTAAAAAGGACCTGAGGGCTAACTTTTTCACATAGAAAATGCTATATATATGGAACAAATTGCCACAGGAAGTGATGGAGGTGGGTGCAATTAGAATATTTAAATGGTATCTGGATGGAGATGTGAATAAGAAGGGTTTGGAAGGATATGGGCCAACACGAGATCTATGGGACTAGATCAGATTGGGATGTCTGGTTCATGTGGATAAGTTGAACCAAAGTGTGTGTTTCTCTGCTCTATGACTCTATGACTTTATGGAAACAGGGAGGAGGAGTAGCCATTCAATTCTTCTCTTTTGCAAGTCTACTAATTGTATTTGCAAAAAATTCCAGTAAATTTGTCAAGCATAATTTCGCTTTTATAAATCCATGTTGACTCTGTCTAATCCTGTGGAACCAAGTCCTCTGCTATTAAAATCATTTACAATGGATTATAATTTTCCCCAATACTGCTGTCAGGTCAAATGGTCTATAATTTCCTCTTTTCTCGCTATCTCTTTTTTTAAAATCCTAGGCTTACATTAGCTGCCCTTCAATCCATAGGAACAGTTCCAGAGTCTACAGCTTCTTGAAAGATGACCAGAAATGCATTCGCTACTTCTTTAAGTTCCTTGGCATTTTTTGTGACATTATCAGTCCTCCTTTATGCAAATATACATTAATTGGTCTGGCATCTCTTTGTTCCCTATTATAACTTGTCCTACTTTTGAATGCAAAGGACCTATATTTGTCTTCACTATTCTTTATTTCCTTCACATACCTAAACAAGATTTTACGGTCATGGATGTAAGTTTGCTCGCTTAGCCGGAAGGTTTGTTTTCAGATGTTTTGTCACGCCATACTAGGTAACATTATCCTGTTAACTAGTGTTAACTAGTATGAGGTGATGAAACGTCTGAAAACAAACCTTCCAGCTCAGCGAGAAAACTTACATCCAGAACCTCAACCTGAGCTACAAATTTTCTCAAAGCTCAGCATTTTACAATCATTTTTTAAGTTACCAGCAAGCTTATTCTTTTACTCTATTTAGCCCCTCTTCATCAATTGCTTTGTCCTCCCTTGCTGAAATTCAAACTGCTCGCAGTTATCACATCTGCTTTTGGGTCCAATTTTTATGCCTCTTCCTTGGATCTAATATTAACCCTAATTTTTTTTTGTTAGCTCCTTTCTAGGTGGCATCCTCAGTACTGTGGTGTCTCCTGTGAAACACTGCTGTACTGTGTCAGTTGGATTTTATGCACAGGAGGGACAGACAATAACCATCTTCAATGAGAGAATATAACTAAAGAATGTCTCTCAACATTCAATGACATTACCATCACTGAATCCACTACAAAAATATTGGGGGTTACATTCACCAGAAAATGAAATGGACTAACCATACAAATCCTGTGGTTACAAAAGCATGTTAGAGGCAAGGAATCCTGCAGCATGTAACACACTATCTGACTCCCTTAGCCTGTCCACCACCTACAAGACACAAGTCAGAGGTGTGATGGAATACTCTCCACTTGCCTAGATAAGAGCAGCTCCAACATCACTCAAGGAGCTTGACATACTCCAGGTCAAAGCAACCAGCTTTATTGACACCATATCTGCAAACATCACTTCTTGCACCACTGACACTCAGTTGCAGCAAGATGCTTCTACAAGGCGCACTGTAACAATTCACAGCATACTCCAAATGCATGACCACCAAGCTAGGCAAGGGTAGCAGATACATGGCCATGCCACCTTCCAAGCAACTCAACATCTTGACATGGAAATTTACCACCATTCCTTCAATGACACTGAATCAAAATCCTGGAACTCCCTCCTGAACAACATTGTGGATGTATCTGTACAAAATGGACCGCTGTGGTTCAAAAAGACAGCTCACTACCAACTTCTCAAGGGCAGCCAGGGCTGGGCAATAAATGCTCATTCAGATAATGACACCCACATTCTATAAATGAATAATAAAATTAAATCATTTCTGACTGGAATGAGAAAAAATTTCTAAAGCGATTGCAAATCTTCACAATACTCTACTCCATAAGGTTGTGAATGTTCCAATATGAATAGATTTAAGGATGAGATAGACAATGTTTTCTAAATTGGAGGATTTGAGGAATAGGTGGGAAACTAGAGTCAAGGCCAATTTACCAAACATTATCACATTGAACAACAAAACAGGCTGCATGTTGCATATTGCTCCTATTTCCTTTGTTTTCACTTTGAACAAAAAAAATTAAATAAGACCACTAATTGTAGATCAATATTGAGGCTTTTGCAACTTTTGAATAACATAACAAATGTGCAAGTTAAAAATGAGTATGGACTTATAACTATTATGAAATTTGTCTCATTTAAGTAACATACCTTCATTTTCTCCTTTTACCTCTGTTTGTGGATTCTCTGCTCCAGCTGCTAACGTTGCTTCTCTACAAAAGAAGTTCATCATATTAAATGTCTATTTGGACTTCTATACAATTCTCAATAAGTTTAACAATTTTATTAACATTCATTCTTGTGTGTCTATTAAGTGTTTGAATAATGAAGTCTTATTCTTGTTTTAAAATTTCTACATTGCCTCACCCCTCCCTTTTCTGTGAATTCCAAAAGCTTTATAAATTTTCAAATTCTCTGCACTTCTTCAGTTCTCAGTTGCCAAGGTCCTAGTTTCTGAAATTCCCTCTATGACTCTCTTTCTACTTTTAAGTTTCACACAAAATTACCTTTCATCAATTTTGGAATGACCTCTTTCACAAAATTTTAAGTCATCTTGACATCTCAATCTCTGGTTATGTCAATTCCCATTCACAGTACTCTTATTGTGCATCTTAAGATGTTTGATTTATATAAATGTATGCTGATGTTGAATTATTGCATATATTCTGCTCCTTCTGTTTTATCATCAGAGGCTGATTATTTAGATAGTATATTCCATCATCTGGAAATCACTGCCAGAATCAATTTGCATTGCTCATGCTTCTCTTTTAAAAAGTTCCTGCTTTTTGTCTTTTTACTTCTGCTACACTGTTCTCCCTAGACTATTTATATAAATTGTTAAAGCCTATTAGACCATGGTTTAAAATATAAACTATCCAATAATTTACAATTGAAATATAATTCTAAATAATAGACAGTGGTATAATTTAAGTTTACAATAGTTAAAGGCTTGTTGCTCCTTGGTGAAATTTGGTAATAATTTCATTGGAGAAAGTGTCCCTGATCATTATGGTATTTTTCTGACTTACTTATATTGTTCTGAGAACTTCATTTAGACAATTTGAATCAGAGCTGAGAAAAACCTAAGAAGAACTTACTGGGCCAAAGAAGATTTAAGTGTATGGGTCTTACATGCAAGAAAATCTGTTATACGTAGATAATAAACTATAATAGAAAACACATGTAAAATGAAAAAGACATTAAAAGAACTGGAGGAGCAGAAACACATATTTCCAAAACCGGAGAAGTAAGATGCAGAAAAACATAGTCTGGACAAGAAAGTTTAATTGCAAAAAGAGACCAAAGAAACCCAGACTATTTTCCTTACAAAATATTTACTAAGGATCTTATAACTATAAAGTGTTTTGATGAAGTAAATTCAGTGTTTGGTGAACAAGCTAAAAAGCACAAATGTAACCTTTCTAGAAGGAAAATGGAGAGAAAAGAATAAAAGCAAGAGATGTTGCAAATATGGAACAGGATTGGTGAAATAAGCAGGATCCAGAACAGTTTTAAAATGGAAATAGACAAATATTCAAAAAATAATTCTTTTGAAGCCTGGAGAATGGAGCTAAATGGATAATTATTTTGGTGCATGAATGATGGGCCAATTAACATCTATGTTTGTGCTCTAAGATGCTCTGATTCTTTAAGTGAAAATGAAAAATGAAGTATTCAATTTATCATCAGCGTAAAGCTAAAGAAAATGAACAAGAAACATTCAACAATTAACAATATGGGAAGAATTCAAAAATCAGTCTAAGAGGGATCTTGGTACATGGAAGGAAAAATGGTGATATTGTGTAGAGACATAGTATCACCAAAATACTTTCAGCCTGAAATTCAGATGGTAGTGTCACTTCCCGGTCGTATGCTTAGGGGTCCGTCCTGTGCCCCCAGACTCTTTTGTCAAGCTCTGCCCATGACCTTGAAAAAAGTGCTTGAGGCAGGGATCCCCTGTGAACGTCAAAAGTAACTAAATGCAGCATGTCTTAGACTTACTTAGCCCAACTATCTGACATGCTATTCAGTTAAAAATTTTAGCCCTCTCAAATTCCAGCCATGCCTCTGTAGCAGCAGAAGAATGTTGTCCAAGTATAAGAAGCTTGTGGTTCAAACCCTGAAACGAACACTTGCATATATAGTCTAGTCTGGTGCTCCAATTTGATACTGAAAGAGCTATGCATTATGACAGGTGCTATCTTTCAGATAAGACTCCAACCGCTTTCTTGGGTATCCATACAAGAGAATATGAACATTGCTAAAATAACAGCAAAGAACCCTACTATATTCCGACCAACATTTTCCATCCAATTTCACTTGAGCAGATTATCTGGTCATTTACTTAATTCTTGTTTTTTGGACATTGCTACATTGTTGCCTTTCTCTACTTTAAAATTACCACATAGAAGGACAACAGAAACAGATACAAGTGAACACCACAAGCTGCAATTTTCTCTGTAAGTCACTGACCATTCTGACTTGGAACTATACCTTACTGTTGATGGGGCAAAATCCTGAAACTCCCTTCCTAACAGCACTGTAGGTGACCCCAAACTCCAAGAACTGTGGTAGTTAAAAACAAACAGTTCAGCACCACCTTCTCCTATAGTTCAAAATTCATTAACTGGCATTCAAGTGCATAGGACATCCTGAGATCATGACAGGTATTAATTTAACTATTTTTCAAACCAAAAGCTTTTGGTTTTCTGTGGAGTATGTTAACAATGGTGAATTAAGAAAGATATAACAATTTCAATAAACAATCCAGCAAAGACCTGTTAAAAGACAAAACTTGGGGGAATTAATCACAAATGGACTTAGTTTCTTGCAATAATATTTTTTCATGTCTATGTATTGACAATGTTTATAAAGGAAGAAATATATGCCCACAGCAGAAGATATGACTGAAATTGATAAAATTCAACTTGCATCTTACTAGAAAATGTGGATAAAAGGTTAAATTTATTTTTAAGAAAAGGAAAAGATGGTCTAGAGTTCATTTCCAAAGGTATAGAAATATCAAGTGAGGTGTTATTTTACTATAAATTTATTATAAATTTATATATATTACACTTAACAGTTCTGTGAGCAGTTTTGGTCTTCCTATTATGCAAAGGATATTCAGGCAAAGGACAAGGTTCCAAAAAGATTTATAAAGCTGATAGCAGAATTGGGAGGATATGCCTATTTTCCTTGCTATTTACATTCAAACTGTCCTTTCTACCTCATATGGAGAAAATAGAAAAATAAACACAAAGAAAAACACAAAGGCATAAACAAGTCAAATTACACAAGAGAAAAGCAGTGATGGGAATAATCATAACTATAAACTGAGCTCCTTACCTGTCACGTTTATTTTTCTCTTCCGCCTCTTTCAGTCTATAGATCATCTTGATTTCAATCAGATCTTTATTTAAATTATACAATCTATTCAGCAAGAATTTTCCTGATGGATTAAGATGTATGTGAAAAATAAGAATTTTATTAAAGTCACTTTACCAATCATCAATCTATCATGCTATATTCTGATAACATCAGAGAAACAGAAGAGTGAAGCATAAGAATGTAAGAAATAGGAGCAGGAGTGTGTTATTCAGCCCCTCAAGCCTGCCCTGCCAAAATCAAGGCTGATCTGCCCCAGGCCTCAGCTCCACTTTTCTGCAAGCTCAGCATAGCTATCAACTTCCTGACAATTCAAAATTCTACATACCTCCTCTTCAAATACTTGCAGTAGGCTCCACAATTCTCTGAGGTAGAGAATTCTAGACATTCATTACCCTCTGCAAAGAAATTCCTACACATATGACTCTATGACTCTATCTCAGTTTTAAATGAGTGTCCCCTTATTCTGTAACTGTCTCCTAGTTCAAGATTACCCCACGAATGGAACTATTTTCTCAGAACTACTTTTTCAAACTCTTTCAGAATCTTTTATGTTTCAATAAGATCACCCCTTGATTTTCAAAATTCAAATGAATAAATGATTTGGTGATGTCGGTGTTGGACTGGGGTGTACAAAGTTAAAAATCACACAACACCAGGTTATAGTCCAACAGGTTTAATTGGTGTTGTGTGATTTTTAAATGTAAACAAATGAATAAAGACCTAATCTCTTACCATTTTTGACATGGTCACCCCTCCATCCAATGAAACAGCCTGGTAAATAGCTTGAAAGAGCCTCTAAAGCCAGTATATCCTTTTATAAATATCAGGATCAAAACTGTACACAGTACTCAAAGTACAGCCTCACCAACACTATTCCCAGTTTTAAAAGACTTCCCCATTTTTAAACACAAACCCCTAGCAATTAAGGCCAAAATTCAATTTACGTTCTTAACTACGTGCTAACTGCATGCTAACTGTTTGTGTTTTATAAACAAGAACACCAAGATCTCCTCTGCTGTGCACTTTTTTTTGGAGTCTCTCTTCTTTCTGACTCTGACCTCACATTTTCCCACATTAAACTCTATTTGCCAGGGTTTCATCCACTCACTCAACCTAACTATATTCCTTTGCAGATTCATTTTGTCCTCATCACAACATGCCATCTCACTTCTTTTTGATCCATCAGCAAATGTGGATACATTACACTTGCCCTTCTGCAAGTCAGTAATATAGATAGTAAATAACAGGGGCAACATGACCTATCCTTGTGACACTCCACTAGTTATGTCTTTCCAACTTGAACAAGACTCATTAATCCTGACTCTCTATTTGGTGTAGTGTTAACTAATTCTCAATCTATGCTAATACATTACCTAAATATAATGAGTTGCTATATTGTGCAAATTCTTAACGCTTTTCCTCAGGTTTTAGCAAATATTATCTCTAATAAATCAACAAAAAAAGGGAAAACATCATAATAATAAATAAATTTAGTTCAGTGTGATTTTTATTTAGTTCTGAAGAAGTCATACGCTGGTCCTCTCTACATGGCTGCTGTCTGATCTGCTGCATCCCTCTACCGAGGCGAAGGTGAAGACTGCAGATGCAGATGGAGATGAGACTCAAGATTAGAGTGGTGCTGGAAAAGCACAGCAGGTCAGGCAGCATCCGAAGAGCAGAAAAATTGACGTTTTGGACTAAGGCTCTTCATCAGGAATGAGGGTGGGAGCCTCCAGGGTGGAGAGATAAATGAGAGGGTGGAGGGGGCCGAGGAGAAGGTAGCTAAGAGTGCGATAGGTGGATGAAGGTGGGGATGAAGGTGATAGGTCAGAGAGGAGGGTGGACCGGATAAGTGGGAAGGAAGATTGGCAGGTAGGACAGGTCATGAGGATGGTGCTGAGCTGGCAGTATGGAACTGGGGTAAGGTGGGGACGGGGAAATGAGGAAACTGGTGAAGTCCACATTGAAGTCCTGGGGTTTAAGTGCTCTGAAGCAGAAGATGAGGTGTTCTTTGTCCAGGTGTCAGGCGGTGAAGAAGTGGCGGTGAAAGAGGCCCAGGACCTCCATGTCCTCGGCAGAGTGGGAGGGGGAGTTGAAATACTTGGCCACGGGGTGATGGGGTTGATTTGGGGGGTGTCCCAGAGATGTTCCCTAAAGTGCTCTGCGAAAAGGCGTCCAGTCTCCCCAATGCAAAGGAGGCCACATTGGGAACAACGGATTCAATAAATGACATTTGTGGATGTGCAGGTGAAACTTTGATGGATGTGGAAGGCTCCTTTGGGCCTTGGATGGAGGTGAGGGGGGAGGTGAGGGTGCAGGTTTTGCAATTCCTGCAGTGGCAGGGGAAGGTGCCAGGAGAGGAGGGTGGGTTGTTGGGGGGCGTCGATCTGACCAGGTAGTCAGGGAGGGAATGGTCTTTGCGGAAAGCGGATGGGATGGGGAGGGAAATATATTCCTGGTGGTGGGGTCCATTTGTGCGTGGCGAGAATGTCGGGAGATGATGTGGCTTATGCGGAGGTTGGTGGATTGGAAGGTGAGGGCCACCACCACCTGACACCTGGAGGAAGAATGCCTCATCTTCCGCCTCGGAACACTTCAACCCCAGGTCATCAACTTCATCAGTTTCCTCATTTCCCCTCTACCCACCTTACCCCAGTTCCATACTGCCAGCTCAGCACCATCCTCATGACCTGTCCTACCTGCCAATCTTCCTTCCCACTTATCCGCTCCACCCTCCTCTCCGACCTATCATCTTCATCCCCACCTCCATCCACCTATTGCACTCTTAGCTACCTTCTCCTCAGCCTCGCCCGCCCTCCCATTTATCTCTCCACCTCAGAGGCTCCTATTCTCATTCCTGATGAAGAGCTGAAATGTCGATTTTCCTGCTCCTCGGATGCTGCTGGTCATGCTTTTCCAGCACCACTCTAATCTTGACTCTGTATTCCTCCAGCACTCTGTTAGTTTCAGATTTTCAGCATCTGCAATATTTTGCTTTTATTTGAGCAGAAATGTAAAGTGTCAGATGCACAAATTATTGATGTTTCTGTATTTTTGAGTGGATTGTTGCTGCATCCTCTTAGAGGGAACAGGGGAATATGTTGCAAATAATATTTGGGGGAAGGGTCAACAATACCCTTTGCAGTTAATCTTTTGCTCAATTTTAACCTGGCTAAATCCAAGGGTCCTCTGCTAGTTTTCTCTTGCTCCCTAAAATTGTGTGCCATCTTTTCTTGCAAGAGAGAGTTCAGAATGTCAGTGATGGTATTGCACTGTGAATGTAAAGTTGGAGATGTGGGGTTTCCATTGATGGGTGGGTCTGAGATTAGAAATATGTGTGAGGGTGAGGTGCAGGATCTGCAGAACAGATTGAGTCCTTAATAGTTGGTACTGGGTGACGAACAAATGTGGTGCATTGAGTAGCATGAGAGATTGGTTGTGTGCAGTGTACAAAATGTTACGTGAAGGTGCATCTGTGTGACTGATTACTATGTGAGGTCATAGATACTTTGTGGAACTGATGCCAGATCCTGGGATCCAGAGTCCAGGAATCAATCTTTCTGGCTACTTGTCTGCATTTACTTTTGAGGCGATTCCTTACTTCAGTCTTCTGTCCCTTACTTCAAGGTTCTCCTCCAACAAAGGAATCATCAAGACAATCCCCAGTCCAGATGAATTGTATCCAGATTGTTATGGGAGATAGGGAAAGAATTACAAGGGTCCTGGCCCAAATTTTAAAATCGTCTCTGGCCACAGGAGAGATGCCAGAGGACCAGATGAGAGCTAATGCAGTACCACCTTAAAACAAGCGTGATAGAGGTGGACCAGAGAACTATAAACCAGTAAGTCTAATATTACTGGTATGGAACTATTGGAGAAAATAGCGAAGGAAAGATGAATCTCCATTTACAGAGTCTAGGTTTGATCAGGGATAGTCAGCATGGCTTTGTCAGGGGAAGATCAAATCTAACAAATCTACTGGAATTGTTTTGAGGAAGTGATCAAGTGTTTGGATGAGGGTAGGGCAGTTGATGTAATTTATTTAAATTTCAGTGAGACCTTGGACAAAGTCCCACACGGGAAAGTGATGAAAGTAAAAGCTCATGGCATCCAGGATAACCTAGCAAGGTGTATCCAAAACTGGTTTAGTAACAGGAGACAGAGGGTAGTGTTAGAAGATTGTTTGTGTGACTGGAGCCCAGCATGCAGTGGAGTACCATCGGGATTGGTACTGATCCCTTATAGTTTGTGATACTGTATTCATAAATTATGTAGATGAGGAATGAGAAGTAAATTTGCAGATAACACAAAGATTGGCCAGGTGGTGTACAGTGAGGAGGATGCTGTTAGTTTACAGGAAGATATAAACTAATTGATTAAATGGGCAGATCAGGGCAGATGAAATTTAACCTTGATAAACGTGAGGCGATGCATTTTGGAAGAAGCAACAAGATAAGGGAGTATTCAATGAATGGCAAGACACTAGGAACTCACAGCGATCTTGGGGTGTTTGTCCACAGATCCCTAAAAGTGCAGGACTGGATGAATTGGCATACTGGATGCTTGCCTTCAGTCGAGACACAGGTTGTAAGAGCAGGGAGGTTGTGTTGAAGCTGTACAGAACTTTGGTTAGGCTTGGGAGAGTTTCGGCTATAGGGAGAGGATGAATAGGCTCAGGCTATTTTTCCTGGAAATTAGAAGCTGAGTGTTGAACTTATAGGGCATAGACAGGGTGAAGAGCCAAGGTACTTTCCCGAGGGTGGTGGAGTCCAAAACTTGAGGGCATAGGTTTAAGGTGTGAGGGAAAATATTTAAAAGGGACCTAAGGGGCAATGTTTTCATGTAGAGGGTGATGCGGGTATCAAAAAAGCTGCTAGGTGTGGTGGTGGAGGCGGGTACAATTACACCATTTAAAAGGCAGCTGGATCAGTGTCCAAATGGGAAGGGGTTAGAGGGATTTAAGCCAAATGCTGTCTGACAGAACTAGATGAATATAGGATATCTGATTGGCATGGATGAGTTGGACCAAAGAGTCTGTTTCCGTGCTGTACGTCTCTATGATTCTAGGCTTCTACAGCTGGACCATTGAGTGCAGGTCTGGTTGCCTCACTCTAGCAAGGATGTGATTGCACTGGAGGCATTGCAGAGGAGACTCACCAGGATGTTGCCTGGGTTGGAGCATTTCAGCTATGAAGGGGTCACTGGATTAGTGGTGCTGGAAGAGCACAGCAGTTCAGGCAGCATCCAAGGAGCAGCGAAATCGATGTTTCGGGCAAAAACCCTTCATCAGGAACATCTTGGGCTATTTTCTTTGGCACAAAAAGATTGGGGGGGGGGAGCCTGATAGAGGTGTGTAATGTCATGAAGGGCATGGATAGGTGAGACGGAAAGCAATTGCTCCCCGCAGTTGTAGGGTCAATAGCGAGGAACCATAATTTTAAACGCAGGAGGTTCCGAGGGCTTTTGGGGAAAATCTTTTTCACCCAAAGGATGTTGGGAATCTGGAATGCATGGGCTGTGAGGATAGTTGATGAGGGAAACCATACAACCTTTAAAAAGTACTTGGATGTATACTTGATGGGTCATAACATGCAGAGACAAGGGCGTATTGGAGTAAAGTGGGACATTGTGTATTTTTGGCAGTACAGACTTGATGGGTCAAAAAGGCTCTTTTGTAATGTATGATTTTATGAATACTGCATCTGTTATTCTTCCTCTGCCCTGTTACAATTTGTTGTTGCCTAAGTTGCTGCAAAATATTTCAGTGCAGCTTTTCTTTCAGAAGGACTGACTGCCTTTAAGGGCAGGCTCGCTGTATAACATAGCTCCAGGAGGATGTCAGTGGACTTGTTTTAAGTATAAGGTTTAGAAGATTATTAAATTTTGAGACTGGAGATTAGTTACCTTAGTTAGTTAGATGGCTAGCTTATAATGCCAAAAGCATGGATTAAAATCCTGCACGAGCTAATGTTACCATTAAGGACTCTCCTTTTGCTTGAAGTGTGGTGACTCTCAGGTTAAACCACCACCATCTCATCAGACAGAGTAGCACTATTGGACAATGGTGACTTCACCCTTACCTTTATTTTGGGAATGAAACTTTAAATTGTGGGTAAATGAAGGGCTCATATAACCTGTCCCACAGTTTATATGACAGAAAGCCTGGGTACTTTGTTAGAAATCAAAGGAAGGTTGCTTCATTGAAAGATGCAAGATATTTATGCTTGAAGACAATGGCAGCAGCCTCGGAGTTTATACTGAATCTGGATGTAAACAGTTGGGCTGTAAGTTATCTATTTACTTTTAAGTTGAAAGAGGGAGTTGAGGTTCAGGATAGTCAATTAGCATTTCTAATTGAATGCAAGGTGAATACATTTAACATAACCAGAGAAAAGAGGACAGAGGAAGCCATATTAGAGATAAGTGTTACAGGCTTTCTTACAAATTGCTGAGTATTACAAATCAAAAGAATTCGCTGTGTGATCAGCTGGAAGAAGGTATCGCTTGACTTTTTTTGCTTCCATAATTGGAGAGAGGAGGAAGACAGACTCTAGTTGAAGAAACACATTCTGCAGCCATCTCAAGATTCAAGTGGATTGGCATGATTAAGGCAAGAACAAAAACTAGAAAAGGCTTTACTGTTGAAGATGGATATAGGGGACTCTCTGAAAATTGAGGAAAGCAACTGAACACAGTCACTTGAAGCTACTGTTTGGCAGAGCAAAAATATGTGAAGCTACTGAAAGGTGGAAGCAAATGTGGGCTGTTTCCTAAAAAGAGAGCAGTTCTGTGGAGAATCCAATGTGTGATAATTAAGTGCTTTTATTCAGGGAAAGTTTTACAATGTGAAATTGTATCATGCTATTCTTTTAGATAGTAAATGAAATGAGGGCTCTTGTGGTGCAGTGGTAGTGTCCTTACTTCTGAGCCAGGAGGCCCAGGTTCAAGTCTGACCTGCTCCAGAGGTGTGTAATAGTATCTTTGAACAGAGTGATAACAAAATGTCGAGAGAGTAACTGAAAGTTTTTTTTTAAGAGTTATAAGTTGCTATGAAGATGGTAACAGGTTCATCTACTGAATCAGAGACAGCCGCAGTGACAAGAAGATATTAACCCAGGACTTGCCTAGCTAGATGTTGGAACCATGCATATGAGGTGGTTGTGCGCAGGCATATTACAAATTCTGATCTCCATGGGTAAAAGCCAGGATGACTTTGGTGAGTTTTGAGAAGATTTGTAGGTCAGGTTGAAGTCCTGGATGTAGGTTTGCTCGCTGAGCTGGAAGATTCATTTCCAGACGTTTCGTCACCCTACTAGCTAACATCTTCAGTGGGCCTCTGGGCGAAGGCCCACTGAAGATGTTATTCTATACAAATAACTCTTTTAAAAGTTTAGACATGCAGAGACCAGCAGGTCACAAACATCACCATTTTATAAACGAGGGCTCAAAGTACATATACTATTAATGACTTCAAGTGCATTGGCTGTGTTAGAAACATGCAGCAGAAATCACAGAAAGTGTTTTTAGTGAGAAGGGTTGTTTGCAAAGATGTTATCCAAACATCAATTATCCGAATTTTTGATTATCCAAACAAGATCTCAAGGTTTCGTAAAAACATTACATCAAAGAGGTGTTACCGACACTAGTGCGACAATCACATCTTTTGTTTACAATGATTAAAAATGAACCCGGCTGACTGAAATGCTGCCAAGAACAGTTCTGGACATCGATGGGATCCCAGGCACCATCTCCAAATGACTGACCTCTCTATCTCTCACTGACACTCTCTCTCTTCAAACAAAGACAGAAAGATTGACAATCTGGGAAAATTCAGAGCACTGAATATTCTCAACTATAGAATACACCAGCTTATTACAAAGGCTTCCCATCTGAGTTTTTGAAATAACAGTCCTGCATTCACAAGAACACTAAAGTTAATTGTTATCTTTCTTTATCCAAATTTTTCATGAATAATTAAAAATACAACAGATGTCTGGGTCACACTCATACAGAGCAGCTTTGCAGCAGTCCTCTAACTTTACAACTGGCAGATGTGAAAACTGTCAGCTTGCTCTGAGAAAAGAAGAAGATGTGTTTTGCATAAATCTCAATTTGATTCACATCATGCCGACACATGCCTCCGTGTAGGAAACAAATGGAAAAAAAAACACCAGAGTTTCCTGGAATTCCTTCGCTCGGTTTGTATTTTCCATGTTCTTGACAGTGCCTTTGAAGTTGCTATTTTCAGTCTCATCTCCCAAAGGCAGCAGCAGTCTTGCTGTTGGTGTCCAGTCCGGCTGCTGTCTCTATTCCATTACTTCATTTTGTTCCGGAGTCCCATTGGGGAGAAGAGATAAGAGGCATCTGGCCGCTTCACTCTATCCACTGGCTGAAACACGGAGGGTTGAAAGCACATGGTATTGTGGGGAGTTTACTGACCCACTGCGATGCTGCCTGGTCTCCTGAAAGAGGAGCAGACTCAGCAAGCGCTCGCTATGTCAATCCCATTGAAATGAAACAGTAGTGGAAAGAAGGCTCCAGCAATGCTGTAAGTCCCTTATATACACACACACACACACACACACACACACTCGTGTGTCTGCTCAGAGACAGGGAGCAAGGCAGACAGAGAGAAGAAAAAAGAAACTTCAGAAAACTCAGAGTCTCACAGGAGAGGCATTGGATCAGTTATCCGAACGATCAGTTATCTGAACAAAATACTCCCTGTTTGTCTCGTTCGGATAATCGAGGTTATTCTGTATTTCCTTTTGTCTGTGCCAATTTAAATACTGTGGCATTCAGGAAATTGATGCTTCCCTTGTGTATTGTGGCACTAAGTTTAATGGAGCAGTGATGATTTTAAGGATATGGATACCTTCTATGTGACACCAAATCTGCCATATCTTAACATATGTTTCTCCAATTACACAGTAGTTGCATTCCAGCAAAACCTTGCTTAATAGAAATAATGGGGCCGATGGAAAAAGTGGGGTTAGGAGCAGACGAGCAATAAATATCACTCACAAATGCTCAAAAATCACCAAAAGTCTAATCCAAAGTATAGCACAGCCTGAATGGAAGTTGAAATCATATTTATTAACAAAAGTCAATTTAACACAGTACATTTAAAAAAAATCTAAGAAAGTTGCTCTCTGTACCCTACCTGTCACAGAAAGCTGCTCCTTTGGCAGCTGACATTGTGCATGTGCAGAACGGCATGAAGACCGGCACTAACACTACGAATGTGCAAAATAGCACAGAGACATCAGTGCATGCGCAGAATGGCAAGAAGGTCAGCACGTGTGCAGAATGGCACTGAGATTTCAGCGCACATATCGGCACATGCGCAGACTGAAGCACGTGGACCAATCCCTGCTGGAATCGTGCTATTGCCAATAGAGATAAGTGTTCTCTAAAATGTCGTTCCCTAATTCTTCAGCGAAGTTATAGCCAAATTGCTCTGCCAAAACGTTCGTTATCCCAGAACTACCTGTACAGAAAATATTCATACTCTGACTGGATAGCCTAAAGAAGGAGTTATTGAGTTTGAAAAGGGATCCCTGAAAACCAAAAGTTAGTACACAAAAATCAAAAAGAATGTCGCAAGCTTGTGCTGTAGTCTGCTGAAGTTAAATGGCTCTTCACTACGTACTGCACATAGACACAACTCAAAGATTTTCTCTCTTGCTCAATGCTCCTATTACCAACTAAAGTAACAACTGCAAGTTATGTGGTAGACCTTAAAAGAAGAATAGTAGACTGTGAATCTCCTTTTAGAGGAGGTGCACCCTGCAGATATTACCTCTCCTTTGTACCAAGCAAGAAAGCCATACAATTCATTGGACCTGACAATTTAACTCAAGTTTTGAGGCTCTTCTCTACCCATCTTCTTTGATGGTGTAGCAGGTGACACAAGGTGATAGATTTTGTCTTGGGGGTAGTGGTAGGGAGATGGAAGGAATGTGGTCTCTTTGCAAGCTGATTTGGCACTGACAAATATACCTAATTCAGAGAAATGTGCTAAGATCAGAAAAAGTGACTAAGGTTAGTAGGAAAACAGGCAATTACTATTAGTTACTTGATGTCTGGATATATAAAGGGAAATAGCTGATACTGGGGGAGGTGGGTTTTTGGTATACATTATGGGAGATGTGCTATACACACACACAATCCTTTCTGCCAAAGAAAAATAAGCTTGGTTAATTAGTAAACTTAGTATACTTACCAGCATCCACAGCATTATGTAGCATGAATATATTATCAGGAGCAAAACCTAGCTCTATCATTACTCTACATTGATCCAATGTTTCTGGGAAATTGTCCAGTACCCAACCCCCAGCCACAAGATGATCAGGATTCTTCACTTTCTGTTCTTCCAAAATCTGCAAAACATATAAATTACAAATAACAGTGCATGCAGGTAACTGTATGTGTCAGTTCCATTGTTATAGCCATAACTATCAGCTGTGGCTCAGTGGTAGCGCTCTTGCCTCTGAATGAGAAGACTGTGAATGAAAATTCTCTGTAAAAAATCTGGACGACACTCCAATGCAGTACTAAGTGCATAATATATTGCTAGAGGTGTTATCAATGTAGGTAAAACCAATTTAAAAAGGCATTTTTATGTTGTAATTAAGTTGAGGGAACAGACAAAAGAAAGAGCTGCTGTTGATGAAAAGTCACTCTCCTGAAGCAAAATGGAACTGTTGACCAGGCATGAAATGGAACTGTTGACAGGGGAAACACTAGAGAGGCTCCTTTTCATATCTGACCAGCAACTGTGGGCAGATCGTTTCATCTTCTTAACTGTGTGCGTCCCAAAAATTAGAATCAGCAAATTTAGTGTACATTAATGCAATACAGACTAATCAGAATTGAAGTAAAGGAATATTTTTCAGGTAGAAGGTGGAGGGAATTGCTGAGGTGGAGAATGGCCAAACATTAAATCCAGGGAGAAAAACTAAAATCTAAATTCTAGCTTATGTGAGGCTTGTTATAATGATGTCAGTGAGAAGTGTATCATTTCATTAAAAGCAGGCTCGTGGGCTCATTTTCAAAAAGCTGACAAAATAGGTGCTGGTTAACTGCAAGCCCATTACTCAGATCACTGAATGTAAAAGCACAAAAATTATTATCAGGAAATTTAACCATATCTTACTAGCACAATGGTATAAAAACAAAAATTGCTCATGAAACTCACCAGGTCTGGCAGCTTCTGTGCAGAGAAAGCAGAGTTAATGTTTTGAATCCAATATATCAATAATTTGGATGTGAATGTGGGAAGTATGGTCAGTAAGTTTGCACATGATGCCAAAATAGGTAATATGGTCAACAGTGAAGAAAGTTACCTTAGAGTACAGTGGGACCTTGATCAGATAGGCCAATGGGCTGAGGAGGGGCAGATGGAATTTAATTTAGATAATTGTGAGGTATTACAAACCAGAGCAGGACTTAATGATAGGGCCCTATTTTTGGAGAACGAGGAAGCCTGGGGATGTAGGTGCATAGTTCCTTGAAAGTGGAGTCACAGGTAGACATGGTTGTGAAGATGTCATTTGGCAAGCTTTCACTCATTGGTCAGAGCATTATGTATAGAAGTTTGGATGTCATGTTGCAGCAGTACAGGACATAGGTGAGGCCACAATTCTGGTTGCCACATACAATTCTCGTCATAATTCTATGGGAATAATGTTGTCAGGACTGGAGGGTTTGATTTATAGGGAGATTTGAATAGGCTGAGTCTATTTTCCCTGGAGGGTTGGAGGCTGAAGGGTGATCTTACAGAGGTTTATAAAATCATGAGGGTCATGGCTAGGGCAAATAGCCAAGGTCTTTTTCCTAGGGTGGGGGAGTCCAAAACTAGAGGGCATAAGTTTAAGGTAAAAGGGAAAACAAAACTTAAAAAGGATGTGAGGGATAAATGTTTCACTTAGAGAGTGGTGTGTGTGTGTGGAACAAGGTGCCAGAGAAAGTGGTGGAGGTGGGTACAATTACAGTATTTAAAGGGCATCTGAATGGGTATATAAATAGAAAAGGGTTACAGGGATGTGGGCCAAAAGCTGGCATATTGGACTAGGTCAGATTGGGATGTCCGGTCGTCATGAACGAGTTGGACCAAAGAGTATGTTTCCATGCTGTATGACTCTATGACTTTAAGAAGCAGATGAACTCACAAATAAGATTTTAGTTGCACTTCTAACTAAGGGTTGTAAGCATTCATTACTTGTAAGCATTTATGACCATTAGCATCTCCTTTGCCTTTTACTCACTCCACTTGCTTCTGCTCCCTCCATCTCAACAACGTAAAACCGTAATTTTTCCCAAATTCTTATTTCCAAAGAAGAATCACAATGAGTCTCAAAAATGTTAAATTCAGGCAGAATCTTACAGGATCCTGAATTACTTAGGTTATGGCAAGAAAATTGTGAAAAGTTCAGCAAAGCCTTTCTCGACATTGGGAAAAACTAGCTGTGTTTTCCAACATTTCAATCTTCCCAGGTGGCAAAACATTGCTTGTGCACCACTGTCACTTGTGGGATGGATTTGTAATACTGTATGATGTACCATGAGTGCTTGGAACAAGAACCTGGACTGCCCATTCTAAATTAATGCCTAATATTTACATAGCATGAGTGCTTGCAGGTGTGTTTCACCTTTAGTGAATGGGTGTCTGTATGCTGTTGCCTTTTGAAAAAGCTTCAAAATTGAAGTCGCCCTCTCAGAGAACAAAATACTGACCCCATGCACTCCAAGTCTGGTAACAACCATTTTCTGTCTCATTCACCTCTGTATTTTACATTGGAAGTAAAATTGCTTCTCTGATAGGGAGTCTCAGGCTCAACTCTTTCAATGGTGAATACACAAATGCATACAGTTTATTCTTGATAGCCAGACTTGATAGCCAGATTACCAACCCCATTATTCCCCATTCTCCAGCCAACCAGTCTTTTTATATCTTTATCTCCTCTCATGTAGGGCCATTCCTTGAAGTAAACTGTCTCTCTTGTTTAGTGGCATTAGCGTTCTGATGCCATTTCACATGGCTCCCCAAGATCCGGGAAGATTTAACCTGGTGGGCAGATTTCTTCCCTTTAGCAACTCTTCTGGAGTTATGCCTGTAGTTGTATGAGGGATAGTTCGATAATCAAATAGAAAGTGGGACAGTTTGATATCGAGAGAAGATGTAGGCTGTTTCTTTTAGGCTGCCTTCAAAGTTTTGAGTGCTTTTCCACCAGACCATTGGATAATGGGTGGCATGCAACTATCCTAATATGCCGAATGCCATTCAATGTTAGGAAGTACTTGAATTCCTTACTGGGAGACAATGGGGCATTATCTGTGACCAACATATCAAGGAGGCCATGTATTACAAAAAATGCTCACAGCTTTTCTAGCTTGGTCCCATGTTCGACAAATGAACTCTTATGCACGTCCACCACTTTGAGTGGGCACCCATTATGACTAAGAATGCTGAGTGCCTCGAAGGGCTGGCATAGTCGACAAGTAACTGAGTCCAGGGTTTACCCGGCTATTCCCACAAAAGTAGGGGAAATGATGGCAGAAATGTTTGCCCTTGTTGGCACTGTGGGACTATCTCCATTAATGCAGATATGTCTGCATCCAATCTTGGCCACCAGATGTAATGTCTTGTCAACATTTTCATTTTGTACACCCTGGGATGACCCTGGTGGAGTTCAGGCAGTATCTGGCAGCACCCTTTACTCTGGATAAGCGCTCATGCTTCCAATAATAAAATGCCGTCTTCTACTGTGATGTGGTCTTGCTGGATGCAAAAAGGTTTCAATTCTGGGTGTGATGGCCCTTTTCTTTCCCCATCACCATGAGCTGTTTTAATTTTGTCAAGACGGGATCTTTATTGTGTCTACTATCTGATATTATCAGTGGTGATTAGAAGGGTGTCCAGAATGTTTAAAACAAGAACAGATTCTTCCAGTGGCAATACCACCAGTGTATCTGTATCTCAAGGCATCAGCATTTGCCATCTGGTCTCCTGGACAATGTTCTAACTTGTAACTGTATGTACTTAGAATGAGAGCCCATCACTGAATTCAACCTAAAGCTATGGGCAGCACAGCCTTGTCCTTTTAGATGCAGAATGGCAGTAGAGTTGGACGCTGCAACCAGAGCTCCTCTGATTTGCCAGTTGCTTTTCCTTTTTTCTTTCTTTTCTTTCCTTCTCCTTTCTGCAGTCTTTTTTTTCTTCCAAATGTTTAACTTCAAAATTTATGCAGAGGGAATGGAGGAGGCGACTCCCAGACCAGAGGTTGTCACTGGCAAGTCCCAAGATGAGTCTGAGACTAGGTGAGTGCAGGAGTCGAGTTCGAGATCAGGCCAGTGCGAGAGGCAACTCCTGGAGGTGAGTCAAGGGCCGGAGGCCAATGTGGAAGGCAAGTCTGGGTGGGAGTCCCGAATTGGAGGTCATTGCAGGGAGATGATTCCCGAGGGTGAATCCCGAACTGGAGGCAGTCATGGGAAGGCGGGTTCCAGCTTGGAGGCCATTGTGGGGGGTGAGTCCTATGGATGAGTCCCAGTCTGGAGGCCGTCACAGGGAGGTGAGTCCCGTGGGTGAGTCCTGGCCTGGAGGCAGTCATGGGAAGGCGGGTTCCAGCTTGGAGGCCATTGTGGGGGGTGAGTCCTATGGATGAGTCCCAGTCTGGAGGCTGTCACAGGGAGGTCACATCTGGATCAGAGGCCATCGCAGGGGAGGCAAGGCCCTTGTGGACTGGAAGCGAAGCTTGAGTTTTGAAGCATGGTGTAGTGTGGAGACTTGGCATGGTGTAGTCTGGAGACTACACAGACTTAGTGAAAAGGACAGTAATTTGAGTACTTTTTGAAAAAGAAACTTTTATTCTTATGCTAGACTTTTCAAGTAATTTGAATACTGTGATGACGCTGTCACTTTAACAAGGTTATTTTATCCTTGAGTTTTTTTTGAAAGGGGTCATAAAGACAGAGGTACCAACATGTCTGGAAATATCTACTTTAACAATGGCAAGGGAGTGACCAGTTCTCCCAGTTCAGGATTTTTTCTAGTTTGGTTTAGTTGTAGCAGAGAAGTTGCTACAGTGCAAAAAGGTTCCATTCTTAGCAGATGATTCTTGACTGGCTTCTCTCTCTGAAATCTTTCCTGCCTGTAAGAACCTGTGTTTGAATTTATCTTTTGCCAGGGAGTGTGTTTAAGGGACGTTATGGGAATTGGAACAGCTCCCCAGTTAAGTTGCTGTATTGAATCAGTTAAGGGATTCTAAAATCTGTTTTCTTTTGTTCATGTTTAAACTGTAGTCTTTGAATAAATTCTGTTTTGCTTAAAGCTGAGTGGTTTAGCTGTTCCAAGCCAGATGTAGGTGGACTTTCCAAGGTGTGCAATCTCCTGGATATGGGTCTGTGAGTTCTCATTCTTAGTTCAGGCCTTGTGGGTCTCTTTTGTTGTCTCAAGTCTGCATACTGCTAGCAACTACAATGACTTGCCAGCCCAGATCCTGAAGAAACATTTTACTGTTTGGACGAGGCTTAGTTTTGTTTTGGCATTTTGCTATGGAGTCCCTCTTTCAAAATTTGATCTGAGTGAGGCTAACAATTGTCTTCACTTAAGTGGGGTTCCCCAAACTCTGTTGGCCTGCTGAGGATATCCACTTTAATCAGCATACGCTGTAACTCATATGCTCCACTTGTCACATTTTAATGACAAAGTCAATTGTAGTGCCAGTTTGAATTCCAGTTGCACTTCAACTAGTAGGCTCTTTTGTGTGGTCACAGCATTACTACCATAGACCAAACAGTCTCTCAGCATCTCACTAAGGATTAAATGAAGTGAGATGCCTCTGTCAGTAATCTGAACCTTATCAAAAATTCTGACGTGGATTTCCCTGGTTCTAGAACTGCCAAATAAAACCAATAGCATCTCAGAATTAGAGAAAGTTTGGGGTCATAATATTCCTTCACTAATTTCGTCAATACTTGAAAGGCTTTAGTACTTGTTGTCTCAGAAAACATTAGGCTTCTAATAACCAAAAATGCTGTGGGTCAACAAACTGTCAGGAGAATTACTCATTGCTTTTCATTTGCCCCAATATCATTTGCACAGTAAAAATAACACATTCTTTCTACATATTGAGCCCAGTGATCAATGGCAGGATCGAACAAGTAAAGCTTCCCAAATAACAGCATGATGCCAGAAATGCAAACTCCAATTCAAAGACTATCGTTAAAGACTTTCTTCAAGAGTGAATTTTTTTTTCTCATCGCCACTGAAATAACTCCACAGAGGCCGGTATCCCACCTTGAAGTCACGCTTTATTTACACCTGCATATTATTTGACATTGATTCCACTTCCTTAGAGCCAGCCCTCAGACTGCATATAACCTCTGACAGTCCTGTTTTTAATCTATCTGCCAGGTCTCCCTAACTGGACCTCATAGTCTTATTCCAATCACTACACCTCTCTTCCTTAAAACCCCAATTCACAAACATTATTGACATTTATTTTATCCCGTACAGGGATGACATTGGCAAAATAACTGCTAATTCCTTGTGACATTTTGTTATATTCTCCTATTATCTCCCCACATTCCCACCTCTAGGTGACAAATTAGATTAGATTAGATTACTTACAGTGTGGAAACACAAATGTACTTTTCTGTACTGTTAACTGCAAATGTCTGCTACTGCTTCTCTACTTATGTATCTCTCAGCTTAGTTAGCTCAACTTCCATGCCCCCTGTTGCCTTTATTAACATGAGAAGTAGAAAACAAACATTTTGTTGAAGCTCTTCGTCCTGTTGCCACCAGTCTGTTTTCATGGAGACTGTGGTTTACACAGCCTGCTTGGCCTGATGTGATAGGGGAACAAGTTCTAACAAGAAGAGTTCCTTGTAATTAACAAGATAGAGATTACGGCATGTTAGTACTTAGTTACAGGCTACATTGAGATGATAGTCATTGTTATAGAGGAGGTCCAGTTGTTAGGTCTCACGATCTTAAGGTGTACTACTCACAAGTCTGTATGACATAATAGTGAGTGTTTTTAGCTTTCCTAGGTCAAAATTGATTTTAGAATAACTTGCATTCCAGTCAAAATATACCTCCCTTTAGGAGGTGATACTGTTGCCATGTTGCTTGAACATGTGCTGATCTCTCAAATTTTCGACCTCTTCACTTAGCATACTCAGCAATGGCTGTGAATAATAATTTAAATTAGCACATATGATAAAGTATGCATCTACATTTGTACAGATGAATGCTAGTTTGTTGTACATCATTATCTTCATGCCTGTTTGTGAAACCGACTGAACTTCACAGTCCATGAAACATTTTCTTGCATTACTACAATACTCGTTTCTTTCAGATGCTCACTACACTTAACCAAAATAAATGGACCTTTCAAATATATATTCTCTTACCTCTGAAATAGATTTTAACAATGTATCCATGTAGTCATTCATTGGTAGTTGCAAATCATCTTGCATTGCATTCTGAACAGCCTTATTCACAACTTCTTTTACATCTGGGTGGTCCTCAGTTACCTCTGGAATTTTCAATTGTTGTTTTACAGCTTCTAAAAGAGTAAAACAATGTAATCATTAATTTAGACACCAAACTTGACATAAATTTTAAATAAAATTAACATTAGGAAAAATGTTTTTCCAGTCTGACTTTATTTTCCAGCCAGTACCTTACTATACTTTGTAACTGAAGTACAGAACAGATGAACAGGACATTCAGTCAACTGTATATATATCCAACACACTGAGTTAGCTCACTGTTATTACAATTAAAAAACTGTTTCTTAAGGCATTATCTTGCCTGGTTGATGCTTTGGAACTACAAAATTGAAACAATAAATATATTAATAAAGATCTTCCATTTCACAAATGAGGCTTCACGCTAATCAGCATCCAATAACTTGCTCCATAAACTCTGCTCACAGTTTGACAGCTGTAACAAATTCTCTCACATTTGCTGAGACACTCTAAAACATCGTAAAACAAAAACAATATTCCACATAAAACAATCCCAACATTCCACAAAACGTCAATTCATCCGATCTCAAAACTTCAATAGGTCCTATAAATAGTTCCAACACCCAAATCCAGGTCCATTCCTTCACCAATGTTGAATTAGCTCTTTATTGTGCCACACTGCGCATCAAGTTTTTTTTTAAATCATCCATTCATTTTTGAAAGAAATAATTTATAAAGAGGCTAACAACATGGAGTGAAAGCATTACTTCCACTTACCGGAGAAGTTAATAAACGTTTCTGAATAAAGTAATTAATGGTGATTTTGGTCCATAAGCTCAGTTGGGTGGATTGCTGTTTTGTGGTGCAAAGAGATGCCAACATTGTGTGTTCAATTCTTACACCTACAAAGGTTATCATGAAGAACTCTCCTTTTTAATCTCTCCCCTTGTCTGAGGCATGGTGACACTTAAGTTAAACCAACAGTTGCCTCTCTCTAATGAGAGAGCAGCCACATGGTTCAGGAGGGATATAGTGACTTCAGTTTTACCTATTTTACCACTTTAGTTTTTTAAAAGATTATTCATTCATGGGATTCACTGGCTTCATTGGCTCCATTGGCTCAGTCAGCATTTATTACCCTTGGAAAAGTGATATTGAACTGCCTGCTTGAATTGCTGCAATCCATCTGGTGTGAGTACACCCAATATTAGGGGTTGCCAGTGAGGGATCGCTTTGTCTGTTACTGGCAATTTGGCAGAGATAATACAGTGATATTAGGACTGGGGATAACAACTGTTAATTCACAATGAATCTTCTAATATAAGTGCATTTGTACACTTCCTTCTCATCAGTTTTCTTTCTTAAGTGATATCACTATTAGTTTTTCACATACTTGACCTGATTTTACTTTTAATCTTATTCTTCATCAAATTTGCTCTTTCTGCCTTTTATCCTTCTTCTTTCAAAGCCTTGGAACTTTTACTCTCTGTTAAGTCATTTTGCTGGTATTTCTGGCTATTACTTGACTTTTCAACTTTCACTTCAGATTACTGTTCATAGACTTCAGTTCTGCATTTAACATTATTATTCCTCAGCACCTGGTTAGAAAGCTGAGTCTGCTGGGCCTGAATACCTCCCTCTGTAATTAGATCCTCGACTTCTTGTCTGGAAGACATCAGTCAGTCCGGATTGGGGACAGCATCTCCAACACCATCACACTGAGTGCCCCCACACCCCACCTCCAACCCACCGCCGCCACCACCACCCCCAGGACTGTGTGTTCAGTCCACTGCTGTTCACTCTGCTGACACACGGCTGTGCAGTGATGTACAGCTCGAATCATATTAATAAGTTCACTGATGACATGATTGTAATGGGTCTCATAAGTAGGAAAGATGAGTCAACATACAGAGAGGAGGTTCAGCGGTTTACGGACTGTCTCTGAACGTGGACAACATGAAAGAGATGGTTGTTGACTTTAGGAGAGCACTGACCGAGCGCTCTCCATTGGACATTGATGGCTCCCCCATGAAGATCGTGAAGAGCATTGAAATTTCTTAGCGTACACCTGGCGAGAATCTTACCTGGTCCCTTAATACCATCTATAACCAAGAAAGCCCACTAGCGTCTCTACTTTCTGCGGAGGTTGAGGAAAGCCCATCTCCCATCCCCCATCCTCACCACATCCTACAGAGGGTTCATTGAGAGTACCCTGAGCAGCTGCATCATTGACGGGTTCAGGAATTGCACCGTCTCAGATCATAAGACCTTACATTAGATAGTGAGGACAGCAGAGAAGATCATCGGGGTCTCTCTTCCCTCCATCACAAATATTTACACCACACGATGCATCTGCAAAATTAATAGCATTGTGGACAACCTCACACATCTTTCATTCAAATTAATCTCCCTCCTGCCATCTGGCAGAAGATACTGGAACATTTGGTCTCTCACGGCCAGACTGTGCAATAGTTTCTTCCCCCATGTCATCAGGCTCCATAACACTGTATGATCACTCTCTATTCCGTTTGCAATTTTCAGACGACATTTTGAATTGCTGCTAAAATGACGTTTTATTAATGATTGTTCATTGTCACATTGTAATTTGTCCATCACTGTGCCTATTGTCTTGTCTTGTCAGGAATTACTCTGCTGTCTTGCATGTTTTGCACTTTTCTGTGCACTCTATGCTGCCGTGTGTATGAATGTACTGTTGTATAGTCTGTATGTTTATATAGCACCCTAGTCCTGGAGGAATGCTGTCTCATTTTTATTGTACTAATTGTATATGGTAGAATTGACAAATAAGGATACACTACTCTAGTCTGAACATATTGGCATCCATCATAGAATTAGTTCTATAGAAGATTTCAATTGCTTGATTTCAGCATTATTTTGCAGCTTTCAGCTATGCAATATTCACAGAAAATCAATGCCACATTGTCTAAGACATAACTGCAGCTTATTAATCATGACAGGTTACATCCTTGCATATTCATATTTTAACATCTGATGATTTATATATGCAACTTCTCATCTAACAAGCAGGATTTTACACATTTGCTATCAGCCAGATCTCAATGGAGAATCATTGTGTAGTAAGTTTCTGCATAAAAACATGACATATCCCAGCTATAATGCTGAAGACCTCTGCTTCAGAATTATCTGTACAGCTACAATACTGAACTATACCTAACATTGTGGAAAACTGGCTCAGAAGGTCTTGTTTACAGAAAAGAAGCAAATTTAAAATGGCCAAGTGTCATTTTATTAATTCACTCTCAAATTATCAACAAGTGTTGGAAGAAATTATCTGGTATTATCCAGCAGTACTTACATACCACTAACCTGCTCAACAATGTCCAGCTTGGGTTCTGCTAACATCAGCCATTTCCAAGCTTACTTACTGCATTGCTAATTTCATAGAGTAAAAAGGTGAATTTATCAGTTTAAGGCAATGACCTGCTTGGGAGTACCTAATGATATTCCCATGACATTCTGACATTATCATTTTAAAACACCAACCCTAAATATCCTGGGGGGTTGGCATTGACCAAACATAAACTAAAAGACGTATCACGGGGAGATAGTGGCATAATGATAATATCACTAAATTGGTAACCTAGAATCGCAGGTAAATGTTCTGCGCAGATGAGGTTCAACTCCCACAATAGCAGATAGTGAAATTTCAATACAATTATAAAACCTGGAATAAAAGAAGCTAGCCTAGAGGTGACCACATAACCACAATTAATCGTCATTAAAATTTCCTTCCCTTAGGGAAAGACGTCTGCCCATTTGTACCCAGTCTTGTGAATTAAACAGAGGAGGTAGGAACAGGAGTAGGCCATTCCACCCTTCAAGTCTTTTGCTCCATTCATTCTGATCATGGCTGATCATTGAGCTCAATATCTTAATCCTACTCTGCTCCCGTATTCCTTGATTCCTTTAAATAAAAAAAAAATACAGATATATAAGGTTACAGGACGGGGTAAGTAGCAGTTAGCAGTTCCCCTCTTGAACTCCAAAGCCAATCCAACAGCTGCACAGCACAAGGTAAGAGTGCAATGTGATAGTCTCCACTTTCTCAGAGGGTGAAACTGCGAAACTGCAAAAGACTTAATACCATGCAAAACAAATCATTACACTTGTAAATAATTAGTATCTCATTCAATAATGTCAACACCTATACCTCAAGCAGTGTAAAGCAGCTGCAAAGTGCTAACCTATATGAAGTGCTGTAATAATTTGTCAAAGCATATTTGATATCATACTATAAATCCATGACCTTTACAATCAAGGATAAAGACAGCAGGCATATGGAAAAATCATTATCTCCAAATATGAGCACATGATCTTGATCTGTCACCATTCCTTCAGTGTTGTAAAATGTCCAGAACTCCCTAGTTTGTAGCATATGAGAAATCTTTGCCTGATGGACTACAGGAGTTAAAAGGGTGGCCCATCACAATGATCCCAGAGTAAGAGGGATAGTCAGACAAACGCTGGCCATCATATTATTGCCTGTATGCTGTGAATTACTTTTTCCATATTTGTTCATGGGGTGTGGAGATCATGTAGGCTAGACCAGGGTCTATTCTTCATTTCGAATGTAAATATACTTCAAAATTGAGAACTAGAGCATCAAAATCTGAAGAGTCAGTACAATGACAATCTCACATTTCATTAGATTCAAGTAAAAAGAGGAAAAGGACAGAAGGAGCCCTGTTAGGTTGAAGGTGAAACATCAGATATTAATGCCCAATCCATGATTTATGCTTGTCTCCACATCTCAGCATTGTTACAGCACAAAACAAGACCACAGAGCCAATTTTGTTTGTGTCAGTCCGCATGAGCATTTCATGTTATGCCATTTTTCTAAAGTTTTTCCATAACCCTGTAAATTTATTCCTTTAAGGGGAGGCAATGGCCTAATTGTATTATCATTAGACTATTAATCCAGAGAACAGGTAATGTTCTGAGGACCTGGGTTCAAATCCTGCCATGGCTGATTATGGAATTTGAATTAAATAAATACCTAGGATTAAGAATCTAATGATGACCAAGACACCATTGTTGATAGTCAGGGGAAAATCCATCTGGTTCACTAATGTCCTTCAGGGAAGGAAATACTATCCTTACCTGGTCTGGCGTACATGTGACTCCAGGTCTACAGAAATGTGTTTGTCTTAACTGCTCTCTAGGCAATTAGGGATGGGCAATAAATGCTGGCCTAGCCAGTGATGCCCTCATTTTGTGAATGATATTATCTATTATCCATTCTGAACAAGGGTCACTGGACCTGAAATGTTAAGTCTGCTTTCTTTGCACAGATGCTGCCAGACCTGCTGAGTTTTTCTAGCCATTTCTGTTTTTTGGTCTTAGATATTATCTAGCTGCTTTTGGATATTCAGTATCTAAGGAGACACGAATGGTGCTGAACAACGTGCAATCATCAGTGAACATTCCCATATCTGACCTCAAGATGGAGGGAAGGTCATTGATGAAGCAACTGAAGATGGATGGGCCTCATATTCTACCCTGAGGACTTCCTGCAGAAATATCCTGGAACTGAAATTACTGACCTCCAACAACCACAACCATCCTTCTTTGTAGCAGTTATGAATCTAACCAGTAGAAAGGTTTTCCCCAATTCCAAATTATTCCAGGTTTGCCAGAGCTCCTTGATGCCACACTGAGTCAAATGTAGCCTTTATACCGAGAACAGTTACTTTTACGTCTTCTCTTGACTTCAGCTCTTTTGTCTATTCTTGAAGAAGGCATCGTAATGTCAGGAGCTGACTGATCCTGGTAGAACCAAACTGAAAATCAGTCAGCAGTTTATTGTTAAGCAAGTGCTGCTTGATAGCACTATTGATGACCGCTTCAGTCACATTATTAATTAATAAAGGTGGACTGATGGGGTACTAATTGGCTGGATTGGATTTGCCTTGAGTTTTGTGTATAGGACATACCTGGGCAGTTTTTACATCATCTGCTACATGTCAATGTTTTAGCATCACCTGAATAGCTTGCCTAAGGGGACAACCAGTTCTGAAATAAATGTTTTCAGCAATATTGCTGGAAATTGTCAGGGCCCACTGTGCCATCCAGTATTTTGATCTGTTTTTGATATTATGTGGAATGAATCAAATTGGCTGGACACTGGCAGCTGTGACACTGGCGACCTCTGGAGGAGATTAAGATAGATTACTCAATCACAAATCTTTCAATCTTACCTTTTGCACCCCTTTGTGATGTTTTGGGCATCCCCATCATTGAGGGGGGGGGTGTTATTTGTGCAGCATCCTCCAACACAGGATGTTGTAGGACAGCAGAGCTAAGATCTGATCTGTTGGATGTGGATTCACTTAGCTCTATCATCTTTTGCCTAAGCTGATTTGAATGTAAGTAATCCTATATTGTAGTGACATTAGATTGACATCTCATTTTTAGGTATGCCTGATGCTGGTGCTGCTCCTGGTATATCATACTGCACTTTTCATTGAACCAGGTTTGATTCCTGTTAGAGTAGGGAAATGCATCGCTATGAGACTGAAGAGTGCCTTTGAGTAAAATTCTGCTGTTACTTTGATCCCTCCTGGATGCCCACAATTGAGTTGCTGGATTTGTTTGAAATCTATACCTTTCAGCACAGTGGTCATGCCACACATCACAATGGTGTAGTTCATCAATAAGAAGACGGGACTTCATCTCCATAAGGGTTGTGCGATGGTCACTCTTATTCATAGTGCCAAAGACAAACACATCTGTGGCAGGCAGATTTGCGAGGATAAGGTCATGTATGCTTTTCTTTTGTTAGTTATCTCAACATCACATCCCACGGACTCAGTCTAGTATATAATATGTCATTTAGGATTGAACCAGCTTGCTTAGTAGTGGTGCTGTGAAGCTAATCTCAGTATTGAGGAGACACTGATGTCCCCACCCAGAATGCATTCTGAGCCCCTTCACCCTCTGTGTTTCCTCCAAGTATTATTCAACATGGAGGAGCTTTGATTCATCAGTTAGAGGTGCAGGATGGGAGAAGGGTGTGTACTAATCAGCAGGGATTTCTTTACCCACGTTTGACATGATGCATGAGACTTCAAGGAGTCCGAAGGAAATGTTGAGGACTCTCATGCAACTCGCTCCCAAATGTATACCAATATGCTATACCTTGGCTGGGTTTTCCTTGTCAATGGAACAGTTTACATCTAGGGATGCTGATGGTGCTGTCTGTAAGGTATAATTCCATGAGTATGAATGTGCCAGGCTGTTGCTCATCTAGACTGTGAGACAGCTCTCCGAATTTTAACACTAGCCTTTGGATGTTGGTAAAAAAGGCTTTGCACAGCCCACAGGGCTGATTTTTGAATGCTTCAATTGAAGCTTAACTGCACTCTCGGGCACTGCATTCTAGATGATAACAACTCACGGTATGAAAACGATAATCTTCATTTGCTTGTTTGGTAAAATAGTCTAAACCTGCACCCTCTTGTCTCAATAATTTCATGAGTGGGGCAGTTTCTCTCTATCCACTGTGTCCAGATATTTCAGGATTTGAATACTTCGATCTTCCTTTCTTTCTCCAAGGAAAATAGTTTGGATAATTTAGGACTGGCAATTTAACTTAAGTTCTCCACTCATGGAACTAATCTCATGAAACTTTTCTGCACTCTCTTTCATGCCTTCACATTCTTTCTAAAATGCAGTGTCAAAACTGGATGTAATGCTGCATTTCAGGCCAAATTAGTATCTTAAGAGTTATACCGTTTATCTTGTTTTGTCTCTCCATTTCTTCCTACTAAACTACATCAGCTCACATTTCTCCACTTTGAAATCATCTAGCACCTTTCAATCCATTCCACAAATTTGACTGTGTTCATTTGAGATTCTACAGTATTCTCTTCACTGCTACCAGTGATTTTAAAATTCTGAAATTTGTTGAAATTGTACCCAGTATCCTAAGATTTAAATCATAGATATGTAAAACACCAAAATAGACCCTTTGGTCTAATTTATTCATGCCGACCAGATGTCCTTACCTAATCTAATTCCATTTGCCAGCACTTGCTCCATATCCCTCTAAACCATTCCTGTGTATACACCCATCCAGATACCTTTTAAATGTTGCAATTGTACCAACCTCCCCCACCTCCTCTGGCAGCTCGTTCCATACACAAGCCACCCTCTGTGTGAAAAAGTTGCCCCTTAAGTTTCTTTTAAACTTTTCCCCTCTTGCCCTAAAGCCCTTTAGTTCTGGACTCCCTTACCCCAAAGAAAAAAGCCTTGTCTATTTATCCCATCTATGCCCCTCATGATTTTATAAACCTCAATAAGGTCACCCTCAGCCTCTGACTCTTCAGGAAAAACAGCCCCAGTCTATTCAGCCTCTCCTTGAAGCTCATATCCTCCAACCCTGGCAACATCCTTGTAATTCTTTTCTGAACCCTTTCAAGTTTCACAACATCATTCCAATAGGAGGGAGACCAGACTTGCATGCAATATTCCAAAAGTGGCCTAAAGAATGTCCTGTACAGCGCAACTTGACCTAATCACTCCTACAGTCAATGCTCTTACCAAAAAAAAAAGGAAAGCATAAGAAATGCCTTCTTCATTATCCTACCTACCGGCGACTCCACTTTCAAGGAACTATGAACCTGTACTTCAAATCTCTTTGTTCAGCAACACATCCAGAACTTTCCCATTAAATGTATAAGTCCTGCTCTGACTTGTCTTTCCAAACTGCAGCCAATGACATAGATCAGCAAAAGCAAAGATCCCAACATTGAATCCTGGGAAACTCCATGACAAAATCCCTGAGACATTAATCATTACATCTCTATTTCTTGTCACTCAGCCAATTTTGTATTCATGTTGCTACTGTTCCTTCTTTATCATGAACTATAAATTTACTCTATGAAATGTCTGTGAAAGTCCATTTACACCACAGTGTTACGACACAGACACAGACAGCTGAATCAAAGCAGCCTGTACCTCTATATTCATAACACAGTAACATTAAAAACATTGAAAACTCCTAATGTTCCAAAAGAGATCATTGAATAACTAATCCTAGATTTTTAAGTAATTAATTCCAATTTTGTGTCTTTGATTTCATTTGATTTGATTTATCATTGTCATTGTACTGATGTACAGTGAAAAGTGCTATCTTATGTGCTTTACAGGCAGATTGTTGTATACAAGTGCATCCGGGTAACAGAACAGAGTACAGGATATAATGCTACAGCTGCCGAGAAATTTGTCTTAAGCAAAAGACTTAATAATTTATTAAATATATCATAACTTTAGCAGAGAGAAGCCAGACAAGGTGATCTAATTAATGTCTATACCTCAAACCCAAAGAAATTGTTTTCTGTCCCATTCACAGAAAAAAAATAGACAAACAAGGTTAAGGTATAAATAAAACAGGCCAGATTATGCAAATGTTTTTATAATGTTTAACAGGCATAGATGTGGATCCCTTGATTGCTTTTTGCAGAAAAGTTGATATGGGTCACTATTCCAGTTCACTCAGTAAAAATATTAACATTTTTAAATCAGCTTTCTACTCTCTGGGTTTTTGGAAGGTTGTGTGGGAGATTGGGCAGAGAGCTTTCAAATCATTATCAGCCAAGCTCAACTCCACAGAAATCGTCATTCAACTACAACTCTAGTCCTGCCGTCGTGAGAGTAAATATCTTTTCCCAAGGCCTCAATTACCACTCAACATCTGTCATCTACTTGAATTTAGCTCACTTCCAGAATTGCTGGAAACAATACCTTTTTAATAGTCAACCTCTGCTACCTCTTTAAACACAATCCTCTTTCCTCAGGTCACTGTATCTGTGGGAACTCTTTTAGTCAAGAATCAGCCTGTAATTAACCTCTAGGCCTGACCTCAAACACAACAAAAGCTTGTTTGGTCTCTTAGTTTCCCTTTTCTACAAGAAATAGTTTGTAAAGTCCACAAGTCACCTTTAGCAAATCACCTAAGCAAAATTGGTCAAATAATGTAAATAAAACTAATGAAAATTTTCACGTGGGTTCAAAAAACATCAGTAACATTATTCTTATTAAACCTTTCTATTACCTATTCAAAGAGCTCCAGAAAGTTAGTTAAATGCCAACTTTAAGAAAACCATGCTGGCTTTCATTAATTAACTTGCATCTATCCATGTGACCATTCATTTTCTCCAAGACTATTGATTTTAGAAGTTTTCCCACCATTGAAGTTAAACTGATTGCTGGGTTTACCTTTATACACTTTTTTGACCAACTGGAACATTTGCTATTCTCCAGACCTCTTGCACTACCTCTGAGTCTAAGTAACATTTAAAAAAATTACAGTCAGTCTCTCTGTAATTTCCACTTTCTTCACTGTCCAAGTAGTAGTCACTTAGTGGAACAGAACTTCAATATTGCTTAAGAAAACACATTCTGTCAAAGAGTTTCATCTTGCCCACATCAAGACATTATTATTAGGTTGTCTTCCTATCTGCAAAGAACAACTGCCTGTGCTTTGACGTAAATAGTTTCCAAAACATGGCACACTATGGTCAGTACTGACAATCCTTAATTTATATCTGTAATTCTTAGCACACCAGGGATTACTTAGCAATTATTGTCGACTTACATCTAATTTGGACACTGTTTTTAAACTTCTGCAAGGACATCCTGTTCTTGGGAATGGTCAGAGCCTTGTCGGTTGAGAATAGTCAACGGGGCATTTTGCTTGATACACACCACCACTCTTTGGGACAGAGGCCTACATTCCTAGCATCATGCCAGCAATGAAATTCATATGCAACATTAAACAAAAACCCCCCACAGATGCTGGAAATCAGAAACAAAATCAGAACTCCTTCAGAACAAGTCACTGGATCCAAAATGTTAATTCTGCTTTCTCTCCACTGATGCTGCCAGATCTGCTGATTTCCAGCAATTTCTGATTTTGTTTCATATGCCACATTACTCAGTTATGCAATAGGCAGAATATCTTTTTGCTTTGATTGCAACAAATTGTTTGCTGGCAAACGTGGAATTGCTGCATAGCAGTGCTATATCACTTATACTTAAATTTTTGAGCTCTTTTACCCTCTAGGGTAACCTGATGATTTGATAATTTCTTGTTGTGTATCACTCAAACTCATGAACAGGCCTAAGGCTAGCATCTTCGATCCTAAAAAATGCCCAATTTTTTGCAATGTGAAAACCTTTGACTTTTTTTCCTTCAGTATCCTTGGATACATTTCATTGGAGTTATCAACTTGAAGTATTCTATTTAAAACCTCTTTCTTGTTAATTGTAAAATTTTCTCTGTATTACAATAGGAAGATAAACTAATGAAACATTTGTAGTGTTTACAGGACCTATATCTCTTCAACATAACTTAGTACTGCACTGTGTTGGAATATCTGTCATGATGGGTTACTGAGTAATCTTTCGTAGAAACACATAAACTGCTCAATTACTGCCTCATAAATGCTTTAAGATGAGCTCATAAATTTTAGCTTTGTTCACTCCACAAGTCAAGTGGAGTTGAAGGTTTCTGGTGATTTTCTTATTTTGGGGATTATCCAAGAAGCCACTCAATAACTCAATTTTCTATTTCCGATTTATGAACAGACTTACTTCAGACTTTATTTCCAAATTTACAAAGAACACAGGCAAATCACCTAAATTGACAATAATCTTTAAAAAAAAAGAAACATTGAAAATAGAAGCAGGATTAGACCATTTGGCCCTTTGAGCCTGCTTCGCCACTCAATATCATTATGGCTCATCATCCAACTCAGTACCCTGTTCCAGCTTTCTCCCCATACTCTTTCAACATTTGCAAAAGGAGTCTGATCCCTTTAGTCCTCAGAAATATATCTATTGTTAGCCTCAATTGCTTTCTGCAGCAGAGAATTCCACAGGCTCACCACCTGTTGGATAAAGTAATTTCTCCTCATCTCAGTCCTACATGTATCCTTAAACTGTGACCCCTGGTTCTGGACTAACTGGTCATTGGGAACATCCTTCCTGCATTTACTCTGACTAGTTTTCTGCATAGGTTTCCATGATATCCCCCCTCATTTTTCTAAATTCCACTGAATATTGTTCTTACGTATCCAGGCTCACATCATACATCAGTCCTGCCATCCCAGGAATTATTCTGGTCAATGTTTGCTGCACTTCCTCCATATTCAGAACATTTTTCCTCAGGTAAGAAAATCAGAACTGCACACAATACTCAAGGTGTGGTCTCACCAAGGCCCTGTACAATTGCAGCAAGACATCCCTGCTCCTGAACTCAAATCTCTCGCTACGAAGACCAATGTAACACTTGCCTCTTCATTGTTTATTTATACTTTTTGTTTTCTCTGCCAACCAATTCTCTCTCCATCTCAATACTCTCTGCCATCACATGTGCTTTACTTTTGCACGCTAATCTCTTAGAGGGGACCTTTTCGAAAGCCTTCTGAAAGTCCAAGTAAGCCAAATTCACTGGCTCCACTTTGTCAAGTTTACTAGTTACATCCTTGAAAAAATCCAATAGATTTGTTAACCATGATTTCCCTTTTGTAAATCCATGCTACCTCTGTCTAATACTGTCACTGTTTTCAATTCTTTTATAATGGATTCTAGCACTTCCCCCACTACCGATGTCAAACTAACCTGACTATAATTCCCTGTTTTCTCTCTCCATCCTTTTTTAAATAGTGGGATTACAAAAGCTATCTTTCAATAAATAAGAACTCTTCCAGAGTCTATAAACTCTAATAAGATGACCATCAATTCATCTAGTATTTCTAGGGCCATTTCCTTACGTTCTCTAGAATGTACTTTATCAGGCCCTGGTGATGTATTGGCCTTTAATTCCATCTATTTCCCCTACATTAATTCTCTACTAAAACAGATTTCCTTCAGTTCCTCCCTTCAACTATACTCTGTGTTCCCCAATATTTTTAGGACATTATTTGTGTCCTGTTTGTAAAGAGAGAACCAAAGCATATGTTTAATTGCTCTGCTGTCTCTTTGTTCCCCATTATAACTTGAACCCAAGTTTCCTGGCTCAGAGGTAGAAATACAATGACCGCATCACTCTTCCACTTCCCTGTGTATTAAGTAAGTTTTATCTTCATGTTCATCTTTTTATGATTCATTAATTGTTACAGCTTGTCCTCAACAAGAAGGATATATTCGCTCCCTTAATTAATTTGGTCTACTTCTGTTCTTATTTTTTTACGTTCATACGCATGTTCATGTAAACCACTGGAGTATTCAAGACATTAGAAATTATGTTTCAACAGATTAAAAATGCATTATAGTTTCTGCCTTTTGTGATTTGTTAACATGTTCACCGCCTTATGGAAAGCCAATAATGAATATCTTCTGGGAGTCAACCTTAAAATAAATTTCTCTCTAAAACAATGGTAAAATGTTCTATAGCATGCGGATATGAACACATCTTAAAATTAGCATAATAAATAACATTTTCTAACAACAGGCAGTCGCTATCTGGTTATTCATATAACGGTACATTTTCAGTACACATTATATATTGATGCACAAAGTCTGACGAATGTTAATGTTAACTTGAGAACACTGCACAATTTGAATCAACCTCTCTATTTGTTCCTATCAAATATTTAACATGTCTTTCTCTCTCTGCAGATGCAGAGAAAAATCTTTAACAAGCAAGTCTGAGAAAGTGACAAGACACAGACAAAACACAGTAAAAAATCGAATTTTTGAAGTGAATTAATTATTGCCTGCTCCTTGCTAATAAAACACTTAATTACCTGTTAAAAATTGGAATGTTTTGCAATAAGTAATATGCATTGTTTACTTTCAAGTTTGTATTGGATTTTCTTCATAAATTCAAGCAAGCATGCTTTCGCAATTCACTGCAGCAGCTGCTCGTGTTAATAATTGTCTTGTGTTTTTCACTATTATTAAACAAAACACCCGATAGAAATACCAAACTAATTCCTAGCATGGATGGTTTGTCCTGTAATAAAGATTAAATAGCTTGGCTGTTTATTCATTGTAGAATGAGAGGTGATATTTAAGCATACAGATTTTTTACAGGAATTGACAGGGTAAAGCAAAAAAGATGTTTCCCTTTGGCTGAGGTGTCTAGACCAAGAGGACAAAGTCTCAAGAGCCAGGGCCATTAAGACTGAGATGAAGAGGAATTTCTTCACTCAGAGAAAAATGCCTCTTTTGAATTCTCCTTGTAGAGATGCTCAGTCATTGCCTATGTTCAAGAATGAGATCAATAAATTCCTATGTATTAGCAATATCAGGGGATACAGGGATACTGCAGGAAAATGGTATTGAGGTAGACGAACAGTCGAGATTTACTTGAATAGTGGAGCAGACTTGAGGAACTGGATATGATCCTATTTCTTGTATTCTTAAAATTTGTCATGAAAATGCATATTAGTCAATATTAGTATCCATTAAATATTTTACCTACCAATGTCAAAAGGTACTTTCGATACATCATCAGAGGACTGTACTTTATATTTTACTGCATCAGTATCTAAATTAAACATAAAAACAGAAGATGTTAGCATTATATAAACAATATCTTTAAAATAAATGGATTTGAATGTTACATTGACTGTTTACAGATGGTTTTATGTTCTTTATAAAATAAGGACAAACACAAATACATTAATCATGTGCGTTTGCTAAATCTTTCAGATTTTGTAATGATTCTTCACTGAGTTAGGAATAAATGTAACTTATATTAGTTTAATTGGATTTTCATGCACTAAATAAAAGATTATTTGTTGTATCACGCAGTTTTAAATTCGAATACTTATATAAAGACAGTTTCACTTGAAAAATATCAGTGTTTTCATTTAAAAGATATGCAAATAAAATCTTTCAATTTGCTTTCTGAATGCAGATTTGGGAGTGAACAACTGGTAGCGTGGCATGTTGAATTCCACGATATTTGAAGAATGAAGAAAACTCTACAAGGTAGAACTTTACAGTAACATGGGAACAGACAGTTAACCATAAAACCTGTTTTGCCATCAATTAGATCATGACCGATCAACTACATTAATACAGAAAAGTGGCATATCTCTGCATTCCTTGATGCCACTCAGCTCCAGAAACCTATCAATTTCCACCTTGAACACAGTCACTTGTAAAGTTCTACAGTCCACTGGGTATAGAAAACCAAAGAGTTGCCACACTCAGTGAAGAAATTCCTCCTCATCCCAGCCATAAATGGTCTCTCTCTTATTTTGAGATTAGGTCCACTGGTTCAAGACTCGCAAATCAGCAGTGAAATCATTTCAAAACCAACTTGTTATGTCCTGTAAGAATTTTATAAGTTTTGAATAAAATTACTTCTCATTCTTCAAAATTCGAGAGAACAGAGACCCAGTTTCCACTATCTCTCCTCAGAAAACAAATCTTCCAAACCAGAAGTCAGGCTGACAAACCTTAATTGCCTTCCTTCGATAAAGAGACCAATACCTCATTTACAATTTCAGTGAGGCTCTAAGCCATTGCAGGAAGACACCTTACTTGTGGCTTGAAAATCCCTTAAGGAAGGCAAATGAGGATGGCCAACAAACCATTTGCCTTCCTTATTAATTGTTGTATTTGTATGCCAGCTTTTAGCCTCAAAGAAACATAAGAAAACATATTTTGGCCCACTGAATGTGGCTCAGTGGCAAATTAGTTAGCAGCACATCCTGTCACTAAGCTAGTCCTTTTTCCTGTCAGAAGCTGTTTCTTGACTCAAGGATACTCTGTCCTTGACTATTTTCAGTGGGATAATAAACCAGACTGGGCCCTGATCAGTCTGGTTTGGTACACAGATTAAATGATTTTGCGAGGCCTTTTGTCTACATGTAAACAGATGAGACTTCAAACCAAAGTGGTCATGTTTTAGAAGTGACTTGTATAATGAAAGGGAAGTGGTCAGCTTTCTAGCTGAGCAGTTTAGTTCAGTCCTGAACTGGTAAGGAGTTTCACAGTGAGCTATGTGGAAACTCTCTCCCTCTCTCTTTCTGCCTTTGAACTTCAACCTGTAAGCATGTGTTCCAGTTATACTGGATTTTAAAGGGAGGTTGCTTCTTGGGACTGTTGTATATGTTCGGAACAGGATAATTAAGTCTAGTTTGGATAGACTGAGTTCTGTAGGAGTTCTTTATTTTGTTCTTCGTGTTTCATTGTGTAGTTTTGTGAATAAATTTTTTGTCTGTTTTAAACCTGGTAATCAGCCTCATTAACTTAATCTGGGTAATTTTCACTGTACACTTATTGAAACAAATTGCAAAGTTATGGTCTGTGCTGCCTGCTTAAGAATGTTTTGAGTGGTCTGGCCTAGTCTATAACAGGCCTCACGGTGCCAGGAACTTGGGTTTGATTCTAAATTCAGGCAAGTGTGTGAAGTTGCATATTCTTCCTGTATTTGCGTGGGTTTTCAGTAGGTACTTTGGTTTCCTCCCACAAGCCAATGATGTGCAGGTTAAGTGGAATGGCCATGCTAAATTATCCCGTAGTATCCAAGGATGTGTAGGCTAGGTTGGTTAGCCATGGTAAATGTGGAGCTACACAGATGGGGTGTGGGCAGGAGGCAACTGGGCAAGATGCTCTTTGGAGGGTTAGTGTAGACCTGATGGATTGAATGGCCTCTATCTGTGCAGGCGGGATTCTGTGAATCTGTACTGCCAAAAATACACTACTACCTCCACTAACTGCACTTCCCTGCAAAAGGCTCACAAATGTTATAACCCTACATGTGTTTATCCAAGTACTTTTTAAATGTTATGAGGCGACCTGCCTCACCTAACCTTCCAGGAAATGCATTTCAAATACCCATCACCCACTGGGTGAAAAAAGATTTTCCTTAAATCCCCTATAAAGCTTCTGCCTTTTACTTTAAAATTTTGCCCCCTTATTAATGACCCTTCATCTAAGGGGAATAACTGCTTTATATTCAAGAGTGTGGTGTTGGAAAAGCACAGTAGGTCAGGCAGCATCTGAGGAGCAGGAAAATCGATGTTTCAGGCAAAAGCCCTTCATCAGGAATTAGGCCTCACTTTCACCTCTTTCGTACTCACTTTTGCCTGCTTTATATTCACTCTGTCAATGCCCTTCATAACCTATACATCTGAATCATATCACCCCTCAAGCTTCTCTGCTCCAAAGAAAACTGCGCGGGCCTTTACAACCTCTCTTTGTAGTTGAAATGCTCCATTCCATGCAACATCCTGGTGAATCTTATCTACACCTTTGCAGTACAATCACATCTTTCCTATTATTTGCTGGTCAGAACTGCACAGAGTACTCCAGGTACGGCCTAATCAAAGTTCGATACAGCTCCAAAATATCCTCTCTGCTCTTATAATCTATGCATTAACTAATAAAGGCAAGCGTCCCATATGCCGTCCTAATTATCCTATTAACCTGTTCTGCCGCATTCAGGGATTTGTGGACAAGCATCCCAAAGTTCCTCCGGGTTCCTTTGAACTTCCTCGTGTCATGCCATTCACTCAATACTTCTTTGCCTTTGTTACTTCTTCCAAAGTGCATAACTTCATATTTGTCAGGGATAAATTTCTTCTGCCATTGATCTGCCTATCTAACCAATCCATTATATCTTCATGTAACCTAAGACCTTCCTTCTCAAGGTCAACCAACCAGCTAATCTTTACGTCTTCCGCAAACCTACTTATTATCCCTCCAAGATTCTCAGCTAAATTTATGAATATCTCAAACAATGAGGGATCCAGCACTGCTCCCTGTGGTACACCACTGCATGCTGGACTCCAGTCACACAATCAACCTTCCACTACTTCCTCTGTCTCCTATCACTAAACCAATTTTGCATCCAACTTGCCTAGTTACCCGGATATCATGAACTTTTATCTTCCTCATCAGTTTCCCACATGGGATTTTGTCAAAGGTTTAATGATTCGTGAACAAGGATATCCAGGCCCCTTTGGATGCCAAAACTTCCTATTTAAGATAGATTCTGCTGTTTCTATCAAAGCAAATAACAATCACACTTAAATAAAAGCAAAATTATGCAGATGTTGGAGATCATTAAAAAAAAAGTAAGTGCTGGAGAAACTCAGCAGGTCTAGGAGCATCTGTTGGGAGAGAAAAACAGAGTCATTGGACCTGAAGCAGTTATTCTGCCATGGAACATGGTGAGCATGACTGACAACCTTATATTCGTTGTGAGCATAATTCTTAACATATTCAAGATTATTCACTAATGTTGTCCACATGCAGAATCTCATCTAACATGGGACACAGCACTTAGAATTTTGTAAGTATGAACTGATTCGGAATGGTCAGCAGGCCATACACACAGACACACACTCACAGACACAAAACGAATCTGCCTCCACAGCTCTCTGTGGAAAAGGATTCCAAAGACTCTCAATCCTCTGAGAAAAGAAATTCCTTCTTATTTTAATCTTAAACTGGCTTCCCTTAATTCTGAGACAAGGCTCTGTGGCCTTAAACTCTCCCGTGAGAGAAATACCCTCTCAGCATTTACCCAGTCAAAAATTCAATATGTTTCAATAAGGTCACCATTCATTCTTCTAAATTCCAATGGATAGTGTCCCAACTTGTTTAACCTTTGTTCATAAGAGAATCCTTCCATACAAGAGATCGTCTCTGAACTGCTTCCAATAAACTATTTAGCAGGCTAAAAAAGAAATTTGGCAAGAGTCAGTTAAGTAAAAAAGAATTGAAAAAGTAACGAATCAAGATAGGAGCAATGTTTCAATGAGATTGAATATCTGAAAATGATAATGTCGTTTTCCTGTTTACAGAGAGTCATAGAGATATACAGCATGGAAATAGACCCTTTGGTCCAACTTATCCATGCCAACCAGATATCCTAACCTAATCAAGTTCCATTTGCTAGCACATGGCCCATATCACTCAAAACTCTTTCTATTCATATACCCATCCAGATGTCTTTTAAGTGTTGTAATTGTACCAGCCTCCACCACTTCATCTGACAGCACATTCCATACATGCACCACCCTCCAAGTGAAAAAGTTGCCCCTTGGGTCCCTTCTAAATTTTTCCTCTCTGACCCTAAAACCTATGCCCTTGAGTTCTGGATCCCTTACCCCAGGGAAAATGCCTTGTCTATTTAGACTACCCATGTCCCTCATGATTTTATAAACCTCTGAAAGATCATCCCTCAGCCTCTGACGCTCCAGGGAACACCTTTTCAAATTGACTTACATACACTTATATATTATCTATAGTTTTTTTTATTTATGCAATTGACTTGTTTTCTTATGTAAAGAATTTTGTATGCATGTGTCCAGTAGCTAATTACCATTGTAACCAACTGCAAAAATACAGAACCTGTTAAAAACCAAGCGTGAAGCCTTCAGATCAGGAGACCCACTCAAATATGAGGAATCCAAGTATGACCTTCGCAGAGCCATTAAGACACCCACGGACCAATACCGTTCCAAACTCAAGACCCAGACAGATACCCGGTGACTAAGACAAGGACTGAATGACATCACTGGTTCTAAAAAGAGACAGTGCAAATAGCAGACGATGACACATCTCTCCCAGATTGTCTTCTGTGTTCGTTTTCCGCAGAATTTCAGAGGAGAGGTAACACCTATTCCAACAAGTCCTGACTGACCTATCCCAACAGTCACTGCATCAGAGGTCAGATCAGTTTTCCTTTGTGTGAATCCAAGGAAAGTGATGGGACCAGATGGAGTTTAAGGACATGCGCAGGTCAACTGGCAGAGGTCTTCTCAGTAATCTTCAACCTCTCCCTGTTACTATCCCTGCCTGTTTCAAGAGAGCCAACATCATCCCTGTGCATAAGAAGGCTCATGCAGCATGTCTCAATGACTACCGCCCAGTGGCCCTAACTTCGGTGGTCATGAAGTGCTTTGAAAGACTGGTCATGGCATTAATCGACTCTAGCCTCCCCACTACTCTCGACTAGCTCCGATTTGCCTATCGGACCAACAGATCCACGTCAAATGCCTTATCACTTGCCCTTCACTCCTCCCTAATACATCTTGACACCAACAACAGCTACGTAAGAATCCTACTCATTGACTACAGTTCAGCCTTCAACACTATTATCCCCTTGAGACTGATTACTAAACTGAGTGATCTCAGACTAAGACCCACTCTCTACAACTGGATCCTCAGTTTCCTGACCCACAGGCCACAATGAGTAAAGATTGGGGACAATATTTCATCCTCACTAACACTCAACACTGCAGCCCCCCAGGGGTGCGTACTCAGCCCCTACTGTACTTGCTGCGAACCCATGACTACGTCGCCAAATACCAGACTAATGCCATGTTCACCGATGACACCACCATAGTCGGTCAAATCTCAGATGGCGATGAAACAGACTACAGATGAGAGGTGGAAGACCCGGAAAATAGGTACACTGAGAACAACTTAGCTCTCAATCCCGACAAAACCAAGGAACTCATTATTGACTTTCAGTGGGATGTGACTTATGCCCCCCTACATATTAACATTAACAGCACAGAGTGGAGAGTGTCAAGCTCCTGGGATTAGTTATCCACAACAAGCTTTCTTGAACTCTTCACGTGGACGCACTGGTTACAAAGGCCCGACAGTGTCTCTTCTCCCTTAGGCAGCTGACATGACAGTGAAGACCTTTGCCAACTTTTATATGTGCGCCATCCAGAGCACTCTGTCTGGATGTGTCACTACCTGGTATAGCAACTGTACCATTCAAGATCGGAGACGGTTAGACACTGGCGAACTCAGCACAGACAATCACAAAGGCCGACATCCCATCTATAGAATCCATCTACCGTTAGCAAGAAAAGGCCTCCAGCATTCTCAGAGATCTATCCCACCCTGGCAATGTTTTTCTACAACCTCTACCATCAGGGAGAAGGTACAGAAGCCTGAACACACGCAGCAGCTGGGTTTGAAACAGTTTCTACCCTACTGTTGTTCGAATACTGAGTGGACTCACAAACCCTTTACATTTGCCGGTACCTGGGTTTTTGTTTTGCCGCTGTTTACCTATTATTTACTTATCTATGCTATTTTACTCTGTGATCTGTCTGTGTTGCTCACAAGGCAAAGCTTTTCATTGTGCCTCGGTACACATGATAATAAATTCAATTCAATTCAATTCAAATTAGCCTTATGATATATCAAGGCAGATTTCACACATGGATTTGTCTTGACCAGGATTACCATTAGCTGATATCAAAACACTACAAGTAGCATTCTCAAAATCCCCCGATAAATTTGTCAAACATGATTTCCCTTTCACAAATCCATACTGACTCTGCTTAATTTTACAATTATTTTCTAAGTGCTCCGCTGTCACATCCTTTACATCATTTCCTAATGACCGATGTCAAATTACCAGGCTTGTAGTTCTCCAATCTCCTTCTCTTTTCCTTCTTAAATATTGGGGTTACATTCACTACTTTTCAGCCCTTGGAAACCTTTCCATGATCTACACCATGCTGAAAGATAATCATCAACCAATACATCTGCTAATCACGATAGCCATCTCCTTCAACACTGTGGGATGTAGCTAATTTTTTTCCAGGGCATTTATCAAACTTCAAACTCATGCAGAACAGAAAAAGGCCCTTTAGCCCACCATTTCTGTGCCAATCGACAAACACCAAACTATACTAATCTCAATTACCTGCCTTTGGTAGGCAACTTACTATGCCAAGGCATTTTAAGTATTCATCCAGGTGCTTCTTAAATATTGTGAGAGTATCTGCCTCCACCACCCTCTCAGGCAGCACTTTTCATATTTCTACCACTCTCCAAGTGAAAAAAAATCTTTCACAGATCTTCTCTAAACTACTTACTCCTCACCTTAAAATTTATGCTCTCTGGTCTAAGGCATGTTTGTCAAAGGGAGAAGATTCTCTTGATCTACTCTCATAATTGTGTATACCTCAGTCAGATCCCCTCTCAATCTCCTCTGCTCCATGAAAAATAAATGCAACCTATCCAGTCTCTTCTCATAACTGAGAGTTTTCATCTCAGATAACATCAGTGCAATTACATCCTCCTTCACCAGAACTGCACAAAGTATTACATCTGTGATCAAACTAATGTTTTATAAAGTTGGAACAAGATTTCCTTCCTCTTACATGCTATGCCCAGACTGATGAAGGCAAGCATCCTATATGTCTTCTTCACCATCTTATCTACTTGTATTGACATCTTTAGGGATCTATGGACTTGTACTCCAAGGTCCATGTGTTCCTCAGTATTCCCTAGGCACCTATCATTCATTGTATATGCTCTTCCCTTATTAGATCTCCCAAAATGCTTATGTTTGTAGAACTACCACTTTCTTAAATGAAGTAATTTTGCTTCATCAGTTTCACAAGTTCCTTGTGTTATGAGGTGTCGAGGTATACTGTAGCTTTAAGAGAGAGAGGAAGCTAGCAAGGACTGACTGAAAGTGTAGAGTGTCCTGAACAAGTTAAAAATGTAACACGTGGTCAAAATAAATAGCTAGAGTTGCATTGCCATGGATCAAAAACAAATTCAAGTTCGGCCAATCAGTTTAAATTATGCCCCAGATACCAAAATCTAATCAAACCAATGGAACAATCCAATGTTTTGAGGTACAAAACCAGGCATTTTGAACAGTTATGGGAGAACTGCCAAGAAAACCATCAAGCATCGATGCTAGCTGAATAGCTCTCTGAAAAGTACCTGTTCATTTGAAAGACTTGTGAAGCAGAATACTGAAGAAAAGGTGACAGAGTAAAATCCAAAGAGGAAGATACAAAGAGGAGATTCATCAGCTGGCTAGTTTTGAAATATGAATTTTTTGTAAATCTTAATTGGGGTTTTTATTAGACCAGTATTGTAGAGTGGGAGGTAAAAGATAGGTTTAAGAGAAATGAGTTGTAAATAGTTGTTTAATGTTCTCTTTTGGACTTAAAAAATAAAATTGTTAATATTTACTTTAAATAATCACCTCAGGGATAGTTCTTTCCTTCTTGAAATTTAACAGATTACGACGCAAGGTGAGCTTCTCTATGTGTCAGGTTTAAATTAGCAGACAGGTATACCCCGTATCGTAACACTTGGTTAGCTAATACCTTTGGAAGGTTTTGTGTATCTTTTACATAAGATCTTGTTTCAAAATTGTTCAAAGAAAATCATAGAAGAGTGGTCCATATATATAAAACAGTGGGCTGAATCTCACATTTTTCTTCACTAAGTGTCAGTTGTATCAGTTTTTTTGGATTGGTTTTCGTCATGAGGCCTAGTGAAATTTCTCACCATATCTTAGCAATTCAATTCATTTACTACGTACCCCACTCAAACGGTGTTTGATTCTAGCCAGCATACTAGCCCACGAAATGTTATTTTAAATATTTTAAAAGGCAACCATTATCCTGATGAGCACTGGTGATCTAAAACTGCTGCTCTTCATCACAGAACTTTGGTGAAGAGGACGATAGCTTTGTGATTTTCTGAATAGTTCCTGAAAATGCTTGGGAAAGGGGCTGGTAGAGTAGAAGAATATTTTCTTCCTAGAGGACTGGCAGAGGAAGCCAAAACACCAGTCTCTGGTCCAATGCTACTAGTCCAGTCTCCGTGGTGCTCAAGAGAATAGTCCATATAAATATCATGATATGGAGATGCTGGTGTTGACTGGGGTAGATAAAGTCAGAAGTCATATGACATCAGGTTATAGCCCAATAGGTGTATTTGAAATCACAAGCTCTTGAAGCACTGCTCCTTCACATTAACTGACAAAGGAGCAGCATTCCAAAAGCTTGTGATTTAAAATAAATCTGTTGGACTATAACCTGGTGTCATGTGACTTCTGACGTACAAATAACAGCAGGCTGAACCTTACATTTTTTGTTCACTAAATGTCAGTTGCATCAGTTTTTAGAGGGTTTTTTGCTGTGAGGGCACTGCTAAGCCAACAGTGCTGTAAATAAGTCAATGACTTTCTCTACTCCACCAGGGTAAGTGCCACGCTCTTCATTTTGCTACTTCACACACACTCTACCTTTATTACTACACTCAATCTGTACCAAGCCCATGCTCTGACACTCACTATTTCAGTACTGCACGCAGCGTATTCTTTTAATTGCTGTCACTCCTCTTAACCAATCTTCACTTCCCATAACTTTAACCTTGCATTGGCTCCGCATTGCCTATTTGGTTGCCTGGGCCACTTTCTGACAATCTGCAACAGTACTAACAGTCATGTCAAACAATTTCATCCTATTCAATCCCTCTGTTTCTCTCATTCTGGGAGAAGTCATTCCACAATAGATGAGAAAGGGCCTGGACAGATGGATGGGCTTCTGAAATTCAGCTCCTCAGTCACTATAAGGTGAGAATGCCAGCTGTCAGAGGAGAAGATCAAGACTACTCTGTGGGGATGTCAAGCCATTCATGGCCTGGCAACCAAGTATCATTATTCATTCAACTGCAACTATCATATTAACCCAATGCCAGTGTCATTTGTTGCGAATACTTCTAACCATTGACAATGTTGTCCTCTCTGTCATGTCTTACAGGTACCAGCAGGACCTTCACGATCTCAGTGCAGAAATAGCATCTCCATCAGGGGCCATCTCCTCAACCCCAGAGGGTGACAATACTGAGGCCTCAGAGGAAGTATCATCATTGCTGTATCTTATATTCCCCCATCAACTCAGAGACTGACACCTTGATGAAAGTGTCAGGCTTCATGTTTACGAGCTCTGCAGCTGTCTGGTTAAGAAAGGTCCCTGGCCTCTGGTACTTAAAGAACTGCCAGAGACCAGGCACCTACTCCATCCTAGCTCTAATAAGTTGCTTAATTGTCCACCAGCATTCACAACCAGTTGTGGCAGGCTTGCAGTTACTATGATTTGGTTCAATAATGTGTGCCATCTTTATGAATTTAATCTCATTTCTTATTGAGCTAATCTATCTTCGAATTCAGTCTTTATAGGTAACCCATTAATGCCTTGAACAGTCAAAAAGCTTTCTTCTGGCATATTCCCACAAATTCTGTGATAGCCTCATAAGTCACCACAATTGTTTTCTGAAGATAATGTATGATGCTATCTGATCTTTTAAGCATCTTTGTCTTTTCCAATCTGGATTGTTGGAGAAACAACTTTTGAATTTTCAATTTCTGACTTATTCTCAAATTCTTTGACATTTCTGTTTCACTCTCTATGTCCTTCAGTGATTTAAGTATGCTTTACTTCAATCATTTCTGTTATTGAATCCTTTCAATATATTAACATGACACACTCATCGATTCTTTCTCTTGTTTGGTGCACTCATTGCATACTTCACATCATTAAGTTTATTTTTGGTTGGATATGTTCCAGTGAACCTTGCTTTAAATGGTTCCACAGAAATAAGTAATAACGTCATAGCACCAGCAACTGCATTTTGTACTTTGGCCTTTTCATCTGGTCTAATTTTCATTGTTTGTTGAGCATGTTCCAGATGCTTTTAGCCAACTTTGATCAGTTGCTCTCTGAAGGGTATCTCTGATCTTTGGTTTATTAACTTCTGTTTAATCAATTTAAATGGTCCTCTTACTTCATGCCTGAATATTAATTCAAAAGGGCTAAAACCTGCATATTCATTAGGAGTATCCCTAATAGCAAATAACAACAAAGAAATTCCCTGATCCCAAACATTATGATATTCCTGGCAATAAGCTCCAATCATGGTTTTCAAAGTTTGATGCCACCTTATCCTGCCACCAAGTCACCCATGATTAGAAACATAAGAAAACACCACCTGTTTGAAAAATACTCAGATTCCAACAGTCTGTTTTTCCTATATTAGTTACTTTCGTAAGCAGATGTAAATTGTGCAATTCTGAGACTAGTCAATAATTCTTCTAAAAGGCACTGCTTCAGGAAATTGCGTGTTAACTGAAATAACTCCACAGAGGCCGATATCCTGCCACCAAGTCATTGATACTGATCCAGCTTCCTCAGAGCCAGCTCTGAGTGAACAGAACCTCTGACACTCCTGTTCTTATCTGTCAGACAGTGCTCCCTGATTGGACCAGATTAACAGCCCCAATCAGGGAACCCATATTCTATGAGGTCCACCCGGCTGACCTCATCACAATCATTAAAGTAATATTCATAATTGTCAAAGACATTGCTTCCCATTCTTGAATTGAGGTAGGGATCAGACCCTGTCAAACTTTTTTTAAAAGCATGTATCAGATTTAAAGATGCATGTTTAATTGAGGGTTGGAGTTTCCCCACTACCTGACATGAATAGCATGTTTGTCAAAGTTTGACTACATCTTTATGGCAAATAAAATTGTTTTAATAACTTACTTCTCATAATTCTAATGTTTTCTTAAAATTTAAGAAACCAGTCTTTGGAATTTTGTGAGACACTTGTGTGACATCATGATGCTCAGCTAGAACTACCACCTAATGGACCACTGCCCATTCTTGATTAAAACTTTGTTTTCCAAATAGTAACATTCAGATTTATCTCTGATTCAGTCTCTGAGTAGCATGCTTAGTACACATTTTCAGCAATTAACTCCATTCGTCACACTGTCATTAAAGAAGATGGAATAAAACATGTTGGCCTCATTCCCTTTACGTTCATCCTTTGTGGTGAAAAAAAACTATATCTACCAAACCATCTCCCTGAATTATAGACTCCTTTCCTGTTTAATTTCCTGTCCTGAAATCTCATGAAGGAGCGTCGCTCCAAAAGCTACTGTGCTTCCAATTAAACCTGTTGGATTATAACCTGGTGTTGTGTGATTTTTAACTTTGTACACCCCAGTCCAACACCGGCATCTCCAAATCCTGAAATCTCATGATAGTCACGAACAATGCAGGATGAGCTTCTTGTAACATTTCAGTTTCCTCTCCTGTTATTGGTTGTTCTAAAACCCTTAGTGAGGCCAATATCTTGCCAGGTCATTTTACAAAATAAAATGAATTCCTTCTATTCACTATTCCCACTACAACTTCTCCATTTACCAAGTTACTCTTTAATCCAACACTGTATAATGAAATTTATTGCAGACTCTATGCATACCTCCAATTGTTATTTTTTCTTCAATAACCCCTTCAGAAGACAAGTAGCTTTTTCAGCCAGTATCAGTGACTTACTTGGTACTGTATCTTATTATGCAGAGCATTTACGATAAAGCAGATGAATTAGCTGCAAAAATGGATTTAAATAGGTATGATTTGTTGTGATTGCAGAAATGTAGCTGCGGGTAACTATGAATGGAATATCCATGGGTATATATGTTTTTTATGAAGGACAGACAAAGAGGAGAAAGAGGCATGTTTGCAATGTAGGTTAAAGACTAAATTAGCGCAATAGTGAGGAAGGAAATTAACTCTGGTCAAGTTGAATCTATATGGGTAGAGTGTGGAAACCCCAAGGAGCAGAAAGCAATAGTGGGCAATGCATATAGACCTCAAATTGTAATAGCAGTGTTGGGGAAGGCACATTAGAGACGCAAGTAATAAAGGTACAACAGTAATTGTAGCCAGTTTTAGTGTGCATGTAAAAATCAAATCAGTATCTCTCACACTTTTATTAGTTTACCTCCTTGATTAGAACCATAAAAAATACCTCCTAATTGAAAAAATACTCGGAAGCTCCAACAGTCTGATTTTCCTTTATTAGAAAAAAATAATTTTCATGACAATCCTGAGTCATTTCTCATATAGTACCTTTTCAGGAAATGTGCTGTCTTTGTAGTACTGATACAGTGTAATGCCAGTAATGTAGTTACAATTCCCATTCCAGCTGAGGTTACCATGAAAGCCTCTCTTTCTTAAACTCTCCCCTAGCCTGAAACATGGTGACCTGCAGGTTAAACCACCAATCATCTCTCTAATGAGCGAGCAGCCTATATTTTGGTAGAACTAGGGTAACTTCATTTTACAGGTTTAATGCTGACTTCCATTCCTTATTCCTCGTCTGAAGACTCGTTTGACATCCCTTAATCGGGAAGAATGTCCTGCAGCACAATCATGGTGAAGCAGTCTGAGAAGAATATCCTGCAGCAGAATTGCAGTAACAGAATGCAATGATTTTATTGAGATTTGACCCATGATGCCATCCTGGTTATTCTCTAGAGGCATACTGAAATAAACATCGATTGTGTCTGGAGGACCACCAACTCAGTGAAAGACATTCTTTTGGTCGGCCTGAAACTTGTTGATGTTCCGGTGCGAAGAGTTGACCTTGACCGAATGTTGCAGACTGGCATATTCCAAGGTCTAGGAATACATGCTGAGTGATGCATTAAAACTGAAGCAGTTGTGCAAAGGTACAGTGGGGAAAGATCACAGGCTAGGGTCTTTCTCCCAAAATATAATGAGGGTCTGTTATGTTTCAAGGTACCCTTGTAGCCTTAATAGGAATGAAAATAGTCTATTTTTATGGTTCAATAATTTTGTTTTGTTACAACCGGATGCAGGTCTGATGAGGAATGTCAAAGTTCCACTAAATTTTCTACAAAGTCTATATGGCACTGATTTGTACTTGTTGAATTTGCTTACAGATAATTTATGAATATAGAATATTTTTGAAATGTAAGAAAAGTCTGGGAAGAGTGTCCTGCAGCAGTACCTTAATTTAGATTTATAGTTTGCAAGCTCAAATAGTGCAGAGGACAGAGAAGCATGGTCCTAGAGTAATTAACATTATTTGACTTTAATGGCAGATATATCAGATCAATCATGGTTGGAGAGATGGTGCAAGGGGAGGCCTTCAGATTCCTGGAACACTGAGATCAGTAATGGGAGACATGGGATCAGCACAAGCTGAATGGGCTGCACCTGGGCAGGATTGGAATTGATGTTTGAGGGAGAATCATTTGTAAGAGGAACTGGAGAGGATTTAAACTGAATAGAAATCCATACACAAAATCAGAAGAGAGGAAAATGAGGGCTAAAGCAAAAGACAGAATGGGAAATAAGAAAAGTGTCAAGCAGAGAATTCAAGGGCAAGAATCAAAGAGGGCCACAGTGCAAAATAATGTAAATGAGACTAAGAATGTTAAAAAGACAAGTCTTATGGTACTGTATCTTATTGTGCAGAGCATTTACGATAAAGCAGCTGAATTAGCTGCAAAGTGGATTTAAATAGTTATGATATTGTTGTGATTACAGAAATGTAGCTGCGGGTATCGAGGAATGGAATATCCATGCGTATGTATGTTTTTTTACGAGGGACAGACAAAGAGGAGAAAGAGGCATGTTTGCAATGTAGGTTAAAGACTAAATTAGCGCAATAGTGAGGAAGGAAATTAACTCTGGTCAAGTTGAATCTGTATGGGTAGAGTGTGGAAACCCCAAGGAGCAGAAAGCAATAGTGGGCAATGCATATAGACCTCAAATTGTAATAGTAGTGTTGGGGAAGGCACATTAGATATGCAAGTAATAAAGGTACAACTGTAATTGTAGCCAGTTTTAGTGTGCATGTAGAAATCAAATCAGTAACAATACCACAGAGGAGGCATTCTTGGAGTATCAAAGACCTGGTTTTCTGAATCAATAGATTGAGGAATCAATTAAAGAGCAGTCATCCTGGACTGGATATTGCATAATGAGAAAGGAATAATTGGCATTCTAGGTCTGTGATGCCCTTGGGGATAGAGTGACCATAAGATGAGGGAATCCTTCATTAAGGTGAAATGTGATGTAATTGATTCTGAGACTAGAGTCCAGAATCTCAATAAAGAAACTACAATGGTTTGAGGCTCTAGCTGGCAATGAAAATTAGGAAATGTTACTTCAAGGGATGATGGTGGATAAGCATTGCAAATATGTTTAAAATGCATGGATAAAATGCAACAATTGTTCAGTCCTGTCTGGCACAGAAACAAAACAAGTGGCTCAACCAGGGCTAATGAGGAAAATTCAGGATTGTATCAGAGTCAAAGAAGTAGCGTACAAATTAGGCAAAAATGCTGCAGATGGAAGGATGGGGAGTAGTGTTCACTAGAAACATGGTCAGTGTGGGACCTCAGCAGAGTGAGACGAAAACGGAGTAAGTCACTCACAAATTATTATTGAAAATTTGATTTGTTTGAAATTCAGTGCAAAAGAGGGCAGAGTAAACTATGGTTTACTGCAAGAGGTAAACTCCAGAGCTAGAGAGGATGAAAGGCATGGATCAAGAGACCGACTTGCTGTGAAACGAGAAACCATAAACCACAGCATCATGTGATTACAGGAAAAGAGGGCTAATTGGTGAGTAGGATTGGTGAATATTTCAAAACTTTAAAGTAAAAATAAAGTCTTCAGTTTGTGTTGTTTTTCATTATTTTAGTAAAAATAACAGCTTATGTATTAGTTACTTATGATCTCTTTTCCTTTTAGTTTATAAGATGGAGGTACTGAATATTAATTAACTGGCAAAAGACTGCAGGAAGCTCCAGAACAAAGGATTTTGTAAGTCTTTATCCATGAATCGCAAACAGCTAGAATCCAAGTTCTCTAAATATATGTGTATCCCTTCAACAACTAATCCACCACTAACATCAGACTCATCAGTCTATATAGTTCCCAGGCTTCTCCTTGCAGTGTTTCTTAAATCAAGGCACAACATCAGCCACCCTCCAGTGTTCCAACATCTCTCCCATGCCTGTAGATGATACAAATATCTTTGCTAGATTGTCCTTACTTTTTCCCTCGTTTCCCACAATGTCCTGGAATACACTTGATCAGGTCCTGGAATACACTTGATAAGATTATGAAAGGATTGGACACTCTGGCAGCAGGAAACATGTTTCCGCTGCTGGGTGAGTGCCGAACCAGAGGACACAGCTTAAAAATACAGGGTAGACCATTTAGGACAGAGATGAGGAGAAACTTCTTCACCCAGAGAGTGGTGGCTGTGTGGAATGCTCTGCCCCAGAGGGCAGTGAAGGCCCAGTGTCTGGATTTATTATAGAAAGAGTTGGATAGAGCTCTCAAAGATATTGGAATCAAGGGTTATGGAGATAAGGCAGGAAGAGGATACTGATTAGGAATGATCAGCCATGATCATATTGAATGGTAGTGCAGGCTCGAAGGGCTGAATGGCCTACTCCTGCACCTATTGTCTATTGTCTATTGTCCTGGGGATTTATCCACCTTTATGCCTTTTAAGAACTCCACCACCTCCTTCTCTGTAATGTGGACTGTTTTCAAGATATCAATATTTATTTCCCCAAGTTCTTCAGCTTCTGTGTCTTTCTCTACAAGAAAATACTGACATGAAATATTTGTTTAGTATTATTCCCATCTCCTGTGATTCTACACAAAGATAACCTCGTTGATCTTGAAATATTCCTCCCTAGTTGCACTTTACTCTTAATGTACTTGTAGAATCTCTTTGGATTATCCTCAACTTTATCGGCTAAGGCTATCTCATATCCCCTTTTGGCCCTCCTGATTACCGTCTTAAGAAAGCCCCTACTCCCTTTACAGTCTTCAAGTGATTTACTTGATCCCAGTTGTCTAAACTTAACATATGCCTCTTTCTTATTCTCCACCAGAGCCTCAATATCTTTACTCATCCATTGTTCCCTACTGTTATCCTTCACTCTAAGAGGAACATACTGCCCTGAACTCTCGATACACTTTTGAAAACCTCCCACGTACCAGTTATCCCTCTGCAGAAAAAAGTGCTGTGGTTGTTGCAGGCCAAACATCTCAGGCTCAGAAGAACATGATAGGAGTTCATCAGGGTAATATTGTAGCTTCTAATAGCTTTAACCCCTTTATTTTAAGCTCAGCAGACTGAATGTTCACTGAAGATTACATTATTGTATAACATTAAACAAAAAGGCTCAGAAACAACACAGAACGCAGATGATCTACTCCTGGTGGCTAATAGATGAAAGATATTGTGGGCAATTTGGTGGGGGGGGGGGGAGCCTTTCAGTTGTGCATTTGCACTTCCAGATACAAAGAAATGAAGAAAGAAAAATATATTAAGCAGTCAATAATAATATTAATCTGACAATTAGGAACTTTTTTAGAATAAAGCAAAGGAAGGCCAAATGAAGAATAGACTACAAATGCAATTTAGTTAAAAAGATAAAAATGGTTTGTAAAGTTATTGCAGGAACATAAAAAGAAAATGTTCAAAAACAAATGTGGATCCATTGAAAGTACAGGGGTCAGGAGAACTTTCAGAAGTAGAGAAATAGTAAATGTAGACACTGCATCTTTTTATTTTTCATATATTTGAAATGTGCACTGAAATGGACAAAGGCAAGTTTTATAAACCAAGGATTGTGGAAAGGATGCACTTATAAAACCAGATTAATAAAACATAAGTGGTGGTACATCACTGTTTGTTTGCGTAGTTGTGGAGGTTTGTCGCAGCTGAGCTGGAATGAGCAAGTGTACACAAAATGAGATTCAACTGGCAACAACCAGCTGGTTGGCTGGCTGATTGAAGATCTGATGAAGTTCTGAAGAAGACTCACTGGACCTGAAGCGTTAACTTTGCTTTCTCTCCATTGATGCTGCCAAACCTGCTGAGATTTTCTAGCAATTTCTGTTTTGGGTTTCTGGTTTCCACCATCCACGCTCTTTGGTTCTTTTTGTTAGGTCGCCGATTTGTCATTTACTTCACAGTAAAAAGTATCTCAAACCTGAAGAAAACAAATTTACTTCTCTGGTCAGTTGCTATAAGCTGTGGCTTTCAGCAAGTAAGTCAGAGACCAATTGATCTTTGACTCCTGCAAACAAGTGCAAGGAGTTGAAGAAAGAAGATCAAAGAGCAGCAAGTCCTGACAAGCCAAAAGATCATTTCAGTGAACCCTGTGGACAGGGTCCATTCACTTTTCTTCTCAGTTTTGCCCTTTATCCATATGTCCTTTCCTTATGTCTGTAAGTATATGTAGGAGACGGTTTATAAGAGGGTTAGAGTTTTAACTGGTAGCTACAACCAGTTACTTGTAGCCAGAATCTAGCTATTTGTAATAAGCAGGGAGGAAGTGAGGACTGCAGATCAGAGTCAAGAGTGTGATGCTGGAAAAGCACAGCAGGTCAGGCATCATCTGAGGAGCAGGAGAACTGACGTTTCAGGTGTAAGGCTGATGAGATATATCTCAGTCGATTCTCCTGTTCTTCGGATACTGACTAACTTGCTGTGCTTTTCCAGCACCACTCTCTCGATTTGTAATAAACAGTCCTATTTGTTAAGCAATAAACTTGGTTCAGAAGCTTTGTATCAACCTGGGTCTTGAAGATAGATAAATCAGGTAATTTTGTATACTTTTATAAAGTTTTAACTTTTTGATGACTCTAGGGATAACAGGATTTGATTTCCAGTGTGCTACCTCAATGAGACATTACACAGAGATATTAAATGAGTGTGACTATGTCTACTGAGGAAGGTACAAGAAATCTCTCTGAATTTGAGATCCAAGTGACTAGTGAGAAATAGAAATTGAAGGAAATTAGTATTAGTAACAAGATTGTACTGGAGAGATCAATGGGGTTGAAAGTTGGTAAGTCCTTAGGACTTGATAGCCAAAATCCAAGAGTGTTAAAGGAAATGCCTATAGAGATAGTTGATGATTGGCAATCATATTTTAAGTTTCCACATAATCTGTAATGATTCCTGAAGAAGGGAAACATGAAAATGTCACCCCACTGTTTGAGAAAAGGATAAAACAGGGAACAACAGACTTACATCAGTATAAATTTGCAAAGGGACTTTGGTATCCTTGTCAATAAGTCCATAAGACAAAGGAGTGGAAATAAGGCCATTCGGCCCGTCGAGTCCACTCCGTCATTCAATCATGGCTGATGGGCATTTCAACTCCACTTACCAGCGTTCTCCCCGTAGCCCTTAATTCCTCGAGACAACAAGAATCTATTAATCTCTGCCTTGAAGACGTTTAGCGTCCCGGCCTCCACAGCACCCTGTGGCAATGAATTCCACAGGCCCACCACTCTCTCGCTGAAGAAATGTCTCCGCATTTCTGTTCTGAATTGACCCCCTCTAATTTTAAGGCTGTGTCCATGAGTCCTAGTCTCCTCGCCTAATGGAAACAATTTCCTATCGTCCACCCTTTCCAAGCCATGTATTATCTTGTACGTCTCTATCAAGTCTCCCCTTAATCTTCTAAACTCTAATGAATACAATCCCAGGATCCTCAGCCGTTCCTCATATGTTAGACCTACCATTCCAGGGATCATCCGTGTGAATCTCCGTTGGACACGTTCCAGTGCCAGTATGTCCTTCCTGAGGTCTGGGGACCAAAACTGGACACAGTACTCCAAATGGGGCCTAACCAGAGCTTTATAAAGTCTCAGTAGCATAACGGTGCTTTTATATTCCAACCCTCTTGAGATAACTGACAACATTGCATTCGCTTTCTTAATCACGGACTCAACCTGCATGTTTACCTTTAGAAAATCCTCGACTAGCACTCCCAGCTCCCTTTGTACTTTGGCTTTACAAATTTTCTCACTGTTAAGAAAGTAGTCTATGCTTTTATTCTTTTTGCCAAAGTGCAAGACCTCGCATTTGCTCACGTTGAATTCCATCAGCCATTTCCTGGACCACTCTCCCAAACTGTCTAGATCCTTCTGTAGTCCCCCCACTTCCTCAGTACTACCTGCCTGTCCACCTAACTTCGTATCATCTGCAAACTTCGCTAGAATGTCCCCAGTCCCTTCATCCAGATCATTAATATATAACGCGAACAGCTGTGGCCCCAACATTGAACCCTGTGGGACACCGCTCGTCACCGGCTGCCATTCCGAAAAAGAACCTTTTATCCCAACTCTCTGCCTTCTGTCAGACAGCCAATCCTTAATCCATCCCAGTAGCTCACCTCGAAGACCATGGGCCCTCACCTTGCTCAGCAGCCTCCCGTGTAGCACCTTATCAAAGGTCTTTTGGAAGTCTAGATAGACCACATCCACTAGGTTTCCCTGGTCTAACCTACTTGTCACCTCTTCAAAGAATTCCAACAGGTTTGTCAGGCATGATCTCCCCTTACTAAATCCATGTTGACTTGTTCTAATCAGACTCTGCTCTTCTAAGAATTTAGAAACCTCATCCTTAATGATGGATTCTAGAATTTTACCAACAACCGAGATTAGGCTAATTGGCCTGTAATTTTCCATCTTTTGTCTAGATCCTTTCTTGAACAAGGGGGTTACAACAGCGATCTTCCAATCATCCGGGACTTTCCCTGACTCTAGTGATTCTTGAAAGATCTCAACCAATGCCTCCGCTATTTCCTCAGCCATCTCTCTCAGAATTCTAGGATGTATCCCATCGGGGCCAGGAGATTTATCAATTTTAAGACTTTTTAACTTTTTTAGCACTCTCTCTTTTGTAATGGCAACCATACTCAACTCAGCCCCCGACTCCCTTTAATTGTTGGGGTATTACTCATGTCTTCCACTGTGAAGACTGACGCAAAGTACTTGTTATGTTCTCCTGCTATTTCCTTATCTCCCATCACTAGGCTTCCTGCATCAGTTTGAAGTGGCCCAATGTCTACTTTTGCCTGTCGTTTGTTTCTTATGTATTGAAAGAAACTTTTACTATCATTTCTAATATTACTGGCTAGCCTGCCTTCATATTTGATCCTCTCCTTTCTTATTACTCTCTTTGTTATCCTCTGTTTGTTTTTGTAGCCTTCCCAATCTTCTGATTTCCCAGTGCTCTTGGCCACTTTATAGGATCTCTCTTTATCTTTAATACATTTCCTGACTTGCTTTGTCAGCCATGGTTGTCTAATCCCTCCCCGGATAATCTTTCTTTTCTTGGGGATGAACCTCTGTAAAAAGTGTCCTCAATTATACCCACAAACTCCTGCCATTTTTGCTCTACTGTCTTCCCCGCTAGGCTCTGCTTCCAGTCTATTATTGCCAGTTCCTCTCTCATGCCCTGAGACGCTGGCAAAGCATGGAGAGCAATGAAGCAGACGGAGGGTAATATGTCTAAAACATCTTTTCTTACTCTCGTAGTTGGCATGCCGGGTTTCTGGCCAGGGACAATGGATCCCAGGTTTAAACTTTGGGCAGATAGGGAATCTCTTATTTGGGTGATCTGTTTGAGGGTGAAACATTGATGTCATTTGATCAAATAACTCAGAAATATCAATTGTCGAGTAGGGACATCTTCCATTTCTTTTAGATTAGAGAGTTTATCCAAAAGGAGACCCCACTTTTTATTGAGTGTTATAGATCTGATATGGAAAAGAGGGTGCTTCAGGCTAAGAGCACTCTTTCAATGAGTACTCACTATCATTTGGAGGGAGGAGGTCTCTTGGGTGGCATTGAGTGTCTACATGAGGTCTGGGAGAAAGAGTTAGGGGTTGAAATCACTTTATAAACATGGAATTCACTTGTGAGAATGTGGAGAGGATTTTGGTATGTAAGAGGACCCATCTATGCAGTTAAAGATTCTTCATAGGGCTCATCGGGTGCCAGATCATCTTGCAAAATTTAAGCAGGGAACATCTTCAATGTGCCTCAAATGTAAAATAAACATGGGTACCCTCACTCATAGTTTGTGGTCCTGTCACAGGCTCCGCGTATTGGAGTGCTGTGGCAGGAGTAATAGAGAGGGTCTTGGGAAGCGAAGTCAAGGTGGACCCGGTCTCTTTGCTCCTGGTTCTGCTGAATTTACCTCACTTAGAGGTACATGGGAAAAAGCTTTTTATCATTCTCACTTTTTGTGCAAGGAAGAACATTCTGATGTGTTGGGTGTCTGAGAACTGCCCGGGTCTGTCCGGGTGCTGTGTTAATTATGGAACACGTTCCTTTAGACTTTCTTACAAATATGGTGCACCAGAAAATGGACAACTTTTACAAGACGTGACAGCCTTTTTTGAATTACTTGGAAGCAGATCTGTCTGCCATTTTGATTAAGGCTTTGGTCTAGCCATGATGGTTTGGTTTGATAAACCTCAGGCCATGAGAGGAAGAATTTCAAACAAATGTGGGTTTAATAATTGATACTCTCGAAGGTTGAGAGCTATGGTCTTGTTGCGCTGAGCGGTATTATTTATTTATTTATTGATTATCAGACATCTTCTCTTAACATTCAATAGCATCACCATAGCTAAACACCTACAAATGTATATGTTGAGAGTTACTGTTGAGCAGAACAAACACACAAATAAATTAGCTTCCATGTTGGAGGGTGGGTAAGTTAAATATTCTTTGATCAATACAATTCACTCCATGTGATAGCAAAAAGCAACGGAAGATATTGAATACTGCAAAGGCTATGGGCCCTTACAACATTCCAGCAATATTACTGAAAATAGGTACTCGAGGACTTGCCACACCCCTAGCCAAACTGTTGCAGTACATCTACAACATTGCCATCAACTGTCAATGTGAAAAATCTTCTACCTATGTCCTATAAATAAAATGCAGGAAGTATCTACCCCAGCCAATTATAATACCATCAATTTATTATCAATTATTAGTAAAGTGACAGAAGGTGTCATCATCAGTACTATCGTAGTACTTGCTTACCAATAATCTGTTCACAGATGCTTGGTTTGTGTATGGCCATTGCCATTCGGTTTACGATCTCTTTACAGTCTTTGTTCAACCATGGATAGAAGTGCTGAACTCCAGAGGGAGATGACATCAAAGTCACATTTGATCAAGTATAGCATTAAGGGGTCCTCCCAAAACTACAGTTAATGAAATTTGGGGGAAAACTCTCTGCTGGTTAGAGTCCTATCCGGCATAAAGGAAGAGGGTCTAGTTGTTGGAGGTCAGTAATCTCAGCTTTCAGACATCTCTACAGGATTTCCTCAGAGTAGTGTTCTAGAACTAACCATTTTAGCTACTTCATCACCAACATTTCCTCAACCATAAGATCAGAAGTGGGGATATTTGCCAAAGATTTCACAACATTCAGCACCTTAAATACTGAAGCATTCCATGTCTAAATGCAGAAAGATCTCGACAATATCCAGGTTTGGGTTGAAAAGTGGCAAGTAATATTCATGCCTACTCCTGCTCCTAGTTTGAAGTTTCCATGTTATGGTTATGAAACTGCTTGTGTCACAAAGGTTCTCTACTGATGGTTGCAAAGTCAACATGGTAATGTTTGCACCTACAAGGCACAAATCAGAAGTGTGATGGAATACACTAACTGCAGTTTCTCAACACAATGCATTTGCTGCTCTCACAGCATGTGAGTAGCTTGACACCATCCAGGGCATAGCAACCCATTTGAGTTTCACCAAATCCACAACCACTTATTCCATTTTGCCTTCAATGCACAGTAGCAGTAGGATGTATCATCAACAAGATGCACTTTGAGTTTCATTAAAGCTCCAAAAGCAGCAGTTTCAAAACGGACAACCACCACCATCAAGAACAACAAGGGCAGCAGATATTTGGAACACCACCACTTGCGAATTCCCCTTCAAGTCATTCACAACTCTGATTTATAATTATATTGCTGCTTCTTTGGTGTTTCTGGATCAAAATCCTGAAACTTCGTCTCAATGAGCATTCTGGATATACCAGCATCAAATGGACTACAGTGGCTCTAAGAAGACAGAGGTAAAAATCACACAAAACCAGGTTATAGTCTAACAGGTTTAATTGGAAGCAAACTAGCTTTCGGAGCGTCGCTCCTTCATCAGGTGGTAGATGAAGGAATGACGCTCCAAAAGCTAGTGTGCTTCCAATTAAACCTGTTGGACTATAACCTGGTGTTGTGTGATTTTTAACTTTGTACACCCCAGTTCAACACCGGCATCTCCAAATCTAAGAAGACAGTTCACCACTAATTTCTCCAGGGCAACTAGATATGGACAGTAAATGTTTCCCTATCAGGAAAGAATATATACCATGAACAAATAAAACAAAAATATTCATGCTGAAATTGAAAAGACTCATGAAGAGATGTTCAAAGGTGACTACGAAAACTCAACCAATGTTGGCCTTGCTAACAATACCAATATCCCCAGAATAAATTAGAATGGGACAACGTTAACCCACACATTTCAGCAATAAGCTCACGAAAATCAAAATCTTCCAGGACAAGCAGCTCACTTGACTGGAACCCCAGTTAACAGTATCAACAATCACTCCCCCCACCACTGGTAAACAGTTACAGCTGTTGGTCTCTATAAGATGCATTCAGAAATTCACCTTCCAAACCCATGAGAACCACGATCTAGAAGAGTAGCAGATACACTGCACAACCACCAATAAATTCTGTCCAAGCCACACACTATCCTAACATGGAACTATATCAACGTTTCTCCACCATTGCTGGGTCAAATTCCTGCAACTTCACAGCATTGTGGATGTACCTACAATCTATGGACAGCAGAAATTCAGGAAAGCAGTTCACCACCACTTTCTCAAGGGCAATTTGTGATGTGAATTAGTTCAATATTGTCCAGAATTATTCTCTAGAACTATCAACCCATAGAGGACTTAAAGAAAGTCTGGAATTTAGTACTGTGTCAAAATGGCCAACAAATAGAGGAATTTAATTCAAAGCTTTTAACTATTTTTGAGAGCATTGAAGAAAGAAACATTCAGAGTATGTTCAGTTAATGTAAAGTGGAAGAATGAATGTATCTGATAAGATGTTTAAAGTTTCTTAAAAACAGCATTTTCTTTTCAACTTCCTTGAAATTTTTTTATCATTTCTCTCTCTCTCTCTCTCTCTCTCTCTCCTGCCAAAGTTAAGCATACTGATGCCAGTTCATTCCAATGGCCTTTGGGCGATACCTGGAATCAAGGTTGGAGTCTTGAAATTATTTTAAAGTTATTCAGATTTAATATATATCAGTTTACAATCACATAGTAATTGTTTGATTTAAAATCTCTGAACATCAATGTTCTGGAACTCTGGTTAATAAGTTTCAATTTGTATTAAAACAAAAGCAAATTATTTGACTTGAAATTCTACCTGTGTTTGTTTCTTTTCACAGATATTGACAGATCTGCTGAGTATTTCCAACACTTCCTGATTTTATTCAAGTTGCATTCGCTGTTTCGCCATGTAATCCAAATTGTAATGAAAGTTTCAGCTAAGAAAGCTAAGTTTAATAAGCTTATGTCAACATTAGCAAGTGTAATCAAATCACCAAAAGGAATGTATGTTACTGGGTTGCATCTATACCTTTTGATTCATCACCACTCTCCTCATCTTCTTCAGCTATGGTTACGCTCTCTAATTTAACTGCCTGAGCTGCTTGCCGTTCAAATTCAGCTGTAGAAAACAATGGTAAGAGAAACTATCACTAACAAGAAAAGAGCTTCAAACAACCAGTAGTATTTTTAATGTAATGCATTGTCTGAAACAATAAACAATAGGCTGAAAATGATTCTGCTCATGAAGGCTCTGCCAAAGGATCCAAAAGCAGGACAGTGATCTTATTTAAACTGTCTGTGAGACTGAGGGTTGATCATTCTGATGGCAGTTAACTCACTGGCTTTCGTTAGTTATTAGGAATGGTTGCTCTCACCCAGGAGCTACCAGGCAATCAGAAAACCGAGCCTCTAGGAGCTGAAGAAATGCTTGAGACCTGAGGGAATGAGGATATATTAAATAAGAGTTATTTGTGTTTGAATTAGTTGTAGAAATATGGAGAACTCGTAATCAGTTTGGCGAAAATTTTATGGAGTGTGGCTAACTGAAAAAAAAGTGGGGACTTGAATTTTATTTAAGTACAGTTATCTTTGGGAATGCAACAGTGACCTCCTGAGACTGCTCCTGGAAGATTAGGACACAAAGGAAGGACAGCACCTTCTGGAATAGGACCAGGACCAGCTGGGCAGACTCTGAGATGAGTGGCAGGAACGGTGTCAGGAGGTGCCATGGGGTCTCTCCATGGATCTAAAATTATGCGATTATGAGCAATCCCCCACCATTTCAACATGGCTGGAAGATTTACCCAGTGGTTTCCTCATCTGGTGGAGGACTCAAGTATTGCTGTTCAAATGTCAACGGCTCCAGGATATGAACCTTGATTCAATTATCCTCTGCATGGGAACACTCTCCATTACCTTTCTGCCACTGTTAGGATAGCATAGAAGCATGGCATGATGAACACTCCACCAATTGCCTTCCCTTACCATTGCACTTTTGCACCACATCTCAATACCTTTCCAGAGATCTTTTAAGATTCAACTTTGTACATGAAACCACAATAACAAACACTGACATTCTCTAGTTAAAGCAAAATGCCTCACATTCTATAGTTACCACTGGATTAAAATACAGTATTCAAGCCATTTTAGCAATAAAGGGTTAACAAGTTAAAGTTAAGTTTACTTATAACACAATATTATGATGACTAAGTACAAAGCAAAATTCAGGCTTTTCAAATAAAAACATAGGATATAAGTTCTGCCCTTGAGAGCTGCGAGACAGGAACCTATTCAGCCAATCATGCCTCTGCTAAAAGAGTTATATAATTAGTCTCGTACCCATGTGTTGTTTTCCCTTCAGATATTCCTTTTGCAGTTATTATTGAGTCTACATACAACATCCTTTGTGAGTATGTTTCACATTAAACAGTGCAGTTAATAACACAGAAAAGTTCTCCTTATATTGTTTCAAGGTCCTTGGCACTTGTCTGAAGTTTTTGCTACTCAAAACAATTTCTTCCATTTATTCTATTAAAACCACTCAGAATTCTGTGACAAGTCACCCTTTAACATTCTCTGATCTAAAGAAAACTACCCAGGTTCTGTATTACCACCATGCAACTGAAGTCACACATTCAAAAATATTCGAGTAGATCTCCTCTGCACTCTCTCGGAAGTCTCAATATCAACCCCATCATTTCATATCAGCATCAAGCAAAATACTTTAGCTGAGGCCTATTCAGCAATTCAGAGAGATTTTACACAGAAACATAGAAATTAGGAGCAAGTGTGGACCAACTCGAGTCTGCTCTGCCATTCATTACGATCATGACTGATCCTCTAACTCAAACTTATATTCCCAATTTCTCTCCATACCTCTTGAAAAGTATAATATTTAAAATTCATCAACTTTTTCTTGAATGCACTCAGTGGCCCAGCCTCTACTGAAGCTTCTGTGGTAGTGAATTTCACTTGTTTGCCATTCTCCATGTGAAGAAATACTTCCAATTCTCGGCCACAAAAGGCCGACCCCATCTTGAGATTGTGGTCTCTGGTTCTAGCTTCCCCAATCAGGGGAAACATCTTCCCTGCATCTTGCCTGTCTAGTCCTGTTAGCACTTTCCACTTTTAATTGTATCCTTTCTCATTTTTCCAAAGTCTAGTGAACATAAACCCAGTTGACAAGAGGCCTGGGTTCAGGTTCTATCTGCTCTAGAGGTGTGTGACAACCTCTTTGAGCAGTTTATTCAAAATATACAGGCTCAGTCAAAATAATTTCACCTCACACGGCAACTGGGGCAGAAAATTGCCTCGTGGTATTATTGCTGGATTAGTTATCCAGAAACTCAGATCATGTCCTCAGGATTTGGGTCCAAATCCTACCCGGCAGATGGTGGATTTTGAATTCAATAATATTCCTGGAATCAAGAGTCTAATGATGAGTCTGCTGATTGTCAGAAAAACCCAACTGGCTCATCAAAGCTCTTCAGTCATGGAAGTCCACAATCCTTACCTGATTTGGCCTACAATGTGACTCCAGAACACAGCAATGTGGTTGATGTTTAACTGTCCTCTGATATGGCCCAGCAATTCACTCAGTTGTAACAATTATTACAAAGACACACAAAAGAAATGAAATTAAACAGACCACCTTGCAGTGAACAAGGCAGAGTAAATGGCAACAGCAAAAACAGCACTGACAATCCTGCAGGGAGAAAGTGAGGACTGCAAGTACTGGAGATCAGAGTTGAGAAGCTGGTGCTGGAAAAGCACAGCAGATCAGCCAGCATCTGAGGAGCAGGAGAATCGACATTTTGGGCATATGCTTTTCCTGCACCATACTCTCAACTCTGATAATCCTATGGGTATCGTTATCAACTTCTGAAGGCTAGTGCCAAAATTGGGAGAACTGTCAAGTTCCAGACTAGGCAAGCAACAGCCTGACATAGTCATATTCATGAAATCATATCTGATAATGTCCCAGACATCATAGTCACTGGATATATCACGTCCACTGGCAGAATAGGCCCAGCAGACAGAGTTAAACAGTTGGAAGAAAGTTGCAGTGGCATCCTCAACACTGACTCTAGATACCTGACATCATGGCATAAGGCAAACATTGGCAAGGAAGTTTCCTGCTGATTACCATGTACTTCCTGCCTTAGCCAATGACTCTGTGCTTCTCTGTGTTGAACAACACTTTGAGGAAGTACTGAAGGCAGCAAGGGCATAGAATGTACTCTGTCTGGGGTATTTCAATGTGCAGCACTAAGATTGACTTGGCAGCAGCACTACTGAACGAGCTGGTCGGGTCCTAAAGGGCATAGCTACTAGCTTGGTTTTGCGGCAAGTCATAGAGTCATAGAAATGTACAGCACCAGAAACAAACCCTTCAGTCTAACTCATCCATCCCAACCAGATTTCCTAGGCACTCCTATTTGCCAGTAATTGGCCAATATCCCTCTAAACCCTTCCTATTTATATATCCATTCAGATGCCTTTTAAATGTTGTAATTGTCCCAGCCACTACCACTTCCTCTGGCAGCTCATTCCACACACACACCACCCTTTGCGTGAAAAAGTTGCCCCTCAGGTCCCTTTTATATCTTTTTTCCTTCTTATCCAAAACCTAAGCCCTCTAGTTCTGGACTCACCCATCCCAAAGAAAATACCTTGTCTATTTACCCTATCAATTCCGCTCATGATTCTAAAAGGTCACCTCCCCAGCCTCCGATGCTCCAGGGAAAATAGCCCTAGCCTATTCAACTTCTCCCTTTTCCTCAAACCCTCTAACCTGGCAAAATCCTTGTAAATCTTTTCTGAACTCTTTCAAGTTTCACAACATCCTTCCCATAGGAGGGAGACCAGAATTGCTCATAATACTCCAAAGGTGGCATAACCAATTTTCAGTAGAGCCACAACATGACCTCCCAACTGCTACACTCAATTCTCTGACCAATAAAGGAAAGCATACCAAATGCCTTCTTCACTATCTTACCTACCTACACCTCCACTTTCAAGGAACTATGAACCTGCACTCCAAGTTCTCTTTGTTCAGGAATACTCCCCAGGGCCTTACCATTAAATGTATAAGCCTTGTCTTGATTTGCCTTTCCAAATTGCAGCACCTCACATTTATCTAAAGTAAACTCCATCTGCCACTCCTCAGCCCACTGGCCCATCTGATCAAGATTCCGTTGTAAACTGAGGTAACATTCTTTGCTGTCCACTACACCTTCAATTTTGGTGTCAACTGCAAACTTACTAATGATACCTCCTACGTTCACATCCAAATCATTTATATAAATGATGGAAAGCAGTGGACTTAGCACTGATCCTTGTGGCACACCACTGGCCACAGGCCTCCAGTCTGAAAAGCAATCCTCCACCACTACCCTTTTTCTTCTACCTTCGAGCCAGTCCTGTATCCAAATGGCTAGTACTCCCTATATTCCCCATGATCTAACCTTGCTAACCAGTCTACCATGAGGAATCTCATTGAATGCCTTAGTGAAGTCTGTATAGATCATGTCCACCCCTCTGTCCTCATCAATCCTCTTCATTACTTCAGAAAATTTAATCAGGTTAGTGAGACATGATTTCCCATGCACAAAGCCATGTTGACTATCCCTAATCAGTCCTTGCCTATCCAAATATATGTAACTTCTGACCTTCAGGATTCCCTCCAACAACTTGCTCACCACCGATGTCAGGTGCACCGACTATAGTTCCCTAGCTTTGGTGAGGGAGTCAACATGAGGCAAAAGCTTACTAGTCCTCAACCTTACCAGACTGCCTACGGAAGATGCATCTAACCAAGACCACTGCATATCTTTGTAGAAACGAAGTCTCACCTTCACATTGATAATATCTTACATGATGTTAAGTGGCATTATAATTGGGACAGACTTCAAACAGATCTAGGAATTCAAGACTCGGTGTCCAGAGGTGCAGTGGGCCATCAGGAGCAGCAAAGTCATACCCCGAAAAATTCTACACCTCATGGCCTAGCATATCCCTCGCTGTAATATTGTCATCAAGCCAGGGGATCAATCCTAACTTAGTGAAGAGTAGAGGAGGACATCAGGAGCAGTATCAAACATACCTAAAAATGAGTGTCAGTCTGGTGAAGGTACAAAACAGGACTGTTTTTATGACAAACAGAATAAGCAGCAAATCATAGACTGCACTATATGTTCCCACAAACAATGGATCAGATCCAAGCTCTGCAATCCAGTCATGAATGGCGATGAATAGTCAAACAATTCATTGGAGGAGGCGGCACCAAAAATATGCCCAATGTCAATGATAGGAGGGGTCAGTATTTTAGTGCAATAGATGTTGCTGAAGCATTTGCAGCAATCTTCAGCCAGAAGTGTCACCTAGATGATCCATCTTGATCTGCACCAGAGGTCTCTGGCAGTCTTCACCCAATTTGGTTCACTCTATCTGATATCAAGAAATGGGTGGAGCTACTGGATACTGTCAAAGCTAGGATTTTGACAACATTCTAGCCATTGTACTAAAGACGTGTGCTTCAGAACTTGCTGCAATCCTAGCTAAACTGTTCCAGTATAGGTACATTGACATTTAGGGTAAAAAATGAGGTCTGCAGATGCTGGAGATCACAGCTGAAAATGTGTTGCTGGTTAAAGCACAGCAGGTTAGGCAGCATCCAAGGAATAGGAAATTCGACGTTTCGGGCATAAGCCCTTCATCAGGAATGAGGAGAGTATGCCAAGCAGGCTAAGATAAAAGGTAGGGAGGAGGGACTTGGGGGAGGGGCGATGGAAATGTGATAGGTGGAAGGAGGTCAAGGTGAGGGTGATAGGCCAGAGTGGGGTGGGGGCGGAGAGGTCAGGAAGAAGATTGCAGGTTAGGAGGGCGGTGCTGAGTTGAGGGAACCGACTGAGACAAGGTGGGGGGAGGGGAAATGAGGAAACTGGAGAAATCTGAGTTCATTCCTTGTGGTTGGAGGGTTCCCAGGCGGAAGATGAGGCGCTCCTCCTCCAGCCGTCGTGTTGTTATGTTCTGCCGGTGGAGGAGTCCAAGGACCTGCATGTCCTCGGTGGAGTGGGAGGGAGAGTTAAAGTGTTGAGCCACGGGGTGGTTGGGTTGGTTGGTCCGGGCGTCCCTGAGGTGTTCTCTGAAGCGTTCCGCAAGTAAGCGGCCCGTCTCCCCAATATAGAGGAGGCCACATCGGGTGCAGCGGATGCAATAGATGATGTGTGTGGAGGTACAGGTGAACTTGTGGCGGATATAGAATGATCCCTTGGGGCCTTGTAGGGAAGTGAGGGAGGAGGTGTGGGCGCAAGTTTTACATTTCCTGCGGTTGCAGGGGAAGGTGCCGGGAGTGGAGGTTGGGTTGGTGGGGGGTGTGGACCTTATGAGGGAGTCACGAAGGGAGTGGTCTTTGCGGAATGCTGATAGGGGAGGGGAGGGAAATATATCCCTGGTGGTGGGATCCGTTTGGAGGTGGCGGAAATGACGGCGGATGATACGTTGTATACGGAGGTTGGTGGGGTGGTAGGTGAGAACCAGTGGGGTTCTGTCTTGGTGGCGGTTGGAGGAGCGGGGCTCAAGGGCGGAGGAGCAGGAAGTGGAGGAGATGCGGTGGAGGGCATCGTCGATCACGTCTGGGGGGAATCTGCGGTCCTTGAAGAAGGAGGCCATCTGGGCTGTGCGGTGTTGGAACTGGTCCTCCTGGGAGCAGATGCGGTGGAGACGAAGGAATTGGGAATATGGGATGGAGTTTTTACAGGGGGCAGGGTGGGAGAAGGTGTAGTCCAGGTAGCTGTGGGAGTCAGTCGGTTTATAGTAGATGTCTGTGTTGAGTCGGTCGCCCGAGATAGAAATGGAAAGTTCTAGGAAGGGGAGGGAGGAGTCTGAGACAGTCCAGGTGAATTTGAGGTCGGGATGGAAGGTGTTAGTAAAGTTGATGAACTGTTCAACATCCTCGTGGGAGCACGAGCAGCGCCGATACAGTCATCGATGTAGCGGAGGAAAAGGTGGGGGGTGGTGCCAGTGTAGTTGCGGAAGATGGACTGTTCCACATATCCTACGAAGAGACAGGCATAGCTGGGGCCCATGCGGGTGCCCATGGCAACTCCTTTAGTTTGGAGGAAGTGGGAGGATTGAAAAGAGAAGTTATACAGGGTGAGGACCAGTTCAGTCAGTCGAAGGAGGGTGTCAGTGGACGGGTACTGGTTGGTGCAGCGGGAAAGGAAGAAGCGGAGGGCTTTGAGTCCTCCGTGATGGGGGATGGAGGTGTACAGGGACTGGATGTCCATTGTGAAAATAAGGCGTTGGGGACGGGGGAAGCGAAAATCCTGGAGGAGGTGGAGGGCGTGGGTGGTGTCCCGAACGTAGGTGGGGAGTTCTTGGACTAAAGGGGACAGAACCGTGTCGAGGTATGCGGAGATGAGTTCGGTCTACTGTGACTCTCAATCATCAGTAAAGTGATGAAAAGTATCACCAACAGCCTCTATCAAGCAGCACCTGCTCAGCAATCACCTGCTCAGTGATGCCCAGTTTAGGTACCAACAGAGTCACTCAACTCATGACCCCTTACAATCTTTGTTCAAACACAGACAAAACAACTGAATTACAGAAGTGAGGTAGGAGTGACAACCCTTGACATCAAGGCTGGATTTGACCAAGTAGGGTATCAAGGAGCCCTAGCAAAACTGGAATCAATGGGAATTGGGGAAAATCTCCAATGGTTGGAGTCATACCTGGCACATAAGTGGATGGTTGTGGTTGTTGAAGGTAATTTATCTCAGCTCCAGGACATCGCTGCAGGAGTTCCTCGGGTTAGAATAATGTACCCCCAGAGAAGGTGGGACTTGAACCTGCATCTTGTGGCTTTCCCTCCAGTTTAAGCAACCACCTCTATTCAGTTAGCCCATTTCACACCCACATCTGAGTCCTTCAGGATAGAATCCTAAGCCCAATCATCTTCAGCTGCTTCATTAATGATCTTCCCTCTTTACAAGATCCAAAGTTGTAACATTCTGCCAGTGATTGCACAATGTTCATTCTTCAGATCCTGAGGCAGTCCATGTTCAGTTACATCAAGACCTGGACAACATCTAGGCTTGGGCTGAAAAGCGGGAGTGGATAAAGAGTGGAGCTCGAAAAAGCACAGCAGGTTAAGCAGCATCAGAAGAGAAGGGGAGTCGATATTTCAGGTTAGAACCTTTCATCAGGCTAAAATGTGGAAAGTAACATTTGCACCACACAAATGCCAGGTAATGACCATCTCCAATAAGGGACAATTTAACCACCATCCCTTGATATTCAATGATGTATCTATCATTGAATCCCCCATAATCAATGTCCTTGGGGTTACCATTGACCAGAAACTGAACTGGACTCACCAATATAAATATAGTGATTCTAAGAGCAGGTAGAAACTTAGAATACTGCAGCGAGGCTATGAGATGCTCTCTAAGATATATCTCAGCATCTATAAGATGCACTGCAGCACTTTTTAAACCCACAACCATTTCCATCTAGGAGGACAAGGGCAACAGATACATGGGAACACCACCACCTGCAATTTCCCCTCTAAGTCACTCACATCCTGATGTGGAAATATAATGGCATTCCTTCACTGTTACTGGGTCAAATTCCTAGAATTTCTTCAATAACAACATTATTGAACTTACAGCACACATGGCAGAGGTTCAAGAAAGCAGCTCACCACCACCTTCTCAAGGGCAACTAGGGATGTTGATCCAGCCAGTGATGCCTACACCCCATGAGTGAATAGAAAAATGTCCTGCCATCCCTAGTATTAGTCCAGTGAACTGCTGCTATGCTCTCTTCATGGTATGTATATCATCTACTAGATACGGAGACCAAAACTACACACAATACTCCAGATGCAGTCTCAACATCTGCAGTAAGCCAACCGCATTCCTAAACGCAAATTCTCTTGCAAAGCCTACATACCATTTATCTTTCTAATTGTTTGCCACCCCTTTCTGTTTACTTTCATTGCCTGGTGTACAAGGACCTTCCATTCCCTCACTTAAACAATACTCTGCCTTTCTGTTTTTCACACCAAAGAAATGCATAACTTCATATTTATCCATGTTATACTGTTTGCCCATGTACTCAACTTGTCTAAATCGTCCTGAAGCCTCCATGTATCCTCCTCACAATTTACAATCCTACCTAGTTTTTTGTCATCAGCAAATCTGGAAATATTGCATTTGGTTTGGTTTAATTTAATTTTCTTGCTTATTCTCTAGCTGTATTATTACAACATGCTTCTTCTTTTAAAAACAGTCTAGCAACTTGTCCTGCCACCTTCTAATACATGTGAAGTCCCAGGTCAATCTGTTGATGCAGTTTTTTTAAAAAAATGTGCTGTTAATATATATTGTCTCATTTTTCCTTCCAAAGTACATTCCCATTGCCTTAATCGTATTCCACATGTGTGACCATTTCATGAGTATGCCTTTGTTCTCCTGAAATCTGTTAATATCTTCCTCATTGTTTATTACAAATTTATATGATTTACTGAGTTTTGTAATCCACAAATTTTGGAATTATGCCCTTTATACTCAAGTGTTAACGTATATCAAAAGCTGCATGAGTTCTAAAACCAAACCTTTCCCTCCAGTTTAAGCAACCACCTCTATTCAGTTAGCCCATTTCACACCCACATCTGCCACTGCCCCTTTAATCGTCTCGAGTTCAACTCTCCTAATAAATTCGTTATATGGTACCTGTCAAATATATTTTGAAAGTCTATAAATATAATATGAACCAAATCACTCTCATTAACTGTCAGTCATTTCAATGAACCCAAAAAAGAGTACTTTGCATCCTCCAATTCTAGTCTTCTGTGTTTTTCAGATTGCTTTGCCTCACTGCTGCTCTCAGGGTAAAGCATCAGAATTTCTTCCCTACACACCAGTGCCTCTCCAATTCTTTTCAAGATGCTCAAGTTTTTTGTCATACCTTATATATGTGTTAAATGGTTCATCAAATTTTGTATAATAACTCTTCCATGAAGCAACTTGAAAAGTTTGACTAAGTTAAAGCTACATAAATTCAAGTTGTTTACTAATGATAATCTTAAAATTCTTTCAACTTTCAACAGAAAGTTCTTTTCTTTATTTTAAATTAACCAACATTATCATTTCATGTGCTACAAGCCTGTTTTACATGTGCACATTGACTTCAACCTATATCCTTTGAACTACTTCTCTATCACCATCTTTTTTGGAGTCAACTGAAAAGTTCAAAGCTGAGATGAATAAACATTTGTTAACCAAAGGAGTTAAAGGATAAAGAACCAAAGGGAATATAATAAATTAAGAGATGGATTGCCAATGATCTATTTAAATGGCAGAAAACGCTGAAGGCTCTGAATGGTTTACTGGTGAGTATTCTGATACTTCCATGTCTTGTCAAGCTCTCATCCATAAGAAGATTTTTTTCCACAAGGTGCAAGAATTCCACATGACATACTTAAAAACACAGATTTTTTAAAAAATCTGGGATTGCTGTTTGTTAAAATCAGGTGATCCAGTTAATTAAGCCATAGAGACAGAAACATTTCAGGTTTAATGCTTGTGCGTACTGAGATTGTTAATCCCACTAAGGTAACAGTAACAAAGCTATAAAATTGATCTCTGGGGCCGTGTGTAAGAAAGGAGGAAAAGGGTTATGCTGATTTCTCTGTCCTGACCATTAAGTAGTGACACCTGAAGAATGTGTTTGAGCCTGGACATCACAAAAACTATATTGTGCCTGAATGAAAAGATGCACTGAAATACTCTGCCAAAATGAATATTCATGAATAATAGTTGAAGTAAGTACTTAAAGTTAATTGTCATCCATAGAATCAAGAACTCACTATCTTCAGAAAATAAAAGATTGGAAAGGGAAATAAGTGGAAGCAAGGAAACAATTATTCTCGAGTTCAAAAGCCATAAACAAGCTGCATGTGGAAGATAAAAAGCAGAATCATTGAAAATTAGAACCCTGATATTGTGCTTCAAAATTAAATTATTAAAATAAAGCTTACAAATTTACCTTGAGCTTCTTCTAACATTGTTTTTGCCAGATTCTCTCTAACAGTAGCGAGTGCTGATTGCAGTGCTTCTGCCCGAATTTGTTCAATATGGTCAAACTTCAATTTCTGTCGTAGTGGCTCCAAAAGCTCAAACATGTCTAGAACCTGAAATTGTTTTATAACAGAATTACTTGATTTCTAAGCTTTTACAATGAAAATACATTTAGTGTTCATTGACAATTTTCACTGAAAATGAAAAGCCTAAAGAGTAAAAGCTTCCAGCACTCTTTTCTTCCAATGATCCTTGACTGGCAACATGAATTGGTTCTACAACAGCTAATGTAATTTATCATAAGTTAAAGTTGTGGCTATAGCTATTGAAGAACTATGTGCACATCATAAACCAGATGTGACTAAATATTCTCCTACATTGCCAGACCGGAGCTGTCAGTAAAAGTTGCATTATTGGGAATATGGGTTCCAACCCGATGCCCATAGCATTCAAGGCAATGGGCCTTGTGCTGGAAAGTGAGACTGCTGTAGATTTAGTGTAGCTTTGGTGGTACAACTTGATTCTAATTGCAGCCTCCACAGTGGAGTTCCTTCAAATTTAATGCAAGAAGAGTCTGCTGAAATACTCTTTCATTCACTTTCACATGTTTAAACAGGGAAGCTCTACTAATTGCCAGCAAGAGTAAAAGAGATGAGTGCTGCTGTAGAATTGCAGTGGGAGAGAACTGCTGAGAAGCAAATTAATCAGAACAGTAACTTTGGAACTTATGGATAAATCTAATCATGCATAAATGCTTCCTTTTGACTTTTTTCTGGTAATTAGTGACACCATTCTCACGGTGTGTGGGGGATGCATAACAATCAACAACAATATAACCCTTGTTGAATATATCAAATGTCCTCTTCCCTATCCCCCTTTTATTATGAAGGGACTCCTTTGGCATTCCTCCAAGCATCTTTAAAATGATGGTATCAGTCTATATGACCTTTAGTCCCTGGTTTTGGTAATATGCTTTTATGAAGATAGGATCAAAGGGTTCACAGAGTACCTGCCCCATCTTTTTACTCATTCTAGATACAACAGTACAGTCCCACTGGTTTTGAGCTTACTTAATCTATCCATTATAACATTACTGCTGCATTCATTTCAATACTGATAATAAAAAAAATGAAAGAACTGTGGATGTTGGAAATCAGAAACAAGAACAAAAACAGAAATTGCTGGAAAATCTCAGCAGATCTGACAGCACCTGTGAAGAGAAATCACAGTTAACATTTCAGTAGCTCTTCTTCAGAACTGTTATTACATCTCTAGAGCAGATGGGACTTGTTTTGAAAAACATCGAAACTGCGCACTGTATCCCAGATATGGTCGCACCAAGGCCATTTATAAATGCAGAACCTCCCAATTTTATATACCATACCCCTTGCAATAAACAACAACATTCCATTAACTATTCTCATTAGCTAATCAAACCTTCATCTATGTTAATATGTTGCCTGATATACTATTGGTTCTTGTTAGCAGCCTAATATGTGGCACCTTGTCACATGCCTTTTGTAAATCTAAGTGCATAACATCTTACAGAGTCTCCTTTATCTATCTTGCTTATCACTTTCTCAAAGGATTATAGTAAAATCAAACACAATTTCGCTTTCACAAAAACTGATTCTGCCTGATTCCATAATGATTGTCGAAGTATCCTTCTATAAACTCCTCAATAATGGATTCTCATAAAATCCCTATGACACAGCTAAGTCAGTTGGCCAATACTTTTCTGCCTTCTATTTCCCTCCTCTCTGAAATAGAGGCGTTACGTTTATTCTTTTCTAATCCAATGCAACTGTTGTACAACATGACAAATTTTGAAAGATTACAAGCAATGTCACTATTTTCTCTCAAGCTACTTCTTTTAAGATCCGAAGATGGAGAACTTGAGGTCTGAAGTACTTGTCAGCCTTTCCCCTGTTACCGTCTCCCTGGCAGCATGGCACACCAGGAGTAATCATTGTGAACTGTATAACCTGTTTAGCTCTGTTCTTAGTCTTTTGAGTATTCAAATTTTAAAATAACCAGCTGCAAAGCTTATTCTTAAACAAGATCAAAGGTTATTTTATTTCGCAAATATTGCTGGAAGTTACTAAATAAAAGGGAACACAGTTATTGGCTAAAATGTTGATACAAAGATTAAAATTAGGCACAGATTACAGAACAACCTCAGTTATCCGATAATCAGTTATCTAAATTTCAGATTATCTGAATAAGATCTCAAGGTCCCATAAAAACGTTATCTGTTATCCGAACAATCAAGTTATCCAAACAAAATACTCGCCACCCGAGTTGTTTGGAATATCGAGGCTGTTTTGTGGTCTGCTATCATTGATGATCTATTACTCGCTTGAAGATTCTCTTTAGGAAATTCATGGTTAAATTCAGCGCTGCAATCGTTTCTTAATTTGAATAGTTCAAGGCTGTAGGTAGAGAAGGTTTTTGGAGAGATAAGATATACTGTCACTGGTTCTGTGTTATAGCATTTGTAAATTGTCTAGATACTTTCAACAGGACCACAGTTGATTTCTGAAATCCTTTCACCTTGCGCTCCTTTGACTAACAGCTCCTTCTTTGAGGGTGATTCTCTGAATCCTTCGAGGAGTTCTGACAAAATGGTATCTCACAGACTGTTGTATCACCAGCATAACAAAATCTGATATGTTAACCATTTGTTCCACAAAGTCAATTATGATGGAATTCCCTGTAATGTCCTTCCAGTCTCCTGTTCAATCAAAAGCTTTGACTTCTCATACATTTAGAAAGGTCCATTGTATTATCCCAGAGTTAATCAAATTCTAAATGTCCCAAGTTGTCCAAAATGGATAGAAGCCTCTGATTCATTTTACATTGTTAATGTGCTTTAGAATCCTGAGAACGCCTCCATGTAAGTACATCTGAGGTTCCAACGTAGAAGTTTAAACTTCTTATTGCAGGTTTTACTCTGTCCGAATGGCTCTCTTGATTCCAATGGCAGTGGAATGGGATGGGCAAACCATACAAATTTCAGGAATTTTGCCTATACTTATCCCTGCTTCTGCACAGATTTACCAAAGAAAGTTAATAGCTGGTCTAAAACCTGCTTAGGCGTGTAACTGTAAATAAATCAGTTGGATTGTCAAAGGAGTCAAGTACCTATAGCAATGTTCACCCCTGACCACTTTAATATTTACCTCTCCCACACAGTTGAACCAATGTTCACCTTTCCAACCTCAACTGTGCACTCATCCATTTTGCACAATCCCACTACAGATGGTGTTTACTGACCCCCCACCCCACCTCAAACCAGAGACAGTGTTCACACCAGCCTGCTCTACCTCCTTAGGTAGCCCTCAACATCCACACCACCCCCATACCACAGACAGTGATCTCCACCGCCCTCCTGAGCCATGGTTATTATTCACCCTCCTTGAACAAAGACTGTCCCGAACCAATCATCTATCCTTCTTCTCAACCTCTTCAGGTTCATACTCTTCTGAATCACAGTGCTCACTCCTGCAAATCCGCTCGCAACCATAATTCCCATGCTTCCATCAATCTACATCAGACAGTGAAACTGAACCTCACCCACTTTCATGACCCACCTTTTGGAATCCACTCCTAGCTAGCTAGGGCCACAGATGAGTCAGGAATAGTTGGATTTTAGGTACACTCCACGTTTCTGAAGAAACCAGAATCTGAAGCTGCAGTGAGAAATGTGCAACTCAGTCATGGCACAAAAAATTAGGAACAGCCTGGTAGTCTGAAAGTAATTGGAAGATTTGAGTCAACTTTTTCTAGATTTACTCTTTGGATGGCAGGACTGACGTATGATGAATCGATTGTTTCAGACTATATTCACTTGAATTTAGAAGATGACAGTGATTTCACATAAACCTATTAAATTCTAACAGCACGGAACAAGGTAAACATAAGGAGATGTTTACTGATGACTGGGAAAAACCAGGGGTCACAATCTAATGGACTGCCACTTCGGACTAAGATTAGCAATTCTTTACCACAGAGCGGTGAGCCTCTGCCACAGAAAGCGGTTGAGGCCAAATTATTATCAAGAAGGAGTTAAGCAGGTATTAGAGCTAAACAGATTAAAGGGGAAGAGGAGAAAGCAAAAACAGAGTACTGAGTTCGATGACCAGAAGTGATACATATTGAATGGCAGAGCAGGTACAAGGTGCCGAATGATGTTATTTTCTATGCTTTTGTCTCCTTTTCAGACTGATCCCAAGGCTGTAGCAAATCAAGGACAGTGATGTGACTTCTGGGTGCAGGATTCTGTTTTACATTTTTACAGATAGATTAGCATTTTTTTACAAAATATATACATATGCTTTTATATACAGAGTCATTACACAAATGATGGTGCTTGTTTTAAGTTCTTCCCTGAATGGAACTAAACAGTGAAGACAGAAGCCATCACCTTCTGTATCCACTGCAAATGCCACTGACTAGCCACCAACTCCATTCTTTCCTTGGCAAATGTCTGAGTCTTAAGATGGCTGTTTGCAATCAATTTGTTATATTTGGGTAGAGGTCTCTTCGACTGCATATCCACTCCATCACCAAAATCTCCACCACATCATCTTATCCTTCTGCCAGTTCATCTGCTGAAACCCTCATCATATTTTTGCTTATCCAATATCTCAATACACTCCTAGTCAATCTCTCACTTTACCCTGCCCCCACCTCTATAAACTTCATTCAAACTCTTTATGTTGAGTTAAGAAAATGGACAGTGTACGTGAAATTAAGTAAAAACATAATATTACGATGACGATAACAAAAAAGCATTTTTTTCAGATTTGAATTAAACATAGAGCAGTATAGCATAGGAAAAGACCCTTTGGCTTGCCATGCTTGTTCTGACGATGATGCTATTCCAAACTAATCCCACCTGATAATGAAATATAGTTAGAAATCATTTAACAATTATTCAAATATAATTACCATTATCAGCAATCTTTTCAATCAAGGATGGTCCTTTCTTATGCTAGGTGGATGGAAGTAAGCTATCACATTTGGCAGTGGGTTTTCAGATAATTTATAAGAGCATACAATATAGGAACACAAGTTCAGCTCCTCGAGCCTGGTCCACCATTCAATAGGATTGTAGCTAATCCAACATTTCTCATGTCCACCTTTCTGTCCCTTCCCCGTAACACTTGATTGCCCCACTGATCAAGAATCTACCTATCTATCTAATGAGCCCCATCTTAGGTTTTCAGACTTTCCCACAGTGACGATACTTCTGTTGTCCAGAAGAAGTGACAGCAGATTATTGACTTGAGCAGTTGTCATTCATTCTGTCATTATCATTATATTTTCTCAGTGTCTAATCTTGTTCAATGGAACATCTTGAGACCAGTTTTGGATATGCATTTTCGCCTTGATTGTAATTAGGCATATAATTCCCTTGTTTTGATGTTATGAGAGCAAATCTTGATAAAGGCTTTGAGAAAGTCTTCGAAACATGTACCATGTCTCTTGTGCAAATGAGTTCCCTAACAAAGCTCCAAGTAAAGAATATTGGAATAGTCTTGATTTTAGATTTAGATTTATTATCATGTCTGCTCAAGTGCATAAGTACAGGAGTATGCTGAAAAATGTATAATGTCACCAAATAAGGTGCCAAGGTACCTGAGTCTTAGGTACAAAGTAGAAAGAGAAAGAGTTACAAAGTTAAGCATTACTTCATAGAATAAAAAGAAAATTAAAGAAATAAGGTAATAGTTAACATCAAAGTTTTCTTAATTTAAACTAGGAAAATAAAGGAATAAGTTATAAGTTTAACAGTCTTGATGAGTCCTCTGCTTATCTTGCTCTCCAGGAGACCTTGGCTGCCTGTTCTCAATGCCACTGCTATAGATACCAGTGGAGCTCTCTCACAGTTCGCTCCTCCCATGTTGAGCCATGATGCAATCACTGCTGCTGAAGCTACAGCTGCGCTAGTGCCTCAGGAACATCACCAATCAGGACTCAACTTGCACATCAAGCTAAGACACCACCACCGCCACTAGCCACTGCGGGACCAAGTCGAGACGAGCCTATAGCTGCAACAGACCATATCTTGGAGAATGTTCATGTTTGTTTTTTTGCCTTTTAATTCAGACCATAAGAAATAGGGACAGGAACAGACTAATTGGCCCCTTAACCCTTGTCTGCCATTTAATAGGATCAATATTCTTCATGTTCACTCTCCTGCTCTTTCCCCATAATTCTTGATTCTCTGTTGATGAAGAATCTAACTCAGCCATAGATATACACAACGACTCTGTCCTTTATTCTGAGACTATGACCTCACAGGAATGATCCTAGGGATGAAGGGTTTGTCATGTGGCGCGGAGAGGACGCTGGATCTGTACTTAATGAAATTCAGAATGATAAGGGAGAGATCTGATTGAAACATAAAGAATACTGAGAGGCCTGGATAAAGTGGACATGAGGAAGATATTTCCATTTGGAGAAACTAGAAATTGAGAGCACACCCTCAGAGTGAAGGGAACGACCATTTAGAACTAAAAAAGCAAGGATCTTTTCAGCCAGAGGGTGGTGAATCTGTGAAATTCATTGCTGCAGAAGGCTGTGGAAGTCAAGTCATTGAGTGTCTTTAAGCCAACGATTCTTAATTAGGAAGGGAAGACAGGAGAATGGGGTTGAGAAACATATCAGCCATGATCGAATTGTAGGGGAGACACAATGGGCCGAATAGTCTAATTCTGATCCTATATCTTATGGTATTAAAGTTATCATCTCACCAGCACATTGTACAGTTGCAGTAAGACGTCCCTACTCTTCTATTCCAACATCCTTGAAATAAAGGCAAGTATTCATAGAAATTACAGGATGGAAACAGACCCTTTGGTCCAACTGTCCATGCCGACCAGATATCCCAACCCAATCTAGTCCCACTTGCTGGCAACCTGCCCATATCCCTCCAAACCTTTCCTGTTCACATACCCATCCAAATGCCTTTTAAATGTTGCAATTGTACTAGCCTCCACCACTTCCTCTGGCAGCTCATTCTATACACGTACCACTCTTTGTGTGAAAATGTTGCCCCTTAGGTCTCTTTTATATCTTTCTTCTCTCAGCCTAAACCTATGTCCTCTAGCTCTGGACTTCCCACAACCCAGGGAAAATGTCTATTTATTCTATCCATGTCCCTCATGATTTTGTAAACCTCTATAAAGTCACCCCTCAGCCTCCGACGCTCCAGGGAAAACAGCCTCAGCCTGTTCAGCCTCTCCCTACAGCTCAAATCCTCCAACCCTGGCAACATCTTGTAAACCTTTTCTGAACCCTTTCAATCTTCACAACATATTTCTGATAGGAAGGAAACCAGAACTACACACAATATTCCAACAGTGGCCTAATCAATGTCCTGTACAGCTGCAACATGACCTCCCAATTCCTGTACTCAATACTCTGACCAATAAGGGAAAGCATACCAAACGCCTTCGTCACTATCCTATCTACCTGCGATTCCACTTTCAAGAAACTACGAACCTGCACTGCAAGGTCTCTTTGTTCAGCAACACTCCCTAGGACCTTACCATTAAGTATATAAGTCCTGCTAAGATTTGCTGATTATCTGTCATACCTGTGTGCTAGTCTTCGTTTCTTGCACAAATACCCCAAAATTCCTTTGTGTTGCGGCTTTCTCCAGTTTTCCTCATTTAAGTAATATTCTGGTTATGTTTTGATTTCTGGTTTTCAATTAGGGATTGGCATTGAATGCATTGATACCCACATCCCATTAATGAATTGAAAAGATTCTCCCTTCCAAAATGAACAATTTCATATTTTCCCACATTATGCTCCCTTTGCCAACATTTTGTCCACTTATTTAACACTTCAATATCTATCTGTTAATCTCCTTATCTGTATCCCTCTCTTAACTTACCTTTGTGCCTAATTTTGTGTTGTCTGCAAATTTGGGTACAGTACAGTTGCTTTCTTCCTCCACATCATTACTATATGTTGTGAATAGTTGTAATCCCAACACTAATCCCTGTGGAATCCCACTGGTTACGAGATGCCAACCTGGAAAAGAATCCCTAAAATCCACTCACTGTTTTTTGCCAGTAGCCAATTCCCTATCCATGCCACTATATTATCTGTTATGAGATGCCTTGTCGAATGCCTTCTGGAAGTCCAAATACAGCAATTTTGATTTGCAAGATTCTTCTAAGACAGAGCTGATGGTACTATTCTAGGGCCTCATACAGCATCTATAAGTTGTCGAAGCTTCAATAACACAAAGAAGTTAGAGAGAAGAACCATTATCTGAAAGACTTTGAATGTTAAGCCTGGTTGCTATCATAATTCTCAAACTCAAGAATTTAATTTGCCATAGCTGAGCTAATACATTAGATTTGGTCATGTTCCTTTCTATCAATGTCAGTGTTTTGGTATAGGCAATTTCCAAGATATGGGAATTGAGAGACATTTCCAAAGAATCACAATAGATTCACTAACTTCCATGCTTTTGTAAGTAACTGTATATAAAATCTTGAAACCAATGACAATTTTATAATGATGCCGAATAGAAAACCTTATTTCAACAACAGGGTTAAACAGAAGCAGAAGAGAACTGTTTTATTCAGACTGCATAGGTATGATTCAAATTATAGTCTGGCACATTTCTGCAGGTCACACTTGTGATAAATTTCAATACTTCTGTAAATTGACTACTAGAAATAGAATTAGAATTGGCTTTCTTGTCAAATGTATTCAAATGAGTATAATAAAACATATATAAGTCACCACTTAAGGCTCCACTTTAGGTATAAAGGTCATCAGGTACAGCTTCTTCAGTTACAGTTCTTAGGAAAATAAAGAAGTAAAAAATCCAGCACTCAAATTTTAGGAATAAATAATAATTAAGAAAAAAAATGTTCAGGAAACAGTATTCCAGTACAATCCATGCTGGCACCTAGCCTGCAGACCGTGCCTGGCTTCACCTCAGGATTCATAAGGCTGGGAGATCATTCTGGAATTACCTCTAGGTGATCATGGTTATCAACTGGATCCTGAGAGAGGGCTTGGAAATGAGTACGAATTGATGCAAATGAGTTGATGCAAGTAAAGTTATAAGAAAATCAATATATACGTGCACAAAATAATCATTTTAGAATGGAGCCGTAGAATTATTGTACCTTTGCATCATATTTCTGTGCAAGCAATTTGCAGAGAGTGGTCTTTCCTGCAGATTTTGGACCCAATATTGCAACTTTACAAGGTGGACGAGGCTGTGGAGGGAGAAGGTATGGTCGAGGATTTGTGATAAACTTCTTCAAAGTTTCCTCGGATGAAAGGAAATACATTTTGTCCAGATAGCTGCAAAATAGATTAAAATATTATGAATACCAGCTGCACATCTGAACTTGGAGATGAATAGGTGGAGGATAGGTTTAATCATCAAACTCTATAGACATTACATAATGACATTTTTCAGGAAAATATTAAAGCATACAGAGTGAATTTAAGGGGTTGGATAAAAGATTTAAAAAAGAACCTTAGAAGTAGTAATCTTTGGTTTATTTCCAATGCCAAACTCAAACAAGGGAAAGAACAAAAGGATAAAGGAGATCAATCAATGGCTGAATAGGTGGTGCACTGTTCAGTGACTTAGGTTTTTGAACAATTGAAATGTCTTTTGGGATATACAAAACAATGGGTCTAATTTGAACTGGAAAGGGACCAATTGCTTAGCAGGGAGATTTGCTTGTTCTATTAAGGAAGACTTTATAGTGATAAAAAGGGGAGTGGAGGAATTTTAAATAGCAGTGTAAACACAAAGGTTGATGGGGAAGGTTCTGAGTGTGAAGAGAGCATATCAATTAGAAAAGACAAGGCAGAGTCAGAGTATGTAGTAACTCTGAAAAACTAAATTGCATTTATTACAATGGAAGGGGTCTTACAGATAAGGTTGATCGACTCAGATCATGCTTAAGAATATGGGATTGGGATGTCATAGCTATAACAGAAACCTGACTGAGAAATGGACAAGACTGGGAGCTCAATGTTCTCAGTTTTAGATGCTAACAGAAGGATAGGAAAGGGTGCAAGAAAGAAGGGCTTAGCAGGGGACTTTTGATTAAGGAACACATTACTGCTCTAACTACAGAAGATATTTCTGAGAAATGGCCCAGTGAAAATATATGGGTAGAAATTAGAAATAAGAAAGGAAAGAGCACCTTGATGGAATTGTACTATAGGCCCCCAATAGTAAGAGGGAAATCGAGAAAACAAATATGTAGGGAGATCTCAGATACATGTAAGCATAATAAGATTGTATAATGATGGATTTTAATTTTCCAAACATTGACTAGGGCAACCATAGTGTTAAAGGTTTGGATGGTGAAGAATTTGTGAAATGTGTTCAAGAAAATTATCTTTATCAATATGTGAATGCTCCGACTAGAGAAGGAGCAAAACCAGATGTTCTTTTGGGTAATATGGCAAGCCAAGCGACTGAAGTATAAGTGGGGAACACTTCGGCTCCAGCAATCATAATTCTATTAGTTTCAAAATGGTTATGGAAAAGGATAAATCTTCCATAAAAGTTAAAGATTTTGATTGGTGTAAGACAAATTTTAATGGTATAAGACAAGAACTTTCAAAAGTTAACTGTTCATAGGTAAAGGGACAACTGACAAGTGAGAGGCTTTCAACAATGTGATGACGAACGTTCAGAGACATTATGTTCCTGTTAGGGTGAAGGGTAAGGCTGGTAAGATTAAGGAACAATGGATGAATAAAGATATTGAGTTTCCAGTCAAGAATAAAAGGCAATCTTATTTTAGATATAGACAACTTGGTTCAACTGAATCTCTTAATCAATATAAAGAGTGTATAGGCATTCCTAAGAAAGAAATCAGAAATTAGGGAATATGAGATAGCATTAACCGATATAAGGTTAAGGATAATCCAAAGAGATTCTACAAACACATTAATAGCAAGAGAGTAACTAGGAGAGAGTTGGGCCCTTAAAGATCAAGGAGATCATCTTTGCGTTGAATCCCAGGAGATGGGAGAGATACTAAATGAATATTTCATGTCAGTTTTTACTGTGGAGAAAGAAATAGAGTCTAGAGAATGCAGATAACTGTTTTTGATATATTAAAAATATATTATAGAAGAGGAAATTCAAGAGGTCTTAGACAATATAAAGGTGGATTAGTCTCCAGGACCTGGTCTAATGTGTCCCAGAATGTTATGGGAATTAAGGGAGGAAATTGCATGACACCTGCAGAAATATTTGGATCATCTACAACTACCAATGAGGTGCCTGATGACTGGAGGGTGGTTAATGTACCTTTGTTTAAGAAAAGTTATAAGGAGAAACCAGGGAACTATAGACCGGTGAGTCTGATTCCGTTGTGGGTAAATTGTTGGTGATAATAAAAGATAGTATTTATGATCATTTTGAGAGGCAAAAATTGATTAGGTATTGTCAGTATAGTTTTGTGTGAGGAAAATCGTCTCACCAACTTGATTGAGTTTTTTGAGGCAGTTACCCAAAATATTGACCAGGGCAGAGCAGGAGACAATGTTTATTTGGACTAATTAGAATTCAGTGTGAGCTTGCCAACTGGATACATAATTGGCTTAATGGCAGGCGGCAGAGAGTGATGGTGGAGGGTTGCTTTTCGGACTAGAGGCCTGTCACTTACAGTGGTCCACAGGGATTAGTTCTGGGTCCTCTTTCATTTGTCATTTATGAAAATGATTTAGATGAAAATACAGAAGTCATGGTTAGTAAGTTTGCAAACGACAACAAAATTGGTGGCATAGTAGACAGTGAAGAAGGTTTTCTAAGATTACAAATGGAAATTGATCAAATGAGTCAATGGGCTGAAAAGGGCAGATGGAGTTCAATCTGGATAAATGCGAGATATTGCATTTTAGTATAACAAACAAGGGGAGGGCTTATACAATTAATGATGGGACCTTGGGTAGTGTTGTAGAACAGAGGGACTTAGGGCTGCAAGTACATAATTCTTCGAAGTTTGTGTCACATACAGACAGGGTGTTTAAAAAGACAAATGGCATGCTTTGAATATAAGAATTGGGACGTTACCTTGAGATTGTACAGGTTATTTGTGAAGCTTCTTCTGAAATACTGTGTCCAGTTCTGGTTGCCCAGTTATAGGATGGATATTATTAAGCTGGAGAGGGTCCAGAAGAAATTTACAAAGACGTTGCCGGCTATGGAAGGTTTGAGTTATAAAGAAAGGGTGGATAGGCTGGGATCTTTTTCCATTGCCGAGTAGGAGTTGAGAGGCAATTTTCTAGATATTGATAAAATAATGAGGGTACAGATAGAGTTAATGGCAATTGTCTTTTCCCTAGGATGGGGGATTTCAAGACCGGGGGCACATTTTTATGGTGAAAGGAGAAAGATTTAAAAAGACGTGAGGGGCAATTTTTTTACACAGAGGGTGGTTCACATGGAATGAACTTCCTGAGGAAGTGGAGGATGTGGGTATAATTACCATGTTATTAAGATGTTAAAAATTACCATGTTAAAAAGAAATCAGCCAGCATTGTTGCCTGTCATCTATTGCTCTTGAGACGTGAAAATTATGAATGAGAACATAAGAAAAAGGAACAGGCGCAGGGTGGTCAGGCCTTTGCACCTGCTCCACTATTCAACGAGATCAAGGCTGATGTGCTCCAATACTCCAAGAAAAAACAAACATTAGCTTAAGAATAAGATAAAAGAAGTCTCCAAAATGAAAGTCCAGAACAATTAAAATGGAAAACAGAAAAAATTATAATAGAATTAGCATAAAGATTTAAGGGGTCATTTGGTATTATAAAGCTTGAGTATCTCTAAAGAAACACACACATTATCAAAGTTTTTTGCCTTTCACACATCAAGACAATTTGTGAGAAATACTAAAATAAGGGGAAAACAACATTCTATCCTGTATGAGAACAGAATGTTGACTGGTTGGTAATTGGTAGAATGCACCAGTTAGATGATAATTGATAGTTGACTATTACGTATGTCAGATCTCGGAAGTTCCTTCAATAAAATTGTGCTAATTTTTAGACATTCTTCAGAGATTATATGGTCCTGGGTTTCACATGGACAACACTAATGCTGGAGCCCTTGCACTCTTGAGGCACCGCAAAGTCAATGTAGAAGGAGACAACAGTTACCACTTGGTCAGCAAGAACAGCAATGTCCGGAAACTGCTGTATAGCCTCCAGAGGAAGAATTAGCAGAAGTTCTACCAAGGAGGGGTGAAGGATGAGAAAACAGGTTCACAAGTGTCACTATCAGTTTCTTTGACTCTAAGACAGGGCATGTGCCGTTTATGGATGTTTCCCCTCCCCCATCATCTGTGCACTGTGTCAGCTGTTGGAGGAGGACTTGCACTGAGAAGGACAAGGTGGCAATCCCATCCTGGTGGCCATCAAGGTCACAGCTATCTTGGAATTTTATACTACCTACTCATTTAAAGTGTTAGTTGCAGACACACGTGACATCTTCCAAACCTTGAGCCATAAGTGCATCCAAATCTTAAATCATGTATTTTTGTTTTACAGCACAGCTCTTTAAATCATTCCATCATGATGACAAGAGTCGACCAACTTAGACACTGGAACTCTCTACCATTTCTGGCTTCCCACATTTGCTTTTAGCATGCTCCATTAGCAACATGCAGAATTTCTCAGCAGAAATAATTTCTACTCTAAATTATATTCACCCATTGCTTCCAAATTATGGAGGTCTGCACCAAATATTCTTGGAGGTGGCAATGGCTCTTCCATGCTAGAAAACATACAGGTTCTTGCCTTCTTCCCAGATCCATGGCCCATACAACGAATGCTGCTTGGAGTCAAGGGCTACCATCATCCAAACCTGGATAATCACACCTTTGTAATATCCTCCAACTGAGGAGGAATGAAGATACAACACTGGTGATGCTTTGACAAAAGTCACAGTAAAATTGACAATAGACCTCCTTAAGATGAAGTCCTGATGTCTGAACCATGCAAGTGGGGCTTTTCAGTATAATCCAGAAAGGGTTTCCTGCATCATTGTGGCATGCCATGCTCTTCATAATTGCAGCTGACTAAGGGAGATGTCTTTGCTGCAGCCAAAATGAGGCAATGACAGAAATCTTGATGAGGCTGATGATCAGAGCATTGACCAAGTGAACGTTTCAAGAAAGTATGGCAAATCAATACTTACAGAACTCAAGAGACCAGAGAGAATCTAACTGAAACATGCTTGGATGATGAATGACCTGTTTGAACTTTGATTAATTGTTTAAGATTCTGTTCGTAATCTTTCAAGTAACCCAAAATTAATTACTGGAAAGGACAAATGTTCTTGTCATTTTGGAATTTTTTGACCTTCTACGTTGTTGAATTAATGTCTCATTATTCATGAGATTGCAAGATATAATGCAAAACCCTCCAGAAGTACAAGCTGACCATGGTGAGCCTTTGTCTGGACAAAGGTGGCTTAGGTGGCTTGGGCTCTCCTGTTCCAAAGTCTATCAAGACAATAATGTCAACCATGGAACAGACTGCCACATTCTATCTTCTAACATCAGGACTGTACTTCTCAAAGCAGGGAAAGATGAACACATACTGAGGGCATATAGGTGGCACAGTGACATGATTTGGAGATGCCGGTGTTGAACTGGGGTGTACAAAGTTAAAAATCACACAACACCAGATTATAATCCAACATGTTTAATTGGAAGCACTAACTTTCAGACCGCTGCTCCTTCATCAGGTGACAGTTTTTTTTATTAACTCACAGGATGTAGGAATCACTGGTTGGGCCAGAATTCATTTCCCATTCCTTGCTGCCCTGCAGAAGGTAGTTGGGGGTGTGTGGTGGTAGCAAGGAAGTGTTAGGATTGATAAAGGAGTGGACCAGTGTGTTATAGAGGGAACAATCCCTGTAAAATGCTGACAATGAAGAGAAAGGGAAGATGAAAATTAATTTTCTATCACTCTTGATTGCTGTGCTCTAAGGTGTATCATACTATTCAGCTTTTCTGGAAAAAAGGATTGAAAATCCTATTCTATTACAAACAGGCCTTTTAGCAAGGTCCTTCTGAAACTTCTGTTATTGACAGAAAGCAGACTTCTGTGCAGATTGTTCAGGAGGCATTGTGATAGAATTGTCATCTATGGAAATGCAACTTTTAAATTCTGTCCTCAACAGCAATTAAAAATTCAGCCTTTCATACTGGAGAAGTAAATTCCTTTCAACCAAAAGATTCTGTCCTGTCTTCCAATGTCCTTATTTTCAAAGTTAAAATATCTTCATCAAAATAGGTAGTTGACATGCCATCAAATTTACAAAATCAGATTTAAGGTTATCATGAAATAAACCACTTTCTCTTTGTAATATGATAGTGACACAATAGCTTTTTAAATTATTTGTGAAAGTGAAAAAAATCTACTGTAAAAGACATTCTGAAGTGTTAAAATCATGAAATGTGAAACCATTACCAGAAACAGAAATTTTCCTAAAACTTTACCCAACAGCAAACTGCAATTTGCCCAAAATGTAGTTGCCCTCAAATAAGGAAACAGGACACGCTCGACCCCACTTGCTCCTACGCCAACGATATCCAGGTGCTACACGTTTCATTGCTGCAACAGATCGGAACAGATCATCCTGTTTAGGAAAATTTAAAAACAATATCATTAAGTCATTTTGGTGCACAACTCTACAATGCAGTTAAAAAGAGATTTAATGGTAATTTTAACACAAAAATTGTTATTCATCAAAACAAAAGATTGGGTGTGGGATCAGAATCCAAGAGATTTAGAATGTAGGAGATGATAGTTAGTGAGGGCAGGTGCATGACAGTGACATATATTCTATAAATTGAATTAGGAGGAAGAAAATCTTGCTCCTCTTGGATTCACAGTCTAGTTTGGTCAACTAAAATAAATTGCTAAGGTCAGACAAACTATTGAATTTAGATACTTAGAGGACCTAATACTTCTTTAAGTCATATGTTACAATGATTCTTTTTCTTTTCGCAAAACAGCAGAAAGGACATATTCTACCTGGTATAAGCATAATAAGCTGGTTAGAATCTGGAAGATAAAGACTATGTGGATGAATTGAGAGGCCATTACGTTCAAAACAAATACCTATAAGAGACATTCCAATTTATGCATTGGAAGTTGTTTCTTAGGAAGAGTTGCAAAAACTGAATTGAAATGTTCAAAGAATGTTGCCACAAATATTGGGTATTGTACTCAGGTGTATATATTGTAAAACACAGAAGGCAGTTTAAAAGGTCCTCCAGATTTCAAAGTACACAGCTGTTATAACTGAACAACTTCCATGCAAAACTAAATGCTGAATACGTTGGATTTTACCAGAAAAATATCCAAATATACCTATGAATAAATTGAGCTTGAATAAAATTAGAGATTATTGCTTTAAGTGGCACTCAATTAGAATGTATCAAAGCTGAGTCTTAACCCATATTTTCCATATCTCAGGGGGCAAAGAGAGACTGCTCCAAGCTTGTAAATTTGTTAAAGACTGTGGAAAAGAATGCAGAAGCAGACAATGGAATTGCCACTTCCTCGCGTAGTAACAGTAATGGTAAGAAAAATGGCAAAGCACAATGACTATAAAAATATTAGACTCTCAATGTCAAGAATAATAATCTGATTTCCTCCATTAGGCTTAAATGGCAAATTTAGAATACCACCTCTGAATGGTGACAATGAAAAACTCTTCAATGATTTGCTTTATACTGCTGTATCAGATTATGAAGAATCCCAAGATGTGCATATGTTTATCAAGGAGAAGAGGGCAAGAGTAAGGCCCAAGTGGGACCAAGAGGTTTGGCAGGCTTAAAAATGAATGTATCCCTTGATCTGGTTGAGTTGTATCCCAGGCTGCTATAGACTCTAACCCAATTTTTTAATTCCTCTATGGCCACAGGGAAGGTGCCAGAGAATTGGAGGATAGCTAATTGGTTCCATTTTTCAAAGGAGGTGGTAGAGATAAACCGTGGTATTACAGATTAATGAGCCTCACATCATAGTAGAATCCATTGGAGAAAATTTTGAAGGAATGAATCAATGTCCACTTGGACAGGCAAGGCTTGATCAGGAATAGTCAGCATGGTTTGTCAGAGGGAAGTCACATGTAACAAACTTGATTTCGTATCTCCGAGGAGGTGACCAGGTGTATAAATGACAATAGTGCAGATAATGTAATTTTTATGAATTTCAGCACGCCTTTGACAAGATCCCATATGGAAGACTGATGAAGAAGATTAAAGTACAGTAAGTTGGCAAGTGGATCCAAAATTGATTTAGTGGTAGAAGACAGAGGGTGATGGCAGAAGGCTATTTATATGACTGGATGTCAGTATTCAGTGGTGTTTCACAGGCATTAGTGTTGGGTACCTTATTGTTTATGACATACATAAATAAAATAGAAGAAAATGCGGGAGGGCTGACATATAAGTTTGTAGATGACACTGAAGATTGGGGTGGTTGACAGTGAGGAAGAAGGTCTTGGGTAACAGAAAGATATAGTTGGATCGGTCAGATAGGTGACGTGTGAAATTTAATCCTGGTAAGTGTGAGGTGATGCACTTTGGAATAAGCAAATGGAAACAATGAATGGCAGCATACAGGGAATCTCAGAGGAATAAAAGGAACCTGTGGACAAGCAGGACAGGTAAACTGTGTAGTTAAAAAGACATATGGGACACTTGCCGTTATCAATCATTGCCTAGATTATTAAAGCAGGGAAATAATGTTGGAAGTGCACAAAACTTTGGTTAGGTCTCAACTAGAGTATTATGCACAGTTCTGGTCACCGCACTGTAATAGTTTGCACTGGCAGGGCCACAGAGGAGATTCACCAGGATATTGCCTGGGATGGAGTTGTTCAGTTGGATAAGCTCAGATTGTCTTCTTTAGAGCAGAGAAAACTTAGCGGAGACCTGATTGAGGCATACAAGATTATGAAGGGCATAGGTAGGGTAGATAGAGAGGACAGAGAGAGAACACTGTTTCCCTTGGTTGAAGGGACAATAACAAAGAGGCACAATTTTAAAGGTGAAAGGCAGGAGGTTTAGAGGGGATTTGAAATAACTATTATCACTCCGAGGGTGATGGGAAACTGGAATTTACTGCCTGAGAGGATAGTTGAGGATGAGCACTTGAAATGTCATAGCATTCAAGGCCATGTCAAGTGCTGGAAAGTGGGACTTGTGTAGATTTAAGATTGTTTTGACATTGCAGATTCAATGGCCGAAAGGTCTCTTCTGCACTGTATGATTCTATCATTCTAAATCTCCAACTTGCCCTATTTCCTGATACTTCCAATTCTCTCCTCTGCTATCCAAAAGCTAAACACACAAATAACCAATAGATAAAAATGAGCAGTAAGTTTGAGGCTGATCAATAACTTATCAGATAGCAGTCCATAGATTCCTGGAAAAACGAGCAACTCAAGTCTGGGAATAGGCCATGGACAGGGTCATTGAGGGAACGGTGACAGTGATAGGGATAAAACAGATAGCAAAAGTATATATAAATATTTAACAACAGAAGAGTTAACAAAGGGAGTATTGGCAATATAGAAAGTGAGACTAGAGAATTAATAACAGAAAATAAGGAATTGACAGAAGAATTAAACCGGCAATTTGTATGTACCTTTATAATAGAGAATTCAAATAACAATTGAGAAGCAGCAATAAATCAGGAAATGGAAGGAAGGGAAGAACTCAGGAAAATCACAATCATCAAAGAAGTGGTACTGAGTAAATTGTTGGAGTAGTGGACTCATAAATTCTTGGGTCCTCATGAATTTTATCCAAGAAAAGATGTAGCTCATGAGCTAGTTGATGCAAACACCACTTGATTCAGGGACATTCTAATTTGATTGGTAGATAGCAAATCTAACTTTTTTTTTCAAAGAAGGAGACAGAAAGCAAGAAACTATAGACCAACTACCTTAACATCTGTCGTAGGCAAAATGTCAGCTGTTATTAAAGACATTACAGCAGGTCACTTGGGTAAGATAATCTTAGGTAATCAGATTTTGTAGAAGAGAAATTGTGTTTGACCATTTTATTGGAGGTGTTTGGGGAGGCTGCATGTCATGCTGTGGATAAAGGCGAACTGTGGATGAACTGTACTTAGATTTCCACAAGAAATTTTATGAGATGCTACATCAAACGCTATTGTGGAAAATAAAATCTCATTTTATACAGGTAGCATATTGGCATGAATACAAGATTGGTTAGCTAATAGGAAGCAGAGAATAGGTATAATAGGTCTTTACAGGCGGCAAGATATAGTGTGTGTGACAACAAGAACCAGTGCTGGGAACCGAGAGATTTGGGAGTCCTTGTGCATGAATCACAAAAAACTAGCATCCAAGTTCAGTGAGTAATAGGGAAGGCAAATGGAATGTTGGCCTTTATTTCAAACAGAATAGAGTATTAAAGTAGGGACGGTTTGCTAAGACTGTATAAGGCACTAGTCAGACCACATTGGAATATTGTGAACAATTTTAGGCCTCTTATCTTTGGAAAGATATACTGGCTTTGGAGGGAGTCCAAAGAAGGTTCACAAAGCTGATTCCAGATATAGAGGGACAGTCTTGTGAGGAAAGGTTGAATAGATTAAACCCATACTAATTGAGATATAATAGAATCAGATGTGACATTATTGAAACATACAAGATTCTGAGGGGACTTGACAGAGTATATGTGGAAATATTACTGAGACTTGGTTGAGGGAAGGGCATGATTGGCAGCTAAACATCCCAGGATATCAATGCTTCAGGCAGGATAGAGTGGGAGGTAGAAAGGGTAGAGGAGTTGCATTACTGGTCAAAGAAAATATCATAGCTGTGCTGAAGAAGGGCACTATGGAAGACTCAAGCAGTGAGGCAATTTGGGCAGAGCTCAGAAATAGGAAGGTTGCAAGAACAATGTTGGGGCTGTACCACAGGCCTCCCAATAGCGAACATGAGATAGAGGTGCAAACATATAAACAATCATGGAAATATATAGGAGCAACAGGGTGGTGGTGATAGGAGATTTTAATTTTCCAAACATTGACTGGGATTCACTTAGTGTTAGAGATCTAGATGGAGCAGAGTTTGTGTGGAACATCCAGGAGGGTTTTCTACAGCAGAATGTACAAAGTACAACTCGGGAAGGGGCCATACTGGACCTGGTGCTGGGAAATGAGCCCGGCCAGGTGGTTGATATAGCAGTAGGGGATTACTTTGGGAATAGTGATCACAATTCCATCAGTTTGAGAATAATCATGGACAAAGACGAGCGTGGTCCTAAAGAAAGGGTGCTAAATTGGGGGAAGGCCAACTATACCAAAATTCGGCAGGAGCTGGGGAATGTAGATTGGGAGCAGCTGCTTGAGGGTGAATCCACATTCGATATGTGGGAGGCTTTTAAAGAAAGGTTGATTAGAGTTCAGGAGAGGTATGTTCCTGTGAAAATGAGGGATCAAAATGACAAGATTAGGGAACAATGGATGATAGGTGAAATTGTGAGACTAGCTAAGAGGAAAAAGGATGTGTACAGAAGGTCTGGGAACTGAAGACAGACAAAGCTTTGGTAGAATATCTGGAATGTAGGACCAATCTGAAACGAGATATTGAGAGGGCTAAAAGGGGTCATGGGAGATCTTTAGCAGACAGGTTTAAGGAAAATTCCCAAAGCCTTTTTTTCATATATAAGGCGCAAGAGGGTAACGAGAGAAATGGTTGGCCCACTCAAGGACACAGGAGGAAAGTTATGCAGGGAGTCAGAGAAAATGGGTGAGATTCTTAACGAATACTTTGCATTGGTATTCACCGGGAAGAGGGGCATGACGGATGTTGAGATTGGGGATAGATCTTTGAGTACTCTAGGTCAAGTCAGCAAAAGGAGGGAGGAGGTTTTGAATATTCTAAAAGACATTAAGGTAGACAAGTCCCCAAGTCCGGATGGGATCTACCCCAGGTTACTGAGGGAAGCGAGAGAGGAAATATCTGGGGCTTTAACAGATATCTTTGCAGCATCCTTGAACAAAGGTGAGGTCCCGGAGGTCTGGAGAATTGCTAATGTTGTCCCCTTGTTTAAGAAGGGTAGCAGGAATACTTCTGGTAATTATAGACCGGTGAGCCAGACGTCAGTGGTAGAGAAGCTGCTGGAGAAGATACTGAGGGATAGGATCTATTCCCATTTGAAAGAAAATGGGCTTCTCAGTAATGAGCAGCATGGTTTTGTGTGGGGAAGGTCATGTCTTACAAACCTACTAAAAAGTTTTGAGGAGGTGACAAAGTTGATTAAGGGAGGAAAGGCTATAGATGTCATATACATGGACTTTAGCAGGGTGTTTGATAAGGTTCCCCATGGTAGGCTGATGGAGAAGGTAAAATTGCATGGTGTCCAGGGTGTTCTAGCTAGATAGATAGAGAACTGGCTGGGCAAAAGGAGGTAGAGTAGTAGTGGAAGGGAGTTTCTCAAAAGGGAGACCTGTGACCAGTGGTGTTCCACAGAGATCCGGGCTGGGACCACTGTTGTTTGTGATATATATATAAATGATTTGGAGGAAGGTATCAGTTGCCTGATTAGCAAGTTTGCAGATGACACCAAGATTGGTAGATGACACCAAGATTGGTGGAGTGGCAGGTAGTGAAGTTGACTGTCAGAGAATACAGCAGAATATAGATAGATTGGAGAGATGGGCAGAGAAATGGCAGATCAAGTTCAATCTGAGAAAATGCAAGGTGATGCATTGTGGAAGATCCAATTCAAGAGCAAACTATACAGTAAATGGGAAGGTCCAGGGGAGAATTGACATACAGAGAGATCTGGATGATCGGGCCCATTGTTCCCTTAAGGTGGCAACGCAGGTCAGTAAAGTAGTCAAGAAGACATATGGCATGATTTCCTTAATTGGATGGGATACTGAGGACAAGAGTTGACAGGTCATATTATAGGACAGTGGTTTGGCCGCATTTGGAATACTGCATACAGTTCTGGTTGCCACATTACCAAAACAATGTGGATGCTTTGGAGAGGCTGCAAAGGACGTTCACCAGAATGTTGCCTGATATGGAGGGTGCTAGCTATCAAGATTATTGAATAGATTATTTTCATTAGAAAGACGGAGGTTGGGGGGCGCGGGGGAACCTGATTGAGGTCTACAAAATCATGAGAGGTATACACAGGGTGGATAGCAAGAAGCCTTTCCCAGAGTGTGGAACTTAATTACTCGGGGGTCACAGGTTCAAAATGAGAGGGGAAAGGTTTGGGGAGATATGCATGGAAGGTTCTTTACGCAGAGGGTGGTGGGGGCCTGGAATGCATTGCCAGTGGAAGTAGTAGAGGCAGAAATAATAGTGTCATTTACGATGTATTTAGTCAGATACATGAACGGGCAGGGAGCAAAGGGATAGCTGAAAATAGCTAGCAGGTTGAGATAAAGGATGTGATCAGCGTAGGCTTGTAGAGCCGAAGGGCTTGTTCCTGTGCTGTAATTTTCTTTGTTCATTGAAAGTTTGTTTCCCCTTGCGGGATAATCTAGGACCAGAGCACATAATCCCAGAGGAAGGGATCACACAGTTAAGACAGAGGTGAGGAGAAATTTCTTCCCTCAGAGGGTTGTGAACCTGTGGAATTCTTTACTGCAGCGGGTTGTTGAGGATGGGTCATTAAATATATTCAAGGCTGAGATAAATTATTAATCAATAAGGGAACCAAGAGTCATGGGAAAATGCAGGAAAGTGGAATGGAGAATTATTAGATCAGCCATGATCTCATTGAATGGCAGAGCAGACTTGATGGATTGAATGGCCTACTTCTATGTTTTATGGACCTCACTGCCTTTGTAATTTATATAATTAACTTGGATGAAGTTATGGAAGATATGGTGGGAAAATTTGCTAAAAACAAAATGATAAGTAGTAAAGTAAATTGTGAAGAAGGCATCAGGAAATTACAAAAATATACTGATAGGTTAAGTAAGGTGGCAAAGATGTGACAATTGCGGTATAAAGTGCAAAAATATGAACTTACATCATTTGACAGGAAGAATTTAAAAAGCATAATACTAAATGATGAAAGATCGCAAGACTCTAAAATGGAGAGGATTCCGGTTGTTCATTAATCAGAGAAGGTTATTTTGAAGCTAAAGCAAATATTTAGGAAAGTTAATAAAAAGTTATCAGTAAACATGACAGGAATCTAATACAAAAGTAGGAAGAATACGCTTCAATTATATAGGGCATTGGTGAGACCACATTTGGAAAATGTGCAAAGTACTGGTCACATTGCTTAATGAAGGATGTAAAAGCACTGAAAGAGTTTGAGAAGGTTTACTGGACTAATACCTGAAATAGGCAGGGTGTCTTATGACATAAGATTGAGCAAGCAAGGCTTGATCAGCTGAAGTCCAGATTAGAGTGGTGCTGATAAAGCACAGCAGGTCAGGCAGCATCCGAGGAGCAGGAAAATCAATGTTTCAGGCAAAAGCCCTCCATCAGGAATGATGAAGCCCTTGATCAGCTGAAGTCAGGGGTAAGAGTGACTTATAGTAACTGTGAGGTAAGGTGAAGGATTTACATGTATTTTAATATTATTTATTTTTCAGTTCGCCAGAGAACAGAGGTAGCTGGGTAACAGTTAGAGGTGGGAAGGGGAGGAAGTAGGCAGAGCAGGACCCCTGTGATCGTTCCTCTCAACAATAAGTATACCACTTTGGATACTGTTGGGGGGGAACAGCCTAGCAGGGGTAAGCTGCAGTGACCGGGTCTCTGGCACGAGGTCCGGCTCTGAGGCTCAGAAGGGAAAGGGGGAGAGGAGGAGAGGGCTAGTTATAGGAGACTCTATAGTTAGAGGGACAGACAGGCGGTTCTGTGGACATGGGCGAGACTCTCGGATGGTTTATTGCCTCCCGGGTGCCAGGGTCTGAGACGTCTCGGACCGTGTCTTCAGAATCCTTAAGGGGGAGGGTGTGCAGCCAGAAGTCATGGTGCACATTGGCACCAACAACATAGTAGGAAGAGGGTCGGGGAGGTCATTCAGGAGCTCAGGGATTTAGGCTGGAAGCTAAAAGCTAGGATAGACAGAGTCGTCATCTCTTGTTGCCGGTGCCACGTGACAGTGAGGCAAGGAATGGGGAGAGGGTGCAGTTGAACACGTAGCTGCAAGGATGGTGTAGCAGGGAGGGCTTCAGATATTTGGACAATTGGACTGCATTCTGGGGAAGGTGGGACCTGTACAAGCAGGACAGGTTGCACCTGAACCAGAAGGGCACCAATATCCTGGAGGTAGGTTTGCTAGCACTCTTCAGGGGGGTTTAAACTAATTTGGCAGGGGGATGGGATCCAGACTTGTAGTTCAGCAAGTAGGTTAGCTGTTTTTCAGGATGTCCAAGAATGTAGGGAGGCTATGGAGAAGGTAGCACTGACAGGGAATACTTGCGGACACAGAGATGGGCTCAAGTGTGTCTACTTCAACGCAAGGAGTATCAGAAATAAGGTGGGTGAACTTAAGGCGTGGATCGGTACTTGGGACTACGATGTTGTGGCCATCACGGAAAAGTGGATAGAAGAGGGACAGGAATGGTTGTTGGAGGTTCCTGGTTACAGATGTTTCAGTAAGAATAAGGGGGGTGATAAAAAAAGGAGGGGGGTGGCGTTACAAATTAGAGACGGTATAACGGCTACAGAAAGGCAGTTCGAGGGGGATCTGCCTTTGGAGGTATTATGGGCTGAAGTCAGAAATGAGAAAGGAGCAGTCACCTTATTGGGTGTTTACTATAGGCGCCCCGATAGCAGCAGAGATGTGGAGAAACAGATTGGAAAACAGATTTTGGAAAGATGCAGAAGCCACAGGGTAGTAGTCATGGGCGATTTCAACTTCCCAATTATTGATTGGACAGGGCAGTGTTTGTGCAGTGTGTCCAGGAAGCTTTTCTAACTCAGTATGTAGATTGTCCGACCAGAGGGGAGGCCATATTGGATTTGGTACTTGGTAACGAACCGGGACAAGTGATGGGCTTGTTAGTGGGTGATCATTTTGGTGATGGTGACCACAATTCTGTGACTTTCACCTTGGTTATGGAGAGAGAGAGGTGCATGCAACAGGGCAGGTTTTACAATTGGGGGAAGGGTAAATACAATGCTGCAAGACAGGATCTGAGGAGCATAAATTGGGAGCATAGGCTGTCAGGGAAGGATGTCGTTGAAATGTGGAACTTTTTCAAGGAACAGATACGACATGATATCTGTTACCTGTCAGGCAAGAAAGAGATGGTCGTGTGAGGGAACCTTGGTTGATGAGGGAGGTTGAATGTCTTGTAAGGAGGAAGAAGGAGGCTTACATAAGGTTGAGGAAACAAGGCTCAGACAGAGCATTGGAGGGATACAGGATAGCTAGGAGGGAGCTGAAGAAAGGGATTAGGAGAGCTAAGAGAGGGCATGAAAAATCTTTGGTGAGTAGGATCAAGGATAACCCCAAGGCCTTTTATGCATATGTGAGAAACATGAGAATGACGATAATGAGGGTAGGTCCGATCAAGGACAGTAGTGGGAGACTGTGTATTGATTCGGAAGAGATAGGAGAGGTCTTGAATGAGTACTTTTCTTCAGTATTTAGATTAGATTAGACTTACAGTGTGGAAACAGGCCCTTCGGCCCAACAAGTCCACACCGACCCGCCGAAGCGCAACCCACCCATACCCCTACATTTACCCCTTACCTAACACTACGGGCAATTTAGCTTGGCCAATTCACCTAACCCGCACATCTTTGTGACTGTGGGAGGAAACCGGAGCACCCGGAGGAAACCCACGCAGACACGCGGAGAACGTGCAAACTCCACACAGTCAGTCGCCTGAGTCGGGAATTGAACCCGGGTCTACAGGCGCTGTGAGGCAGCAGTGCTAACCACTGTGCCACCGTGCTGCCCACTCAGAAATGAGAGGGACTGTATTGTTGAAGAGGAGATTATGAAACGGACTGGTAAGCTAGAGGAGATACTTGTTAGGAAGGAAGAGGTGTTGGGCATTTTGAAAATTGTCCCCCGGGCCTGACGGGACACATCCTAGGATTATGTGGGAAGCAAGAGAGGAAATTGCAGAACCGTTGGCAATGATCTTTTCGTCTTCACTGTCAACGGGGGTGGTGCCAGGGGACTGGAGAGTGGCGAATGTTGTGCCCCTGTTCAAAAAAGGGAATAGGGATAACCCCAGGAATTACAGGCCAGTTAGTCTTATTTCGGTGGTAGACAAAGTAATGGAAAGGGTACTGAGGGATAGGATTTATGAGTATCTGGAAAGACACTGCTTGATTAGGGACAGCCAGCACGGATTTGTGAGGGGTAGGTCTTGCCTTACAAGTCTTATTGAATTCTTTGCGGAGGTGACCAAGCATGTGGATAAGGGTAGAGCAGTGGATGTGGTGTACATGGATTTTAGTAAGGCATTTGATATAGTTCCCCATGGTAGGCTTATGCGGAAAGTCAGGAGGCATGGGATAGTGGGAAGCTTGGCCAGTTGGATAGAGAACTAGCTAAATGGTCGAAGTCAGAGAGTGGTGGTAGATGGTAAATATTCAGCCTGGAGCCCAGTTACAAGTGGAGTTCCGCAGGGATCAGTTCTGGGTCCTCTGCTGTTTGTAATTTTTATTAATGACTTGGAAGAGGAAGTCGAAGAGTGGGTCAGTAAATTTGCAGACGATACGAAAATTGGTGGAGTTGTGGATAGCGAGGAGGGCTGTTATCGGCTGCAAAGGGACTTAGATATGATGCAGAGCTGGGCTGAGGAGTGGCAGATGGAGTTCAACCCTGTCAAGTGTGAGGTTGTCCATTTTGGAAGGACAAATAAGAATGTGGAATACAGAGTTAACGGTAGGGTTCTTAGTAAGGTGGAGGAGCAGAGGGATCTTAGGGTCTATGTTCATAGCTCTTTGGCTAGTCTACAAGGACACTCAAGTTCCCTTTCAAAATCCATCACCATTTAACAATAAATCTTTCATTCTATTTTTCCTACCAAACTCAACAACTTTACATTTGTTCACATTGCATTTTATCTGTTTTGTGCTTGCCAACTCACTCAACTTATCTTAACCATTCTAAAGCCTCTTGACATCTTCCTCATCACTTCCATCTAATGTCATGTCATCAACAAACATGGAAATATTATAATAATTCCCTCATTGCAAATATTGATATATTATGCAAATAGTGAGCAGCTGTGGTACCATACTTGTCACTGCCTTCCATTCTAAAAATGATAAATTTATTCATCCTCTCTTTTGCTTGTCTGCGAATCAATTAGATTACCTACAGCGTGGAAACAGGCCCTTCGGCCCAACAAGTCCACACCGACAAGAAACCCATACCCCCCTCTATTTACCCCTGACTAATCCACCTAACACTATGGGCAATTTAGCATGGCCAATTCACCCGACCTGCACATTTTTGGACTGTGGGAGGAAACCGGAGCACCCGGAGGAAACCCACGCAGACACGGGGAGAATGTGCAAACTCCACACAGACAGTCGCCCGAGGCAGGAATTGAACCCAGGTCCCTGGCGCTGTGAGGCAGCAGCGCTAACCACTGTGCCACCATGCCGCCCCAAATTCTCATTCATGTTATTATACTACCACCAATACTATGTGTTTGAACTTTGCACAAGAACCTCTTTACTGGGACTAAAAGGGTAATTGCTGTGAGGACATTTCTCTTCATGGGAAAATATAGGACCAAAAAGACTCTCAGAATGTTAATTTAAGACTGAGAAGAAAAAAATATTTTCTCAACAGGTTTTGAGTCATTGGAACTTCTTGCCACAGAGAGTTATGGAGCAGAGTCCTTGTGTTGTATTGAAGGCTGCGACAGATATATTTCAGATTCCCAATGCCATAAAACAAAACAGAAAGAAAAAAATCAAGGAAAACTTCTGTTACTTTTAAAAGCACTAAATGTAGATTAAGGGCAATATGTGGTAAAGAACTGTCCAACCCGTGTGCCAGCCAATCATAGATTTATGAAGAAATTGTATGTGTCTAATTCACCACACTTTGGAGTATATAAGGGTTTTAGAGATGATTCATTTACAAGAACGGTTCCAGGAAGATTGAATCTCAGTGATTTTAATAGATTGTAGGTTGATCTTCTTAGAAAAGAGAAGGTTGGATTAACATTTGACCAAGTATTGAAAGCAGGAGGGATCTAGCATAAATAGAGATAATCTGTTTCCATGTGAAAAGCTGAGAACCAGGGAGCACAAAATTAAAGTGATTGATAAAAGAACCAGCGGTGACATGCAGAAAGACTCTTACATGTAATCGGTCATTAGGATCCAGAATGTACCAAATGAGAATGAAATAAAGGGAGATACAATAAAGTTTATAAAAGGGAATTGAGTAAGTATCTAAAAGGAATACATTTGCAGAGTGAATGAAAAAGGGATAGCTGAGTTGCTCTTGCTGAGGACCAGCAAGGTCATTATATGCCAAATTATCTTTTTCTAAATTGTAACCATTCTTCCAACATCTGGGAAAAACACTCTTTCGGTGGGTTAGGTAAAACATAGATATTTCAAAACACAAGAATAAAGTTCAAAGAAAAAACATCATATTGTCCCAAAATGTGACTTAACAATGACTGCTATAATTAAATCATGAATAATGCTTTCAATCATACTAGAATAAAGAGAATCAGAGAAGAGCACTATCTGCTACATATATTTAGATGGAATTATGTCTCAATGCAAGTTACCTTGACAATGAAATTACTCAAGAATGGACAGAACATGTGGGAGTAAGGGATCATTTAATGGGGGCACAATATATAGATCAAATTTTAGAAATGAAACGAAACAAAACTGAAAACAGCATTTATGCATATTTTAAGCCAAGACATTTTTTTGTGCAACAAGGCATCAAGCAGAAGGCCATCGATTTTCTCAGTAATCCAAGTTTTGCTGACAACTGAGATTAACATACAAAATAAATTTATCAACAAATGTTTGTGGATATGTACAGTGAACAAAAGTCCGTTCTGAAAAATAAGATACAACCTTGTAAGCATGCTATTCTTTAGCATGAAGACCTTTTCATGAACCCTTTACAGCACTTTCTCCCATGGCAAACGTACCTATATTAATCTATGGTAGTGATGCATAGGGGTAGCAATGCTTGATGTGAAGGTGAATGGAGAATTCAAAATAAATTGAAAAAGAAATTAAGAAACTAGTTCAACTCATAAATAGAACATTACTGTTCCTCCTGAATAGATTGCTCACATCATCAATTTCTTCTGGAATTTCTTCTTCCTCTTCTTCATATAGAGGTTGTACTAGAGCTGCAGGTTGTAGACCCAGGAATTCCAACTTGTACATCACTGACTAAAGAGTAAAGAGAAAGAAAACTCCTCAAAAAGCATATTTAAAAAGAAATATTGCATTGAACACATATAACTTTCAATTACAAACAACTCCATTAATGATCTGCACATAAAACATATTTTATAACTTGTATCTGCATTAAAGATGAATTAAAATAAACACTTTAACTTTTCATTATGACTTTTTGAATTCCTCAAAATTATTATAATGTTATATTCTAGTACAGTGAAAACAGGACAGCAGAAAATGCTAAAATTATGGGAAAAACAGATTAATGCAGAATAAGATATTCGTTATAAGTAATGATAAATAGGGGGAAAATAAAGTCGTAGTGAGCATAAGAAAATAAGGTAACAGTTCCAAAGAACTTTTTGTTCTTCATTTCTAGGTAAAATTGCATATTTTTTTTCAAAACAATCAAGGTAAACTATTCTACATGCTTTGGATAATTTAGTCTATGTCATATTGTATTTCATTTTTCAGTTTAAACTGTGATGAAACTTTCGAAAGCACTTTGATGGGGAGTAGGGATTTCTCTAAACTCAGTAGCAATCAAATGAGTAAACTGTGGCTAGATTGATTGTATGCTCACTTCTGAATTGTGTCATGAATTCAAGTATGAGCCCAGAGTTTTGAGCATAACTATCTCAATAACATGGTAGTGCAATACTGATGATATGCTGCACTGTCTGAGATGCTGTTTTTCACATGAAAGTTGAACTGAAGCATCAATTGTCCATCTGGACTTAAAAAATTCTATTGAGGTTTTACAAATATTTGCCCCTTAAGCAATGTCACTAAAGAACAAAATATCAGGACATTAATCTCAATGCTCTCTGTGGTACCTCATCGTGTGCAATTGGTTGCCACATTTCCTACTTTACAATAGTGACTACACTTTAAAAGTACTTCATTTTCTGTCAAGCACTTGGGCACCTCCCAAAATCATGAGAGGCAAGTCCTTCTCCTTTCATGGTTAGCTTTTAGTTTCAAACTCTACCGGACATTACTTACTTGTTTCCCTGAAATTACTGTTCTAAAATGGGGTAGAATATATTTACTTTAAAATGCAATTGACTACATCTGATATAAATGACAATTAACTTATTGCTCTTTTGAACAATAAAGGAGTAGAAAGTTAAGTGGGGGTTGTGGTCAGGTGGCCAGCAGCAGAAATAGCTGCTAGACTGGTTAAGAGCTACAGTGAGAAAGTGAGGACTACAGATGCTGGAGATCAGAGTTGAAAAGTATGGTGCTGGCAAAGCACAGCCAGTCAGGCAGTATTCGAGGAGCAGGAGAGTCAACATTTCGAACATGAAGTCTCCATCAGGAATGAGGGGAGGGGGAGCGCAAAGGGGCTGAGAGATAAATGGGACGGGGTGGAGCTAGGGTAAGGTAGCTGGGAAAGCGATAGGTAGATGAAGGTGAGGGGTGATTGTGATAGGTCAAAGAGGAGGGTGGAGCAGATCGGTGGGAAGAGAGATGGACAGATCGGACAGTTCAAGAGGGTAGTGCCGAGTTAGAGGGTCTGGATCTGGGATAAGGTGGGGGAAGGGGAAATGAGGAAACTGGTGAAATCAACATTGATCCCATGTTATTGGAGGGTCCCAAGGCGGATGATGAGGCATTCTTCCTCCAGGCATCAGGTGGCTAGAGTTTGGCGGTGGAGGAGGCCAAGGACTTGCATGTCCTTGGTGGAATGGGAAGATGAGTTGAAGTGCTCAGCCACATGGCAGTGAGGTTATTTAGTGTGTATGTCCCAGAGATGTTCTCTGAAACGTTCTGCAAGTTGGTGTCCTGTCTCCCCAATGTACAGGAGACCACATTGAGAGCAACGGACACAGTAGATGACGTGAGTGGAAGTACAGGTAAATCCCTTCCACATCCGACAAGGCCAGAAAGGATCCTTCCACATCTGACCTCCATCTCATCTGCTCCCAGGAGGACCAATTCCACCATAGAACATACCAGGTGGCCTCCTTCTTCAGGGACCGCAATTTCCCCTCCCATTTGGTCAACGATGCCCTCCAGCACATCTTCCCACACCACTGACCTTGAACCCCACCACTCCAATAGCAACAAGGACAGAAACCACCACCCCCCCACCATGTCCTCACCTTCCACCCCATCAACTTCCGTAAACAACGCATCATCCTGCACTATTTATGCCACCTACAAACAGACCCCACAATTTTCATCCCCACCCCTATGTGTGTTCTGCAGAGACCATTCCCTTCACGACTCCCTTGTTAGCTCTACGTCCCTCAACAACCCACCTTCAACCTCCGGCACCTTCCCTTGCCACCGCAAGAAGTGCAAATCCTGCACACACAACTCCCCCTCCCCCCCACCAACCTCAGTCCCAGGCACCAAAGGATCCTTTCACATCCGACAGAGATATACCCGCACTTCCACACAGTTCATCTACTGTGTCTATTGCTCTCAAGTTGTGGAATGTTTCAGAGAGCATCTCTGGGACAACTGCACCGCCCAAGGCCGAACACTTCAACTCCCCCTCCCACTCCACCAAGGACATGCAAGTTTTTGGCATCTTCCAAAGGAAATGCATAACCTTGAGTTTCTCAAATTATAAAATTTTTGGTTGAAACTCAAATAAAATTGGAATAATTTAAATTGAGAATTTTTAAACAGTCATTGACAGAATGTGAATAAGTCTGCCCTGCCAGCATTTACTGCCCAACTTGAAGACAAAGAACCATGAAGAAAGACCTACATGGAGAACAAATGTTGGCCACTATATTCAAATTGGGGTAGTATTTGATTCAAGCCAAAGTGATAAAGTAAGAGTTAGGGTTGAGTGTGGATTAAGTAAAGTAAGACTCAGTGAAGTTAAATAAAGTGAGTTAAACTTGAAGTCGTTAGATGAAAGAAGATGCAAATGTAGCAATGAATGCATGTTTTATATTAAGTACTAAACTTTAACTCTAAGTATAAAAGGGTTTATTTAATTAAGTTCTGAGTCGGTTCCCAGCCTTTTATTCATCACACAAGGAGAGAATACCTGGGTAAAGAACTGAGTCCTACTTTTCAGGCAACTGGGGAATTATACAAGCCCTCTACTCAGTTGGGGCATGTAAAATTCAGCCATGGTTTGAAAGAAAATATTACAGAAAGAAATGCATAGCCAAGAGTTTCTCAAATTGTCGAATTTTTGGTTGAAACTCAAATAAAATTGGAACGATTTAAATTGAGAATTTTTAAACAGTCATTGATAGAATGTGAATGTGACTGCTATGCCAGCATTTACTGCCCATCTTGAATCACCTTTGAGAAAGTAGTGGCAAGCTGCCTTCTTGAATTGCTTCGGGCCATTTCCTGTAGGTGGACCCAGAATGCTATTGGGGAAGGCGCTGCAAGATTTTGACTGAGTGATGTTGAAAGAATTATGATATACTTCAAAGTCACGATAGTAAATGACACAGATGGCTTGGTATTCCAAATATCTGCTGCCCTCATCCTTCTAGACAGTACTGCGAATTCAGTAATGATAATGCCATTATCACCAAAGGCTCAAACATAGATTGACTCTTGGAGATGGGCATTGTCTTGTGCTTGTGTAACATGCATATTCCTTGTCACTTTTCAAATTAAGGCTGGATACCATGTTGCATTTGGAAATGCAACTTTCATTATCTTAGGAGCTGTGAATGATGCTAAACATTGTGGAATCATCAGCGAATATCCTCACTTCTGACCGTATGATGGACGAGATTTCATTGATGAAGCAGCTGAAGATGATTGGGCCTAGGATATTACCCTGAGCTACTCCTGCAGAGATGTCCTGGAATTGGAAATGTGAAATCAGAACTTTGTCCCCACGAGCATTGTGCAACAGTCACTCTTACCGATACTATCATGGACAGTTGCAATGATGGCATGCAGATTAGTGAGGATGAAGTATGTTTTTCCCTCTTGTTGGCTCCTTTACCATCTGCCATAGATCAAAATTAGCACCTATGACCTGAAGGATCCAACCAGCTCAATCAGCAGGGCTGCTGCCAAGTCACTCTTTGTGATGCACATTGAAATCCCCCTCACCCAGAGTATATTCTGCAGCCTTGCTACTCTCAGTATTTCATGGAGGAGCACTAATTCATCAGCCGTGGAAGGATAGCATGTGGTAATCAGCAGGATGTTTCCTTGCCCATGTCTAACCCGAGTCTTCATGATGTCTGGAGTCACTATTGAGGACTTTCAGGGCAACTCCATTCCAACTACATACTATTGTGCCTCCAACTCTGCTGGTTCTATCCTGCCGATGAAACAGGATATACCTAGGGATGGTAACAGTCGTACCTGGGACATTATGTGTAAGGTCTGATTCTGTGAGTATGACTATGCCAGGCTGTTGCTTAAATAGCCTGTGAGACATCTCTCCCAACTTTGGCACTAGATCCTCCATATGTTAGTGAGAAGGACATTGCAGGCCTGGCCATTTTCTCCTTTATCTTTTGCGAGCCTAAGTCAATGACAAGTAAACTGTTTAGTTTCAATTCTTTGTTGAGTCTTCATAACGATTGTTACAAGAAGGACAGCTGAGAGTCAACCACTTGCTGTGTGTCTGGAGTCACACTAAGTCAGATAAAGTGAGATTGGCAGATTTCCCTGTCTGAAGGACAGTAGAGAGATGGATTTTTCTGCCAATTGGTAGTGGCTTCATGATCATCACTAGACTCTTAATTCCAGAGAAGAATTTCACCATCTGCAGTGTGGGATAAAAAAAAACCCTCATCCATGCATTTTGAAATAGGGAAAGCATTTGCAATGTTGAAATTTGTCAATAACAGACTCTCAAGTATGAATTCCTAATGAGTGAAGTAGCTTCTCTACTGCTGCACATTAATCTTCTGACTTCACCACACTTCAAATTGTTGATATTGAATTACTTCAAAACAGCTTAAAAACATGATATTGTTAAAATGCTCGATCATTATTTTCTTACCGCAAACAATTCATGTGGCTTGTTATTTCCATCCAATTCTATCATATTTTGTCGATCATGATCAGCCATATAATCCTGCACAGATGCAGACATATAAAAATACGTGTAGAGAAATACAAAATTGTATTATAAATAAGAATGTAAAAATATAAGAAAAACACCTGTAGTAACAAAATGTCAAGTTAAGTCTAAAAGCTTGATGAAATTATTTCTTACCTCTAAAAGCCTCAACATTTTGTCTTTATATAGGGCAACGTGTTTCTCAATAGTTGTCCGAAGATCTTCAGGTCTTCTCACTAAACGTGCAACAAGGCCTGGGTCAACATCTGAAACCTCAGCCTAATTTCAAATATTGAGAAAATATATTTCATTGATGCATTTCACTTTAAAATGATCTTTAATAAAATGTGGTTAGATCCTGCAGAGAAGAACTGCTAAGTAATGTCTGAGACAAAAAAGGCCTGTAACATTTAAATAACTACAACATCATATGACAATATGTTTTATGTAGAGATATACTTTTTTTGTACACAGTATGAGATCTTAGCATGAGATCTTATGCAACTATTCTTTCAGTGGGTGCTTGTGTCCCCCAAACATAAACAATTTCTAATAAGAAAGACAAAATGGAAAGCAACAATAAATACCACCAGGCTACTGTTTCACAAGCTTACTTCAAATACTGTAATCATCTGACATATGTATCCTATTTACAATGCTAGGTTTAGAAAAATATAAATTTTGTTCCCAACAAGAATAAAAACTAACCTTCAGATCAAGGTAGGCAAGGGGACAAGGGTTATTCTGATGCTGTAAATAGTTTTTCCGTGCTTGTTGGCTAAAAGAATTCAGACAAATGATGAACACATCCTAGCTTTCTATCCCCAGAAACACTTGTCTGAGTCTTAAGGTAGTCCATATGAAGGTCAGCCCGCATCAGGAAGCTGTCTTTTTCATGTGAAAGATGGACCAGAAGTGATTGAAAGAAATTGTAAAATCAAAAATAAAGATGAAGGTAGGATTGCAGGTTAGCGATGGGAGTTGATTATTACCAGAAAATAATAGGAAGAGACAAAATGTGTGGTCATATTGTACTAAGAAAGTTTCAACCAGAGTGGATAGTGTGGTACCAGTAGATGTATTGTGTTTGGACTTTCACAATGTGTTTGACAAGGTAGCTCACAAAAGATTAAGTCATAGGATAACAGCCAAAGGTGTTGAAAGTAGTAAATTGACAGAGGTAGAAAATTGGTTCACAGGCAGAAATCAGCGAGTGGGGCCAAGTGGTCCTTTTTCAGTGTCAGTGACCTGTGACATGTGGGGTTTGACAGGGATCAGTGCTGAGTCTGAAACTGTTTACAATGTATATTAATGACTTGGAGGAAAAAAGTGAATGTACTGTATGTTACGACATGGAGTAAACTCTCCTGCTTAAATTAAAACCAGCAACACAAAAAAGATTTATCCCGTGCAGTAATCTGTAAATGTTCAATCTGCCAAGAACTATGTAAAGTAAAAATTAACAACTTTATTTCTTATAGATAACTAATTAACTAACTGATTAACTAACCACTACTTACAATTTCTTTCTCTAATCTATCTTTTACCTTCCCTTCTCTCATACTAGTTCGATAAAACTCCCAAATAAGATTTCCAAAACGACACTTCTTTTCTCAAAACCAGGCAGCTGTAGGTTCTTGTTTTCGGATTTTACTGCATCATCTTTTATCCTTGTTAGCAATTTCTGCATCACAAGTTACTGATCGAAAATGTACTTTTAAAAAAGATGTTTTTCAAACAGACAGGTATACGCAAGGATTGGCAGTTCTCCTCTCAACTGTTCAAATGTCCCCGAGTCTTATACACCAGAACATCAGATTGTGTCATTGAATTTTAAGATTGTCAATATACGCAATTCAAACTTGACTGGAAATTGGAATTTTTATCAAGGTATAATTTAAACTGATTAGCCACATTCAAATTTGTGTTTGTCTCCAGGCAACGAGTCACTTGAGTTGTTCAACCCACTGTTACATATATTATTGCTTTATTGAGAACACTTGGTGCTGTGCCCGGAGCTCTGCTGTTTTTAACACTCTTAAAGATACACCCACATCTTCATAACACCCCTCACCTTATGAAAAAATGAACCATCATAATGAAAAGATGGCTTCTTTCGTTTTTACCTTTTAAACACATTACCCTAACATACCGATAACTTTCATATAAGTTCACCTTAACGTCTTCCCATATATCTATATATTTACATAAAACATTAAATAAAGACAAATCTCATCTAAACTCTATCAGTTAAACCCGCCATAACGCGGCTGCAATTACATTCTTCCGACCCGCAACATGCATGATTTTTAAATTAAAAGCCTGCAACATAAGACTCCAACAAGATAGTTTCATATTCTTATCTTTAAAATGTTCTAAGAATGGAAGCTGATTGTGGTCACTGTACACAACTGTCTCTGACACATTGTTCATGACATACACATGCTGTAAGGCCAGTTCCTTTTCGATTGTGGAGTATTTCCTCTGGTGAATGTTGATCTTCTTCGAAAAGTAACCAACTGGGAGTTCAATCCCATCCTCATCTCCCTGTAGGAGTACAGCTCCAACTCCAATGTCACTAGCATCGATGGTGACTTTAAAAGTTTTTGAAATGTTTGGTGTAATTAAAATTGGTTTGATGGTTAATATTGATTTCAAATGGTCGGATGCCTCCTGGCTGTGTTCTGTCCACCAAAACATTGTGTTCTTCTTCAGCAAATCAGTTAACGCTACCAATATACTGCTGAAGTTTGGAACAAACTTCCGATAGAATCCGCTGAGTCCTAAGAATCAAAGCACCTCTTTCTTCGAAGTTGGCCATGGAAGTTCCCTCAATAGTCTTCGTCTTGGCATTTCATGGGGTCAACCTTCCGACCGATGTTATGTCCCAAGAATGTCACTTCTGCTATCACGAATTCCGTTTTATTTAAGTTTATCACCAGTTTTGCTTCTTGTAGTCTTTCAAGGAGCTCTACCAACTGTAGCATGTGATCTTTCCAGGACTCATTAAAGATCACTACATCATCCAAATAGACTGCACAGTTCTGTTTATGAATCTTTGGAATGTGGCGGGCACGATCTTCAGTCCAAAGGGCATCACTTTAAACTGATAAAGCCCATTTGGGACTACAAACGCAGAAATTTCTTTCACTGTTTCTGAAAAAGTACCTGTCAGTAACCACACATTAAGTCCAACATCATGATGTAACTGGCTTGTCCGACTTTCTCGATATAGTCTTCCAATCTATGAATTGGATAGCAGTACAACTTTGTAACGATGTTAACCTTCCGATAACCTACACAGAATCTGGTTTGGGAACTAAGACGATCAGCGAACTCCACTCACTCTGGCTTGGTTCAATGATGTTCTCGTCAAGCATGGCCTCCACCTCCATCTGGACCTATCTGGATTTGAGAGGATTAAGCCGATAGGGGTGTTGTTTCATCGGAGCAGAATTCCCTACATCTACTTCATGTACAATAGCATTAGTCCTCCCCATCTGATTCTTACATATGTCTTTACACGTAGTAACAAATCTTCCAACTCCATTTTTTGCTCCTGAGGCAGATAGCTTACTAATCTATCTCACTCCTCCAAAATAGATGAATCTATTTTGAGGCACCTCAAAATCCATATCATCTGGATTTGATTCCTTATTCTGCAGGCCAGTAACTAACACATGTTTCTCCAGCTCTTTCTCGCTAGTGTAATATGTTCACATGACATACTCAATACTTTTTTTTAATCTGGCATCTTCACTAAATAGTTCACATGACTCAACTTATAGGGACCACTAAACCTGGCTTTGAAGGGATCTCCTATCACATTGTCCCCTTGGGAAAACATCAGAGTCTCAGAGCTTTCACCTGCCACCTGCTTCATTCGTTACTGTGCCCTCTTTAGGTACTGTTTAGCTAACTCACCTACTTGATTTAGTCTCTCCCTCACCTCCGATACTTAATCTAAGTGTGAGATCTCCACTGGTTCTGTCAATTTTGCTTTAATTAATTGCAAAGGGCCTCTCACTTCACTTCAAAGGGAGTGAAATGAGTAGATTCATTTGGGGCACCTCTAATGGCAAAGAGTACGAATGGGATACCTTTATCCTAATCATTCGGGTAATCCTGACAGTACGCTCTCAACATGGTCTTCAAAATCTGATTCCACCTTTCTACAGCTCCCTGGGATTCAGGATGGTACACATTGGATTTAAAATGCTGCATACCTAATCTATCTATAACCTCCTTAAACAGTCTAGCAGTAAAATTTGACCCTGAATCTCTCCAGGTAGCCCATACCATGTGAAGAAAGCTACTAACTTCTCTACCACCATTTTTGCCTTGATACTCTGTAATGGAATTGCCTCAGGAAATCTGGTAGACACACCCATTATGGTTAACAAGTACTGGTTCTCACTTCTGGTTCTTGGGAGGGGACCTATATAATCAATTATAACCCACGTGAAAGGTTCTTCAAGTATGGGAATTGGCAACAAAGGTGCTGGATTTATTACCGCCTGTGGCTTACTTACCATTTGGCATGTATGACACGTACAGCAAAAGTTAACTACATCCTTATGCATTCCAGGCCAATAAAAATGTTTTTGTACCTTAGTCATGAGTTTTTGTACCTATAACTGACCTCCTACAGGTAGTTCATGTGCTACCCATAACACTTCTATATGCTACCAGCAACACAATCTGGTGTACTTCAGCCCATTTCTCCAGTGCATTAACGTGCCAAGGTCTCTATTTCTGCCTGAGGATTCTCTCTTTCATATAATAATCCTCTGGAATATTCTCTGCCTCCTTTTCAGAGTAAGCATCCACATATATAACTTTTATCTTATTGTCTTTCTGTTGCAAGTTCCATAGCCTTTCAGGAGTAAACACTTCTGTCTGATCCTCTGCCTGTTCAGGGTTTTCCTGCACCATTACATCAAACTGGCTTTCTGCTAACTGAACCTCAACTCCTTCAGCTTTCTCTTTACTTTTTCACTTTGTGCTGGGACTTACGATAGTGGGATCTGGTTACTACACAGTCTGGGAAAATACCAGGATACTTCTGTTTTAACTCCTCAGCTTCTTGGTCTTCCTTGTGCTTCTCCATAACAAGGGGTGTCGCTCCCAACTTGGATCCTGCCAAATTATTCCCAAGAACAAACTGAATTCCTGGAACTGATACTCTGTCAAACATTCCCGTTGTAACTTCCCTAATCTGAAGTTGGCACTCCAACCTGATCTTACATATGGGAACACTAAATTTCTGTCCATCTATTCCACAAATTACCATACTCTCGGGTAACAGATCAGAAAGGGTGCATATTCGTTCATCCCTTACAATTAGCGAATGGTTAGATCCTGTATCTCTCAAAATTATAGCTTCTTGTCCTTCTCCCTCAGTTCTTTGTGAGTAAACTTTACCCACAGAGGAATTCTTTGTAGAGATCAGGTGTTAACTCCTAGGCTGCACACTCTCCTGCAGCTCCTTGGCTCTCCTTTACTACCACCACGAATGCCACTGGCTTAGCTTCTTTTACCACATCTTTTCCCACAGTGCCTTTCTTTAATGACCAGCACTGTGACTTTACGTGTCCCACTTTACCACAGTGGAAATACCTGAGGTCTTTCACCTCCTTTCCACCCTCTTGGGCTTCTTTTTTATCCTGTGGTAAATTCTTTCCAGTGTTCTCTACTCTTGGTTCAGTAATGTAAGATCTCCCCTTCTCTCAACTTCTATCCCTCACAGGATGAAATTCTGGGTGGAAGCTTGTCTTATGCACCAGCATGTATGCATCTGCTAACTCTGCTGCCCTTTTCACTTCCTGAATTTTCTGTTTTTCCACATGAATTCGTACCATCTCTGGAAGTGAGTTTTTAAATTCTTCCAGCAGAATAATCTCTCTGAGAAAGCCTCAAATGTCCAATCTATTTTCAAAGCACACACCCATCCATTAAAGTGACTATGTTTAATTCTTTTGAACTCAACATAAGTCTGACCTGGTTCCTTCTTTGTGTTTCTGAACCACTGCCTATATGTTTCTGGTACCAATTTATAAGCATTTAAAATAGCCTGTGTAATCTCCTCATAATCTTTTGACACCTCTTCTGACAATGCGGCAAATACCTCACTAGCTCTGCCGACCAATTTAGTCTGAACTAGCATTACCCATAAATCCTCGGACCAAGCTTCAACATCTTTCTCATCAAAATGTGGCAGAGTTTTTATGTTTATATATATAATATATATCACTACCTTCTCTTTTAATCTCCATCCTGTTAACTTCACTTTGCTAACTAAGTCACAACTCCTCACATTCAAATTCTCTCTCTCTTTCTCTCTCTTCTCTCTCTCTCTCTTTCTCTCTCTTTCTTCTCTCCCTCTTTGCTCAGCCAAGAACCTTCTCTCTCTCTTTTTCCTCTCTCTCCCTCTCTTCTCTCCTCTCTCTCTTTCTTTTCCTTCCTCTCTCCCTCTCTCTTTCCTCTCTCTCCATCTTCTAACTCCATTTTCCTCAATTGTAATTTACGTTTTTCTACCTCCACTGCACTTGTCTGTTTCTCTGACACACCTAAGTAACCCCTTTACAATTTCAGCTTCACTTCTGTCCTTGGTTAAACCCAAATCTAACTTATTTGCTAATTCTAAAAGTATGTCCTTTTTCTTCCCTTCTTGGCAAATTTGAGAATCACCTTCAAATCCAGAACCTCTTTTGCAATTAGCGATTTTTGAGAAGATTTTAGCTCAGGTTGAGGTTCTGGATGTAGGTTTGCTCACATGACACAATCCGATGCTCTGGGGTATAAGACAGGGGAACATTTGAACAGTTGAGAGGTGAATTGTCAATCCTAACATGTACCAAACTGCTTGAAAAAACATCTTTCTTAAAAGTACATTTTTGATCAGTAATCTGTGATGCAGAAATTCCTAACAAGGACAAAAGAAGATGCAGGAAGTTCCGAAGACAATAACCTACAGCTGCCTGGTTTTGAGATAAGAAATGTTGTTTTGTAAATCTTAATTGGGAGTTTTATCGGATTAGTATTATAGGAGGGAAGGTAAAAGATAGGTTAGAGATTGCTGCACAGTTGCTGGTTTTAAATTAAGCAGGAGGGTTTAGCCTGTGTCATAACAGTTTAGGGGTTTGGGTCCAGGATTTGAACTGGTTTGGACAGATTTGAATGGATTTGGGGGTATGAAAAATCCCAGCAGATTTAAATGCTTGCAGGTTAGTGTCCTAGATCTTTAAATAAAACGCAGGTGAGACAATTCATTTAATTTCGGTGATTCGGGATTGATTAAATTAAAAATGAGAGAAATAGCTCTTAAAATTGCAAAGGTTTGCTCACTGAGCTGGAAGGTTCATTTTCAGACGTTTCATCCGGAGACTCACTGAAAGATGTTAGCTAGTATGGTGACAAAACGTCTGAGAATGAACCTTCCAGCTCAGCGAGCAAACCTTTGCAATTTTAGAAGGATATGCGCTAAATGCAGGCAAATGGGGTTTGTTTATTTTGGGAAACTTGGTTGGCATCAATGGGTTGGATCGAAGGGTCTGTATCCATGCTAAATGACTCTATGACTCCCTTGCACAAAGTGACTTCAGCATATTTGTGCATGAAACACAGAAAGCTAGCAGGTAATCAGAAAGGCTAATGGAATGTTGGCCATTATTTCAAGAGGGTGGGAGGATAAGAGTAAGGAGATCATACTGCAACTGTAGAAGGAAGTGGTGCGACTGTATCTAGAGTACTGTGTTCAGTTTTGATCCATTTATTTACGGAAACAGAGAAGGTTCATCTGAATGATTCCTGGTATGGAGGGATTGTCTTCTGAGCAAAGACTAAATAAGTTGGGACTTTACTCACTGAAGTTTAGAAGAATAAGAGGTGATCTCATTGAAATATATAGGGTTCTTAAGGAGCTTGGTTGAGTAAATGCATCTTTGCTTCACGGGCAAGTCTAGAACCAGACGCCATAGTCTCAGGATAAGTGGACCCCAATTTAAGATGGAGATCGGGGAATTTCTTTTCTCAGAGGATTGTCAGTCCTTGGAATGCCTTGCCACAGATAGCTGTGGGGAAGAGTCATCGCATACCTTTAAGACTAAAACAGACTGATTCTTGATCAGTAGAAGAATCAAGGGTTATAGGAAAAGGACAGGAAAGTGGTTATGAGGACTGTCGGGTTTGCCAAGCTCCTGGTGTTGAGGTTATTTCAATTCAAGGAAATCATCTTGGAAACATAACTGCAACCTCACATAGTTACTTTTAAACAGTTAGATATGTCATTTCTGGAATCCAGCATTGCCTGCTGGAAGTCACATTCACTGGAACTGTGGATTGGAGAATTTGAGTTATATCTCATTTAGATGCTCCTATCAGGAACATAAAATCACAACTTAAATTTTCAGATTATTATTGTAATAATGCAGGAATTGAGAGAAGAAATTAAACACTTACTTCTTCAAGCTCCTCAACTGCTTCCTCCTCTTCTTCAGTCTCTTCTTCCTCAGGTTTTGCTTTGGCTTTATCTACAGCTCCTTTGTCTGGGTTCCACTGTTCTTGCTGGTATACTTTTCCCGTGAGAGGATCTTGACGTTGTCCAGATACTCGTTCACACAAGTCATAATCGGGACACTATTAATAAATTTAAAAACAATGTCTTGAAATTATTTCCCTGCAAAATATTGTTTAACCTTCTGACTTTTATGTATTTGATCATAGTGCAAATATTCAAATTCACTTTTTTCTCATTGATATAACCAAAGAAGTTATTATTACTGAAATTTAACCAAAATACATAATTCATATCCATATTTAATTCTTTCATGTATTGTATTAGCCATATTTAGAATTTTTGTTAGAACTGTAATGATTTCCACATTCCAGAAATTGCAGAAGCCATTAGGCAATATAACTATTGTACTGCAAGTTACAGAAATACAAATGGACAATGAAGTAATCAGGTCAATGGGGCATCTGGATGTCATTGAACATCGGGTCTAATCGTCTATTTCTTAACCAATGAAATTTCAGGACAGACTCAACCAATTAAATTGAAGATGTATTTACAGTAAAAAGGACATGGAAGATATAGAATGTGGGGAAATAGATGTGACATCTTGAAAAATGTCCATATTACAGAGGAGGAAGTGCTGGATGCCTTGAAACGCATAAAGGTGGATAAATCCCCAGGATCTGATCAGATGTACCCAAGAACTCTGTGACAAGCTAGAGAAGTGATTGTTGGGCCTCTTGCTGAGATATTCGTATCATCGATAGTCACAAGTGAGCTGCTGGAAGACTGGAGGTTGGCTAATGTGGTGGCACTCTAAGAAGGGTGGTAAAGATACGCCAGGGAATTATAGACCAGTGAGCCTGACCTTGGTAGTGGGCAAGTTGTTGGAGGGAATCCTGAGGGACAGGATGTACATGTATTTGGAAAGGCAAAACTGATTAGGGACAGTCAACATGGCTTTATGCATGGGAAATCATGTCTCACAAACTTGTATCAGTTTTTTGAAGAAGTACTAAACGAGTATTTGGCATCAGTATTTACTGTGGAAAAGGATATGGAAGATATAGAAAGTAGTGAAATAGATGGTGACACCTTGCAACATGTTCATGTTACAGAGGAGGAAGTGCTGGATGTTTTGAAATGCATAAAAGTGAATATTTCCCCAGGACCTGATCAGGTGTGCCCTAGACCTCTGTGGGAAGCTAGAGAAGTGATAGCTGGGCCTCTTGCTGAGATATTTGTATCATTGATATTCTCAAGAAGGTGCTGGAAGACTGGAGGTTGGCTAACGTGGTGGCACTCTTTCAGAAGGGTATAAAGGACACGCCAGGGAACTATAGACCAGTGAGCCTGACATCGGCGGTGAGCAAGTTGTTGGAGGGAATCCTGAGGGACAGGACATACATATATTTGGAGAGGCAAGGACTGATTAAGGATAGTCAACATCGCTTTGTACTTGGGAAATCATGTCTCACAAACTTGATTGAGTTTTTTGAAGAAGTAACAAAGAGGATTGATGAGGGCATTGTGGTAGATGTGATCTATATGGATTGCAGTAAGGCGATAAACAAGGTTTCCCAAGGGAGACTGGTTAGCAAGATTAGCTCTCATGGAATAAAGGGAGAACTAGCCATTTGGATACAGAACTGGCTCAAAGGTAGAAGACAGAGGGTGGTGGTGGAGGGTTGTTTTTCAGACTGGAGGCCTGTGACCAGTGGAGTGCCACAAGGATCAGTGCTGGGTCCTCTACTTTTTGTTATTTACATAAATGATTTGGATACGAGCATAAGAGGTACAGTTAGTAAGTTTGCAGATGACACCAAAATTGGAGGTGTAGTGGACAGCCAAGAAGGTTACCTCAGATTACAACAGGATCTTGATCAGATGGGCCAATGAGCTGAGAAGTGGCAGATGGAGTTTAATTCAGATAAATGTGACGTGCTGCATTTTGGGAAAGCAAATATTCGCAGGACTTATACACTTAATGGTAAGATTCTAGGGAGTGTTGCTGAACAAAGAGACCTTGGAGTGCAGGTTCATAGCTCCTTGAAAGTGGAGTCGAGGTAGATAGGATCGTGAAGAAGGCGTTTGGTATGCTTTTCTTTATTGGTCAAAATATTGAGTATAGGGATTGGGAGTTCATGTTGCGGCTGTATAGGACATTGGTTGGGCCACTGTTGGAATATTGCATGCAATTCTGGTCTCCTTCCTATCGCAAAGATGTTGTGAAACGTGAAAGAGTTCAGAAAAGATTTACATGGGTTGGAGGATCTGAGCTACAGGGAGAGGCTGAACAGGCTGGGGCTGTTTTCCCTGGAGCGTCGGAGGCTGAGGTGTGACCTTATCGAGGTTTGTAAAATTATGAGAGGCATGTATAGGATAAATAGACAAAGTCTTTTCCCTGGGTTGGGGGAGTCCAGGACTAGAGGGCATAGGTTTAGGGTGAGAGGGGAAAGATTCAAAAGGGACCTGAGGGGCAACTTTTTCACGCAGAGGGTGGTACGTGTATGGATTGAGCTGCCAGAGCAAGTGGTACAATTGCAACATTTAAAAGGCATCTGGATGGGTATATGAATGGAAAAAGTTTGGAGGGATATGGGCTGGGTGCTGGCAGGTGGGACTAGAATAGATTGGGATAACGGGTTGGACTGAAGGGTATGTTTCCGTGCTGTACAGCTCTATGACTTTATGACCCCAATTGAGAAACAAATAGAATGAATGACAGAGTTGTTCATATGATGAATTACTGACTCAACTTAAAACAGGCAGAAGTAAAGATAGATTGAGAGACTGAAAGAGGACAGAAAAAGGAGACGAGTGAATATACAAGCAAATTAAAAATTATCTCAGAATAATTTACTGAGACTACTGTTCTAATTGTTTACTTTTGGGCCTCCATGTCGATTACTTCAATAATGAGTTCTTTATGACATAGAAAAGCAAACTTAGTGTTTCTGGTACAGCTCATTCTTGTTTACAATGCAAATCCAACAGTTTTTGACATTATTGGAGAGGTTGTTTTTCCAAGGCTAACAGCAAAATATTCAGCAATTTTGCTAACTGGAATTAATAGCCTATTTCCTCCTCTACACACTTTGCTGGGAATATTTCCTATGCTCCCATGAGTAATAGTAGATATGTTAACATACAAATCAAGAGCATGAGTAAACCACTCAACTCCTCAAGCCTGGTTCACCATTCAGATCATGGTTGATCTGGTTACTCCAGATTCCTGCCTACCCTTCTGATAAACAAAACATCTATCTATCCCTGCCTTAAAAATATTCAAAGATTCTGCTTCAACTACATTTCAAGGAAAAAGATTCCAAAGACTCACAATGCTCTGTGAGGAAAATAGTTCCTTAACAGTACCTTCAGTCCATTTATCCAAGGCTTTTCTATAAATTGTTCAAAAGGTTGAAGCATCAGTTCTCACCTTTATGATACACCATTCATTATATGCTTGCCAACCTAAAAATGACCATTGGTGCCTGATAACTAAGGTGGCTCTGTGGTTAGCACTGACTCACAGCGCCAGGAACCCGGGTTTAATTCCCACCTCGGGCAACTGTCTGTGTGGAGTTTGCACATTCTCCCCGTGTCTGCGTGGGTTTCCTCCCGGTGCTCCAGTTTCCTCCCACAGTCCAAAAGATGTGCAGGTTAGGTGAATTGGCCATGCTAAATTGCCCATAGTGTTAGGTGGATTAGTCAGGGGTAAATATAGAGGGGGTTGGTTTCTCATCGGAGGGTCGGTGTGGACTTGTTGGGCCGATTATCTAAATATCACTTTTCTACCCATGCCAATATGTTACTTCTAACATAACGACCTGTTATTTTCTGCAACGATTTAGTTAACACCTTCTAGAAATCAAAATACAATACATCCACTGTTCCACATTATCCACCGTGTATGTTAATTTTTAAAAGAATCCAATTAATTGGTTAAATCTAACTTCTCTTTCAGAAAGCCATGTTGATTCTGCCTGCTTACCTTAAATATTTCTAAAGTGCCCTGCAATATCATCTTTTCTCCCTCCTTTTTGAATGAAGGAATTATATTTGCCAATATCCAATCAAATGGAACATTCTCCAAATCCAAGGAATTTTGGAAAACCATAAACAATACATCAACAATCTCAATAGCCAGGAGATTTTAAAACATCAGGATGAAGTCCATCAAACCTGGGGATTTGGCAGCTCACAACTCCAACAGTTTGCTTGGTACCATTTCCCTAGTGGTTGTAATTTTCTTGAGTCCTGCCCTCCATTCTATTTCCTGATTTCCAACCATTTCTAGATGCTATTTGCATTCTGTATATTAAAGGTCAAGGCAAAAACCTGTTCAATTAATCTGTATCTCCTTATTATCCATCATTAACTCTTGAAAGACGCTTGTTATAGGATCAATGTTCATTTTGTTAATTTTTTTATTTTAAATATTTATACAAACTCTCAGTATCTGCTTTTATATTTCTAGCTAGGTTTCTCTTCAACTCTAATTTCCCATCTTATTAATAATTGTGTAATTCTTTGCATCTTTTTAATATTCTGACCAATCTTCTGAATTACCAGCCATCTGGGTGTAATTATTCATTTTCCTTTACATTTGATATTAACTTTGATTTTTTTGATTTACACATTTAAGATGGTGGGTCCTCCCTTTGATTTTTTTTCTTTCTTTCTGCAATGTATTTAACCTGTGTATTTGGAAATATCATCTTCAAAGTCTGTCACTGCTTCTCTCTTGACTTATCCCTTAAACCAATGTGGTAGTTCAATTTAGCTAGCTCTGATTTCATGCACTCAAAACTGTTCTTATTTAAGCTTAAAATACTAACTTTGGACCTAATCTTCTTTCCTATAAATTTAAAGTAAAAATTAATTATATTATGATTACTGCTAATACAGGTGCCTTCCCTATAAAATAATTCATGCCTTACTGACAATGTTCCAGACAACACCATTACCAGCCCTGTGTGTGTTCTGTCCCACCAACAGGACAGACTCAGCAGAATGGCAATGCTGTGGTATACAGTGAGTGGGAGCTGCCCAAGAAAATTGACTGTTGATCCTGTGATATTCTAAGGCATTAAGCTGAAAGTGGGCAAGGAAACACCTTGCTGATTAGTATGGCACAGGATAAACCTTTCTGCTAATTTAAACCAGACACACAGAAAAGTTCACCTCGTCTTGTAATCTGTTAAAGTATGTATGACAGAGAACTACCCAAATTCTACTAACTAAAAAAATTAACAATTTATACTTTAACTCCAAAAAAGTTAAACAACAACAACCTACACTGTAAGCCTCCTTGGGCTTAACAATTTATCTACTTCCCACTCTACAACAATATACTGAACCATTGAAGCCCCTTATTAAATTTTTTTTAAAAAGTCAAGTTTCAAAACCAGCCAGCTGTATCGATCCTCCTCTGCAGATTTTCCCTGTGTTGTCTTCGGTCTTCTGCTGCAAAAATGTTTCATATGAAAAAGGAACCTTTCAGAGAGCATGTTTTTGAAAGCAATCAGTCGATGGCAGAAGATGTTCTTTCTCCGGCTAACTGTCCAAAATGCCTGCTTTTATACCTCAAAACATCAAATCATCTCATAAGTTTCATGTTGTCAGAACAGTAAATTTCAAATTTGTTTGGATTTTAGTATCTTGTGGCATAAGTTACACTGATTGGTTGAATTTGAATGGCTGTGAAAACAACACATTGCCCAAGCTACATCTCAAATGTTACATCTTCAAATTATTCAGTACACTCTGTGCCTGCATTTAGTCACATGACAGGTGCTTGCCAGCTTTTCAATTTTCACTCCCTCTTAAAGGTACAGTATGTGCCTTCAACTCCACAACATGATGACCATGTGCCACACCCATACCCTCTCCCCCAACTGATGAATCAGTACTTTCTATGCTGAGCAATATCTGGAAGAAGACCTTAGTGTGGCAAGGGCACAAAATGGCAAGAATAGCAATGAAGGGGAAAACAATATTGATACTGTTATATAGTGTTGACTGGTTGTGAAGTAAACTCTGATTGGTAAAGATGTTGCCACAAAAATGGCAACAGTTGACATCAGTCATCCTGGAATGAGTCTTATAGTGAATCAGGACCAGTGAAATTTTAAACAGAAATGAGAAATGGCAGGAAATACTCAGCAGGTCTGGCAGTACTTGCAGAGAGAATTCAGAGTTAACATTTTGGGTTAGAACATAGAACATAGAAGGATACAGCGCAGTACAGGCCCTTCGGCCCTCGATGTTGCGCCGACCGAATCCTACCTAACCTATACTAGCCCAATAACTTCCAAATGCCTATCCAATGCCCGCTTAAATGACCATAAAGAAGGAGAGTTCACCACTGATACGGGCAGGGCATTCCATGAACTCACAACCCGCTGTGTGAAGAATCTACCCCTAACATCTGTCCTATACCTACCACCCCTTAATTTAAAGCTATGTCCCCTAGTAACACCTGCCTCCATTAGCGGTAAAAGGTTCTTAGTATCTACCCTATCTAAACCCCTAATCATCTTATACACTTCTATCAGATCTCCCCTAAACCTTCTCTTCTCCAATGAGAACAGCCCCAAGTGCCTCAGCCTTTCCTCATAAGATGCCTCAGCCTTTCCTCATAAGAAAGGCTGAGGCATAAGGGTTGAGTGACCCTTCCTCAGAAATGATGACAGCTAGGAGAATGCCAGTTTATATGCAGACCGGGGGGGGGGGGGGGAAAGGAGAGGAGGAGTATGCAATAGGTGAGGATAGAACCCAAAAAGAGAGAAAAAGAGTTGGATAGATGAAGGAGTAGATAATGATGTGGCTAGGAGGGTGAATAGCTATTAATGGGGACTGTTAGTGGCTAACAATGGGTTATTTGTGCAATAGCAGTCTGTGTGATAAAAGGCCTGATGTGTGGGGGTTAGGGTAACGATATGCGAGAGCTCAAGCCCTAAAGTTATTAAACTCGATATTGAGTCCAGAAGGCTGCAGGGTCTCCAAGTGAACTTTGTGGAACACCTGCAGCAAGCCTGAGACAGAGGTGTTGGCCAGGGAATGGGGGGGTGTAAAAGTGCCAGGCAAGTGGAAGCTCAGGGTTTTCTTTGCAGACAGTAAGATTTTAGACTGACTCTCTCAAACTCAGACTATAATTGAGATCAACTTAGGTCTTAACAATTAAAATTAAAATCAAACCAAAATTTTATAAAACAATAGATGGCTTCCGGTAATGCTGCAATGGAAGCTGAGACACCAGCCATCACTTGCTGTGATATGGCTAAATTTACGATTGTAGTGCTGCTGCATGACCAAAAAAAATTGAAAAACTGGGCCCCACCCTTTTTGGAAAGTCTTGTGCAGAATTGGTGTTTGTCTCCTTATACACTGTGTCATTGATAAGTAGGTTTTCTGTCAGATTTACTCATATACTGAGCATTTTGTTATACATAGCATCAGTCAACAGCTGTAGCCTGGTCCATCAACGTGTTCATGCAATTTCTTCAGTAGAACCCATTTGTGACACCAGCACATGCGCTACTTCCCCCCCCCGCCATGATGCATATCATGGGATGTGTCTAATCATGTGCAGATTCCTGTCTTTAAGTAATGCTCTAACTAGTCTCCTGTCAGTACCTGATCTGGGGGTTGTGTGCATGACAGTTAATAACCTTTTTTTCATTGTTGCTGTCTTCTTGCTCCTCCACTACAGAGTGGCTGGTTTGCAGTTATACAATACAATACAGCACAGGAACAGGCCCTTTGGCCCACCAAGCCTAAACCAATTCCTAATTCTTAGTTAGAGTTGCTACTTATTGCCGATATGCAATTTCTATCCCTCTATTCACCAGCATTCATGTGTCTATCAGGATATGCCTTAAATAATGTTCATGTGGCTGTTTTCATCACCTCCAACGGCAGTGCATTCCAGGCACCCACAAACCTCTGTGTGAAAGATTTTCCCTGGACTTCTCCACTAAACCGTCCCCTCTCACCTTGCCCTCTTGTACTTGACCTTTCAACCCTGGGAAAAAGCCTCTCACTATCCACCAAATCTATGCCTCTCATAACTTTGTAGACCTCTATCAGGTTGCCCCTCAGCCTACATCTTTCCAGTGAAAACAATCCAAGTTTACTCAACCTGTCCTCATAGCTAAAACCCTTCAGACCAGGCAACATCCTGCTAAACCTTCTCTGTGCCCTTTCCAAAGCATCCACATCCTTCTGGTAGCGTGGCAATCAGAACTAATCGCAATATTCCAAATGTGGCCTCACTAAAGTTTTATATAGCTGTAACCTAACTTGTCAACTTTTATACTTGAAGCCTTGGCTAATAAAGGCAACCATGCCTCTTGACCACCTTATCCACCTGTGTTGTCATTTTCAGGGATCTGGGGTCCTGTACATTCAAATCCTTTTGTATGTCAATGCTCCTAAGAGTTCTGCCATTTATTGTATAATTTGCACCAGAATTTGACCTTCTAAAATGCATTTTCTCATATTTGTTCAGACTAAATTCCAACTGCCAATTCTCTGCCTAAATCTGCAATCTATCTATGCCGTATCCTTTGACAATGCTCCTCACTTCATGGGTTTTGAGAAGATTTGTAACTCAGGTTGAGGTTCTAGATGTAAGTTTGCTCGCTGAGCTGGAAGGTTCGTTTTCAAACATTTCGTCACCATACCAGGTAACATTATCAATGGGCCTCTGGTGAAGCACTAGTGTTAGTGACCGGCTTTCTATTTATGTGTTTAGGTTTCCTTGGGTTGGTGACATCATTTCCTGTGGTGATGTCATTCCCTGTTCTTTTCTCCCTTCTGAGATCCCATCTGGCCCTGGAGACATGTCCACCTTAATGCATTTCTGAATACACAACATGTCCTCCTTCATTATATTGACCTGCCTGAGAGTATTCATACACCTTTCCCTCACCTCAACTTCCCTCACGTCCCTCTCTTTGGCAAATACCAATGTAAAGTACTCATTAAGGACCTCACCCATTTCCTCTGACTGCACACGTAACCTTCTTTCTTTATACTTGAGTGAGCCTACTCTTTCCCTCACTATACTTCTGCTCCTAATATATGTACAAACTGACTTGGGATTCTCCTGAACCCTGCTGGCCAAGAATATTTTGTGGCCCTTTTTAGCACTCCCAACTCCCCATTTGAGTTCTTTCCTACTTCCTTCATATTCTTAGATGTTCGGTATGCTTCTTTTTTTTTGACCAAGCTGATACTTTCCCTTGTCATCCAAGGTTCCTGAATGCCACCATTCCTGTGCTTCATTTCCAAAGGAACATACCTGTTCTGCACTCTAATCAACTGGTCTTTAAAAGATTCCCACTTGACAAATGTGGATTTACCATCAATCAGCTGCTTCTAATCCACATACTTTAATTCTTGTCTAATTACGTTATAGATGAAAATGTGTTGCTGGTCAAAGCACAGCAGGCCAGGCAGCATCTCAGGAATAGGGAATTCGACGTTTCGAGCATAAGCCCTTTAAGTTATAGACGCGAGTGTGGTATTGAAAAAACATAGCAGGTCAGGCAGCATCAGAGCAGCAGGAGAATCAATGTCTCAGGTATAAGCCCTTCATCGGAATGAGGCTTGTGGGTCGGGGGGTGCTGAGAGATAAATGGGGGGGGTGGGAGGGGTTGGGGAGAAAGGTAGCTGAGAATGCGATAGGTACATGAAGATGAAGATGGGGGAGAAGATGATAGGTCAGAGAGGAGGGTGGGGCAAATGGATAGGAAAGATGATGGACAGGTCAAGAGGGCTGTGCCGAGTTGGAGGCTTGGGACTGGGATAATGTGGGGGAGGGGAAAATGAGGCAACTGGTGAAATCCATAATGAACCAGTGTGATTGCAGGATCCCAAGGTGGAAAATGAGGCTTTCTGCCTCTAGGCATTGGGTGGTAAGGGTTTGGTAATGGAAGAGGCCCAGGACCTGCATGTCCTTGGCAGAGTGGGGGGTAGGGTTTGAAGTGCTCAGCCATGGGGCGGTGGGGTTGGTTGGTGTGGGTGACCCAGAGATGTTCTCTGAAATGATCTGCAAGTTGGCATCCAGTCTCCCTGATGTAGAGGAGACCATATCAGGTGCAATGAATACAGTAGGTGACATTGATAGAGGTAAATTTCTGTCGAATGTAGAAGGATCCTTCGGGGCCTTGAACAGAGGTGAAGGGGAAGGTGTGGAAACATCTGCTCCACATCCGCTCTATCCAGGCCACTCAGAATTCTGTAATTTTCAATCAGTTCTCCTCTCATCCTTCTAAACTATCGAGTGCAGATCCAGAGTCCTCAACCGCTACTCATGATAAGTTCCTTCATCCCCAGGATTATTCCTGGACATCTGGTCTGGATCCCCTCCAACACCAGCACAACCTTCCTTAGATATGGATCCAAAACTGCTCACAATATTCCAAATGCAGTCTGACCAGAACCTTATACAATCTCAGCAATACAACTCTGCTCTAATATTCTACCCCTCTTGAAATAATGCTCACACTGAATTTGCCTTCCTGACACCTGAATTGCATGTTAACTGTAACAGGATCCTGAAGGTGAGACTCCTATGTTCCTTTGTGCTTCAGATTTCAAAAGTTTTTCCTCACTTATAAAATTGCCTGTGCCTCTATTCTTCTTTAAACACTTTCACACATTACATTCCATCTGGCACTTCATCCAGATAATTAATGTACAATGTGCTTTCAGCATAACCATTTCATTTTCACCTACTATGGTTCCCATTATCACCTTTTCTGTCTCTTTAGCTTACCATTATGCATCCCTTTGTCCATTTTTCTCTCATACTGGGCTCTGTCTCTACCTACTGCTTACTCCTTTGAACTTCCCCATCCCAACCCTCTGTCTTCAGCATATTACTAGCTAGTTCTGAAGAAAGGTTAACTCTGCTTTCTTCACAGATGCTCCACACCTTCTGAGTTTTTCCAACAATTTTTGTTTAAGTTTGAGTTAAATTTGGTTGAATTCAGGCACCAGGAATTAAAGTGGTTCAACAAACTCAAAGATAATGGTTGGATGGGACAGTGCAAATAGTAATGAGCAGCAAATGAGGATGAAAAACATAGAAACAGAAATGAGAAGTATGCGTAGTCCTTTTGGACCATTAAACCTGACTTTCCATTCAATAGCATTATGGCTGGCTCTCTATCGCAGAGCAATGTTTCTGTTTCATCCCCATATACCCTGATGTCTCTAAAATCTAAAAAAAATTATCAAATATAATGACATAATTATCATTTTAAACACTTTTAAAAGCAAAGCTTATTATAATGTGCATTTTCAGAGAATATACAGAACTGGCTTGAAGGTAGAAGAGAGAGGGTGGTGGTAGAGGGTTGTTTTTCAGACTGGAGGCTTGTGACCAATGGAGTGCCACAAGGAGTGGTGCTGGGTCCGCTACTTTTCACTTCTTATATAAATGATTTGGATATGAACATAGGAGGTATAGTTATTAAGTTTGCAGATGGCACCAAAATTGGAGGAATAGTGGACAGCGAAGAACGTTACCTCAGATTACAATAGGATCTTGATCAGATGGGCCAATGGGCTGCGAAGTGGCAGATGGAATTTAATTTAGATAAATGAGAGGTGCTCCATTTTGCGAAAGCAGATCTTAATAGCAAGGTCTGAAGGAGTGTTGCTGAACAAAGAGACCTTGGAGTGCAGGTTCATAGCTCTTGAAAGTGAAGTCGCAGGTAGATAGAATATTGTGTGCAATACTGGTCTCCTTCTTATTAGAAGGATGCTGAAAGGGTCCAGAAAATATTTATAAAGACATTGCCAGGATTGGAGGATTTGAGCGATTGGGAGAGGCAAAATAGGTTGGGACTGTTTTGCCTGAACTATCAACGGCTGAGAGCTGACCTCATAGAGGTTTATAAAATCAAGAGGGGCATGGATAGGATAAATAGACAAAGTCTTTTTCCTTGGGTGGGGGGAAAGTCCAGAACTAGAGGGCATAGGTTTAGGGTGAGAGGGAAAAGATATAAAAGTGGTGCATGTACAGAATGAGCTGCCAGAGGAAGTGGTGGAGGCTGGTACAATTGCGACAACTAAAAGGAATCTGGATGGGTATACGAATAGGAAGGGTTTAGAGGGATATGGGCCAAGTGCTGGTAAATGGGCCTAGAATAGGTTGGGATATCTGGTCAGCATGGATGAGTGGGACCAAAGGGTCTGTTTCCGTGCTATATATCTCTATGACTCTATGATAAGCTGCATGATGAAAATGCCAAGAATACAAAGTTTTCAGAAAGATAACTTTATGGATCTAGTTTATGGCTTCAAACTGTACTGGATTAGGACTAAGAATTCTGGATTAGTGGTGCTGGAAGAGCACAGCAGCTCAGCCAGCATCCGAGGAGCAGTAAAATCAATGTTTTGAGCAAGAGCCCTTCATCAGGAATAAATCTGGTTTCCAGCATCTGCAGTCATTGTTTTTACCTGGGACTAAGAATTGTTTAGTGAGAAACTGCCACAGATACAGAATAGACAAACAGGAGGAGGGAAGAACACAGTAAGCCAGACAGCATTAGGAGGTGGAGAAGTCAATGTTTCAGGTATAACCCTTCTTCAGGAATGGCATTGGGGGTAAGGAGAGCTGCAGATAAAGAAAGGGGGTGGAAGGATAATGGGTGGAGAGAGGGGTGGAGTGGTGAGGTAGTGATAGGTAAATAAAGTGGTGGGCATGACCAGATTGGTCGATGGAAAGAGTGAATCTGGTTGGTAGCTAGAAGGAAGGATCAGTTGGTAGGATGGCAGGGAGGAGGCTGGGCTGGAAAGGAGGTCTGGGGAATGGGTGGGAAGGTTAGCTGCCCGGATGGAAGATAAAGTATTGTTCCTCCAATTTGCGGCCTGATTCAGCCTGGAAGACTCAACATTGAGTTTGACAAAGGGTCAGTTAGACTCGAAACATCAGCTCTTTTCCCTCCTTACAGATGCTGCCAGGCCTGCTGAGATTTTCCAGCATTTTCTGTTTTGGTTTCAGATTCCAGCATCCGCAGTAATTTGCTTTTATCCAGTGTTTAACCCACTGCCACCTCTCTTTCAGGAATGCCTACCCTGAAGAAGTACTGCTCTTCTCTCCGACAGGATTTTCGTTTGTCTCTCTCCCCCGTCCACCTTCACTGCTTTCCTTTTCACTCTCAGTGTTAGACAAGGTATTTACTAAGACTCGCTTCCACAGTGACTGTCTTTGCCTCCGACTTATTCCACATGGATTTCAACTCAAATTCCACCCTGCATGCAGCCTCTAGGATTACCGGTACTTGCACAATATACAACATTTTTCTAACTGCTGTTCTCACCACATCCTAAAAGCCACACTCAGGGCCTTGCGCTGCCACATGAAAGCACTCGACACCTCTCTCCAGCAGCACCGACTTACTCTCTCTCAAAGCTGTCCTGGTCCACAGTTTCATTTCATCCTTCGTATTATTCAATGTCTTAACTCCAAACTTTTCCTGTTCCTTGCAGATGTTAAGGAATGCAAGCTTCAACTTCTCATCCACACCCCTGCCCACCCTGCACCTTCCAACAGTCCCAATCCCTCGAACCCCATCTCTTTCAGACCCAGCCCTTGTTGTGTGTTCACCATACCCTCTGACCTTCCCCTCTCTGAGGCTGAGCGTGCTGATATAAGCAAAGGACTCAGCTTTGTACCCTTACGTCCCCACCTCAATGAATTCCGGGCTCAACATGATGCTGAGCTCTTCTTCCATCATCTTCGCCTTCGTGCTCACTTCTTTGGACAAGAATCTTCCCCCCACTCCAAAGATCCTTTCACATCCCTCCAATATTCCACCTCTAATTGGACACACCCGCCAGGACAATTTCCTGCCCTTGATCCTTTCATTGACAATTGTTGACGGTACATCAGCTGCCTGAATTTCTCTGCCCCTCTTACCCATTCCAACCCCTCTCCATCCGAACTTTCTGCCCTTCGCTTCCTTAGGTCCAACCCCAACCTTGTCATCAAACCTACTGACAAAGAGGATGCTGTTGTTGTCGGGCATATTGACCTCTACCTCGCAGAGGCTGAGCGCCAACTCTCAGATTCCTTCTCCTACCTCCCCTTGGAGCATGACTACACCACTGAGCATCAAGCCATTGTCCCAACACCATGACTGATCTCATTTCCTCCGGATGCCTCCCCTCTACAGCTTCCAACCTCAGTCTCCCAACCCTGGACAGCCCAGTTCTACCTACTCCCCAAAATCCACAAGAAGGACTGTCCCAGCAGGCCCATTGTGTCAGCATGTTCCTGCCCCACTGAACTTATTTCCTCCTCCCTTGATTCCATCCACACTCCTCTGGTTCATTCCCTCCCCACCTACAACCGGGATTCCTCTGATGCCTTGTGACACATTGACAGCTTTCAATTCACAGGCCCTAACCACCTTCTATTCACCATGGATGTGCAATCTCTTTACACCTCCATCCCATACCAAAACGGCTTGAAAGGTCTTCGCTTTTTTCTCAAAAAGAGGCCCAAACAATCTCCATCCATCACCACTCTCCTCCGCCTGGCTGCACTTGTTCTCTCTCTCAACAACTTCTCCTTCAACTCATCCCATTTTCTCCAAATCAAAGGTGTAGCAATAGGTACCCACATGGGGTATGTGGAACATATCTTGTTCCAGGCCTACCCGAGTCCCCTCCCACAACTGCTTTATCGGTGAATCGATGACTATTTCGGTGCAGCTTCATGCTCTCGTCCTGACCTGGAAAATTTCATAAACTTCGCTTCCAGTTTCCAGGCCTCCATCATCTTCACCTGGTCCATCTCTGACACTTGCCTTCCTTTCCTTGACCTTTCTGTCTCCATTTCCGGCAATAGTCTATCCACTAATATCCATTACAAGCCCACTGACTCCCACAGCTATCTGGACTACAGTTCTTCTCACCCTACGTCCTGTAAGGACTCTATCCCTTTCTCTCAGCTCCATCACCTCCACTGCATTTGTTCCGATGAGGCCCCTTTCCAAAGTGGTGCTCTTAATATGTGCTCCTTCTTTTCCAACAAGCTTTGACAAAGGGTCAGTTAGACTCGGAACGTCAGCTGCTGCCAGACCTGCTGAGATTTTCCAGCATTTTCTCTATTGGTTTCAGATTCCAGCATCCGCAGTAATTTGCTTTTATTCGACATTGAGTTATCCAATTTCAAACACTCTTCCCACCCATCCTCCGACCTCCTTTCCAGTCCTGCCTCCTCCCTTCCATCCCTCCGACTGACCCCTCCTTCCAATTAACAACCAGATTGACTCCTCCCATCAACCAGGAGAAAGTGAGGACTGCAGATGCTGGAGATCCTGAAGAAGGGCTCATGCTCGAAACATCAATTCTCCTGCTCTTTGGATGCTGCCTGACCTGCTGCGCTTTTCCAGTTAACACATTTTCAGCTCCTCCCATCAACCAACCTGGTCATGCCCACCACTGGGATTTACCTATCACTTCCTCACCACTCCACCCCTCTCCCCACCCATTATCCTTCCACCCACTCTCTTTATCGCAGCTCCCCTTCCTCCCACCTCCAGTCCTGAAGAAGGGCTATACTCGAAAAGTCCACTTCTCCACCTCCTGTAGCGCCTGGCTTGCTGTGTTCTTCCAGCCTTTTGCTTGTCTTCTTTGGATTCCAACATCTGCAGCTTTTCTTGTCTCTAACAGATACAACAGAAACTAACCCCCCTTCTCTTTTTCTAAAATCTTCAGGATTTGAAAATTAAATATCCATCAGAATACTTCATTGTTGCAAGATGAGAGTTTTTGAAGGGACGACAATGAATTAACACCACTGTCTACAGGGAACATACAAATTATATAAATTAGGAGCTGGAATAGATAATTTCACCCCTCGAGATTGCTCTGCTGTAAGTGAAAGGCTGATCTGATTGTGGTCTTAACTTCACATTCCCGCCTACACTTCAGCGATCAATCAGCCATGACTGTTCAGCTAGAAACAATAACTATTATGTAAATTGATCCTTCAGCTGTAAATAAGATTCTTGATAATCTGTGAAACGTCAATATTAGGCAATATCATTTAAATACAAACTCTATTATATAAGATCAAGATTGGAGTGGAGAGAGAAGTTTGTTCACCTGTCCTGATTTGGCCATGACAAGTGTAATGGATTACTTTGCTCAATAGATTAATTTATTAAAATAGGAGTTGTTTTACCTTGATATTAATGATAAAGTCAGGTTTTAGATCTATACTCTTTATGAGTTGTATTTGTTCTGGAATCTTCAAGTAGTTCTCGGAAAGGCAAGGAAGATCACATAAAACATAACCTAAAAAGAGAAGTATTGTTTATTAGCACTTAATGACATAAGAGATAGGAACAGGAGTAGGCAATAGACATGCTCAATTTCAGTTACTATTTAATTCAAGATAGCTGATGATCTTTAATACAAACATTCCTGTTGCTCCCTATAATCCTCGAAAGCTAAAGTCTATTTACCCTAATCCTGAATGTACTGAATGACAGTGAAAACTGTCCTGGTCCACCCACATTGACGCGATGGTCAAGAAAGCACAACAACATCTCGATTTTTGCAGGAGGCTAAGGAAACTCGGCATCTGCACAAAAAATCTTAGCAATTTTTATAGATGCACAATAGAAAGCACCCTGTCTGGATGCATCACAGCATGGAATGGCAACTCCTCTTCCCAAGTCCGCAAGAAACTACAGAGAGTTGTGAACATAGCCAATTCCGTCCCCTTTAGTCCAAGAACTCCCCACCTACGTTCGGGACACCACCCACGCCCTCCACCTCCTCCAGGATTTTCGCTTCCCCGGTCCCCAACGCCTTATTTTCACTATGGACATCCATCCCCCATCACGAAGGACTCAAAGCCCTCCGCTTCTTCCTTTCCCGCCGCACCAACCAGTACCCTTCCACTGACACCCTCCTTCGACTGACTGAACTGGTCCTCACCCTGAATAACTTCTCTTTTCAATCCTCCCACTTCCTCCAAACTAAAGGAGTTGCCATGGGCACCCGCATGGGCCCCAGCTATGCCTGTCTCTTCGTAGGATATGTGGAACAGTCCATCTTCCGCAACTACACTGGCACCACCCCCCACCTTTTCCTCCGCTACATCGATGACTATATCGGCGCTGCCTCGTGCTCCCACGAGGAGGTTGAACAGTTCATCAACTTTACTAACACCTTCCATCCCGACCTGAAATTCATCTGGACTGTCTCAGACTCCTCCCTCCCCTTCCTAGACCTTTCCATTTCTATCTTGGGCGACCGACTCAACACAGACATCTATTATAAACCGACTGACTCCCACAGCTACCTGGACTACACCTCCTCCCACCCTGCCCCCTGTAAAAACGCCATCCCATATTCCCAATTCCTTCATCTCCGCCGCATCTGCTCCCAGGAGGACCAATTCCAACACCGCACAGCCCAGATGGCCTCCTTCTTCAAGGACCGCAGATTCCCCCCAGACGTGATCGACGATGCCCTCCACCGCATCTCCTCCACTTCCCGCCCCTCTGCCCTTGAGCCCCGCTCCTCCAACCGCCACCAAGACAGAACCCCACTGGTTCTCACCTACCACCCCACCAACCTCCGCATACAATGTATCATCCGCCGTCATTTCCGCCACCTCCAAATGGACCCCACCACCAAGGATATATTTCCCTCCCCTCCCCTATCAGCGTTCCGCAAGGACCACTCCCTTCGTGACTCCCTCGTCAGATCCACACCCCCCACCAACCCAACCTCCACCCCCGGCACCTTCCCCTGCAACCGCAGGAAATGTAAAACTTGCGCCCACACCTCCACACTCACTTCCCTCCAAGGCCCCAAGGGATCCTTCCATATCCGCCACAAGTTCACCTGTACCTCCACACACATCATCTATTGCATCCGCTGCACCCGATGTGGCCTCCTCTATATTGGTGAAACAGGCCGCTTACTTGCGGAACGCTTCAGAGAACACCTCCGGGCCGCCCGAACCAACCAACCCAATCACCCCGTGGCTCAACACTTTAACTCTCCCTCCCACTCCACCGAGGACATGCAGGTCCTTGGACTCCTCCACCGGCAGAACACAACTACACGACGGCTGGAGGAGGAGCGCCTCATCTTCCGCCTGGGAACCCTCCAACCACAAGGTATGAATTCAGATTTCTCCAGCTTCCTAATTTCCCCTCCCCCCACCTTGTCTCAGTCGGTTCCCTCAACTCAGCACCGCCCTCCTAACCTGCAATCCTCTTCCTGACCTCTCCGCCCCCACCCCACTCCGGCCTATCACCCTCACCTTGACCTCCTTCCACCTATCCCACCTCCATCGCCCCTCCCCCTAGTCCCTCCTCCCTACCTTTTATCTTAGCCTGCTTGGCTCTCTCTCTCTTATTCCTGATGAAGGGCTTATGCTCGAAACGTCGAATTCTCTATTCCTGAGATGCTGCCTGGCCTGCTGTGCTTTGACCAGCAACACATTTGCAGCTTCACACAAATCACCCTTGCATCCATTGACACCATCTATACTTCCTACTGCCTTGGGAAAATAATCAACATAATCAAAGACCCTCTCTTCCACCCTCTTCTGTTGAATACACATATAAGCAAATTCAAGAACAGCTTCTTCCCCATTAATTTCAGACTTTTGAATAGATCTCTGGAATGTTAATGTTGATCTCTCTCTCTCCGCAACTTCTCTGACACTATAACATTACTTTGCTGAAAAATGTGTTGCTGGAAAAGCGCAGCAGGTCAGGCAGCATCCATGGAGCAGGAGAATTGATGTTTCAGGCACAAGCCCTTCTTCAGGAACATTACTTTGCATTGTTCTGCTATTCTGCTGCATGTTATATGGTATGATCTGCCTATATAGCACACAAAACAATACCTTTCACTGTGTCATATGACAACAATAAATCAAAGTCAAACCCTTGGGTAGAGCACATTTAACAAAGCAATGTCCAAATGTTGAATTGCAAGGGTTTTTTTATTGTAACGCTATGGTTTAGCACAAACATTAATTTTCATCTTGCCCCTCTGGACCCATTCCCTATCAAGAAGCAAACTCTCCATAGGAAAAGAAGCCAGCACTTCTTTTTATTTTAGAAATTCATCACCCATTAAACAATCATCTAATTAACCAATTACTATAATCACTGCCTACCAGCAACAGTGACAACAAAAACATCAAGAAGGGAAGGTAACAAGAGAGGGGACTGAATGAAAATAATGTTGGAGTGGGAGATGGTGCACCCTAGCAGCCCCCTTCTCCCATCCCACAGTGTCCACCTATCTCTAAAAGCTCTGAGAATACCAATAAACACAACATTCTCTCTTCAAGGACACTTAGGCATAGACACAAGAATTCAGCTTCCTTTTCATAAATTAATCCACCACGAATTTATCAGTTCTCCTGAAGAATTCAGCTTTTTGTCTTATTTTAAAAATGCACATCAATTGATCACAACAGTCAATTGACAAATTAATACAAATTCCATACATTGGGGATAGTATGACAAAAACAAACAAAAAATCAAGGGAGGACCAAGGTTGGAGACTAAGCCAAAATCATGCTAGAAGGAGAGATGATGCATTTCAAGCCTTCGCCGTGCTCACTTCTTTCTAAAAACTTTAAGAATACTGGTCGACTCCACATATTCTCTTACTAAGGACACAAGAACACGGTTGCATGAACCAGCTCTTTTTTTTGTTATTTCTGAAATTCACTAAGTTAACCAGTAACCCAATCACCCAATTACAACCACTGACCACAAGAATGCACGTCTTTCTTTTCCAAAAGCACACCACCAAATCACTCAATTAACTAATTAACCAAATAACAAATTTCGCTCGTCCTCCGTCTTTTTGCAACTGATGACGTTCTCCACACAGCTGATAATTCCATCTAGCTTTGTGTCATCATAAACATTAGTCTCAGTCTCTGCAAATCTTTTCAATACAATGCGGATGAATAGTACCATGAATAATTTTTGAGTGTCTCCTTTTATTTGCCCAAGATTGTGTGCATTTTCTTTTCCTCACAATGATTCGGTCAGCTTAAATAACTCAACAGCAAGCTTTTATATATTTAACATGAAAGTTATTTTATTTCTCACACCATTTTCCAAAGATTGATAAAATCACCATTTCTCATTCACATTGTTCAATGATATAAACAAAAACCTACATGTCGAGATGAAAATAAAACATGAATAATCCAAATGAAATTTAACTTGCTGTCAATTTCGGTGCAGATATGATATTTCTTTTTCAGTTATTACTTTGGTTTAAGTGAAGATGTGCAGAAATTTCCCAGTAGCTATGACAGTTTCAATGGTTGACCAGTCCGAAGGTAAATTTCTCAGGTAAACTTGAAGATGCAACAGGTTAGAGGTGAAAGAATCCTTCTTTCTCTTTCAAGATACTGTGATTAGCAATTTGACAGCTTACTTCACAGTAGCAGTCAGATAGTTTTGCTTATTCTCTCTCATTAAGAGAATTCTGTTCGGAAATAATTGGAAATTTCCTGCTATAATTTTTAATTACTAGCAAAAATGGCCACCTTACCAATGTTATCTTGTAACAAGTGGTTAACTCCAGGAAAAGTAAGAGAGATAGGCAGTTAGTGCAGGCGTCTTCTGTGGCTATCCCTATTTCAAACAAGTATGCTGTTTTGGAAAATGTAGGAGATGATGGATTCTCAGGGGAACGTAGCACAAACAGCCAAGTTTCTGGTCTTGAGACTGGCTCTAACGCAATGAGGGGTACATCAGGTTCCAAGAGATCAATTGTGTTAGCGGACTCTCTAGTCCAAGGTACAGGCTGACATTTCTGTGGCCAGCAGCGAAAAATCAGAATGGTGTGCTGCCAGGATCAAGAATGTCTCAGTGAGTGTGCAGAATGTTCTCAAGGGGGAGAGGGACCAGCAAGAGGTCATTGTACACATTGGAACCAATGACATAGGAAGGGAAAAGGTTGAGATTCTGAAGGGAGATTACAGAGAGTTAGGCAGGAATTTAAAAAGGAGGTCCTCGAGAGTAGTAATATCTGCTAGTGAGGGCAAGAATAGGAGGATAGAGCAGATGAATGCATGGCTGAGGAACTGGTGTATGGGAAAAGGATTCACACTTTTGGATCATTGTAAGCTCTTCTGGGGTAGAAGTGACATGGACAAAAAGTTCGGACTGCACCTAAATTGGAAGGGGACTCATATACTGGCAGGGAGATTTGCTCAGGAGGATTTAAACCAGTAAGGTGAGGGGGACTAGGACCCAGGGAGATATTGAGGAAAGAGATCAATCTGAGACTGGTACAATTGAGAACAAAGGCGAGTCAAACAGTCAGGGCAGGCAGGGACAAATCAGAGAACAAGGTAGGACTGATGAATTAAACTGCATTTATTTCAATGCAAGAAGTCTAACAGGGAAGGCAGATGAATTCAGGACATGGTTGTGAACATGAGACTGGGATTTCATAGCAATTACAGAAGTATGGCTCAGGGATGGATGGGGCTGGATACAAATACTACGGGAAGAACAAAAATGGAAGCAAGAGAGGAGGGGGAGTGGCGTTTTTGATAAGGGATAGCTTTACAGCTGTACTGAGGGAGGGTATTCCCGGAAACATCCAAAGAAGTTATTTGGGGTGGAACGGAGAAATAAAAAAGGGATGATCCCCTTATTGGGATTGTATTATAGATTGAAAATGTGTTGCTGGTTAAAGCGCAGCAGGTCAGGCAGCATCCAAGGAACAGGAAATTCGACGTTTCAGGCATAAGCCCTTCACCAGGAATACTATTGTATTATAGATTCCCTAATAATTAAGGGAAAATGAGAAACAAATTTGTAAGAAGATCTCAGTTATGTGGAAGAATAATAGGGTGGTTATGGTAGGGGATTTTAACTTTCCAAACATAGACTGGAACTGCCAGAGTGTTAAAGGTTTAGATGGAGAGGAATTTGTTATGTGCGTACAAGACAATTTTCTGATTCAGTATGTGGATGTACCTACTAGAGAAGGTGCAAAGCTTGACCTACTCTTGGGAAATAAGGTAGGGCAGGTGACTGAGGTGTCAGTGGGGGAGCACCTTGGGGCCAGCGACCATAACTCTATAGATTTAAAATAGTGATGGAAAAGGATAGGCCAGATCTAAAAGTTGAAGTTCTAAATTGGAGAAAGATCAATTTTGATGATATTAGGCAAGAACTTTCAAAAGCTGATTGGGATCAGATGTTCACAGGTAAAGAGATAACTGGAAAATGGGAAGCCTTTAGAAATGAGATAACGAGAGTCCAGAGAAAGTATATTCCTGTCAGGGTGAAAGGAAAGGCTGGTACATATAGGGAATGCTGGATGACTAAAGAAATTAAGGGTTTGGTTAAGAAAAAGAAGGAAGCACAGGATAGATAGAGTGAATCCTTGGAAGAATATAAAGGCAGTAGGAGTATACTTAAGAGGGAAATCAGGAGGGCAAAAAGGGGACATGAAATAGCTTTGGCAAATAGAGTTAAGGAGAATCCAAAGGGTTTTTACAAATACATTAAGGACAAAAGGATAACTATGGAGAGAGTAGGGTCCCTCAAAGATCAGCAAGACGGCCTTTGTGTGGAGCCGCAGAAAATGGGGAGATACTAAACGAGTATTTGGCATCAGTATTTACTGTGGAAAAGGATATAGAAGATATAGAAAGTAGTGAAACAGATGGTGACACCTTGCAACATGTTCATGTTACAGAGGAGGAAGTGCTGGATGTTTTGAAATGCATAAAAGTGAATATTTTCCCAGGACCTGATCAGGTGTGCCCAGAACTCTGTGGGAAGCTAGAGAAGTGATTGCTGGGCCTCTTGCTGAGATATTTGTATCATTGATATTCACAAGAAGGTGCTGGAAGACTGGAGGTTGGCTGACATGGTGGCACACTTTCAGAAGGGTATAAAGGACACACCAGGGAACTATAGCTCATTGAGCCTGACGTTGGTGGTGGGCAAGTTGTTGGAGGGAATCCTGAGGGCCAGGACATACATATATTTGGAAAGGCAAGGACTGATTAAGGATAGTCAACATCGCTTTGTGCTTGGGAAATCATGTCTCACAAACTTGATTGAGTTTTTTGAAGAAGTAACAAAGAGGATTGATGAGGGCATTGTGGTAGATGTGATCTATATGGATTGCAGTAAGGCGTTCAACAAGGTTTCCTATGGGAGACTGATTAGCAAGATTAGCTCTCACTGAATAAAAGGAGAACTAGCCATTTGGATACAGCACTGGCTCAAAGGTAGAAGACAGAGGGTGGTGGTGGAGGGTTGTTTTTCAGACTGGAGGCCTGTGACCAGTGGAGTGCCATAAGGATCAGTGCTGGGTCCTCTACTTTTTGTTATTTACATAAATGATTTGGATACGAGCATAAGAGGTACAGTTAGTAAGTTTGCAGATGACACCAAAATTGGAGGTGTAGTGGACAGCGAAGAAGGTTACCTCAGATTACATCAGGATCTTGATCAGATGGGCCAATAGGCTGAGAAGTGGCAGATGGAGTTTAACTCAGATAAATGTGAGGTGCTGCATTTTGGAAAAGCAAATCTTAGCAGGACTTACACACTTAATGATAAGGTCCGAGGGAGTGTTGCTGAACAAAGTTACCTTGGAGTGCAGATTCATAGCTCCTTGAAAGTGGAGTCGCAGGTAGATAGGACAGTAAAGAAGGTGTTTAGTATGCTTCCCTTTATAGGTCAGAGTATGAGTACAGGAGTTGGGAGGTCATGTTCCGCCAAACAGGACATTGGTTAGGCTACTGTTGGAATATTGCTTGCAATTCTGGTCTCCTTCCTATCGGAAAGATATTGTTCAACTTGAAAGGGTTCAGAAAGATTTACAAGGATGTTGCCAGGGTTGGAGGATCTGAGCTACAGGGAGAGGCTGAACAGGCTGGGGCTGTTTTCCCTGGAGCATCAGAGGCTGAGGGGTGACCTTATAGAGGTTTACAAAGTTATGAGGGACATAGATAGGATAAATAGACAAAGTCTTTTCCCTGGGGTGGGGGAGTCCAGAAATGGAGGGCAAGAGTTAGGGTGAGAGGGAAAAGATATGAAAGGGACCTAAGGGACCCTCTTTCACGCAGAGGGTCGTATGAGTATGGAATGAGCTGCCAGAGGTAGTGGTGGAGGCTGGTACAACTGCAACATTTAAAAGGCATTTGGATGGGTATATGAATAGGAAGGGTTTGGAGGGATATGGGCTGGGTGCTGGCAGTTGGGACTAGATTGGGTTGGGATATCTGGTCGGCATGGACAGGTTGACCGAAGGGTCTGTTTCCATGCTGTACATCTCTATGACTCTATAACTTTCAAAAGCTGATTGGGGGCAGAAGTTTGCAGGTAAAGGGACGGCTTTAAAATGGGAAGCCTTCAGAAATCTAATCTAATCTAATCATTAAATGAGGTAACAAGAGTCCGTAGACAGTGTAGACAGGATAGATCGAGTGAATCCTCGGAAGAGTATAAAGGCAATAGGGAAATCAGGAGGGCAAATCAGGGACATGAGATAGCTTTGGCAAATAGAATTAAGGAGAATCCAAAGGGTTTTTACAAATATGTTAAGGACAAAAGGGTAACTAGGGAGAGAATAGGGCCCCTCAAAGATCAGCAAGGTGGCCTTTGTGTGGAGCCACAGAAAATGGGGGAGATACTAAATGTGTATTTTGCATCAGTATTTACAGTGAAAAAGGACATGGAAGATATAGAATATAGGGAAATAGATGGTGACATCTTGAAAAGTATTACAGAGAAGGAAGTGCTGGATGTCTTGAAATACATAAAAGTGGATAAGTCCCCAGGAACTGATCAGGTGTACCCTAGAACTCTGTGGGAAGCTAGAGAAGTGATTGCTGGGCCTCTTACTGAGATTTTTGCATCATCAATAGTCATAGGGTGAGGTGCCGGAAGACTGCAAGTTGGCTAATGTGGTGCCACTGATTAAGAAAAGTGGTAAGGACAAGCCAGGGAACTATAGACCAGTGAGACTGACGTCGATGGTGGGCAAGTTGTTGGAGGGAATCCTGAGGGACTGGATGTATATGTATTAGGAAAGGCAAGGATTGATTAGGGATAGTCACCATGGCTTTGTGCTTAGGAAATCATGCCTCACAAACTTGATTGAGGTTTTTGAAGAAGTAACAAAGAAGATTGATGAGGGCAGAGCGCAAATGTGATTTATATGGAATTCAGTAAGGCGTTCAACAAGATTCACCATGGGAGACTGGTTAGCAAGGTTCGATCTCATGGAATACAGGGAGAACTTGCCATTTGGATACAGAACTGACTCAAAGGTAGAAGACAGAGGGTAGTGGTAGAGGGTTGTTTTTTAGACTGGAGGCCTGTGACCAGTGGAGTGCCATAAGGAATGGTGCTGGATTCACTACTTTTCATCATTTGTATAAATGAATTGGATGTGTGCATAAGAGGTATAGTTAGTAAGTTTGCAGATGACACCAAAATTAGAGGTGTAATGGACAGCGAAGAAGGGTACCTCAGATTACAACGTGATCTTGATCAGATGGGCCAATGGGCTGAGAAGTTGCAGATGGAGTTTAAGTTACATAAATGTGAGGCGCCGCACTTTGGAAAATCAAACTTTAGCAAGACTGATACACTTAATGGTAAGGTCCTAGACGCTTGGTATGCTTTCCTTTATTGATCAGAGTATTGAGTACAGGAATTGGGAGGTCATGTTGCGGCTGTACAGGACATTAGTTAGGTCACTGTTGGAATATTGCTTGCAATTCTGGTCTCCTTCCTATCAGAAAGATGTTGTGAAACTTGAAAGGGTACAGAAAAGATTTACAAGGATGTTTCCAGGGTTGGAAAATTTGAGCTAATAGAGAGAGGTTGAATAGGCTAGGGCTGTTTTCCTGCAGAGTTGGAGGCTGAGAGGTGACCTTATCGAGGTTTATAAAATCATGAGGGACATGGATAGAAAAATAGACAAAGGTTTTTCACTGGGTTGGGGGAGTCCAGAACTAGAGGGCATAGGTTTAGGGTGATCGGGGAAAAACAAACCTAAGGGGCAACTTTTCACACAGAGTGTGGTACCTGTATGGAATGAGCTGCCAGAGGAAGTAGTGGAGATTTGTACAATTGCAACAGTTAAAAGGCATCTGGATGGGTATATGAATAAGAAGGGTTTGGAGGGTATGGGCTGGGTGCTGCCTGGTGGGATTGGTTTGGCATATCTGGTCGGCATAGACAAATTGGATTGAAAGGTCTGTTTCCATGCTGTACACCTCTATGACTCTAAATGTGGACCCGTGCTCCAAATAAAATCTTGTGGTAATTAAAACAACAGTCTGTTATGCATCTGTATTTGTAGTTTTGGCTAGCTGTAAACCTTTATTTCTCAAAAGGCAATCTGCATCTTAACACAAAATGAAGGTATCTAGGGAGTTTATTTATCCCCTGGCCAAAACCTCAGTCAGTCATATTCAAATCAAAAGTTAATTTTGTCCTCAGGAGATTAAAAAAAACTGTTTTGTAGTCCTTGGAACAATCTTGAACTCTAGTTTTCCTTTTAAAAAGATAGCATTTAAAATATAGCTGTAAAGACCTACAACAACACCATGGCATTACTTGTATGACAATAATTTTACAAAATCTAAATAACATGCTTTACAAGTTATTTCTGAAAGCAGAAAAACAAGTTATAATAACGTTTAAAAAAATCTGATTATGCAGCTTTGCTGTCAAGGTATCTTACCTGTTCATCAGTTTTTTGGGAGAAAAATTTCAACTTCCATTTCATACTTTGGAAAGTCAGAATGTTTAAAATCCTGAACGGATAACTTTGCAGATCTTGCAGTTACTTCTATTGCACACATCTATTCTCACAACTTACTGGGGTTGTGCTCTTGAAATCAAGACCATTATTTCTGGACTTGATGGTGAGGGGGCAAAGATTTGAAAGGGACCTAAGAGACAACTTTTTCACACAGAGAGTGGAACATTTATGGAACGAGCTGCCAGAGATGGTGGAGGTTGATATAGTTACAACATTTGAAAGGCATCTGGATAGGTACAATATATAGGAAGGGTACAGAAGGATATGAGCGAAATGCTGGTAAATATGACTAAATTAACTTAGCATGTCTGGTTGGCGTGGACAAGTTCACCTGAAGGGTCTATTTCTGTGCTGTATTCCTCTATGACTCGATGAATGCAAATACTTAATGTTATACTCACCTCTATGAGCAACCTCTGGAGAGCGGAGTTTGTCCAACATCAAGTTTATTATCAGTTCCTCATAAATGCTCTCACCCCTAAATAGGCACTCCTGAAACTAAAAGAATATTTGTGATAATATACCAATTTTGAATAAAGTTCTTCAGGCCTTGTATACTTGCACTGCAGGATGCTTAATTTGATTTCAATACGTTCAGTGTGAATATTTTCTGGGGTGCATTTTTGTAAGAAGGAATGCATGTTAAAATCCAGATACACAACATAATATTTATTGGAGTTACAGGCAAAATAAAACTTGATAAAATTTGTCAAAGGTGCAAATGTCAATGCAATTTTGCAGACAAATCTCTGGATTCAAATTTCAAATTAGAAATTTGGATTTCTTTCAAAATCGATCCCAAATCTTTTTTGGCCACTGCGATGAGGACAGTACTGGTACTACAAACGTCTGTACTCAATTTCTACAGAGGTCTGGAGCAAGAACAGTAGTATATTAACACACTGATGGAACTCTGTGGACAGAGGTCAGCAAAGACAAACTGACTCAAATCATATTCTACAATAATATTTATGAAATGAAATCACTCATGGGAAAATCTTGATAATTGTCAATACCTATTTGCATTATGAGTGTTTTGGTTAAATAATAAATATAAATTTTTCAGTTTTACCTTATTGTTTAAAACAATGTTGAGAGTCAATTTCATTTAGCCATTATATCACAGCTTCACATGAATAATGTATTTGGAACAATTTACCTTCTAAAAGTTACATTACTCTAAAAAAAAGTTCTCTATTTCTTTCCAGCAAATATTTCTTTACCTGTTTCCCAATTTCTGTGTTTGCATCAATGCTTTCTTGTACAAGTTGGTGAGCTAAAATCAGAAGATCAAATACATGTTACATTAAGTACTTTAAAAGAATAAGGATATCATTGCAATGCAATTTTTAATCTCATACTTACGTTCAACTAATATCGAGTTCCATGCCTGTGCTAAGTTTTTACCTAAAGTTTTTTTCCCAACAGACTGCAAATAAAAAATCATTCATTAGTTATAGAATTGGTTGATTTCTAAATATTAAATTCACACAAGTTATTAGATCATTAAAAACCTTGGATAAGTAACTTGAATAATATTGGAATACAGATGACTTGATTATACATATCTGCAATACTTTTTTGTAACACCCATTCCTAAAGCAAAAAGCATTACTAAAATTATTGCAGTGGAAATAGATTTTCAAGTGATGCTCAATATTACATTAATAAGATTATAATTGCTTACTGGTTTTCCCACAATTAAGAAACATGTTGGTTTTGACAGCAAAACTTTTCTCTCAACTTCATCTTCATCAAGGAGATCTGCAAAGACTAGCGGTTTCTTTATACGTTTTCTGGATGCCTCGTCATCAACCACCTATTGTTAGGAACAGTAGTTATTTTAGATCAGTTCATTTGGAGAAAAGATTAAATATTAAATAATCTCTGATCAGGTACTCTGATTAAATAAAGATTAAACTAAAAGATTAAATAATCTCTGATTATGAGAGGAGTTTGTTCTCATGCATGGCTTTAATTTTACTGTTCCTTCACCCATATCAAAAGGAAGAAGATAGTTCCTGATTTCTAGTTCCTCTAAAGAAGGAGTATATATTTTTCACATCCAATATCACAAGCTGGATTCTAATGATGTACCTATCGTTTAAAATTTTCAAACTATTAAAAATTTATCAGTTAACCATTTAGATATTAACAGGTGTGTTATCTAAAAATTAAATGCCGATACATTTAGATTTGTAGTTTAAATATTCTTATTGAAGATGGATGAACAGGGAGGTCCATTGCTTACTGAGGTACTAACATGTGATACCTTTACTGGAAATTCTGATGCGACCTCGGTAAGGCCGTTAGACACGCCTAGAGGCACTATCAGACTAAGCTATAGACCTAAATTAACCACGCGGAAACCAACCATTTGTGGCAAGGTCTACACGGCATCATGGGCTACAAAGTGAAGCAAAACAGAATAGCGAACAAAAATACATCTCTCTCTGACATGCTCAATGTATTTTATGCTCAGTTCAACCAGAAGGTCAATGCAATGGACACCTGCCCAGACAGCCTAGGATATACCTGTTCCCTCAGGTGTTCCCACCTGTTTCCACTGCAGACGTCAGATCGGCCTTTAATGAAAGTGGCTGGCCAAGATGGAGTCACCTCCTATGCACTCAGATTCAGTGAGAAACGGCTAGCGGGTGTACTCACTGATATCTTTAACTTATCACAACCTGAAGTTGCACCTTCTTCAAAGCCACGATCATCCTGGTACTAGAGAAAACTCATACAGTGTGCTTGAATGACTACCGTCCAGTGGCTCTGACTTCCATACTTATAAGGTGCTTCGAGAGGTTAGTTCTGGCTCATATCAGCTCTACTGAAAATGTGTTGCTGGAAAAGCACAGCAGGTCAGGTCAGGCAGCATCCAATGATCAGGAGATTCGACGTTTCGGGCATAAGCCCTTCTTCAGCTTCTCCTGTTCCTTGGATGCTGCCTGACCTGCTGCACTTTTCCAGCAACACATTTTCAGCTCTGATCTCCAGCATCTGCAGTCCTCATTTTCTCCTCATATCAACTCTAGCCTCCCAAGTCTGCCATGCTTCCTTGAAATTCGTCTACCATTGCAATAGGTCCCACAGCAGATGCCATCTCCCTGGCCCTACCCTCATCCCTGGAACATCTGGATGCCAAAGATACCTATGTCAGCTCCTATGTATTGACTACAGTTCCACCTTCAACGCTATACTTCCAATCAAACTAATGTCCAAACTCAGAGGTCATTACTCTATCCTCCACAACTGGCCCCCTGACTTCCTGATCCACAGACTGCGATCAGTGAGAATAAGCAACAACACCTCTTCTACAACAATCCCCAACACTGGCATCTTACTATACTCCCTGCACACTCATGACAGTGTGGCCAAATTTTGTCCTGACTTTATTTACACGTTCACTGATGGAGCCAGATCTCAAACAATCATGAGACAGAATACAGGAAAGAGATAGACAACTTGGTGGCATGATGTAAAAATAACAATCTCTCCCTCAATATCAGCAAAAGGGCTGATTATTGATTTCAGGAAGTAAGGTGGAGGATATGCTTCATCTCCATTAATAGTGCTAAGGCGGAGTTGGTTGAGCACATCATGTTCCTAGGAGTGATGATTGCCAATAATCTGTCCTGCTCCACTCATGTTGATGCAATGATCAAAAATGCTTAACAACGAATGCCTCTACTTCCTCCAGAGGGTAAGGAAATTTGGCATGTTCATTAAGATTTTTATAAATGCACTAAAGAAAACATCCTATCCAGATGCATTTATGGTTTGGTATGGCAATGCTCTTCCCAGGACCATAAGAAACTACAGAGAGTTATGAACACAGCCCAGTCCATCATGCAAGCCAACTTTCCACCCATTGACTCTATCTATACTTTTTGCTGCCTTGGAAAGGCAACTAACATAATCAAAGACCTCTCCCACCCTAGTTATAATCTCTTTCAAACACTTCCGTCAGGCAGAAGATACAAAAGCTTAAACATACGTACCAACAGATTAAAGAACAGCTTCTCCCCCACTGTTATTAGAGTCCTGAATGGACCTCTCAAATTTTAAATTCAGTGTTGATCTTGCTGTTTGTGCACCTTCTCTGCAGCCATAACATTGTATTCTTTGCTCTGTTCTATTGGCCAATGCACTTTGTATGGCATCATCTATCTGTACTGCATGTAAAACCAAATGTTTCACTGTACCTAGGTACATGTGACAATAATAAAGCAAACCAAAGATTAAAAAGTGCAATGGGTAAATCTACAGGAACAACTACAACTACATAAGCATATGGAATATACCATCTGGAAGTGTGGTGGAGGCAGGTTCAATTGAGCCATTCAAGAGGGCATTAGATGTTTACTTAAACAAAAATAATATGCAAGGGTATGGGGGAAAAGGAGGAGATTGTCACTAAGCAATGATGATCATTTGAAGAGCTGGTGCAAGCTTGATGGGTCGGATGACCTCTGTCTCTACCTTATCACTTCTATGATTCTATGATTGCTAATACCTGTCCAAAAAAAGTCACAGTGTTAGTGGTAATTTATGAATGGCAGGACCAATATTTATCAACTAGCTGTTTGGTATTTTACATCCCTACATGATACAGTATCATTGTCTGAATCTGTACTCATGGAATTTATGAACTGAGTAACTCATGCAATTTTTTTCAGCTTTCATGAGAACATGTGAGTCTAGGTGGATGGGATCGCCATCCCTTCTATGCCCAGCTTTCACTAACATCTTTGTTGGTTTCCACAAGAAGCACTTCATTGATGGAATGTCCTTGAACCTCCTACACTTTGCATATTTCTGAGAGATAGATGATACATTTGCGATAACTGTACCGACAGGTGCACTGAAAAATTTATTGCTTTCATGGATTCTATCATTTTGTAATCTAACCTAACCTAATTTGAATTGGAGTAGTCAATCGAGTTCCCTTTCCTCAATGTGCAAGTTATAAAATCTTCAGTTGTTCACAATATAAGTTTGGCCATATCAGCAACCTCATAAATAGGGCCCATACCTTTGCTCACAGTGCAAGTTTGATCCTTCTGTAGAGCACATCTCAGCTACTGTGCAGGAAGTGGCTACCCTGATTCGTTCGTTGCCTGCTGTATACCTCAAATAACCTTGGGAAGATAGCTTGTCTCAAATACTGAAGCAACTGATGAAGCTAGCAACTTCATGCTTAGTCACTGGGGACACCCACCCAAAATGACTGGATGTGCACAGAGTTCATTTGTTAAACACTGGAATGATGACAGAAAAGCTGCACACATCTTTTGCGATACATAGTCTCCCGGTGTGTTGGTCACAAATAACGGGCCATCGTTTACCAGTAGGGAACATGAGTATTAAGTTGAATAATATTTGTCACATAAGGATAGCTCGATACCATCCATCATCCAATGGTCTAGCAGAAAGAGCAGTCCAAACTTTGAAGGCAGGCTTGAAGAAACCACCAATAGCTTCACTGGATAACAAACTGTCCCGGTTCCAAGTTGATTATAAGACCACCCCTCATGTAATTACAGGAATAGCTCTAGCAGTCTTGCTAATGGTGAGAATACTCCATACCAGGTTAAATCTGCACTTTCTGGAACTGGGGTGAGTAAATCGCCATTGTCAAACGCCAATGTTGAACACAAGACTCCATTAAGCGAGAGATAGTTTACTTCAGGAAACAAGGCTTGGTGCAGAAGCCACAGGAATGGTTCTGCATGAGTAAGGGGTATGATCAAGACGATGTAAAGTCCATGATGTATTAAGTTCAGGTAGGTGCGATGGTCCTGAACAAGCACATGGACCATATGAAAGATATAAAGCATACCTAAGAATTAACTTGCCTTCAAAAGGGTGCATTGAAGGTACAGTGAATTAATTAATAGGATCAAAGAGCTCTCTTATGGTAAAGACACTTGTTTTATCATGAACGTTTTGGTCAATTAATCTCTTCATCCCTCTGTCCTATGCAGATCTTTCATTTTACTCTTCCTTTTCCCTTCCTCCTTTCACTTGTTCAAAAAAAAATTCCATTTTAAATTTTCTTCAGACCGGTGAAGGGACCTAAAATGTTAATGATATTACCAAATACTTCTTGGCCTGCTGAATATTTTAGCATGTTCTATTTTTATTTCAGACTTTCAGCATCTGCTGTATTTTTATTTTGTGTTCAGGAGCGGTACTATTGGAGTTTCAAAGATTGAAAAGTGATCTTGCCAAAACACATGTTGTTCCTCATCTGAAGTCCAGAACACAAGGATTGTCTTAACATAAGGAAACATTTGGCACCAAGATTAGGAGCAGTTTCTTCACATATACGGTTATGAACCTTAGGAATTGACTGTTCGGAATTCTCAATCAGATTGCTATAAGTGTTCCGTCACTGAGTATGTTAAAGTGTGACATTGATACATTTTTGTTTGTTTACGGGAATCAGGGAATATGTCCATTGAGCAGAACCATGTGGTTGCATTTGAGGATCACTTAATTAGAATCACAGAGTCACAGAGTTGTACAGAGCAGAAACAGAACCTTCGGTTCAACTCATCCATGTTTTTCATGAATGACTGAGTAAACTTGAGGGACCAGATAGCCTGTCAACACTCCAGGTTCCATGTTCTACGGTGTGAAACAATCATTTTTAAAATCAAAAATGTGGGTTAAAACATTGTCGCAAATTCATAATTCAATCAAACATATGAACCTGAAACAAAGAGTAGGCCACTTGGCTTTTCCAGCACATTCTGCTATTCAAGAGTTCACAGTTGATCTGATTTTAACTTCAACTCTATATTCCGGCATATCCCTATACGCTTTCATCTCCTTGATAATCAAGACTATCTACCCCAGCTTTAAAAATAAATATGTTGCATCCACTGCCTTTTAAAGACAGGAATAAAATTCTCAAGACTCCAAATTACTTTTGCTACATAAGATGATCCATGTGCTTTCACTCACAACTTTTACTTCCATCATTTTGACTAGCATCCTTTGAAAACACTTAAGTTTTCAACAAGGTACTCAAATGTTTTCCTCTTCAATTTGCTGACAGCTTTCCGTGACAATTAACTCGTTCAGATGCAATACGCAAGATCTACAACTTACATTCAATTCATGCAACAATAAATCTTACAATTATATCGTGGGCTTACGATTGCATTTTACATATGTTGACTTTTATTTTGCTAAATCACTCGATCACTATTACCTGTCTCATGGTTCGTGTTGCAGTGATTTTGAGTCAGTAACTATAGAAACACTTGCACTGGGCTGAGAGAAGGGCTAGGGCGCGTGCGCATAGTGCTCTCTGGGAACTGTAGTTCTGCGCTGGCTTTCCTGATTCACTGCTTCCCTTTATTATTTCGAATAATTGTTTTGTAATTTTCACATTGGTTAACTTCAGATTGCCCTTTCCACCGTGCCGATGATATTGAGGAGCTGTGCTCCATAGGGAGTTAAATGCCCCATTCTGCTCACATAAAATTGCGTGAATTCTTTTTAAAATCGCGTTTCGTACCTGACAGAAGTCTGTCTCTTCGGCGAACGGTAAGATCGTCAGTTCCTCATCAGGGTTTATTCCGGATTCCTGGCTAGAGCTACTTCCCCATAAAACATTTACGGTTTTCATCGTGAGTAGTGTTTCAACTTATTATTATCGGTAGGAAGTCTCCTGAAGGTGAAGATCTTGAATTTCCATTCCGTTAAAGGATTAACTTTTAAATCAGCTGACTCAACTAGGAGGGAGCGGAGAGCGAGACCGAGACTGAGACTGAGACTGATCTTTGGATATCAGTTAAGATCCTGAGTAATTATTGTTTGGGATACTCGCAGTTTCTGTTCGAGAGATTCCTCTCGTTGTGACCGATTTATTTTGCCTTCCCTTCTTTCTGCGGATAAATCAGACGCCGGCGCCGCCTCTCCTCGTCGCTGAAGGGGCTCCGGCCGCAACCGTTGACGGTTTGACAGCGCGTGAGTTTTCAAAGCCTGCGCTCGAGCAGCGGCACCCACCCGGGCGGGAACCGGGGATGGGGGAGACATCCTGGAACAGTCACCCTAAACACCAACATTACTTCTCCAGCTTTCCTCTTCCACCTCTCAACACTGAGACCTAATGGGCAACTTTTTCACGCAGAGGGTGGTGTGAGTATGGAATGAGCTGCCAGAAGAAGTGGTGGAGGCTGGTACAATTGCAACATTTAAAAGGCATCTGGATTGGGTATATGAATAGGAAGGGTTTAGAGGGATATGGATTGGGTGCTGGCAGTTGGGACTAGGTTGGGTTGGGATATTTGGTCGGCATGGATGGGTTGGACTGAAGGGTCTGTTTCCGTGCTGTACATCTCTATGACTGACAGTGACACGCAGAGTTAACACAATTAGTGGGCATTTAAGCATCCGTCAACCCGATCCATTCCCTTTCTCCTTTAGGTGGGTATTTACCTAATTTTCCTTTCAAGTGCCATTCATTTCAGTATCTCTGTTATTAGGCAAATGGGGATTGCTAAGGCCATTCAGTTTGGTAGTAAGGATGGAGAACTTTATGTTTTGGAAAGGCCTAGCTGAGAATTGTGTAGAGAAAAAGTTTATTATCATGTGTATTTTTACATGAAAAATACAGTGAAAAGTTTTATAAGTTGCCACACCATGATGCCTATATTAATGACAGAAGATACACAAAATAATTCTCCTTTTTTTTTAAAGACAAAGTTCACCACATTTCAGTTAATGGCTTCTTAATTTAAGGAATAAGACTGCCATTCTGACATTAAAAAAAAACAAGAATGGGTGTTTGCACTCCCTTTTTAGTTTTCTGGAAAAAATAAGACTGCCATTCTGGAACAAGAATGCCGGGATGAGACCACCACACCAGGCTGCAGGAAGCCACCTTGTTGTTCGGCCGGGAGAAGCCTCCTCTTCCCGATCCGACACGCTTCCAAACGCTGCCCTGATCTTCCATCCATTCCTTTTGCTGATGCTTCTACTCACTTGGGCCTACTTGTGAACCTGGAGCCTCAGTTTATTCTGAGAATCCAGGCTGGGGAAGTCAGCCCAGCACCAGCTCCTTGCTCGATAGAAGAGGCTGGTCTGGGGTGGAACAGTGTCGAGCTCAGTTAACCTAGCGGCTGCTGGAAGCTATGTCCTTCACCTGCCACTCTTCAGGCTTTAAAGAAAAGGGGGAAAAAAGAGCAAAAGTAAAAAAGAAAGAGAAAAAGTCAACAGGAGTGGAAGATCCCTGCTGTCATCATGGATCTTGAATGTATTTTGATGATTAGAGGGAGTTGGATCTGCTAAGTCTCTAGGAGGGCGGAATTGTAGCCCTTAATAGCATGCCAGATCAGGAATGGTAGCCCCGAGTAGGATTCCAGTTAAGGAAGGTATCATCTTGGATTTCATTTCAAAGGGGTTGAGTAGAAGAATAGATTATTGATATATTTGCATAGGAGAGACCGCTTTACCCGAAACGTTGATTTTACTGCTCCTCGGATGCTGCCTGAACTGCCGTGCTTTTCCACCCTAATCTAGACTCTGGTTTCCAGCATCTGCAGTCATTGTTTTTACATAGAAGAGACCATACCAGGAATACATGTACATGGTTTTGGTTTCCATTATTTAAGAAAGTATATACTTGTGTGGGAGGCATCACTGGTGAATGTTCAGTACATTGTTTCCTGGGATGAGCAAGCTGTTCTATGATGAGAGACTGGATTTTATTTTCTCTGGATTTTAACAAATGAGAAGTGGAGTGGACAACATTCTGAAAGGGTTTGACAGCAATACTGGTTGTGATAGCACAGCAAGTCGGGCAGCATCCAAGGAGCAGGAGAATCAATGTTTCGGGCATGAGTCCTTCCTCATTCCTGATTAAAGGCTTATGACTGAAACATTGATTCTCTTCTCTTGCACCTCGGATGCTGCCTGACCTGCTGTGCTTTTTCAGCACCACACTCTTGACTCTGATCTCCAGCATCTGTAGTCCTCACTTTCTCCTCTATTGGTTGTGATGGCTAGAACACAAAGCAATCTCATGATAGGGCAATGATATATTAGAGCTGAGGAAAACTGTCTTCCCTGAGGACTGTAAGCATACTATTGAGGTAGGAGTTGATCCCTTGATTCTTCTGTGTCAGTTAATAAGATCATGGTCCATCTAATTCACTGCAAATTCATGTTCCTGCTGACCCTGATGATAGCTTCCACTTCAATCAAGAATCTCTTCACCTTGCCTTAAATGTATTCAAAGAGGCTGTTTCCAGAATGTTTGGAATTGCTTACTCCAGTCGGCTGTGTGGATTATATTAAGTAGGTTTATGGATGAATGGTTTTCTTTTGGTTCTCTTGGGGAGGATCAGTAAAGGGTATGGGAGAATAGAGTTGAGGGTGAAGATTGCATTGAATGGCAGAACTGGGTCATGTTTGCATTGAATGGCAACTGGCTTGTTAAGCCATCTAGATTACTTCTGTCCTTGTTTCTTATGTTTTCATGTAAATCAAGGAAGTTTGTTACTAGAATGTCCATGGGATTAATCTGTGATTTCTGAAGACATAGGGCAAATCTGACAGCTGACCTCAACTGTGTTGCTGATAAACACAAATTAATCAGCAGACACCATCTTGAATCTTTTTATTAATCTTGTACGTAATTCGCAACTGTAGAAAATGACTGATGTTCAGGGTTGACACTGTAAAGGTATACTCTCTGTTCTACCAGGGTTTGGTTTTGCAGATGAATGTGTGGCATTTGGAAACCATTTGTTGCACCCAAGGAGGAATTTGCTCATAGAGTATTTGAGTGTGGACTATAGATGGACCACTTCTTCTATAACACAATGGGTGCGTTCTTGTGCAACCCCACGTTATAGAAAATTTGTGCTTTAGAAACAGCATTTAAAGTGTTGGTCCTGTAATTCCTTACTGCTAACATGTTTTAAAAGTTTGCACTGTGGAAATAGTGTCCCATTTTGTCAATCGCCTTACAGTGAATTTGCGTTAATGAAACGCGTGTTATAATACGACAACCAGAAGGTGAAACCTGCTTAAGTATACACTGTATAAGGGAGAAAGGAAGAATAGTATAATGAAACTAGATGAAGAAAGTGGTCTATAGGCTGTGACCTTCTGACAAGGGAAACAGAGATCCAAGTAATTATAGGCTGGTGAGCCTGATGTCAGTGGTGGGGAGAAAGTGAGGACTGCAGATGCTGGAGATCAGAGCTGAAAATGTGTTGCTGGAAACGAGCAGCAGGTCAGGCACCATCCAAAGAGCAGGAGAATCAACGTTTCGGGCATGAGCCCTTCTTCAGGAATGGTCAGTGGTAGGGAGGCTATTGGAGAAGATTTATTCACATTTGAAAGTGAATGGACCTGTTAGTGATAAGCAGCATGATTTTCTGCAGGGAAGGTTATGTCTCTTCAACTTGACTGAATTTTGCTTTTGAGGAGGTGACCAGAATGATTGAAGGAAGGGCAGTGAATTTTGTCTACATAGACTCTAGTAAGGTGATTGATAAGGTGAATTATGGCAGGCTGGTACAAAAAATATACTCCTGGGTTCCAGGATGTGCTGGCTAGGTAGGCTCAGAACTCACAGAAGACCGTGAGTATCAATGGAAGGGTGCTTTCAGAAAGCTTTTGATAAAGTCCCACATAGGAGGTTAGTGAGCAAAGTTAGGGCACGTGGTATTGGGGCCAAGTACTAACTTGGATTGAAAGTTGCTTGGCTGATAGGAAACAAAGAGTTGTGATAAACGGCTCCATTTCGGAGTGGCAGGCAGTGACCAGTGGGGTACTGCAGGGATCATTGCTAGGACCGCAGCTTTTTACAATATATGTTAATGATATAGAAGATGGTATTAGTAATAACATTAGCAAATTTGCTGATGATACTAAGCTGGGTGGCAGGGTAAAATGTGAGGAGGATGTTAGGAGATTACAGGGTGACCTGGACAGGTTAGGTGAGTGGTCACATTCATGGCAGATGCAGTTTGATGTGGATAAATGGATTTTTATCCACTTTGGTGACAAAAACAGGAAGGCAGATCTCTACCTAAAGGGAATCAATTTAGGTAAAGGGGCAGTACAAAGAGATCTGGGTGTTCTTGGACACCAGTCAATGAAGGTAAGCAGGGTAAAAAGTGAGGTCTGCAGATGCTGGAGATCACAGTTGAAAATGTGTTGCTGGTTAAAGTACAGCAGGTTAGGCAGCATCCAAGGAATAGGAAATTCGACATTTCGGGCATAAGCCCTTCATCAGGAATGAGGAGAGGGTGCCAGGCAGGCTAAGATAAAAGGTAGGGAGGAGGGACTTGGGGGAGGGGCGATGGAGATGTGATAGGTTGAAGGAGGTCAAGGTGAGGGTGATAGGCCGGAGTGGGGTGGGGGCGGAGAGGTTAGGAAGAAGATTGCAGGTTAGGAGGGCGGTGCTGAGTTGAGGGAACCGACTGAGACAAGGTGGGGGGAGGGGAAATGAGGAAACTGGAGAAATCTGAGTTCATCCCTTGTGGTTGGAGGGTTCCCAGGTGGAAGATGAGGTGTTCTTCCTCCAACCGTCGTGTTGTTATGTTTTGCCGGTGGAGGAGTCCAAGGACCTGCATGTCCTCGGTGGAGTGGGAGGGAGAGTTAAAGTGTTGAGCCACGGGATGGTTGGGTTGGTTGGTCCGGGCGTCCCTGAGGTGTTCTCTGAAGCGTTCCGCAAGTAAGCGGCCCGTCTCCCCAATATAGAGGAGGCCACATCGGGTGCAGCGGATGCAATAGATGTGTGTGGAGGTACAGGTGAACTTGTGGCGGATATGGAAGGATCCCTTGGGGCCTTGGGGGGGGGGGAAGTGAGGGAGGAGGTGTGGGCGCAAGTTTTACATTTCCTGCGGTTGCAGGGGAAGGTGCCGGGAGTGGAGGTTGGGTTGGTGGGGGCTGTGGACCTGACTAGGGAGTCACGAAGGGAGTGGTCTTTGCGGAACGCTGATAGGGGAGGGGAGGGAAATATATCCCTGGTGGTGGGGTCCGTTTGGAGGTGGCAGAAATGATGGCGGATGATACGTTGTATACGGAGGTTGGTGGGGTGGTAGGTGAGAACCAGTGGGGTTCTGTCTTGGTGGCGGTTGGAGGAGCAGGGCTCAAGGGCGGAGGAGCGGGAAGTGGAGGAGATGCGGTGGAGGGCATCGTCGATCACGTTTGGGGGTAATCTGCTGTCCTTGAAGAAGGAGGCCATCTGGGCTGTGCGGTGTTGGAACTGGTCCTCCTGGGAGCAGATGCGGCGGAGATGAAGGAATTGGGAATATGGGATGGAGTTTTTACAGGGGGCATGGTGGGAGGAGGTGTAGTCCAGATAGCTGTGTACGGAGGTTGGTGGGGTGGTAGCTATCTGATCGTAAACAAGTGGTAGTTTATGGGTGCCAGTTATTGAACATTTCTCAGTTTTCCAGCAATGCACACAATTTGCCGTATAACTGATAAATGAAAGCTGAGTTGCCTAATGCTGTTTTTACAGCACTTTGAGATCTTGTTCAGATAATCCAAAATTCGGATCATTGATGTTTGGATAATCGAGGTTGTATTGTATGTAAAAGATCTGGAGGAAAACGTGGTCTGATTAGTAAGTTGCAGATGACACCGAAATTGGTGGAATTGCAGAAAATGAGGATTGCCAAAAGGTACAGAAGGACATAAATTGCAGATTTGGGCAGAAACATGGCAGATGGAGTTTAATATGGACAAATATGCTGCGTGGGCAGCACGGTGGCACAGTGGTTAGCACTGCTGCCTCACAGCGCCAGAGACCCGGGTTCAATTCCCTGTCTCAGGTGACTGTGTGACGTTTGCACATTTTCCCTGTGTCTGCGTGGGTTTCCTCCAGGTGCTTCGGTTTCCTCCCACAGTCCAAAGATGTGCGGGTCAGGTGAATTGGTCATGCTAATTTGCCCGTAGTTTTAGGTAAGGGGCAAATGTAGGGGTATGGGTGGGTTGTGCTTCGGGCCAACAAGTCCACACCGACCCGCCGAAGGGCCTGTTTCCACATTGTAAGTAATCTAATCTAAAAGTAATCTAATCTTAAAAAAAAAAGCAAGGTGATGCATTTTAGAAGATCAAACTCGTGTGAATTAGACAATAAATGGCAGAACCCTTAGGAACATTGACATTCAGAGGGATATGGATGTATAGGTTCCCAGATCCCTGAAAGTTGGAACACAAGTGGATAAGGTGGTCAAGTGGGGAATCGAACATAAAACTAGGCAAGTTAAGTTACAGCTGCATAAAATTATTGTTCTTTATTCTTTTGACAATGGAATGGCAATACTGGCTGAGATCACAGGTTTTAAAAGGAGGTTAGGGGTGAGCTGTCACAGTGCATTTTGTACACAATATGTACTGCGTTGGTATGGAGGGAAACGAATATTGACAGTGATAGATGGGGTGCCATTTGAGCAGCCTGATTTTTCTTGTATGCTGTCAAGCTTCTTCACAGAATCTAAAAATTCCGAGGTGGTGTTAAGCTACACCTAGAGTAGTCCAGCATGCACCTAACTTGTGTTTTGTCCAAGAAGGAGGATGGGGGAAAGATTTGTGGCTATAAGAGCTGCTCCTTTTTTTTTTTGAAGTATTTTAGATGTTGGAGGTGATTTCTTCGAATTCCAGGAGCAGCAGTTATTGTTTGATATACTGTTGCATTGTTTGGGAACTTTGAGGGGACAAAAGATCAAAACAACGGCACTTTAAATAGGAGAAAGACAGGCAAAGGCACTAATCACATGGTCAGAGAAAGAAACCTATACTGCTGTCTGACACCGCAGTGAATCTGCCCAGTTACTGCCTTTACTGTTTGGTTCAAGTATCTCTGGACATGGAGTGTGTTTCGGAACGGTTTAACAAACAGCGAAAGTCACAGCTGCCCTTGGAGGAAGCTGTGTGGGAGAGCTCACAGCACAGGAGCAGATAAGTGCATAGTTTTAAAATGTAACCTTGCTGTAAATCTACAGTAGTGAATAGAGTGGGTTATGTCTTGATTATGTATTTTATTGAGATCTGTCTCTTGATAAATTTCAAAAATATAACGCTTAAGTATTAAGCTAGCCTTGAGCAGTTTTTTTTTGAGCAATAAGACAGTGCTATTTTCTGGGTGTGTAGATTGTGAAAGAAGCAAAGATGGCCTTGAGGAGAGTGATGTGCTCTTCCTATCAGATGTGGAGTTAGGGAGAGTTTCCATGTTACTGCTGATTATGTTTGCAGGAAGTGTCTTTGGTTGTGAATCCTATCCGATCACATGAATCGGTTGGCATGGCAGTTAGAGGCAATAAGGAATTTACAGGAGCTGGGGGGGTGTGATGGATGGCAGTTATAAGAAGGGAGAAAAGCCGCAGATACAATTGGATATATAGAACATAGAACAGTACAACACAGAACAGGCCCTTCAGCCCACGATGTTGTGCTGACCTCTGATCCTCATGTATGCACCCTCAAATTTCTGTGACCATATGCATGTCCAGGAGTCTCTTAAATATCCCTGCCTCCACAATGGCAACGCATTCCATGCTCTCTCAACTCTGTGTAAAGAACCCGCCTCTGACATCCCCTCTATATTTTCCTCCAACCAGCTTAAAACTATGACCCCTCACGTTGGTCATTTCTGCCCTGGGGAATAGTCTCTGGCTATCAACTCTATCTATGCCTCTCATTCTCTTGTATATCTCAATTAGGTCCCCTCTTCTCCTCCTCTTCTCCAATGAGAAAAGTCCTAGCTCAGTCAACCTCTCCTCTTAAGATAAGCCCTCTAGTCCAGGCAGCATCCAGGTAAACCTCCTCTGAACCCTCTCCAAAGCATCCACATCTTTCTTATAATAGGGCGACCAGGACTGGATGCAGAATTCCAAATGCAGTCTAACCAAAGTTTTAGAGAGCTGCAACAAGATCTCATGACTCTTAAACTCAATCCCCTGTTAATGAAAGCCAAAACACCATATGCTTTCTTAACAGCCCTGTCCACTTGGGTGGCCATTTTAAGAGATCTATGTAGCTGCACCCCAAGATCCCTCTGTTCCTCCACACTGCCAAGAATCCTATCCTTAATCCTGTACTCAGCTTTCAAATTCGACCTTCCAAAATGCATCACCTCGCATTTATCTAGGTTGAAATCCATCTGCCACCTCTCAGCCCATCTCTGCATCCTGTCAATGTCCCACTGCAGCCTACAACAGTGCTCTATACTGTCAACGACACCTCCAACCTTTGTGTCACCTGCAAACTTGCCGTCCCCATCTTTCAACCCCCTCATCCAATTCATTAATAAAACTTACAAACAATAGAGGCCCAAGGACAGAGCCCTGTGGAACACCACTCACCACAGACTTCCAGGCAGAATATTTTCCTTCTACTACCACTCACTGTCTACTGTTGGCCAGCCAATTCTGTATCCAGACAGCTATGTTCCCCTGAATCCCATTCCTCCTGACCTTCTGAATGGGCCTACCATGGGGAACTTTATCAAATGCCTTGCTGAAGTCCATATGCACCACATCCACAGCTCGACCCTCCTCAACGTTTCTAGTCACGTCCTCAAAGAACTCAATCAAGTTTGTGAGGCATGACCTGCCCCTCACAAAGCCGTGCTGACTGCATTTAATCAAGCCATGCTCTTCCCGATGGTCATAAATCCTATCCCTCAGAATCCTTTCTAACACCTTTGCAGACGACAGACGTGAGACTTACTGGTCTTTAATTGCCGGGGATTTCCCTATTTCCTTTCTTGAAGAGAGGAATTATATTTGCCTCTCTCCAGTCCTCCGGTACGACTCCAGTGGAGAGCAAGGATGAAAAGATCTTCGCAAGTGGCGAAGCAACTACATTTCTCGTTTCCCAAAGCAGCCGAGGACAAATCTGGTCCTGGCCTGGTGACTTGTCAATCTTAATGTTTGACAAAATTTTCAGCACATCAGCTTCCTCTATCTCTATCCATTTCAGCATACACACCTGCTCTTCAAAGGTTTCATTCACTCCGAAGTTCATTTCTTTTGTAAAGACAGAAGCAAAAGCCTCATTTAGGGTTCCCCTACATCCTCCGATTCCACACACAAATTCCCTATGCTATCCCTGATCGGCCCTATTCTTTCTTTGACAATTCTCTTATTCCTCACAAGTGTAAAATGCCTTTGTGTTCTCCCTAATCCGTTCTGCCAAGCCTTTCTCATGCTCCCTCCTGGCTCTCCTCCGACCATTTTTAAGCTCCTTCCTTGCCTGCCTGTAATCCTGTAGAGCTGAGCTTGACCCTAGCTTCCTCCACCTTATGTAAGCTACCTTCCTTTTGACGAGAAGCTCCATCGCTCTCGTCACCCAAGGTTCCTTTATCTTACCACTTCTTGCCTGTCTCAGAGGGACGTATTTATTCATCACTTGCAACAACTGTTCCTTAAACAGTCTCCACATGTCTATAGTGCCTTTACCATGGAACAATTGCTCCCAATCCATGCTTCCTAACTCATGTCTAATTGCATCATAGTTTCCTCTTCCCCAATTAAACATCCTCCCATTTTGCCTAATCCCCTCCTTCTCCATAGCTATGTAGAATGTGAGGCAGTTGTGGTCACTATCACCAAAATGCTCTCCCACCACAAGATCTGATACCTGCCCCGGCTCGTTTCTGAGCACTGTCTAGAATAGCCTCTCCCCTCGTCGGCCTGTCAACGTACTAAGTTAGGAAATCCTCCTGAACACACCTTACAAAAACAGCTCCATTTAAATCTTCTGCTCGAAGGAGGTTCCAATCAATATTGGGAAAGTTAAAGTCACCCATTACAACAACCCTACTGCGTCCACACTTTTCCAAAATCTGCCGACCTATGCTTTCTTTTTTCTTCCATCTCCCTGCTGCTACTGGGGGGCCTGTAGTAAACTCCTAAAGAGGTGACTGCTCCCTTGCTGTTCCTAATTTCCACCCATATTGACTCGGTAGATGGCTTAACTCCGGAAAAGGTCAGAGGGGTACCCAGGTAGTGCAGGAGTTTTCTATGGTATCCCCATTTCAAACAAGTATGCTGTTTTGGAAAATGTAAGGGTGATGGACTCTCGGAATGTAGCACAAAAAGCTAAGATGTTGGTACCGAGAATGGCTGTAATGTAATGAGGGGTATGTCAGGTGCCCAGTGATCGATTGTGATAGGGGACTCTGTAGTCAGAGCACAGACAGACATTTCCATGGCCAGCAGCAAAAAGTCAGAATGATGCTGCCTCCCTGGTGCCAGGAGCAAGGATATCTCTGAGAGGGTTCTCAAAAGGGGAGGGGGACCAGCAGGAGGTCATTGTACACATTTAGAATTAACGACATAGGAGGGGAAAGGGATGAGATTCTGAAGGGAGCATTTTTTTTTAAAAAGGAATTTTTTTAAAAAAGAGGTCCTCAAGTGTAGTAATTACTCCCGGTGCTACGAACTAGGCAGGGTAGGAATAGGAAGATACAGCAGATCTCAGTTATCTGGAAGAATAATAGGATGGTTATGGTAGGGGCTTTTAACTTCTCAAACATCGACTAGGCCTGCTGTATTGTTAAGGGTTTAGATGGAGAGGAATTTGTTAGCTGTGTACAAGAAAAAATTCTGATTCAGTATGTGGATGTATCGACTGGAGAAGCTGCAAAACTTGACCTACTCTTGGGGAATCAGGCAGGGCAGGTGACTGAGGTGTCAGTGGGGGAGCACTTTGCGACCAATGACCATAATTCTATTAATTTTCAAATAGTGATAGAAAAGGATAGATCTGATCAAAAAGTTGAAGTTCTAAATTGGAGTAAGGCTGATTTTGACGGTATGAGGCAAGAACTTTCAAAAGCTAATTGGGGACCGATGTTCACAGGTAAAAGGGTGGCTTGAAAATAGAAAGCCTTCAAAAGTGAGATGACAAGAGACCAGAGACAGTATACTCCTGTTAGGTTGAAAGGAAAGGCTGGTCGGTGTAGGGAATGCTGGATGACTAGTGAAATCGAGGTTTGCTTAAGAAAAAGAATGAAGTATATGTCAGGTTTGGACAGCAGAGATCAAATGACATCTTAGCGTATAAAGGCAGTAGGAGTATACACAAGGGAAATCAGGAGGGCAAAAGGGAACTTGAGAAAGCTTTGGCAAATAGGATTAAGGAGAATCCAAAGGGATTCTACAAGTATGTTAACGATATAAAATAACTATATACTTAGGACAGAAGGGTAACTCCAGACAGAATAGGCCCCTTCAAAAAATCAGCAAGGCAGCCTACGTGTGGAACCACAGGGAATTGGGGGAGATACTAAATGGGTACTTTGCATCAGTGTTTACTGTGGAGAAGGGCTGTATTACAGAGGAGGCGGTGCTGGATATCTGTGGGAAGTTAGGGAAGTGATTGCTGGGCCCCTTGCTGAGATATTGTATCATTGATAGTCACAGGTGAGGTGCTGGAAGACTGGAGGTTGGCTAATGTGGTGCCTCTATTGAAAAAAGGTGGTAAGGAAAAGCCATGGAACTATATAGACTGGTGAGCCTGACATCGGTGGTGGGCAAGTTGTTGGAGGGAATCCTGAAAGACAGGATTTATATGCATTTGGAAAGGCAAGGACTGATTAGGGATGGTCAAAGTGGTTTTGTACATGGGAAATCACAGCAGGTTAGGCAGCATCCAAGGAGCAATGTGGAAAATCATGTCTCACAAACTTGATTGAGTTGTTTTGAAGATGCAGCAAAGAGGATTGATGAGAGCAGAATGGTGGACGTGATCTATATGGACTTAAGTAAGGTCACCCCTCAGCCTCTGACTCTCCAGGAAAAACAGCCCTATCGTATTCATCCTCTCCCTGTAGCTCAAACCTCCTGGTAAACTGGTTAGCAAAGTTAGATCTCATGGGATACAGGGAGAACTAGCCATTTAGATACAGAACTGGCTTGAAGGTAGAAGATAGTGGATGGTGATGAAGGTTGCTTTTTAGATTCAAGGATTGTGACTTGTAGTGAAGTAGAAGGATCAGTGCTGGGTCCACTGCTTTTCATCATTGATATAAATAATTTGGATGTGAATATAGGAGATATAATTAATAAGTTAGCAGATGACACCAAAATTGGAGGTGTAGTGGACAGTGAAGAAGTACAATGGAATCTTGATCAGATGGGCCAATTGGCTGAGGAGTGGCAGATGGAGTTTAATTTCGATAAATGTGCGGTGCTGCATTTTGGAAAGGCAAATCAGAGCAGGACTTACACATTTTCTGGTAAGGTCCTGGGGAGTGTTGCTGGACAAAGAGACCTTTGAGTGCAGATTCATCCTTCCTTGAAAATGGAGTTGCAGGTAGATAGGATAGTGAAGAAGGCATTTGGTATGATTTCCTTTATTGGAGAGTGCATTAAGTGGAGGATTGGAGGTCATGTTGTGGTTGTACAGAAAATTGATGAGGCTGCTTTTGGAATATTGTGTGCAGTTCTGGCTTCCCTCCTATCAGAAGGATGTTGTGAAAGTTGAAAGGGTTCACAAAAGATTTACAAGGATGTTGCCAGGGTTGACCGGTTTGAGCTACAAGGAGAAGATGAATAGGATAGGACTGTATTTCGTGGAGTGTCGGAGGCTGAGGGGTGACCTTTCAGAGATTTATAAAATCCTGAGGGGCATGGATAAGGTAAATAGACAAGGTCTTTTATTTGGGGTGGGGTAGTTCAGAACTGGAGGGCATAAGTTTAGAGTGAATGGGGAAAGATATAAAAGGGACCTAAGGGTCATGCAGAGGGGCTGCATGTATGGAATGTGCTGCCAGAGGAAGTGGTAGAGGCTGGTACAATTACAACATTTTAAAAGGCATCTGGATGAGTATATGAATAGGAAGAGTTTAGAGGGATATGGGCCAAATGCAGGAAAGTGGGACTAGATTAGGTAAAGATATCAGGTCAGAATGGACTAATTGGACCGAAGGGTCTCTTTCCATGCTGTATGTCTCAATAATTCAATGACTGTAAGTATTGGAGCGACAGCAGGTGAATTAGTGACTCCATCATTCTTTGCTTTTGACCTGTGTGTTTACTGTATTTATATGGCTGAAACAACAGACAGAATGCTGGAGAAACTCAGGACACCTGGTAGCATCTGTGGAGAGAGAAACATTAAATAGTTTGAGTCAGAACTGGTTTATATGATTGGTCCAATTTGTTTTGTTGTCAGTAGTAACTCCCAGAATGTGAATCAAAGGAAATCTAGCAAATGTATTGCTGTTAAACATCAAGGAGTGATCACTGAATTTTCACTTGTTGGAGATGATCATTGTTTGGCAATTTATGTTTGACTGTTACTTGCCACTTAACAGCCCAAGCTGATATGTCAACCTAGTCTTGATTCACATGGACACTGACTGCTTCAGAAACTTGAAAGCAGTGAATGATGCTGAATAATGTGCAATGATCAGCAAATTTCACCACTTCTCACCTCCATTTAAGGAAGATTGTCGATGAAGCAGCTGTGCTTGATTTTGGCATAGGACAGTATGCTGAGAAACTTCTACAGTCCTGTTCTAGGACAAAGTTGATTGATCTCTAATAACCACAAGCATCTTCCTTTGCTCAAAGTATGACTCCAACTTGTAGAGTTTTTGCCCTGATTCTGATTAACTCCAGTTTGCTGGGGCTCCTTGATTCCATAAATCTTTCAAATGCAGCCTCGATGTCGAGTGCAATCACTTACTATTGCAGTTCAACTCTTGTTTGTACCATTGCTGTGATGTGGTTAGGAACCAAGTGATAATGATGAAATCCAAACTGAGTACCAGTGAGACGGTTATCACCAAGCAGTGTCACTTAATAGTAATAGCCACAGCTTGAGTAATACCTTTTATGAATTACTCTTTTTGGGTCAGTTACAGATTAACAACAATTTAAAAGTTGGCAAATTGAGCTGTTCAGTTAAATCATTGCGTAACCATTTGTATCTCCAAGAAAAGACACTAACTATTACGTTTCATCAGTTGCCCTCATCTCCTATTTTCCTTTCTTTATGGGAGGAAAGAGTAGCGCTCTGTCCACATAAAGTTAATTATATTGCACAGGACTCTACTGTCTGCTCACTGAGCTTTTTTTATTGACATATCTTAAATGTTCATTTTTGAGCGGACCTTTACTATGAACAATGTGGATGCTCTGTTAACTAAGATAAGAACAACAGTACTTCAGAAATACTTCAGTAGCTGTTAGGTGCTTTGAAATGTTCTAAAGTTTAGCTCATGCTACTGTAAACATAAATCCTGTTAATTCCAACCATGCGTTGGTATTTTCTTGGATGTTTACTGATGTGCAGTTTGCCTTGCCAAAGGTATTATCAGTGTAATGTGTACATCAGTGAATCCCCTATTCCAATCACAGGATTCTTTCAAAATCTTTAAATAATATTCAAGAGGCTTGACACCATCAAGAACAAAGCAGGCCACTCGATTTGCAACCTATGCACCACCTTCAACATTTACTGCCTTCACCATTGTCACACAGGCAATGTTGTGCATCATCTACAAGAGGCACTGCAGTAACTCAGGGAAGCTCTTTTGATAGCACCTTCCAAACCTGCATTTTTTTACCAGAAGGACAATGGAAGTGATGCATGGAAACCCCACCATGTGCAACTTCCCTTTCACAACACCACCCTGACCGAGAACGATATATTGCTTTTCCATCACTAGCACTGTATCAAAATCTTGTTGCTTCCTTTCTAACATGACTGTGAGTGTCCCTAAACACCAAAGACTGAAGCAGTTCAAGAACATCACTTGCCATAATTTTCTTGAGGGTAATTCAACTTGAGAATACCCTCCAACATCTTGTATGGCACGATCACCTTCTAAATGGAATAGATTTTGAACAGATCTGGCACCTTGACACTGGGCATTTTGAGTTGTTGTGAGCCAGGGGAAACCAAGTTGTACTCTGACCTCATGGCCCGGAATATCCCTCACTCTACCACTACTGTCAAGCCATGGCATTGACCTTGCTTCAATGAACTATGCAGGTGGGCATTACAGGAGAAATGCCTGGAATGTCTAAAAATGAGGTGCCAACCTGATGAAGGTAGGACTGATGTGTTCCAAACAACATAAGCACCAAGTGAGATATAAAGTTAAGCAATTTTACAATCATCTGATCAGATTTAAGTACTGCGGTCCTGCCACATCTGGTCCTCCCACCTCACTTGGGAAGGAAGCTCCACAAATATTGAGATTAGAATGATTTGGAGATGCCGGTGTTGGACTGGAGTGTACAAAGTTTAAAAATCTTACAACACCAGGTTATAGTCCAACAGGTTTAATTGGGAGCACACTCCCTTTCAGAGCGACGCTCCTTCATCAGGTAATTGTGGAGGGCTTGATCGTAACACAGAATTTATAGCAAAAATTTGCAGTGTGATGTAACTGAAATTATACACTGAAAAATTGATTGTCTGTTAAGCCTTTCATCTGTTAGAATACAGTGATAGTTTCACTTCTTTCATGTGTAAATCACAAAACCCTTCTTTTTAAAGTTGCATTCTCAGGTTAGCTGTTAACAATGGTGATAGCTAGACAGACACACTCCAGACAGACAGACACACATACAGACAAAGACCCACATGCACACATATATTTTGTGTGGTGAATTTGTATTGCACAGTTACATTGCACGTTGCTCAAAACTGCATACATTCATGTAGAACTCTGAGCTCAAAAAGTGCAGGAATTTATGTAAAACACTGTTATCTCACTTATTAAATTAGAATCAATCTAAACATCAGGTCATAGAGAACATAGGGGGCTAACACCTTCAACATATTGTCTAGCTATCACCATTGAAAGAAGTGAAACTATCACTGTATTCTAACAGATGAAAGGCTTAACAGACAATCAATTTTTCAATGTATAATTTCAGTTACATCACACTGCAAATTTTTGCTATAAATTCTGTGTTACGATCGAGCCCTCCACAATCACCTGATGAAGGAGCGTCGCTCCGAAAGCTAGTGTGCTTCCAATTAAACCTGTTGGACTATAACCTGGTGTTGTGATTTTTAGATTAGAATGGTGCTGGAAAAGCACAGCAGATCAGGCAGCATCAGAGGAGCAGGAAAATCAGCATTTCGGGCTCACAACTCAAAATGCCCATTGTCAATGTGCCAGATCTATTCCCAATGAAGGGCTTTTGCCCAAAACATTGCATTTTTTTTCCTTGCCTGACCTGCTGTGCTTTTCCAGCACCACTCTAATCTAGACTCTGGTTTCCAGCATCTGCAGTCCTAGTTTTTACCTAGCTCCACAAAAATACCCATCCTCAATGATGGGGAACCCAGCAAATCACTAAAAGTGAGTGCTTCTGCCACTAGTCTTAAGCCAGAAATGCTGAATGCATGATTCATTGCTGCCTCTTGCACAGGTCCCCAGCAAATCAGATGTCCGTTTTCCACCAGTTCAATCTACTCCACGTGATATCAAGAAATAGTTGGAGGCACTGAATACTTCAAAGACTTTTCACAATCTTGGCAGTGGTACAGAAAACTTGTGTTCAAGAATTTTCCACACACCTCGTCAAGCTGTTCCAGTAGAGATACAACACTTCCATCTACCTAGAAATGTACACATAAAGCAAAATAAATTCAGTTCTGCCAATTATGATCCCATCAATCTACTCTCCAACATAATGGAAGGTGTTATCAACAGTGCTATCAAGCAGTATTTGCTTAGCAATAAGCAATAACCTGCTTACTGACACTCAGTTTGGGTTCCCCCAGGATCATTCAATTTCTGACATCTTTTAGATTAGATTACTTACAGTGTGGAAACAGGCTCTTCGGCCCAACCAGTCCACACCGACCCGCCGAAGCGCAACCCACCCATTCCCTTACATTTACCCCTTATCTTACACTATGGGCAATTTAGCATGGCCAATTCACCTGACCTACACATCTTTGGACTGTGGGAGGAAACCGGAGTACCCGGAGGAAACCCACGCAGACACGGGGAGAATGTGCAAACTCCACACAGTCAGTCGCCTGAGTCGGGAATTGAACCCGGGTCTCTGGTGCTGTGAGGCAGCAGTGCTAACCACTGTGCCACCGTGCCGCCTATAGCATTGGATAAAAATGGACAAAAGAGCTGAATTCCAGAGGTGAGGTGAGATCACTGAGTGGGGGTCCAATTAACCTTAGCAAAACTGAAGTCAGAGAGAAAACTATCCATTGGTTGGAGTCATTCTTGGCACAAAGGAAGATGGTTGCGGTGGTTGGAGGTCAATCTCTGCAGGAGTTCCTCAAGATAGATATTTTTGAATTCACTTCAGAGGTGTTACTATGCACCTGTTCTGGAGCAGGTGAGACTTGAGCCTGAGCCTCCTAGCTCTGGAACAGGGACACTACCACCATGCCACAGAAGTCCACAGTTCCTCAGGATAGTGTCACCAACCCAATAATCTTCAGTTGCTTTATCAATGGCATTTATTTTGGAGAAAATACAGGTCAGAAGTGGGATCTGCACTGCATGGACAATGTCTAGCATCATTCACAGCTCCTTGGATTCTGAAGTAGTGCTTGTTCAAATGCAACAATATTTGGACATTGTCCAGGTTTGGGATGACCGGTTGCAAGCAATCATGTCATATGTGCCAGGCAATGACCATCTCCAGCAAGAAAAAATCTAACCATCATCTCCTGACATTCAGTGACATTACCATCACTGAATCCCCCACTATCAACAATCCACAAATCACTGTTGATGAGAAACTGAAATGGACTACCCATATAAATGTTGTGACTTCAGTTCAGAGGATGGGAGTCCTGTAGAAAGTAACTTGTTACCTAACTCTCCAAAGCCATCCATTATTTACAAGGCACAAGTCAGAACTGCTGGAATACTACACGTTTGCCTGGAAAGTTAGCATTAAGTCACTTTACCCGAATGCTCATAGCATTCGTAACAAAACAAATGAACTAACGGCACAGATCATCGTGAATGATTTATGATGTGGTAGGCATCACAAAGACGTGGTTGCAGGGGGGTCAGGACTGGCAGTTAAACATCCAAGGATTTTCAACTTATCGAAAAGACAGGGAGGCGGGCAGAGGGGGCGGGGTTGCCTTGTTAGTTATGAACAAAATTAAATCTATGGCACTGAATGACATAGCGTCGGATGATGTGGAGTCTTGTGGGTGGAATTGAGGAACCACAAAGGCAAAAAAACCATAATGGAAGTTATGTACAGACCTCCTAACAGTGGTCAGGACCAGGGGCGCAACATGTACTGGGAAATAGAGAAGGCATGTCAGAAAGGCATGGTCACGGTGATCATGGGAGACTTCAATATGCAGGTGGACTGGGTAAATGTTGCCAGTGGATCCAAAGAAAGGGAATTCATGGAATGCCTACAGAATGGCTTTTGGAACAGCTTGACATGGAGCCCACAAGGGAACAGGCTATTTTGGACCTAGTGCTATATAATGAACCAGACTTTATTAAAAAAAATCTTAAAGTAAGGGAACACTTAGAAAGCAGCGATCATAATATGGTAAAGTTCAGTCTGAGGTTTGAAAGAGAGAAGGCAAAATCAGATGTAATGGTGTTACAGTTAAATAAAGGTAATTATGAGGGCATGAGCGAGGAACTGACGAAAATAGACTGGAAGCAGAGCCTAGCGGGGAAGACAGTAGAGCAAAAATGGCGGGAGTTTGTGGGTATAATTGAGGACACTTTTTACAGAGGTTCATCCCCAAGAAAAGAGAGATTATCCGGGGAGGGATTAGACAGCCATGGCTGACAAAGGAAGTCAGGAAATGTATTAAAGAAAAAGAGAGATCCTATAAAGTGGCCAAGAGCAGTGGGAAATCAGAAGATTGAGAAGGCTACAGAAATAAACAGAGGATAACAAAGAGTGTAATAAGAAATGAGAGGATCAAATATGAAGGTAGGCTAGCCAGTAATATTAGAAATGATAGTAAAAGTTTCTTTCAGTACATAAGAAACAAACGACAGGCAAAAGTAGACATTGGGCCACTTCAAACTGATGCTGGAAGCCTAGTGATGGGAGATAAGGAAATAGCAGGAGAACATAACAAGTACTTTGCGTCAGTCTTCACAGTGGAAGACATGAGTAATATCCCAACAATTAAAGGGAGTCAGGGGGCTGAGTTGAGTATGGTTGCCATTACAAAAGAGATAGCGCTAGAAAAGCTAAAAAGTCTTAAAATTGATAAATCTCCTGGCCCCGATGGGATGCATCCTAGAGTTCTAAGGGAGGTGGCTGAGGAAATTGCGGACGCGTTGGTTGAGATCTTTCAAAAGCCACTGGAGTCAGGGAAAGTCCCGGATGATTGGAAGATTGCTGTTGTAACCCCCTTGTTCAAGAAAGGATCGAGACAAAAATGGAAAATTATAGGCCAATTTAGGCTAATCTCGGTTGTTGGTAAAATTCTAGAATCCATCATTTAAGGATGAGGTTTCTAAATTCTTGGAAGAGCAGGATTGGATTAGGACAGGTCAACATGGATTTAGTAAGGGGAGGTCATGCCTGACAAACCTGTTGGAATTCTTTGAAGAGGTGACAAGTAGATTAGACCAGGGAAACCCAGTGGATGTGGTCTATCTAGACTTCCAAAAGGCCTTTGATAAGGTGCCACACGGGAGGCTGCTGAACAAGGTGAGAGCCATGGTCTTCGAGGTGAGTTACTGGTATGGATTGAGGATTGACTGTCTGACAGAAGGCAGAGAGTTGGAGTCCGCTATTACGAGGAGGCATAGCTTTAAATTAAGGGGTGGTAGGTATAGAACAGATGTTAGGGGTAGATTCTTTACTCAGCAAGTCGTGAGTTCATGGAATGCCCTGCCAGTAGCAGTGGTGGACTCTCCCTCTTTATGGGCATTTAAACGGGCATTGGATAGGCATATGGAGGATAGTGGGTTAGTGTAGGTTAGGTGGGCTTGGGTTGGCGCAACATCGAGGGCCAAAGGGCCTGTACTGCGCTGTATTTTTCTATGTTCAATGTAAAAGGTTCTTTTTCGGAATGGCAGCCGGTGACCAGCGATGTCCCACAGGGTTCAGTATTGGGGCCGCAGCTGTTCACGTTTAATATTAATGATCTGGGAGAAGGGACTGAGGGCATTCTAGCAAAGTTTGCAGATGATACGAAGTTAGGTGGACAGGCAGGTAGTACTGAGGAAGTGGGGAGGCTGCAGAAGGATCTAGACGTTTGGAAGAGTGGTCCAGGAAATGGCTGATGGAATTCAATGTGAGCAAATGCGAGGTCTTGCACTTTGGAAAAAAGAATACAAGCATGGACTACTTTCTAAATGGTGAGCAGAGTGGACTCGATGGGCCGAATGGCCTTACTTCCACTCCTATGTCTTATGGTCTAAAATTCATAAAGCCAAAGTACAAAGGGATCTGGGAGTGCTAGTCGAGGATTCTCTAAAGGTAAACATGCAGGTTGAGTCCGTGATTAAGAAAGCAAATGCAATGTTATCATTTATCTCAAGCACCGTTGTGCTACTGAGACTTTATAAAACTCTGGTTAGGCCCTATTTGGAGTACTGTGTCCAGTTTTGGTCCCCACACATCAGGAAGGACATACTGGCACTGGAGTGTGTCCAGCTGAGATTCACACAGATGATGGTAGGTCTAACGTACGAGGAACGGCTGAGGATCCTGGGATTTTATTCATTGGAGTTTAGAAGATTAAGGGGAGATCTAATAGAAACCTACAAGATACTACATGGCTTGAAAAGGGTAGATGCTAGGAAATTGTTTCCGTTAGGTGAGGAGACTAGGACCCGTGGACACAGCCTTAGAATCAGAGGGGGTAAATTCAGAACAGAAATACGGAGACATTTCTTCAGCCACAGAGTGGTGGGCCTGTGGAATTCATTGCTGCAGTGTGCAGTGGAGGCCGGGACGCTAAATGTCTTCGAGGCAGCGATTGATAAATTCTTGATGTCACCAGGAATTAAGGGCTACGGGGAGAATGCGGGTAAGTGGAGTTGAAATGCCCATCAGCCATGATTGAATGGCGGAGTGGACTCAATGGGCCGAATGGCCTTACTTCCACTCCTATGCCTTATGGTCTGACTCAAGCTTGACACCATCTGTGACTAAGCAGCTATTTAAGTGACAACGCATCTGCAAGCATCCAATTCCTCCATCACCACCGCTCAGTGTGTACCATCTACAACATGCACTACAGAAATTCACCAAGCCTCCTCAGACCATACCTTCCAAACCCATGACTGCTACCATTTGAGAAGAAGGACAGCAGATGTGTTGGACCATCACCACCTATAAATTCCTCTCCAAGCCACTCATATCTTTATTTGGAAATATATTGTCATTTCTGGTGTGGATAAGTCAAATTTCTAGAACTGACTCTGTAATGACTCTGACATTCTGAATCTAACCATGTACATGTAACTTTGAGCATTCATATGTACTATGCAGGCACAAGTGAGTTAAATTTACAACTTGAGAAAACTGTAAATTGACTGCAGCAGTTCATGAAGGCAGCTCAGGCTTTAACTTCTTGAGGGCAGCCTAGGATGGACAATGAATGTTGGTCTATCTAGCAATGCCCACATACCATAAGTTCATTAAGAAGGTTGGACATTAAATTCTGACCTAGTCAGAGATGCCCACATCTCAAGCTCATCAGACATAGAAGAAGTAGACTATTCAGCCCATCAAGTCTGCTTTGCCATTCAATGAAATCATGGCTGATTTGATAATCCTCAACTCCACTTTCATATTTCCTATAACCCTTGATTCCCTTATGGATGAAAAATCCATTCCTGAATAAACTAAACAACCCAGCCTCAACAGTTCTCTGCAGTAAAGAAATCTATAGATTCATTATTTTTGGAAACTAAATTCCTCCTCATCTCTGTCGTAACTGTGCAACCCCTTATTCTGCGATTTATATCCTCTAGTACCAGACTGTCCCATAAGAGGAAAGAACCTTTTCACAACTACCCTGTTAAGTCCAATAGCCATCTTGTATGTTTCAAAGTCTAAATTCTAATGTGTACAGGGCCAGCCTACTCGATGTCTCCTCATTAAAGTAGTCCCCCAAACTTGTACCAGCCGAGTGAACTTTCTCTGGAATTCCTCCAATGCCAGTATTTCTTTCCTTCAATAAGAGGCCCAAACTGTTCATAGTATTCCAGCTGTGGTCAGACTAGTGCCTTGTGACATTTTAGTAAAACCTCCCTACTCATTCCATTCTATTGCATTTGTCTTCCCAATTTCCTGCTGAACTTGGATGAAAGCCTATTGTGATTCTTGCATGAGGACCTTTTGCTTTTAGAAAAGGTTTTGCAGTTTTCTTGTAAATTTAACTTGCATTTGTGGCTATCAGCATTAATATTCAATTTTAGAATTTGGTACCAACCTTTAGTATATAACATACATTTACATTATGTTAGAAATTATCGTCAGGTCTTATTTTTCTAGAAAATGGCCAATTGCATTGGAAAAATAAAATTTCATGGAATACCAACAAGGTCAGTACTTAAAATGTCCATCACAAATTCACTGAGGAGGCAACAGTGATCTGCCTTTTTGAACTGCTACATTTGTCATTGTGTAGATACACATAGACTCTCACACATGCTCTCTCAGGCTCTCATTCACTCACTCGCCCTCTGTGTGGGTCTCTCTTTTTCTTTCTGTCTTTCTGTCCTTCCCTCCCTGTGTTAACAGTTACAGCTTTCAATGCTGCTGCTGAAGAAACCTCTGTGATTTGTTGCAATATATCTATATAAATGGTAGACATTGCTGCTGGTGTATAATGAATATGAGAGCTTTTGAATGTTTAATGTCATGTATGGAGTGCTGAGATGGGTATCCTGCATTCTTGGAGTTCTGCTCATCCAGACAAATTAAGAGTTTTCAATTATATTGATATAATTGAATGTCTCTTCTTGTGGGACAATCTAGAATAAGAGTTACATTTTTAGAATAAGGGACAGGAGGTTTAAAACTGACATGAGAAATTTCTTCTCTCAAAGGGTTGTGAATCTATGGAATTCATTACTCCACAGTCTGTCAGATGCCAGGATAATAAATAAATTCAAGGAGTAGATAAACAGCTCTTTAATTCATTATTGATTGGAGGGTCATGAGGAGCAGGTAGGAAACTTGAGGCCAAGATGAGATCAGCCGTGATCGTAATGAATGGCAGAGTAGGGTCAAGATGGTGAATTGCTTAGTCTTGCTCAAAGTTCAGAAGTTTCTGCACCTGCAACTTCCAAATGGCGATAGGCTTGGAGAAGCCGGTTGAATTGCTTACTGAAGAAGTCCCAGTCTTTGATTATGTAATCACAATTTTTTGTGGCTGATGCAATTCAATTTCTGAATAATGGCAAACTAGAGGATGTTGATGATCATGCCTTTGAGTGGAATGCGATGTTTATCTCATGGCACATGTGTTGCGCAGATTTGCAAGGTCTAATAACAATTTTTGATAATTGTATGTGGAGACAAAAAAGTTGATTCTTGTGTAGAATCTTGTTTTAAAGAAGTTACTCTGGTCCCATGGTGTGGTAACATCTAGTAGTCCAGAATCCTGTAGAACCATATAGCATAGAAACAGACCTTTCAGTCCAAATCATCCATGCTGACCAAGTTTCCCAAATTAAAGTCATCCCACTTGCCTGCATTTGGCCCATACCTCTCTCAACCTTTTCCTATTTGTGGATCTATTCAAATGTCTCTTAAATGTACCTGCATCTACCACTTCCTGTGGCAGTTTATTCCACATGTGAGCCAAAATTGCACCCCTCCCCACCACCGCCCTACAAAACCCTTTTAAACCTTTCTCCACTCGCCTTAAAAATATGCCTCCTAGTTTGACCTCCACCATAGGGAACAAGTCCTTTGTTATTCACCTTATCTATGCCCCTCATGATTTTATATATGCTTATAAGGTCCTTTGCTTCAGTAAAACAAAAACTTCCACTCTAACCTTAACTCAAACCCTGTACTAACATTTCAGAGAACATTGATTCCAATTCTATCACAAGTTTCAGAATTTCAATTTATTGTAGAATTAAGAAAAATCTTGTATATACTAGATTATTACCAAATTCCTTCAGTCCAGTCCTGGTCTCACTTATGTGACTGGTCCTAGATGAAAGAATGTTGAAGAATTGCTCAAACAATTTGGGGTTTTTAATAAATTATATTCCTAATGATACAAAATCTGGGAAGTATGTGTGTGTCAAATCACTATCTCTCGTGTGTGTTAATTAAATTGTTAAATTTCACTAATTGAGTCAAGGCAGTTCACATGGTGGCATACTCTGAGAGTAAAATGTGTAGCCTTCTAGTTTGGACTTGTGTAAGTTACTGGACTGGAGCAGTTTTAGAATTCTTCAAAGCAGAAAATATGTATAAAATGTGTATATACAATTAGTTTTGAACTCCTGCTTTTTACATTGCAATTTCTTTTCTTTTTCAAGTATGTATTCAATTCCATTTTGAAGGTTCCTATTGGCACTCTTAAGATGTTATTAAATCTACAGAAAGTGATTTGCTAGACGATTAAGTATTTCATTTTGTTTCTTTTTTTAGATGCTGTGTGACTGTAAATGCGACCTAGGCAGATGTTGATGTACTAACCTTGTCAGAAGTCAATTTTGTTGCCATCATGCCAACAGCACGACCAGTCATTAATTGTATTCAGAAGCTGGTTCTGTACGAAACCCGAGCAGTATGTTCAATTCTAACTATTTGCAATTTTTAATTGCAAAAATTGTAAAGTGGACTTTACAATTTTTACTGACTGCACCTAACTTGCTGTGTTCAAAGAGAATTAGTACAGATCGTTTAGGATAAATAAGGATAAGTGAGTGGTTATGGTGAGAGGACAGGAAAATAATTCCAAAGATTGCGCACTCCTCTATATTTTGGTATTTAAATTCTGTGTCTTTTTCAAAAATAATGCATAATCTTGCTCGACTCTCGTGGCTCAGGCTCTTCACAGGATCGAATTTCCACAAGCTTCTGAATTCCCTGCATTATGTAGACATTGCAGTTAAAGCTCACCCAAAGGATGTGGAGTTGAGCTATCTGCTTCCAGGCAGCTTTGGGGTAGACTAACTTTCCCAGTACAAAAACTATTGCTGTACTTTTTGACTGCAATCTCTGAACCCTATCTGCCAGGGGTAGAATTGCTGTGTGATCAGCCAACTGACAGACTATCAATTGGACATTGACCTACTGGACTCTAACTCAAATAAATTGATACCAACATCTTTGGATCTCTTTGTCGGGGGTAGAAAAGTAAAGCTGTAATTTCTTATCTTCCCTTTCATCCAGTCAACATCGAAAATCTTCTCCGAAATGCCTCCAACATATTTGCACCCTTCCTTTAAATGCTACAGTTTTGATGTGCTGGTTTGAGATGTAGTCTCACCAATGCCCTATATAACTGAAGCATAACATCCTTGCTTATGTTCAATTCCTCTCACCGTAAAGGATAACCTTTCATTAGTCCTTTTAGTTACTAGCTGTACTGGTTATTAACTTGTTGTGACTCATGATAAATGAGGAATTAACTCCTGAAGCTGACCATCTCCTGCGACGAGCTTGGAACCTGCAAAACTCAGGATAAATAGTCATAGAGTTTTATAGCACAGAAAGAGGCTCTTTCATCGATCATGTCTGCACTGGTCATCGAGCACCTATCCATTGTAGTCCTATTTTCTAGCATGTAATCTTGTGTGCAATGGTCTTTAAAGTGTACATGTAGAAACCACTCAAATGTTGTGAACATTTCCACATCTGTCATACTTTCAGACAGTGAGTTCCAGACATTGTTCGCTCTCACTCTTTCTCTCTTTCCCCTCTGCTCGAAAACCAGATTTACCCCTACCACGCATGCACCTATAGTTTGCTGACTTATCCCTACCATTCTTCTTGGATAATGGTACTATGTTAGCTACTCCTCCTGCCTTCTGGCATCTGTACTCTGACCAGAGAGAATTTGAGAATCAATGGCAGAGCCTCTTTTCTCTCTTCCGACTGCAGCTTGGGATACATTGCAACTGAGGCTGGGGATTTATCAACTTTCATGTCTGCTAAAATTGCTAAATCCCCCTTTTTTCCTTGATGTAGTACTTTGAATTATATCACACTTCCCTCTCTCTGATTTTTATACCAATATCGTCCTTTTAAAACCTCAGCTACACCTTTCAACTCTGCACATGCATTGCAGTTTTGATCTCTAATGGGCCCTATATTTTTGCTGGTCTTTCAGCACTTTAGCCCAGAATTAAATCCATTCTAGAGTTCAGGGAAAGAGAAAGAGCCTTTCCAGCTTCAAAAATTTTAACTAGAGCTGCTGAGGAAGACTCGCCTCCCCTGCTAACAGTTCAAGTCTCCTAACCCCAGAGCCCAGTGTTGAAGCCTTTCAAAAATGAGATTTGTTACTAAAAGTAAAGAGGATGACCTGAAATCCTTCACTGCTTTTGAACAGATAGGAAGAATTGTGGACCTTCATTATTCAGAGTCGGTTAACAGGAAAGTCTGAAGGTATTCATTCCAAGCTGATTATAGATAAAAAGCAGTCATTCATGCTGCACTCCAGGATCATCTTGCCAGCAATTCCAGAGTGCTTTAAGGATATCCATGCAGATCTTCTATCTGGAGTTCACAATGCAAAATCAAATTGCTGCCATTCTCTCAAAATCTGTGAATGCATTTAGTGGATCAGAGTTTTCACAGCTAGATAAGCTACACCTGCTGATAGCTGTGAAATCAATAATAAGTGTAAGGTCTCAAGCTGACCCTTTCAGACACGTCCCCCAAAAAAAGAATGATGGGAAGAGATGAATAATTTAAAGGAAAGAAACTACATTTCTGACCAGAATGCTGGTTAAAAGGGGAGTTGGTAGCAATGGTGAGCATCCATCAGAATACATCCTGAGAGGATGTTCTAAATCTTTCACCTTCCTTGCCCCCAAGCATACTCTGATTGTCAAGGCTGAGATCAAAGGATTGAGTTGAAGTTGTATGATCGTTCTCCTTCACTGAGTTCACCTTTAATGTGACTTAGTCTCTAATCCTGTAATTGTAGGAATCATTCTGGCATTTCTGGCAGCAAGTTTAGACTTAGTACTGAGAAATGACCTGGTTGGCAATCAATCATAGTAACCCCAAAAGAGACGGGGCAGTTAAGCACCACAAGGAAGACTTAGCAGCCATAGGAAGGAAGCCAAGCTAGAACTTGCCAACATAAATCAGGTTTAAAGAGGGCCTGTAGGAAATAAACAGGGCACAAAGGACCCATCGTTCAAAAAGCATTTGACTTTGCTCCTGTGGAAGGGAGTTTCTTTGAATGAACCCCTTCAGCAAGACTCTGCAATGGTGCTGGAGGGCTGGACTAAGTTCAGTAGCCTTGCAAGGATCATGAATATCCAAAGGGGTTTTGACAACCCAAGTCAAATCCTCAGAAATTTAAAGTGCTGGGCTGACAGTTCTCTTCATAACCAAATTAAATGTGACCCCAAGGTGTTGCTATACCAAAGGACAGATGACATGCAAGATCTTTCACCCAGTCACTGGCAAAAGACAGCTGTGGTACTAGAGCAAATATAGCAGAAACTGAGAGTCGTGTAGCCAAAAGATACAAGCAGACATCTCCTCTCCAGAATTAACTATGAATGCAGAAGCTTCCCAAACCAGACAGATGACAAATGCTCACTGACTGAGCAAGAAATCAAGTGAAAGAATCCTCCCATACAGATAATATGATAATAATAGAAGGGCCTTAGTCAGTTGAAAAGCTGTGGTAATATAAATAATGATAAATACAGTTATGGCTAGTTTCACGTTTTGAAAAGTGAGACCTTTGTTAGTATCTCTCTTCTAGTTAGCTGAAAATATTGCATAGTTAACTGGAAAAAGTGATTTTAATCTTAATGACTGACAGAGGCATGCCATTGGCATTCTGAGAGAGCAGTTTGCAAGATTGGCTCGTTCTTCCTAACTAACCCTAACCGATCTTCCTTAGAAATAAATTGTATTATTAATGCTCTTGATGGCACTAGGCAAACCCATAACTTCTAGAAATTGCAAAAACACACTTTTGGATGCACTCTGATGTTTTACTGTTGATTTTAAGCACTGATGCGTACATGCTGATTTAGGAGGATGAAAATAGCACAATATCTATCCAAAATGTTAGATTTAAACTTGAGACAAACTAGCTATATATTGAAATCAAACTACTTTCATCTCTTAAAATACAATTCTTACTGTCCAGTATCTTTTCTAATGTTTTGTAAATTATTCTTGCTTCATGGCGGCCCGGTAGCACAGCAGTTAGCACTGCTGCCTCACAGCACCAGAGACATTTCTGCGTGGGTTTCCTCCGGGTGCTCCGGTTTCTTCCCACAGTCCAAAGAAGAGCTGGTCAGGTGAATTGGCCATGCTAAATTGACTGCAGTGTTAGGTGAAGGGGTAAATGTAGGGGAATGGGTCTGGGTGCGTTGCTCTTCGGAGGGTCATTGTGGACTTGTTGGGCCAAAGGGCCTGTTTCCACACTGTAAGTAATCTAATCTAATCAAAGTACTCAAATCTAATCTACACTCTTCAGAGTTCCCTGAATTAATTTTGTATGTGCTCCTCCAAAAAATAGATGGGTTGACCTATCCTGGTTGCTGTCAAGATTTTCAGTATCTCCAACGATAGTTAATCGTCATATTAATTTTGAGTTCACTTAATGATTAGTATTTCAAGTGGTACATTAATGTTCAAATTGCAGATAAACTTTGAGAGAAGGCAATGGTGTAGTGGTATGATTGCTGGATTAGAAATTCAGAGATGAAAAACGTGGTGCTGGAAAAATACAGCAGGCCGGGCAGCATCCGAGGAGCAGGAGAATTGATGTTTCGGGCATAAGCTCTTCTTCAGGCTTATCCCAAAACGTCGATTTTCCTGCTCCTCGGATGCTGCCTGGCCTACTGTGTTTTTCCAGCATCTGCAGTCCTCACTTTCTCCTAGAAATTCAGAGATCCAGGTAATCTGGGGATCCAAGTTGGAATCCTACCATGGCAGATAATGGAATTTGCATTTAATTTAAAAAAAAAACCTGGACCTTCAACTTTAACTGACCATTTAAACCATTGTTGATTGTCAGAAAAACCAACCTCATTCGCTCATGTCCTTAAGACTGAAAAATCTGTTGTCCTTGCCTGGCTGGGACTGTGTGTGACTCCAGAGCCACTGTAATATAGTTTACTCTTAGCTGCCCTCTGAAATAGCCCAGCATGTCACTCATTCAGATAAACTATTTAAAAGTCTCAAAAAAATGAAAGAAATTGGATGGACCACCTGGCATCGTCTAAGGTACCAAATGCAGTCCTGTCAGCTCTGCAAAGTCCTCCTTACTAACATTAGGGAGCTTGTGCCAAAATTGGGAGAACTGCCTCACAGATTAGTCAAGCAACAGCCTGTCATTATATATGATTCCATGAGTATGACTACTTCCCAGACACCATGATCCCTGAGAATGTTCTGTCCCAACAGCTGGACAAGCCCAGCAGAAGTAGCAGTACACTGATATACAGGGTATTAGCTGCTCTGGAAGTCTTCAACATTGACTTTGCAGCCGATGAAACCTTGTGGTATGCAGTCAAACATGGGCCATGAGAACTCCTTGTCGCTGATTACCAGATACCGCCTGCCCCTAACTGATGACTGTGCACTCCTCCATGTTGAATAACACTTGAAGGAAGCTGTGAGGGTGGCATTGGCACAGAACATACTCTGGGAGGCAGACTTTAATGTCCACCACCGAGAGTAGTTTGGTAGTAGCACTACTGATCGAGCTGGTTGGGTCCAAAAGGACATTGCTGCTAGACTGGGTCTGCAGCAGGTAGTGAGGAAACCAACAAAAGAGAAAAACATACATGATTTCATCCTCACCGATCTGCCTGCTGCAAATGCATTGTCAGTGACAGTAAGAGTGGACACGCCGCAGTCACATTGAAAATACTTTGCATCATATTATGTGGCACTATCGCTGTGATTCAAGGGGAACTGGATATTGTAAAGGCTATGGATGCTGGCAATCATACTGAAGACTTTCTGCACTTCTCACCAAATTATTTCAGGACAGGCTGCAACACTGGCATCTACCAACAATGTGGAAAATGTATGTCTTATGCACACACACACACACACACACACACACTCACAACAAATCCAGAACAGTTCCAACTCATCAGTCTGCTCTTGATCATCAGTCCTATCAAGAAACACCTACTTGGTAATAATCAATTCACTAATGCCTGGTTTGAGATCTGACAGGACCACTCGGCTCCTAACCTCTTTAGAGCCTTAGAATTCCAGCAGGAAGGTAAGAATGACTGACTGCCCTTGATGTCAAAGCCATATTTGAATAAGGGAGTCCCAATTAATATTGGGGAAGTTAGAATCACCCACGATAACAACCTGTTGTTTTTACATCTTTCCATGATCTACTTCTATATTTGTTCCCCCATCTCCTGGCTATGGGAGGTCTATAATATGACCCCATCATAGTGATTGCACTTACCTTATTCTTGAGTTCTGTCCATATGATTTTGCCAAGATGTTCTCTTTTTGTGCAGCTGTGACATTCTCCTTAATCAGTAATATAACTCCCCACCCCTTTACATCCCTCTACAATGTGTGAAATATCAAAACCAAGTAATGTTGAGCTACCAGTTTGGGCCTTTTCTCAACCAAGTTTATGTTATGCTCTAGTTCATTATACTAATCCAAGTTCTAAACTCATCAACATTACCTGTTCTACTCCTTGCATTAAAGTAAATACACTTCAGACAGCTAATCTTTGTTGGTCTGCCCCTGTCTGTTTTGCCCATTAGTCTTACTTGACTTAACTGCCCTTTCTTCTCAATCACTGCACATGCTGACTTACTGCTGTGGTTTCGACCCCTTGCCGTACTTGTTTAAACCTCTCAAGTGGCACTAGCAAACCTCCGCATGGATAGTGGTGCCCCTCCTGTTTAGGTGCAACCCATCCCTTCCTTTACTGGACTCTCCTGCCCTGGAAGAGATCCTGATAATCCAGGTATCCAAAGTCCTCTCTCCTACAACAGCTCTTTAGCCATGTATTCAACTGTATTAGTCACTATTTCTAGCCTCACTAACGCATGACCCAGGCAGTAATCCCAGAATTATAGCACTAGATATCCCGGTTGTGAACTTCTGACCTAACTCCTTAAATTCCATCTGCAAGATCCCCTTTCTCTTCCTGCCTATGTTGTTAAAACCAATATAGGTCACCACATCTGGCTGCTTACTCTCCCCTTTCAGAATATCCTGTGCCTGCTCAGAGATACCTTTGACCCTGTTGGGGGGGCAGAGGGGTCGTGCCACATACCATCCTGGAGTCTTGCAGCCACAGAAATGCCTATATGTACCCCTAACCTTGCCACTTGCCTACAATTTGACCCTCCCTGGTGTACATCAGAGCCAAGTATGATGCCATTGATCTGGCTGTTGCTGTTGCTTTCTACAGAGAGACCATTCTCCCCACACCCCATCAAACAATATCATAAGACATAGGAGTGGAAGTAAGGCCATTCGGCCCATAGAGTCCACTCCGCCATCAATCATGGTTGATGGGCATTTCAACTCCACTTAACCGTATTCTCCCCGTAGCCGTTAATATCCAAAACAGTATACTTGTTTGAGTAGGGAATAGCCATAGGGGACTCCTGCACTGCCTGTCTGCTACTTCTGTTGATCACTTTCAAGTCTGAATTGTAAAAATATTCCTATTTGAACAGTACAATTCAAGTGTGGCTAGAGCTTTGTTAGTTGAATCCCGAGTGCATAATACTAACCTGCCAACAATTCACATAGGTTTGTGGAGTAGTGAGAGTGCAATTCTTCATAGAGAAATAACTTGAAAGGTTGACCTTGAAAAGCACAGAACATTCAGTAAGGATAGATGCAGTCTGGTCTTAAGGTGTTGAGAAATTTGAAGACAAAGTTTTTGAATAAAAAATAGGTGTTGAAGAATATATATTTGTTCCTTTTTCTTTCTTAGAGATATTTCCTGGTCGGTAGTAATCATGCAGAAACCAAATTCAGAGTTCTGAAAATAGACCGTACAGAGCCTAAGGACTTGGTTGTTATTGATGACCGTGTAAGTGCCACCAAAAGTCATATTAATAGTTTTGTTTCATCATGCTATGTTGTTGAAACGTTTATATACTTCAGTCGAGTACAATTACAGTCATTTGTCTCAGTTATGTAGAGTTCAAAGCACAAATAATTCCATCTTCTTATGTCATCCATCCTTGCAACATCACAATCATTCCACACTACTTTGCCCACCACTGTTGGAAATGTATTTGCAATTTTGCTGACTGGATTTGTCATTACTCCTGTGTACACAAAAACAGCATCAAAAACCCTCAGCAAGCCGATCAGCATCTGTTCAGAGAATGAGGATTTGTTTTATGATTTAATTATTTCGAGACTGGTGTAGACTTAGGAATTCTTTTGATAAATGCTGATCTTACTGAGCGACCAGTAATTTTGAAAAGAAATTTGAACTTTGCAGTCATTTAGTGAAAGAATTATGCCATAAGGTTTTTCATTTCAAATAAATAAATTGAATACAAGCCTTCCAAGTATTAAAATTTTTGTTGTTGATCCCAATTTTTTTTGAATTTGTACTCCAATTCTAAAATACTTGTACATTGTTTTGATTTAGCATGTATATAATCAACAAGAAGTTCAGGAACTTTTAAGTCGTCTTGACATGGGAAACCGATCGAAAATTGGGCAGAAGGGATTATCTGGGCTTTCACGTGCTGTATCTGCTTTTGGCATTGTTGGTAAGAAATTGGAAAACATCAAAGTTTATCCCTTTTTTCAAGAGATTACCTTTTTAATGTATTAACTGCATAATTGTTACATTACACTTAGTGGTGCAAACAGATACTTGTGCTGAATACGATATTTGCCTTGTCAGCAATATTTTATGATGAAGACTCTTATGTCTGTGGCCTCTAACATTGTATTTGATATGCAAACTGTGACATTAAAACCTGACTGACATAGATGTCCTTACCATAAAACAGTAGCAAATTCAAACATGAGATCAGGCATGAACAAAATGCGATCTATAAAACTCTGAATGTACTAATCGGAACCTGTTCTGAGAAACCTGAGGCTTAAAAGGTGGAATTACACAAAACCAACCCCACCATCCCCTCCTGAAATCCAAAAGATGGTTAATTGTATCTCCAGAACACAACAGTAAAGAAAAGGTGGCCACCATTGATTCAGGGAACCATAAGGATGCTGTCCCATTAGAATGTACTGAGGGTGAGTTTAACCTGAGAGTCACCATATCTCAGGTGAAGAGTAAGGTTGAGAAGGTGGAACCTTCACGGTAACTTTAGCCACATGCTAACTGATAATCCCAAACCCCCAGCATCGAGTGCAGGTCATTGTCTAGAAGGTTACATATTAACATGGATAGAAGATTGATTGACTGGCAAAAAACAGCAATATACACAAATCAATCTTTATCTGAATGGCAGAACCTGATTACTGGAATGTTACACAGGCTCATGCCAAGGCCTCAATGTTTTACTGTTTACATTAGTTACTTAGATAAAGGAAGCAAAGGCATGGTATCTAAATTCACCCACTTCTGTTTCTTCATCTAAAACATTTGATTTGGATGCTGAAAACCTGGGGTCCCAACACAGATCCCTGGGAACTTGTTACATCTCACCAATTAGTGCATGTTCCCTTATCCCTACTCTGTCTCCTACCACCAACTAAATTCTAGCCTTTCAATCGTGAGCGTTTCCAATAATTTTCTTCTCGTATTTTTAACTCCCTCCCTTCACTGCCAATTGCAGGGTTAATGGGGCTAGTTGTTCCTTGTGAATCAGTGCCCTTGCTGAAATCGATATCTTGGTACAAATGAGAGAATGAATATGTAACCTTTCTCCTTCTGTATTGTTTCATCTAGTGCCATGATTTCCCTCCATTGAGACTTCAAGAATTTTGTTTAAACTAAGATATACAATAACAGACAAATTTACTACATGTTTGGTTTATGTAATGATACAAAGTTCCACTTATGTTAAAGGCAAACAATTTATATTTTTCTCTCACAGGGTTTGTCAGATTTTTAGAAGGATACTATATTGTACTAATAACTAAACGAAGAAAAGTTGCAGATATTGGTGGCCATTCAATTTATAAAATAGAAGACACCAACATGGTCTACATTCCAAATGACACAGTTAAAATTTCCCATCCAGATGAAACCAAGTAAGTCAGCACCAAACAACTTCAACAGATTGAGTCAATTTAATCTAATGCTGATTTGGGCTAATTTAAAACCTTGGATACTACTTTCCTGAAGACTACATTTTTTTTTACAGCTTTTAGCTCTTGTTTGATTGGCATCCTTCTGTATGCATGAGATCATGAGTGTAGCTCAGAACCTTAGTGAGGTCAGATGGGATTACCTGCTATACTACTACTGATTGCAGAACAAGCCACTTCTGGAAAGGTGAAGTCTGTCACAAAGCCAAATTCCTGGCAACATACATACTACTTTGGATGCTGGTGAGAGGAATAGCTTCTCGGGAAGGCAGCAACAGCCAAAATAATTGCACCCTGGTTGGCAGTATTGCACAGGGGAGCAGTTAAAATGTTTGGGAATGCAATAGTTATGGGAGATTCAATTGTAAAAAGACTGGACAGGCATTTCTGTAGCTGCAAATGAGACTCCAGATGGTATGTTGCTTCCCTGACACTTGTGTCAAGGGAGGGGGAGGGTGAACAGGCAGTGGTTGTGGTACTACATCGATAAAAATAGGGAAGAGATCTTGAAAGCACAATATAGGAAGTAAGTTGAAAAGCAGAACCTCAAAGGAGATGACCTCAGATTTACTACCATTGCCACATGCTAGTCAGAGTAGAAATAGCAGGGTATGTCAGATGAGCATGTGGCTGAAGAACTCGTTCAAGGGAGATGATTTCAGAATTCTGGGTTGTTGGGACTGGTTCTAGGGAAGGTGTGACCAGTACAAACTGAATGGGTTACACCTGGGCAGGACCAGGACTCCTGTCCTTGGGGAGCATTTGCTAGAGTGATTGGGGAAGTTTTAAACTGAAATGCCACAGGAGGGAACCCATGCAAGGAGTCAGAGGAAAGGAAATTAAAGACAAGGACAAAATGCAGAGTGGGGAGTAAGAAAAGTGATAGGCAGAGTAAAGCGTTTGGGTTGAGATTTTTTTTCACCCAGAAAGCGGTGAGCCTGTGGAATTCACTACCACAAAAAACAATCGAGACCAAAACATTGTGTGATTTGCAGCTAACGGAATCAAAGGATATTAGGGAAAAGTGGAACTGGCTGCTGAGATGGATTATCAGCCATAATCATAATGAATGGCGGGAGCAGGTTCAAAGGACCAAATAGCTTACTCCAGTTCCTATTTTGTGTTTCTATGACAATGTGTTAATCTCTCCCCTTCCCAGTAGTTCAGGATGATCTCTTTTTAATGACTGCTTTGACATCTTCGCTGATTGACATCTGCTTTGGAACTTCTAAAATCATTTGTCATCATGGTGCTAGATTCTTGCTCACAGTTCGTGTTATCATTTGCAATCATTGTCGGCTAAAGATCCCAATCGGCTAAAGGTGTGATTGATGTTGTGAGTTTTCATATCCTTTGACAGGATCCGTGAATTGGAGCCTAGAGTGCACTGCTGGTCTCTTGACTTTGGCTATCTCCATCTATAACGTATCTTTTGAGATGCAGCTATCTTCCATCCTGCTCAAATACCTAAGCCAGCAAAATTTTCTTAATTTGATTGGTGTTAGCATACTCAGCATGTTTGCCCTCGAAAGTACTACCTCACTGGTGACTTTATTTCCATATGATGCCAACAGTATGTCATAAACATCAGCGATGGAGTCTTAAACAACAGTCATTGAATTTTTTTCCTTGTCTGGCTTTGCTCCATCTATCAACTTGCTGCAGATAGAGTCATAGAGATGTATAGCACGGAAACAGACTATACGGTCCAACTCGTCCATGCCGACCAGACATCCTAAATTAATGTCCTATTTGCCAGCACTTGGCCCATATCTCTCTAAACCCTTCCTATTCATATACCCATCCAAATGCCCTTAAATGTTGTAATTGTACTAACTTCAACCACTTCCTCTGGCAGTTCATTCCATACATGGACCACCCTTTGCGTGAACAAGTTGCCCCTTAAGTCCCTTTTAAATCTTTCCTCTCTCACCTTAAACTTAAGCCCTGTAGTTCTGGACTCCCCCACCCCAGGGATTGTTTTGCTGTTGTCTATTTATTCCATCCATGCTCCTCATCATTTTATAAACCTCTATAAGGTCCCCCCTCAGCCCGTTGCAGGGAAAACAACCCCAGGTATGGGTCCCCATAGATAGCATCTCAACCTTGCATATCACTTAGTTGTTTCTCCATACCTGTGAATCTTTGGTGCTGGCCTTTTACTTGGGCAACTAGTACAGTATGAGCAACATTCAAACGTTCTCTGGTCAGGTGTGTTGTACTTTTTTTTTCTCTTGGTTTTCAGGCTTAATAGAATCATAGAATCCCTACAGTGCAGAAGCAGACCTTTGGACCATCAAAGTTCCAACCGACCTTCTGAAGAGCATCCTACCCAGACCCATCCCCATCCCCATACTCTATCCATGTAACACTGCATTTACAATGGATATGAGCAATTTAGCTTAGCCAATCCACCTTACCTGCACATTGTTCCACTCTGGGAGGAAACCAGAGCACCCAGAGGAACCCCATCCAGATACATGGAGAATGTGCAAACTCCACACAGACGTCAGCCGAAGCAGGAATCAAACTTTGTCCCTAATGCTAATGCAGCAGTGCTAGCCGAACAAGCACTGAGCCACCCTGCTGCCCCAATAAATTGAGATACTTCCCAACTGATTAAACATCCTTCCATGTCAGCAGGGAAAACATAATATTGTTTGGATCACGGAGTGGGAAACACAGGAACACATTCTCAAGTTTGTTATGACAAAGCCCATATATTAAATGGTAAGCTTTGAATGACCACACTGAGAATGGTCTTTTCTAAACAGTTTGATGGCACGCAGGAGCCCCCTGAGCAGACAGTATTCACCATTATCATGCGTACAAACATATTATGCATTTGTAGAAAGATATAAACAATGCTACACATTATTGACGAGTGTACTCTCTACAGTCTAAGAGGTAGGCTAATCAGCTTAAACATGACAAGTGAGAAGGTCTATCGCTTGACTTCAGGGATTTCCATTTGCTGAATAAAAATAAACAGAAGAATACAAAACAGTGTAGGGTCACAGACGCTGCCCTGTTTCATCCAATCTTAATTGTAAAACTGTCAGAACCTTGAACTAAATGGTGCCATGCATGTTATCACACAGGGACTAATTGAGACTGTGAAGTTTGGAAGGTTAACCAATTAACCCAAGTATCCAGTAGAGAGTTGACCTGTTAAATGATGAATTATTTTGTGAGTTTGTGAAAAGAAAATTAGTGTAGTTTCTGCCCTTTGCACTGCTCTGGGAGGTTATATTGGGAGAAGGTCATGTCCATGTGAGGTTCAAGTCCTACCTGTTGTGCAGATATATCATAATCTCTCTGAACAGATTGTTTAATATAAATCATTTATAAAATTTATTTTTACCTCCAAAGACTGCTTGAGACATTCTAGCTGCCAGCATTGTGTGACATATGGAAAGCAGATCTCTGTCATCTTCCCCATAAGTCTTATGCCGTTCTTTGCTACAAATCTTTACTAATGATTCTTTGTATGACTCTGCCTTCCACAGTTTGAGAGACTTGTAGTCATTGAAGCAAGGTCACTTAAGTGGACCTCAGAATATGAATCCCCTGACTTGGGCTGTTAACTTGATCCAATCATGGAGTCCTGGCTGACAGATATAAACAGGAGAGTTGGGGTTCTGAGAGCTAGTTGTGAGATAGCTGGGTCAGTCTCATGTACTATGTACATGTAAACAAAGGGTGATTTGGTGACCGGATACTGGACTTCGTAGAGTTATTTCGTTGGTAACTAGAGAAAAATATATCTTAGAAGAGATTTGCTTGCAACAGTCGTCTTTGAGACTGGGTAAACATTTCTGGCATCTTACTGCTATTTGGGAAACTTGATTCATTCAATCTTACTGTTGAAGACTGAGCCCTGTATGCCGAAAGAATGCATCATTTTTTTTTCTAGGTAAATGACATTTGGGTAGATGAAAAACAATGAGTAATTCTCTTGACAGCTTGTGGGCCTGCAGCTTTTTCGACTATCAGGAGCCGAACTTTCTCTGAGGCACCAGATACTAAACATTTTCAAGAGTTAACAGATTTAGTTCAGGAATATTATGATCCCAAGCCACTTCTAATTCTGAGATGCTATCTGTTTTATTCAGTAGTTTGAGAACCAGGGGAATCTCTGTCAGGATTATTGGTGAGGTTAAGACAACTGGCAGAGGCATGTGATTTTGGTCTAACCCTAAGTGAGATGCTGAAACCCCGTTTGATATGGGGGAATACTGATTGTGACCATGCAGAGCAACTACTAACTGAAGCCCAAGTGGACTTCAAGGAGGCAGTACAATTGGCTTTGTTATTAGAAAATGTGTTAAGTGGAGCTTATGAGTTACAGGGTACTCCAAAGGAAGTATGTTACAGCACAGTGGTAAACCCTTTTGCTAAGTAAAGCAAACACACAGAAAAGCTCACCTTGCCTTGTAATCTGTTAAAGTATAAATGACCGAGAACTACCCAAATTTCACTATTGAAAAAAAAACAGTTTTATTCTTTAACTGCAAAAGTGGACATTAAACAACAACTATTTACAACTGTCAACCTCCTTTGTCTTGAAGATTTGTTCTCTATCTCCCACTCTATAATAATATATTGATCCAATAAAGCCTCTATTAAATTTACAGCAAATCCATTTTCAAAACCAAACAGCAGCTGTCGTCTCCAGTGTCAATCCTCCTCTGTTTCTAAATCTCCCTGGGTCATCTTCGGTCTTCTGCTGCAAAGATGTTTCATATGAAAAATGTACCTTTTTAATAGTGTTTTTGAATAGCAGGTTTTTGTTGGCAGAAGGTGCTCTTTCTCTGCCTCATTGTCCAAAATGCCGGCTTTTTAAACCCCAAATGTTAGATCATCTCATTAGTTCGATGTTGTCAAAACAGTAAAATTCAAATTTGATTGGGTTTTAGTGTCTTGGGGCATAATTTAAACTGATTGGTTTAATTCGAACTGCTGTGAAAACAACTCATGTCTGGGTTACAGTCCAAATGTTACATCTTCGAATTGTCCGGTATACTTTGTGCCTGCTAGTTGGTTACGTGACCAGTGCTTGCCAACCTTTCAGCTTTCACTCTCACTTTAAAGGTACAGTACACGCCTTTAACTTCATAACAAGTGGATACCCATTCCAGGCCGACTGAGCTTGACGCGCACCACTTGAATGAAGGTAATGGCATAGCCTCACTCAGCACATATCCTGGACAGAGGGACTCTAGGTCAGCCCACAGTAAAACCCCAAAACAAAGCCAACCTCAGCCAAATGGTTAAGATTTTTTCAAGGATCCAGGCTGGCAGACAACTGTAGTTCCTACCAATATGTGAACTCAAGACAGTGAAAGAGTCCCACTAGGCCTGAAGTGAGTATGAGAACTCACTGGCCAGTATTCAGGAGAGTGCACATGTTGGAAGGTACACTTGCAGTAGGTTTGGGACAGTTAAATCACTTGGCAGTATCAAGATTAGAACCAGTTAAGATAAGTGTCTGTTAAGTGGTCATTCAGTTCGAATGGAGGTCGATACTGGCGCAGCTGTATCAATGATTGCAGAACTAACCTTTACCAAAATTCACTCTGGACTCCAATGCTTCAGTGTGCGTAAGACCTTGGTCAGGCTGAGAACTTCCAGAGGGAACCTCAACAGATTAAGGGTGCAACTTTGATTCTGGTATGTTATGAGAAGCAGCTGATTCAGTTATTGGTGATAGTAGTAAAAAGCTTGGGCCCAAGCTTTTTAATGGCAAGAAATTGGTTGAGAAAGATTCAACTTGATGGGCTCAACATTTTTCAGTAAGAAACGGCTACCTGAGTAAAATTAAATAGCTACCTAATTAAATGTCCTTATCCAGGCATTTTTCAGAAAGGTCTAGGGACTTTCAAAAGGGCCAATACCAAATTTTGTGTTGACCAAGAGCAATTCCTTGATTCAACAAGGTCTACCCAGTGCCATTTGCCTTCCATACAAATATTGATGCTGAAATTGGAAGGCTGGAAAACGAAGGAATCATCAAACAAGTCAAGTTTGCAAAATGGGCAGCATAGATTATACTGATTATGAAACCTGACAGGTTGGTTCACCTTTGTGGGGATTTCAAACAAACGATAGTGTTTTTCGCTGATGGAAAAATGCTCAATCTCTTGCATAGAGGACTTGTATACAAAACTGGCAGTGAGGGAACTCTCCTTCACAAAACGGGACTTGAGCCATGCATACCTGCAATTGAGATGAGATGAGGATTCCCAGATGTATGCTCCATTTAATACCCATAAGTGTTCGTGCCAATATACAAGACTGCCTTTTAAGGTATCATCAGCCTGTGTTATTTTCCAGCAGACGTTGGAGAATGTTTTACAACTCTACCCCAGATTGCCTTCTGGCTGGTTCACATGCTGATAACTGGGAAGATCAATAAAGAGCATTTAGAGAGCTTGGAGAAACTTTTAAGCACAATGATCAAGGTAGTTGTGGGCCTTGGGAGAGAAAATTGTGTTTCAGATATCCCATGTAACTGACTTGAGCTATGGAGCTAATAAGACTAGGTGACTGGGTTATATCCATTGGAAGACAAAGATGATCAAAGGTGCTCCAGCCCCCACATCTATACTGAAGCTTAGGCCTTTCCTTGGGTTGGTGAATTATATGAATTTTCTGTAATATAACTTGGCCTGTTTCTTGGCACCCTTACATCTGCTATGGAAAAAGGGTCAGCCTAGGAAATGGTCTTGTAGTCAAGATGTGCCTTACGGAAGTGAAGAAGCACTGTCATCGTCTAAAGTGTTGACACACTATGATTCCAAGCAGTTTGTGGTGGTGACATGTAATGTCTCCCTGCATGGTAGCGGGATAGGGTTGGCTGACTGGCCCAGCAGAGAGGAACACCAAAAAGCGCATGCTTTTCGAATTTTGGCTGAAGCGGAACAAAAATGCACTCAGATGGAGAAGAAATGTTTGGCAATAACTTTGGTGTGACAATATTCCATAAATACCTTTTATGAATATAAACTTATAATAGTAACGACCACAAACCTCTGTTAGGATTACTTAAAACGAACAGGATCACGCCATCCACAACTTCAAGTTCGAATTCAGTGGTGGACCTTTATTCTAAGTACATATAATCACCACGAGAAGAGTTTGATCTGACTTTAAATTTTCTAGATGCCCTTCCATTTATTACTGACAATGTCAGACTGTGGACACAAAGATCCTATCCTGATAAAACTAAACCTGGTAGTGATGGGAGAAACGTAAGAGCTATTGCAACCAGAATCAAAATCTTTAACCCAGAGAGACAAGACCCCCGTAGAGTACAACATATTATTATGGGGAGGCAGGAGTGATTGTCCCTCGCAAAGGTCACAGCCAGATACTGGCTGAACTCCAATAGGATTACCCAGGGGTTTCAAAAATGAAGATGTTGGCAAGAAGTTATATCTGGTGGCTAGGATTGCATGCTGACAGAGAAATGTTGGTTGGCAGTGCCCAGCGTTCCTTGGGCTCTTTGTTCTTAGTCATCATGGATGCCCATTTAGTCATTAGAGTCATAGAGATGTACTCATGGATTTAGTAAGGGGAGTTCATGCCTGACAAACCTTTTGGAATTCTTTGAAGAGATGACACGTAGGTTAGACCAGGGAAACCCAGTGGATGTGGTCTATCTAGACTTTCAAAAGGCCTTTGATAAGGTGCCACATGAGTGGCTGCTGAGCAAGGTGAGGGCCCATGGTGTTTGAGTGAGCTACTAGGATGGATTGAGGATCGGCTGTCTGACAGAAGGCAGAGAGTTGGGATAAAAGGTTCTTTTTTGGAATGGCAGCTGGTGACGAGCAGTGTCCCACAGGGTTCAGTGTTGGGGCCACAGCTGTTTGCATTATGTATTAATGATCTGGGTGAAGGGACTGGGGGCATTCTAGCGAAGTTTGCAGATGATACAAAGTTAGGTGGACAGGCAGGTAGTACTGAGGAAATGGGGAGGCTACAGAAGAATCTAGACAGTTTGGGAGAGTGGTCCAGGAAATGGCTGACGGAATTCAACGTGAGCAAATGCGAGGTCTTGCACTTTGGCAAAAAGAATAAAAGCATAGACTACTTTCTTAACAGTGAGAAAATTCGTAAAGTCAAAGTACAAAGGGATCTGGGAGTGCTAGACGAGGATTCTCTAAAGGTAAACATGCAGGTTGAGTCCGTGATTAAGAAAGCGAATGCAATGTTGTCATTTATCGCGAGAGGATTGGAATATAAAAGCACCGTTGTGCTACTGAGACTTTATAAAGCTCTGGTTGGCCCCATTTGGAGTACTGTGTCCAGTTTTGGTCCCCACACCTCAGGAAGGACATGCTGGCACTGGAACGTGTCCAGCGGAGATTCACACAGATGATCCCTGGAATGGTAGGTCTAACATATGAGGAACAGCTGAGGATCCTGGGATTGTATTCATTGGAGTTTAGAAGATTAAGGGGAGACTTAATAGAGACGTACAAGATAGTACATGGCTTGGAATAGGTGGACGCTAGGAAATTGTTTCCATTAGGCGAGGAAACTAGGACCCATGGACACAGCCTTAGAATTAGAGGGGGTCAATTCAGAACAGAAATGCGGAGACATTTCTTCAGCCAGAGTGTGGTGGGCCTGTGGAATTCATTGCCACAGGGTGCAGTGGAGGCCGGGACGCTAAATGTCTTCAAGGCAGAGATTGATATATTCTTGTTGTCTTGAGGAATTAAGGGCTACGGGGAGAACGCTGGTAAGTGGAGTTGAAATGCCCATCAGCCATGATTGAATGGCGGAGTGGACTCGATAGCCAAATGGCCTTACTTCCACTCCTATGTCTTATGGTCTTACAGCATGGAAATAGACTCTTCGTTCCAACCCGTCCATGCCAACCAGATTAAAGTGGGTGGATGTGCATAGAGTTCATTCATCAAACATGGGGATGACTGTTGAAAAGCTGCAAGCATTCTTTTGCAATATATGTGGATTCCCAAAGGTACAGATCACAGGCATCCATTTACCAACAGGGAATTTGAGCATTTCCTAAAGTTGAATAGAATTTGGCATGTAAAGACAGCTCAATACCATCCATCATTCAATGGTCTGACAGAAAGAGCAGTCCAAACTTTGAAGGCAGGCTTGAAGAAACCACTTATAGCTTCACTTGATACCAAACTGTCCCACTTCCTGTTTGGTTGTAGGACCACCCTTTATGCAACTATAGGGACAGGTCCAGCAGAGTTGCGAATCTGACAAAGACTCTGCATCAGGTTAAACCTTATCCTTCCAGCCCTGGGAAAGTTGGGGGGGGTGGGGAGGGTGATGGTGGTTGGAGATTGGCATTCCTAATTTGTTTCACCAACCATTGTTGGACAGAAGGCTCATCAAAGTGAGAGAGGTGGTTTTCTTCAGGGGATGAAATGTGGTGTCAATATGAGTGAAATGGCCTGAATAGATAAGAGGTATTGTTGACACAAAGTCAGGTCCCATGATATAAAGTTTGGATATGAGAGACAGTCCTGAACAAGCACGAAGAAAGATGGAACTGGGATTTGAGGGTTGTCCACTTCTCCCTGTAAAATGGTCAAATAATAGGGTTTGGGGGCTAGCTTTGCTGCCCCTCTCCCTTGTAAAATTGCTGTCTCTTGTACAGCTGTAAATGTTTATTGTAAACTGTTTTGTATTTGTTTAATAAAATAAAAAAAACCAGGAGATTAGAATTGCCTCAAAAAGGAAACAAAATTAACTAGGAGATTAGAATCTCTTCTGTTCAGGTGACTGGCTCATGGCTGGCTGGCCACAGCCAGTGTATTGGGCACAAATAAAAAAATTGAGACTCTGTAACAGGCTATCATCCCCTGTTTCAGTGGTGATGAGAATGGAATAGGGTGTGAAAAAAAAACAAGAGTGTCAGGGGTTCTGCTCAGTCTAGGAGTCTACTCTGAGTTAGCTGGCTCAGTCTCATGTACAGTCTAATGTAAATAAAGGGTGACCTGGCGATGGGATACTGGCTTTTGTGGAGCTGTTTCAAGACTAGTTACTTTTGTTTGTTCTATCCTGGGTAGCTTTCCTGGGAACTGTTTAAGCTGAATCCCCAACTTATTTGGATTCCTCTGTTATTACTTAAAAACATAGAGAGGAGCCTTTTGACTCTTGCGTCTACTCCACCATTCAATATGATCAAAGCCGACCATCAAGCTCAAAACCCAATTCCTCCCACCCCCATCCATTGATTCCTTTAGACAGTAGAGCTTTTATACAGTGATTATCACTATGGTAATTATAAGCAATAAGTAAATTTGATGTTAGTGAGGACTCGGATCACCTGAAGTGCCTTCTCTGTTAGGAGTATTCTGTTTCTTTGTCGTTACTATCCCTCACCTAGAGGTGCCCATGTTAGACTGGGAAGGATAGAGCCAGAAGTCATATGATGTCAGGTTATAGTTCAGCGGGTTTATTTAAAATCACAAGCTTTCCCTTCATCAGGTGCAGTGAGAGAGTAAGCACGCAGACACAGAACTCCTCGGCAGAGAGATCGGGGTAGAGAGATCAAGAAATCATACAACTGGTGTGAATAGTGTCTGGCGAAGGAACTGTGCTCCAAAGGCTTGTGTGATTTGAAATAAACTTGTTGGACTATAACCTAGTGTTGTATGATTACTATCCCTCAATATTCAAATATAAGACCAGTAAAATGTGACACTAAAGACATTTTCTTTCTAGGTATATGAAAATTTTCCAGAGTGTGGATCTTTCCAGCAACTTTTATTTTAGGTAAGATGCTGCTTTTATTAGTGATTTACATGTCATATATAATATTACATATTATCTTTGTCCTTAAAGGAACAAAGGTCTATAAATTCAAATTCTGGTTCTCCTCAAAGTTTTTTTTTTAAAAATACCAATTTACTACTTCTGCGCTGGAGGTTCCTAGACATGGGTCTCCTATTGCAAAACAGTAGGAGTCCTCAAATCCAAAAGTGGAGAATATTATCATCAGAACATGCCCTTTTTTTAAATACAGCACTGAGTGCTGTAATCTAAAGTTTAAATTTTCAACAACAGTGAGTGAAACAGTAAGTGAGCGGTTGGGTTGGCTGAGGTAAGTCAAAGGGATTAGGGGGCAAGGCTGGAGACTCGGGGACAAGGTTCACAAGTAGGATATGGTGCCAGATAGGCAAGGATTTTGAGTGGGGGCTTTGGGACCATGGATTGGGAGGTGGTGGGGAGAGCAGGTGAGATCTAGAGTAGTGAGTTTGATGGTGCTTGCTTTGGTGTGGGAGGGTTGGAGAAGAGAGGGCACCTCCAGGGAGGGGAGAGTCCTAGGGAAAGTGGTGATGGGTCTGGTGGAGTTATATCAGTGTGATGTAGTGCCATTTGTGAGTCAGGGTGGGGGCACTCTGCTGAGATTGTTGGAGGTGCTGTTGGATTTTGGTGACAGTTGAGGAAGAAGCGGTGCTTGTCTGGACAGGGAGAGTAGAACCCAGTTTTACATTTTGAGTCAAGTTGGGTCATGAATGTGGTAGAGTTTGGAGTGGGAGAGGTCTTGGGATACCTGGTCCTGTAGGCCCAAGTAGCTTTAGGTCAGGGGCCAGTGGTAAGTTGACGATTTGCTTAATAATTACCCAGGATAAGTTTTCAAACCTCTAAATATTCCTAGCTTAACAGTTGAGCTTAAGTAGCTCATAACATTTTTTGTTAATGAGATGCCCTTAGTTTTTCCTTCTCTGTGTTTTTCCTGAGTGTAAAATTTGTTTTCTTGTTGACTCTTCCATTTGTTCCTGTGACATTGCAGTGATATTTTTAAACAATGTTTTGCTTAGTAAATTTTTGATGTGATGGTGAATTTCTAATATTATACCAAATAGGGTAGTAAGTGCATTTTGATTAATGATTCTGCTAAGTTTGAAATGGATGTGTACCTTCCATTTTTGAGTGTTTGGAACTGACTCGAATGACTGGAGAATATTTGAATGATGGATTGTTGTACAGGAGTTAACTGGTTGCTTTTTGATACTAGTCTAGTTCTATAGAAGTGAAACATTGATGCCTGAAAGATTTAAAGTCACTAGAAATTGTCCTTTTGTAAAGTTAATTACATTGGTACTGGATAAAGTTGCAGGGCCCCCTATTGCAACACTGACTCTATTTTCAGACTGGCTGGTTGCTTCTTTATTTATATATTTTTTTTCTTCTTCCTCCTCCATTATTGTCATTGTTACTTTGTTCATAGTTACGGCCAATTATTTTCATATGTTCTTTGACAATTAGTTGAATAAGCTAATTGTGGTGCTAAACACAATTTCTAATCTTTCTGTCTTTTTAAAAAGCTTTTTAATTTTTTTAGGATGAATAAGAGATATGATGGAGACATGACAAATGAATTAGATCCTAGTACTGCTGAATACTTTAGTGCTAATTATTCCACATGAAATTGACCTCCTTTGTACAACTAGGCCAGAGTGTTTCAAAGGAGAGAGTGCACCACAATTAGGAAGAAAGTTTTAGGTACCTATCTTTTGGAATTATCTCTGTTGCTTGAAATAAAATATTAATTTCAACCTTTGCAAGACTATCTCAGACTATAAGGAATAGATATAATTTGTAGCCTGATGTGGAATTAGTTTTGTGTTGAACAAGTGCTAGTCGCATAGCCATTATTCCGACATTTAAACTGTATGTTTTCTTTGACTAACAAAGCTGAGATCTTAGACTTTCCCAGCTTTGAAGAATCATTATAGATTTCTAACCAACGCTCCTGATCCGAAGTTTTCACAAACTGAAACCCCTACAAAGAGGTTACTTATTCCCTAAATTGCTCTGAACAATGAATTCTAGGAAAAATTATTTTTGCATCAAGTTCAATCTGGTCTCGTTCGAATTAAATTCAAAAACTTTTAACCAAAACTACTTTTTAAAATAAACCTGCTCAATATAGCTTCTGCTAGGTCAATAGCTTAAGTATTTATTTTCTCTTGTGTCTTAAGCAGCACACCTCCAATCGCAACATAAACAACCTTCAATTAACACCTCAGGAGGCTTTCAGTCATTTGTTTTCTGATACATAATGGTTTTGAAAAGACTGACCTAGCTAATTATTAAACCGCTTCACACAAATAGAACAAACACATATGCCACTAGTTTAAAACCTAAATATCTTCAAACACAAATTATATGTAAATATGAAATTATTTCTGTGGTATATGTGAAATGCATTAGTTTTAAGATTAAACAAGATTGGTGCTTTTCATTAGTAATGAAAAACATTTTTTCACATGTTGCAAAAATTACTATTTGTCAATGATGATAAACTGTGTTACTTTATTTATTTTCTACAGTTATAGCTATGATTTGACTCATTCGCTTCAGTTCAATCTAACACTGCTGAAAATGCCCAGTGAAGGATTAAAAAGTGAAACCTTTGGACATGGCCGTCAGGAGAGTTTTGATATCTTTGAGGATGAGGATGTTACAGCACAGGCTGGAAGTGGTGGGTATTAAACATCATGGATCCAGGTGTTTATTGAATGATAATACAAGTTGAATATTAGAAACATATACATGATGATCTGTCCCTTTCCTCCTGAGATAACTGCAGTTGCTTTTTTTCATATTGCAAAATGATAAATGGGACATGAATTATACTAATTATACTTCCAGATGTAATTGCATACTCTCATTCAGAGTAGCTGAACAATGTTCACAATGATGCATAGAGTCACCAACATGAATGTTTGCAGCAAGTGGAACAATTTTCAATTGACATTTTCCATTAAAATTAATTTGTAAACTTTTTTTTAGAGGTAACGTATAGATTCCAGACTTTAAGATTGGAATTGTAAAAGTTGTAATAGTTGAAAACTTGTGCTTTATATGTATTGATAAAATGTGCTCATTGTTTTTAATCAAGACTTCTGAGGACAGCTCTGAGTAGAAGCTAGATGTTTCTGGGGAATGAGCACTTGCTTTGTTCCATCTCCAAGTTATGGATTATATCCAATGTCGGCACAGCTGGAATGAGAACGTTTGCTTGCTAGATTTGTAAATATAGTTCGGAAAAACATTAAGCTTTAGTTTTCTTTACCCCGCTGATCACTGTCTACCTATGCACCCAACTGTTTCTTAAATTGTGTTTTTTGACTCCATTACTCTACTCAAAAGTCCATTTCATGGATTGATAACTCTTGTGAAAAAGAAAGTTTAATTTCATCCTTCTTCCCCTTACTTATCCAGTATTTAACCTATTAAAATTCTCCAACTCTCGAATATTCAACTTTAATTATTTAAATGTATTTGTGGAGTATTTGTATCGTCCATTTATATCCCTTTATGGGCTTTGTACTTCTCAATTGTTTAGTTAACTCCACATGCCATTGATCTGCCACATCCAGGCCAACGGACCTCTTTCAATTGCAACCATGAATAACTAATTGCATTCAACTTGTAGCAATTTGTGGTGCGGGCTGTGAAAAATAGATATCACATTCACCCTGAAGTCCATAATTATACAATGTAATTTGTACTATGTTAGATATCTTGTGCTGTTTCTAATAGACTAAGGTACGAAACAAGTGCAAATTTGTGATGGATATTGCTGAAGTTGGAGCTGATCTTTATAACCCAGAATAGACTTCCCAGCTGCTTGAAGTAAAATCAGATCACTCTTAGGACAAATACTTGATGAATACAGAACCTGCTGTCCTGCTATTTATCCAAATCAGTGAAAGGACAAAAAGCATCAAACCATTGTGCAGATTCCAGATTGTACAGGAGCGAAGCCACAAGTGATCAGTTGGTAGCATATAGTATTTTAATGCATGATATGGTCATAATTCATTTTTTTATGTTATGTCTAAGACAACAAAATATTTATCCTTTTCAGCTGCTGGACATTATGGCATTCTGAATGAGCCCTCCCTTAAATATGCTTGGAACAGTTACATCTTAGAAAAGGTCAAAGCTGCTGTCCACCAGAACTGGTTGTTGTACATTATTCATGGATTCTGTGGTCAATCAAGTATCCTTTACTAAAATTTGAAAATTTAAAATGTTATCTGTCCTATTGAAAGCTATTCAACGACAGCCTCAAAACTAAACCTTGTAGATCTAATTAAATGAGAATTTCACGAAACAAATATGCACTCAGATAGAAAACAGACTCTTATGCTAAGCATCTTGGCTTTGGGAAGTCCACTGAAATACAGAAAAGGCCTGTGTATTATTGATGGTTAATTTAAATTTGATTTAAGTTTACATTATTCAACCATTCTTTCTCATTAGCAAATTTCATGTTACAGCAAGTTGTAAAGCTACATCACCAAATGACTATAGCAATCAAAACTGAAGTAATTACCTTAAGACACAGAAAGAGATGAATTTTAAAGGAGATAAACGCAAAACAACACGTCAAATTTGGAAACATAAACCATGTGCTACTTGGTTGTCCATTGACGAAACAAAAAAATAAATTTTAGGTGACATTAACTAATCCGTAATTTGACCAATGTGTGATAACCTAGAACATCTTGACACCAAGAATATCTACGTGAGAATCCTACTCATTGACTGCAGTTCAGCCTTCAACGCTATTATCCCCTTGAGACTGATTGATTACTAAACTTAGTGATCTCAGACAAAGCCCCACTCTCTGCAACTGGACCCTCAGTTTCCTGACCTATCGGCCACAATCAGTGAAGATTGGGGACAATATTTCATCCTCACTAACACTCCACACTGGAGCCCCCCAGGGGTGCATGCCCAGCCCCTACTATACTCAGTGTGTACCCATGATTGCATCGCCAAATACCAGACTAATGCCATTCACAAGTTTGCTGATGACACCACCATAGTCAGTCAAATCTCAGATGGTGACGATACAGATTACAGACGAGAGGTGGAAGACCTGGAAAAATGGTGCATTGAGAACAACCTAGCTCTCAATGCCAGCAAAACCAAGGAACTCATTATTAACTCTCGGCAGGATGTTACTCATGCCCACACACACACACACACACACTAACAGCGCAGAGGTGGAACGAGTGGAGGTTGTCAAGCTCCTGGGAGTGGTCATCCACAACAAGCTTTCTTGGACTCTTCATGCAGCCGCACCAATTACAAAGACCCAACAACGTCTCTTCTTCCTCAGGCAGGTGAGGAAATTTGGCATGACGGCAAATATCTCTACCAACTTGTATAGGTGCGCTATCGAGAGCATTCTGTCTGGATGTATCGCTACCAGGTATGGCAACTGTACCATTCAAGATCGGACACGGTTATAGAGAATGGCGAACTTGGTTCGGACAATCACAAAGGCCAACCTCCTATCTACAGAATCGATCTACCAGACCCACTGTCAAGGAAAGGCCGCCAGCATTCTCAAAGATCCATCCCACACTGGCAATGTTTTTCTACAATCTCTATCATCAGGGAGAAGGTACAGAAGCCTGAACACACGCACTAGCCAGTTTCGTAACGGTTTCTATCCTACTGTTGTTAGAATACTGAATGGACTCTCAAACTCTTAACATTCCTCTGTACCTGTGTTTTTGTTTTAGTTTTTGCCGCTGTTTACCTATGTGATCTGCCTGTATTGCTCACAAGGCAAAGCTTATCACTGTGCCTCGATACACATGATAATAAATTCAATTCCATTCATATTAGAAAATGGTTAAATAAATTTAGAGATGCAGCTCAATGATTTTACCAATAATACAGTTTAAAAATAATAATGATGAAGCACCTTGGGAGGTGTTCACAGCATAAAAGAGTAATCCATGAATATAAATAATAGCTGAGTTCAGTCTCCAGCTCACTCTAGTTATTTGCAGTCTGTAAAATTCAGTGGTGAGGTGACAAGACACTTCAGGCATGTAAAGCTATTGTGCATTATCACTAGTGTGAGTTCACATTTAAAACTAACCTAATCAATGTAGTGCCTTGCATATTGGGAAAATAATTTGAAATTATTTTGACCAGGAACTTCAGAATTGAAACAGTAGACTTCATTTAAGTGCTAACCAAGTCGGATCTGTACTGTTAGTTCAATCTCCACTTGACTCTGCTGGGACTGGTGTTTTTGCAGCTTACAAAATTAGGGAAGTAGAAGGGGTTTCAAACTAAATATTGAGGGCTAACGAGTAAATAGGGAAGATGCTAAATCCAAGAGGCTGAGGGGTAACCTTAGAGATTTATAAAATTATAAGGGGCATAGATAGGGTAAATAGACAAATCTTTTCCCTGGGGTGAGGGTGTCCGAACTAGAGGGCATAAGTTTAGGGTGAGAGAGGAATGACTTAAAAGGGTCCTCAGGCAACTTTTTCACAAGAGGATGGTGTGTGTATGGCATGGACTGCCAGAGAAAGTGGTGAAGGCTGATACAATTACAACATTTACAAGGCATCTGGATAGGTATATGAACAGGAAGGGTTTAGAGGGATATGGGCCAAGTGCTGACAAATGGGACTAGATTAATTTAGGATATTTCGTGGGCACAGACGAGTTGGACCCAAGGGCCTGTTTCTGTGCTATACATCTCTGACTCTGTAATTGAGAATGCAATATAAATGGATTGTAGATGAATTGAGCAGATATCTTGCATCAGTCTTCACTACTAGGGAGTATCTCACAAACCTCTACAAATTAGGAAATGAAAGGGAGGAAGGTACTTGGGAAAATTAAAATCGTCAAAGAAGTGAGAGTGAGGAAATTGTTGGTATATCGACAATATTATCGGTGCTGCCTCCCTCTCTCTCCTCCAGAATTGGAAAAGTTTTTTGATTTTGCTTCCAATATCCACCCTACTCTCCCACCACCTGGTACATTAGATTAGATTAGACTTACAGTGTGGAAACAGGCCCTTCGGCCCAACAAGTCCACACCGACCCGCCGAAGCGCAACCCACCCATACCCCTACATTTACCCCTTACCTAACACTACGGGCAATTTAGCTTGGCCAATTCACCTGACCCGCACATCTTTGTGACTGTGGGAGGAAACCGGAGCACCCGGAGGAAACCCACGCAGACACGGGGAGAACGTGCAAACTCCACACAGTCAGTCGCCTGAGTCGGGAATTGAACCCGGGTCTACAGGCGCTGTGAGGCAGCAGTGCTAACCAATGTGCCACCGTGCCGCCCATCATCTCTGACTCTTCCCTTTCTTTCCTTGACATCTTTGTTTCCATTTCTGGGGATAAGCTGGCCACTATTATTCACTATAATCCCATTGACTTCCACAGTTACCTGGATTATACTTCCTCAGACCGTGCTTCTTGTAAAGACTCTTCCATTCTCCCAGTTCCTCCATCTCTGTTGTATTTGTTCTGATGATGCCAACTTTGACAAGGGAGCCTCTGAAATGTCCATTTTCTTCCTTGACCAAGGATTCCCCACATTGTTGTTGACAGGGCTGTCAGCTAGGTTCAACCCATCTCCCACACTTTAGCCCTCATCCACACTCTCTCTTCACCCACAACAGCAGTAGGGTGCCCCTTGTCCTTACCTACCATCCCACCAGCATCCACATCCAGAGGATTATTTAGACTCCAATTTCATCACCTCCAGCGAGATGCCACCACCAGATACACCTTCACTTTACCTCCCTTGTCAGCCTTCCACTGGGATCGTTCCCTTTAGGACACACTGGTCCATTCTTCCTTCACTCCCAACAGGCCCCAAAAGCCTCACGACACCCTCCGCTGTAACCACACAAAGTTAACACCTATCCATTTACTTCCTCCCTCTTCCGTATCCAAGGGCCCAAACACACCTTCTGGGTGAAGCAGCACATTACCTGCAATTCACAAAATTTATTCTACTGTATTCACTGCTCACAATGTGGTTTTCTCTACATTGTGAAAACAAAACATAGACTGGGTGACTGCTTTGCAAAACACTTGCAGTAAGTTCACAAAAAAGACCCCGAATTTTCAGTTGCCTGAACAAGCTACTCTGTTCCCTGGCCAGTGTCTCTGTCTCAGGTTTGCTGCGATATTCCAGTGAAGCTCAGCCGAAGCTGGAAGAACAGCATCTTGTTTTATGCTTGGGGAACCTGCAGCCTTCTGAACTCGATATAATTTTGAGTTAAGTAACTTAGGGCTTGAGCTCTCCCATATCCTTACCCAATTTCTGCACACCAGGCCTTGTTTATACATTGTTCACCACTAACATTGCCCATTAAGAGCTATTCACCCTCCTAGCCAGATCTTTATCCACTACTTCATCTTCCAACTGTTCTTCTCTCTCTTTGGGCTCTATCCCCACTTTTCTTTTTACTCCTTATCCCCATCCCCCACCCTGTCTTCTGCATATAAACTGACATTTTCCTAGGTGCCATCAATTCTGAGGAAGGGTCGCTTGCCTCAGAATATTACCTCTGAATTCTGTCCAAATGCTGCCAGACCTGCTGAGTTTTTCCAGCAATTTCTATTTTTGTCTCTGATTTATAGCATCTGCAGTTCTTTTGGTTCTTAAATTGTTACGCAATCTGGGCTGGCAATTGCTTGAGTCCTAATTCATTTTAGGATCTTAAAAGGAAAGTAAGATATTTGATATATTGATTTTAATTTTCCCAAACTCCTCAAATTCAAGAACAGTCCATTAGATTGGAAGATAATCAACTTTTATTCAATATGGAGGAAAACAGAAAGCCGTAAAATACAGGCTAGTTAGTTTAACATTGTGGGAAAAATGTTAGGTGTAAAAAGCTATGATTTAAGAAATCAAAGTAGAGCCCTTAGTTATATGTAAAATAATTTTGCACTGTCATCATATTTTATCAACATGGATTTGTAAATGGGAACTCATGTTTATCGATTCTTTTGAAGTTCTTTGAGGCAGTAACATGCTGTGGATGAAGGAGACAAATATTCCCCACACTAATGACTGAAAGAGAAAATTTCCTGTCGCTTCCATCTTAAATGGGCGATCCTAATTTTTGAACTGCCTCCCCTACTTTATGGAAAACAACTGCCAAAACTGTCAGGTTCCCTCAGGATCATCTATCTTCAAATAAAATCACTTTCTCATTCTTCTTCGTCCTAATGGATTCTGGCCCAACCTGCTCAAACTTTCCTCCTAAGACAACACTGACATCCCAGGAATGAGTTGGGATGAATCTTCTCTAAACTGCTCTTAAAACCGTTCTATTCCTCCTTGGGTAAGGAGACCAAAATTGTACTCCAGATACCGTCTAAGGCCTTGGAAAACTGCAGCAACGCTTCTGCACTCTTATACTCAATTGTCCTTGCAATGCATGCTCACGTCCCACTTGTCTTCCTTATCACTTGCTATGTCTGCATTTTATTTTGATGTACCAGGGCACCCAGATCTCTAAGTTACAGAGTTTTGCAATTTCCCTCCATGCAAATAAGCTGTTGTTTTTCTATTCGTCTTGCCAAAATAAACAGACTCACATTTTTTCACTTTTTTTTGTGCTGATCCACTAAATAAATCTCTTTTTAGACTCCTTATGACCTCTTGACAACTTACTATCCTACCTATTTACTTACTATCCTATCCTATTTGTGTCATCAGTAAATTTGGCTCCATATATTAGATGCCTTCATCTAAGTTATTAATATAGACTTTAAATATTGAGGCCCCAGCACTGATTTGAGCCTCCCATCATTTATCCCAAATTGCTGCTTCCTGTTGGTAAACAAATCCTCTATCCATGCTTACCCCTTATACCATAGCTCTTATTTTATGTTGTAACTTTTGATGTGGACCCTATGGAAATTGAGGTACACCACATCGACATGTTCCCCTTTACCCACCTTGCCTGTTCATTCCTCAGAGAAAGCTAATAAATTAGTCAAATGCAATTTTCTTCCACAAACCATGTTGATTGCTTTTGGTCCCACTTTAACTTCGGATATTTGTCGGATGATGAAACTCAGAATGAAAATTGAAAGTACTACCAAAATCCTCACCGTAACATTATCAGATACCTTTACCATACTTGAGATCACTTAAAATTTTTGTGATTCATTCTCCACATCCCTGTCTGTGAAATACATTGCTGCCTTTCAAAATTCGCTTAATTTATTCTACAGTGTTTACTGAATTCTCATTTGGATCATGTTTATTATTAGCTAGGTAACTTTGACCTGTATTTCATTATGTAGTTCATGTAAAGTAAAACATGCTGAAATGTTTTCTCCTGAGCTTTCTTTAACTTCACTGTCAGAATTGCTGATCTATGGCAGACCAGTTTACGTTACTTTGATAGCCAGAAGATCCTGTAGGTTTGCTGGAACACGTTTCCTGAAAAGAGGTGCAAATTGTGAGGTATATCTATACAAATTGCAAAAAACCTTGTTCAAACTAGAGTGTGACCCATATGCCATAACGAAATAAAATATTTAACGTTGTATTAATGATGTGAAACCTTGTTGATATTTTTCCCTTTCCCAGGGAGATGTGGCAAATGAAGTAGAGACTGAACAGATAATTCATGATGCTTCTGTGATGTCCTTTTCTGCTGGAAGTTACTCCTCTTATGTACAGGTTCGAGGTTCTGTTCCACTCTATTGGTCTCAGGACATTTCCACAATGATGCCCAAACCACCCATTACATGTAAGTATCGGAGAATCTGATAAATGTCTCACTTAGTTAAACCAAACATTTTAGCTTTTATTATCTTAAATTTGTTGTCAGACTTGAGAGATGCTAGCTAATTGTATTTATTGCCTACATCTAATTGCACTAATTGTGAATTTTGTAAACAGTTGTAATTTCTGTGCTGATTGTTAACACAATTTTGCCATGTTGAAAATCCATCAATATAACCTTGAGTTCCACCAGATTTAAGTCTATAGTCTTTCTGATCACACACGCAATGACTTTTATACTTTTTCTTATGTGCAATTTATGCTGTGGGACCAGCATGCTGTGAATATTTGTAACATTTAGGGAATAGACAACTGTAAGTGTTTACTACATTTGATTCCTCTAAAATATTAGTTATATTTAATTTTGTTACAATGGAAGGGTTTGTTGCAAGGTTTTCAATAAGTCACTCAAAAAACTTCAGGCTTAACTGAAGCTCAGTTCCTGGATCAGTCAGCTAGAAGTAAAGACAACATGTTCACCTGCTTTTTCTAAAGAGCATGTGCCGATATGCATTTTTAAAAAAATTCTTTATTTAAACTTTTTCTCTTCGCCAACATAGTCTTTCATGTATTTCTTTTTTATATTTAGATTTTTTTCACTCTTGCATGTAATTGAAGGATTTTGTTGCTGCTACACATGCTCTTAGGTGTCAACAAGTGTAACTTTTAATTTAAAAATTGTGAACAGTTGTGGTCCCAGCATTGATCCCTGTTACACTCCACTGGTGACAGGTTGCCATTTTGAAAATGCCCCTTCTATCCAAATTAGTCCTCTAATAGCTGGTCAATTATCTACCTATGCTTGTATACTAATCCTGACTCCAGGGGATCTGATCTTATTAAGTAGCCTTATGTGCAGTACTTTTGCAAATCTTCTAGATCTTACCTTGCTTTAAAAAGATTCATGAATCATCTGCCAACTTCCACATTGATTTTGTTTTTGATGCAAGCTGAATGAGGAAAGGTAATCAATATTGAAGATAAACATTTCCTATTCTTTTCAGTTCAAGCTCTTACCTGGCCATCTACTTGTTTATCTAATTTTTGATAAATCATTACTCATCATATTATTTTTACTACTCTACCTCCTTATCCAAAAGATTATATGACCATTGCCTTGCTCGTGTATCTAACCATTTTTCAAGGGATGGTAACCTTAATTCAAATTTCTTTTGGCATTTTATTCTGTTTCCTTTATAGTGGACCAGGCAGACCCTTTTGCTCATGTGGCAGCTCTTCACTTTGACCAAATGTTCCAAAGGTTTGGCTCCCCCATTATTATCTTGAATCTAGTCAAGGTGAGTTTCTCATTAATCTTTCAAGGTACCACGATGAAGTACATATTGGTGGTTGATTCTCCAATTTTCCTCTTTTTCTTATTTGCCAATTTTCCTCCTCTTGTAGATAACTGTATTACAAAAGCATTCTGCAATTCTAGGAAGCAGCTACAATTGAGTATCAATAGGTTATTTGACCTCAATGACACCATCCCCATACATGGCATTTTGTAAGTGCTATCCAGAGTTTAATTTAGATAAATGTAAAGCGCTGCATTTTGGAAATCAGAGCAGGACTTATCCACTTAATGGTAAGGTCCTGTGGAGTGTTGCTGAACAAAGAGTCCTTGGAGTGCAGATTCATAGTTCCTTGAAAGTGGAGTCACAGGTAGATAGGATAGTGAAGCAGGCATTTGATATGCTTTCCTTTACTGGTCAGAGCATTGAGTATAGGAGTTGGACGGTCATTTTGCGGCTATACAGGTCATTGGTGAGGTCATTTTTGGAAAATTGTGTGCCATTCCGGTCTCCCTCCCTAGGAAGGCTGCTGTGAAACTTGTAAAGAGTTACAAGGCTGTCACCAGAGTTGGAGTGTTTGGGAGAAGCTGAATAGGCTGGGGTTGCTTTCTCTGGAGAGTTGAAGGCTGAGGGGTGACCTTATGGAGGTTTATAAAATGATGAGAGGCATTGATAGGGTAAATAGGCAAGATCTTTTACCTGGGGTGGTGGAGTCCAGAAGTAGAAGGCATAGTTTTAAGGTGAGAGATGAAAGATTTTCATGGGAATTAAGGGGCAACATTTTCATGCAAAGGGTGGTGTGTGTATGGAATGTGCTGCCAGAGGAAGTGGTGGGGTTTTTATTAACATTGTAACATTTAAAAGGCATCTAGATGTGTATATGAATAGGAGGGGTTTAGAGAGATATGGGCCAAATGCTGGTAAATGGGACTAGATTAATTTAAGATATCTGATCGGCATGGACAAGTTAGATCAAAGGATCTGTCTCCGAGCAGTACATCTATATGACTTTGTTTGGAAGTTTTTGTCATCTTATTGAGTTCATAGTTTTAACAAAGATAAGTGTTCAGTCACCTTTTTTGACTGCAAGCTGTAGATGTTTTTCTCCTTAGCACCATTGTCGCATACTGCTCTTTATTGCTCTTTAGTTAGTTAAGAAGGCTGATGTTGGGTAGAATTTCTTTAATTCAAATAATTCAATGTCACTGAGCCTCTCATTCTCTCTCTCAATACTGCCAAAAGCAACATGTATTACAGCTCAGCAGTATGCACTTAGTTTGTTTTTAGGTTGCAAAACCCTCCAGGCCTTTTTCAATTAAAGAAGTACCTTACACAATCATCTACAATTGTGGCTTGTATCTTAATTCTCTAAAGTCTGTTCACTATCTACAACAATTCACAAGAGTGTGATGGAACACTTTCCACTTGTATGAAGGAGTACGGCTCCAAAAAAAACAAAAACATGTTGATGCCACCTAGAACAAAGAGTTCACTTAACTGGCACTCTAACCACCACTATCCACTGTCCTTATTTTTAGACACTGACCTTCATCCCAGTATCTTTCACGAAGGGAAACATCCTTTAGCATCCTTTTTTGTAAAGCTCTCTTGGAATCTGTTTATATTTCTGTAAGATCTTCTAATTAAGTTCCAATGTATAAAACCTGCCCAACCTCTTCTCATAAGTTAATCCCTCGCCCATCCCAGGTATCAATTGAGTGAACCTCCTTCAAGCTGATTTGTTAAGTAAGGAGACTAAAACTGTAGACTGTGAAACTAAATAGATCTGAACTCAATCAATAATTGCAAAACATCTCTACTTTTATTCCTTTCGCAATTATAGGCTACATTCCACTTGCCTTCCTAATCACTTGCTGCGCTTGCACAGTAACTTTTCATGATTCATGTACCAGGATAGTCGGATTTCTTTGTAGCTCAAAGTTCTCCAAGCTCTCCACATTTAAATTTGTTGCTTTTCTGTACTTCCTCCTGAAGTGGACACATTTTCCCACTTTAGATTACATCTGTCTTTTTTATTTTATCTTCTAACTTAATCTATCTACACCCCTTTCAGACTTATGTCTTCCTGACTGCTTACTTTCCTACCTACCGTTGTATCATCAAATTAGCTACCACATATTTGATCCCTTCTCCAAGGTATTTATTACGTGACTCATTGCTATCATTACTACAGGGAAAGTATTATATAATTAATGTTTTGTGCAATTAAAATGGAGGAGAGCAATATTCATGGCTGTAATAAGAATTAATTGCAAATGTCAATGAAGACTGAATCAGGATTTCTGATTCATCATTAGCAAAAATCTTGGCATAGTTATTCATTGGTTCAGTATTATTTCTCCCACCCTTTTATGGAATCATCAAGGTCTGATATGAGAGACACTAAGTTGTCTCAGTTGCTTATATGCTGTAAAATGCTATTTTGTGCAAAACAAAGAGTTCTGACTGACTAGTAGAACTTTAAAAAAAATGATTTTCTTAACTGCAGGTTTTTTTAACCAGTGAATTTAAACTTTTAAAATACTTTTACATGCAATTAATTTAAAACTAAACAATTTTTTTAGAGTTTACATAAGGCACTGCTATTTTTGTAACCAACCTTAAATTTTGACATTTCATTATGAGGTAACAAGTCAAGTTTTGTAATTTTTAAAGCTACAACTTTTATTTAGAAACGCGAGAGAAGAAAGCATGAGAGGATTTTGAGTGAAGCATTGTATTCTGCCATTGCATATTTGAACCAGTTTCTTCCACCAGAATATATCATTCAGTACATTGCATGGGACATGGCCAAATATACAAAAAGGTAAAATGCTTACTATAATTCTGATTAGATATAGTTTGAGTTCCTGATCAAAATGTTTTGTCAAATTTGTCTGAGAGAACTGTTTCTTGAACACTTTTTTTTCCAGAATAACTGGTTTTGTATAGTTACTAATATGCAATTTAATTTACTATTACCTAATGCTTATTTATTGTTTTCAAATTGTTCTTCAAACTGTCATGAAAGGGTTCATTGTGACGTCGTACCATTTTTTTTCTATTAATCCTGGATTTGAATTCTGTCAAGATGAATATAACTTCCTCCTTCTACTTTGAAAGCCCTACTTAGTACATTCTAGATGGGCAAAAGAATCATCATTTATTGCTGCCTAAGACCTAATATGCACTGTCTAGGTATTCCCCTAGCCCCAAGCCCCTCCCATTTATCTCTCAGCTCCTGGTTCACAAGCTTCATCCCTGATGAAGGGCTTATGCCTGAAACGTAGATTTTTCTGCTTCTTGGGTGCTGCCTGACTTGCTGTGCTTTTCCAGCACCACACTCTCAACTCTGACCTCCAGTATCTGCAGTCCTGTCTTTCTCCTATACAGTAATATTTGCACTGCCATCTCTGTAATTTTAAATTGATCTCATATAATATGATGGAATTCATCTTGCTGAAGGTTATGACCTTCCTTTAGTTCTTTTGCTCGTAGCCTTTTAATGACTTATGTCCTTTGAAATTTTCAGAGATCTTAACAATTAGTTTCAATTGTGATTAGCTGTATCTGATAATTTATGTGGGATTTTCAATATGTTCTCTGTCCACCAGATGACTGAAAAATCATTTTAGATACACCACAGACTCAAAAAACACTTTAATTTCTAATGTTTTAAATGTACTCATAGGTGTGGGCATTGCTGAATTACTGAAGTTCACATGCGATAGGTAGACCCATAATGCACTTAGGGAGGGAATCCCAGGAGTTTGACCTGGTGACAATAAAGGAATAGCAAAATATTTCCAAGTCAGGATGATGAATGGTTTGGCGAGGAATTTGCAGATGGTCTTCCCATATATTTTCTGCCCTTTTAGATGGTAACAATCATAGGTGTGGAAGGTGCTATCTAATAATCTTTCTCAAATTTAGCAGTGCATCTTGTCACACACTTCTATTGAGCAGAAATGTTTGTAGTGGAAGGATTAGATATTTATGGAAGTGGTGCCAATCAAACAGGTGACTTTGTCCTGAGGGCGGACTGTGGGGAGTCAGAAGATGCATTACTTACTGCAGGATTCCTAGTCTCTGACCTGCGTTTGTGGCTGCAATATTTATATGGCTAATCTAGTTTGGTTTCTGGTCAGTAGTAATACTAGAATGTTGATAGTGGATTCATTGATGGCAAATTCCATTGAATTTCAAGAGCTGATGGTTATGTGATTTCACAGAGATGGTCATTGCCTGGTATTTGTGTGGTGCAAATGTTACTTGTCCATTTTCAGCCAAACCTGGGTATTGTCCAAGTCTTGGTGCTATTGGACATGGATTGCGCCATAAATGCTGCTAAACTTTGTGCAATCATCAGCAAACATCCCCACTTCTGATCTTATGATGGAGGGTAGGTCATTGATGCAAGTGATGGTTAGACCCAGGAATACCTGCAGAGATGTCCTAGAGCTGACCTCCTCTTCCTTTTTTCCAGGCATGATTCTAGCCAGTGGGGTTTTTGCCCCTGAAAGGGGATGATGGCCAGTGAGTATTATCACGAGACTATTCATTCAGAGACCTAGGTAATGTCCTAGCAACCTGTGTTGAACTCCTGCCATGGCAGGTGGTGAAATTTAAACTCGTTAACAAATCTGGAATTAAGAGTTTAATGATGACCATGAAATCCTGTCAATTATTGGAAAACCCCATCTGGTTCGCTAATGTTCTTAAGGGAAGGAAAATGCCATCCTTACCTGGTCTAGCCAATATGTGGCCGAATCAAAGTCTTATACAATTGTAAAATGACCTGCCAACTCTTGTATTCAGTACCCAGTCTGTTGAAGGAAAGCATGCCGTATGCTGCCTTGACCACTCTACTGCCCTGCATTGCCACCTTCAGGGAACAATGGACCAGACCACCTAGATCTCTCTGTACATTGATTTTACTAGGACTTTTCCATTTAGTTTGTTCTGGAATTGCATCTTCCAAAATGCATCACATCGCATTTGGCCGGATTGAACTCCATCTGCCATTTCTCTGCCCAACTCTCCAATCTGTCTATATTCTGCTGTATTCTCTGACAGTCCCCTCCACCAATCTGAGTGTCAATTACAAACTTGTTAATGATGCAACCTACACCTTCCTCCAAATCAATTTTATGTAGGTAAAAACAATGACTGCAGATGCTGGAAACCAGATTCTAAATTAGTAGTGCTGGAAAAACACAGCAGTTCAGGCAGCAGCCGAGGAGCAGTAAAATTGACGTTTCGGGCAAAAGCCCTTCAGCCCGAAATGTTGATTTTACTGCTCCTCAGTTGCTGCCTGAACTGCTGTGCTTTTCCAGCACCACTAATCCAGAATCCAAATCATTTATGTATATCAAAAACAACAGTGGTACCAGCACAGATCTCTGTGGGACACCACTAGTCACAGGTCTCCATTTTAAGAAGCTCCCTTCCACTACAACTCTCTGTTTCCTGTTACCCAACCAGTTCTCTAACCATCTAGCTGGAGCACCCTGGACCCTATGCAACTTCACCTTCTTCATCAGCCTACCATGGGGAACTTTATCAAACGTCTTACTAATGTCCGTATATATGACATCTACACCCCTTCCCTCATCACCTCTTCAAAGAATTCTAGTAGGTTTATAAGCCATGACTTTCCCGCATGAAACCATGCTGCCTATCACTGATATACCCATTTTGAAAAAAACGGGCTTATATCCTATCCCTTAGTATCTTCTCCAGTAGCTTCCCTACCACTGACGTCAGGTTCACAGGTTTGTGGGCAATGTGGGCAATTTTTCAATTGTTAGGTAAATACCAATATTGTAGGTGTAAGAGAACAGCTTGGTTAGGGGTTGCTGGAATATTGTCAGAGTCCATAGCCTTCGTAGTATTCAATGCAGCCAACTGTTTCCTGATATCCCATGGAGTGAATCAACTTGTCTGCAGTCTTGCATCTGTGATGCTGGGGACCACTAGAGGAAGCTGAGATGAATCATCCACTCAGCAATCCTGGCAAGATCATTGTGAATGTTTCAGCTTTATCTTTTGCACTTCTGTGCTGGGCTCTCCTGTTGTTAATAATTTATGGAACCACCCCCTCCAGTGAGTTGTTGTCCAATCCTCCATCACTCACGATTGGATGTGCCAAAACTGCAGAGCTTGATTTTATCTGCTGGTTGTGACATTGCTTGGTGCTCTCTATCACTTGCTGCTTGGCATGCAACTGATCGTATTTTATAGCTTCACCATATTGATTCCTCATTTTAGGTATGGTTGGTGCTGCTCCTGGCATTCCCTCTTGCACTTGTTGAACCAGGCTTGATCCCCAACTTGATGTTAATGATAGAGTGGAGGCTAGCCAGGCTATAGATTTGCCATGATCATGTATGTTTTTCCCATTTTGATTGTTTCCTCACCACTTCCTGCAGACTCCATCTAGCAGCAATGTCATTCAGAGCTCGACTAGCTTGGTTAGTAACGTTAGCTGGTAGTAGACATTGAAATTCCCCATCCAGAGTGCATTCTGTGCCACTCACCTGCTGTGCTGTTCAAATGGAGGAATATCAAATGATCAGCTGAGGAAGGAGATGTGTGACGATCAGGAGATTTCCTTGCCCATATTAGACCTGATGTCTGGAGTCAATGTTGAGGACTTCCAGGGCAATATCCTCCCTCCTGTGTAGCGCTAAGCTGCCACATCCAATATGTCCTGCCAGTGAGAGAGAATCTAACCAGGAATTGTGATAGTGATAGTGTTGTCTGGAAAATTGTAAGATATGATTCTGTGAGTATGACTATGTCATGCTGTTGTTTCACTAGTCTGTGAGACAACTCTCCCAATTTTGGCACTAGCCCCCAAAATTTAAGAAAGAGGATTTTGCAGGGTCAACGGGGCTGCTTTTGCCATTGTCACATCCGCTACCTAGATGGATGTCACGTGATCTGCCCAGTTTCATCTTTTTTTTAAGACACTGTCTAATTATTTTTTTTTACAATTGAATGATTTCCTCAGCCATTTCAGAGGGTAGTTAAGAGTCAACCATATTGCTGTGGATTGGAGACACATGTAGGCCAGACCAGATAAGGATAGCAGTTTCCTTCTTGATAGGATATTAGTGGACCAGATGTTTTCTTTTCTGACAATCGTCAATAGTTTCATGGTCACCATTAGGCTCTTAGTTCCAGATTTTTATTGAATTAATATTCCACCAAATTCTATGGTGGGATTTGAACATGGGTGCCCAGAACATTACTTGAGTTAACAGTACAGTGATATTATTAACTTTGCTTCTTCCATTGCAGAAAGTTGAATTTGTTTTCAAACCAGATAATTGCAAAGAAGCAAAAAGCAGGCATTTGGTACTACAGTGTTTGGAGAAGGATAAGTGTAGACTGCAGGGAGGTATCAATGGTCCGGTTAGCTGGGCAGACAAGTGGCAAATGGAGTTCAAGCTGAAGAAGTGTAAGGTGATGTAATTAGGGAGCTCACATGAGGAATAGACAATTAACATGAGTACTGAGAGGAGTAAAGCATGTGAGGGACCTTAGATATCCTGAAGGTTGTAGGACAAGTCAATAAGGTGATTAAGAAGGCAAATGGAATCCTATCTTTTAGGTACAAAATATAAGAACAAGGGAGTTATGCAGGAACTGTACAGTCATTAGTTAAGACACAGCTTGAGTACTTTGTGTCATTCTGGTATCTCATTATAGAAAGGATGTAATTGCATTAGAGAAGGTATAGAAATAATTTACACGGATGTCACAAGGGTTGGAAAATTGCAACTATGAGGAAAGATTGTATTTCTCCTCAGACATCAGAGGATGAGAGGAGATTTGATTGAGATTAGAAAAAATATTGATTGAGTGGTTTGAAGGGAATGACTTGCTTTATCAGGGCATAGATGGAATTGGTAGAAAAATTTATAGGGATGATGGGGAACAATGATTTTTCAACAAAAGTATGGTTAAAGTCTGAAATTTATTGTCTGGAAGGGTAAGAATGGCAGAAGCCCTCAACTCATTTAGGAGGTGTCTGGATCTGTCACTCAAGTTCTATAACCTACACAGCTGTGGACCTGATGCTGGAAAGTAGGGTCAGGCCAGGTGGTTTAATAGCACATTCATGACAGGTCAAATAGCCTCTTTCTGTGTTATAAGCTTTCTAAGATGATGTTGGTGAAATTGAAGACTTTTTAAAACTCCATAGATCTTTCCAAAGTAGATACATAGATTAGTCAGATGGCATTTAACATTTATAAGTATGAAGTGATATGTTTTGGAAGAAGATCACAGGCCTCCAGTCTGAAAAGCAACTCTCCATCACCACCCTCTGTTTTCTACCTTTGAGCCAGTTCTGTATCCAAATGTTCCTGTATTCAATGTGATCTAACCTTGCCATTTAGTCTACCATGAGGAGCATTGTTGAATGCCTTATTGAAGTCCATATGAATTGCATTCACTTGGTGTGCCACAAGGATGGCTGCTGGGTCCACTGTTTTTCGTCATTTATATAAAAGACTTGAATGTGAACATAGGAGGTATAGTTAGTAAGTTGGAGGTGTAGTGGACAGTGAAGAAGGTTACCTCAGAGGTAATGGAATCTTGATCAAATCGGCCAATGGGCTGAGGAGTGGCAGATGGAGTTTATTTTAATGGCAATTTTTTCACACAGAGGGTAGTGAGTGCATGGAATGAGCTGTCAAAGGAAATGGTAGAAGCTGGGACATTTACAACATTTAAAGGCATCTCAATGAGTTTATGAATAGGAACGGTTTAGAGGGATATGGGCCAAATGCTGGCAAATGGGGCTAGATTAATTAAAGATATCTGGTTGGCATGGATGAATTGGACCAACAGGTCTATTTCCATGCTGTACATCTCTATGGCTCGAAATAACAAGACAGGGGAATATTGAATAAATAGCAGGTTGCTAGGAAGCTCAGAGGGATCTTGAGATGTTTATCCATAGATCCCTGAAAGCAGCAGGACAGGTTAATAAGGTTTCAAGAAGCTAGAGAGGATGCTAGCCTTTATCAGTGGTGGCTTGGGTTATTAGAGCAGGGAGGTCATTTTGAAGCTGCACAGGAGTTTGTCTAGGCCACAGCTGGAGTAACGTATGCAGCTCTGGTCACCACACTATAGGAAGAATAGATTGCACTGGATAGAGTGTATAGGAGAATTACATGGATGTTGCTTGAAATTGAGTAATTTAGCTCTGAAGAAAGGCTGAATTAGTTCAGGTTATTTTCTTCAGCACATTGAAGGCTGAGAGGTGGAACTGATTGTCTCGTAGAATCACTACAGTGTGGAAACAGGCCATTTGGCCCAACAAGTCCACATAGACCCTCCAAAGATTAACCCACCCAGACCTATTATGCTACCCTATTACTCTACATTTCCCCTGACTAATGCACCTAACCTACATATCCCTGAACACTATGGGCAATTTAGCATGGCCAGTTCACCTAACCTGCACATCTTTGGAATGTGGGAGGAAACCAGAGCTCCCAGTGGAAACCCATGCAGACACAGGGAGAATGTGCAAACTCCACACAGACAGCCACCCAAGGCTGGAACCCTGGTGCTGTTTGCAGCAGTGCTGACCACTGAGCCACCATGGATTGAAGTGTACAGGTTTATGAGAGACTTGGACAGGATGAATAAGAAGCAGCTGTTCCCCTTAGTTGAAGGGTCACTAACAGGGGGACATAATTTTAAAGTGAAAGGCAGAAGTTTTAGATAGGATTTGAAGAAAAATGTTTTCACCCAGAGGATAGTGGGAATCTGAATTCTGGGTGGTAGTTGAGGTGGAAACCTTGCAAATTTTAAAAAGTCATTTGATGAGCACTTGAAATGTCATAACATTCAAGGCTGTGGACCAAGTACTGGAAAGTGGGACACGTGTTATTTAGAGTTATTTGTTTTTGCAAGCTCAATGGTTCTAAGGGCCTCTTCTGTTTGAATCTATGAAAGTCCCCTCTGTGTATCTGCCAAATTGTTACATAAGCAATAATTATTATCAGAAAAAAACTGCACATAGAACTGTGGATGCTCCAATGCAAAACAAAGTAGAAATTGCTAGAGAAACTCATCAGGTCTGATAGCATCTGTGGAGAGAAAGCAGAGGTAACGTTTTGGGTCCAGTGACTCTTCTTTAGAACCCTTCTTTATTACTAGAACTCTAACTGCTGTTTTTAAACTTAAGGCAGTTGTCTTACTTTGGATAAATGACATGTATCAATGTCCCAACGCAACAAGCAATTTAGAGTTAGCTAATTGAAGAATATATTCAAAAAATGTCTCAGTATCGTGTTTGTGTTACTCTTCCCTGAACATAAGTCATAGAGAGTAGTTTTCCAGAAATTTATTTTCTTTTACCAATAGGACATAACTATTGTCTCAGCAACAGCAAACTGAAATCAAATTATTCCTTCCATATAAGATCACATCAAAAGATTAAATACAATAAAATTGTTCCTCGAGTGAGCTGTTTCCATCATGGTTTTACTGTAGGATAGATAATTGTATTTTCTTAAATATTCACAGTGGAGAACAAATTTATTGTAAAAGTAGGCGACCTTCAATCTTAAATACAGTGTTTTTGTTTTATGCTGCTGTTTTAAAGATGAATAACTTTCAAAAGATAATTCGTCTTTCTGTTTTCAGTAAATTGTGCAATGTCTTGGATCGACTGAGCATAATTGCAGAAGATGTTGTGAAAAGAACAGGATTCTTTGTAAATCACCCTGATTTTTATTGCAACACCTTGCGACCAGGTGAACGGTAAGACTGAATAAAAATTGAATTGAGTAGTTAGATATGAATAATCCAAGTAAAGTTGAAAATGAAAAGTTAAAATTATTGATTGCGAAGATATATAAGATTAGCTGTGAATCGTGCAATATGTAATTTATCTTCGAGTTCATTGTTCAGATTTTCATATTCATTCTTTTAACAGTTTTGATATGATTTACATTCAATTACTAGAGCTTTATTCAAAGAAGTTGAACCAAGACCATTTTTTTCAATAGAGATGTATAATGTAGCTTCCCAAAGTGCTTAGTGGACATAAAACAAAAACTAAAAACTATGCTGAGAAAGATATTGGGAGGTGTGAGTTTTGAGAAAAGCAATAAAGGAGAAGAGAGAGTTGGAAAGACAAAGTTTTAGAAAGCATTTGTTTTAATACATGTATATTTATTCTTGAGATTTGGGTATCCCTGGCTAGGCCAGTATTTATTGCTTAATTGTCCAGAGGACATGATAAGAATCAAGACATTGGTGTGGGTCTGGAGTCAAGTAGGCCAGAATGAGTAGGGATGGCAGATTTTCTTCCCTAAAGGGTATTATTGAATCAGATTGTATAACAGTTGACAGTGGTTTCATGCTTTTTGTTCAAGGTTTTTTTTCTTACTGAGTTGAATATTTTAACCACCTATCATGATGGGGTTCAAGCAGGTTCTGGTTTATTGCTAGTCCACTTAATAAATTTCAGGGTGTGGAGCTGAGATGATTAAGAAAGCTCACTAGTAGTGGGAAAAATGAGGGGTATGTGTTACATGAGACAAGGTCAAAGAGTTTAGCAAAATTGGAGAGACAAAATCATGAAGGAATTTGAATGAAAGACAGGAAGATCAGAACAAAGAAGATCAGGATTTAACTCCTTATTTAGAAATCCCTCAATGATTTTAATCATTTTAAATTCACCTTCTTTGCTCTGCAGTATATTCTAGGAAGATATTTCCCTGTTTTACTTATGATCCGCTCTTTTCATCTGTCATCAGAGTGGGAGCTTGCTGTTGCATTGACCCTATTCTCTGTGAAACCCGTGTTGGTCATTTTGCCTCTCCAGTTTCAATAACCTCAAAATCGATCTTTCTTACCATGTTTTCAGTGACTCTTCCTAATGTCTTTTGTGCAAGCTGTATGAATCTATTTCTTTGTCTACTGATGGATCACTTTGAAATGTTTGAAGATGTTGTACTCTATCCAACTTGTGTTCTCTCTCTGTCTTTCATACTCATTGTACCTTGACATTTTTTCACAGATGGGACGAACTTGGTGGATATAATCAAAATACTTGTCGCTTACAGGTAAAGTGAGGAATTGGAAATGTAATAGTTAAAATGTGACATCACAAAATGGCCTAAACATTGAGTATGGAGTTAATTAAGAATATAGTCTAAGTGATTATGCACATTACACAATGTACATCCTCAATGTCGTACTAACTTTTTTTAGCATCACATTGTTTGAGTGTTATTTAAGCTGTATCCGTCCATGTACGTAAAGAGAATTCCATAACACTCATAACTTGTGCCTTTTATGTGATGGAGGAGAATTCAGGAGACAAGTGATACCTTATTGGGATTGTATTACAGACCCCCTAATAGTCAGAGGGAAATTGAGAAACAAACTTGTAAGGAGATCTCAGCTATCTGTAAGAATAATTGGGTGGTTATGGTAGGGAATTTTAACTTTGCAAACATAGACTGGGACTCCCGTTGTGTTAAGGGTCTGGATGGGAAGGAATTTGTTAAGTGTGTACAAGACAATTTTCTGACTCAGTATGTGGCTGTACCTACTATAGAAGGTGCAAAATTTGACCTATTCTTGGGGAATAGGCAGGGCGGGTGACTTGGGTCTCAGTGGGGGAGCATTTTGGGGCCAGCAACCATAATTCTATTAGATTTAAATAATGATGGAAAAGGATACACCAGATCTAAAAGTTGAAGTTCTAAATTGGAGAAAGGCCAATGTTGACGGTATTAGGCAAGAACTTTCGAAAGCTGATTGGGGGCAGATGTTTGTAGGTAAAGGGACGGCTGGAAAATGGGAAGCCTTCAGAAATGAGATAACAAGAATCCAGAGAAAGTATAAACCTTTTAGGGTGAAAGGAAAGGCTGGTAGGTTTAGGGAAAGCTGGATGACGAAAGAAATTGAGGGTTTGATTAAGAAAAAGAAGGAAGCATATGTCAGGTATAGGCAGGATAGATCAAGTGAATCCTTAGAAGTGTATAAAGGAAGTAGGAGTATACTTCAGAGGGAAATCAAGAGGGAAAAAGGGGACATGAGAATAGAATTAAGGAGAATCTAAAGAGTTTTTACAAATACATTAAGGACAAAAAGGTAACTAGGGAGAAAATAGGGCCCCTCAAAGAACAGCAAGGTGGCCTTTGTGTGGAGCCGTAGAAAATAGGGGGGATACTAAATGAGTATTTTGCATCAGTATTTACTGTGGAAAAGGATATGGAAGATATAGACTGTGGGGAAATAGATGGTGACACCTTGGAAAATGTCCATTTTACCAGAGGAGGAAGTGCTGGATGTCTTAAAACGGGTAAAGGTGGCTAAATCCCCAGGACCTGATCAGGTGTGGGAAGCTAGAGAAGTGATTGCTGGGCCCCTTGCTGAGATATTTGTATCATCGATAGTCACAGGTGAGGTGCTGGAAGACTGGAGGTTGGCTAACGTGGTGCCACTGTTTAAGAAGGGTGGTAAGGACAAGCCGGGGGACTATAGACCAATGAGCCTGATGCCATTGGTGGGCACGTTGTTGGAGGGAATCCTGAGGGACAGGATGTTTGTGTACTTGGAAAGGTAAGGACTGATTAGGGATAGTCAACATGGCTTTGTGAATGGAAATTCATGTCTCACCAACTTGATTGAGGGCAGAGCAGTAGATGTGATCTATATGGACTTCAGTAAGGCATTTGACAAGGTTCCCCCCCTTGAGAGACTGATTAGCAAGGTTGGATCTCATGGAATACAGGGAGAACTAGCCATTTGGATGCAGAACTGGCTCAAAGGTAGAAGACAGAGGGCGGTGGTGGAGGGTTGTTTTTCAGGCTGGAGGCCTGTGACCAGTGGAGTTCCACAAGGATCGGTGCTGGGCCCTGTACTTTTTGTCATTTACATAACTGATTTGGATGCAAGCATAAGAAGTACAATTAGTAAGTTTGCAGATGACACCAAAATTGGAGGTGTAGTGGACAGCGAAGAGGGTTACCTCAGATTACAACAGGACCTTGACCAGATGGGCCATTGGACTGAGAAGTGGCAGATTGCGTTTAATTCAGTTAATGTGAGGTGTTGCATGTTGGGAAAGCAAATCTTATCAGAACTTATGCACTTAATGGTAAGATCCTAGGGAGTGTTGCTGAACAAAGAGACCTTGGAGTGCAGGTTCATAGCTCCTTGAAAGTGGAGTCGCAGGTAGAGAGGATAGTGAAGAAGGCTTTTGGTATGTTTTCCTTTATTGGTCAGAGTATTGAGTACAGGAGTTGGGAGGTCATGTTACAGCTGTATAGAACATTGGTTAGGCTACTGTTAGAATATTGCGTGCAATTCTGGTCTCCTTACTATCGGAAAGATGTTGTGAAACGTGAAAGGGTTCAGAAAAGATTTACAAGGATGTTGCCAGGGTTGGAGGATTTGAGCTATAGGGAGAGGCTGAACAGGCTGAGGCTGTTTTCCCTGGAGCATCAGAGGCTGAGGGGTGACCTTATAGAGGTTTACAAAATTATGAGAGGCATGGATAGGGTAAATAGGCAAAATCTTTTCCTTGAGGTCGGGGAGTTCAGAACTAGAGGCATAGGTTTAGGGTGAGAGGGGAAAGATATAAAAGAGACTTACAGAGCAAGTTCTTCACACAGAGGGTGATACATGTATGAATGAGCTGCCAGAGGAAGTGGTGCAAGCTGGTACAAGTGCAATATTTAAGAGGCATTTGGATGGGTATATGAATAGGAAGGAGGGATATGGGCCGGGTGCTGGTGGGTGGGACTAAATTGGGTTGGGATATCTGGTCGGCATGGACGGGTAAGACCGAAGAGTCCGTTTCCATGCAGTACATCTCTATGATGAGTTATTCATTGCAAATTCTGAGCCTCTAATGTGGTCTTAATAGCCACAACATATATGTGACTGATCCCATTCACTATCCAGTCAAGGTTCAACCCCGGATTACAGTATGTTTTATTTTAAAAGCTGTTTAAGTGGCTTGAGATAAGTCAAAGATGATGCATTGGTAAGCTGAGAGCCATGTATGAAAAGCTAGAAAAAATGCAAACCAGGTCATTGTTCTATCCAAATAAAAACCTTTAGACGAATGAAAACTTTATGAATGTCTATTGCCATTCTGGAAGATTGTGTGAAGAGGCTGTGGACATTATCCTTACTTTCTGAATGAGCTATCATTGGGTACCTTATCAAACGCCTTGCTAAAACCCATGTACGCCACATCCACTGCTCTACCTTCATCAGTGTGTTTTGTCACATCCTCAAAGAATTCAATAAGGTTTGTGAGGCATGACCTGTCCCTCACAAAGCCATGCTGACTACCTGTAATCAAGCTATCATTTTCCAAATAATCATAAATTCTGTCTCTCAAAATCCGCTCCAATAATTTTTCCACCACAGTTGGAAGACTGACTGACTGGTCTGTAATTCCCAGGATTATCCCTATTCCCTTTCTTGAACTGAATATATGTCTGATTAAACCTGAACTCTGCTATTATGCTGGGATTTTCAGATGATTTTATCTCCAATGACAATTAATATTATTTTCCATAACTGAATGTAAATTCAGACTGCTTGTCTGACATTCCAGAGTTCTTAGATTTCCTAGTTAATTGGGATATGCATTCTTTGTAGAAACATATTTCTTTTGGGAATTCCCATCATTTAAAGAGTACAGAAGACAATTTAACTAGCATGATTTAATTGCTTGTGACAACTGCACTTTGTGAGAGTCTCCTCGTTAGACAGGCAATTGTGAGTTGATTGCCTACTGAGTCATTGAATGTGTGATTTGACAACTGACGGATACTTCAAAGCTTCCTCTATTATGTAACAGTAGTCAGTTTGGCTATTCACTATATCCAGCCATTTAATTTCTTGTCATGGCAAAATCCCTTGGTTGTGAGAGCTCATATGGCTTAGGATATCAGTTCAAAGGTTCAATGTTTTGTTACAGTTGTGTCCAAGAACAAATAAATGTGTCAGTGAGAGATATAACATTTTCCTGACTAATGTGCTCCCTTTTAACTTTATATAATTCCACTTCTTGATAATGGTAAATAAATGACAAATGTAATTGAATATACTTAAATGTGAGTTGGCTCATATTCATCTGCAGAATAAGATAAGCAATGAATGTAGAGAAGCAGAAGTTTAAGAATAAAAATGTACACTTTTTTAAAAAGCAACACAAGTCAGTATTACGTCTGTAAATTTGGACAGACAGTGCCGTAGTTAACATCATCAGACTAGTAACCCAAAGCCCATGCTAATGCTCTGCATCTGCCATCTTCCTTGACAGCGTGTTCCAGTATCTATCACTCTCTGCTTTTAAAAAAAGGTGGGGAGGAGTCTGGATCTGGGTATGATACTTTTTGAAGAGTCGGTGTGTACTCAATGGGCTGAATGGCCCCTTTCTGCAGAGAAGGGATTTTGTGATTCTGTAATTTTTTTTGGTAATAACTATATTTATCTTTATCTTTATCTTGTCTTATCTTATTTTATCTTATCTATTTATTTATGTAAACACATAGCCACCTTTTATGAGGCACTGATTCTTACTCTTTTCTTGTTGTTTTTCTCTTGAATGGCAGCTGCTCTCTGCCATTCACACCACCTCCAGACCAATCTTTGCACCCCATTATCATTGTCTTGATTTGATTTGAATTATTGTCATGTCTACCTAAATGCAGTGAAAAGCTTTGTTTGCAAGCAATACAGGCAGATCAAAGTAAGCAAGGACATACAGATTGTAGGCTATAAAAAATTTGGACAAAATGAGGAATACTAGTTACACCGCACAGGACACGCGCAAAGTAAGATCAGCATTACTTGAAGTTAGAGAATCCATTCATCAGTCTAATAATAGCAGGGAAGAAATTGTTCTTGAACCAGCTGGTGTGTGTTCAGGTTTCTGTATCTTCTGTCTGACTGCAGAGGTTGTCAGAGACCATTACTGGGGTGAGATGGGTCTCTGATAATGTTGGCAGCTTTTCCGTGGCAATGGGATGTGTAAATGGAGTCCATGAATGGGAGGTTAACTTCTGCGATGGTTTTGGCTGTGCACACAATCTTCTATAGATTCTTACGGTTCTGGACACAGCAGTTGCCATACCAGGCCATTATGCACCTGGACAATGTGCTTTCTGCGGTGCATCTGTAAAAGTTGCTGAGGGTCCTTATGGACATGCCAAATTTCCTGAGCCGCCTGAGGAAGACATGGCATTGTTGTGCCTTCTTGACCATCGCATCTACTTGGGAAGTCTAGGACAGGTTGTTGCTTATCGTCACTCCTAGGAATTTGATGCTCTGTTGATGTAGATGGGGGTATGTTCTCCTCCTTTCTTTCTGAAGTCAATTAGCAGTTCTTTAGTTTTGCCAACATTGAGAGAGATCTGTTATCATTGCACTATGTCAACAAGCCCTCTATCTCCTTTCTATATTCTGACTCATGTTTCCTCTTTCTCCACCAATGCTTTTGTTATTTAATCTCTTCTGTCTTCAATTTTATCATTGAATCTCCCTTTTGTTCTTTTTCCAAACCTCCTCCTATCTTTCACTTGCTTAACTTTTCCCAGTTCTGATGAACAACCATTAACCTGAGAAGTTAACTTTTTATTTTCACTCCATATATCTTCTGCTATAGTAGGTAATTATATATATCTTGAAATGTTTAGAAATTTTTCAAAGTCTGGAATGACGTAAATTTTGTGCAAGACAGGTCTTTAAAAATTGAAAATAAAACAAGTGTTGCAGGCTTTCCATACTGAAACCAAACATTTTTGGAAAATCGCTGACTTCTGTGTATTGAATAATCTAATATTTCTAAATCTACTGAAAGAGAAATTATAATAATGATTTAATAGTGCAGCACAACAATAAATCCTGTTTAACTTTTGTTTCAGACAGGTGTCCTGAGGACAAACTGTGTTGACTGTTTAGATCGTACAAACACTGCTCAGTTTATGGTGGGAAAATGTGCTTTGGCATACCAGCTCTATGCAATAGGTGTAATTGACAAACCAAGACTGCAGTTTGACACTGATGCTGTTCGGTAAGCAATCTATATCCTTGTATGGATTCTAGCTGCTTTAATTTGTTTAATTTACAGATTTTCTTTCGTTTTCTGATTTCACCCTTCCCTTTCAGTAATCGGAAAAATCTGGCATTGTTCACTGCTTTTTCACCAGCTCTACACCTGTGTGCTTAATGCTCCTGAACTTAATATATGCAAATCCATACAGTGGGGACCACATTTGCTTCCCTTATTCTTTAAAGCTAGCATAATCTGGCAAACATAGAGTCATAGTCATAGAGTCATAAGAGATGCACAGCATGGAAACAGACACTTCGGTCCAACCTGTCCACACTGACCAGATATCCCAACCCAATCTAGTCCCACCTGCCAGCATCCAGCCCATATCCCTCCAAACCCTTCTTATTCATATACCCATCCAAATGTCTCTTAAATGTTGCAATTGAACCAGCCTCCACCACTTCCTCTGGCAGCTCATTCCATACACGTACGACCCTCTGTGTGAAAAAGTTGCCCCTTAGGTCTCTTTTATATCTTTTACCTCTCACCCTAAACCTATGCCCTCTAGTTCTGGACTCTCCGACCCCAGGGAAAAGACTTTCTCTATTTACCCTATCCATGCCCCTCGTAATTTTGTAAACCTCTATAAGGTCACCCCTCAGCCTCCGACGCTCCAGGGAAAACAGCCCCAGCCTGCTCAGCCTCTCCCTGTAGCTCAGATCCTCCAACCCTGGCAGCATCCTTGTAAATCTTTTCTGAACCCTTTCAAGTTTCACAACATCTTTACGATAGGAAGGAGATCAGAATTGCACGCATTATTCCAACAGTGGCAGTTATAGAATTTTATTTTGTAGTAAATTTAACCATTAAAAGTGAGTACATTTAGTCTGGATAGTTTGAAATTACAAAAAGATCTAGATTGATTAAGTGAACAGACAAATATAGCAAATGAAGTATAATGTGGGAAAATGTGAAGTTGTTATTTTATCTGGGCATTTTTGTTTTTAAAAAGCAATATCTCAATGATCAGATTGCAGAAGAAAATGGATTTCCTCCTGCATGAGTCACAAAAGTTTGGATCATGGACAACAACTAATTGGGAAAACTAACAGTATTGAAAGTTACCTCATGGAGAACTGAATACGAAAGTAGAGAGATTATGCTTACCAGGTCACTGGTAAGACACATGGCATACTGTTCACAATCTGGGTCACCTTATTTAAGAAAGGAATTAGTCCAGAAACTGTTTACTGGGCCAATATCTGAGCAACAGGAATCATCCAGGAAATTATAGGCCAGTTAGCCTTACATCAGTGGCAGGTGAATTATTGGAGAAGATTGTTAGAAACAACACTTACTCACATTTGGAAAAGAATGGACTAATTAATGATTGTCAGCCTGGCTTTTTTGTCAGGGAGCTGTCGCTTCCCAAATTTCTCTCCAATTTGATTGAGTTTTTTTGAGGAAGTGATGAAGCTGATTGAAGGTAGGGCAGTGGTTATTATCTGCATGGACTTTACTAAAGCATTTGACCAGGTCATTCATGGTATGCTGCTCCAGAAGATTAAGCCACTTGGGATTCACAGTGAATTGGTAAGGTGGATGCAAAATTGGCTTGGTCATAGAAGACAGAAGGTAGTTGTAGAGGGATGTTTTTTCTGACAGAAGGTCTTTGATCTTTGGTATTCCACAAGGTTCAGTGCTGGGACCTCCTAGTTTGTAACATGTCTAAATGATTTGGATAAAAATGTAGGTGTTCCAGTTAATAAGTTTGCAGAAAAAACATGAAAATTGGTGGAGTTGTGGATAGTTAAAAAGGTGTTCATTCTTTTTCTCACTTGGAAATGTCAAATACTAGGAGGCAAATGTTTTAAGTTGAGAAGCAGGAAAATTTGAAGGAAATGTGCAAGGTAGTTTTTTTTATGCAGAGAATGCTATGTGCTTGTAATGCGCTGCTAGAGGCAATGATCGAATCAGATACGATAGCAATGTTTAAGAGGCATTTTGGTAGACACATAAACAGCCAGGGAATGGGGGATTACAAACCACGTGCAAGCTGATGGAATTTGGTTTAGCGTAGTATTGTGGTTACCATAGCCATAAGGCCTGTTCTTGCACTGTACTATTCTGTGGTCTGTGGAATGGATGGGATGTTTTGTGAAGAAAGGTTTGACAACTAGACTTGTATCCAGTGCACTTTAGAACACTGATTGAAATATATAAACTCCTGAAGAGTCTAAGCAGGGTAGATATGGAGAGGATGTTTCCTCTTAAGAGAGATTCTAGAACTAAGGTTCACTGTTTAAAAATCAGGAGTCACCCATTTCAGATTGGGATTTGAGTCTTTGGAGCTTCTTCCTGCAACTGGTGAAAGCTGAACCTTGAAAATGTAACAGCAAAAGTAGATTAATTCTTGTTGAGCAAGGTCCTAAAAGTTTATTTCAGTAGCTGAGAATTTGGATTTGAGATTACTATCAGCCACGATCTGATTGTGACAGAACAGGTTTGAGGGGCTGAACAGCTTACTCTTGATTTGTATGTTTGTATAATAGCCTGAAATCATATCCCAAAATGTCTTGAATTTGTCCAGTTCCAGTTTTAAAGTGTGGGACAAAGACAGGAAATGCATCCACTCTCAGGAGACAAATCGATTATTGAAACCTTTTCAGACAGTACATTTCTTCAGTTTTGCAGCTTTTCTATTTGTAATCAGTGTTGGCCAAATTTCTCAAGACCCAGTGAATCTAGTAGGTAAAAAAAGATGAGAAAGGACAGATTGATTAGTTAAGTGTAATTGCAACATGCATAGGAGTCAGAGGTGTTTCCTCCGGGTCCAACAAACTGATGTGTAAACCCTGAGACACCATTCCCGGCTCCCCACACCCTCCCCCCACCCCCAATCTATCTGCTCCTGAGCTGCACCCTGTCCAGGATTTCTACATCAAGGATGAAGCCAATCTTGTTAATCAGCTAGTTTTTGTTGAGGGTTTTTTTAAATGCGTGCCCTAGAATTGGAACTGCAATTTTGGAAGAAACACACATTTACTGTTTTCCAGCCTCCAACTCCTCCATGCTGCTGCAAAAACATGTTAGTATTGGATATTCATATCTGTCTGATGCAGTTTTGTGCTCCATGCATACCTTTACCTAGTATTAACTAGCATGTGGCACCAAGAATTATCCAGAGATTACAACCTTTTGAGGACCTGCTTTTTTAATGGAGTGCCAAATTCCCTGAATTCTTGATGCAATACCTCATTTTTTATTATACCTATATAGTTAGTACTAATGAGTAACACGACTTCTGTCTTATCACTTGGCCCTTTCAGGATCTATGTGAACTTCAGTAAGGCGTTCAACAAGGTTCCCCATGGGAGATTGATTAGCAAGGTTAGATTTCATGGAATACAGAGAGAACTAGCTATTTGACTACAGAACTGGATGAAAGGTAGAAGACAGAGGGTGGTAGTGGATGGTTGTTTTTCAGATTGGAGGCCTGTGACCAGTGGAGTGTCACAAGGGTTGATGCTGAGTCCATTACTTTTCGTCATTTATATAAATGATTTGGATGTGAACTTAAGAGGAATAGTTAATAAGTTTGCAGGTGACATCAAAATTGGAGGTGTAGTGGACAGCAAAGAAGGTTACCTCTGATTACAACGGGATCGTGATCAGATGAGCCATGTGGCTGAGGTGTGACAGAAGGAGTTTAATTTAGATAAATGTGAGGTGGTGCATTTTGGGAAAGCAAATCTTAGCAGGACTTATACACTTAATGGTAAAGTCCTAGGCAGCGTTGCTGAACAAAGAGACCTTGGAGTGCAGGTTCATAGCTCCTTGACAGTAGAGTCACAGGTATATACGATAGGAAGGCATTTAGTATGCTTTCCTGTATTGGTCAGAGTATTGAGTACAGGATTTGGGAGATCATGTCCTGGCTGTACAGGACATTGGTTAGGTAAAAACAAGGACAGAAGATGCTGGAATCCAGATTAGAGTGGTGCTGGAAAAGCACAGCAAGTCAGGCAGCATCCGAGGAGCAGGAAAATCGACGTTTCGGGCAAAAGCCCTTCATCAGGAATAGAGGCAGAGTGCCTACAGAGTGGAGAGATAAATGAGAGGAGGGTGGGGGTTGGTTAGGCCACTTTTGGAATATTGCGTGCAGTTCTGGTCTCCTTATCGGAAGGATGTTGTGAAACTTGAAAGAGTTTGGAAAAGATTTACAAAGATGTTGCTAGAGTTGGAGGATTTGAGCTATAGGGCGAGGTTGAATAGGCTAGGGCTGTTTTCCCTGGAGCGTCGGAGGCTGAGGGGTAACCTTATAAAGATTTATAAAATCATGAGAGGCATGGATAGGGTAAATAGACAGTCTTTTCCCTGGGGTGGAGGAGTCCAGAACTAGAGGGTGAGAAGGGAATGATAAAATAGAGACCTAAGGGGCAACCTTTTCACGCAGAGGGTGGTGCGTATGTGGAATGAGCTGCTAGAGGAGAAGTCTAGTACAATTGCAACATTTAAAAGGCATCTGGATGTGTTTATGAATAGGAAGGGTTTGGAGGGATATGGGCTGGGTGCTGGCAGGTGGACTAGATTGGGTTGGGATATCTGGTCAGCATGGATGAGTTGGACCCAAGGGTATGTTTCTGTGCTGTATATTTCCATGACTCTGTCTTGAAAGGGCAAGTTGTTCAGTAAGCTCTGGCCCTAGAGAAGAAGCACAGCATCCTGGAGTCATGTCTGCAGCCTCAGAAATGTTGTCTGCTCCCGTAACTAATGAATCTGCTACGACTATTGTTTCTCCCTCCCCTTCTTTAGTCAAGTGCTTTAAGCATGGTTCTTTCTGCACTCCCCAAAGGAAACAGTTCTTTCATCAGCTTCCAATTTGGAAAACCAATTTGTGAGCTAGAACTTAGGGGACTTCTGCACTACCTGTGTATGAGGGTCTTGGATTTCTGCCTCCTCCCACAGCACTGAAACAGTCATTCTGAAAGTCACAACTTAATACTTTATGATTGATAAATTATCTAATCTTCTGAATTTGTTTGTAGCTTTCATCATATTTTGACTATATTATCGTCTTCTAACATCTCCCATCCATTGTCCACTTGGGTGGAAATCCCCTTGTCTGGTTTCATCATTACTATTTAACCAACTGATTTGACAATTATCTGTAGTGACTCATGTTACCAGTGTGAGGCCATAGCCTCTGGGATCACCAAGAATCAAACCTTGACCCTTTTGCTTTTGTATTCATATGCTGTCTCTCTGTGACATCACAGAGCACATCATCAAGTTCTGAGGGTATCATGATGACTCTGAACTCTTTTTCACTGCTAGCTCATTCAACCTCACCATTCTGTGATTTGCCACACTGTGTGGCTGGTATCCAATATTGGATGAACAGAAACTGCCTCCACCTAAAGACTAGGATTGGATCTGTCTTTGGTTCATGCTACAAAGTCCATTTCCTGACCGTTGTTTACATCTATTACCATGGCAATTGCCTGAAGCTGAGTCTAGACATTTGACCTTATTGGTTTGTTTGAATCTAAGTTGAGCTCCCAGTCATGCACATGCTCCATCTCTAAATTGAAATCTCCATAACATAACCCTATTTCAATCCTATCTCCGGTCATCTGCTGCTGAGACCATACGCTGTTGCCAAAGCCTTGAATGTTCCAGTGCTCTTCTATCCAGTCTCCCAAATTCTATCTTATGTCAATTTATAGTCATCCAAAACTCCATACCCTTTTTTCTTTCCCCATTACCCCGTGCTAGCTGACTTTCTGTGGCTCCTTGTGCAGTCATGCTTTTAAAATCCTCATCTTTGATTTCAAATCTCAAAAAGGCTTCATCCCTTCCCTATCACTATTATTTCCTTCACTCATACAACTTATCTCTACATCCGGCCAATTCTGGATTCTTGCACAATCTCCAATTCTGACCTCTCTACCTCTGATAACCATACTTTCTGCAGCTTCCCACTCCCAGCAATGAAATCTCCTCCCTACACATCTCCTCTTCTCTTTAAAAACCTACTCTTTCAGCTATCCTGCCTTGATGTTTCTTCCTGTGGCTTAGTGTGAGAGATTTTTTAATTGCTAGCATTTAAATCTCTTTGAGGTGTTTTGTATGGTACAACAGGAGGGAGACTGGTGGGAGAACTGGATGGGCATGCAAGTAAAACTAAAATATTCAAAATGCAAACTTGAACTTCAAGATGTTCTTATTTTTACACCTTAGTAAAGAAAGTAAAATTACTGTTAAATTAATTTCATGGTAGATTATTTGAAGAACTGTATGAAGATCATGGTGATACACTATCTTTGCAATATGGAGGTTCACAGTTAGTACATCGGGTGAAAACCTACAGGAAGATTGCACCATGGACACAACATTCTAAGGACATCATGCAAACACTTTCTAGGTACTACAGTAATGCATTTTCAGGTAATCTATGACTTTTATAATGTTTTAAACATTTTGTAACATGTTAAGCTTCTCAAAAGTATACTCTGATGCAATCCTGATATTGTGCTTGAGCTGCGAAAAGATTTTTATGAATTTTTCTTTGTGCATGCATTACATTATATGTCTACATCCATTGCCACTGAAAGTTTTTGCCACTTTCAAGGAGCAATGAACTTGCACTCCAAGATCTCTTTGCTCAGCAACATTCCGTAGGACCTTACCATTAAGTGTATAAGTCCTGCTAAGATTTGCTTTCCCAAAATGCAGAACCTAGCATTTATCTGAATTAAACTTCGTTTGCCACTTCTCAGCCCCTTGGCCCATCTGGTCAAAATCCTGTTGTAATCTGAGGTAACCCTCTTCGCTGTTCACTACACTTCCAATTTTGGTGTCATCTGCAAACTTACTAACTATACCTCTTATGCTCACATCCAAATCATTTATGTAGTTGACAAAACGTAGTGGACCCAGCACCGACCCTTGTGGCACTCCACTGGTCACAGGCCAGTGGGTTTTGATATCTTTTGATTTCCCTGCCTAACATAAATCTATTAGGGTATATTAAAATCACAATCTGATCAGCCATAATTCCATTAATGGCTTAGCAGTCTTGAGGGACCAAGTGTTCTACTTTTGCTTCTATTCCATATGTTCATAAACACCACCACCATCACCTTAATGAAAATCAAAATGATTTACCCTTCCTCAAAGAAGCTGGGTTCATGACACAAACTGTCCTGACATCTGTTTTGCATATTCATAGTTAAGACCCTGCTTCCTGCTTCCATTCTTTCCAAAGTTCATTGACTCCTGAAACAATTCTCTTTTTAAAAAAGAACTTGGTTGTTTATAAATCCCCCTGTTGCCTAGCTGCTTTCTAACTGTGACTTTCTATAATGGCACTTCCAGTAAGGCCAGTGTCAAATCTTGAAAAGAGGATCATGTCCATCTCACTGAGAGATCACTGTTTTCAAAGTGGAGCAGTAACTATATAATAAATCTGAGTTGTGTGTTTTTATTGTCATCATCTTTGTAATGGATAAAATGTGGGATTGGAAACAATCTCTAGATCACTGAGCTTGCAATAGGAAAGTTAATGTTTCAAGGGAGTGGAGTTCATTACAAGAACAGTTAAACAATGGTTTTAATATTCCCAGTGTCTATTTTGAGGAAATGTTGACTCCAAACCTTTATTTAATGGAAGTGATGAAGAGGTTGAAGGTTGGTGTTGGTATTGGATATTAAAATTAAGTTTTTAATCTTAGTTGCATCATCATGAGGTGAGACCAATGAAGGCAAGACATCTTCTATAGTATTACCAGACCATAGGACTGTTCTGTTATTAGAGTGAGATGACTGGTGGTTTAACCTGAGAGTCACTATGTTTCAGGCCAGGGGAGAGGTTGAGAGGGAGAGCCGGTCATGGTAAAACCTCAGCAATGACGGAATTGAACCCATGTTGTTGGCATCTTGCACTCGCAAAATAGCCATCCAGCCAACTGAGCCATCAGACTCACTAAGGAGATTGTACAAAGTTAAAAATCACACAGCACCAGGTTATAGTCCAACAGGTTTAATTGGAGGCACACCTAGCTTTTGGAACGTCGCTCCTTCATCAGTGATAGTGGAGAACTCAATCCTAAGACACAGAATTTATAGCAAAAACTTAGTGTGATGTAACTGAAATTATACATTGAAAAATGCCTTGATTGTCTGTTGAGTCTTTCATCTGTTTGAATACCATGATAGTTTCACTTCTTTCATGTGTAAATCACAAAACTTTTTCTTTACAAGGTGCATTCTCCAGTTAGCTGTAACAATGGGTAATAGCCCCCTGTGTTCTCTGTCTATGCCATGATGTTCAGATTGATTCTAATCTAAAAAGTGAGATAACAGAGTTTTACGTGAATCCATGCAGTTTTTGAGCAAAGTACAATGTAACTCTATAAGTACAACTCCCCACACCAGACACGCACACACACTCCCACATTCACACATGCACCCCCTCACCACACACCTCTTTCTCTCTCACTCTCTCTCTCTCTCATTCACTCACACACTCACTCACACTCACAACCTCCAGCCCAGACAGACACACGCACACAGACCTTCGTGCACACATATATTTTGTGCGGTGAATTTGTACTTGTAGAGTTACATTGTACTTTGCTCAAAAACGGCATGAATTCCTGTAAAACTCTGATTCTAATCTAAAAAGTGAGATAACAATCTCAACATCATGGCATAGACAGAGAACACTGGGGCTATCACCCATTGTTATAGCTAACTGGAGAACGCACCTTGTAAAGAAAAGGTTTTGTGATTTATACATGAAAGAAGTGAAACTATCATGGTATTCAAACAGACGAAAGACTCAACAGACAATCAAAGTATTTTTCAATGTATAATTTCAGTTACATCGCACTGTAAATTTTTGCTATGAATTCTGTGGCTTCCAATTAAACCTGTTGGACTATAACCTGGTGTTGTGTGATTTTTAACTTTGTACACCCCAGTCCAACACTGGCATCTCCAAATCATAAGGAGATTGTGATTGACTGGTGTGTGGCTTGGGACTATTTTACCAAATGCTTCCCTCATAGCCCTTTTCCACAGTGACAGATGTCTAAGACAAGTGTAAGTTAAATACTTAATGCTATATATTATGGAAAATTCTATCCCATCTAAAACATCAAATATCTATTGAAATATGTAAGTTTTTTATTTTGTGTTTAACAGATTTTTTTTAATGTTATAGATGCTGATAGACAGGACGCTATAAATTTGTTTCTTGGAGTCTTCCAGCCAAGCGAAGGAAAATTTCATCTTTGGGAACTTCCGACTGACTATTACTTGCATCACAAGAACACAATGGAACTGTTGTGTCCCAAGAGAAGGTGGTGTATAACAGGGATATCCGATCTTTTTGCAAGTTGTGGAAGGGGGAGTTTGGGAGGGTGAAGCAGCAACATTTCAACTTCTTTCTGAGGTTGGGGGATGGTTGATGAGAAACAAAATCAGGCGCACCAGTAAACACGAATTTCAAAAAAATTAATCAAAGCAATCAATAGATAATTTAAGTAAATGAGTAGTTGGTAAAAATGGTAATTAAAAAGTAAGCAAAATTAACTCTCACAGGTGTGCATTGCCTCCTCTCTCAGGCTGGTTTACAGAGAGCATTCTGAGAAGAGAAGATTTGAAGGGGAATGGGATGTGTGTGTGTCCAGCTCACTCACTGTCTCAGGGTTCAGACCCTGTTAACCCTTTCCCATTCACATGGGCATCCCCTCTTTGCGCACACATCCCTCTGTCGTGAAAGGACCACCTCTTGTGCATTGCCTCCATTTCTCGCAGGTGTGCATTGCCCCCTCTCTCTCAGATGCGCATTTGCCTTCTGCCCCTCACATTTCCTCTCTCTCACACCTCCCCCTCCCAGTGCTTTCTCCCTCCACTTCACTTGCATATGTGTAATCTCTCTCCCCCTGTTTAGCACAAGCACACTCACCTTCACATGAATCTTGCAGTCCTCCTTCACTCTCAGACAATCTCATGCTCTCTCTGTCTCCCTAATGTGTTCTCACATGCTCTCTTTCCGTTCCTAATATGCATTCATTTGCTGAGCCTCCCTCTCATATCTGCTCATCCTTCCCCCGTCACCCTCTATCTCTTACTATTTGCTCTCCCCCTGCTGTTACTGATGCACCCCAACCTCCCACCTGTCAACCACTCACCCTGCCCACCCCCAAATTCATTACCTCACCCTCCCTCTTCATACTTAAGATACCTTCCATTATGTTTTGTGACACTACCACCATGTGAAATGGGACAAACTTTGACAGATCCAGCTAGATTCAATTACCAAGGAAAGACAGTGGTGCAGTGTTTGTTTCACTAGACTCATAATCCAGAACGCCAAGCTCATATCCTGAGGATATGGGTTTGAATCCCAACATGACAAATAGTGAAATTTGAATTTAATAAGAAATCTGGGGTTAGAAGCTAGTCTAATGACAACAATGAAGCTGTTGATTAGAAAAGCCCATCTAGTTTCACTAGTGTCCTTCAGGGAAGACAATCTGATGTCGTTACCTGGTTTGCCCTACATGTGATTCCAAACTCTGAATGATGTGAATTGACTCTTACCTGCCCTCTGAAATCACTTAGAACATCATTTAGTGATAGCCAACAAATGCTGACATTGCTGGTATCACCTACAAAGATAAGAATTATGAAATAAAAACTCTTAATTATGGACCATATCCCCAACTCCACTGTTGCCATCAAGCACGCAAATCCACACTCACTCGATGAAGAATGCAGAGACCCTGCTAGGAACAACAACAGGTATTCCTAAAAGTGAGGTGTCAACTTGGTGAAATGACAACACACAGCCACTTGTTTACCAAATAATTGAGTCTGCATGCAGTAGACTGGGCTAAGGGAACATATAACTAAAGAATCACACAATTCTTCAGTATCCAGTTTGTGATTGTTGGTGGACAATCAAACAACTCCCTGTAGTTCAAGACACCACAGATATCCTCATCCACAACCACGTGTGAGCCCTGCATATCACTGAAAAAAACAAAGCTGAAAAATTATATCTATCTATTAGTCAGAAGTGCAGAGTAAGTGATCCAACTTTGCACCCTCTGGAAGTCCCCACTATCTCAGATGCCAGACTTCAATCAATTTGATTCACTCACCTGGCTAAGGGCACTGAGACTGACAACATTCTGACTGTATAATTAAAGACCTGTTCTTCAGAACTTGCCACAGCCCTAGCCAAACTATTCCAGTACAATACAACTCCTGGTATCTAATGGCATGTGAAAAATTGCCCATGTACATCCAGGACAAATCCAACTTAGCCAAATACCGCTTTATCAGATTAAACTCCATCAGCAAAGTCATGAAAGGTGCCATTGATAATGCAATCAAGCAAGGGAATAACCAGCTCACTGGTGCTCATTTTGGTTTCCCCAAGGCCACTTGGCTTCTGACCTCATTGCATCCTTGAACCACAAATGGACAACAGTGCTGAATTTCAGAGGTGAAGTAATGGTGACTGGTCTTGACGTTAAGACCACATTTGACCAAGTGTTGCCGCAGGACTCCTAGCAAATCTGAAGTCATTGAGTCATAGAGATGTATAGCATGGAAACAAACCCTTCAGTCCAACTTGTCTATGCCAACCAGATATCCTAACCTAATCTAGTCCCATTTGCTGACACTTGGCCCATATCCCTCTAAAACCTTTCCATTTGTATATCCATCCACTAACCTTTTCAAGGTTGTAATTGTACCAGCCTGCACTATTTTCTCTGGCTGCTCATTCCATACACTCACCATGCTCTGTGTGAAAAAGTTCCCCCTTAGATCCCTTTTAAATTTTTGCCCTAAACCTATACCCTCTTGTGCTGGACTCCCCCACCTCAGGGAAAAGACCTTGTCTATTTACCCTAACCATGCTCCTCATCATTTTATAAACCTCTGTAAGGTCACCCTTCAGCCTCTGATGCTCCAGGGAAAACAGCCCCAGCCTATTCAACCTCTGCCTATAGCTCAAACCCTGCAACCTTGACAAAATCCTTGTAAATCTTTTCTGAACCCTTTCAAGTTTCACAACAACCTTCCCACAGCCAGGAGACCAGAATTGAATACAATATTCCAACAGTGGCCGAACCAGTGTCCTGTGCAGCTGCAACATGACCTCCCAACTGTTTATACTCAATGCTCTGACGAACAAAGGAAAGGATACCAAATGCCTCCTTCACTGTCCTATCTACCTGTGACTCCACTTTCAAGGAACTATGAATCTGCACTCCAGGTCTCTTTCTTCACAATCAGGGCGTTACCATTAAGTGTATAAGTCCTGCTCTGATTTGCCTTTCTAAAGTACAGCACCTCATATTTATCTAAATTTAACTCCATTTGCCACTCCTCGGCCCATTGGCCCATCTGATTAAGATCCCTTTGTACTCTGAGGTAATCTTTTTCACTGTCCACTACACCCCCAATTTTGGTGTCAGCTGCAAACGTACTAACCATACCTCCTATGTTTACATCCAAATCATCTGTATAAATACCGAAAAGCAGTGGACCCAACACCGATCCTTGTGGTGCACCTCTGATCACATGCTTCCAGTCTGAAAGGCAACCTTCCACCAACAAACTCTGTCTTCTACCTTCGAGCCAGATCTGTGTCCAAATAGCTAGTTCTCCCTGTATTCCATGTGATCTAACCTTGCTAATAGTCTCCCATGAGGAGCTTTGTCGACCACCTAACTGAAGTCCATGTAGATCATACGTATCACTCTGCCCTCATCAATCCTCTTTGTTACTTCTTCAAAAAACTCAATCAAGTTAGTGAGACATGATTTTCCATACACAAAGCCATGTTAACTAGTCCTAATCAGCCCTTGCCTTTCCAAATATATGTCCATCCTGTCCCTCAGGATTTCCTCCAACAATGTGCCCCCTACCAATGTGAGGCTCACCGGTCTATAGTTCCATGGCTTTTCCTCACCACTTTTCTTAAGTAGTGGTACCACATTAGCCAACCTCCAGTCTTCTGGCACCTCACCTATGATTATCGATGATACAAATATCTCAGCAAGGGGCCCAGCAATTGCTTCCCTACCTTCCCACAGAGTTCTAGGGTACACCTAATTTAGTCCTGGTGATTTGCCCACTTTTATGCGTTTTAAGACATCTAACACTACCTCATCTGTAATATGGACATTTTTCAAGATGTTGCCATCTATTTCTCCACATTCTATATCTTCAATATCCTTCTCCATAGTAAACATGGATGCAGAGTACTCGTTTAACACGTCCCCATCTCCTGCAATTCCACATGCAGGCTGCCTTGCTGATCTTTGAGAGGCCCTTTTCTCAAGGAGAAAGTGAGGACTGCAGATGCTGGAGATCAGAGTTGAGAGTGTGGTGCTGGAAAAGCACAGCAGATCAGAGGAGTAGGAGAATCAACTTTTCAGGCACAAAGGCTTATTCCTGATGAAGGCTATATGCCTGAAATGTCAATTCTCTTACTCCTCAGATGCTGCCTGACCTGTTGTGCTTTTCCAGAGCCAGACTCTAGACCATTTTCTCTCCCTAGTTACCCTTTTATTTATAGAATCTCTTTGGATTCTCCTAAACCCTATTTGCCAAAGCTGCCTCATGTCACCTTTTTGCCTTCCTGAGTTCCCTCTTAAGTATGCTCCTACTGCCTTTATACTCTTCTAAGGATTCACTTGATCTCTGCTATTTATACATGACATTTGCTTCCTTTTTTCAACCAAAACCTCAATTTCTCTAGTCATCCAGCATTCCCGACACTGACCTGCCTTGCTTTTCACCCTAACAATATACTGTCTCTGGACTCCTTATCTTATTTTTCAAAGGCTTCCCATTTTCCAGCTGTCCTTTTATCTGTGAACATCTGTCCCCAATTAATTTTTGAAAGTTCTCGCCTAATACCATCAAAATTGACCTTCCTCCAATTTAGAACTTCAACTTTCAGATCTGGTCTAAACCTTTTCCATCACTATTTTAAAACTAATAGAATTACGGTCGCTGGCTCCAAAGTGCTCCCCAACTGACACCCTATCACCTGCCCTGCCTTATCTTCCCAAGAAGAGGTCAGATTTAGCAGCTTTTCTAGTAGGTACATCCACATACTGAATCAGAAAATTGTCTTGTAAAACATTTAACAAATTCCTCTCCATCTATACCCTGAACACTACGGCAGTCCCAGTCAATATTTGAAAAGTTAAAATCTTCTACCATAACCACCCTATTATTCTTACAGATAATTGAAATCTACTTACAAATTTGTTTCTCAATTTCCTGCTGACTATTGGGAGAATCTATAATACGATCCCAATAAGGTGATAATTCCTTACTTATATCTCAGTTTCACCCAAATAACCTCCCTGGATGTATTCCCAGGAATATCCTCTATAAGCACAGCCATAATGGTATCCGATATCAAAAACACCACTCACCCTCCTCTCTTGCCCCGCTCTCTATCCTTACTATAGCATTTGTATCCTGAAACATTAAGCTGCCAGTCCTGTCCATCCCTGAGCTACGTTTCTGTAATTGCTATGATATCCCAATCCCATGTTCTTAACCATGCCCTGAGTTCATCTGCCTTCCCCATTCGGCCTCTTGCATTAAAATAAATGTAGTTTAATTTATCATTCCACCTTGTTGTCTGCTCTGTTCCTGCCTGCCCTAACTGTTTGACTTGGTCCTTTTTCCCAACTGTACTAGGCTCAGATTGATTTCTTTCCTCACCATCTCCCTATGTCCCACCCACCCCCCTCCCGCCACCTTAATAGTTTAAATCCTCCTGAGCAGCTCTGAGAAGTCTTCCTGCCAGTGTGTTATTTCCCTTCCAACTCAAGTCCAATCTGTCCTCCTTGTACAGGCCACTTCGACCCCAAAAGAGATTCCAGTGATTCAAAAATGTGAGCCCTTCTCCCTTCCACCAGCTCCTTAGCCACATATTAACCTGCTGTATCCTCCTTTTCCTACCCTCACTAGCTTGTAGCTCTGGGAATAATCCAGATATTACTACCTTTTGATGACCTTCCTTTTTGAATTCCTGCCTAACTTTCTATATTCTCCCTTCAGAATCTCATTCTTTTCCCTTCCTATGTCGTTAATTCTAATGTGTACAACGACCTCCTGCTGGTCCCTCTCCCCTTTTGAGAACATCACAAATGAATTGCTTGGAACTTGACATACCCCTCATTACATTACAGCCATTCTTGGATCCAGAAACTTGGCTTTTCATGCTACATTCCCTTGAGAGTCCATCACCCCCTACATTTTTCAGAACAGCATACTTGTTTGAGATGGTGTCACAAAGCTAGTTCCTTTTTTACCTAAAAAAAACTGTTCCTTGGTTCAAGGATACTCTGTTCTTGATCTTTTTCAGAGGGTTAATAAACCAGGCCAGGCTCCGATCGGTCTGGTTTGGTATGGAGATAAAAAGGATTTTGAGAGGCCATTTGTTTATATGTAAACAGGCCAAAGTGGTCATGTTTTAGAAGTGACCTGTATAAAGAAAGGACAGTGGTCAGCTCTCTTGTTGAGCTGAACAGTTTTGGTTCAATCTTGAAATCGTTGGAAGTTCAGCAGGGAGCTGTGTGGAAACTCCCTCTCTCTTTATGCCCTTCAACTTCAACCTGTAAGAATGTGTACCATTTATATTGATTTTTAAAGGGAGTTTGTTTATTGAGACTGTTGTGTATATTGGGAACAGCATTATTAGTTGGATTGGTTGAGTTCTGTGGACATTCTTTATTCTGTTCATTGTGTATCATTGTGTTATTTTGTGAATAAATGTTAGACTGTTTTGAAATCTAGCAGTCAACCTAGCAAACTTAATCCAGGTAATTTTAACTGTATAGTTACCGAAACAAGTTGCAAAGTTATGGTCTGAGCTGCCTGCTTAAGCATGTTTCGAGTGGTCTGGCTTTGCCTCTAACAATGGGGATAGATTAGATTGATGAGATTAGATTAGAGTGTGGAAACAGGCCCTTTGGGTCCAATAAGTCTACACTGATCCGCCGAAGCACATCCCACCCAGACCCATTCCCCTATATTTGCCCCTTCACCTAACACTATGGGCAATTTAGCATGGCCAATTCACCTAACCTGCACATTTTTGGATTGTGGGACGAAACCGGAACACCCAGAGGAAACCTGCGCAGGAGGTTCCTGCACTACTTGCCTACCTCTCTTATCTTTCCTGGTGTTTCTGTGACTTTTCTCCCTTCTTGTAACTGCCATGTATCACACCCCCAGCTCCTGAAAATTTCTTATCGCCTCTAACTGCCACTCTAACTGATCCATGCAATCTGATAGGATTTGCAGCTAAAGACATTTCCTGTAGACATAATCATCAGTAACATGGAAACTCTCCCTAAACTCCCACATCTGACAGAAAGAGCACATCACTCTATTAAAGGCCACGTTTGTTTTTTCACACTCTAGATCCAGAAATTAGCACTGTCTTATTGCTCTTTAAAAAAAACTGCTCAAGGCTAAATTAGTGCTTATGGTTTATATTTTTAAAATTTAATCAAGAGGCAGATCTCAATAAAACATATAATCAAGAAAGAGTTCACTCTACTCCCTATTGTAGATTTACAGCATGGTTACACTTTAAAAACTATGCACTTATCTGTTCCTGCACTGTTAGCTCTCCCAAACAGGTTCCTCCAAGGTCAGCTGTGGATGTCGCAGTCCGATGTCCAGAGACACATGAACTCAAACAGCAAAAGAAGTAACTGTGCAGATTCACTGCTGTGTCAGACAGCAGTGCAGGTTTCTTTCTCTGACCATGTATTCACTGCTTTGTAAGTGAGAGGTCAAACTCTCTACTGGTTGGAGTCAGACCTAACACAAAGGAAAACTGTTGTGGCTTTTGAAGCTCAATCATCTCAGCCCCAGGCCATCACTGCAGGGATTCTTCAGGGTTGTCTTCTAGGTGCGACCACCTTCAACGGCTTCAGTCAGTGAAATTCTTTCCATCATCATGTCAGAAGTGGGAATGATTGTGCAACTTGCAGTACCATTGCAACATTTCAGATACTGAGACAAATGAGCTCATTCAGTCTTTGCTGATAGTTAAAACCTCACCATTTTGTCATGAAACCTGTACATCTTTTATTGTTATTAGTGTATATTATCCTTCTTTTAATGTGGAGTGTAGAACTTTTTACAGTTCTTGTTGGGTATAACACAATACTATGCTGCCTTTTAGTCCTATCTCTACTGAAACGATTTTGTGTTTTTTGTTTTTATGTCTTGTTACACTATTGCTACTTTCAGTGATTTGTAAATCCACACCTGACATTTGTTCAATGCTCTATACTATTTAAACTCTTCAGAAATGGCCTATGTGGCCTCCTTTCGTTACTACTACCAGTTGAGCATTTATATTATAAGTCTTGAGCCATTTGCACACCCAACATGAAAATTTATTAATGCTCTCTTTTATTTTTCTAGTCTTCCTTAATTTAGTCAGATGTAATGCACTTTTAATATAATGTTGAAATTATAGCTCTGATTCTAAAGTCCACCATATATTTATACATTTGAACAATTATTGATCCTTGTGGAATACTGCTTCTGATCTTTTGTCAGTATCTTTATTTGCTACTTGTTGTAATCTATTTTATACTCTACTTCCTGTCCATTCTGTTACTTTTCATCTGAATCTATTGTAAACTGTGTGTAATTTACTTTTGTTTATAAGCAAGATATTTGTGTATTCTAAATCAAATATCATAAATTTTTAGAAATTCTTTTGCATTTCTTGTAGTTATACCCATTGGTGGACACCAGAGATACTAAACCATTTACCATTACCTTATGATGAAGGTATGAAAATTTGCATGTTAACTTCAATTTGGATACTCTAAATTTTAAAGTATTTTTAAGAAAGATGTGACGAATTTGATGATGTGTCAAAAAAATATTATAAACTTTATTTACAGCACTTAACTGTTTGGGGCATTCCAGAGTGGTGATTATATTAATCGGAATGTATTAGTGTATTGCTTTATTTATTTAGGGCTATTGTTGCAGGCAAGGTCAGCATTTATTACCCATCCCTAATTGCCCCGGAGAAGGTGGTGGTCTGACTTTCTAAACTACTGAAGTCCTCAGAGTGTAGCTACAAAGCTCTGCTGCTAGGAATGAAGTTCCAGGATTTTTGATCAAGCGACAGTGGAGATACTAAGATAGTATGGGGCTCAGAGGAGAACTGCATTTTTGCAGTGTTGCCAGCATTTTTTAAAATTTAAACTGATAAGATGCTTTTGAAGAAATCTGAATTAGTTATTACAATGCACTTTGTTGATGGTGCTGTCATTGTGCATCAGTGGTGCGTGGATGAATTTTGAAATTCATGAATGGGGTACCAACTAAGTAGATTAGATTAGATTCCCTACAGGATGGAAACAGGCCCTTCAGCCCAACATTTACACACTGACCCTCTGAAGAGTTACCCACCCAGACCCATTTCCCTGTGATTAAACACTATGGGCAATTTAGCATGGCCAATTCACCTGAATTGTACATCTTTGGACTGCGGGAGGAAACCAAACCACCCAGAGGAAACCCACGCAGACAGGGGGAGAATGTGCAAACTCCATCCATTCAGTTGCCCAATGTTGGAATCAAACCTGGGTCCCTGGCGCTGTGAAATAGCAGTGCTAACCACTGAGCCACCGTGCTGCCCCAAACCTAGTCTGCCTTCTTGCTGGAATGGGCCAAGCTTGAGTGTTGTTTGTCCCTCATCTCTGTAAAACAACTGTCTTGTTCATGTTTTGACCAAAGCTGTAAAGAGGTCAAGAGCAAAGTGGCCCTGATGGATCAAAACTGAGTATTGGTGAGCAGGTTATTCCTTTGCCAGTGCTATGTGATAGCACTATCAATAATCCCTTCTATCATTTGGCTATGATCAAGAGTAGATTGAAGGGTGGTAATTGACTACATTAGAGTTGACCTTTTTTTGTGGACAGGACATACCTGAGTGTTTTTCCATGTTGGCATGGTGATGTCTGGGACTTTTGGGTTAGGTTGCTTTATTTTTACTTTTTGAAGGAATACATAATGACTACATCCAAATACTAAAATTATACAGCTGAAAATGTGTTGCTGGTTAAAGCACAGCAGGTAGGCAGCATCCAAGGAACAAGAAATTCGACGTTTCGGGCATAAGCCCTTCATCATTTCTTGATGAAGGGCTTATGCCCGAAACGTCGAATTTCCTGTTCCTTGGATGCTGCCTAACCTGCTGTGCTTTAACCAGCAACACATTTTCAGCTCTGATCTCCAGCATCTGCAGACCTCATTTTTTACACTAAAATTATACAGCATAGAAGTGGTTCTTCAGCCCATCACGTTTGTATTACCCAATATATGCAGCTACCTATACTGGCCCCATAACCTCAAATAGTGTGACATTTCATGCTCATCCAAGTACTTTTTGAAACTTATGAAGTTTCCTGCCTTAACTACCCTTCCAGGCAGTGCATTCAAGATTCCATGAGCCTCTGGGTGAAAAAGGTTTTCCTCAAATCCTCTCTTAAACCTCCTACCTTTCACTTTAAAATTATCAAGCGCCAATCACACAACCAGCTTTCCACCACTGCCCTCATTAGGCAAATTTTCGGATCCATCTTGCTTTGTTACCCTAGATCCCATATGTTTTTACCTTCTTTATCAATCTCCCATGTCGAACCTTGTCAAAGGCCTTGCTGAGATCCATATAAACTACATTGATTGCCCTAACTTCATTCAAATACTTAGTCACTTCCTCAAAATTCCACCAGATTTTTTTGATTTCTCCCTTTGACAAAGCCATGCTGACTATCTTTGATTAAACCTTGCCTCTCTTAATGGGGATCAATGTTCTTTTCTCACTATTTTCTCTAGTAGTTCCCATCATTGATGTTAGACTTAGGGGTCTGTCGTTCCCTATCCTGTCTCTACCATCCTTCCTATAAAGTATAAGAAAGTGAGGACTGCAGATGCTGGAGATCAGAGTTGAGAATGTCGTGCTGGAAAAGCACAGCAGGTCAGGCAGCATCTGAGGAGCAGGAGAATCGACATTTTGGGCATAAGCCCTTCATCAGGAATGAGGCTTGTGGGTCGGGGCTGAGCGATAAATGGGAGGTGGGTGAGGCTTGGGGGAAGGTAGCTGAGAAAGCGATAGGTGAATGAAGGTGAGGGAGAAGGTGATAGGTCAGAGAGGGGAGTGATGGCCAGGTCCAAACGGCAGTGCTGAATCGGAAGATTGGGACTGGAATAATGTGGGGGGAGTGGGAATGAGGAACCTGTTGAAATCCACGTTTATCCCATATGGTTGCAAGGTCCCAAGGCAGAATGAGGCATTCCTCTCCCAGGTGTCAGGTGGTAATGGTTTGGCGGTTGAGGAGGCCCAGGACCAGCATGTCCTTGATGGAGTAGGAGGGGGAAGTTGAAGTTTTCAGCTATGGTGCAGTGGAGTTGGTTGATGAAGGGACTGGGGCATTTTTTTTATATACAAAGTTAGGTGGACAGGCAGATAGTACTGAGGAGGCTTCAGAAAGACTTAGACCATTTAGGTTAGTGATCCAGGAAATGGCTGATGAAATTCAGTGTGAACAAATGCAAGGTCTTGCACTTTGGAAAAAAGAATACAGGCATGGACTATTTTCTAAATGGTGAAAAAATTCTTAAAGCAGAAATTCAAAGGGATGTGGGAGTGCTAGTCCAGGATTCTCTAAAGATTGACTTACAGGTTGAGCCTATGATAAAGAAAGCGAATGTCATGTTGTCATTTATTTCAAGAGGGTTGGAATATAAAAACAACGATGTGCTTCTGAGACTTTATAAAGCTCTAGTTAGGCCCCATTTAGAATACCGCACCTCAGGAAGGACTTACTGGCATTAGAGCATGTCCAGCGGCAATTCACACAGATTATCCCTGGAATGGTAGGCCTAACATACGATGAACGGCTGAGAATCCTGGGGTTGTATTCATTAGAGTTTAGAAGGTTGAGGGGAGATCTAATAGAAACTGACAAGATAATGCATGGCTTAGAAAGGGTGGACACTGGAAAGTTGTTTCTGTTAGGCGGGGATACTAGGACTCATGGGAACTTGGAATTAGAGGCGGCCAATTTAAAATGGAAATGAGACATTTCTTCAGCCAGAGAATGGTGGGCCTGTGGAATTCATTGCCACGGAGCGCAGTTGAGGCTGGGGCATTAAATGTCTTCGAGGCAAAGTTTGATAAATTCTTGATCTCGTAAGGAATTAAGGGTAATGGGGAGAGTGCAGTAAGTGGAGTTGAAATGCCCATCAGCCATGATTAAATGGCAAACTGGACTCGATGGGCCAATTGGCCTTACTTCCACTCCTATGTCTTATGGTCTTATCACATTTCCATTGTGAATCCATGTCATTGTCCTTTGGTTCCTGTCTATCTGCCCAGCTCTGTTTTCTCCCAGATTGTTCATTGCTCTTTTCCACTGTAATCCCAATCCTTTTGATACGATGATCATTATCCTCTAAATATACCCCCAATGATACTTAATCTACATAACCCACCTCATTCCCAAGAAACAGGTCCAGAGGTGCCTCATTTCACATTGTTCTGAACAACTGTTGTAAAAGTGATATATCCTGGACGTATTCCAGGATCGCATGTCCTCTCTGCTCTTCACACTACCAGATAATTAGGGATCCTCATTGCAACTACCCTATAATATTTATATCTCTAATTCCATTGCAAGTTTGTTCCTCTACATCTTTCTCACTAGTTGGTGGACTATAAACTGTTCTGAAGGAATTAGACTTTTTAAAAATATTTTAACTCTAGCCCAGTCGATGTGTTCTAAAAGCCTCTAGGGCATTCTTTTTCTTTAGCACTGCACCACCATCCTTAACTAAGTCAGATGTCACATGACACCAGGTAATTGTCCAGCAGGTTTATTTGAAATCACAAGCTTTCAGAGCACTGCTGGTTCAACAGTCCGAAAGCTTGTGATTTCCAATAAACCTGTTGGACTATAACTTAATGCTATGAGACTTCTGAATGTGTCCACCCCAGTCCAAAACTGGACTTCCACCTTATGATCCTTAACTAATACAGCCACCTTTTCCTTCTTTCCTATCTTTCTTGAATGTCTTATCCAGGAATATTGAACACTAGGTCTCACCATTCTTTGAGTCAAATCTCTTACAGCCACAATGTTCTAATTTCACATGGCAATTTGCACCTGTAACTTGTTAATTATACTCTGTACATTCAGATACATGCATTGTAGCCATGGTTTATAATATTATTATTTCCTATTCTAAATCTACCTTTTAACATTGTATTCTCCATTCTAGTGCTAGTTCTGTCTCTCATGCTATTTTGTGCACCATGGTAATCCTCCATCATTTTTTCATGATTTTACACCCCTGCTTAGTTTGAACCTTTTCCAAAGTACCCTGCAAGAAGTGTAGTCCTGTCCAAAATGTACAGGGTGCCATCTCCCCAACAATGCATCTCAACTCTTCACCCATTGCTCATGGGTTATGGAAACACAAGTGAATATCTAAGTACTGCTTAAATATTATGAGATTTCTGATTTAAAGATTCTTTGAGTACTATTTACTATTATCTGAAGAATTGAGAATAGAAATTCCCCTTCATCACAAATGAATTCTTTCTCCTGTGGATACTTAAGGGTAAGAGTAAGTTCCAATTCTTTCAGAGTGCAAAACTTCAGATGAGGAAAGGACTCCTTGTCCTAACTTCCTTAATTCATTAAACTTCCAGCATTGTTCTAACTTCATTCAGTGCTAAGTTGAACTGAGGTGCTATATTCACATGTTCCAAAACTAAAGAGAGAGTTGAATCCCAGTTGCATAAAACAGTTCAAACTAGTTCTGAGTTAACTACCGACAGCTGCATCACAGTGGATAATTTATATATTGCTGCTTAAGATCCAGACTCTTAATTTAAAAAATTAAGTTTCAGTTAAATCTTAACTGAAATATAAAGAAATCTAGATTTCTGCAAAAAGATTACGATTTCTTCAATTCGACATGCCCCCAAAACTCCAGTCAAGTCAAAATTGACCTTTTATATGAGCCAGACTTGTGTATTAAAATCAAAATTTCATCATCTGCCATGGTAGGATTCAAGTTCTAGTTCATAAGCCCGGACCTCTGGTTTGCCAGTCCAGTGATATTGCCAGTATGTCATCACCTCCCTTAGTGCACTTAACCACATTCAGAATAAGGAAATAGTTTGATCAGTAATATTCTGTAGAAAAGTTGGTTTGTAATGTTGATGTGTTTCATAATAAATGCCACTGCTAATAAGTGAAATAACTGCAACACTTAAGAAAGGTACAGCATCTCATCTGTACATCTTAAACAGTGAGACGTGGTTGTCTTGAATCAAACTTTGTAAACGTTCCTTGATTCAATTAAGTATCCCTGCTGTATTTGTAAAATTTACACCAATATACATTTTAAAACTGCAGGCTAAAATATTTCAATTATGTTACTACACCATTTTAATATGAACAATCTACTAAACTCAAAAACTAATAAAATATTTTTGTTTCTATTCATCCCTTTAGTTCCTTGTACCGAGAATCTTAAAAAGCTGACAGTCGTGAAAAAGTTGAATAAATCTGATGAAGAAATAGATGTATACACAGAATTCTTCAGGCCTTATGAACTGAGTTGTTTCGATGATGCATTTTGCCTAACAATGACAAATTCAGCCAAGTATGTAATCTTTTTTCTTCCTTAGCTATCTCCTTCTCTACTACATGCTTAAATAGCAATGAAAATTTATTTTGAAACTAGTTTTAGCCACTTTGTTTTAAGAGAGTTTAAGAAGAACCTCCTGAGCGCCTTACTATTGATATTTGATGCATCTTTCAAGATGAATTTGTTACCTGTGTGATATGTCAACACCTAAGTAATATTTGTGCCACTTTAGGAAATAGCCCCTTTATATGTTAAGGGCTAGTGAAAAAGATATTTAGTCAAAGCTTTTTGTTTTGCAAGTATCCAAAATGCATATCAATGGGCTGCTGTGGGCATTCAGTAACCACAGAATTGTATTCAATCCTAATTACTCGCATCATTTCCCTCACTCATCTTATTGCCATCAAGTCAATAGACTAAATCTGGGAGTTCAAAGAGGAGTCAGGTGCAGCACAGTCATGTCTAAAAATGAGACACCAACCTGAAGAAGTTGAAATACTACCAGTGATGACAACATTCCATGAATGCATATCCAAAAAGTGAATAATACAAGTTCAAAATGTTAAGACCTCATCCCTACCCTCCTGCAGACGAGCTCCAATACCAGCCCAGCACTCTGGATAGCTGCAGCAGTTCAAGAAGGCAGCTTAGCATCACTTTAAGGGCAGTTGGGGCGGGACAATAAATGATTGCCTTGAAAGAGGTGCTGGCTCACAAGGAATGAATGAAACAAAAGCAGACATTCTAGCAATAGCAAAAATGAAATTTTAAAGATCCAGAACATTCTGTATATTCCACAAATAGTTTAAATCTATTGCATTTTATAGCTGTTGCCTGCGGATGAAACTAGGTGAGCCTTAGCCAGTGGCATTTTGGTGTATGTTTTGTAAAAGTTTAACTTCGTTTTTAAAGCTATTAGTTTGTACCAGAAGAGCATGCTTCCAGTCGTGTCATGTTTCAAATGATCTGAGTTCAAGGGAGTTGGCGAGCTATATGCTCTCAGGTCACATGCATGATACAGTAATAATATCATAAGCATATCGCTTAAAGGTATACTGATAAATGGGTTAGTGCCATAGCACAAAGATGATAAGTATGTAGGAATTATGAAGAGTCCTGATGTCTTGCTTATTTGATTTTAAAATTCTGAATAATGTGAAGTTTATTACAATTCTGCCATAGCTTTGTTGTACTGTTTTTGTATAAAAGGGACTTCATGCCAAAGCATGTTGGAATTGACCCAAGTCCTTTCACTATTCGCAAACCAGAAGAAACTGGCAAATCCATGTTGAGGTAAAAAACTGGTACTCGCTTTAGTTGTTTCTATTCTTTTAACTATACAAAACATTTTCTACTAACTACAATCATTAATTTTAACCAGTAATGTACATCTTAAAGGCTATGCCCAAGTAAATTAAAACTTAACATGAAAGAAAAATACTGCAAATGCTGGTGATTACAGGTCTGGCAGCATCCATAGAAGTAGAAACAGATGTTGCAGAACACAAAACATGATTCCGCTTATGTTCAGGTTGTTTCTTCTGTCTACTTATTGTACAATCCCTTCCCTTTGTTTCTTCTCCCCCTCTCCAGCTTCCCTTAATACCTCCTTCACAGTTGTGAATTTGTGAGTCAGCTCATGGAGAAAGTATTGACTCCAACTGAAAGAGTGCATACAGTACTGAATGACCTACCTAATATATCAAGTGGTAGTAAAACAATATTGGTGCACTTCCAAAAAAATTTAAGTAAAGATGGATCAGTATTTTCCTCCATAATAATTTGTGCATAATTATTACACCTAAATATTTTGCACAAATTACATTCCATGGGCATACAAGTGTCTGGGGTAACATTAAACTATTAGTTTGTGACAGAAAAGCTATCTTTCAGCAGTGGCATGCTTCAAGTGATCTGAGTTACAATGCAGTTGGAGAATTATAATTTGTCAGGTCACATGCTTTAGTATAGTGATGGTATCATGACTTAATGACTATGAGACATAACAACAAAACGCAAGTATCAAAATATGAGATTACATTTTACCAAGTCTTGACATGAAAATGCCAAATAATCAGTTTATCTTTTCCAACTTGTACAGTTAATGCACAAAGCTGAAAATGTCAAAGTTCATTTTGACAAAGCTCAACAGACAATGGAAAGCAATGTGAAATGCTAGTTGGATATCACAAATGCAATTGACATTCAAAGTTGGAAACAAAAATACTACTTCAAATCAAAGTGGACTATTAGTGCACAATAATTCTCAGTATCATTGCACTTATTGCAAAGTATGCCAATTACTCAACAGGGGATATGATAAAGTGAGTAAATGTGACGAATAAAAGAAGATTGTTTGTATTTATAAAGCACCTTGTATTCTAAAATTCTTTACAACTGAGAAATGATGGGAAGTTAGAGCTGAAATATTGACCCTGTATTTTGCTCTCCCCATATGCTGGCAGACAATCTGAATAATTTGTTTTACTTCAGATTGCCAGCAACTGCTGTACTTGATTTTGTGTTTTCAAAGTTGATGTTTGTTATCATTGACTATTGGGTATTGCTTATTTGGTAGCACTGTTGCCTGTATGTCAAAAATGAAAGTTGCACAGATCCAGAGGCTGCTATCTCATAGACTGTTAACTTTAGTTTAACCTGAAGGTCACCACATCACTTCAAGGTGAGCTCAGCTGATAACTGGCATTCGTTTGGTACCACTCTGCATTGTGAACTAGCCAGCTAGTCAATAGTACTAGAAGATTTGAGAAAATGGAACACAAGTCTAGACTGACATTCCTGTGCAGTACTGAGGAAGCTCTGAACTGATAGGAGGCCTCTAAATCGATGATATATTAAACAAAGACCCTGTCAGCTTTTTTTTATTGCAGGAAAAGATCCTACAGCTGCTATTTTGAAATAGTGCAAGCAAGTATCCCAATGTCTTGACCAATATTTACCCCTTGATCAACATTACGGAAGTTATCCTGCTCGCATGCTAATATTTCTTACCTAGTCTGTTGGCAGAGGAAGGTCAAACAAATTTGATTGAATTATTTGATGGTTGACCCAGTGTGTAGATGAGGGTAGTGCAGCTGATGTAATTTATTTCGATTTCAGCAAAAAGTTTGGCAATGTCTCCTATGGGAGACTAATAAAGAAGATAAAAGCATGCTGGATCCAGGATAACTTGATAAGTTGGATTCACAATTGGCTTAGTGGCAGGAGACAGAGGGGGGTGGTTGGAAGCTGTTTAGGTGACTGGTGTCTGGGGATCAGTGCTGGGATCCATATTGTTTGTGAGATATATAAACAATATAGGAGGAATTGGGAGTGGTGGTAAGTAAATTGAGGATGATGCCAACATTAGGCAGGTGGTTGATAGTGAAGCAGAAGATTTTGAGATACAGGAGGATATTGGTGGATTGGCTAGATGACAGATGATACTTAACCCTGACAAGTGCGAGGTGATACACTTTTACTGTAGTATGATGAAAGTTAATGGCAAGTTTTATAAAGAAGGCTAGTAAATAAAATTAAAGTGCATGGGATTAGGAGTAATACGCTAGATTGGACTGAAAATTGGCCGAAAGTCAGAAAACATTAGGAATAAATGGATTATTCTCAAGTTAACAGGCCATGACCATTGTGGTCGGACGAAGATCAATGCTTGGGCCTCAACTGTTAAGAATCTAAATCGCTGATTTAGATCTGATGCTATTTGTAATATTTCCAAATTTACAGATGATGCAATCCCTAGGTGAGGAATGAGATTTGTGAGCAGATTGCAAGGAGGCTTCATGGGGATTTAGGCAGATTGTGTAAGTAAGCAAGAGTATGGAAGATGGACTATCATATGGGTGAGTGTGAGTTTCATCCACCTTGGTAGGAAGAGCATAGATGTAGAGTATTTCATCAATGTTGAGAGATTGGAAATCATTGATATCCAATTGGGTCTCAGTTCATAACTCACTGAAAGCTAACATGCAGGAGCAAAGAAGTTTTACTTGAATTGTGACCACCATTATGTGCAGGTTTCCCATTCCAACACACCAGTTTGCTTTCATGCTAATATTTCTGTCTTCGCCGTTCAGCAGTGATCCAACAAAACCCAATGCAAGCTATAATGTTGTACCATCACAGAAATCCACAGCTTCTATGGAGAGAAAGAGTTAACATCGAAAGAGTTAACATGACTCTCCAGAAGTGTGTCTTCGCAGATTTTGCCAGACCTGATGAGTTTCACCAGTGTTTTCTGTATTTGTTTCAGATTTCCAATATCTATTATTTGGCTTTTATTTTATTGTACTGTTAGAGTTCATGAATTTAGAAGATTCCCTCATTCACTCTTGCAGTAACCATTATGAGATTTATTCTGAATATTAGTTTGAATAGCTATTTTTTATGATCAAAAATGCCAATTTTAGAGTGGATGCCAGTGCATTTATTTAATTATTGATTCTTCGCATATATTGTACTTCTTTTCTAAGATGTGATCAATAGTAGAATACTTATTACCTATCAGTGCAGTGTACATTCAAGTCAGAATTAATCTTGTGAAACATATCTAATATACTTTATTGTTCAGTAATAAAAGTAACAAAGAAGAAGCTGTATTACAACGTAAAACAGTAGCAAGTGCCCCACCACCACCATCCGAGGAGGTTGTTTCTAGTAGTTCGGAGGATGATTCAGGAACCGACAAAGAGGAAGAAGGTCCTGTATCTCAGCGGTCAACACCAGTAAAAATTACAGAGTTTGGAGACAAACTTCCTGAGGTAATAAATAGACTTTATTAAATTGAAATATGTTTCATTATGCCAGAGATTTAAAGGATGTTGTTTCAAAGACTCTTTGAAGTAAGATGTCTTTTCCTGGAAGGAAAAACAGGGAGAGCAGGTATTCCTCAATAGCAACTGCACATCTCCTGTATCCAGTTGCATTGACAGCGGCCTTTGGATTAGGAAATGATCTTAAAGTCACTATAAAGAAGAGAGGAAATAAATGGAAACTATTCAAGATAGAAGTGGGTGGCTAAAATCACCTAGTTATTTTCAATGCAAACCAGCTTAACTTGTGAAGGATAATTTTTGTCACCAACATAAAGAAGACTTGTGACCAACTGAGAAACTCTTTGTTGTGGTAATTCAAATGACATTCTTAAAAATAAACAAAGGGACATTTATTATCTTAATTGGTGAAAATGTCATGTCATTTGTAACTTCGTAAAGTCAAGGCTGAGAAAGTATATAATTAGGTAAAAACAAGGACTGCAAATGCTGGAATCCAGAGTTTAGATCATAGTGGTGCTGGAAAAGCACAGCAGGTCAGGCAGCATCCGAGGAGCAGGAAAATCGACGTTTCGGGCAAAAGCCCTTCATCAGGAATAGAGAATCAACGTTTCGGGCAAAAGCCCTTCATCAGGAATAGAGCATATATAATTAGTCAGTAACAGTCAAGCAATTTTCTTTTTACCTATATTAAAGCTACGTAGCAATAAACCAAGGTGAAAGTAGGCAACATATCCACTAAGTCTGTAAGGTAGGAAATTGACGTTGTTGGCCATATTATTCAAATAAATTTGACTCAGTAACTGTTCATCAGTTAGTTGTTAGTGCTTTCAGAGAGTCATAGAGATGTACAGCACAGAAACAGACCCTTCGGTCTAACTCGTCCATGGCAACCAGATATCCCAACCAAGGTAAAAATAATGACTGCAGATGCTGGAAACCAGATTCTAGATCAGTGTTGCTGGAAGAGCACAGCAGTTCAGGCAGCATCCAACGAGCAGCGAAATTGACGTTTCGGGAATAATCCTGATGAAGGGCTTTTGCCCGAAACGTCGATTTCGCTGTTCGTTGGATGCTGTCTGAACTGCTGTGCTCTTCCAGCAACACTGATCCAGATATCCCAACCCAATCTAGTCTCACCTGCCAGCACCCAGCCCATATCCCTCCAAACACTTCCTATTCACATACCCATCCAGATGCCTTTTGAATGTTGCAATTCTACTAGACTCCCCTGGCAACTCATTCCATACACGTACCACCCTCTGTGTGAAAAAGCTTCCCCTTAGGTCTCTTTTATATCTTTCCCTTCTCACCCTAAACCTATGCCCTCTAGTTCTGGGCTCCCCTACACCAGGGGAAGACTTTGTCTATTTATCCTATCCATGACCCTCATGATTTTATAAACCTCTATAAGGTCACCCCTCAGCCTCCGATGCTCCAGGGAAAACAGCCCCAACTTATTCAACTTCTCCCTATAACTCAATTCCTCCAACCCTGGCAACATCCTTGTAAATCTTTTCTGAATCCTTTCAAGGTTCATAACATCTTTCCATACAAGCTCAGACATATTTACAACAAAAACAGAAGTTGCTGGAAAAGCTCAGCAGGTCTGGCAACCAGTTCTGTGGAAGGATCCCTATACCTGAAACATTAACTTTGAATTCTCTGCACAGATGCTGCCAGACCTGCTGAGCTTTTCCAGCAACTTCTGTTTTTGTTTCTGATTTACAGCATCCATTGTTCTTTTGATTTTCTACTCAGGCATATTTACTCTGTTTAAAAGAAAAGGCATATTCTGCTTATGAAAACTTGGTAATTATGGCATGTGTGTCAGATATTTCTTGTCATTCACTATTACTAGCTTGACCTTCAGATTTTACAATAGAATCAAAATTAATCAAATATTTTAACAATATTGTATTTGACATACTTTCATGGTCATTCTTCATTAAACAATTATCTGTGGATTATGGAGCAGAATTGACTACAACTCAACTGATGATGTAAAGAAAAACAATTTTAAAAAGTGTTATGGTTTGTGATCTGGTGTTTGCTTCTAAACAATGAAAAAAGATTTTGATGAAAATACAACGTAAGTGTTTCCACTTGATGTTAGTTTGTGTTTAGTTGTTTATTTAGATAATAGATTAAGCACATTACTTTGATGTAAGATTATTTATTCTTCTCAAAATGGCAGAGCAACTCAAATCATTTTACTTTCAGTGTAAATTCTGAAGCTATTTTATCACTATCTCAAATAAAGAGCTGCAAACATTTTTTATGAAATAAATCCAATGTGAATATAACAATTAGAACCATTATTTATCTTACAAACTGCAGCATTCCATTTGTACAAAAGATTCCTTGTATTGCAGTGAAATATTTCAGGCATGTACAAACCTATTCTTAGAGTGACAAGAAGTATGGGTAATGCTCAAAAGAGAGACATGTTGCTGAAGCTTTTCATCTTGCACTTGTCAGAGCAAATGCAACAATGCCAAATTTTAAACAATCACACCACCTTGTACAACAGGAAAGAAAGATATCAATTGGCTGGCAAGCACCTTTTCCCCCTAAGTAGCATAGCTGCACTTGTACAGCCGCTCTGATATCTTGCACATGGCAGGTGTGTCAATATGTCGATCCCGTCATTGGCTTCTGCTTCTGGAAGCAAGTGGGCAAAAACTTGGCAGATGGAATACAATTGGGGAGAAAGTAAGCTTATGTACGTTGTCAGAAACAGTAGAAGACGTGAATATTATTTAAGTAGAGAAAGTCTGTAGATATCTACACAGAGGGATGTGGAAGTCCTCATGCATAAATCACTGATAACTAGCATCCAAGCTCAACCTGTTACAGTAGGTACATCCACATGTTGAATAAGGACGTTTTCTTGTACACACTTAACAAATTCCTCACCACCAAACCCTTAACACTATGACAGCCCCAGTTTATGTTTGGACAGTTAAAATCCCCTACCATTAAACCCTTTCTTACAATATCTGAGATCTTCTTACTTATTAGTTTCTCAATTTCCCACTGACTGTTGGAGGCGTGGCATATAAGACAGTCGCAATAAGGTGAGCATCGAACAAAAAAAAAGAAAATATTTGACTAAAGCAGTTGTCTGATGAAGTGGAGGTGCAAGTCAACAAGCTCAGAAGCAATGATGGATGAAGTAAATCTGGAACCAGGTAGGTAATGGTGGCAGCATGTGAATGAGCTCGAGTTTGTGGATTTTGATTTGGTTTGATCTATTATTGTCACAGACAGATAATACTATATATGTGCATCAGGGTAACAGAAGAGAGTACAAGGTACAATGTTACAGCTGCCAAAAAGATGCAGAGAGAGAGATCAACATTAAGTGTGTAAATGCACATATTTATTCCTGTTTTGTGCAATTCATTTTGCCTGAGGGAATGAGTTTGTTTTTGACACTTTTCTTCCTTCAAGACTTTGTTCCATGATAATTTTAAAAGATAATTAATCCAAAAGTTAATTGTTGCATAATAAAGATTCTAATATTTAATCGGGTACAATTGGTCAGTTGGTTACTTAGTGAGGAAGGTTTGTGGCATTAATGTTGGTTTAATGTTTGTTGTTTGGCAATGTTCAGGACTCCAGCCAATCTCCAAGGGAAGTGTATATGAATCCTTCTGGGCTTCTATCAGAAGATGATCTTCTCATCTACAAAAGGTAAGATAAATTTGGAACAATTGTCCTGAAAAAAGACTACAATGTAATTGACCCAGTTCTTCAAGTTAATTGAATCACTTCAACATTACCTGAACACCATATCAGATAGATTTGTTTTAACTGAATTTAGTTGTCTCTTAGTGTTTTTCATGTTTTATTTCGTCATGAGTATTTCATGACTCCATACTGTGCAATGTATCTTCTGAGCTTTTATCAGAAGATGATCTTCCAACATACAAAAGATAAGATAAATTTGGAACAATTGTCCTGAAAAAAGTCTACAATGCATTTTCTTTTAAATTTGGCTGAGGAATGCATTGATTTTAAATCGATAGACCAGTTCAGTATTTGAATAAATGATTGCGTTCTAACATGGAAATCATAGTTTCAAAATCTGTCAGTGCTTCCTCATCCTTACCCCCTTTAACCTAAATGTGTCACCAGAAAAGGGGAGTATTTTAGTTCAGTTCTGATAGTTTCAAAAGAGGGGAAAACTTTTAACTCAGGTGGAGGAAATTAACGTCATCAAACCTTTTTTACTAAGACTAACCTCACAATCTTCTTGCCAAATCCCTCGATCCCTTCTCTCCAAAGAAATACACTAAATACTTTTGAACGTCAGTTCTGAAGAAGTCATGCCAGACTCCAAATATTAACTCAATTTCTTCCCACAGATGCAGGCAGAACTGAGTTTTTCCCACATTCTGAGTTTCTTTCAGATTTCCAACATCTGCAGTATTTTGCTTTTATTCAAGATATATTTATGTCGATTGAACTACCATAGTTCTCCATGGCCTCCAATCACAACAATAATGCAAACTCAAAATGCTAAAAGAAAACTACAAGTGTTTTCTGAATTGAAACCAAAAAAATGCTGCAGACATATACCTTGCTCAAATTTCAAGTTACAACTAACTTGCTTTTGTTGTTTTCAAATAATGCACAGTTGATTAATTTGTACTGAATCCATCTATTAATCCATTCAGTGTTTGTCAGCTATCTTTACAGCAACTAAATAAATTTATATAATTTTTTCATATACACTTCGAATCCTTCACAGACTTGCATGTTGCACTAATGTAAAGCACTTGAGAGAATGGGTTTATTTTTAAAGCTGTAGGTAGTGGCTATTTGGTAAAGTTATTAAAAGAGAACAGCAGTTATTTATTAGACCACAAAGACAGAATTTATTAAGTGTGCTTACAAAAAGACAGGAAATCTCTATGTTGACCAGAATCGCAGAAGAGCCTCCACTGCAGAAGTACACAGTAGCAACATTATTATACTGCAGAATTGGGTGTCTTTAAAGTAAGGAAAGTAAATAATTGCATTGGGAAGACATGACAACAAAAGTAGTTTTTGCAAGGAATAATTGCAGAGGTGATAAAAGTAGATCACAAAATTTGACACCTTGGAGAAAGTAGTTTAAGATTTAGAACTGCTTCCAAACTAGGCACTAAAATCGAAGCAGGGTGGAAATTTATTTTTGTATTCAGTTGATACCACAGTTGATTACTTTATAACTTGCCAAAGAGTAAAAACAGCAACAGATACTTTTAACAAATCTTTACAACATTTTGACAAAGTAAGATTTGGAAGAGCACCATTTGAATTCCACATTAGCAGATTCCAAGGATAGTTTAGTTGATCTCTACAGATCCTGGAATTTTTAAGTCAGAAATGATATCAGATAGAAACAGTGCTGGAGCAATTCAGCAGGTCTGACAGAATCTGTGGAGACAAGCAGAGGTAATATTGAGTCCAGGATTCCAAAGATAATTCTCTCCCCATAGAAGTTGTATGACTGTTGAGTTTCTCCAACACTTTGTTGGAGATCTGGAATAAGAACATCCAGTTTTTCTGCTTTTGGAAGAGAGGGAATTGTTGTTGGAATTACTCAAATCTTTCATATTTACCATATTCCAAATGGTGAGTGAAGCAAAAGTACCAAAATAACACTTGAATCCTAAGAGGAGAAGATATAATAGGAAATCAGAATTTCATTCTTTTAGGTATTAAAGAAAACCCTAAAAACACCTAACAGGCAAGTACAAAGAGTTGGTCAGACTTATAAGAATTAATATCAATACTGTGTAGCAAGCAAACCTGACAGGGACAAGTAGTGCCCAATAATTAAATAATGGTAAAAGAATAGGTCACTTACAGAAGATATTGAAAGTAGGACAGTTTGGAGTTAAAGTGACTCAAATTAGTTGATGAGGTAGAACAGTCCATGCTAGAAGAAATGCCAAAGCTATTCCTAAGAGAAATAAGTGAACCAACGCAAGCATTTTGGCACAAAGATGTTTACGTCAATTGACACCTACTAATTTTAAGCTTCATACAAAGGCAAGTGTCACTTCTATTAGAAGCACTGAAGAAACAACAGTGCAATTATATGGTCCAGAGGACCAAGATGAAAGGCATGCTACAAGAATCCTACAAGACAAAGTTTGAAATTGTTTTTGTATTAAACAATCTCTACTCTGAAGAATTCTTACACTTCAGCATGAATATTTTTGACTTCCATCTCCTTCAAATAATAGAAGTTAAACTAATTTCAGTCAGATCAGTGGTCAAGAAACACGCATGTCGCAGCTACTCCTAGAACAAGGAACCACAAGTCAGATATTAAGTCAACTATTAGAATGAATACCTGATGGAAAACTTCATAAGGTTTCTGAGACACATGGTGGATCCCAAGTAGAAGACAGAATCCACTAAAATTAACTATGTTAGCGAAAGACAATTGTTTCATATTGTCAGCAGGATGGAAACTTGGCACTATGTAGTTATTTGCAGAAATGATTTCCAGTCCTATCATCACTGAGGGAAGTTCAGACAGTATCAGTGACGTTGAGAAAAAGGAAAATGTCTATAGTTTCCTGTCTTCTGCCTCCCTCCTTCTTAAATAATGGTTACATTAGACATTTTTCTGTCCTCTGGGATCCTCCCATTTTCCAATGATTCCTGAAAGTTCACTACCAATGCCTCTTCAGTCTCTTCAGCTTTCTCTTTCAGGACTCTGGGGTGTAGTCCAGCTTGTCCAGGTCATCTTTCAGTTTCCTCAGCGCCTTCTCCTTTGATGACCACTACATTGATCTCTGCTCCCTGACTCTCTTGAAGTTCTGATGTGCAGCTCATGTCCTCCACTATGAAAATTGATGCAAAATACCTGTTCAGTTCCTCCAACATTTTTTTTTACCTTTACTAATACTCTAGCCTCCATTCTTCCAGTGGTCCAATGTCCATTCTTACTTTTTTGAGGTCTAAAAAGAAATTCTTGCAATCTTTTTATATTACTAGTTGGCTTACTGCCATATTTCATCATCTCTCCTTCCATTGCTTTTTAGCTATCCTCTGCTGGATTTTAAAGGTTTCCCAATCCTCTGGCTTCCCATTAATCTTCACCATGTTGTATACTTGCTCTTTTACTTTTGTACTGTCCCTAAATTCCATTGTCAGCCATGGTTGCTTCATCCTCCTCTTAGTATGTTTTTTCTTTCTTGGGATGAGTTTTCTGCTGTGCCTCCCAAATAACCTTCAGAAACCCTTGCCATTACTGCTCCAGCACCTTCTCTTCTAGACTCCTCTTACAGTCAACTAAGGCCAGTTTCTGCCCTCATGTCTATGAAGTTACCTTTTACTGAATTATAATGCCATTATATCTGACTCCAGCTTCTCCCTCTGAAACTGCAGAGTGAATTCTGTCATATTATGATCAATGCCACCCAAGGGTTCCTTCACCTTAAGCTCCTTAATCAAATCTTCATTACACATCACCAGAACCAGAATTGCCTATTCCCTAATGGGCTCTACCAACTGCTTCAAAAAAGAACTCCTAGACATTCTACAAATTTCTTTTCTTGTGATCTGTTACCAATGTGATTTTCTCAGTTGACCTTCATATTGAAGTTCCCAATGATTATTTTAACAGTGCCTTTCTTACATGCCTTTATCTCCTGACTTATTTTCTTCTCCACATTCTGGCTACTGCTAAGAGGCCTGTATACAACTCATTTTAGGGTCTTTTCCTTTATGGTTCCTCAACTCTATCCACACAGATTGTATGCCTTCCAACTCCTTATCACTTCCAGCTATCAATTTCACTACATTCCTTACTAACTAGGCAACACTGCCCACTCTGCCCATCTGCCTGTTCTTTCAATAGGATGTGTTTTTTGGATATTTAGTTCCCAGCCCTGATCCCCTTGCAGTCATGTCTGCTTGTTTCATGTACTGTGTTCTTTTAAATATAACACCCTCAGACCTGTGTTAACAGCTTCTCTTAAACTTTAATAACTTCTCCAGAGATCCCTAGTCCTTAGCTTAAAGTTGTCATTGTGATTTCCTGGCGTGATTCAAGTAGAACCTGTCCTATTGGAACAAATCCCTCCTTCCTCAGCACTGGTGCCAATATCCCATAAATTCAAACCTGTGTCTCCCACACCAATCTTTGAGCCACGTGTTTACCTCAAACCTTGTAGACCCTGTGCCAATTTGCTCATGACTCAGGCAGTCATCTGGAAATTGTCACTTTTTCAGATTCTGCTTTTTAAGTTTAATCCTACTAAACACAGCGTCTAGGTTACTCATTTGCTCAGCGGAACCTTTTTCCTCTTTTTACCTGTATCATTGTTTCGTACGTAGATGACAACAACTGAATCTTTCTCCATCCAATCCAAGTTCCTCTGCAGTCTAGATGAGATATATTGAGCCCAGGCACTAAACCGGCTGCAAAGTCTTCAGGACTCTTGATTCTGGCCACGGAAAACAGTGTCTATTCCCAATTAAACAAAATTTCTCTTTTGTTGTCCCTCTTGAATAGGTCTGTACACCATGGTGCAATGGTCAGTCTGCTTATTCTCCCTCCAAGTCCCACTCTCATCCACACAGGGAGCAAGAATCTCTAACCTATTAGACAAGCTCAGGTGCTGAGGCTCCTTCAGCGCTACGTTTTGGATACCTCCACCGGTCTCGTTTGTAGTCACACCATCCCTGGCTGCTGATTTGCATTCAAGTGGTGTAACTATCTGCTGATAGTGTCCAGGAAACTCTTCCCCCTTTATGATGTGTCACAATGTTCAAGGTTCAGGCTGCAGCTCCTCCACTAAGAGTCCAAGTTCCACAAGCAACCAACACTTGCTACAGATGGGATCTGTGTGAACCACAATGAAGTCCACCATTTCCCACATCATGCAGTTACAAGATGTTGCCTGGCACAGTATCTCTATTTTAATTACTTTGTTGTTTTTGATTTTTTAAAATTTTCTTTTAAATTTCTTTTTTTTTAGTTTGTACCCTGTAAATGCTTCCACTTTTTATTTTCCAGTGAAAGTAACCTAGAGTGCTTTCTGGTGTAATGAGTGTTTCATCAACAAATATAGTGAATTAACTATAGCATGATTGATGAATTGTGTGTGCTGTTTGGATAACACAATCTTTCTACTGAAGATGCATAACGATTTTCTATAGTGATCTTCTACCCTGCAGTTTTCTATAGAAGGTTGCCGAAAAATGCAACTGCCACATTACACCAGAATGCGCTGTATAATAGAGTCAAATTTAGTATGTCACCAACCAATAAACTTACAATTTACCCGTGATGTCAGTCTTTTGTGCTGGGCCCCTGATCCAGGACTTCAATTTATCGAGTTTAATAAAAGTCTTCACAAATTACAAGCCAAAAAAGTAAAATATATAAAATAAAACCTCTTCATCTCTGCACTGAATTATCATGCTGCCTCTCCGTTCTTTGAACTATATTCGTATTCGGCTGTGTCTCGCTATGGGTGTGATTACTCCTTCCTAACCATGGAAGGCTCACTGATCAAGCATTTCCAACAGGCTCTCTTTTAAATAGACCTACAGTGAGCTGAGATGACTCACAGTAGTTGACCTTCAATAGAAAGTAACGCCTATTAAAGCCATTTTGGTTGATTGATGAAAACTGTTAAAGCAAAAGGTGGACTTAAGTTTGGAAAATAAAAACCATCTTATCCCTCGGGGGCGCAGTCAAGGTTTAAGAAGAGGTGGCAGTGGGGAGGAGAGTGTCTTTCCACCAGAAACTTTGAGACTGTTTTCTCCTGACACAGATGAGAACCGACTTGTTGTGCATTTCTAGTACTCAGTAGTTCTGGTTCACATACACTATATCTCTTTGCCCTCAGTCAGCTGAGTTAGCTACTTTATTGACAAAGTTAAAAATCACACAACACCAGGTTATAGTCCAGCAGGTTTATTTGGAAGCACTAGCTTACGGAGCACTGCTCCTACATCAGATGATTGTGGAGAATAAGATTGTAAGACACAGACCTTCTAGCAAAAGTTTACAATTATATATTGAAAAAGACCTGGGTTGTTTGTTAAGTCTCTTATCTTTTAAAATGACCATGTTGGTTTCAGTTTTTTCATATGTAAATCCCAAATTTTTTTTTACAAGTTACATTCTCAAGTGAATTTTAACAATTGGTGTTATGTCGGCCCAGATAAAGGATTGAAGGTGTGAGCTGACCTGTGTGAGGCTGCTCTGTGCCACAATGGTCAGACTGGTTCTAATCTAAAAATGGATTTACAGAATCTTACATGGATTCATGCAGTTTTTGAGCAAAGTAAAATGTATTTCTGCAGGTACAAATTCACCCTACAAACTTAGATATGTATGTATGTATGCATGTGGGTGTGTTCAGGGGAGGGTGCTTATGAGTGTCTGTGACACAGTGTGTATATGTGCATGAGTGTAAAGGAGTATAAGTCTGTGAGAGGATGTGTGTGGGAGTATATGTATGAGCATATGAGAAAGGGTCGTGTGTGTGTGTGTGCGCGCGCACGCGTATAGTGCAATGGGGTCACCTGTAGTGTGACATGAACCCAAGTCCTCGGATGAGGCTATCCCTATGGGTACCGAACTTGGCTATCCGAATGTTCAACCTCAGACCTTCGGGTGACTATCATCCAAGGTGGACTTCAGAACAGGCAACAAAGAAAAGTGGCCGAGCAGAGGCTGATAGCCAAGTTCAGTACCCATGGAGATGGCCTCAACCGGGACCTAGGTTCATGTCACTCTACAGGTGACCCCATTGCACCATACAAGCAGACACTCTCACAGACACACTCCTACACACACGGACACTCCTACATAACGGACACTCATACACACAACCTCTCACAGACTTATACCCCTTTACACACACACACACAAGTTTGTGGGGTGAATTTGTACTTGCAGAATTACATTTTGCTTTGCTCAAAAACTGCATGAATCCATGTAAGATTCTGTAAATCCATTTTGTACAGAGCAGCTTACACCTTCAATGCATTATCTAGGCCAACATGACACCAATTGTTAAAGTTCACTTGAGAATGTAGCTTCTTAAAAAAGATTTACATATGAAAGAACTGAAACCAAGATGGTCATTCTAAAAGGTGAGAGACTTAACAAATAATCCAGGTCTTTTTCAATATATTATTTCAGTTACATCACACTAAACTTTTGCAATAAATTCTGTGTCTTGCAATCTTATTCTTCGTAACCACCTGATGAAGGTGCAGCACTCCGAAAGCTAGAGTTTCCAAATAAACCTGTTGGACTATAACCTGGTATTGTGTGATTTTTAACTTCCTGCACCCCAGTCCAACACCGACGTCTCCAAATCATGAATTTTATCCAGTACTTTTAAAATGGAGAAACAAAAAAGAGATTTACCAGTTCTATTCTTCCAAATTCCCCAACCTGGAAGGAAGATGATAGGAACAAAGATACATGGTGGGTCTTTCAACAGGGTGACTGTGATGGTGCACCAAACAACATTTATTTTGGATCTTAAAATACTTGAATTTTTCTGTACAATTAACTTTTCTATCAGTTGCCTGATGTGCTGCTTGAGTAAATGTCCTCTGCTTCAGTGTCACGGAAAAAAAACAGTGCAACATTTAGACTATAGTCATACCACAGTACGTATCCCAATTTACCCATGAGATTTCCATGATGATCTTCTAAATTATATTTAATTTACAAATTAGGACCAATTTTTTGGGATTGATGCCTTTTGTATGGTAGAACTTCACAATAGTAAATGCTGGTCTGCTAAATACCATTGACTTATCAAAGGCTTTTCAGATTTCTGGTATTTCAGTTTTCAATTTGTTTACTGTGCCACGAAATGTTGAATATATCACTTGTCTTATGTTAGTTCTGCTATAGTACCTGTATCCATTAGCCAGTGATGAATTCCTCCAACTGTTAGTTATCATCAATACCATTTGTAGCAATTCAGAATGAAAATAATTTAAGTCTTTCGTAAATAAAGTGCAGAATTGGAAACAAAGTTGAGAGTTCCAGTTGTAAAAGGTTTTGTTAATGGCTGCTCAAACATTTTGCACCAATTAATGCAACCATTTTCTAGTGAGATGGGTGTAAGTAATTAAATGAACATTATTAGATTTTGTAATCCATTGGTTTTTAGTTTTAACGATAATATCCGAACGGATAAAGTGTCTTCTGGCTCGAGTTGAAAAGTGTTTAACAGTGCTGTGCTTTTACAATAGATTTGTTTACTTGGGTCAAAACCAGCATAAGGTTGACATATGCAGCCAACAAAGCAATGCGAAGGAACTAGACAACATCATGACCATCATGTAAGTTTCAAGCAATGACTACATTTGTTTTTATGTATGTCATTAAGTGATCTTTCACACAACCTTTATGTAAGCCTGCAAATACACTCACTACAGTTCACCATAACCCTCATCCTTCAGACTCCAATGTGTGATTTTATCCATTAAATCTCGGAGCACAAAACTGAAAACATTTCGCAAATCAAATAATCCACCAATCCACAATTACTATTCAATCTCTACATTTTGCAAATGAAACAAAAAAGTTTCGCACTACACTTTGTTTTGATTGGGTGCCATGTGCACAAATGTAATCTGTTTAATTGCATACCTGAAGGACATCATCCTTCCACCTCCACAATGCAGTATTCCCTCACTTGCTGCGTAAGAGTGATAGGTTTAATTATCCGAAGTGTGGGATTGTTGCTTGAACTCCAATCACAAGAGGAATTCATTGTTAATGGTACTACTTATTGCAATACGGTTTGAATAAAAGACAGTTTTGAGATTTTGATATTTATGTGAAAGTATTTGGTAAGTTAAGTATAACTTCATGCATATTGACATCGCAGATTGCGTAATAGAGTCATAGAGATGTACTGCATGGAAACAGACCCTCCAGTCCAACCCGTCCATGCCATCCAGATATCCCAACCCAATCTAGTCCCACCTGCCAGCACCCAACCCATATCCCTCCAAACCCTTCCTATTCAAATACCCATCCAAATGCCTCTTAAATGTTGCAATTGTACCAGCCTCCATCACTCCCTGTGGCAGCTCATTTCATATCTGTACCACCCTCTACGTGAAAAAGTTGCCCTTAGGTCTCTTTTATATTTTTCCCCTCTCACCCTAAACCTATGTCCTCTAGTTCTGGACTCCCCAACCACAAAGAAATGACTTTGTCTATTTACCCTATCCATGCCCCTCATAATTTTGTAAACCTCTATAAGGTCACCCCTCAGCCTCCGAAGCTCCAGGGAAAACAGCCCCAGCCTGTTCAGCCTCTCCCTGTAGCTCAAAACCTCCAACCCTGACGACATCCTTGTAAATCTTTTCTGAACCCTTTCAAGCTTCACAACATTTTTCCAATAGGAAGGAGACCAGAATTGCACGCAATATTCCGACTGTGGTCTAACCAATGTTCTGTACAGACACAACATGGCCTCCCAACCCCTGTACTCAATACTCTGACCAATAAAGGAAAGCATACCAAAAGCCTTCTTTATTATACTATCTACCTGCGACTCCACTTTCAAGGAGCTATGAACCTGCCCTCTAAGGTCTCTTTGTTCAGCAACACTCCCTAGGACCTTACCATTAAGTGTATGAGTCCTGCTAAGATTTGCTTTTCCAAAATGCAGCACCTCGCATTTATCTGAATTAAACTCCATCTGCCACTTCTCAGCCCATTGGCCCATCTGGTCAAGATTCTGTTGTAATCTGAGGTAACTCTCTTCGCTGTCCACTACAGCTTCAATTTTGGTGTCATCTGCAAACTTACTAATTGTACCTCTTATGCTCACATCCAAATCATTTATGTAAATGACAAAAAGTAGAGGACCCAGCACCGATCCTTGTGGCACTCCACTGGTCACAGGCCTCCAGTCTGAATAATGCTTTATCATTAAACATTTGCAGTCTATTATGTTTGCACAATTTGCTATTTTGTTAAGAAAATTACAGAAGTTGCACAGAGATGTTCTATAAAGTTAAATTTTGAAAGGTTAATTGTTATAAAATGCTGATAATTAAGAGGTACTAGGCATTCCTATTCTGTAAATCTATATGTTAAGCCTATTCAACCTTGATTCTAATTTATACAAGGTTTACATTATATAGCTTTATCAATGTAAATGGAAACAAATTTTCAATTATTAGTTACAGTGCCAGGTTGTCCATATTTATGCTCAATTTCACAATCTGGTGCAAAGCTTCCCTGTGCAACTTTGAAATTGCCTTGAGTGCAGCTATAAGCTCTCAAAATGTATGTAAAATCATATTAATTTATGGACTAACGGAATGGATTGAACACCGGCTTTCCAACTTTCAACTTGGCTTTGAATCCAACCTTAATTGATTGACTGGGTGAAGTTATACAAGTCGAATGTGAATTTAGTTTTCAAAAGTCCAGATTTCTTTTCAGAATTTCCTCATTCCCAGGACCTCTAATTCTAGGCCTAAGCTTGTTACTCATCCATGAACTCTATTGTGTCAATGTTACTTTTGTGCCTGAACTATCAACTGGGCACATGACTCGAGATTTGGCCTGATCAGAGCACAATACAGAATTTCCCAATTACAATCCCAATAATATGGAGATCTTATTGGATCTGCTGATTGCTAGTGTTATAAGCTGTGGAGATCGACACTGGACAAAATTGTACTTTTCAAATGGAAGAAACTGGTGAAAAGAGAAATGTTGTCTAATACTTTTATTGTCACAATCAAGCCAAATTCAGCAGAAACAATGTGAATTAATGAGCAAATTGCATTCAGTACAAACTTACAAATTACTTTTTAAACAGCTGATACAATAAAGAGATTTCTCAGGTAGTCCCACCAGCGTACATAGCAACCACTGAATCTCTAGTGCTTTTATTCTTCCCCAATAGGGTTTCGGTCCCCTCATTCTTAAAAGACTTTGGTGGACAGTCTTGTCTGGCAGTCATGATGTCGAGCTGTCGATGCAGGAACTTGGGTACACAAGTTTAAAAATCACACAACACCAGGTTATAGTCCAACAGCTTGTTCTTCCAAATAAACCTGTCATACTATAAGTCTACAGAAAAACAACACACATGGATCAAATACTTAACTTCAGCAGCAATCATCCCAACACACACAAATGGAACTGCATCAAGACATAATTTCAACAAGCTACATCACACTGCAGCACCCAAGAACTTCAAAAAGCAGAAGAAAAACATCGATACAACATTTTCAAGAAAAACAGATACACAAAAAACACAATCTGCTGATTCCTCAGAAACAAACCCGAACAAGCAAACACAGTGCAACCAGAAACTATAGCCGCATTACCTTACATCAAAGACCTATCAGAAATGACTTCCAGACTACTCAGACTCTTTGGCATCATGGTCACCCACCAGCCTACCAACACACTTAAACAGCGATTAATTAACCTAAAGGATACATTAGATACCACTAGCAAAGCTAAAGTTATATACAAGATACCATGCAAGAACTGTTTTTAAAAAAAAATACACCACATCAGACAAACTAGCAGGAAACTTGCCACCAGGATACAAAAACACCAACTGGCCACCGAAAGATATGACCCACTATCATTAGTTTCTATACATACAGACAAAAAAGGCCACCACTTTGACTGGGACGACATATATATCCTCAGACAGGCGAAACAAAGACACACGAGAATTCTTAGAGGCATAATATTCTAACCAGAACTCAATAAATAAACACATCAATTTAGATCCTATCTACCTTCCCTTGAAAAAGAGAACTAGAAATGACAGCTCCACATCATGACTGCTAGACAGGACTGTCCACCGAAGTCCTTTAAGAATGAGGGGACCAAAACCCTATTGGGGAAAAATAAAATCACCAGAGATTCAGTGGTTCCTATGTATGACAACTACCTGATAAAGGAGCGGCGCTCCAAAAGCTAGTGTGCTTCCAATTAAACCTGTTGGACTATAACCTGGTGTTGTCTGATTTTTAACAGCAATGACATCATTCACCTTAAGAAACCCAGACCTCTAAATAGAGAGACAGGCCATACCACCAACGCTTCACCGGAGACTCTCACTGGTGATAATACCTAGTATGGTGACAGAACATCTGAAAATAAACCTTCAAGCTCAGCAAGCTAACTTGCATACTTATCATTAACCTGAGCTACAAACCTTCTCAAAAATCACTAATTGATTTGAAATATCCATAGAATCCCTACAGTGTGGAAACAGGCCATTTGGCCCACACTGACCCTCCAAAGAGTATTCCACCCAGACCCATTCACCTACCCTATTACTTCATATTTACCCCAGACTAATGCACCTAGCCTACACATCCCTGAGGACTGTGGGTATCTTTGGATTGTGGGAGGAAACCGGAGCACCTGGAGAAACTCCACACAAACAGTCACCCAAGGCTAGAATTGAACCTGGGTCCCTGGTGCTGTGAGGCAGCAGTTCTAACCACAGCCACCCTGTTGAACTCTTCCACCATACCCTTGTACCCCAATACTATCTCCCTAGATTCATTTTATAAGGGGCTTAGGTTCACTTTGATCTCTCTCCTCTTGTTTTATACTTAAAGAAGCTTATATTGTCAGTTTTTATATTCCTCCCATGTTTTCCCTTGTACTTAATTTCATCCTGCTATCTGTTGATTGATATAATTTCTTAGTGTTTGGAGGCCTATACACTAACGTAACAATGTCCTTTTTTCCCATGCTGTTTATTTTTTACCTCCACCAAATGAATGCTACATCATCTCTCTCATAACTGTTCTCATTTCATTTTTTATTAACAGTATTGCAGCACCATATTTTCCTTCTCTCCTGCCTTTTTGAAAGGTCAAAATATCCCTGAATGTTAAGTTCCTAGTTTTGAACTGCTCATAACCATGTTTTCATAATGGCTGTGAGATCATTTCCATTTACCTTTATTTGCGCCATTGGCTCACTAGCTTATTCTGAATGCTTATGCATTAAGGTACAAAGCCTTAAGGGTTATCTTTTCTGACATTTAGTCATCCTGACTTTCCTTTGTACTCTGGCCCTATTTTCCTCTTGTTCTTGATTACCATGTCTACCTGTTTTTGCAATTTATTATTCTTTATCACTTTCCTTGACTTGCTTGCCTGTCACCCTGTTTAGATTCCCATCCCTAGCCATTTATTTTAAACCCACTTCAACCACTCTTGCAAATACTGTCCCTATGACATCAGTCCCAGTCCTACCCATGTGTTATGCATCCAATTTGTACTAGTCCTGGTGTCCCAATAATCTGAAAATCTTCCCTCTTGCACCATCTTTCCAGCTACATATTCATCTGATGCATCTCGCTGTTTCTATCCTGACTTGCACATGGCACATGACCCTGAGATCGCAATCTTTAAGGTCGTACTTTTCAACTTCCTAGTGCTCTGTGTTTGAATTTTAGGTCTGCATCCCTTTTTGTGAATGTCATTGGTACTAATGTGTGCCATGACCACTGGTTGTTCCCCCTCCACCTCCAAAATGGCCTGTAGTCACACCTAGACATTCTTAACCTAGCACCAGGAAGAACACCATGTCCTGGAGTCATGTTTGCAGCTATTTATTTCCCTTATAACTGAATCCCCTATAACTTGCATTTCCAAATTTTCCTCTCCTTTCCAGTGGAGCCAAATATGGTGCAACTGATTTGGCTGTTCCTGCTTTCCCCCGACAGCTGTAGCAAAGTTAGGTCCTGAATCTGGAATCTAGCTTGCACTCATCACTGGAAGGCAGTGTGTCATCATTGAGGCTAGCTGTCATTGTTTGTGTTTTGTTCCTTTTTTAGGGAAGCAGTCTCTTTATTTTCTCAAGACAGTATTTATGAGATGCATCTGGCTGACCTGGATAGAAAATCAAAGGAAGTATTTGATTCCCATATCCAGACTGGAAAAGGCATAATACAACCTATGTGCAAGGATGACATAATTGTCTACAGAGAATACATTAAAAACAGATACATGTGAAGAACCTTATCAAGACGGCCCAATACATCTTAAATTAGAGGTTAGAATGTCATTTCATCAGAGACAATTTCCAGGAATAATTGTCTTCTATACAGGATGTGACTCTTTCAGAGCATAATTTTCTTTTCTGCATCCCATTCATGCAATTGTATTTAGGTCATAAGTACTGTATTATGTATTATGCCAAGGGGATGAAAACGATGGGCTGTGTGTGACATTAATCAGTAATGGACTTCATTTCAGGACAAGCTTGTTATATTTGGCAATGTGTCTCTTGCGTCAATTTTGCTTTGTTAGACCAGGGTATAAGTTATTAAAGATTGAATATGGAGTTAATTGACATTCCTGATTCTTTAGATATTTAAAAATAATTTTTGGATTTGTAATAATGCATTATATGCCAATGGTGCTCAGTACTGATGACACATATCTTTCTTTTGAGTTCTCATTAAAGAAACCACTTTAAAGTTAGCCGTTTTCTTTCTTTGTTCACTTTTATGCGAGAAATATTTCATTTTCTTGGGCAGTAAGTAGCAGCCGTCTTGTTTTTTAGTTTACAAGCATGGTTAGCACTGCTGCCTCACAGCACCAGGAACCTGGGTTTGATTCCACCTTTGGATGACTGTGCAAGCTTCACAGACAATCTTTCAGTGTTTATGTAGGTTTCCTCCAAAAGTCCAAAGGTGTGCATTGAACATGCTAAATTACCCATCATGTCCAAGGATGTGCAGGCTAGATGGATTAGCCGTGGGAACTGTAAGGTTACAGAGATAGGGTTCGGGGCTAGGTCGGGTGAGATGCTCTTTGAAGGGATAGTGTGGGCTTGATTGGCCGAATAACCTGCTCCCACACTGTAAGAATTCAGTGATTTTATGATTCTATTAAGTCTTCATCAAATTTGATAAGATAGTTCTGAAAGCCACAGTCACTTGGTTAAATGGTGTATGGTTTGTAGAGTTTGAAGGTTTGCATTTTATAAATGCTCTTTTGCCATGGATTATGATAACAGTCTGATGCTGCAATGTTTAATATCTTACCTCTTCACAAGCACTCAAATCTTTTAAGTCTTTCTGACATAGATAGCAATAAAGTGTTGGCCATGGCTAATTGAAGAGGAGAAAGTGAGGTCTGCAGATGCTGGAGATCAGAGCTGAAAATGTGTTGCTGGAAAAGCGCAGCAGGTCAGGCAGCATCCAAGGAACAGGAGAATCGACGTTTTGGGCATAAGCCCTTCTTCAGGAATGAAGAAGGGCTTATGCCTGAAACGTCGAATCTCCTGTTCCTTGGATGCTGCCTGACCTGCTGCGCTTTTCCAGCAACACATTTTCAGCATGGATAATTGAAGCATTGCACACGTTGATTCTTATGGAAAATATATCTTTCTCTCCTTCATCATTGTTACGCCTTGAAAATTGACTTCAAAAATACTTTGCTCAAATGTGCCATTTTGACAGAAGAAGGATTAAGCAAGGATAAATATGTATGGTGTTGTGGAAATTAAATCGACTTGACTCAGTAATTAGCAAGAGCAAAGCAAGGGTCTTTATTAAAAATCTTGCAAGATTGACTCATTACACCAAGCCAGATACCTTAATGCAGTGAGTACCGAAAAATTACACAAACGCCTGTCTTATAGCGTTCCTTATCACACTCTTCAGGGCAGAGACTGGGGAAACTCAAGTTGTTATCCTCTCACCCCCTGGTCCTAGACATAACAGTTATTCAGCTTTCGCTAAGTTCGACTATCGCAAGGTCAGTTGAATGCTTACAGAATTCAAAAAGAGATAAGCTAACTGCAAACCTTCATCAAAGCATTGTTTACTAAGCTCAGCACAGCATTGATTTAAACAAAGCATTCTCTTTAAATTTCACATTAAATGGATAATTAATTTTACAGTAAATGGATAACTTTCCATTACAATGGTTAAATTTTCAAAGCCATAGAGATAGTAAAATTGTGCTTTCTCTGTATTTTTCCCTCTGTACCAGATGTTAGTTTTGCTGACATGAACTGAGGAACTCAGCTGTGCTGTATCAATTAATATTGTTAAGGATTAAATTGGAAGGGTCCTAATGTTAATAGAGGAAGACTACTTGCATTAATTTTTCTGCTGTCCTTTATTTAGTCCTATTGTCCAACCTCTCCCAATTAAGTAACTTTTAAGGGTGAGAAACCTAGGTGATTGATTTCAAAACTTGTGGATGAAATAAAACTTGCATTTTTTGTAAAATATGAGCAGGTTTATGTAAAACTTGAAGGACAGGGACAAGTTGATGGAGTAGGTGGATAGTTGACAAATCAAGTTTAATGCAAGTGTGAAATGATAGATTTTTGTAACAACAGCATGGAGATGGAGGAACATTATAAAATGAAGGTTACAATTGAAGGGCATGTGCAGGAACAGATGGATCTTAATATTGGCGTAAGTCATTAAGGTGGCAAAACAGGCTGAGAGAGCAGCTTAACAGCACATGGAATCCTAGACTTTGCTAATAGAATGCATGGAATAGAAGAATAGGGATGCTATGTTGAACTTAGATAGAAGACTAGTTTAGCAGCAGTGTTTGTGTGTCCAGGTCAGGATCTGCACTTTGGGAATGATGAGAAGGTATTAGAAAGAATGCAGAAGGTATTTGCAAAAATGGTTCCGGGAATGATGGTGGTCAGTTATGGAGATAAATTGAAGAAGCTGAGACTGTTTGTTTTCCTTGAAGAAAAAAAGATTGATGTGACATTTGGTTGAAGTCTGCAAAATCATGAAAGGTCTGGACAATATAAAAGGAAAAAAGTGTTCCATGTCACGATTGAGAAGAGGGCACAGATTTAAAATAATTTGTAAAAGAAGCAAGAGTGGTGTGAGGCATTTTCAATCGAGCCATTTGAATGAAAATATAATGTTTGGTTGAAAAGGAGAAATGCAGGATTACTGAGAGAAGGTAAAAATGATGAGGTGAGATCCTCAATTGGAGAGCCAACGCAAATGCAATGGCTGAATGACCTAATTTACACTATCAAAGTGTGGCACTGGAAAAACACACAGGTAAGGCAGCATCCGAGGAGCAGGAGAATCGGGTTGAAACATAAGCCTTTCTTTGGGAATGTGGGAGGGGGAAGGGTGCTAAGAGATAAATAGGAGGTGGGGCTCAGGGAAAGGTATCTGGGAAGGCGATAGGTAGATGGAGATGGGGATGATGGTGATAGTGCAGAGGGAGAGTGGAGCGGGTAGGTGGGAAGGAAGATGGACAGCTGGGCAGTTCAAGAGGGCAGTGCCGAGTTGTAGGGTTGGATCTGGGATAAGGTCGGGTGGAGGAGAGTGAGGAAACAGGTGAAATTGACATTGATGCCATGTAGTTGGAGGATCCCAAGGTAGAAGACGAGGTGCTCTTCCTCCAGGCGTCAGGTGGATTGGATTTGATGATGGAAGAGGCCCAGGACTTGTACGTCCTTGGTGGAGTGGGAGGGAGTGTTGAAGTAGTCTGTCACAGTGTGGCAGGGCTGTTTGGTGCATGTGTCCCAGAGATGTTCCCTGAAACGTTCCGCAAGTTGGCATCCTGTCTCCTCGATATAGAGGAGACAATACCAAAGGCAACGGACACAGTAGATGAGGTGTTTGGATATGCAGGAAAATCTCTGCCAGATGTGGAAGGATGCTTTTAGGACCTTAGATGGAGATGAAGGGCGGGGGAGGGGGGCACAAGTTTTACACCTCTTCCGGGAGTAGACCGTATGTTGGTGGGGGACATAGACCTAACAAGGGAGTCATGGAGGGAATGATCTCTGTGGAAAGCTGATGGGATGGAGAGGGAAATGTATCTCTGGTGGTGGGGTCTGATTGTAGATGGCAGAAATGGCAGAGGGCAAGGTGCTGTATCCAGAGATTAGTGGGATGGTAGGTGAGGATCCGGGGGTTGAGGTGAGGCGGTGGTGATGGTATTCCAGGATGGAGAAGCGGGAACTGGAAGAGATGCATTGTTGACTGCATGGGAAGGGATGATGCCATCCTTCAAATAGGAGGACATCTGGGATGTCCTGAAGTGGAATTGTTCTTCCTGAGAGCAGATACAGTGGAGGAATTGGGAGTAAGGGATAGTGTTTTTACAGGTGGAGGTGGGGGGAAATGGAGGAGGAGGCGTAGTCCAGGTAGCTGCGGGAGTCAGTGGTTTTAAGTAGATGACTGTGTTGAGTCAGTTGCCAGAAATTGAGACAGAGAGGTCTAGGAAGGGGAGGGAGGTGTTTGAAATGGTCCAAATGAACGTGAGGTCAGGGTGGAAGGTCTTTGTGAAGTCAATGAACTGTTCAACCTCCTTGTGGGAGCATGAGGTGACACTGATACTGCACTGTAATAATTCTATGATTCTGAATTATTTTCATTGAAATTTTTCAGACAGAGCAATATCACAAACAGTAGAGGGCCTAACCGCTCAATTAGCAATCAGACATTTCAATCTACAGAATCATTAATTTTGCAATTTTTGACTGGATTTTACAGTTCACTCAAGTATATACTGTACCCAATTAGTAAATATTGTTTGAGTAAATAGGAATTATAAGTGTAACATTGACTTTAGTCATAAATCCCATTAAGTAAATATATTTTGGCCACCAATATTTTTGAACTTGATATTGAAGGCTGCAGGGTCCCCATGTGGAAAATGATGAGGGTCTGAGCACCTTTTTCCATGTCCTTCTCCCAACCTCCACACACCTTGTCATCACGTGGGCTGCTACCAAAACCCCATTAGCAGCAATTGATTCTCCGAGGCTGACCCAACTGTTGTTTCTCTCTGGACTCCATCTTCACCTATCCTTATTCCTTCCCTTTCCCCCACTGCACTTACAGTATATACCAGCCTTTTCCTAGCTATAATCAGTTCTGAAGAAGAGTCACTGGACCCAAAATGTTAATTCTGCTTTTTCTCCGTATGTTCTGCCAGATGTGAGTTTCTCCAGCATCTGCTATTCTTGGGGTTTTTGTTCATTGGTACCTAACTGTATTTTAATCCTGTTTTCCAACATTTGGCCCATAGCCTTATATGTCTTGACATCATAAATGCACATCTAAATACTTAAATGTTATGAAGGTTTCTCTCTCTACCACCTTGACAGGCAGAGAGTCTCAAATTCTTACCACCATACAGGTGAAAATGTTTTTCTTCATCTCCTCTAAATCTTCTGCCCCTTCTCTTATATCCATGCCCACTGGTCATTGCCCCCTCCATCAAGAGGAAACTTTTTTTCCTGTCTACCCTATCAATACCCCTCATAATTTCATACCTTTCAATTAAGTCCCTTCTCAATCTGCACTGCTCTAAAGAAAACAAGCCCAACCTATCCAGTCCCTATCCTTATAGCTGAGACTTTTAATCCCAAGCAACAATCTGGTAAATCTCCTGTGCATCCTATCCAGTGCAATCCATCCTTAAGTAGTGTGACAACAAAAACTGCACATATCTGTGTGTTCAATCTGTGGAACAGATGTTTTATACGGTTCCAGCATAAGCTCCCTTCTCTAAAACAATATGCCTCAACTAATAAAGGCAAGTATAACTTGTGCCTTTTTTGAGGGTTCTTGTGGTGCAGTAGTATTGTCACTATCACTGAACTAGGAGGCCTGGGTTCGAGAACCACCTGCTCCAGAGACGTGTAATGACATTTTGTAAAGATGAAAAGTGTAAGTGATTATCTGGGGAAAGCATTGTGCCTATTAAAAACCCAAAAGGAAATTTTCATGTGGAGTTATGAGATGTATATAAATGCATTTGAACAGTTGATTTAAAATAAATACCTTTAACTATGTATCCTGATCCCTTAAGGAATCGTTGGCGAGTTTTGAGAAGATTTGGGACCTTGCGGAATTGATGTACGTCCACATCAAGGACTCCCCAATCCTCTGAACTTTGGAAGACATGTCACAAAGTACTACACAAGCTTATTAAGAAGGTTGACCCCATAGATTAGGGGGGGATGTGTTTGTATTTTAGGCAATACAGTTATAAATAGATTGAAACAAAATTAGCTCAGTGAGAATGATAATGGATATTTTTTTCAGATTGAGAAATGGATTGCAGTCATGTTTCCCCAATGGTCAGTTTTAGATCCATTGTTCTTGCAATGTTTTTGAATCTAGAAAAACATAAATACAACGTAGACTTGCATTAATGGTGCAGCATTACAAACTTTGCAAGTGAAATTTGACAGAGCAGTGGATCAGCATGACGGGCCCTCTTGTTGTATGGTGGTAATGTCCATTCTGCTGGACCGAGAGGCCTGGGTTCAAGTCCCATCTGCAGCAGTAACATCTTTGAACTGGTTGATTTGAAAAATAGATTAAACGAAGAAACAAATTCCACATGCCACATTTCAGGAAAGATCTAAAATAGTATGGAAGAGCTTGCCAGATTTCTGTCAGAGGTGAGGAACTTTAATTACATATGGAGGTTGGAAAAGATGGGATTATGATTTCTGAAACAGAGATATAAGAGGGGATAATTGCAGAAATAATGTCCTCACTTACGAAGTACTGCTAACCAACACCTTAAATTTGCATTTCATCTGGAAGTCAATATTTGTCCAATGATGCAGATTTCAAATTATGCTATCAACCAACAATGAGCAATGTAATAAGCATTACATTGTGTGCAATGATTGCCTCTTTGTCATGTAATTTTTGTAAGTGTTATGATAACAAGGGAACTTCAAAGCAGAATCTGAAGCTCCCAGTTGTCAACCAGATTCTAAACCAAATTCTGGAAGGCAACATATCAGCTGCCATATTCTCGTACTTCTTCAGAAAGAAATCAGGAGGGCTAAAAGGGAACACGAGATGGCTATGGCAGGTAAGGTAAAAGAGAAGCTAAAATTATTCTACAATTAGATGAAGGGCTAAAGAGTAACTAGGGAGAGAATAGAGCCCTCGTAAAGATCAACAAGGTTGTCTGTGAGGAGGCACAAGAGATAGGTGAGATCCTAAATGAATATTTCTTCTCAATATCTAGCATTGAGAAAGGCATGGATGCTAGGGAACTTGGAAAATAAATAATAATATCTTGAAGAGAGTTCATATTCCAGAACAAGAGATGCTGCAAGTCTTAAAACAATTTAAGGTAGATAAATGTCTGGGACCTGATGAAGGCAGCCCAGAACTTTTGGGGTGCTAGGGAGGAAATTGTGGGGCACCCTAGCAGAGATGTTTGTACCATCAATGGCCACAGTTGAAGTGCCCAAAGATTGGAGGGTAGCTGATTTGTGCCATTATTTAAGAAAAGCTACAGGGAAATGCCCAGAAACTACAGATTGGTGAGCCTAACATCTGTGGTGGGTATGTTTTAGAGGTGATTCTGAGAGATGAAATCTACAGGCATTTGAAGAGGCAATGACCCAGTTGGGATTGTCAGCATCATTTTGTTCATGGGGAATAGTGTCTCACGAATTTGAGTTTTTTGAAGGGATGATCAAGAAAGTAGATGAGGGCATTGTGGTAGATGTTGTCTACACAGAATTTAGCAGGAGCTTTGACAAGGTACCACACGATAGATTGTTGAGTAATGCTAAATCTCTCAGAATCCAGGGAGAGCTAGCCAATTGGATGCCAAAATGGCTTGACGGTAGATGACAGAGAGTGGTGGTAGAGGGTTGTCTTTCAAACTGGAGGCCTGTGACCATTGGTGTACTACAGGGATCAGTGCTGGGTGCTGTTATTTGTTATTTATATAAATGATTTGGATGAAACTTTAGGAGGTATGGTTAGTGAGTTTACAGATGACACAGATTACTAGTATAGTGCACAGTGAAGGAGGTTATCTTGGAATGCAGAAGGTTTTGATCAACTGGGCCAGTGGGTTGAGGAATCGGAGATGGAGTTTAATTTAGATAAATGCAAGGTGTTGCATTTTGGTGGGTCAAACCAGGGCAGGACTTGCAGTCAAGGGTAGGACACTGGAAATGTTATAGAATACAGATATCTAGGGTACAGGTTTATAGCGCTTTGGGAGTGGAGTCACAGATAGACAAGGTGGTGAAGAAGGCTTTCAGCAGTCTTGCTTTCATTGGTCAGAGTATTGAGTACAGGAGTTAGACCATCTTGATGCATCTGTTGGTGACGCCACATATGGAGTCATATGTACAGTTCTAATCATAGAACAACATAGAAAGGATATTATTAAACTAGAAAGAGTGCAGAAAAGATTTACTAGGATGCTATCTGGACTGGAAAGTTTGAGTTATAAAGAGAGGTTGGATATCCTGGGACTTTTTCTTTCCCTGCAGCATAGGAGACTGAGGTCCCATTATAGGCAAAGGTAAAGTAAATAGATAGCCAACAGCTTTTCCTTATAGTAGGAGAGTCTAAAACTAGAGGGCACAGGTTTAAGGTGAGATGGGAGAGATGCTAAAGGGTCCACAGGGGCAATTTTTTTCACACAGTATCTGGAATGGGTTGCCAGAGGTAGTGGTAGAAGCAAGTACAATTTTGTCATTTAAGAAACATTTAGCTGGGTACATGAATGGGATAGGTATGAAAGGATATGGACCAAACACAGACGAATGGGACTAGTTGATTGTGTGAACTGGATGGCATAGGCAAGTTGGTCCAAAGGCACTTTACATGCTATAGACCTCTACGCTGGCAAATGATGAGACTTCTCATTTATAGACCTCACTGTCAGTTTCTTCAACTGTCTGAAAATAGTGCAAGCACTGATTAAGGGTTTCCCATGACTATCATCTCTGAACTATGCAGTTTGTTACAGGAAGACTTGTGTTCACAAAGATTGGATGGCATGTCCATCTGTGACTATCAAGGTCATAGCTGTCCTGAATTTTTAAGCCAGAGACTTGTTTCTGACACAACTGGTAACCTGTTTAGCCTCTCCCAATCACTAAATGTGTCTGGGATGCTACTGATTCCATTTGCACTCAAACACATCTTTCTGTATCCTCTCTCCATACATAATCCCAAACTAAAGTAGTCCCACTTGCCTGATCCTGGCTCATATACCTCCAAACTTTTTGCATTCATGATCCATCCAAATGTCTTTTAAAAGTTGTAATGGTACCTGCATCCACCACTTCCTCAGGAAGTTCATTCCACACACGAACCACCCTCTGTGTAAAACATTTGCCTTGTGTCTTTTCTAAATCTCCCCTCCCTTAAAAATGTATGCCCTCTCTTGAAATTTCACATCTTAGGGAAATGACAGCTACCATCAACTTACCTATACTTCTCATTATTTCAAAAACTACTATCAGGTTGCCTCTCGACCCCCTATGCTCCAGTGAAAAAAGTCCTAGCCTATCCAGCCATTTTTTATAACTCAAATCTTCCATACCTGGCAACATCCTGATAGATTTCTTCTGAACTCTCTCCAGCTTGATAGTATTCTTTCTATAACTGGGCGACCAGAACTGGATACCGTATTTCAGAAGAGGCCTCACCAATGGCCTGTATAACCTCAACATTACATTCCAACTCCTGTGCTTTGCTTCTGTGTTTTAAGATGGTGCCAGAGAGTGGCAACACTGTTAAACATTTTTCACTGTACTTTGTAACAAAATACACATGACAATAAATAAATAAAACTTTTAAAAATCTTAAAAATATAACATTTAACCTCTGAGAGGCAATTCCTTGTTCAACTTTGCTTAGCAGGAGGTTGCATTATGAGACACAGTGGACACGTGAAATGACTATTAAACGTATCCTAGCCTTGCATAGCAGTGTTCTCCTTTGCAAAGCAGATACATAAGATGAACCTTTCCCTAAATAAAATATGCAAAATCATCATTGATGCACACATTTTGTCAGTGAGAGTATGGCAAGTGTTGAAAGGTGTGTACAGCGCCTAGCATATTCCCCACACTCAACATTTAGCTGCAGTTCTCAACATTCTGCTTCGAGAATCCTTGACATCTGAGGATATCAGTAAACAGCATTAGCAGTTTGTGAGAGTTGAACAATGCTTGGCAATTACAGCTTCTGTCATCCTTGAAGTATCTGAAGAAGTTGCTTATCTTATGTGGGTGTCACTTAACAAGGGCTAATAGTGTAATCATACTACAGCAGACATTGTAACATTGCAATTGAAAATAATGTTACAAAGTCAGAGTTAACAGACATTAAAAACCTAAATCAGATCTCACAAAAGGAGACAGTAACAAGACTATTGAAGCTCTGATAAGAGTGGGAGATGTATACTTTAAAGTAGTTCTTATGGCTGCAAGTATCAGGCTTCGTGTGGGGAAGTGATGGAAAAAATTGGCATTGTTAATAACCTGTCTACAGTAGACAGGAGTTCAGCCAACTTGTTTGAAAGTTGAATTTTCACAATGTCAATAGTGGATTCTGGCAAATGCCATTAGATAGCAAATCAATACTGTCTAGTGCATATATAATGTTATTTGGGAGGTTTTACTTCACCAGACTGTCCTTTGGGAATCATCTCAGCACCAGAGACTGTTCAATGGACTGTCTTCAGTACTTGACACCTTCCAACCCTTGTAATGTGCCACGTGGTTGATGTATTTATACATGAAGAGACAGTCAAGGAACATCACTGGAGAGTCCATGCAGTTTAAAATGTCTAAATACTGAAGGGCTTACACATAAAGACAACTGTGAATTTTCCAAGGAATCTATTCACTACTTGATCCACATTATCAACAAGGATAGAACAATCTAAAGCCCACAGAAAAAGAAGGCTGTTAAGGATTTCCCATTTTGAAATTGATTTGTGTCTTCCAAAGGTTTTTGGGCATGGTAAATTTGATTAGATTACTTACAGTGTGGAAACAGGCCCTTCGGCCCAACAAGTCCACACCGACCCACCAAAGCGCAGCCCACCCATACCCCTATATTTACCCCTTACCTAACACTACGGGCAATTTAGCATAGCCAATTCACCTGACCCGCACATCTTTGGACTGTGGGAGGAAACCGGAGCACCCGGAGGAAATCCACGCAGACACAGGGAGAACGTGCAAACTCCACACAGTCAGTCGCCCGAGTCGGGAATTGAACCCGGGTCTCAGGTGCTGTGAGGCAGCAGTGCTAACCACTGTGCCACCGTGCCACCCACTACAGTTGGCAAAGGTCTTACTTTACTTGACAATGAGAAGTGAACCTTTAAGGCAACTCGTCAGGAAAATGCAAGGGTGTTGGTTGAATCCAGATGAGAAGGAGATTTTCTAAATGATCAATGCTTTTAAAAATGCTTTTTGATCAACAGATATCCTGGCCCACTACAATCCATCCTCTGAACTATCATTGCAGCAAATGCGCCAGTCTCAGGCACAGGACCATTGCTCTTTCAGCAACAACTAGATGGATGCCTGACACTTGTATCATGCTCCCATGGTACTGTCAGGGTTTTAGGCACACTATACACTTTAAGAGATTTTTTTCAGTACATGGGCATGAGAGATTTTCAGGCTAGTCCCAAAGTGTTCATTGGGACAGATCATAAATCATCGGTGCCTCTGTTGGATCAGAGTTAGCAAGGAATGCCACTCACGAACTGGAACATAGTCAGTGTCAAGTTTCTGGCACCACAAGCAGCTTAACTGTATTGGGGGAGGAAAAAGAAAGGAAGAGCAAGAGTGATTGAGGATTCTTTAGTCAGGGGAGCAGACAGGCACTTCTGAAGTCATGATTCCAGGATGGTGTGTTGCCTCCCTGGTCCCAGGATTAGGGATGTCACTGATCTGCTGCAGGGCATCCCAAAAAGAAAGAATGATGAGTTAGAGGTCATGGTACATGTTGGTAACAATGATATGGGCAAAGCAAAGAATGAGGTCTTGCATCAAGAATTCAGGAAGCTAAGCAGTAGATTAAAAAGCAGGATTACACCTGGTGGCACTTGCTAGCAAATTTAGAAATAGGAAAATACGGCAGGTGAATGCGTGACTCAAGAGTTAGTGCAAGAGGGAAAGTTTTAGATTCCTGGATCAATGGGACCTCATCCACAATGGGAGCAACATCCTTGCAGGTAGATGTGCTTGTGCTATAGGGAGGAGTTTAAACTAGTTTGGCAGAGTCAGGGGACACACAATATTGATGAAATAGAAACACATCATGCAACAGCAAAGGAAGCAAGTCACAATGAATTCAGCTATGTTGAGTGCCAAGAGAGGCAAGGGTAGATGGTCTTTAAGGCTAGGATTGTAATAGGTGAGACTGATGAGTTAATGGCATGGATTGACGCATAGATATTGTTGCCATCACAGCAACGTGGTTGAGGCAACAGCTGGACTGGCAGCTCAAAATTTCAGGGTTATGTGAGACAGAGGAGGGTGTAAAAAGAGTGGCGATATAGGGCTATTAACTAAGGAGGTAATTATTGCAATAAGGAAAGATGATATTTTGGAAGGATCCTCAAATGAGGCTTAGTGGGTGGGACTTAGGAATGTTAAGGGGGCAGCTAATTTACTGGGAGTGTATTAAATGACTCCAAAGAGTCAATGCAAAATAAAGGAACAAACATTTAGACAGTCTACAGTGGTGTGAGTAATACCCGAGTAGTTATACTGGGGGGATTTCAACTTTCCCAAGATTTAGGATTTAGATGGGGAGGATTTCTTGAAATGTATCAAGAGGAGTTTTTTATATCAATACATAGAAAGCCCTACAACGGGCCCTGCAGTTCTGATTCTGAGGAAAGAAGCTGGACACACGTTTGATGTGGCAATGGGGGAGTATTTTAGTGTAGCAACCACAGCGCAGTACAGTTCAGATTTGCTCTGGACAAGGAAAAAGATGGTCTGCAAATGACACCAAGATTGATAGAGTGGTTAAAAGCGAAGAAGATGTTTTAGGTTACAGGATGGGTTGGTCAGATGGGCAGACAGGTGGCAGATGGTATTTGACCCCGATAAGTGCAAGGGGATGCACTTTGGATGAAGAAACAATATGAGGGAGTATTTAATGAATGAAAAAAATACTGGGTAGCTTAGAGGAACAGAGGGATCTTGGAATAATTATTCACAGATCTCTGATGTCAGCAGGGCAGGTTAAGAAGGCAGATGGGACACTTACTTTCATCAGTCATGGTATAGTGTATAAGAGCAAGGAAGTAATGTTGGAGTTGTACATAATGTTGGCTAGGCCACAGCAGGCATACAGTGTGCAGTTCTGGCTATCTCACTACAAAAAGGATGTGATAGCACAGAGGAAGTTCAATAGGATGCTGCCTGGGATGGAGAAATTGAGCTATAAGGAGAAGCTAGATGAGCTTAGATTGTTTTCTTCAGAGCAGAGAAGGTTGAGGGAGGACATGATAGAGGTATATAAAATTATGAGGGGTATGGACAAGGTGAACAGAGAGCAGCTGTTCCCCTTAGCTGAGGGGTCAACCACAAGAGGGCATACTTTTAGGGCAAAGAGCAGGAGATGCAGAGGATATTTGAGAAAGGACTTCTTCACTCAGTGTGTTGTTGGAATCTGGAATGCACTGGAAACGTAGTGGAGCTGGAAAACTTACAGCCTTTCAGATTTGGAGGAGCCAGTATTGGCTTGGGGTGTACAAAGTGATAAATCAAACAACACCCGGTTATAGTCCCAACAGATTTATTTGGAAGCATTAGCTTTTCAAAGCTAGTATTTCCAAATAAACCTGATGGACTATAACCTTGTGTTGTGTGATTTTTAACCTTATAAAAATATTTGGACGAGCACTTCAAATATCATCACATTCAAGGGTTTGGGACAAGTGCAGGAAGTTGGGATTAGCACACTTTATGTGGTATTTATGTCAGTGCAGATTCAATGGTCTGAAGGGCCTTATCTGCGCTGTATGAATCTATGAGTGAGTGGACAAAAACTTGGCAGATGGAATATAATGTTGGAAAATGTGAAGTTATGCACCGTTCGGCAAGTGGAAGAGACAAGCTGAATGTTACTCAAATGGAAAAAGACTGCAGTAAGCTATAGAACAGAGGGATTTGGGAGTCTATGCAAAGGCTGACATCCAAGTTCAGTAGGTAATAGGGATAGGAAATGGAACCCTGCAGTCCAGAGAAGGTTGACTAAGCTGATACGAGGCATTGACTAACTGTCTGATGATGAGAACTTGAGTAGACTGGGCCTATACTTGGAATGTAGAAGAATGAGAGGCAACCTTATTGAAACATATAAAATTCATAGGGGACTTGACAGTGTAGACTTACCACAAATAATTTTACCCCTCATTAATGCATGCAACATTTTTACCACTTGCTCTTACCGGCCCCAAACTGTGATACCCCTAATTCCTGCACATTCAATATTCACTTGTTTGCAAAGCTCCCCAACCTGCTTTGCCATTCACTTTCATTTTCCATTATACCAACTTCTCTCTCATTCCAGGAAACAGCCCACAATAAGACATAATGAGTCTAGATGGATGGTGAGCTGCCTGTCATTCAGCACCTCACCCCCTTATGAGCAGAGGGTCCTGACTCTGACTGTCCCCAAGTAGGGCATGGCTTGATATCAGAAGCTGCCCTTGAATTACTCTGCCACTGTTGCACTTTAAGATTAGTAATATGAGCCAAGTATTTCTGGCTGAGGGGCCATCGTGCAAAAAAGGTGAGGCAAGACAGAGATGCTGTGAGCATCCAGATGTGCTCAAAGTGTGATAGTATTATGAGAACGAGTGAAAAGATTAGAGATACAGCCTCTTCCAGCCCATGAGATGGATGAATGTCCCTAAGCCCAAAGTATTCTTGCTTTGACATTACATCAGTTATTGTCAATGTAGCCTGAGGTGCAGCATTTGTGCGCAAGAGTGCACTGTAAGTGGATAGGAGATGTGCCAGAGCCTGTCACATAAGGTTGTCATTTTTCATGTGTGTGGGGCACTTGTGGCTGGTGCCCATTGAACACGCCCATGACGTGGTTCCCCAGTTTCCAATTTGGAGATCTTTTGGAGCATGTGACATGCTGAACCTACAAAGAACCTGTTTCCATGTCGTGCTTTCCTGATGGCTAGTTTGTACTGTAAGTAGTAAATTTGGTAAGATTGCTAATGGGACTGCTATCAAACTATTTAATATGTAATAATGATTGTCAAATGAAGAGTTACCAGTGTCTGAAAGAATCTTGCTACTCTACCTGACAAAGCAAACAACACGAAGTAAGGTGACCTCAACTTTGAGGTGTGCCTCGCTGAAGATCTCACCCAATTCTATCACTCAACTCATCAGTACCCACACTGCTCAGAATCTGTTAAGATTCCTCCCTCTGATTCTCCCTTCTTAACACTCACAATATAGAAATACAAAACAAAGTTGAATCTATATATAATTCTTCCGCATCTGAATCCAAGATTCATTCTTTGTGCAGGAAAGAAAGAAAAGGTATGTTTAACAAGCATTTTCGTATTCCTGTTACAATGTTCTCTTATTGGTACAACTATTCTATCTATACAAATTTCACTTTGACAGTAATAATATATTCCCATTAAATACACAAGGACTTTTCATAACAATCATCTGCACAAGTCTATTTTGATCACAGGATTAATTTTCGTCCAGATACATTTACTATAATACTGCCTCTTCTTCCTATGTGATTGGTTGTAGTGTTAAACTCCAGCAAGATAGTTTTACGTTCTTGCATGAAATTTTTCAAGGAAAATGAAAGGATTATGATCCACATAAATAAAATGTGGTTCAGTAGAGTTCAGTGTTGTGGAGCCAAAATCTCAGTTTCTTTTTCTACAACTGAACATTTCAGCTGGACCAGCATTCAAGTTAGCTTGAAAAATACCTGACTAGCTATTAGACTTCCATCTCGTTCTCCTGTATAACACTGCACCAACAATAAAACATTGCTGTCATCAATAGCCAGTTTAAGTGGGCATGGTTTTATCAAGACTCAGGTATGTTACTGGGAACCTGGGTTTGAATCCTGCCATGGCAGATGGTTGAATTTAAATTCAATATTTTTTTAAAAATCTAATTATAATCATGAAACCATTATCAAAAAAGTCATCTGGATCACTAATGTCCTTCAGAGAAGGAAACTGCTGTCCTAAGCTGGCCTGACCTACATGTGACTCCAGTCCCACAGCACATTGTGGTTGACTGTTAACTGCCCTTAGGGCAATTAGGGATAGACAATAAATGCTGGCCTAATCAGTGTGAAAGTTGTGAAAAGACACTTAGACGTCCTTTTGTCCATTCAAATTTCTTGTCATCCTTTAACAGGAGCCACTACAGTGCTGAAACCCAGAATAAACGTATAATAGAATCCACACATTGATATTGATTGCCAAGGTGATCACTCATTGAACATATTCACAAGAACATTTTAACAAGTTCATTTTAGAAAAAGGGCAAAATGACATCTGTAGTTACACTCAATAGGAATTATTTGATTGGTCTGATTATAACTATCAGAAGTAATGTTTCAACTTTTGAGTCTTATTAACAATCTTAGAAGTACCTCAAAACTCTGTGAAGGGTCACTGTGTCATCACTCTAAAACTTCTTGTTCAGTTAGTTTATTTTTGAAAATATTCTATATCATTTGATACTATTTATTTCGTTAATGTCTCTGCCTGAGACCCTTAAATAAGCTAACACCTCAGCTTACTTATTGTTTACTATATGTTCCTTAACTTAATCTCTTCAACAATATTCTATTTCTGGAGTTTTTCATTTTCTGACTGTAAAGCCACATCAGATGTCTTTTCAACCCACACTGTTATAGTGTTTGCTTAACTAACAACAACCAACTAACAGCTTTGTTGCTACAAACCTTTCCTATTTGACTGAAAGTTGCAAAGGACCTCACTTCTTTTGGATTTTTTTGGCTTTTTGTGTTATTAGATTCCTATCAGCAGGCAACAGCAATCTTATAAGGTGAAGGCATTTATGAAAGTAGTAGAACATGACACTCGGTGGGAGGTGGATAGTGTAGCAGAAGTAGGGTGAGTATGAAGTATCAGAGTGAAGATGGTGGCACTTACACTGGCAAAATGGAGAAGGTCATTGGCCTTCTTCCTATTGTGCTGTGCGTTCTTCTAGATGGCTGAGCCTATTTTAACCCAGGCAACAACTTCGATTGAGGCTGGCATGGTGACCTCCTCTGCTGGTCCTGGGGGAAGAGGATGCACTACCCTGTCCAGCCTACCCTCCAAGTTCCTACCTGCAACGTGAAGGGGCTAGAATTGGGTAAGAGAGGGTCGTATGGTTGGGGTAGATAGTTAATGAGGAGAGTTTGGTAAGATGATTCGAGAAAAATCTGGCCCTGCAGAGAGAAACCTTCAATAAAACATGACAAGTCTGACAGTCATTAAAAAGTAAGATTCAACCCCAAGTTTCAAAATAAGAAAAGCAGGTCATAAATCTTCATCACAAATAAAATAACTGTACCAACTAGACCAGAAGTAAACATGTTGGCAGAAAATACCTTGCTTTTGGAATTTTAAGTTATCTACCTGATCATTAAACAATCTGGTAAGTTAAAACCTGGTGTCTGCTGTCTTCAGCAGGATCTATTCTCAGGTGTTGCAGTTGAATCTGGTGTCAGCTACTTCTGAATATGATACATCATCATCCTTTTCGAAAACGCTAACCTGTACTCCAATAGGAATGTTGTTCCAAAGGAATTGTATGATCCCAGAAATCTGAAGGGACAGAGTTTTTTTAAACTGTACAGCAAAAGAGTGCTTCAGAAAATAATTATTTACTGTATATAATTTCAATAAAATATTCCTTCTTGTTTGTGAAACAACGTTAGTTTTTTAAGTAATTTTTTTCTCAGTGTAGGTGGTCAGATTTCCTGCGTCAGTGTTGCTATGAAGCTGGCAGGGCTGACATGGATAAAGCCAACATATTATTTGCTTTTCTAATTGTTTGCTGTATGTACTTGTAACATTGTGTACAGCGATATTTGATTTTTTTTAATTGTGCAAAACTGTTATTCTTCCTGTACAAATGAAAAATCTAATTTGCCTACTTACATGCTGAAGAGCTGCAGACATTGCCAGACCAATAATCTGCTTTGCAAATCTCTTCTACAGTGGACCAAATGGGCTCAACAAGGTACCCAACTAGCCCATCCTTCCCCTATCTCCTACATCTCCTATGTCTCTGATTCTTGCCAAGTTGCATGTTTTCTTCTGTAAAGAGGAAGGAGGGAGGTGGAAGTGTTTATGCCCAAATTCCAAGGAGTGATGCGATCTTTACTTTCTCCACCATGTTCTGACTCTGTCCACCAAAGAGCAGGATAGCCTCAGACTGCCAGTACTCATCCATCCACACAGTGACCTTTTAAAGCTGGTGTGACTACAAGAGTTGCTAGATTTTGAACGGATAACAATTGAGTGGTGAGTCGCAGCACTTGATAAAACAGGGGTGGAAACTGAACACAAGAAACACAAGAGGTTTCAGAAATGAATCAGCAAGTTTGGTTAGATAAGAGAACACACTAGACCTCATGGAGTAAAGCAATCCAAAAAATGTGATAAAACTCGGACTCAGCCAGAAAGCATGAGATTTAGCCCCTACACTTTGCATTCTGCAATTCTCAACATAAACCACTCTTCTCCAAGCTTATGTTGAAATCCACCTCCTTCACTAATATCTTGACCTGGGAGAAAGTGAGCACTGTCGATGTTGGAGATCAGAGTCAAAGTGTGTGGTGCTGGAAAAGCACAGCTGGTCAGGCAGCATCCTTGGAGTGGATAGGTGGGAAGGAAGATGGACTGGTAGAACAGGACAAGAGGATGATGCTGAGTTGGAAGGTTGTATACGGGATAAGGTGGGGGGAGGGGAAATGAGGAAACTGGTGAAGGTGATAGGTCAGAAAGGAGGGTGGAACAGATAGGTGGGAAGGAAGATGGACAGGTAGGACAGCTCAAGAGGCTATTGCCATATTGGAAGGTTGGATCTGGCATAAGGTGGGGGAAGGGGAAATGAGGAAATTGGTGAAAAGATTTCCAATCACACAGGATCAATGTGGATTTCACCAGTTTCCTCATTTCCCCTCCCCCTACCTTATCCCAGATCCAACTTTCCAACTCAGCACCACCCTCTTGACCTGTTCAACCTGTCCATCTTCCTTCCCATCTATCCGCTCTACCTATCCGCTCTACCTTCCTCTCCGACCTATCACTTCACCCCCAACTTCAACTACCTGTCACATTCACAGCTGCCTTAACTGTCATGGCAATATTCCTTAACTGTTCTCATTTTGTCCAAGAACAGCAGACTAATGAGGGGGTGTTTCTCAGGAGTTTTGGTGTCCAACCATATTGAAGCAGAGTCCCCGCAAGCCCAGTCACTCACATAACAGAGAGCTTAATTGGTAGTTTTTAACATCCGGGAGGTCCACTCTCCCCAGTCTGTGGGGCAGTTGCAATTTGATTAGTTTGATAAGGGGTCACTTACTGCGCCAGATGAAAGAGCTGACCCAGCCATTCAGTCTCCTGAATGTTTGCCTAGTGAAGATTAAAGGAGCATTTGCATCTAGTTTAATAGGCAAGGGAGAATATTCATCTTCATAAGGGCTATCCGACCTAGCCAGGATTTTGGAAGCACCTTCCATCTTTGGAAGTCTTGTTTGATTTTGTCAAATAAGTGAGTAAAGTTCGCTTTAAATAGCTGATCAAAGACAGGAGTGATAAGTATACCTCGATAAGGGAAACCCTCCATGACTACTTCAAACGAAATCAAGATCCACCCTCGACTTCAGGTATTTTTCGGAGAACCTCCCGACCCCCACAGACACGACTCCTGATTTTGCAAAGGCACCAAATGAATTGCTACATTGCATCAGATGATATACCGAAACTGTTGGGTTTGACAGAAAGATAAGGACATTCATCCGCATACAGTATAATCTTGTGTGACTTTAATCCCACTTCTGGGGCAGATATGTTGGGGTCCCTATGAATGGCCTCTGCCAGTGGCTCAATCACCAATGTAAAAACCAGTGGCAAGAGGGGACACTTTTCCACTGCCCCTAAGGATATTGAAATTACTTGATCAAGTACCATTGACGAGAACCACAGCCAGAGAGTTACAGTAAAGGACCTTTACCCCCTTGATAAAAATTTCTAAGCCAAACCGTTCTAGAGTATAGAAGAGGTACGGCCACTCAAGACGATCAAGTGCCTTCTCTGCATCTAAAGAGGTCACTAATCCCTGTACAACTTATTGTTGGCAAGCTTGCATAATATTGACCAATCTCCTAACATTGTTGGAAGATCTGCAATTCTTTATCAAGTCTGTCTAGACCTCTTTGATAATGGAAGGCACCACTGTTTCCAGCCTTAATACAAGGATCTTAGATAAGATTTTGAAATCGATATTTAAAAGTGAGATGAGCCTATAGGAGGCACAGTTCTCTGGGGTCTTCCCTTTCTTACGAATAAGAGAGATATTAGCCTCTCTTCAGGATGTAGAGAGGCGGTCATGAATGTGTGAGTAATTGACCATGTTAAGCATTGGCCCTGACAGTATGTTTATAAATTCTTTATAAAATTCACTAAGAAGTCAATCAGGACCAGTCGCCTTTGCACTCTGAAGCTGCTTCACAGCCTCCTGTACTGATAATGGGGTGATAAGGAAAGATTGTTGCTCAGGGATTACACCTGGAAAATTCAGGTTCTTAAAAAATACTTCATCCTCACAGTGTTCAGACTAGTACAATTTGCAGTAAAATCTCTGAAATGCTGCATTAATCTTTTTAGAGTCACAGGTAAGGGTTTCCCTTCTTTCCCTGAATGAGGTAATGGCTTAACGAGCACTCCTTTTCTGGCATGATATGCTCAGTACTTGCCTGGTTTATTGTCATGCTCAAATATTTCCAATTATACAGGATGCCACCGAATCCAGGAGTGCAATGGGGGTGAGAAAGAAGTCAATCCTGGTGTGGCATCCGTGCAGTTTGGAGAAGAACGCAAAATCCCTGCCATTGGGTGGAGATGCCTTCAGGAATCCACCAACCCTAGTTCTACACACAGATCCACTAATTGTTTAGATTGTAAAGGGGGGGGGGTCCTTTGGGCATTATGTCTACTGTGGAGTCCATAAGACAGTTAAAATCCCCCTCTATGATATTGTGTCAGGATGTAAGGTTAATTAGTTTACCAGGAATTTAAGGGGTAGGTAGGGGGACAGTAAACATTTAAAATACCATATTCTTTTCCATATAATGAAGCTTTGAGAATTATGAACCTCTCAGTACAATCCAATAACTTAAATGGGAGATTCTTCTGCACAAGTATGACCACTCCACTACTCCTAGTGTTGAAAGATGAGAAATAAGCCCGATCAAGCCCATTCTGTTGTAATTTCAAATGCTCCTTATGTGCGTCTGCTGCAGTAGGGCAATATCCGCCCTCTCCCTTTTAAGACTTGAAAGTACCTTTTTCCTCTTGACTGGCGAGTGGCTCCCCTTGATGTTCCAGGGACACCATTTAGGCATGTCATTAGTCATAACACACTGTCGTAACATTTCAACTCCAGAGAGGAAGAACTCAAATCATAAGTCACTGAGCCTCAATGAAAGTAAATCCATGGGACATAAAAATTACAAAGACAGACTCGGCAAGATGGCGGCGATTCTGTAGAACTGCTGTGGACAGCTCTGCTTAACAGCCAAGGCATACCGGTGTTTTTTGCCATCCCCGGCCAACTTATGTGGTGGAATTATTAGTTTATTACATATTTGTTAATATTTGGAAGTGGGAAGATTCAAAAGGAAAAGGAGCAAGCAAACAGCAGCAGGGAGGACACTCCCTTGCAGCATACCAGAGACTGCAGCAGTAGCAGCCTCTCCTGAACCCCCCGGGGACCTGACAGACTCACAGGAATTAGCTGTGGCAATGGAGAGACTTACTTTGAAAGTTGGGGCTACGATTGAGGAGATCCGAGGGGAGATTCGTGCCCATGTCCAACCTATCGCATCCATGCTGCAGAAGCATGAGTAGGAGATCTAAGGTCACAGGGAGAGGCTGGAGGAGATGGAGGGTCGAACTAAGGCCTCAGAAGCTACGATGGAGTCCTCATCCAGTTGGATCCAGGTGCTGGAGCAAGAGGTAGGGGCCTTGCAAGACCATATTGATGACCTCGCAAATCGAGGTCGGAGGATAAATCTCCGAATTGTCAGGCTCCCTGAAGGTGAGGAAGGTGAGCAGCCTGTCAGTTTCTTTGAAAGCTGGCTGCCGAAGTTTTTGGGCCTTCACATCGAGTCCAGCAGGCTGCGGATTGAGAGGGCTTATCGGGTTACAGTGCACAGGTCAGGGCCAGTGCAGCACACCCGCCTGTTCGTAGTGCACTTCCACTCATATAAGATCAAGTAAAAAGTCATAGAAGCTTCCAGATCCCTGGGAAAAGATCCGCAGGCACTACTGTACCAGGGGTCAAAAATCATGTTTTTCCAGGATTTCTCTGCAGCTGTAATTCTAAAGAGAAAGTCCTTCAATGAAGCTAAAAAGAGGCTGAGGAACCTGGGTATCCAGTACTCCCTGAGATACCCCGCAGTACTTCGTTTCAGCTACAAGGACTCAGTTTATACATTTGACTCAGCGGATAAAGCTAAAAGCTTTGGAGACACTTTAAAATAGACGGATTGGCTTGATGAATACTGTTAATGTTTGTTCTCATTTCTATCTTTCCCCATGTTTTCCCATTTTTTTATTCCTTTCTTTGTCCCTAACAATTTCCTTTTTGGAAAGGAGGGGAAAAGACCTTGGGATATGTTGTTCCTTTTTTTTTGATAACTGGATTTTCTGATGGGAAATTTTGTGGATGTTCTTTGTTGTCTCTCCCACTTTTTTTTGTATGTTCTGTTTCTCTTTTAGTCACAAGCAGGGGTGACATGAAGTCAGGGATGGGTGAACTGCTCATCCTGACTTTGTCTTTTTTCTGTTGATTTAAGGATCATCTATTTGTTTTTTTTCTGGCCTAAGGCTGGGGCATAGAAGGAGCTGTGAAGGAGGGGATGGGTAGGGTGAGTGCCCCCTATGGGCAGGGAGAAGAGCCTTCCTTTCAACGTTTTATAGTTGGTTTTCTTTGTAGTTTTTTGTAGTAATAGTTGTTTATAATTATGATAGAGTAGTTTTTGTGTATATAGTTCTTTGATTCTATGAGTCTTTATTTACTTATGCTCGGTGCTTTGTAAGCAGAGTTCTCCCTCTGAGGGGGTTCAAGGGTCTCTGAAAGAGGATATGGCTAAATGTCTCATTAAATAGTGCACCTGGAACATTAAGGGAAATCATTCACCTGTTAAAAGGAAAAAAGTGCTTTCTAGCCTTAGGAGGGTAAGGGTTGATATTGCTTTGTTGCAGGAAACCCATCTTAATGATGGGGAACACCTGAAATTACAACAGAGGAGTTATGACTGGATAATCTTTTCATCCTTTACTACTAAAAGTAGGGGTGTGGCGATAGTTATCCAGAAAAATCTTTCGTTCACATTATTAGAGCAGGTGAAAGATGAGCGGGGACAGTTTGTGATCCTTAAAGCCCTGATACATGGGGAGGAATATGGCTTTTTAAAAGTCTACTGTCCTCCGACGCATCCCCTCAAATTTTGATTAGTGCTTTCTCTAAGTTGAGTGCTTTTAGGACACGGCACATAATTACGCGGGGTGGGGGGGGGGGGTGGATTTTAATTGCCTTTTGGATCCGACAGTGGACAGGATGCCTTGTGGGCCCCCAACTATTTCTTCGCAGGCCAAGCAGGTGGTTGACTTATGTGAGGTGTTGGGGCTGGTGGATATTTGGAGATGTCTTCACCCTACTGGCAGTGACTTCACCTTTTTTTCAAACCCACATAAATGTCACACGAGGATTGACCTCTTTCTGGCTCCGTCAGCCCTTCTGGATTCAATTAAGGGTTGTAACATTGGGAATATAGCTATCTCTCATCATGCGGCAGTATATTTGGAGGTTAAGGCCAAGAGTGAAGGGCTAGGTTTGCAGTACTGGCATTTGGGCCCTTTTCTCCTTAAGGATTCCAAATTTGTGGAATACTTTTTGAAGGAGTTTCAGGAATTCTTGACTATCAACTCAGGCACGGCTAGTAGTCCGTCCATGCTATAGGAGACTGCTAAGGACTTTGCTAGGGGATTAGCTATTTCTTATTCGGCCAGCCGGAAACAACAGGAGGAGGAAAAACAGCGTCTACTTGAGATGCGGTTGAAAGCCGCGGAGGCAGCACATTTTGCACGGCCTTCGGTGACTAAGCTACAGCGGATCACGGCCCTTTGGGCTGCCTTGAATTCAATACTGACACAAAACACAAAGAATGAACTTGCTTTTGCTAGACAAAGGCTGTTCGAATATTGGGATAGGCCAGGGAAGTATTTAGTGTACCTGACTAGGAAAAAGCATGCTCCCCAATACATTACTGCAAGCAGAGACAGCGCAGGGGTCTTTACATACGCTAAAAAGATTAATGAGGCTTTTCAGAGTTTTTACTCTGAATTGTATAGGTCTGAAGGTTGAGAGGACAGGAGGGATAAATGGCGACCTTTTTTAAGAACTTGGACCTCTCAGGGGTAACCTTGGAACAGGCCTCTCTCCTTAATGCCCTCTTGCCAGTTCAGGAAATACAGGAGGCAGCTAGGCAACTTCAGAGTGGGAAAACGCCTGGCCCTGATGGTCTTCCGGGTGAGTTTTATATGGAGTTTATAGGGATTCTGTCAGAGTTGATGTTGGAGATGTACAATCACTCTTATATGCATGAATGCCTACCACCATCTTTGAGAGAAGCTAATATTTCCTTAATTCTTAAGAAGAGGAAGGTTCCTGAGGATTGTGCCTCTTACAGGCCCATCTCTCTATTAAATTCAGATTTCAAGATTCTGTCCAAGATCCTGGCACTGAGGTTGGAAAGGGTGTTGCCCCATATTATTAAAGAGGACCAGACAGGCTTTATAAGGGACCGTAGGTCCTCTAATAATATTAGACGGTTGCTGAATATGGTCCAAGCTGGTCAACAACGATCGATTCAGAGGTTGGTGATTTCCTTAGATGCAGAGAAAGTATTTGACTGGGTGAAATGGCCGTGTCTTTTTCATGTCTTAGAACAGTTTGGGTTGGGTGGAGTCTTTGCTAGGTGGGTGGAGGTTTTATATTGCCACCCTCTGGCCGTGGTCATCACCAATGGGATGGAGTCTGGGATTTTTACGATTGGTAGGGGTAGTTGGCAAGGCTTCCCCCTCTCACCGTTGTTGTTTACATTGGTGATAGAGCCGCTGGCAAAGGCCATTCATCAGAACATCCACATAACCGCTCCTGAAGTGGGATCGAGGGCACACAAGATTACACTGTACGCAGATGATGTCCTTCTGTTTTTATCGAACCCAATGATCTCTGTACCCCATTTGATACAATGTATCAATTCATTTGGGGCTATTTCAGGATATAAGATTAACTTTACAAAATCGGAGGCTATGCCTTTGGGGAACTTTAAAGATGTGCCAGAAGTTGAAGGTGGCTTTAAGTTCCCTTTTAAATGGTCACGGGCAGGGTTCCCATACCTAGGCATTTTTATTACCTCCAGGTTTGATCTGATATTTTGGACTAACTTTGCTCACTTGCTCGACAATATTAGGCGAGATCTCCAGAGATGGGAGGCTCTTCCAATTTCATGGCTGGGCCGAATATCTCTCATTAAGATGAATGCTCTTCCTCATTTGCTTTATCCCATGCATATGCTCCCTATAATGTTTCCCAGGTCAACGCTGCACTAGCTTATGGGGTGGTTTGGTTTGTTTGTCTGGTATCGTGGGCAGCCCCTCATCAAACTTAGTAAATTGCAGTTGCCTCAAGGAGGGGGAGGAGTTGATTTCCCAGACATCAGGAGGTATCAATTGAGTTCCCTGCTGCCATTTGTCTGTCATTGGATGGGTAACGATCCAAACTCAATATGGCTGGACATTGAGGCCTCCCAGGCAAAGTGCCCTCTTATTAACCTGTTGTTCATGGATAAGATGAGGACAGTTATGGACTACTGCCGGAACCCCATTGTCATTAATACAGTCAGGGCTTGGAGAGTGATGCATCAGAGTGAGGATTGTTTATCCAAGACTTCACCACTTACACATATAGGGTTCTAACCAGGAATGATGGACTCAGGGTTCAAACCATGGGCAGCAAGAGGAATTTCTAGTTTGGGAGACTTGTTTGAGGGGGAGGTTATGATGTCTTTTGAGCAACTGAGCTGCAAATATGGGTTGTCCAGCAGAGACCTTTTCCATTTTTTTCAGGTTAGGGATTTCATCCAGAAGAAGACTACACCTCTCACTGAGCCCTATAAGCCCGATACAGAGAGGTTGTTGCTACATTCCACAAGCACTCTTTCGGTTAGTGCGCTCTATCGCCTGCTGGGTGGCAGGGCCTGGCAGGATATTAATCGGTTATGAGAGGTCTGGGAGCAAGAGCTAAGAGTGGAGATCTCTTCTGAAACATGGGAGAACATATGGGAGAATACTCAAAAAATCTCAATCTGTAATAGAACATGCAATACGCAGTTACAAATTCTGCACAGGATTTATCTGGCACAGGACTGTCTGGCGAAGTTTAAAAAAGGGGCATCTTCAGTGTGCCCCAAATGTAAAATAAGTGTAGGTACTCTTACCCATTGCTTCTGGACATGCCACAGGCTCTATGTTTATTGGAGCGCTGTGACGGGAGAGATAGGGAGTGTATTGACAACTGAAGTCAAAGTAGACCCAATATTTCCTCTTAGGTCTACCGAAGTTACCATCTTTAGACTGGCATGGGAAGAAACTATTTAATATTCTTGCATACTGTGCGCTGAAGAATATTCTGATGAATTTGGTGCCTGAGAACCCACCGGGCTTGCTGGGATGGCAGAAATTAATTATGGAGCACATTCCCTTGGACGTTTTTACAAACATGGTGCACCACACAACAGACCATTTTGATAAGACATGGCAGCCCTACATGAGTTACTTGGATATAGATTTGTCAGTTATCTTAACTAGAGCGTTTGTTTAACCAGGTTGGTTAGATTTGTCGAGCCCTGGGCCCTGGAGGGGGGTGTCCTGAGTTAATATGGGTATATATACAATGCGTTCCTTTGTTTGGGATCTTTGTGTCGAGCCTAGCTGTTCTGTATTTTGTGCTTTTTGGGGGTTTTTTTCTTTTCTATTTTTTTTTGGTGTTGCTTTGCACAGTGTTAGGGTTTGTTTTGTATTATAGGGTACGTTAGTAGTTAGTAGACAGTAGTTGTATTGTAACTTGTGGGTTTTTTCCTTTTTAATATATTGATATTTGTTGTTGATTGTATTTTCAATAATTTTATATGCTTGTAAAGTTCAAAAAATTTGCTAATAAATATATTTACAAAAAAAATTACAAAGACTAAAACAATTACAATTACCAAACCTTCAAAACTTAGAAAACCAAAAAACAAAACAAAATACAAAGCGCCAATGGCACTGAAAAGGGGAGCTTACTCCCTGCCCAAAGGGGGTAGCTAAACATCCCAAAAAAGCATCGGCAACCAGGGCAGTTGAATACAAAAACTGGGCTTGAACTGCCCATAAATTGGCATCTAGCCATCGTAAATATCTTCCTAACTCCTTCTAGCTAGAGCCACACCACAGATACAAGCAAAAAGATAAAAGATGGTAGAGTTAACAAAGGAGTTAAAAGTGAGTACTCTGCCCATCCCCAAGTATAATTTAATATTGGTTAATACCAGAGAATAGAGAACAAAACTGAAAAGAGAGAGAAGTAAAGTGAAGGCAAAAAAGACTTTGTTTGAAAAAAAGACATTATTGTCTGTATCCATTAAATCGTCCAGTCTAATTTAACATGTCCACAAAATATCTGGATCCATTCAAAGTAAACCAAAGCACTGCCAGGTACCTTAAAGAGTATTGGATCCCGGGTTCCTGAATCTTTTCTTAATATCATCACAAGACTTTCTTTTTCTAACCACTGCTGCCAAAAAGTCTTGAAAAAACATGATCCTGGAGCTCTCATGAACTAAAGCCTTCACATCTTTTCCCTGGGTTCTAGAGGCTTCCATGATTTTTTGTTTGTCTCTGGAGCTGTGAAACCACACGAGGACAGGTGAGGACACTGGTCGGAACCTGACTTTTGCACTATAACCCAGTAAGCTCCTTCAATTTCGATTTTCACCCGCCCTGTGTTGACTTCTAATTTGAGGAATTGCAGCAGCCGGTCCTTAGAAACGTTTGCTGACTGACTGCCTTCCATCCCCTATGGTAGACCGATGATACAAACATTTTTCCTCTTGCCCCTATTCTCAAGATCATCAACTTGATCAGTTAGGTTACGGGCCTGCTTTTCAAGGGCTTGGATCCAATCTTCGGATGAATTGATTGCGGCCTCTGCCGTTGTGGTTCTGCGCTCAACATCGTCCATTCTCTGCTCGAGGTTTTCAAGCTGCTGATTATGTTTTTGAATCATGGCAGAGAACGGGTCCAATTTACTGTTCAACTTTTCTTCAATCCTGCCTTTGAGCTTTTTGTGAATCTTTGCGAGCTCCACAATAAGAGCCTGGTGAGTAATTGGGTCCATCAGTCTGGGAGGGAGTCCATGTCACTGTGGGCCCGCAGTGAATGCCCCCTGTGTTGGGACTTAGGTGACATTTTTCCATTTTTTGGCATTTCCACTCAACAAAAAAGTGATGAATAAAGATTCTTTGGCTATTTCAGTGTTTAGATTTAGTGAAATGGTTTGAATGGGGTGGGTTAAAGCACTGCTTTGCTTGTGCTGTGTTACGGAGTCCAGCAAAGCAGACCATCGTGGATCCCCGATTTACATTCATTTTAATGAGGCCTTTTACAACAAAAAGAAACCATGGCATTGAATATTCATTGCTGTAGAAAAAAGGTTAGAAGAGATGAAGAAGTTGGATTACAACAAGATGTCCTACGATAAAGAGAGAGAGAAACAGAAACCTGTCATTTTAAAACACAGAACCATCCAGAATTTCTTTTCAGTGAGTGTATAGGTTTCCTTCACATAGAAGTTAGTCATTCAGCAATAGGAGCAGAAGTCCATTTTAGCAGTCTCCAGAAGGATCTAGGCAGCAGCAAATAAATCCTGAGTGGTTTAACGTAAGTAAGAGAGCTCCAGAAACAGAGGGCTGTGGCAGAAGAATCAAGGAATCTATGTTTCAAGGTAAGTGAGTCGTGGTAGTAATTTGCATAAGGGTCTCATGGAGAGTTAGTAACTAAAGGGGATAGCTTTAAGTGAATGCGAAGGTTTGCTAGAAAGAAACTAAATGCATCTGTGCCAAGTAATTTTGAGCAAGAACCTGAACAAGAAATTTTAATTGGGAAACGTTGACTTTTCACTAAGGTGTGATTATGTGTACGATTATTGTTGAACAGAAAAGGATTGTATCTCTATTTCTGATATTTGTAATAAGACCGTTTCACAAAGTTTGTATAGCGAAAAGTGGTTCATGATTTATCCTTTTGTGTTTAATAAACTTATACGTACTTTTGTTAACACCAAGAAGGCCAAATTGCAAAAGTAAAACTTCTGGCCCGTGAATTCAGGTTTCATTCTAGAGAATTTATTTGAGTCAACTTGTGCAAAGATGGTATTACACATAGTTATGGAGCAAGTAGGATAGGAACCCAACTTGGCTGATTCAGAGGCAGGTCATTCTGGAATCTGACCTGTCTAGTATTGCCATCAGCTGGGATCTTAACAAAGTTAACAAAATTAAAATAATTGATCTTAACAAAATTGATTTAAATTTGATAAACCATATATATTCAATGGATATTTTAACAAAGCAGAGAATGCTGGTAACTATCAAATCATGCAGCTACTTCCATCTCTTCAATACTGCATGCAAGAGACTTACTCGTCCTTAGTTGTTGCTAACAGACCTCATATCAACCTATAGCTAAATATTTCTCCTTCCTTATATGCTGAAGGAGAGAATCTGGAATGTGATGTGCGAGTGTATTTGATGGAAACTCTGAAGTTTTAGTTAAAGCCTCTTAGAGAACCATCCACAAAACACATGATTGCAATGTAAGAGTCTTCTTCTTAGGTTGTCCTTCAAGGTGGAAAATGATCTAGTTCCACAAGGGTTCAGTGGATTTTAAGTAGCTCATAGTCCAATGAGCAATCTACAGAACTGGCCATTTGTGGGGCATGTGGTGCGTGAATGGTTAGGTAGATGAGATGTTTGGAAGTATATACTTCATATTCCTGACAAAGTCTCTTTGATTGGTGCACGACTGATTGAACCTTCTCCATTTTGTTTGGTCACAAGCCAGAGACACCCATGATTCAGCAGGAATGTTTGACCTCATAAAGGCTGCATTATGTACAACCCTAAAGCCTTTGCACAAACCTCTTGGATGTCTTTTTCAGTGAAAGAGTTACAAGTTCAGTATTTGCTTTTGGAATTTGGTATCAGGCAAATGGACAACATGGCAAGGACTATCCAGGAAAGTCCATTGCTATAATGAATACAAAAGACCATACACAGATTTGCTAAGCCTATTAACAAGCAATTTGTTGTCTGGGAAACGTACAAAGTACAAATTGATTGTTTTTGTCTTCAGAGTTAAAAGCCAGCACAATTATTATACAGAAACAAAAGTTGACAGCTGCAATATTTAAGAAAAACTAATTCATTCTAGAGATGGATTTATATTCTGGACTTGTGAAAGAGCATCCTATAACTAGGAATTATATAAGTATAATGATAAACTATAAGCAAAAGATTATTACTGTGGAAAATATTTTATAAGGAAATCCACAAGGAATTATAGAGTCAAAGAGTTATAGAGATGTACAGCATGGAAACAGACCCTTCAGTCCAACCCATCCATGCCGAACATGTCCCAACCCAATCCAGTCCCATCTGCCAGCACCCAGCCCATATCCCTCCAAACCCTTCCCATTCATATACCCATCCAAATACCTTTTAAATGTTGCAATTGTACCAGCCTACACCACTTCCTCTGGCAGCTCATTCCATACACATACCACCCTCTGTGTGAAAAAGTTGCCCTTTAGTCTCTTTTATATCTTTCCCCTCTCACCCTAAACCTATGTCCTCTAGTTCTGGACTCCCCAACCCCAGGGAAAAGACTTTGTCTATTTATTCTATCCATGCCCCTCATAATTTTACAAACCTCGATAAGGTCACCCCTCAGCCTCCGACGCTCCCGGGAAAACAGCCCCAGCCTGTTCAGCCTCTCCCTATGAAAGGAAGAAGTGCTGATGCTGGATATAAAAAGTAATACCAAAAAATGCTGGACATTATCAAATCATGCAGCTACTCTCGATCTTTTCCATTCTGCATGCAAGAGACTCACTGGTCCTTGAATATTGTCAACAGAACTCAGATCAACCTACAGCTAAATATTCCGCTGCCCTTATATGTTGAAGCAAAGAATCTGGAATATGATTATTGTACTTCTCATAGCTGCAAATGTGTTGCTGGTCAAAGCACAGCAGGCCAGGCAGCATCTCAGGAATAGAGAATTCGACGTTTCGAGCATAAGCCCTTCATCAGGAATAAGAGAGAGTAGCCAAGCAGGCTAAGATAAAAGGTAGGGAGGAGGGACTAGGGGGAGGGGCGATGGAGGTGGGATAGGTGGAAGGAGGTCAAGGTGAGGGTGATAGGCCGGAGTGGGGTGGGGGCGGAGAGGTCAGGAAGAGGATTGCAGGTTAGGAGGGCGGTGCTGAGTTGAGGGAACCGACTGAGACAAGGTGGGGGGAGGGGAAATGAGGAAACTGGAGAAATCTGAATTCATACCTTGTGGTTGGAGGGTTCCCAGGCGGAAGATGAGGCGCTCCTCCTCCAGCCGTCGTGTTGTTATGTTCTGCCGGTGGAGGAGTCCAAGGACCTGCATGTCCTCGGTAGAGTGGGAGGGAGAGTTAAAGTGTTGAGCCACGGGGTGATTGGGTTGGTTGGTTCGGGCGGCCCGGAGGTGTTCTCTGAAGCGTTCCGCAAGTAAGCGGCCTGTCTCACCAATATAGAGGAGGCCACATCGGGTGCAGCGGATGCAATAGATGATGTGTGTGGAGGTACAGGTACCTCACCAGTTTTCTTTGTCAAAAATGACCATTTTCAATTAAATCAAGCACTTTCACAGCCTCCTACAAACAACAACTATCAGATTTGACAACTAAAACACCTGTAAATCAACAAAACACAAACAGACCAGCCATGATCTTATTGAATGATAGAACAGGTTCAAAGGGCTCAATGGTCTTCTTCTTCTTCTATTTCGCATGATGACTTGTTTGTAGCTTTTGCCATTACTGTTGGCATTTTTTTTAATGCAGCAGTAAAGACCATGTCAGAGTTCCTTAAAAATGACTCTCAAGACAATGACTCTCAACCACAGAAAGTAAGCAATTTCAAGAAATCTGTATCAAGGTTTTTCTACTATTGAGGTCCAGCAACTAAAGCTGACTTATAAATGAAGACTCAACGAGGCATCCATCTAATGGCTCTCCTCTATGTGTGTTATGGGATTTTTATATTGTCCACCATGAGTCCTTTTAATAGAAGAAGAGGAGGGAATTCATTTGGAGTGCTACCTGTCAAACTTATGTTAATTCCCAGGATCAGGCATTTCACATGATGTTATCCAATTATATAGTTATGACACCATGTAAATGAATTTCTCTTGCAGAGTATTCTTATCTTGCTGTTTAATTGTTTTTCCAAAACATCACCTCATCACATTTGCTTTCAGGATAGTATCGTCACCCGATCATAAACCTTCATTGACTCATGCTATAACTCTGGGGCAGCATGCAACTTTATGTAGTGTATTGTTCTTCCTTTACTGTTTTAAATTCCATTTCACCTCATTCTCATTTTAGTTGGCAACATTCACCTCTGAGTCGCAAGGTTCTGAGTCAAGAGCTTTAGTACAAAATCCAATAGAGTATGGAGGGAGTGGAGTTAGAGGTGCCTTATATTGGATCAAATGTTAAATCAAGAACTCATTTGCCAGTTCAGAATGGTATAAAAGATAACAAAAGAAGAGAAATGTAGTTGCTCTGGTGAAATGGCCTGTCCTTATCTCATATAACATCACAAAAAATAACAAATCAACTAGTAAATATCATACCGCTGTTTGAGGGAATTTGTTACATGTATATATTGATTGCTGTGTTTGCTACATTACAATCGTCACTACATTTCAAAAACCCTATGCCTTTTGCAAAAGGTCCTGTATAAAATGCATTTTTTAAAAATTTCCTTACTTTCTCATACCTCCCTTTCCACCTATTCTTCCTTCTTTATATTTATTTTTCCCTTTTTAATCACTTCTATTGATGTCCATAATAGCTCCTTCCATTTTATAGTTATTTTGGTGTTCTTACACCCAAGCCCTCATACTTGTGCATTTTAAAAAATACTTATTGCTTTCTTTCCAGGTTTGCATCATATTTCATGCCAAATGAGAACAGGCATTTGACAAGAACTGAATTGGGATCTCAGATCCACAGCCAAACGAACATATTGTGTGAAATAGTCTAAAATAATTAAGGAAAGTCAGCATGAATGTGTAAGTCAGCTGCATTTAACTAACTATATTGAGGTTTTTGATAAGTCAACAGAATGAATTGATGAGGGTAATGTGGTTAATGTAGTGTAAATTAATTTCCAAAAGGCATTTAATAAAGTGTCAAATAATAGGCTTGCCAGCAAAGTTGAAGTCTTTGGAATAAAGGGGCAGCAGCAGCATGGATACAAAATTGACAGACTACCAGAAAACAGTGGAGTGGGGAACAGTTATTTTTCAGACTAGAAGAAAATGTACAAAAAAAAGAGGTGGCACAATGGCTCAGTGGTTAGCACTGCTGCCTCACAGCACCAGGGACCCGGGTTCAAAATGTCTGTGTGGAGTTTGCACATTCTCCTTGTATCTACATGGGGTTTCCTCCGGGTGCTCTGGTTTCCTCCCACATTCCAAAGATGTAGGTGAATTGGCCATGCTAAATTGCCCAGAGTGTTAGGTGCACTAGTCAGGGGTGAATGTAGGGGGTGGGTCAGCAGGTTAGTGTGGACTTGTTGGGCCGAAGGGCCTGTTTCCACACTGTAGGGAATCTAATCTTATCTAATAAGAGCCAAATGTCAGTATTATTATCAATGCTTTGCTTGATTTAAATCAATGATTTAGACCTTATTGTACAGGGCACAATTTTAAAATGTTAAATGTAAAGGTGAATATTGATTTACTTCAACATGCGATAGACAGATTGAAATCATAAGATGCTGGAGCAGAAGTAAGCGAATCAGCCATTCGAATCTGCTGTTTAATGAAATAATGGGTGATCAGAAAATCATCATCTCTACTTTCCTGCCTTTTGCCCTTATGTGATGAAGATGGCTGGCCAGTTATTGCAAACACTTGTCTTCCAGGCAGTATGTGTTTTCACCAGGACAATCCCCTGAAATTTGGAAAATCATTCAAAATTGTCACAAGGATGGTACAGGGCAAATTCCAACCAGTATGTCCCTGAAGATTTCCAAATCTGCACTATTACTAATTAATGATGCATTGGTAGACTGGAGAAGAAGAATCAGAGACAGATAATTCCGCCAGTAATTTTGTCAGCTGAGGAATAAGTCTTTAATCAAGCATATGTACTCAACTGCAATATCTAAGGAGTAAATGAACAATTAGATAGTGTGGATGGATGTTCACTTTGTTGGTCAAAGTGAAAAATAGAAATGAGTATAAGTGTTGGTTCTACTCCGTCACTGATTTCTGTTTCCATTGACTAGAAATTAAAGGGAGAATCTGTGGAAAAGTGGTGATCAGCCCACTACTGTCCATTGTCTACACAAACACGAAAATGAAATATTTCATCAGAACATAGGAACAGATGTAGGCCATTCAGCCCTTCAAGGAGAAAGTGAGGTCTGCAGATGCTGGAGATCAGAGCTGAAAATGTGTTGCTGGAAAAGCGCAGCAGGTCAGGCAGCATCCAATGAACAGGAGATTTGACATTTCAGGCATAAGCCCTTCTTCAGGAATGAGGAAAGTGTGTCCAGCAGGCTAAGATAAAAGGTAGGGAGGAGGGATTTGGGGGAGGGGCATCGGAGATGCGATAGGTGGAAGGAGGTCAAGGTGAAGGTGATAAGCCGGAGTGGGGTGGGGGCGGAGAGGTCAGGAAGAAGATTGCAGGTTAGGAAAGCGGTGCTGAGTTCGAAGGATTTGACTGAGACAAGATGGGGGGGGGGGAGGGGAAATGAGGAAACTGGAGAAGTCTGAGGTGTGGTTGGAGGGTTCCCAGGCGGAAGATGAGGCGCTCTTCCTCCAACCGTCGTGTTGTTATGGTCTGGCGATGGAGGAGTCCAAGGACCTGCATGTCCTTGGTGGAGTGGAAGGGGGAGTTAAAGTGTTGAGCCACAGGGTGGTTGGGTTGGTTGGTCCGGGTGTCCCAGAGGTGTTCTCTGAAACGTTCGGCAAGTAGGTGGCCTGTCTCCCCAATATAGAGGAGGCCATATCGGGTGCAGCGGATGCAATAGATGATGTGTGTGGAGGTGCAAGTGAATTTGTGGCGGATCTGGAAGGATCCCTTGGGGCCTTGGAGAGAAGTAAGGGAGGAGGTGTGGGCGCAAGTTTTGCATTTCCTGCGGTTGCAGGGGAAGGTGCCGGGAGTGGAGGTTGGGTTGGTGGGGGGTGTGGACGTGACAAGGGAGTCACAGAGGGAGTGGTCTTTTTGGGACGCTGATAGGGGAGGGGAGGGAAATATATCCCTGGTGGTTGGGTCCGTTTGGAGGTGGCAGAAATGATGGCGGACGATACACTGTATACGGAGGTTGGTGGGGTGTTAGGTGAGAACCAGTGGGGTTCTGTCCTGCTGGTGGTTGGAGGGGCGAGGCTCAAGGGCGGAGGAGTGGGAAGTGGAGGAGATGCGGTGGAAGGCATCGTCGATCACGTCTGGGGGGAAACTGCGGTCCTTGAAGAAGGAGGCCATCTGGGCTGTACGGTATTGGAACTGGTCCTCCTGGGAGCAGATGCGGCGGAGACGAAGGAATTGGGAATATGGGATGGGACACCCGGACCAACCAACCCAACCACCCCGTGGCTCAACACTTTAACTCCCCCTCCCACTCCACCAAGGACATGCAGGTCCTTGGACTCCTCCATCGCCAGACCATAACAACATGACGGTTGAAGGAAGAGCGCCTCATCTTCCGCCTAGGAACCCTCCAACCACAAGGGATGAACTCAGACTTCTCCAGTTTCCTCATTTCCCCTCCCCCCCCACCTTGTCTCAGTCCCAACCCTCGAACTCAGCACCGCCTTCCTAACCTGCAATCTTCTTCCTGACCTCTCCGCTCCCACCCCACTCTGGCCTATCACCCTCACCTTGACCTCCTTCCACCTATCGCATCTCCAACGCCCCTCCCCCAAGTCCCTCCTCCCTACCTTTTATCTTAGCCTGCTGAGACACTTTCCTCATTCCTGAAGAAGGGCTTATGCCCGAAACGTCAAATCTCCTGCTCCTTTGATGCTGCCTGACATTCAGCCCTTCAAGCCTGCTCTGTCGTTCAATATGATCATGACTAATCAAACACTTCAGTGTCATATATCCATCTTATCCCATAATCCTGTACATCACTGGTAATCAGCAATTTATCAATCTCTACCCTATACTCAAAAATTAAGCTTCCACTGCCCTCTGTGGTAGAGAATTTCGAAGGTTCACAACCCAGTAAGTAAAGAAAATTCAACTCTTCTCTGACCTAAGTAGCATCCCCTTTATTTTTAAGTTGTGCCCTTGGTTCTGGCCTCGTCAATCACAGGAAACATCTGTTGAGTGTCTAAGCTCAGCTGGTTCCTTGCATAGTTTTTGCAAAGTCAATTCAGCAGCACCTTAATTCAGGCTCTAATTTTAAACATTGTTTGTGAACTGAGCATCTGGTGACAATGAGACCAGGTGTCACAGTAACAAGATGAAAACTCCCTTTACTCATGGATGAGCTGAATCACACCAAACACTGATACTTTAATTTTAATCAGTGGCATATTTTAAGATGCTGATGATAAGAAAATACTCCCCGTGCAACCCAATGTTGTCTGCGGCTTTACACATTCTTCTAATATTGCCTACAAATTTCAGCTATTTTTGCAGCTCCAAGTCAGCCTCAATATCACCCTGAAATTTACTGTGCACAAGGAAGCTAGTCTGTCTACACAAAGTCTTTGTTCATAAGATCATAGGAAATAGGAACAGAAAGTAATTTGTCCGTTTAAGCTTTAGTTCATGACTCAGCTGACTGTGGCCTTAAATTGCACTTTCTTGACAGTCTGCCATCATTATTGATTATTGAAACGTTGCGAATAGAATTGGTCCCCTTATCCAAGGAAAAAAATATCTTAGCATGGAGACAGTCCAGAAAAGCTTCACTAGGTTAATGCCAAATGTAGAGAGATTCCCATATGAGGAGAAGTTGAATAGGTTGAGTCTGTACCCATTAGAGCATAAAAGAATGAGCAGGTGACCTTATTGAAATATTAGATTCTTAGGGGATTTATGCTGACAGCTCATTTCAGACAATGAGATCAACTTTAATCTCATTGAATGGCAGATCGTTCATGGTGGGGTGAATAGATTACTTCTGCTCCTACATCTCATGGATTTGCAGATTAGGTAACGATCTCAGTCAACCTTGAATATATTGAATGATTCAGACACCACTGCTCTCTGGGGAAAACAATTCTAAAGAGAAGCAACCCATTATCTTAATCTTAAATAGGAGATCCCCCACCCCCATTTGTAAACTGTGCCCTTTGTTTCTTGATTTTTAGAAACATCACCCCAGCATCTACCCCGTCATTACACCACTTGTGAGTCATTGGATCATTCTTCTCAACCTTTCCATGTAAGGTAACGTCTTTATCCATAAATCGGTCAAGTGAACCTTCCCTGATCTTGCTTTCAATGCAAGCAAATCCTTCCTTAAATAAGAAGACCAAAACCATAAATGATGCTCTGTGTGCAGTGGCACCAATGGTCTGTATTATTTTAGCAGATGTTTCCTACTTTTATTCTCCAGTCCCTTTGCAGCAAAGACCAGCATTTCCAATAGCCTTCTTTATTACTGCTGGACCTGAAAGTTAACTTTACTTGTGATGCTTGTTTTCTGCAATTCAAAGCTAAACCTACTGCTATACACTCTTCCCTGACAGCTATATATTCTGCAGTTTCCTATGTTCAACCTTCTATATGATTATCTTCATACTATAATCATTCTTTATATTCTTTATTTTTGACTGTAAGTTAGCATTGATTTTCCTTTATTTCTTCAATGTTCACAGTGTTATGAAGATATGGGTGTACTGTACCTTTAAGAGAGTTAAAAGCTAGCAAACTACCTGACAACACCAAGTGTTCTGAAAAAAGATACAATGTTATGTGCTCCAGCTACTGGGGTAGCTACGGGAGCTAGTTGCCTAGAAACAACAAAATAGATTTGAATTAGGCCAATCAGTTTAAATTATACCCTGAAAGAAAGCAAACACCAATCCACTTTGAATTAAGTATATTGGCAATCTTAAAAGGCAATGACACAATCTGATGCTTTGGGGGTATAAGACCGGGGGGGGGGGGGGAATTGAACAATTGGGAGGAGAATTGCCAAGCTGCCAGATTATAAAGACTGCCTGAAAAATGCCTCTCTCAAAGTACCTTTATCGATCAGTAACCTGTGAAGCAGAATCCCCAAGAAGAAGAAAAGGCAACAGAAATACAGAGAAAACCGAAAGCTGCATGGTTTTGAGATAAGAAGTTTTGTTTTGTAAATCGTAATCAGGAGTTTTACCAGACTTGTATTATAGAAGGGAAGGTAAGAGATAGGTTGGGGGGGAGGGAGTTGTAAATAGTTGTTTGTTAATTATTTTCTGTTATACTTTAAGAAATAACATTGCTAATTTTTACTTTAAATAGTTCTTGGCCTCTTGAATTTTCACAGATTACTGAACTGGCTAAATCTTTTCTGTATTGCTGGTTTACAGCAAGCAGGAGAGTTTACCCCGTGTCAGAATAATGTCCATCTGTGTCAACATCCTTCATCTTTTTGCTGACATCTTCTGTCCACAATTGACCAATTCCCACAACAGTGTTCACTACAATACAATTAAACAACTTTAAACTTTAAGTCTGATCTAAATTCCCTGAGCAATAACCCGAGCAAATGAAAAAAGAAAAGTATAGGTGGTAGGGAATTGAGGAGCCCTAGCAAAACAAATGGCAAAATGAATCAGGAGAAACTCTCTGTTGGTAGGAGTCATAGTTAGCACAAAGGGTGTTGGTTGAGTTGTTGGAGGTCTGCACCTCAGCTCCAGGACATCACTTCAGAAGTTGCTGTGGGTAACTATTTTCTAATCAACCTATTCAGAGTTGTTATTACGTACCTCTGTAGGAGTAGAGGTGGGACTTGAACCAAGGCTCCCTGCCTCAGAGAAAGGGACATTACCACAGCATCACAAGAGCCAAGCTTCTTCAAGGTTCTTCAAGAGCTTGATTTTCTAATCTAGCTGTTCAGAAATGTTATTAGACAGCTTTGGAGCAATTAGGACTTGAATGCAGGTCTCTTGATCAAGAGCTACACAAGAGTCTTTCAGATCCTCAGAGTTGTGATCATGCTTAACCATCTTTAGCTGCATCAATGACCTTCATCATAAGATCACCAGTGGGGATATTGAAACAGTCCATCTCCAAATACAGCAAAACCTGGACAATACCCAGGTTTGGGCTGACAAGTGGTAAATACCATTTATGCCTCACAATTGCCAGGCTATACAATCTCAAACAAGAGAGGTTCAAACAATCAACCCTTGACATTCAATGGCATTTTCATCACTGAATTCCCTACTCTTATCATCCTAGGGATTACCATTGACTAGAAACTGAATACAGTGGCTACAAAAGGAAGTCAGGGGTTCAGAATCATGCAGCAAGTAATTCATTTCTTGATTCTCCAAATCCTGTCCACTATCTGCAAGGCACAAGTCAGGAGTGTGATGGAATATTCCTCTCTAGCCTGGATAAGTGAAGCTCTGACAACATTCAAGACACCATCCAGGACAAAGCAACTCATTTGATTGGCATCACATCAAGAAATATTCACGACCAACTCTCAGCAGCAACATTCTACAAGATGCACTTGTAAAATTCATCAAAGATCCTGAGACAGCACATGCTACATGCATGACCACATCCATATAGAAGGACAAAGGCAACAGAGACATAGGAACACAATGCAACTCCCCCTTCAAGCCACTCCTTCAGTGTTGCTGTTGTCAAAACCTTGGAACTTCCTCCAAGAGGTATTTTATAAGAATTTGTTCCAGACAGTTAAGGATTAACCATGTTGTTGTGAGCCTGGAGTCACATGCAGACCGGGTAAATATTACAGATTCCCTTCCCTAACAGACATGAGTGAATCGGATGGGTTTTTACAACACTTAGTAAGGGTTACATTGTTGCCATTTGGCCAACTTCTTATTAAATTCAAATTTTACCATCTGCTATGATGGGCTTTGAACCCATGACCCTCGAACATTCAGCTGGAGTACTGGTTTAGTGACATTACTACTATGGTACTATGTCCCCAGTGGTTGTGTACAGCCTTTTCCTGCAAGTCATAAGGAGCTCATAGTTTCAAAGTAAGGAGCAGGAGTAGGACATTTGGCCTGTCAAAGGAGCAGGAAAATCGACGTTTCAAGCACCACTCTAATCTAGGCTTTGATCTCCAGCATCTGTAGTCCTCACTTTTGCCCATTTGGCCTGTCAAGCCTACTCCACCATTCATTAAGATCATGGCTGATCTATCCATCATCTCAGCTCCTCCTACCTGCATTATCCCTTAATTCCCTACTACTCTAAACCTAATCCAAATGTGTCTTGAATATATTTAGTGAAGCTGCCTCAACTGCTTTCTTTGGCAGAGAATTTCATAGATTCACTACTCACTGGGAAAAGCAGTTCCTCCTCATCTCTGTACTAAATCCACTCTCTCTAATCTTGAGGACTTTTCCTTTAGTCATAGTGTCATCCACCAGCAGAAGCAACTTGTCTGCCTCTATCATATCCATCCCTTTCATAATTTTATTTGTTTCTACAAGATCCCCTCTCATTCTTCTAAAGGTAGATAAGTCCCCTGGTCCTGATGGAATGCATCCTAGGATGCTGAAAGAAATGGTAGAAGTTATAGTAGATGTGTTAACGATAATTTAGCAAAATTCATTGGACTCTAGGCAGGTCACCAAAAATCTTTAGACAGCAAATTCCAAACCAACAACCACTTCCAACTAGAATTCAAGGCCAGCAGATACATAGGAGCACTACCATCTGCAAGTTTCCCTGAAAGCCACTTGCCATCCAGATTTGGAAATATATTATCATTTCCGCCTTCACTGTTGCTAGGTCAAAATCCTGGAATTTCCTTACTAACGGTATTTTGAGCCAACCCACAACAGGTGGACTGCAGCAGTTCTGGGAAGCAGCTCACTACCATCTTCTCAAGAGCAACTAGATGTGAACAATATATGCTGATCAGTCAGCAATGCCCACATTCTGCAAATGAATAAAAAAATGTCCAAGAACTATTCCACACCTGATATTATAGCCCCCACTACCCAATACAACACCTCCATTCTGAAGCTAGGTGCTAGTCCATTAAGTGATCAAAAGATCATTTGTGGTGTGGGTACTGAGATGGACCCAGCCGCACAAGTGCATCTACTGTTTGGAATTTGTAGTTTCATTGGAACAATGTACTTGCCCTGGTTCTTGCATTCTTTTAATCCACTTCTGTTCTGATGATGCATTAAATGTATTTCTTTACTCAATGCTGCCTGACCTGCTGGGTGACTGAAACCAAACTTTTCTGGGATTTTTTTTTCTGTATCCATTGTCTTCCAGCCTAGAAATGTTGACATTCATGGGCATATGTTATTGGGGCCATCATTGACCTACTTTTATTAATTCTTCCTCAACCGATAGCAACCTTCTTCACAAACTCCATTGACTGATTCCACTTTTGTCATTTATTTACTTTACAAGCATCATTCATCAAGCTGAAGATAAACAAATTTCAGTAATTAGGAATCTTTTCTAATTGACGCCATTTACCATTTGATGAACATTATTACCAGGATAAAACAAATGTATTCAATCTGTAATTATAATAATGTTATTAAGATCTATAAATATATTTAATTCACTTAGCTCATTCTACAAATGTCCCTTCAGGAAGCATAAGTTTGTTCACAATGTAGTCAATGACTAAAGCAATATTTTCCTGAGCAATTGCCACAATAATTGAGCCAAATAAATTCACTGTAGTTTATTCTGAATTAACAGTTAATGTTGTATGATAGATAATAGCTCCAAGTTTTATTGTTTAAATTATAAATTGCAATGATAATGTTATCTGTTTGCTGTTTATATTTTAAATTGTCACAATCAGACTATTTCAAAACTCCATTGGAAATTCTGCTTCAAAATTTGAAAAAATGCCAATCGTACTCAGTAAGAAACATTAAACTTATAAGATCTGAAATGACACATCACTTACGGTGGAAATCAATTATCACTTGCTCTTGTGGTCAACCAAAAAGCTTAAGGCCAATCAGAAGTCAAGCCTTGATCTATATTTCAATAATGTCTTTGTGCTATTGTGGGCAACATATAACATTGCATGATGGGAAAATGTTGGTCAATTCTCGAGTTATTATTCAGTAAGTTAAAAGACAAAAGGTCAGAAACAGTTTTCAGGATCAGGCTGAATATAAACAAATTCAATAAGTTTGATAAACTTCAGTAATCTTTTTCACAGCTCCTTGTATATTTCGAATTGCAGATCCCAGCCTAAACTAAAGGTCGGTCTAATAGAAACAGAGTTTTGGAATGCCGCAAATGATTAATTTTTTTTAGACTAAGGTTCAGTGTTACAGGTGATGCACATTTCATGACATTCTGTAATTGCTCAGCATAGTTTAATGTATATAAGGTATTCCATATTTTTGGAAAGGTGCAAAATTGGAAGGGAAACGGAACAAATTGGACCCCTCCTCTTTCCAAGTCATCCAAATTGCTGCAGTATATACAATAAAGGCTGATTATTGTCAGTTCAATTGATTTTTGTGTACAGATCCTCGCTAATTAAATTCTACTATGATACTGTCAGTGGTCCAGTGGCAGGTACCCCATTTCAATGTAAGAAAGTATGGGTGCTAGGGTGGATGAGAAGGTCAAGTAACAGTGGTGGGAAAAAACATCAACAAACAGCAGATGGGGATGGGGTGGGGGGGGGGGTGTAAATTGTTCAGCTGAAGGAAGATATAGAAGGCCAGAGGGAATGGCCAACAAATTAGACTTATGGTGATGGGAGTAAAGCAGAATGGTACCGGAAGTGTCAGGGAAGTTAACAAAAAATTGTATATCATCAAATAAGGGATTAAACAAAAGAAACACAAAATCAAAGATTCTTTATCTAAATGCACAAAGCATCATCAATAAGACAGATGAACTGTAAGCTCACCTAGAAATAAAGAGTTTTTCATTCCTGCGATGTGAACATTGCTGACTCCGCATGTATTAAATTGCAGATTTGGGCAGAGAAATGGCAGATGGAGTTTAATCCGGACAAATGCGAGGTGATGCATTTTGGAGGATCAAATTCAGCTCCAAGTTATACAATAAATGACAGAAGCCTTCTCAGCATTGATTTACAGAGGGATTTGGACGTACAAATCCGGAGATCCCTGAAAGTGGCAACACAAAGGTGTATAAGGTGGTCAAGAAGGCATACAGCACGCTTGCTTTCAACAAATATAAAAGTTGGCAAGTCATGTTACAGCTGTACAAAGCTTTAGTTAGGCCACATTTGGAATATTTCGTGCAGTTCTGGTCACAACAATACCAGAAGGATGTGGATGCTTTGGAGAGGATGCAGAGAAGGTTGACCAGGTGTGTCTTGGTCGGGAGGGTTTTAGTTATGAGGAATGATTGGATAAACTTGGACTGTTTTCATTGGAAAAACGGAAGCTGAGAGTTGACCTGATAGAGGTTGACAAAATTATGCGAGGCATAGATAGGGCAGATAGTCAGAGGCTTTTTCCCAGGGTGGAAAGGTCAGCTACAAGAGGGCACGGTGAGAGGGGGAACGTTTAGGGGAGAAGTGTGGCGAAAATTTTTCACAGACGATGGTGGGTGCCTGAAATGTAGTGGTAGCAGGCACGTCAGCAGTGTTTAAGCCATATCTTAATAGACACGTGAATCGGAGGCAAACATGCATGGGCAATAAGTAGTGTGTCCTAAAAGAGATCAGGAATTGGCCCAGGCTTGGTCAGCGAAATGGCCTGTTCCTGTGCTGCATTGAATTGTATTGTATTGTATTCTTTCCCATTCCAGTTGACCTTAAGAAGGTGATGATGAGCTTCCTTCGGTGAACCACCATCGTCTTTCGGACACCTACATTGCTGTTCCAGGAATTTGACCTAATGACAGTAAAGAAATGGCCACATAGGTCCACGTCAGGATGGTGTATAGCTTGGAGGGAACCTGCAGGTGGTGATGTACCAATTCATCTGCTGCCTTGCCCTTTTAGGTCATAAAAGTTTGGAAGGTGTTGTCAGAGGAGACTTGGTGAGTTACTAATAGTGCCCACTACTTGGTGAGTAGAGCATCTTAGAGATAGGACATACTGTTAGTATTGTGCATTGATTAAAAAGGGTGTGAATGTTGAAGGTGATGTATGGACTGCCAATTAAACAGGCTACTTTGGCCTGAATGGTACCAATCTTCTCAAGTGTTATTGGAGATGCACTTAATCAGACAAGTGGAGAATGTGCCATCACATTCCAGACAGGAGGTGAGTTAGTTGCTGCAGAGTTCATAACCTCCAGCCATAGCATTTGTATGATTGGTCCAATTCAATTTCTATTCAATGATAGCCCTCAGAATGGTGATAATGGGGATTCAGTGATAGTTAGGGGGCAATTGCTTGATTCTCTCTTGTTGGAAATGGTCATTACCTTGCAATTAAGTCGTGTAAATGCCATGGACGTTGTCCAAGTCTTGTTGCATATGGACACAAATCACTTCAGTATCTAAGTTGTCAGAAATAGTGCTGAACACTACAAAATCATCAATTAATATCCTGACTTTTTACCTTATGATCAAGGGAAGATCATCAAGAAGACAGATGATGTTTGTTGAGCATAAGAAGCTTACCTCCCCCACCCCCATCCCCACCCCCATTGCAGTGATGTCCTGAAGCTGAGATGACTGACCTCCAACAAATACAATGGTCTTCCTTTATGCCTGGTGTCACTCCATCCAGCAGAGAGCGTTCCCCTGCTGCCCATTGATTCTAGTTTTGCCAGAGCTCCCTGATGTAACACTCAGTCAAATGCTGCCTTAACCTCTGGCGTTCAGCTCCTGTCTCCCTATATAAGGCTGTAACCAGGTCAAAAGTCAAGCAACCTTGGTAAAATCCATACAGCAACAGTGAGCAGGTTTGTAATGTCTCCTTGATAGCACTGTTGCTGACACCTTCATCACATTGCTGGTGATAAAGAGTAGACTGATAGGGTAATATCTGGCCAGATTGTATTTCTCCTCCTTTTTGTGCAAAGAACATACCTAAACAAGTCTCCACATTGTCAGGAAGATGTTCATGTTGTGGCTGTAATGAATATCTTGGCTAAAAGTGCAAATAGGTCTGGGCCATGCTTTCACTACAATTGACAGAATGTTGCTGGAACCCGTAGCCTTTGCAGTATCCAGTGCCTTTAGCCATTTTTTGACATCACTGGAGTGAATCAAATTGGTTGAAGACTGACATCTGTGATGGGGACATCAAGAGAATTTAGATCTAATTGTTTCTACCTAGACATTTTTATAAGATGATCAAGATTGGGAAATAAATGTTCAGGTTATAGAATGTTTCAGAAAGAGAGATGAAATGGCAAAGAATGAGAAGAACCTCAAAGAGTGAAGGATGACATAAGGACTATATTGAGAAAAGATCTGGCCTCAGAAGATCATTATGGGTGGAAATTAGGAACAATAAGAATCACAAGACTCTAATGGGAGTAGTACAGGCCCCCTAATGGTAGTTACGTCATTTGATATAACAAGAATGTTTTGGAGCTTTCAACAAAAGCAGTGCAATAATTGTGAAGAGGTTTTCATTTTCATATAGATTTGTCCAAAATAAATTGATAAGAGTGGTCTAGAAGATAAGTTTGTAGAACCTTTTGTGACAGTTTCTTGTGGAGCTGTACCTTTTAGGACTGATAGGGATAAAGCTATCACAGTTACTGTAAATGATCCACTGGAAAATCTTTCAGTGTATCTCAATATCACTGAATTGCATGTCAAAGCAATGTACTCCCATCACAAACAAGATTCTTGAATTTAAATAAAGTGAACGTCTTAAGTATGAGGTTTATTGGAAAAGTAAATAAAAAGGTCTGAATATAAGTGAACAAAGTGAACAGTGGGAAACAAATGACTAAATGATTCAAAATGCTCAAAAAGGTGCTTTCCATTAAAAAGCAAAATCCATTGATCTGTGGCTCAGTGAGAAAGTTAAGGCTAGTACTAAATTAAATAGACTGACAATATTGCAAAAGATGAGGATCCGCAGTGTTTTAGAACCAGCAAAGGACTACCAAAAAGTTGCTAAAATAGGAAAAGATAGAGTATGAATGTAAACTAACCAGAAATATAAAAATCTTTCAATAAGTACAGTACATGAAGAATAAGGGAGTAGCTAACATAAATATTGGGGGAAAGATATAAAAGAGACCTAAGGGGCAACTTTTTCACGCAGAGGTTGGTACGTGTGTGGAATGTGCTGCCAGAGGATGTGGTGGAGGCTGGTACAATTGCAACATTTAAGAGGCATTTGGATGGGTATATGAATAGGAAAGGTTTGGAGGGATATGGGCCGGGTGCTGGCAGGTGGGACTAGATTGGGTTGGAATATCTGGTCGGCATGGACAGGTTGGACCGAAGGGTCTGTTTCCGTGCTGTACATCTCTATGACTCTATGACTCATTAAGTGCTGTTATGAAAAATGGTAGGAAATGAGGAAATAGCAGGACTTTGCTCAAATATTTTGTGCCTGTCTTTAACAACAGTTTCATTCTAGATATAAATGGCAACCTACAGGCTAAAATAAGGAGGAAATTAAGAAAATTAATAATAACAAAGAAAAGTTATTGGCAAAACTTAAGTGACTACAACCTGACAATTTCAAGACTAGATAGCCAATACCGTGAATTCTAAAAGAGAAAGCTGCAAAGGTAGTGGATGCACTAGCTATGATTTTCCAATATTGCTGACATTTTGAAGTGGTCCCATTCCAAGAAAATGCAGTTTGGATCACAAGGAAGTTGATAATGGCTGCAGATGTTGACATCCACTGCCAACACCATTGTTTGACAGACCTGAATTTCAAAGACAACATTTTCTTCTCTGATTTGGAGGTGCTGGTGTTGGACTGGTGTTGTCCACCTGATGAAAGAGCAGCGCTCCGAAAACTAGTGCTTCCAAATAAACCTGTTGGAATATAACATGATGTTGTGTGACTTTTAACTTTTTTTTCTGGTCCATGCTGACCAGATATCCAAATTAATTTTAATCATATTTGGCCCATATTCCTTTAAAGCCTTCCTATTCATATACCCATCTAGATGCTTTTTAAATGTTTTAATTGTACCAGCCTCTACCAAATCCTCTGGCAGCTCATTCCATACACGCACCACCCTCTGTAAGAAAATTGAAAGACTGCATTTAGAAAGTGTCTTTCAGAACCTCAGGATGTTTCAAAGTGCTTCACAGTCAACAGATGTTGGACATCAATAATAGTTATTGTTGTATAGGCAACCCAACAAAGCTGATGGCCAATGTCCTTAGCCTTAACATTTGTGAGCATGCACTGATGCTGGTTTATCTATCCTCCCACTTTATCTGTAATGTTCCACAGGAACCACTGAGGTGCATCCTATGCACTCTCAGTGCCATACTGTCAGTGAAAGATCACAATTAAACAGTATACCATGAAATAAAAAGAGAAAACGCTGGGGAAACACAGCAGACTGACAACATCTGTGGGGAGAGAAACAAAATGAATGTTTCACAGCTTCCAATGAAGTGTCATATCAGACTCAAAACATTAACTTTGTTTCTGTCTCCACAGATGCAACCAGACCCAGTAAGCTTCTCCAGCTCTTGGTCTTTTATTTCAGATCTACAATATCTGTTTTTGTTTTCTTTCTATTATCTGACAGACCATGAGATTGGTTTCATTTTTGATCTTTTATGAAAGCTAACTTCCAAGACACCACATTTACCAAACACTCATCATAAATTCTAATCAGTCAGGCTGGAGTATGTGCATTTGCAGCTTGTTAATAAGGACTTTGGTCTTCTGAATGTTGAATATAAATCCCTCTTCTCATGTGTTTCAGTAAATATATTAATGATTCTCAGAAGATCATTTCTGACATAGCACTTACTACAGCTCCGTCCAAGAGGAAGGCAAATCCAATCTGGCTAATTGCAACTCACCAGTCTATTCTCACTCCTCAGCGAGGTAATGGGAAATGTCATCAGCAGTGCTGTCAAATGGTATACGTACAGCAAGAAACTGCTTACCTGCTCATTTTGGATTTAGTCACTTAGCCAGAAAAGGTTGTGAAGGCGAATACAACAGTAACTTTGAAGAGGCATCTTGACAGATATATGAATAGGCAGGGAATAGAGGGATACTGACTGTGCAGAAGCAAAGGGTTTTTTAGTTTAGAAAAGCATTACTTGTTTATGGTAGTCTTGATGGGATGAAGAGTCTTTACCTCTACTGTTCTATTCTTTGTCCTAAAATTGAAGTCAATGACAATCAGGGGACACCTCCCAGCAGACCAGAGTTATATCTAGCACAAAGGAAGTTGGAGATCAATCTGTGCAGTCATTGGACATCACTGCAGGAGTTCCTTAGTGTAGTGTTCTAGACCCAACCACCTTTCAGTTTTTATATGTAAGGTATAGGGTTAAAATTGTGCAGAATAAGGGAACAGGTGTTGCTTCTGCAAAAGCTTACATTATAAAATTAGGCTGTGCATGCCAATACTAAACAGTGAGAAGCAAAAACAGGTAGAATTATCTATGACTAATAGGGCAGCGTAACCGTGTAGCAGGATGTACCAGGCATAGGAAAACAGAAGAAGCAAAAACAGGTAGAATTATCTATGACTTGAATAGGGCAGAGTGACCATGTAATGGGATGTGCCAGTAACAGGAGAATAGTGTGCCAGTCTCAGGAGGGACATGGCCAATGGATGGAATTTAGTTTGGCAGGATGATCGCATGAAGACAGCAAACTATGCCAGGATAGTCACATATAAAGAATGAGATAAATAAAAGTAAGGGGCGACAGGCTTAGAGTAATGGGAGAAGTAAATAGAAGCTAGACAAAGGTGGAGTGAAGCTAGAGCTTGTGATAGGCTAGGTGCTTCAGCAAAAGTAACCAATGGGGTGAAAGGGGAGGATTGAGAGAAGCAGCTGAACAGCATAAATCAGAATGTAACCCTCAGATCAGGGTGCTTACTCGTTAGGCACCCGTTCTTGCAAGTATGTATCAATAAAATTGGCTTCTTCAGAATTTGACTTGGACTGAAATTTATTAATATGTGAGTTTTGTTTCTCACATTATATCAATGCCTGTCTTTCACAAGATCAGAAGTGGGATCTTCACTGATGATTGTACAATACAGCACCACTTGTAACTCCTTAGATACTGAAGCAGTCTGTACTTTGCAGCAAGACCTGATCAACATTTAGGGGCTTCACTGATAAGTGGCAAGTAATATTCACACCAAGTAAGTACTGAGCAATGACCATCTCCATCAAGAAAGAACCTAATCATTGCCCCTTGACATTCAATGGCATTTTCATCACTGAAACCCCCACTATTAACATCCTGAGGATTACCATTGACAAGAAACATAATTGGACTAACCATACACACTGTGGCGAAATGACCAGGTCAGATTCTGGGAGGTCTGCAACAATGACTCATTTCCTGAATCCAAAGGTTGTTGCAGAAATTAAGAGCTCATAGTGTAGAGGGTAGCATGTTAGCATGGATAGAAGCTTTATGTACTAACAGAAAGCAGACCAGCAATTGTAAATATGTCTTTTTCAATTTGGCAAGATGCAGCAAGTGGTGTGCCACAGGGATCAGTGCTAGGATCTCAACTCTCTGTGACTTATATAAATAGCATAGGTAAAGGGACAGAAGGTGTGAATGCTAGATTTCTTCAGGACACAAAGATAACTAAGAAAATTAGCTGTAGAGAGGACACAAGGAGATTACAAAAGTTTATTGATAGGTTCAGTGAATGGGCAAAGAAATAGCAAATGGAGTACAATGTAAGAAAATGTGTACTTGTCCATCTAGGCAGGAGAATAAAAAGTGGGCATATTATCTAAATGGTGAGAGATTGCAGAGAGATCTAGGTGTCTTGGTCATGCATTACAAAAAGTTGGTACATTGAAACAGTGAGTAATTAGGAAAGCTAATAGAATTTATCAATTATTGTGACAACAATACAAAAGTGGAGAGGATATGTTTCAGTTGTGCAGGACACTGGTATGAGACCATACCTGGAGAAAACAGCATTGGTCACTTTGTTTAAGAAACGATATAAATGAATTAGAGGGATTTCAGAAAATGTTTATTAGACAAATATCTGGAAAGGGTCGTTTGAGGGTTGGACAGACTAGGCTTTTATTTCCTAGAATTTAGAAGGGTCAGAGATTACTGAATGGGAACATGTAAGATCCTGAGGGATCCTGATTGGGTGGCTGTGAAAAGGATGTTTCTTCTTATGCGAGAATCCAGAATGAAGATAATTGTTTAAAAATCAGGCCATCCATTTAAACAAAGACTTTTCTCTCTCTCTCAGAGTCTGATTCATTTGAATGCTTTCTTTAAAAAAATTACAGAAGCAAAGTAAATACTTTATAATATTTTTAACTCGGATAAGCAGGAGTGTGGTGTGGCAGTTCTAGTCGGATTGATGATGATGTTATTAGATAGTGGAGCAGGCCTGCTTCTGATCTGTTTGTTCGTGTTGAAGAAAGGGCAATGCGCGCTGCCTTTGACAGCGAGCTTCACATCTCCTAAAAGAATAACATTTAGACTCCGAAACAGAGAGAAAAAAAAATCCAGTACTTTCTTTAATTTAGAACACATACAATCGACACCTCAGTAAGTGTCAATGATCCCTGCAGTGGTCGGTGCTGGGAATGTAAAAATCTCTAGGTAGACTCCCCACCCCCGGAAGCGAGCTCTGCTTTCTGTTTACATCTGAAACCCCCTCAAGTTGACGATCAATTTGCATGTCTTCAAGTGTTTTGCCAAACTCATAGCACATATGTTAGGTAAAGAGCTGTCTTGGTGAGAGACACCTTCACATTACAATGAAACAAGGTTGACTGACTGTCAGCGCTGCTTTTCTGGTCTGATCGCGGCCATTCCTACCTGTTTAGGTTTAAACAGCGTACCCCCGCCCTGTTGGTGTGATGTTAGCGACATAGCAAAAGGCCGAAGTGTGATGCATTTGTTTTCACTTTGCATATTATCACCTATTTGTGATTATCTTTTTTGAGAAAGATTAGGATTTGAAATAAGTGTTAACTTTCTGAAATAAAACGCACGAACTTGTGACTTGGTGAGACGGTCTGAGGCAGACTACTAACAGACTGCACTGTGGTAAAGTCCACATGGGAATTGTGTTAGAATTCACATCGGGACATTTAAAGGTGGCAGACTAACACAGAGCTATGATTCTTTATGAGCTGTACGATTGAAATACAAATAATATAGGGAGGCTCAGGCAGTTGAACTTCCACAAGCCATTGGGGATTTATTCGTACCTAACCATGAGGGAAATGATGTCGAGTTGCCTTCTGAACTGAACACTGTTTTTGACACGTGTAGAAGAACTGATGATGTAATAAGGAGGGCCCTTGGATGGGCGGCTGGGGTTCTCCCATGCACGTCAAACGCCTGTTCTTTGCCAGGTTCCTTGGTGGTCCTATGGATTATTAACAGTGTGTAGTATTGCCAGTGAGTAGCCTTGCCAGTTTTTTTAAAATTCACTCACAGATGTGGCCATCGCCATCTAGACCAAGGTTTATTGCTTATCCCCAGCATTAATTAATAGTCACCCACAATGCTGCGGGTCTGGAGTCAGGTGTAAACCAGACCAAGTAAGAACAGCAGTTTCCTTCCACAAAGGACTTCAGTGAAGCATTTGGATTTTCCAACAATCAACAATGGATTGACAGTCATGATTATGATCTTTAATTTCAGATTCATTATTGACCTCAAACTCCGCCATGGCGGGGTTTGAACGCAAAACCCAGAATATTAGCTGGGTTTCTGGATTAACGGTCCAGTGATTAAACCACTCTGCCATTGCTTCTCCAGAGCATGATATTGCCAGTGTGTAATATTTCCAGTGTGTGACATTTCCAATGTGTGTTACTGCCAGTGTGTGTTATTACCAGTGTGTATTATTGCCAGTGTGTAATGTTGCCAGTGTGTGATATTTCCAATGTGTGATATTGCCTGTGTATGTTATTACAGTGTGTGATATTACCAGTGTGTGGTATTGCCAGTGTTTGATATTACAGTGTGTGATATTACCAGTGTGTATTATTACCAGTGTGTGGTATAGCCAGTGTGTGTTATTACAGTGTGTGATATTGCCAGTGTGTGATTTACCAATGTGCGGTATTGCCAGTATGTGTTATTACAGTGTGTGATATTACCACTGTGTGGTATAGCCTGTGTGTTATTACAGTATGTGATATTGCCAGTGTGTGCTATTACAGTGTGTGGTATTACCAGTGTGGTATAGCCAGTGTGTGATATTACCAGTGTGTGGTATTACAGTGTGTGATATCACCAGTGTGTGGTATTACCAGTGTGTTATTACAGTGTGTGTTATTACAGTGTGTAGTATTACAATGTGTGGTATTACCAGTGTGTGTTATTACAGTGTGTGATATTGCCAGTGTGTGTTATTACAGTGTGTGATATTACAGTGTGTGGTATTGCAGTGTGTGTTATTACAGTGTGTGTGTTATTACAGTGTGTGATATTATCAGTGTGTGTTATTACCAGTGTGTGTTATTACAGTGTGTGATATCACCAGTGTGTGGTCTTGCCAGTGTGTGTTATTACAGTGTGTGATATTATGGTGTGTGTTATTACAGTGTGATATTACAGTGTGTGATATTACCAGTGTGTGTTATTACAGTGTGTGTTATTACCAGTGTGTGTTATTACAGTGTGTGATATTACAGTGTGTGATATTACAGTATGTGGTATTACAGTGTGTGTTATTATAGTGTGTGGTATAGCCAGTATGTGTTATTACAGTGTGTTATTACCAGTGTGTGATATTACAGTGTGTGTTATTACAGTGTGTGTTATTACAGTGTGTGTTATTACTGTGTGTTATTATAGTGTGTGGTATAGCCAGTATGTGTTATTACAGTGTGTTATTACCAGTGTGTGATATTACAGTGTGTGTTATTACAGTGTGTGGTATTACAGTGTGTGTTATTACTGTGTGTTATTATAGTGTATGGTATAGCCAGTGTGCGTATTACAGTACGTGTTATTACAGTATGTGTTATTACAGTGTGTGTTATTTCAGTGTGTGTTATTATAGTGTGTAGTACAGCCAGTGTGTGTTATTACAGTGTGTGTTATTACAGTGTGTGATATTACAGTGTGTGTTATTACTAGTGTGTGTTATTACAGTCCGTGTTATTACAGTGTGTGATATTACAGTGTGTGTTATTACAGTGTGTGGTATTACAGTGTGTGTTATTACAGTGAGTGTTATTATAGTGTGTGGTATAGCCAGTGTGTGTTATTACAGTGCGTGTTATTACAGTGTGTGATATTACAGTGTTTGTTATTACAGTGTGTGATATTACAGTGTGTATTATTACTGTGTGTTATTATAGTGTGTGGTATAGCCAGTGTGTGATCTTACAGTGTGTGTTATTACAGTGTGTGGTATTACAGTGTGTTATTATAGTGTGTGGTATAGCCTGTGTGTGTTCCTACAGTGTGTTATTACAGTGTATGGTATTACAGTGTGTGTTATTATCGTGTGTGGTATAGCCAGTGTATGTTATTACAGTGTGTTATTACAGAGTGTGATATTACAGTGTGTGTTATTACAGTGTGTTATTATAGTGTGTGGTAGTACAGTGTGTGTTGTTACAGAGTGTGATATTACATTGTATGTTATTACAGTTTGTGATATTATAGTGTGTGGTATTACAGTGTGTGTTATTACAGTGTGTGGTATTATCGTGTGTGGTATAGCCAGTGTGTGTTATTACAGAGTGTGATATTACAGTGTATGTTATTACAGTGTGTGTTATTACAGTGTGTGGTATTACAGTATGTGGTATAGCCAGTGTGTGTTATTGCAGTGTGTTATTACAGAGTGTGATATTACAGAGTGTGATATTACAGTGTGTGTTATTACAGTGCGTGATATTACAATGTGTGGTATAGCCAGTGTGTGTTATTACCAGTGTGTGGTTTAATAGTGTGTGTTATTACAGTGTGTTATTACAGAGTGAGCGAACCCCGTGACTGCTGCGCACGGGCTGACGTCAGACCCGGAGAGGAGCTGCTTCCCGCAGCAGCAGCAGCCGGGCGTCTCCGGCAAAACCTCCAGCCCACAGGCTGCATGTCTCAGCCCGCAGTCAGCTTTCACACGGCTCACATTGGAGTGCAGGGGCGGCTCAGGTGTGAGGAGCGGTCCGCTCCTTGCTCTCGGTGAGAAGGATCGAGCCTGGGCGGAGGAAGGACTGTCACTGATGCCCCAGCGTGTGTTGCCTCTCTGTGAACGGTAGGTGGAAAAGTACAGAGCCGCTTTCCTTCACGGGGGATGAGCCTGTGAGGACGCTGAGTATTTGTGTCGTGTTGAATTCTCATGCTTGATGCCGCCAGAAGAATGTGCACGGGATTAAAGACTCACAGAGTTGTCCTTAGATTCAGCCTCGCCTTTCCTGACCCATTGTTTGTGTTTCAGCACCATGGCCAGTGCATGTTTGTGTTCCTGTTTGCTTCATTCCTTACTGTTCACTAATCCTATTTCCGTTCTCCCCTCACTTCCCCTTTTATTTACAAACAGTCTAAAATCTGCCAGGTTGTCTTG